>NC_084856.1:6150419-7565744 GCF_951802175.1 Populus nigra | reverse complement strand
TATCAATTCTCCAATTAAAACCTTGATTGGAATTAATTAGATTAATTCCAAAGTTTAATTAAACCTCAAAACTTCCAATCATGTTGCCCTTAACCCAAATTTTAATTCATTCTTCATTTATTTCATTTTACTTGCTTTTCATCATTATTATTTTTTTCATCATCATTTTTTTATAATAATAATAATTAAAATAAAAGGGTTAAAAATTAGGTTATGACACCTGTTGTAAATTCAGAACTGGTAAGGGAAAGACTCTTATAGTACATAAAAAACTTAGATACTTTTCAATCACACCTAAACTATAGAGGTTGTTCATGTCACCAAAGATTGTTGAGCACATGAGATGACATCAATCACATGATGCGGTGGATGGAGTGATGGTGTACCCCTTCGATGATGAAGCATGTAAACACTTTAATAGTGTGCATCCTTATTTTTCAGATGAACCAATAAACGTGTGTATTGGCTATGTATAGATGGATTCAATCCATTCAGGTCATTTGTTGCTCCTTATTCTTATTGGCCGGTTATACTAATGGTTTACAACTTACCATCGAGGACGTATATGAGGCTAGAGTTCATGTTTTTATCTATGGTCAAACCCGATCCTAATAGTCCGAGCTGGAATATAGATGTTGTCTTCAATGGTTGATTGATGAGCTGATGTAGTTGTGGTCCTCTGGGCATTGACTTATGATGTATTGATGAAATAAATTTTTCTTGTAAGGGCAGTTTTGATGTGAACTATCAATGATTTTCCAGCTTATAGAATGGTTTATGGTTGAAGCATGCATGTAAAACTAGCATGTCCATAGTGCATGAAAAAAAAATAAGGCATTCACACTAATAAACGGGGGTAAAACATCATTTTTTAACTGTCACCGGTGTTTCTTGCTAACATATCACAAGTATAAAAAAAATGATTTTTTTTGTAGAGTTGAAAAGGATGTTGCACCCCGGTGTCTTTTCGGTGAAGAATTGTATGATGTGGTGTCAGATTATAGTGACATTGTGTTTGGTTTTCAATCTAGTAAGCAAAAGTTTTCTAATTTTGGTTTAGCCCATAACTAGGTAAAACGATCTATTTTCTAGGAGCTTTCTTATTAGAAGACCAATCTCTTCAGTCATAACCTTGACGTCATGCACATAAACAAGAATGTGTATGAGAACATATTCAATACGGTCATGGATATGAAGACGAAGACAAAGGACAACATCAAGGCTAGAATTGATATAGTGTTGTTTTGTCACCATAAAATTAGAGTTGGTTTATGCTGGGCTATGGGTCGCAAAGCCCAAAGCAAGCTTCGTCTCAGAAAAAAATACATAACTAATGGTGTATCAATGACTGAAGAGTCTGCGTTTTCTCGATAGAAATGCCTCAAACATATCAAGGTTGGTTAATTGGAAGGATTGCAAATTATATGGAAAGAAGAACCATAATTGCCACATGTTTATACAAACACTCATTCCATTAGCTTATCATGATTTATTGCCAAAGGGGATATGAGATGCACTCATGGAGATCAATCATTTCTTTAGAGATGTATGCTCTAGCAAGTTACAAACACAACACATTGAGAGGCTTGAAATGAATATTGTTGAGATAATATACAAACTTGAGATGATATTCCCTCCATCATTTCTTAACTCGATGAAATATTTACCCATATATTTACCATATGAGGCAAAAGTTGAAGGCCCAGTTCAGTATAAATGGATGTATCCATTTGAGAGGTTAGAGATTACATATGCAATGTAATCTTTGATACTATTTTCATTGTTTTTATTAATTGAAAACATTCATTTTATTCCATGCAAATACTTGTTCAACCTTAAGAAAAAGATAAAAAAACAAGACGCATGTTGAGGCATCGATATGTGAGGCCTATAATGTTGAAGAGATCTCAACATTTATCTAGTATTATTTCGAGTCTCATTTGAGAACAAGAATCAATCGTGTTTCAAGACATGACGATGGTGGTGAAGTGTCTTTGAGTGGGAACTTATTAATATTCTCCAATCTTGGACGACCCACGCTAAAAAATGTTGTCATGAGAAAATATTTGTCTGAAATAGAATTCAGACAGGCACATAATTATGTGTTATTTAACTGTGATGAACTGATACCTTTTATTCACTAAATATACTACTTAAAATTTATTATTAATTGACTATTTCTCATTGTAATATCAAAAACTCATACATTATTGAATACCTCGTAGGCAACATCGTCAATACTTACTGTCTAATAACTCACAATTGACCGAATCTTAAATCTTTCGATTACAAGATGAACAATTTGTGATGTGGTTCAAAACATATGTAAGTACTATCATAAACTCATTATCTATCGGGATACCTAATTTAGTTATAGAATTCCCGATCATTATTCATTGTTGTACTTGATGTACCAGGTTTATCAAATAAAAAGGAATGCTAGTGATACATTGTCTTTACTAAGTCTGGGTCCTGAAAGAGAAATGAAGTGCTACAACAGGTATTTTGTTAATGGGTACGTGTTTCATACTAAAGAATATAGGCAAGGTAGAAAGACATCTAATAGTGGGGATTGTGTTAAGAAATCGACTTTTAGTGAGTTTGAAGTTGACTATTACAGGAAATTAGAAGAGGTAATTAAACTGCAATATCATGGCGAGTATAATAGTCTTTTTATTCAAATGTTATTGGTATGACACCACTAACAGAGGAATCAAAATAGATCTTTACCATATTTTGGTCGAGATTAACTCAAAAGCTAGACTCCGCAACGTCAACGATGTTTTTGTTTTCGCTAAGCAATGCCAGCAAGTTTATTACCCATACACCTCTTCTTTTAAAAAGAATCATTTTAGACTTAATTGGTTATCCATATTGAAAATCATACCCAAGGTTCGTGTTGAGGTTGTTCAGGATGAGAACGATGACTCAAATGTCAGAAATGATGTCTTTCAAGTAAGTGAGTTGGTTTAACCATATTGAGTTGTTCCATCAATTAACTTGGAAGAAAATTCAATTTTCTTACGTCTTCAATAATATTTTTGTTGATGTTAATGCTGAGTTGAATGTTGTTCTGAGCTCCAGCGGACAAGTACAAGTCGATGAAGATAATGATATTAATGTTATCACTGTAAAAGATTGCGATGGAGCTGACGACGAGTCAATTGAAGAAGAAGAAGACAATTCTGACTAACTATCAAAATACAAAACTGTAATTCAATAAACTATAATGTAATAGTTATTGATTGAATTCTCAACAAGGAAGTATTTATTTTATAAATGTTATGTGAACTGGTGTTATTGTGTTATGCGTGCAGCTTTCAATTTAAGTATTTGCAGGATGGATAGATAAAGAATACAAATACAATTTGTCATTCACTGTGCAAAACACCGATTGAAACAACGACGGTTTGTGTTCATTGGTGTATTCTAGAGGCGAAGGGAATTGTTCTAGTCCCTTTGACACTGTTCACCATGCAACACATTGATGGAAACAACAATGGACACAAACCGTTAGTATATTTCAGAGGCAAAAGGAAATGTTCCCCTCCCCTTGACACTATTGACTATGCACTAAGTGACTGTCAAGTTCTCGAGGGAATTACTGACAGACTTTGAATTTCAATGCCTTGTTAATTAATGCAACTATGTATGTGTACTGTTTTTTTTTTACCGACGAAATCACGGACAGACTGTAAAAAATCTAGAGGTTTTTTTGAAAATTTTAGTACAAAATGAAAATTTCAAGGTGAATTTACCAAAGGAATCATCAACTGATTAATTAAAAATAATATTATTTAATATTCCGTTGGTGATTCCGTCGGTAAAAACGCAATATAAAACTCAGCTAGGATGCTAGAAGTTCATTTTTTTCTCTCATTTTCGTAATCATCTCTTCACTCTCTCTGTTAATCCTCTCCTCACTCAAATCCTCTCTTCTATTGTAGTTTCAAGTAGTAGAACTTAAGGTTTTTTCTATCAACATGATTAAAAGGTATATGTGGTGAATCTTTTAACTTATTTGCTTCTTATTTTCTCTTCTTCGGTTTCATAACAATGTTTTTTTTTTTTTTATCACACATAGATAAACTTTAAAATTAAGCACGCCATTAAGGTAAGCATTTTTCATTTCTAAACCTTATATTTGTTTTTTAATTTTTTTTTTGTCTATTTTTTTGTCTACATTGCAATAATGTTTTATTGTGTTTATTGAATTTTAATTGTTATTGTTAAATTTGTGGTATAAATGTTAATTGAATATATAGGATTAATTTTATTTTTTTGTCTATTTTTTTGTCTACATTGCAATAATGTGTTTTTTGGTTGAATTTTAATTGTTATTATCAAATTTGTAGTATAAATGTTAATTAAATTTATAGGATTAAACTTTATTTTTTGTCTATTTTATTGTCTACATTGCAATAATGTTTTATTGTTTTGTTGAATTTTAATTGTTATTGTTAAATTTGAAGTATAAATGTTAATTGAATATATAGGATTAAATTTAATTACAAAAAATTCTTGTAAATTTAGGATTAAAAATATTATCATGTTGAAAATGAAATGAAATTGAATAATCTAAAATTGTTGGTAGAAATAAATTAAAATCAACTGATTTGTGGCATATATTTTATATATTTGTAGGATTGAAATTTCTAAGTAGTTTCTAGAATCAAAATAAATTATGTGAATATTTATCAAATTTATATAGATGCATAGAGAAAAATCAATTGCACGTCGTGAGCACCTGATCACAGCTAGTTCTTCTAGCAGCGATGAAGACAACAACATGTCATTGGGTGCCGACCAAGAAGAGACACCTATGTCGACTCATGACGCTGCCTCTTCTAGTGTTGTTCCACAATGTAGAGGCAGTGTCCCTTCACAACGAGATCCATTCACCTGTAAGTTTGAGGCCCATATCGATAACCCCGTTAGTAATAATTTAAACATATATATTTTTTAAAATATATTAAATAGAAATAGAGAATAACTAATATAAATTAAATTAATATAAAATCAAATATTTATTACAAATTTAAACATTTATAAGTTCAAATATAATTAATCTGGAATAAAGGGCTGGAAGAAAAGGAGAAGGCAAGTCTTCGCCAAGACCTTAGGGAAAAAAAAAAAAGCACATGTACCATCCATATGTGATCTCATTTTAATTACCAATAGGTGGAGTTCGAACATCTTACCATTAAGTCGTTCATAATCAGCAGCAAGATAAGTCATTCGAGCTTGAACTCGTTAGTCTAAAATCACTTCAAACTCTGGAATTTGAGTTCTCAAAATCAATTGTGACCATCCAACAGTTGAAACATTATGGGTCATCCACAAGTCCACAATTGTAGTGTTAGAGAGACCATACACCCAATTTTTATCGGGTCCATCGGACGATCCTTCCTCCAACTATAAATATGGATCGAGATCCAAATAGGTCGAAGGATCATCAATGTATCTCTCTTTCAACCAAATGTTATAGATATCCTGGAAAAAAAAGTCAACAAATTTTAGAAAAAATAATAATTTAAGACAAAAATGGTTGAAAACCAACATATTACAAAGTGTTAAGCTCAACTATCCACGAGTTGTTGCACCACTTTGTCACGCGCACTGTCGAGTGATGACAATGGGTTTGCCTCCTGAGAGGTGTTGAGTTGGAAAGAAAATGGTTTGGGATTTAATCATAAAATTTTTATTGAGATTTTTTTTCAATTTCAATTTTTTTTGAAATGTTTCAAGGAAAACTGAGTATTTTAATACTGGATCTGTATCGTGCAATATAAATATATAACCCGATACTATGTAAAATTGTTAGAATAACATACGAGAAAATCATAAATTTTGAAAAAAATTTGTTTTGTTATTATTATTATTATCATATGGGGCTGGACCGACCTAGCCGGGTTGGGCCGATTGGCGGCCCAATAGGCTCCTATGTTAGGTGGGCTGGACCCGACCCAACCTATATGGACTGGGGCAAAAAAGGTCTCGTCCACGTGGTTCTTGGCCCAACCCAACAACCATGTTAATTATATTTCATTTGCATATACAATAGGTTACCATTCTGCATGTAAATAGCTGTAATTTTTGCAACCAAAGAGGAAGAATAAGGTTATCAACTGTGGGGGATGGCTAGCCGGTGGTGTTGGGAAGGCCAACGTGTTATTAGTGGCGATGCTGACAACGAAGGTGCATCGAAAAAAGAGGAAAAAGATTTCTGGCGGGGAAGAAAGAAAAAATCTAGGACGAAATGTTGATTTTTTAGAAAATTTACACTCTCATTTCTCCTCCTTAAAGGCATGGAATCCATCCATATCTATAGGGGGTGGAAGAGGGATATTTTGTCTCTTTTGGACACAACTTGACCCTTAATTCAAATCAGAAAGATCTCAACCGTTGGTTCAAAGTGGCTATCATGGACTATCAAATTTTGACAACTCAAGGCTACTTGAGTTGGCCACTTTAGGGCAGCGCTAAGGCCGTTGTAGTGTCAATCGGCCAAAAAACCCATATTGAGGTGTAGTTTAATGTTAGGTTATCATTTTCGTTCAAGTTTTGTCAATTTTGGTGGAGAAATAAAGCATTAAATGCTTCTGAAAGATAGCCCCCTCAACAGTTTTTTTGGACTTAATTGAAGAAAAAGATAAATAGTAACTAGACGATACGTTATCTGGTCTGTCTTTTTTTTTTCCTGTTCAAAATGGTGCTATTTTGGATATTTTAGGTACTTGATTATGAATTTCTTCAATTTAACCCTTAATTGAACCAAAAACTTTAATTTTCTTGCAATTTTACCTCTGATTTGAATCAATTGACATGGTAAAAATTAAATTTGATCTCCTAAAATTCCAATCTTCTTAGTTAAGCTCAAATTGGGCTTCCAAACTTAATTTTTCACCAATTAAGTCCCTTATAAAATTAATTTGACCCATTACAAGTATAATTAAGCCCTTGCACCTAATTAAATCTTTTAATTGAACTAAAATTAATTCTTAAACATAATTAAATTCTTAATTTGGCCCATTATTAAATCAATTAGACTACT
The DNA here is from genome assembly GCF_951802175.1 of Populus nigra. Taxonomy (NCBI): domain Eukaryota; kingdom Viridiplantae; phylum Streptophyta; class Magnoliopsida; order Malpighiales; family Salicaceae; genus Populus; species Populus nigra. Next base: position 7,558,690 of record NC_084856.1, on the reverse strand, counting down.
AAAAATCTAATTATATCCCTGGGCTTAATTTTTATGTAGATTCATTCAAGAATCATTTCATTTGACCTGGTATTCATATTATTTCTCTAGATTTGGTACAATATAGTACAATTAGGCTCCTGATTCCATCCAAAATTATAGGTTGATTTTTTCTATATTAGTAAGTCTCCCGGCTTGTTTTTTCCAAAATGCTAGTCTTCTTGATATTATTATTTTATTATTTTATTTTTATTTTGGAAAGAAAAATAGGTGAATTTAGAGAATAACCCAAAAATGGCACCTTTTTAGCAATCATTAATCCACATGTATATTTCCAAAAAAAAAAAGCTTCATCAGGCTTGGCTCGCGTCCCTGCAAGAGAAAAATAATGTTAGTTAAATATATTTATAAAAAAACAACAAATAAAACAAATGGATGTAATTAAAAAAGACTTAAAAACGAAACAGACCTGCCAGTGCATGTGGTAACAAAGTCGTGAACACACTAGTTTCGGTTCAATGTACCGAAGTGTGATCGTCGCATGAAATGTTCGGACGTCACATGCTAATTATATTCTGCCCACACAACCTCTGAGACATAAGATGGTCTAAAATCCTTCCAAACCGCAACCTCTTTCTAACCTAGAAGCTCGCTTTATTTCACATATTTTTTAGCATTTTTTTGCACCTTATACCAAAAATCAAAACCTATATGGTACAAATAAATCATATGTTGGTAAATGAAAAATAAAATTGAATAAAAGGATTAAAAAGTTTTATTTTGATAACAATACTACTTAGTTGCAGCGTGATTCTTCAAAACTTTTATTGGAATAGTGTTGTTAGCTCTATCCCGTTAAAATTTTTCCTTGCAGTTAAAATTTATAGAATAAAATTTTCCTTAATATAAATAAACTAACCGAATTAACATAAAAAAAATATAGTTAAGTTAATATTAACCCTGAACCTTCTAAAATAAGCATCAATCATAGGTTTCCATTCAGGATATTTGCAAACCTGACTTCATTAAAACAATTCAATTTCTATCGACGATTTCATTGTTGATGTTATGGTTTTGACAGCCTCAATGTTTGTAAACCTGAAATTACATTATTTAATTGAAATTAATTTTTCAAAAATTATTGACATGCTGTTGTGAAGGGAAAACAAACTTGCATTGAAATGTTGTTCTTCCACTAAGCCTGGTACTTCCGAGTAAATAGATCCTATTATGAAGGGACCTCCCTTGACATGGTGGCATTGCATTTGATAAACCCACATCAAGCATGGTTTCTAGTGTCGCAGATGTCTATTCTTGGTCGGTACTTAACGACTTATGGTCATTAGAAGCACTGCCAGAAAAACTAGTAGATATCATGTTCGTACAACATGCTATTTACTTTCTCCTAGACATCTACATAAATTAAAGTATTAAGATACCGTTAACAATTTTTATTTAAAAAAAATTGGGAGCACCTCCTCTATATAGGAGACCACCCAAAATATTTAAACTTGCAAATACACAATATTGTAAATTCAATTTCCAAAAAAAAGTTGATTTATATCAATTTTTTTCCTTGTCATTGAGTAAAGAGTTCACTCAACTTGTACTCAACCAAGTCTTAAATTATTGTTTTTTTTTTAATTTTAGAGTTTGTCGGTATTTTCATTGGTGTACAATAGTTTGGTTAATTTTTTTTCTAACAATATAGTTAATTTATGAAACTAAATAATAAAAGTGTCTTGTTTTTCTCTCTATTAATATTGTTGACTTACTTTTCATAATTACACATGATCTATACACAATTAACTCTGTATTTTTAAGGTAGTACAACATGCAGAAGTTTAGACACATGTTAATTTTCTAGTATCCTAGGTCGAGGGGTTTCATCATAGATTTAGCAACATAAAAGTTCTCTTTCAGCCTATTCCTTTCAGGTAAAATGCTTTTCGTCCATTTGACAATTCCATTATAATCGGCCTCACTCGACTCATGATCTGACTTGATGGTGAACACCTGTACAATGACTGATAATTTATTGTGATTTATACACTCATCCAATAATGGTTCGTCAGAGTCTTTCAAAAGATCAAAAAACCTAACCGTGTTTATATTAGGTTCTTCATCTATAATTGGACATTGACCGACCTAACCTTAATTCATTCTCCTCGCATCCATAACCATATCACTATAAGGATTACGATTGTAATCTATAACTTCATGCACGTTACTAGAACTAGAAGTTGACTCAACCATCCTTTTTTAACATGGTTTCGTGCGGAACATATGCAAACCAACACAAGTATCTCTTCATGAACCTTTTTTTATAGAAAATGTATCGTTACAACATCTGGATCAAGAAACTATAATTTTTACACACTACAAGATTTCACAGTTTTACCAACGAAAATATTTTGTGGTGTGTGATTAGAAGTTCGTCGGTGATTTATTTACCGACGTCTTCACCGACAGATTCTGTCCGTCGGCTTCCCCTTCGTCGGTGATTCCCCATTCCGTCGCTATATCGGTTAGAAAAAAAAACCATTTGCCGATGGTTTTATAGACAGAATTTGTGCGCCAAAAAAAAAAATTCCCGCTTGAAATATACCAACGGATTTTTATTCCATCGGTGATATCATGATTTACCGACAGCTACTTACCATCGGTAAAAGCTGTCGGTGAGTGTATGAAATACCGATTGAATATATCTGTTTGTAAATTCGTCGGTAAGTGTAGCAGCTACTGTCAAATGCCGACGGATTAAGTCCATCGGTAAGGCTGTCGGTGAGTGTTTAAAATACCGACCGAATATATCCGTCTGTAAATGCGTCGATGAATGCTACTGTCAGATGCCAATGGATTCATTTCGTCGGTAAAACTCTTGGTAATAGTTTTTTCTAAATTTGTTATTAAAAAATTATTTAGAATATATAATATAAAACTATATAAATTAATGGTAATAAAAACCAATTATGCAAATAAAATTTATATTAAACATAGAAAAAAATCAAAGTTAAATAATATTCATTACAAACTGAATATGTTTCAAAAAAAATATTAAATGAAGTTTTAAAGGTAAATAATGTTTATTATAAATTAATATAAAGGTGGAGCTGGAGGAGGAGGCTGGTGGTTATACGGCCAAAAAGGATTAGGCGCACATGTTCCACTATGTGTTGCCATGTTCATGACCGTTTCGTGAAGCTATTCATAAGCCAATTTTTGTTGTTCATAAGCCGTTTTTTGTTGTTCATACTCTGCTTTTTTTATGCTTGAGATGCTTTAATTTGTTCAGACTCCGCTCTTTGTTGTGCATGAGACGCTTTGAGTTGTGCGTACTCCGTTGATAGCTGGTTGTATTTGTCGGTGAGTTGAGCCGTGTGTTGCATATATCTCTCCCTTAACCGATTATTATAGGTCTCCTGAAAATAAAAAAAGTAATCATCATATTCAATTCAATAAACATAATAACTTACAAAATAAAATGGTTGAACAAACATACCATGAAATGTTGAGCACGGTTATCAACGAACTGTTACGCCCCCTTTTGACGGTCTTGACTCTGCACGTACATCTCCACAAACAGCTCCATCGGGCTCGGCTCATGTCTAAGAGACGCAGTCTATAATGAAAAAAGATATATTAACAACAACTTAATTTAACGATATATTTCATTTAAAATAATCTTACCATCTGTTTCGCATGTGCAGCAAATGGAAAGGAGCCGCCAGTGTGCGTTGTCACCGAGCCATGAATTGGCCAATTCTGGTTGCTAGCACCGGACTGTGAGCGTCGTATGAACCGCTCAAATGTCACGTGCTCAAGATAGTGCGGCCATATATCTTCCGGGATGTATATCGGTTTGAAATCCCTCCAAACCGCAACATCGTTCCAGTCTTGGAAACCTCTATCCCTCACGGTTTTTTTTTGCCCTTTTTTGTGCTTCATACCAAAAATTACATTTCGAAACATAAATTTTTGTCTAAAAAAAATCTTGTATTGTTTTTTATTTTACCTAGTTGCCGCATGATTTTTCCACGCCCTCCTCACAACAGTGTTATGCTCACTATCCCAACAGAATTTGTGTTGTGTATAAATAAACAAGTTTAAATAAAAATAATAATTTATTTACAATTATATTAATAATTTATTAGAAATAAGCTAATAATTATAAATTAAAACCAACCTAAAAATCTGTCAAACCATGCATTGATTTGAGGCATCCATTCAGGATGCTTGGATATCTGACTCCATTGAAACAATGGAATCTCCATCGACGATTTAAACGCGGATGATATTACTCGAGCAACCTCAATGTTTGTGAACCTGAAAATAAATGAAATAAATTAAATAGTGATTACTTCATAAATTATGTTGAAATTTTAAAAAAATAAAATAAAACCTTAACAAACTTACATGGAAAGGTCGTCCTTTCACTTTGCCTCGTACTTGCGGGTAAATTGATTTCGCTGCGAAGGCACCCCGCCTCTGCGTTGTGAAGTAGCACTGGAAGAAACAACATCGGTTAACGGCACAGGTGGTGTAGGTGCCTCTTCTTGAGAGGCACCTAAAGAAATATCATCATCGCTGCTAGACGAAATAGCTACGACCGTACGTGAGTGACCAACTTTTGTTTTCATTCTATGCATCTATATAATTTTATACAAATAATTATATAATTAAATTCAAATGTTAAAAAAAATTTGACAGCACCTCCCCTATACTGGATACTACCCAAATCCACAAACCTGCACATATTAACAATAGCCACAACCAATTGACCCAATCTATACTAATTATTCCAACATATTCAATTACTAATCCTAAGGTAAATTTAACATTAAGAATTACAATTCAACAAATTATTCAATAATTATGCCAATGCAACAATAAAATATATTCAATAAATAAAAAAAACTGTAGAGTAACAATTAAAATTAATGGAAAAAATTAAACATAAATCATGCAATAATAGAGTAAAATTACAATTATTCAAAAATATTCAATTACTAATACTAAGGTAAATTCAACATTAACAATTACAATTCAAAAAAGTATTCAACAATTATGCCAATACAACAAAAAAATAAATTAAAAAAAATCTATAGAATAACAATCAAAATAAATACAAAAAAGTAAACACAAATCATGCAATAATAGAGTCAAATTAATAATTATTCCAACATATTCAATAACTAATTCTAAGCTAAATTCAACATTAACAATAAATATTCAACAAATTAACTAATAATAATTATGCCAATACAACAATAAAAAATATTCAATAAATTCAAAAAAAACTATAGACTTTAGGAATGAAATATGCTTATTTTAATAATGTGTTGAATTCAATACTTTATCTACATTACAAAAAATACACCAAAACGAAAACATAACAAAAAAAATAGCAAAAAAAAACCCTTAAAGTAAAATAAAATAGAAGAAACACATACCTTTTAAATTGATGAAGATTCATAAGAAAACTTACTAGAGATTGCAGGTGAAAACTTTGAAGAATGGAGAGGAAAAGAATCAAAATTTAAGGTGAAAAACTGAGGAGAAGAAAAAATAAACTGAAGGGGCGGTCACTGGAACTTATATGACAATTTTACCAACGGATTCACTTGTGTCTTCATTCTCATCCTGAACAACCTCGACACGACCCCGGGGTTTTGTTTTTAAAACAGACAACAAATCCACTCTTGATTGATCCTTTCTAAATGAAGGGGTGTATGTGTAATAAACTTGTTGACATTGCTTTGCGAAAACAAAGACATCGTTTATGTTGCGGAGTCTAGCTTTTGAGTTGATTTTAACCAGACGATAGTGCAGATCAACTCTGATTCCTCTATCAGTCGTGTCATACTAATAGCATTTGAATAAAAACACTCTATTCTACTCGTTCTGATATTACATTTCGATGACCTTTTCTAATCTACCATAGAAGTCAACTTCTAACTCACTACTAGGGGATCCCTTAACACAAACACCGCTGTTGTATGTCTTTCTTCCTTGCCCGTATTCTTCAGTATGGAAAACATATCCATTGACAAAATACCCGTTGTAGCACTTACATTTTCTTTCAAGTCCCAGGCTTAGTGAAGACAATGACTTAGGCGCACTCCTTCCTATTTGATAAACCTTGTATGTAATGTACATCAATAAACAGTAAATGAACAAGAATCTCGTAAAGACATGCATACGTACAGTAATTTTGCAAGTTAGAATGAGTTTGTGATAGTGCTTACATGTGTTCTGAACCACGTGGCAAATTGTTCATCTTGTAATTAAAAGATCTGGAATTCGGTCAGCTGTGAGTTATTGGAGAGCAAATATTGTCAATGTTGCCTGCAACTGATAATAAGTGTATGATATTACAATATATAATTAATAGTATATTACTTACAAAGTTTAATTAGTATTACACATATATAAACTTACTGAATAAAAGGTCTCAACTCATCACAGTTAAATAGAACATAGTTGTGTGCTTGTTTGAACTCTATTTCCTACAAATATCTTCCTCTTGCAGCATTTTTAGGTATGGGACTTCCAGTATTGGAGAATATTGACAAGTTCCCACTGGATGGCACTTCACCGCCATCATCATGCCGTGGAACGCGATTGATTCTCGTTCTTATATGAGGTTCGAAATAGTACGAGATAAATGTTGAGATCTCCTCAACAACATAGGCCTCACATATCGAAGCCTTAACATGCACCTTGTTCTTAACCTTTTTCTTGAGATTAAACAAGTACCTGGATTGAATTAATCAAGTATTTTCAATTAAGAAAAACATAGAAAATACTTTTATATATGAATTACATTGCAACTGTAATATCTAACCGTTCAAATGGGTATATCCATCTATATTGGACCGGTCCTCCAACTTTTGCCTCGAACGGTAGATGTATAGGGAGATGCTCCATTGAGTCAAAAAATGATGGAGGGAATATCATCTCAAGTTTACATAGTGTCTCGACGATATTCGTTTGAAGCCTCTCAATGTGATCAACATTCAACTTGTTAGAGCATATATCTCTGAAGAAATTACTGATCTCCATGAGTGCATCCCATATTCCATTTGGCAACAAATCATGAAAAGCTAATAGGATGATTGTTTGCATAAACACGTGGCAGTCATGACTCTTCATTCCATACAATCTGCAGTCCTCTATATTAACCAGCCTTGATATGTTTGATGCATGTCCATCTGAAAAACGCAGACTCTTAAGCCATTTGTAGACTAGCAGTTGTGCGTTTTTCTCTAACATGAAGCTTGCTCTTGGTTTTGCGACCCGTGACTCATCATAAACCAACTCCATATTTTTACGGTTATAGTATAAAGCTATATCCAATCTAGCCTTGATGTTGTCCTTTGTCTTCCCCTTTACATCCATGACAGTGTTGAAAATGTTCTCAAACATGTTCTTTTCGATGTACATTACGTCAAGGTTATAGTGGAGCAGATTAGTCTTCCAATAAGGAAGCTCCCAAAAGATACTTCGTTTTACCCAATTATGGGTCAAACCAAAACTAGGAAACTTTTGCTTACCTGATTGAAGGCTAAACATAATGTCATCGTACTCTGAGACAACATCATGCAATTCTTCACCAGAAAGACACGGGGATGCAACATCTTTTTCAACTATGCCAACAAAAAATTCTTTTTTGTTCTTTCTGTACCTTTGATTAAGTGGTAGGAAGCGATAGTGACAATCAAAAAAAGAAGCTTTACCTCCGTTTGCTAGCGTGAATGCCTTGTTGTTTTCTATGCAGTATGGACATGCGAGTTTCTCATGCATGCTCCAACCAGAAAGCATTTCATAAGCTGGAAAATCATTGATAGTCCACATCAAAGCTGCCCTCGTAAGAAAATTTTGTTTCCTCGATATATCATAAGTCGGAGCTCCGGAGGACCACAACTACGCCAACTCATCAATCAACGGTCGAAGATAAACATCTATATTCCGCCCCGGGCTGCTTAAATCGGGTATGACAGTAGATAAAACATGAACTCCGACCTCATACACATTCCCGGCGACAAGTTATAAGCTGTGAGTATGACCAGCCAACAAGAATAAGAAGCAGCAAATGACCCAAATGGGTTGAATCCGTCTGTACACAACCCAAAACACATATTCCTTGATTCAGCTGAAAAGTAAGGATACACACTATTAAAGAGTTTCCACGCTTCGCTGTCAGAAGGATGCACCATCACTCCATCAACCGCATCATGTGCTTGGTGCCATGTCATGTGCTCGGTGCCATGTCATGTGCTCAGCAGTCCTTGGTTACATGAATAACCTCTACAGTTTAGGTGTGATCAGGAAGTATCTAGGTTTTTTATATGCCACTGAGTCTTTCCCATGCCAGTTCTAGGTTTGTAACAGGAATGTTTGCATGTCATGCACTTGGTCATCTCAGCATTTTCAAGGTAGTATAACATGCAGAAGTTAAGGCACATGTCAATTTTCTGGTATCCTAAACCGAGGGGGTTTCATCATGGACTTCGCAGCATTGAAGTTCTCTTTTAGCCTGTTCCCTTCAGGTAAAATGCTTATTGCCCATTCAATAATCTTGTCATACCCAACCTCACTCAACCCGTGATTTGACTTGATGGTGAACACCTGTGCTACGGGCGATAATTTACTGTGGTTCGTGCAGCCATCCCATAATGGTTCGTCAGAATCTTTCAATAAATCAAAAAACCTAGCTGCATCTGCATTAGGTTCTTCTTCTATGATTGGATATTGACTGACATTACCTTGATTCATTCTCATTGCATCCATAACCATATTTCTGTAAGGATTAGTGTTGTTATTTGTCGCTTCATGCACGTTACTAGCACTAGAAGTAGACCCAACCACCGTTTCTTCCATTCTCCTCTTACTAACAAATACTTCTCCATGTGCATACCAACACTGGTAATTCTCTATAAACCCTTAGTGTAGAAGATGCATCATTACAACATCTGGATGCAGATACTTTTTATTTTGACACTTCCTGCATAGACACCTAATACCGCATCCAGTAAAATTTCGGGAATAGATGTTGCAAAATTAATAAAACCCTGAACCCCGTTACAATAATCCATCCTCCACAATTCTTGGGGTGAATCTCGATACATCCATGACTTATATCAAACCTCTATAAAATTATGATGATATCATGTATTAATTAACTAAGTTAGGTAAATAAACTTGCAAAAATATTACTTTACCTCGAGATTATCCAACAAACCAATCACAACTTCTCATAAATATTAAATATTCATTATCATTTATCAACGTCCTACAAATTAAAATATATAAATTTACAGAAATTACCACTTTGCAATACCATTGATAAAACTTTAAATAGACTCATTACGCAAGCTATTAATTATTTCAAAACAGCACATGTACTTCGGTAGTTCCATAAAGTTTTAACAATTTACAAACAAATACAATCTTACAAAATCTAAAACAAACCATAACAGGTATAGAATTATACATTTATATACTACAAGTTTGTTTAAGAAATAACAATAAAACATGTACATCTACTAACAAAATACATATACTAAAAAAACAATAAAATTGACATTTAATTAAATGTTAAAATTTAAAAAGATAGAATTACTTACAAAAATTGATAAAATTCATCGGTAAATCAAAACATGGATGTTGTGATCACAAAACTTCAAGAAATATAACTTATTGTGCTGATATGAGGGAGATTTTTGTTTGGGTGGGAGGGCGGCTGGTTGTTTGCAGATGGGGAGAGTTGGGATTAGGAAGAAGAAGGAGAAATAGGAGAGGAGAGGGTCAGCAGAGCTGACATATATTAACTTTTTTTGACGGTTTCACTGACGGAAACTCCATCGGTGATTCTGACGGAAAAATCGACATGTCACCATACGGATCTGCCATTTCAAATCCCTCGGTGATTCTGTTGGCAATTTAAATGGCGAATCAGTCACGTCACCATATATACGGGCTGTCATTTTGAATCCGTTGGAAAAAATAAGCCGCCAAAACCTCCACGTCAGCGACTCGCCTTTTTTTTTAATTCAAAAACTGTAACTACCGACGAAATATTTTCCATCCATAATTCAGTCAATAACTACCGATGGAAAGTTTTTGTCGGTATATACCAACTGAATTACGGATGAAAAATATTCTATCGGTAGTTACCGACTGAATTACAGACGGAAAAGTGTCCGTCGGTAATTTCGACCTCAAATTACCGACATACATATTCCATCGGTAAATTTGTTGCTATTTAGCGAATTTATGGTAGTGACATCTCTTATATGTACATCTAATACCGCCTCCACTAATATTTCTTGAATTAGATAATGCGTGATTAATAAAACCCTGAACCCTATTGCAATGATTCATCCTACGCAACCCTTTGAGTGAATCTCGATACATTCATGAACAACCATCCATTACTTATGCCAGACTTATATAGAATATTGATGACAACATGTATTGATTAATTACATAAACTAAATAAATAACATAACGTTAGTTTAACTCAAACTTATTCAAACTATTTTAGTAGCACAACTAATTCGTTCTCAATTAACTACATAAATTCATATTTCTATACATTTATCAAAAATTCAACTCAACAATAAAATTGAAATATAAAGCAGGCCCGTTAAATAAATCATTATTTATTTTATCACAAAACACCTAAGTCAGAAATTTAAAATAAATTTCATCAATTTACAAAAAAATTTAATTTTATAAAAATCTCAAACAAACAATAACATGTACAAATTATACATTCATATAACAAATTTCTATAAGAAAAAACTATAAAATAACACACAAACAAAATACATATACTACAAAAATATACAATAAAAATTAACATTTCAAAACTAAGTTCAAATAAAAATGGATAGTTTTGCTTACTTGAAGTGAGGAATCCTTAATAAAATCTGAATTAGAACAAAGATGCTGACAAACTAAGTGTTGAGGTGACTGGATTTGTAGTGGGAGGTTGATTTGTAATAAAATTAGGGGGTTGTGTTGTTTATTATAAACAAAAATTGAGGAAAAAAAAGAAATGGGGGAGGGAGAGAGTAAGGTCACTCGTCAGGTCATAAATTAAATATTACAGATGAATTTAATCGATAGATTGAAATTCATCGGTAATTCTATTTGTAAAAATGACACGTCATCGTATTTTTAGCTTTTTTTCATTCATTTTTTTCCCACTATAAAATATTTTTATTAGTGTGTACCGAAGGATATTGCGAGGACATATTCAGTCAGAAAAATTCACCATAATCTATCGATGAAAATATTATGTCGGTGCATCCATTTGTATTTGTTAATTTTCTAGTAGTGGATCTACTATAAATACATATAATATAACCCTATTTTGATATAGTGAAAATAAAAGCTCCTTGTTTTTATGAATATAAGCATATTTTCGAACCATATTAAATTTTGTGTTTTTTTTTTAATTTTTCTTCTATTACAATATTAATCTATAATTGCTTATGATTTATTGAACAATTTGTTAATGTTAATGTGAGTTAGTGGCTTTGCTTGGGTACTTTTTTCTGCCAACTCAAATTGGATATGGCACAATTTTCATTGATCGAACCGATCACTTTATATCAAGGTTGTTAAAATTACGAGTTAACTCATAAAATCTTACGATTTTACGAGTCAACACGTATCTAACCTGCTAAATCGGACTTAACTCGTGTAAAATCGGTAAAATCGGTAAACTTTGTTCGATATTACAAGTTTATTAAATTTATGATATGAACCAAGTCAGATCCAAATTTGGCCTTAAAATGTCCGCTGACTAGTTTTGCGAGATTGAACATATATTTCAAACCGTATACTGGATAAAACTAAAATTTTATAGGAAAATATTAGATAAATTAAAATATATTACGGTAAATTTTTACTCAAATGGAGTTAGGGAACATAATATTTAAGAGGGTCAAATTTAGTATACTAATATTGTCAAAAATGTCAAAAAATAGCTTCGTATACTGTTTGGGACATATCTAGAGCTACTAGTGAAATTTTGTTTCGATTAAAGTTGTGATAGAAACTAAACATCTAAAACTTTCCAACTATATATCATACATAGGCCCAATAATTCATCCAAACAAGAGAGAATGACATGTTTGAAATCAAGACTCAAATCTGCCACGAATATACAAAAATTGGAGATTCAGACTACATGGAGGAATTTTAACATAAAGACTTTTTTATTATTCTATTTTATTTATTTAATTAATTTTAAATAATTATTTTTTATTTAAATTCTATCTAGCCAACGCATTAGACATTGTTTAATGGTTTATTTCATTACTGAATTTATATTAGTTAATTACTAATTTAAACTCATTAGATTGCAACTCAAAAGGGGTCTATCAAGACTTATTATGATGGAAACAACCAGGTTGTCACTAGGTTTATGTATACTTCCTACCTTTCAGTGATTCCCTTGTATAGAGAAATTTTGTTTGGAGACTTTTTATTTTTCCATATCATTAATGTATTAATTCATATTATCTATCTCTCTCATTTTATTTAAATCACTCATTGATTATAATATTGTTGACTCATTTTATCATATTTTAAATAATTTAATTTCTTGACTAGAATTATCAATATATAAATAGTTTAAAAAAATTACTTACAATTTTACTATCTGGGTTTATATTATATTTTTTGTGTAGTGTACAATTTCTCATTTTTATCAATTCTGAACTCAAAAATTAAAACTTTCTTGGGATAAAAACAAAAAACAAAGGCAAAAAAATTATAATTAGAATACAGATCATTAGTTCCTAATCCAACAAAAAAGTGGTAACCGCAATTTTATTTTATTTTTAATTGTCGTACGAGTTAAGGAACTCCTTACATGTTAAAAAAATCTGGAATATTTGGAAGTCCTAAAATAAACAATTAACAGGTAAGCAAGCGAGGGATTGACCAAAATTGGTTGACACCCTAATATCCCTTAAAGCCCGCATTAAGATATGCGACTAGTTTCCAGAATCACGCTGATATTAATATGGATAAATTGTTTTTCAAGTTTTTTTATTTAAGATTTTATTATTTTATCCATCAAGCAAATAAAAGAAAAAATATATGACTTAAAAAAAAGATATAAATTGATAAGAGGAGAATAAAATCTTGGATTAAAGCCGTGTGCCTATACATTGCCTCTCTGTCTTGGTGCCTCTCGTATTGTGAGTTGCCCTTCTGGGGGCATCAAGGAATCGTATCTTCCTCTATTCTGTGTAGTGTCCCTTCGTTGTAACATCTTCGGAGGTGATGCTCCACAAGAACACAACGATTCATCATCTCCTCTCCTCTTTTATCCTTTCATTGGTAAGTTCTTTTTTATCCAATTTTATGATATCCCTTTTCATCTTTTGTGTATCACATGTTATGTTATTAGATACATGAATACATTCTTGTGATGATCATATGTATAAAATATATGCTCGATTGTTTTTGGTTGATCTTGTGATATATGATCAGTCTTTGGATTTTAATGCTGGGTGCCCTTTTCTGTTCATTTTTCAATCTTCTCTATCATTGCCTGGGTCGTCCGGATTATTTGTATCATCTTTTTGCTTGATTTGTTTCATCGTCTTCTTAATCATGTTCGTTTTATTTGTGGGTTTTGCAAGTTGTGTTGCATCGGTGTGAATTAGGAGTATGTACTTTTTTATGATATTGGTGATTTCCCCCGTTTATACTATTTTATCTTTAGTTTCTGCTTTTGTTTTTATAGTATATTTAAGAAGATTAAACCCTAGAAAGCTTATAATTGCTTTGAGAATAATGCAAGACATCGTGAATAATTTAGTTAATAAACTCTACGCAACACACAAGAATTTTGATGTTTAAAGCAGTGCATTCGCTGTTAAATACTGTGACCCCGATTGATTATTAGTTTTTTTTTTAATTTGTTAAAAATACTCGAAGATAATATATTTTCCTAGAATATAGAGAAAATTGATCTGTTTAACCTCCCAGAAAAAGAAAAGCTAGCTAGCAAATAGTCGAAGAAATGTCCAGGCTTTGTTTTCTGGCTTTTAGTCATCCAACTTTGCATGCCAGATCTTTTTCTCTTCATTCTTCACTGTCAAGCTTTATGGACCTTTTTAGACTTCCCTTTCTTTCGTTTTTATCGAATATATATTCTCATACTGAAAACAAATTGGGATTCAGTTGTTTTTAGTCTTGGATAATCTCAATTTTGGTTTCTTCAAAAGGAGAGAGGTGTGCCGCTTGAATGATCCATCTGATGCTCAGTCATCTATCCATTTTATACCCAGTGGACCGCATTGACGGTTCATGATGAGGCTCTGTCTTGTGGAGCCTGTGGATATAAAGAGACCATGTACATCTTAATACCTTGGCTAAAATGCCAGCCTACGCAAGGATGCTGGGCTACCGGTTGTTTACACGGTGGTGCTTCTTTAAGGAAAGCATGTTTGAGTCTGGCAATTTCAGCTTTCCTCCATTATAATGTAGAAGGAAAGCCTATCCCCGATGTACAGTCTAAGCATGGGAACTAAAAACCCAAAGCTAGCTCTGGTAAATTTTCAAGTGTACTTAAGCTTTAGAAACTTTCATTCGACCATATATAAATTGCATAGTTTCTTCTAGAAATTGATCATTTTATTGCATCTGTATCTTTAAATAATCTTATTAAAGAGATTCCATTTCTACACGGTATGTTTTATCCTTACTAGCCGTATATGTTAAACCTCTTTAATTAGTGATAAATATTATGCATGCAGTTTCCTGCTTCACAAAATATTGTCGTAAAGGAGAACATGATTTTGATTGTGTATGGATGTTTTCTCTTCTTGCAGGCAAGTTAGTAATGGTACCAGATTATGAATATCTCAAATCCACATATGCGGAACCAAATCTTGACGTCACATATATCAATTAGCTGTCTTTTTGCTGTTATCTTTCCATACTTTTCTTATCGATATCATATCACACTGTTTTCTCTTTCTATCTCCCAGCCACCATCCCACCCTTCTCTATTTTGAAAAGCTGCTGGTATTTATTGACCAGCCACACTGCCAGCAGCACTGTTCTCTCCATGCAGTTCTAGATTCCCAATCCAATACCAAATCCCAAACTCATTCGTTTATTTTTTAGTTTTCCCCTTTAAAATGAAGAGCCAAAACCAAGAAACATCAACGCAGACCCATAATTCACTACAACAGTCTCTTTTGGCTCTAAGACTTGAAACCCCAGAGGAGGAAAAGTTCATTAAAAATTGTGATAGCTTAAGTTCAAGCAATAGCATGGCTTACAACGTTTCATCACCATCATCTTCAACTCTAAATGATGAGTATATCGGTGTAGAGAGTTGTCTTGATCTCGAGAACAATGAAGGTATTTTCGCACCATCATCAAAGAAAGAAGAGACTAATTATGGGATTTGTAATCGCGAAAAGAGAGATCAACGGTGGGCCAAGAAAAAGGAGTTTCCACCACCAATACCATTGTTGGCTCGTACGGAAAATTTGCCTTCCCATATGCCTTGGGTTTTAAAGAGGTACTATACAAGTGATGGAAGGTTGATACTAAGAGAAGAGAAGGTCAGGCATCATGAGTACTTTCGGGCTCACAGATGCAATGGACGCCTCACCTTGCATCTTGTTCCTTTAGATGATGAAGTTTCGGGCCTTCCTTTTGTTTTTAACCATGAGAGACGCCATGGCATTGAGAATAATGATCTTGAGTGCAATGATATTGAAGAAGATGAGCAAGTACTCGAGCAAGAACACGAAGAAGAGCAGGAAGAAAATGAAAGCCTGGTGGAAGAAAGTACAGATGTGGAAGTAAATGGCAATGATGGTGTAGAAAATGATTATTGTGTTAAGAATGTTGATAGTGATGACACACTAGAGGAGGAGGAGGAAGGTGTGCATGATGATAAAAGAGTTCCTTCTGTGGAGAGTTCCGGTAGTGCAGGCAAATGCTTGAACTACAGCAGTGTGAGAACAAGCTCCACTTGTATATTCGGGGTGCCTGTACCAGCAGTAAGGCCAGTTCATAGTTAGAAAAAAAAAAGAAAAAAGAATTGAATCCCATTTTGAGTTGTGGTGGGTCTTTTTTTATTGATAGATTAAGTTGTTACCTCTCATGCTCTTTTACGGAGAATGAGATGGATGATGTATTGTTTTTCTTATCAATTTTCAGGTTCATAAGAAAAGAGGTTTTTCATTTTGAAGTTGAGTTTTGTATTCCAGAGATACGTACTGTGTTTCTTGATTCATTAATTATATATCGCCTTATGTGGTGTAAACTTTCTTACCCGGTAAGTGGGGCAAAACCTCGTAATTAAGACACAGGTTGAATTTTATTGCCAAAGTGGCTATTCTTACAACAGAGCAAGTTGATAGTTTTGAAGAATATGCAGCTATGGAGAATCTTCTATAATCGGTGTTAATAGTCGACGTTGATAATCTTGAAAGATCTGCCTTGGTGAAACACTGAAATTCTGGCGCCAATTTCTTTCAAGTGACTGGGACAGGCCGGGTTCAAAACTAGGTGAAGCCTCCTCCACTTAAACTTAATCCTAAAGAAGATAGACGATTAATGTTACTAACTTCTGTAAATTAATGAGATTAAAATAAATTGCTGTCAGGATTTTTAATCGTTTCATTTGCTAATCGGGAAGACCTTGATAACAAATGAAACAATAATACAGAAATGGCAATACAAGTACGAAGTCTTGTGGGGGTGTGTGCTGGGTTCCATAATGGAGTGTAGAAATGATCACGCCCCTCAAAAAATGCAGAGAGGAATCGATTGAGTTGTGGTGGTGGTGCTACAGTGATGAAATGCAGTCTGGCAGTGGCTGCATCAAGTACAAGGGACCGATTTCCGAGGTACACAATACTACTATTCATTTGTTTTTTATGTAAGACAGGTTGGAATTGGATTTTCTATTTCTTAAGATAGGAAAGGAGATAGATACTAGTACTAATTGAGTCAAATCTTTCAAAAACAGAAGAAACCCTAATGCCAGTTTAGTTTAGTCTGAATCTCATTGGCTGCTGCTGTTGTTGATGATGGGATGATAGGGAAGGAATTCGATTTTGAAATCATCATGTAGTACAGCTATCAATCTCCTGTCACTCTTGCCAGTCCTCATGATTGGCTTCCTTTGACGCTTGCACAGTCTCTCACCCATTCTCATTTTTTTTGGGACTCGTATCTAACACTAATTCTGGCGCAGACCGCATCCACCCCACTATTGCCCATCCGGGTCAACCCGTTTTCATTCCCTCCCACCATCATTTTTTAGAATTGCCCATTATTATTGTATATTCTTAAGATCTTTGGCCAGGTGGGTTACTGGTTTTAGGCCTTCTGCATGCTTGTTTTAAAAGTTTGCTCTCGGTCAAATTGATCTGTGTTCAATAGTTCGGGCAAATTGAGATACACTAATATATATACTAGCTCTATGGTGCCTGCGCTCCGCCGCAGGCATTCTCTTTCTTTGTTGAGCTACGGTGTTTGCAGCGGTGTTAATGAAAGAAAGAGCAACAGTAGAACGCAAAATCTTTCTATGAAGTTTACAATCAAAAAGCAAGGTTCTGATATTTCATGCTAAAGAAACCAATGCAATGCTATTAGTTACGCAACAAAAAAGTCCATGAACTACTAAAAAGAAGAGATCCAAGGGAAAGGAATTGCGATTGGGTGTTTGAGAAGTTGATGATGAGGTGGCAGCAGTGCAAGCCTGGAATTGCATTTCATGTTGCTCTTCCAAAGCTGGTCCCGGTAGTTACTGCCCCCGCATGGAAAAGAATGCGTCAGAACCTGTCAAGAGAGGGAAAGGAATTCAATGTAAATTAAGGTGTTGGTTTGAGGCTAACACATGGGAGGGAAAACATGTTAAGGTACCGTGCATGTGGATTAAAAGAGAAGGAAAAACAGTGGCTGTAACTGAAGGTTAATGGAAAAACAACTTAAAAATGACCAAGAAGATAGCTGCATGGCAATAGAGGAAGCTGCTAGTCTCATAGCACAGGTCTCAAGCTAGACAGAAAAATGGAGGTCGTGCTTTCAGTGCAAGAAAGGAAGCAGCATGAACTCTCACAGCGTAACAAAAATAGGTGCCAACAAATGATGCAGAATCGAACTTGAGTTGTGAATTCATGGATAAAATTCATGAAATTAATAGATAAGATGACAACGTGCACCACAACATATCCAACAGCTAAATGAAAACAAACAATATTGGCAGCTTAAAAAAAGCATCGAAAATGGATAGAAATCAAGCTATAAGAAACACAGAGGGTGCGATAGCATGCAAAAACGTTTTATCAATGGCTAATTTAATGGCTAAAAATTGCATCATGATAAGCAAAAAAGGATTGTATATATAATTCACTACTGAAAAATAGAGTAATTAGCATTGGATTTCAGCAACCAAATAATTCATATGCTAATTTAGAAATGGATTAGTAACGGATTATATATATATATATATATATATATATATATATATATATATATTAGAAATGAAAAATCTATTTCTAAAATAAGATTTTTAAAAAAATTAATATATTAAAAATCAGTAATGAATTTTCCATTACTAACATGGAAACACAAAATTTACAACGAAAAAATCTATTGCTGCTAAAAAGAAAAGATTAGAATTACACTTATATATAAAATAATAATGATAACTACATGTTAATAATTGATTGGTGCATGCATACCTAAAAAAAAAAAAAACTCACGTAGGCATAAGACCTTTCATTCTCCGAAAGAAAAACCCCTAACCCACCCATATATCCATTTCAAAAAAGATTAAAATCTATAAGAAACAATCGACTAACTAAAACAAAAAGCAAATTAAATATTCATCATAAAGGTATAATGTTATTTGCATCATATCAAGCTAGTATGATATATTTATTATAATGGACTTAAAATTTTTGTATTTATCTGTTTTAATATATTTTTTTGGTTGATAGCAAAAAAAACGGTGGAAAAGAGCCTCTATGAGATGATATGTTTTCAGTGTTGCATCAGAGTGCTAAACAACTTGAAACCTTCATAAATAACAAGTCTAAAAAAATTATTGTAAGTACTTTTTTATGTAATTTAATTATTATTTAAAATTCAAATGAATTTATTGTTCAATTTAATTTTATTATAGGAGAATTATAAATTAAAAAAAAAAGATGATTTCAAGATATGAAACTGATCGGGATTTGATGGAGCAGCTTGGTGTGTGGCTTATAAGAGGACTTATAAAGGGTAGAATATATACTGCATATGGTATGCCGAAATATATAGTTAGTACGAGTGCTTCATCACAATCTTATACGATGGAGTTAACACCTCCTAGTTCATCAATTCAGGCATTGAAAGAGCAAATAAAGGAAAGAGATGGTCGTATTTTATCACTATAACAAGAGATGACTTATATCAAGAAACTTCTTAGTAATATGGGATATCAAGCTTGGACATCAAATATGAACTAAGTTATGTCAGCACCTATGACTTCATCTATGCTGTCATATATAGCTCCACAAATAACAACACCTATGTATTCCTTGTTTATACCAGTATATTGACCTATGCCTCAACCACTATATATCGGACCCCTCTTATAATGGTCAACATTATCTTGGTTCGTTTCCACCATCACCTTAACGATAGAACATATTTATTAAATTGTGACTTATCTATATTGATGTAAGTTTAAAAGGATTTTGAAATTTATTATGAAATTTATTTTTATTTGACTTATTATTGTTGATAAAACAATCTTTAGTATTAATTTATGTTCTTTATATATTGTTCTACTAATTTTGAAATATTCACAAATAATTATAAAAAAATTAATAAATAGGAAAATATAATTTAAAAAATCACATTTTAAAAAATATTTATTGGACAAATTATCAACGGATTAGCAACAAATTTTGCATTGCAGATCAACAACAAATGAACAACGAAATTTTAGTTGTTGATTAGTAATGGATCAATAACAAAATTTCAGTTGCTAATCAGCAATGGAATATTCATTGTTGGTTTATCCAATCAATAATGAAATATTAGCAATAGATAATTTGTTACCATTGAGAAGCATAAAATGACCATTGTACCCTTCTTCTTTTTCATTCTCCTTAATTGTAACAACAAAATAAAAATGAAAATAGTTATGTAAACAAATAGTCCTCATGACTGCAACCAACAACCCCAGATCATAAAGCAAACTCAAGCTTTTTATGGACTATAAATCATGTTTCACTCTGACAACAAGATTGTATTTCTTTTTGGTTAGTTTGATGTAAATTTAGACTGATCTATATAAATATTTTCTCATTCTTCTTTATATTTGTTGCTTCTTGTAAACCTATATTTGTTTATGCAGTTTCATAAAATAGTGGGTTTTTTTTCTTGTTTGAGATAATTGTTGTTTAATTTTAGATGTCTATCATATATTTGTTATCACTTAAATTATTGTAGTCTTAGATCAATGCTCCTATGAACATTTAATCTAGGCTTTAATTCATAAACATTAATGGTTGTAATCATTTTAATTTATATATAATCTTTAAAGAGATGCTACTATGAATTCACATCTGAATCTACTTTAAGATTGATTGATATGTTTCATGCAATGATACTGTAGAATGCAGTGTCAGCTATTATTTGCACTTATAATTTTTTTTCATTAAAATATAATGTAGAAATTAAAAGAACATTGATTCATAAAACAATAAAACAGCTACCTAGAAACAGCTACCTAGAAACCAATTGAAGACATTTTAGGTTGGTAAATAGATTTGAAAACCAGTTGCAATCTTTAGGTTTTATTACCATAACATCTTGGATTAAAATTTTATATGCTACTATTGTCATGAATATGTTATCTTGACTTCCATTATCCAGGTACCAGTCCATATAGTTCATCTCTAGAAATGTTAGATAGTCCTACAAGTGAAGCTAGATTACAATAACATAAAATTGTAATGAATATGTGAAATTGTCAAAACTTTGGTCCAATCAGATCAATCCCCAATCCATAAATAGTACGTGTGGGATGTGGTTTGGTATTGTGGTGAAACAAATCTAGGACATGTTGTCTGTCTTTACTATTGACTTTTGGACACTACAAGTAGCAAATGCTAGCTTTGACCTAGCATTTTATTTCGAGGTAATTAAACTTGCTTTTATATATAGGCTTCATGAATCCTTCTATTACTTATTGGAAAAAAAAAAAAGAGGAAGGAATAAGTAGTCTTCACCTGTGTTCTGTATATATACACACACATACACACTATTTTTTAGACCAAATTAATGTTGCACATATTCTGTGACATTTGCATTAAAGATATTGAAAGATGCATGAGACCTAACACCAATTTTGATAGAGCTAGCTAGAAATTTATCATACATGCATTTAAAGAATAAATTGACCTTTCTTTAACAAAAGCACAACTTAAGAACAAATAGGATGGGATTAAAAAGGACTCGAGGGTGTGGAAAAAGTTAATATCTAAAACTGGAATTGGTTGGAATAGTGAACTTAGAACTATTTCCACAACTAATCAATGGTAGAAAGCAAAAATTCAAGTCAGTTGTCTGTATCTTAATCTTTTCAATTTAATTTGTGTTGTTGTCTTATTTAATTAATCTTCTATCTTAATTAATTATATTTAGCTTTTATTACATAGAAAATGAGAGGAGCAAAGAAGTTTAGGCATTTTGGAATTGAGCACTCATTGCGTGCCAAATATGACATCATGTTTAGTAATATAGTGGCCATAAGACCATATACATGGGATTCCTCTTAATGAACGCTATCTAATGAAGTTAATATATGTGATGGATTGAGGAATACAATAACGATGAAATAAATCTTAAAGAAGTGGTGACTCGAATGAGGATGTTATTCCTGATTTTGTATATGATGTTAGCAACATGGTTGTTGGTTGCAATTTTATGAACAATATTAGCAACCATAATAGTGCTAAAAGAAAAGGCATACTACACCTCAAAGTTAGAAAAAAAAAATACAGGATCTAGAATGGGAGCACAATTATTCTCATGTTTGGATCGACTTGTTAACAACATTTTAATGGCCAATGATTGCACATTAACTTCTGAAAATAAGAAATGATGTAGTATTAAAGAGGATATGCAACAAATGCATTCTATAGATGGAGTTAACTTTGGTAGTGGATTACATACCTTTTTTACTATAATTTAACTTATGTTCATTACTATTAAAATTGAATTTTTATGCATAATATTAGTTCTTAATGTGCTCATATCATCCTAACTTGGTTGTGTAACTGTTTGCAACAAGTATGAACTATAAGGATTGTCTTTGTACAACAAATAGTATAGGTAATTACATTGTGTTTTGTTGAATTATTTCTTATAACATGAGATTCATAAGTATTTAAATATGCTTTATTAACTATATATTGATGTCTACTTTTTTTTTGTTCAAAACAATTTTTTTATCCCAACAATCCAAGCTTTCAGTTGGTGCTACTGCTTACTGCTAAGGAAAATAAACATGGTTTAAGGAAGTAGCACTAAATTGATTACAACCTTTATTTCTTGTTTGAGTTGTTTGTTGTTGACAATACTACAATCCAGTCAATCTTCACTTGTCTTTATTGTCATTGCAGTGTCTTTTTCTAACTTTTTATGCTTTTATTCTAATTGGATTCATGACGTGCAATTTATGTAAGATTGACTGTAAAACATCACCTTTTATTAAACTCAAGAGGTTGTAAGATATCATAATTACACATTTTATATAATATTTTGTAATGATAGAAGCATGTTCTTATATTTTTATTATGATGTAACTAACAGTCACTTTTAATTTATTATGCTCTTAAACACAATAATTTATGTGTCATTATAGATATGGACTCACAATGATTTGATGTGATTTTTTAGGAGGATTATGATAATATAACGAATTATGTTGTCGATTATGTTAATTATGGTAATGGTGCCAATAACGACGGCAATGTCGATGATGATGAAAATGTATAAATGATGATTGTCACAGCGCACCAGGCGTCGAACAATGGGTCTACCTCCTGAGTGATGGTGAAAAGAGGTCTTGGATTTAATCATAAAATTATGATTATAAGGTTCATGAGTATCCACTTGGTATTATGGTTACTAGCAAACCTATGATCTATGAAAGTCCGGGTAAGGGAATGGTTGTGTAAGAGGAAGACACATCACCACCAGTGCACCCTATCTAAGTTAAGATATATTATTGTTTGATTATTTTTTTAGGTCATGTTTATGTCTATTGATCTTGTCTAAGGTTAAATACTAGTCGTTCTAAGGTCTAAATTGTAGCATTACATTTATTTTGCATTTTGTATCTTTAATATCTGAAAGTATGCTTTACAATGTAATTTTATACCTCCAAATATTAAAGTTTACAGCTAAATCCTAACACTTTAAATATAAAGTGAACAAAATGAATGGTGAAGGGTTTTTGATATTTTGGTCAAACCCTAACGGATAATAATAAACTGATTACGATGTTCATTTTGCATTTTAAAACATGAAAAAAAAAATGCAATTTTTGTTTCTTATAAAAGTATGCTAGCTTGGATAAATTTTAGGATTCAGTCGTATGCACGAAAACAAAATATTTTTTTGTGTTTTTGAAATAAATTTAAAAAAAAAACAATTTCAAAGACAATCAGGTATTTTGTACCAGGTTCATATCTTACAATGTAAGCCTGATATTGAACAAAATTGGTAGAAAAACATGCGAGGAAATCATGAAATTTCTTTGAAGTGACCCATGGAATTTTTTTGGTTTTTTTGGTTTTTTTATTATTATTATTATATGGGCTGGGCCCAGCCCGGCCATCCAATCCGGACCCATTCGGGTCGTGTTGGCATACACATACATAGTGCTTCTTTATGTCTTTAATCACGAATAGTCTCCATAAGATTTTTATGGAAAAGTTTCCATTAATTTTCATTACATCGTCAGGTTCCTGTGACTAGTTTTCCCTGAGTCTTTTCCCCAAGTCCAGTGACCAATTGTCTCTAAGTCTTAGTAGTGACTAAGATGTCTTAACGTCCCCACGACCACTATCTTCAGGTCTCATGATCATTTGTCTCTAAAAAATCATGGATCTTTCTCCATAAAATATTGATGAAAATATCTCATGAATTCACCAAAAATGGCAAATATTTTAAGGAATGCAACATTTTTGTTCAAACATGGCAATGGTAAGATTTTACATTGTAAGCATATTTTGGTTTTTTTATCTAGTTAAAGTCTTCCAAACATGTATACTTACAAGACTTAGAAGGAAAATGATAATAATAAAAAAACTATATATGAGAATCTCAATCGGGGATCCTAATTGAGCTTCAACTCAAGCTCAATTCGGCCACAACCCAACTAAGCTATTTTGGCTTAGTTGAGCCATGGCCTAATCAAACTACCATTTTCTCTTCTTCTTTTCTCTCTCTTCTATTTCTCTCTTTTATTTTACACATGTATAGGCTATAACTTCAAAGATAAGTACCTAGTGAAAATTACCACAAAAAAAAACTGCCACATTTCATAGTGAGCTACACAAGATATTCTCCAAATATTTTACAAATATAGGTTTTGAGAGAGAAAATGAGGATTTGATATGAACAACACTACACTTAGTATATCTTTGCTACATTTAAAAAAAGATATATTTTATTTTTTGATTTACTGTATGCTTGTCACTTGATCAAATAAATTTTAATATTCACCTAAACATTAAAGTTTATCTCATTTAATGAAAGACTTGTTTGTGGATCAACACAGGCTCAAAACTCATTAGTCATGGAAAATCTATCTTTTATGAAGTTTAATTTTCCATAACTTCATTACTTTGAAATTTTGAAATCCTTTTAAATATTATCCATGCATCTAAATTTAAATGTATGGCACGCGTGTTCATTAATATATTTATATACTCATTTTATTAATAAACAAAAAATTATATGTTCAAGTATAGAAACTAGAATACTTTGAAACAAGTAACAGATAAAATGGTAAAATTAAAAACAAAATGAAAAAGAATAAAGACCCTACAAATAATAACAAAAAACTTCAGTATAGTACTAGAAGGGTGCCACGGCCCCCTCGAGCCACAGCAAGCAGAGTCCCGCCCCAGATTCAAGAAGGGTGTAGATTTTACATGTAGAGCTATGTATAGTACTACAAATAGAAAGGGTTATACGTACGTACGTGTCTTCAAAGGTTGTCAGTGGAGGAAGAGAGAGGAACAGACTTGGCATCAAACATGGATGCCAGAGAGATACAAAACCAGACAAAATCTGTTGATGGATAGTTCCCCGAGTGATATTTGTAAACATATATCTCAATGCAGTTTCAAGAAACGCTCCAATCATTCAGCACCAGGAAATTAATGGCTTCATAAATCTTGATTTGCCACAAGACGAGCATCAATTGCCGAACCTGGAAATGCATCGGTTGCAGATAATCCAAAGCTCAATCAATAAGCCATCCGTTTTCACTTAGAGGCCGGTAGCGCACAAGAAATTTTCTTTCTTTCTTTCTTTTTTTTGTTTAAAATAGTAGTAATGTTTACAGGCAGTTAAGGGTACGAAGTATAAACGCCTTTGAAACAGTGTTTTTTAAAAATTAAAATTATTTTTTTATATTTTTAAATCATTTTATTATACTAATATAAAAAATTATTTTAAAAAATAATATTTTAATATATTTTTAAATAAAAAATATTTAAACTGCAATTATTCCTTCAATTAAAAACACCTCTAGTAATAACTTTGAAAGGTGTAGCTCAACTATTCAAACCTTGAGTTTGCTCCTCAGATGTTACCAGTTCGAGTTCTACAAACATCAGGATTGCTAGAAACTTACATATTCGTTAACTTCAGAATCTATTATAAATTTAATCGAGATACACATAAACTGTCCAAACACTTAAATTAATTTTTTTAAAAAAAAAAAAAACACCCCCAGTAACTTCAATACAATGCCTTAAAGTTTTCTATAAATAGGGACACCATGCTAGAAATGATTGTACAGGAGAGCAGGTTCTCTTTTCGAAATGAGAGAGTTTTAGTGCCTTCCCATCCACATAATCTCTCTCTCTCTCTCTCTCACTCTCTCTCTCTCTCCCCCCTCTATTTTCCAAGTTACGAATCAAATATATGGACTAGTTGCCTGGCAAGGAGGAAATGGGACTCATGCATCTCGTACACTAGTAATGTAAGATGCCCTTCTTCTCTATTTACATTTTCTCTCTCTCTAGATGCTTTAATTGATGTAATACTTGAGATTTTTATTTTTTTTAATTAGAATGTCTCGAAAATTAGTTTTGCAAAAATCATTAAAGATATGTATGATAATATTATTCCGAATTTACTAGCTCGCTCAGCTTGTTCTGTATGTTTTCTCTTCAGAGAAAAGCGATGGTTTTTCTATAGGAAAACACAGTCTTAATTTTCTCATCTGTAAATCTTATCTGATGGAACAAATTGAAAAATACAAAATTTCAACCATTGGACTCCTTAAAGGCAACAAGATATCTTCATGATATGAGAAGTAAACTTCAGTACGTGAATAGGCTTAAGAATATGACTAGCTAACAAAAAAGGTGAAGAAAACATTTGATATCAAGACAAGGAGATCTGTTCAATGGTAAATCTTGTTTTCCCGCAGTCAAAATAATCAAAAAAAGACAAACACAACAAAAGTGATGTGTCAACAAAAGAGCAGGTGTCTGCTGCCCCCTTCATGTTCTAACTCCAGGTAGCTAGGGCAACAAACATGTATTTCCATTACATTTTCCTACAACAGGATTCGATAAAAACAATGACCTTCGACGATAATAAATGGCGGTTTTCTTTTCAAGGCCCGAAAAATATATTAATTCACTGTTTGTTCTATTTATTATTATTATATATTAGCAAATGAATACAGCTAGCTAGCGAGTACTGTTTTGAAGAGGCACAAAAGTTTATCCTTGGCCGACTAATTTGTTTTGTAGCTGCTCTTAATTTCCAGAGTACACGTATGCTTTTGTGTGTGTGTGTGTGTGTGTGTGTGTGTGTGTGTGTGTGTGTGTGTTTTGGTTATACATAACCTTCTATCTTTCTTTCTTGTCTTGCAGTTGCAGGTAATTAAGAAGATTTTACGAGATTAATTATTAGCCCTTTGGTTAGCTAGCTGTTTGTCATAAGGAAAATCTCAGTGAAGGCAGCTTATTTTGCAAGGCTAAATCTGTTGTTTCAACTCTTTTTGGAATCATGATATGGACATCAGCGTCGCCATCTCCCATGCGATTCCCAAGAGAATGGCCAGCCTATTCTGGTCTGAAAACGCTGTTACATTACTCACGAGGACCTGATCAAAACCTAACTCATACTTGCTACATTCTTCATTCCTATATGATACCTGCACCTTCACCACCATCGTGGTCTACTTCTCCACCTCTAGTTCGATCTAATTCCTCGTCATACTCCTCTTGTTCTTCTGCATTGGATGATTTGATTGGGACTGAGAGTGGTGTTTACATGAACTCCAATATTGAAGAAGAGACTGCACAAATGGAGAAGCTAGAATCTTATCATCACCAAGACAAGAGAAAACAGCGTTATGCGACGAGAAAGAAATACCCTCCACCTATACCCTTACTTGCAAGAACGGGGAATTTGCCTGGTCATATGCCTTGGATTTTAACTAGGCACTACATCGATGGAAGGCTGGTCCTTGTAGAAGAGAGAGTGAAGAATCATGAGTATTTTGAAGCACAGAGAGAAAATGGTCGTCTCGTTTTGAATATTGTACCCATGGACGATAAGATAACATGTTCCCATTTTGTTTCTAAAAATGAAGAGGAGAAAGAGCTTCAAGATGTTGATTCTCTTGAAAAACACTCAGATCAGGAATTTGATGATGATGATGAAGAAGAAGAAGAAGAAGAAGAAGAAGGAAGAGAAGCATATCAAGAAATTGAACTTGCAAGTGATGATTATGTTGGTAATTTGGAAGACAGATCAGTCGCGGTGGATGATGAGGTAACAAATGAGAAATCAGTGACAGCATCTGCTTCTTTGCCTAAATCAAGTTTGAAGAATGGGAATAAGAAGTCTGGAGATCTACGCAAGTGTTCTACTTATGCGGGTAGGATGATATCGGACATTAATCTACCTTGCAATGCTAATGCCCATCGAAATGCTGGTGAATGTATGAACAATATTCATGATCACCCGGGCTCAGCATCTTTTGACTTGGCCAATATTCTTCATAAGATGACCACCGTGGTTTAGCTTTATTGCTTAGCATTCCTAAATTAACTAGCTAATTCATGTTCTTGTCAGAAAAGGAAACAATAGCTAGCTAGTACTTGTTACTTTTGATGACAGCAGGAGCTGCCTTTCGGTTGATCTGGGACAGCCCAGAATTCTCTATGCATGCATCTGTATAAGCAGTCACATTGCTGTAACTCTTCCTTTAATGAATGTCATTTCCATCCTCTGTTAATTCCTTGTGTGCGTCTTGTTTATCACTCTACAGGAATCCATAGGCCAGGCTTGAGGCTTTCTTCTGTCAATCTTGAATAGATGCTGTACGAAACTTGGGAAAATTTACGCAAGTGACCAGGTTTCGAATTCAGGAGAATAGAAGGCCGAGCTGATAGCAGAAATAAACAGATAATAAGGTAGTCTCGGCCCACTTTTGCTTTAGACTTAGCTGCCTTGTTCCTAAATTCACAAACAAGCAACAACCACAACTTCAATCGAACGAAGCAATTCCAAAATATGCATATCAAACTAGTTTTTTTATACCAATTACAACTCTAATCAATTTAATTTTTTTTTAATTTGATCGTTCTATTAAAATTCTCTTAACAAAAAAAATATATAAGTTCAATGGCAAAAGATGTTGTTTATCACAAAATATAGTAAATTTCAATAGAATCCATAATCAAACATGAATAGAAATACAATCCATAACCAAATATGAATAGAAAAACTTAATTGAGAATTTATGAAACTTAAATGGTGAAATTGGTATAAAAGATTGTTTGAGAGTATAACCTTGTTTGTTTTTATATTTTAAAAGTGTTTTTTTTTATAATTAATTTTTTTTACTTTAAATTAATATATTTTTTTTGTATTTCCAGATCGTTTTGATGTGCTAATATCAAAAATAAGTTTTTAAAAATAAAAAATATATTATTTAAAAATATTTTCAAACAAAAAATACTTTAAAAAATAACAACTACAAACAAGTTTTTTATACCAATTACAACTCTAATCAATTTAATTATTATTTTTTTAATTTGATCTTTCTATCAAGATTCTCTTAACAAAAAACATATAAGTTCAGCAATAAACGTAAATGATATTGTTTTTCACGTAATATAGTAAATTCTCAATAGAATCCATAACCAAACTTGGATAGAAAGACTAAATTGAGAATTTATGAAACTTAAATGGTGAAATTAGTATAAAATGTTGTTTGAGAGTACATCCCATTTATTTTTATATTTCAGAAGTGTTTTTGAAAAAAAATTGAATTTTTTTTATTTTAAATTAATATTTTTTTGGTATTTCCAGCTCATTTTGATATGCTGATGTCAAAAATAATTTTTAAAAATAAAAAATATATTATTTTAAAATAATTTTCAAATAAAAAATATTTTAAAAAACAACCACGAGCTATTATTTGAGATATTCCTAAAAAAACACACACAAAGTAAATGACGTAGTTATCACATAATATAGTAAATAGAAACCATAACCAAACATGGATAAAAAGACTAAATTAAGAATTTATGAAACGTAAATAGTGAAATTGGTATAAAAGATTATTAGAGAGGATGACCAGTTTGTTTTTGTGTTTTAAAAATATTTTTTAAAAAAAATTAATTTGTTTTTATTTTAAATTAATATATTTTTAATATTTTTAAATCATTTTGATATGTTGATGTCAAAATAATTTTTTAAAAATAAAAAATATATTATTTTTAAATATTTTTAAATAAAAAATATTTTAAAAAATAAACTATTATTTGAGATATTCCATTAAAAAAGCGCGCACATATATTTATATCAAATTAAAAATGAAAAAGAAATCGTGAATAAATTGCTTCAAAGAAGTCAAGCATAGATTCCTTCCTTGCTTCGGTCGTGGCAGACTTTTCCACGCTTCAATATCCAATAATATTTCAGAAATGGAAACAGAAACAGAAACATGTAAAATCAGACCTCACAGCCTGAAGAGGTTGATTCTGCTACGCATATCCATATTATTACCTAAAAATGTAAAACATCTCTATCTAATTATATTTACACACACATTTATGTGCTATACCTTTATTTGTCTCCTCCTTCTTCGTTTTCTTGCCTTGCTTCTCAACTTGCAGCAAAGGTAATTCTTGATCATGTCTTTCTTTATTTTTACTCGTAAGATCCATCTAAACTCTGGGAATCTCCCCAATTTTGTTAAAGTTTATGACTTTGGCTTGATTCTTATGAAACTCTTGATCAGGGTTTTACTATTTATTTATTTTTTTAATTGGGTTTGCAGTTTTGGGGGAATTTGGGATCAGTAGACAATGATTGACTTGTTTCTGCTTTGTTAAATTAAAAAAAAAATGCTGTCGGCAAATTTATGTTTCTGTAGAAGGGCGGTGAAATCTATTGATGCTGCTTGCTTATTGTGTTTGAAGTGAGCGTTTTGACTTGAATTCTCCCTGCTGTTTCTTTGATTTATGAAGATTTAATGATTAATCTTCTATTGAATTGTTGAAGTGTTTCAAGACTGTTCTCCTCGTATAAGTGCTCTTTTTCACTATTGTCCATATCTTGTC
The DNA here is from genome assembly GCF_951802175.1 of Populus nigra. Lineage (NCBI taxonomy): Eukaryota > Viridiplantae > Streptophyta > Magnoliopsida > Malpighiales > Salicaceae > Populus > Populus nigra. The sequence goes on along the minus strand of NC_084856.1, from coordinate 7,527,815 downwards.
GATGTAATTTCTGATTTGTTGAAGTAAAAATATGCCCTCTTTTTTGCAGCATTTGCCAAGTTCATAATTGGTGTTGCTAAGTTGAGGGTTTCTAGATGGGAGGTGTTTTGAGTTTGGTCGGTCCCAGATGCAGGACAAGCGAGTATAATGAGATGTTAAATAATGGAAGCTGCAAGAGGCAAAAGACATCCTCAATTTTTTATGATGAGGAAAGCCCAAGATTAATTCCGTTTCTTCCGGATGAGTTATCCATCCAGATACTTGCTAGACTCCCCAGATATTGCTACTTCAACCTGCGATTGGTTTCAAAGAAGTGGATGGCAACGTTTGAGAGTGCTGAGCTGTTCAAAGTTAGAAAAGAACTTGGATTAACAGAAGAATGGCTATATGTATTGATTAAGGATGAAGCAGATAAACTATCATGGCATGCTTTGGACCCTTTGTCAAGAAATTGGCAGAGGTTGCCTCCAATGCCGAATGTTGTTTGTGCAGACGAATCTAAAAGTGGATTTTCTGGGCTTTGGTTGTGGAACGTTGTTGGGTCAGGCATTAAAATTGCTGAAGTTGTAAGGAGTTGGCTGGGGCAAAATGACACGCTGGATCAAATGCCTTTCGGTGGTTGTTCCGTCAGTGCTGTTGATGGATGCCTCTTTGTGCTTGGTGGGTTCTCTAGAGCTACCACCATGAGATGCGTTTGGCGGTTCGATCCAATCTCAAACAAATGGAGCAAAACGACTTCCATGTCTACAGGTAGGGCTTACTGTAAGACAAGCATTTTAAATAACAAGCTATATGTTGTTGGTGGGGTTAGTCAGGGCCGAGGGGGATTGACTCCTCTTCAATCCGCTGAAGTATTTGACCCTTGCACGGGTACATGGTCTGATGTTCCAAGCATGCCATTCTCAAGAGCTCAATTGGTGCCCACTGCCTATTTGTCTGACCTGCTAAAGCCTATAGCCACTGGGATGACTTCTTACATGGGAAGATTATTTGTCCCTCAAAGTTTATACTCGTGGCCCTTCATTGTTGATGTCGGTGGTGAAATATACGATCCTGAAACAAATTCATGGGCTGAAATGCCAACTGGCATGGGAGAAGGCTGGCCTGCACGGCAGGCAGGTACAAAATTGAGCGTAGTGGTAGATGGTGAATTATATGCATTTGATCCGTCTACTTCTCCAAATAGTGGTAAGATCAAGGTATATGATCAGAAAGAAGATACATGGAAAGTTGCCATTGGAAAAGTCCCTGTTGCTGATTATACAGAATCCGAATCTCCATATTTGCTCACGGGTTTTCATGGAAAGATTCATGTCCTCACAAAAGATGTCAATCATAACATTGCAGTTATGCAGGCCGATGTGCAAGATAATTTGGGTTCCCCATTGAGCTCAACTTCTGCTTCTGCCAAGTCCTTGCATGAGCATCCTGACTCATCAGAAACGGTTTTTTGGAGGGTCATAGACAGTAAAGATTTTGGGTCTGCGGAACTTGTCAGTTGTCAAGTTCTTGATGTATAGGGGTACCCTGATTAGTGTTTTATTTAAGATATTGGTGCGCCTTAGAACCCGCACAGGTGACCAAATACCAAAAATTGTTATTCGGTGTCTGCCCATAAAGATGGCTTCCAATCGTATTTTTATTCTTAGAACTTGAGGTAATTTTCACGATCCCTTTGAATTGCCATACAAGACATGTATCCGGATATTTGCATACTAAAGGTGTGGTACATATTAAGAACACTTCAAACAGTTTGTCAGGTTTCATTTTCAATGTTGGATGTGGTTTTCTGCACTCAAAATTACTCATGCTGCCAATTTTCTTCTCTGGAGTATTGGACCTGTGAGGTTTAAAGGTGAATGGTAGCCTGTTGCCGTAATATTCAACAATTAGGATGTGAAATAACATCTTGAATTCTTGAGTTTACAATTTCTCAATAATGAAGATTTCGTGTGATTTATATTTATAATGGTCCCTCCCAAATACACACACGCACGCACGCGCACACAGAATAAAAGAGACAGAATCTGTCCTCGCTTTGCTTGGCCGCACCACAAGATCTTGTGTTTGTTTTTGGTGGTTTCTGCACTATACGTACGTCAAAATCTTTCCTGCATTACAATCTGTAGCCTACATACAAGGACCGGTTAACCTCGGGAGCATATATACAGCTCTTCTCTCATCAGTTCGCCAGAAGAATATCTTGACTGCTTGCTGCTTTATATCTATCAGCCAAGCAAACCATTATATTGAAAATTTAGGCAGAGGGGCCAACTCTGCTACAAGCCTTGGAATAAAAATAAAAACTGATAAGAGAAGAAAAAAAAAGCCAACTTTGGAGCTAGTCAAGACGCTGGATGGGGCAAAATGCCCCCACTTGCTACAATCTGTTTGTTCATACCAGTTATTTTGGGCAGATCAGCTCTAAGATGAGACAGAAGAGATTTAATGGAAGCTACGTGAATTCTAACATGAAAAGCGAGAAGCAATATGACCCTATCCATATTTCCATGGGTAGCAGAGGGATTATTATTCCTCTTTTCAATATATAAGCAAGAAAATTCTAGTCACCCAAAACCATACGAATACCGCATATATTAAGGATTTATTGGCGATAGTGGAAATATGCTTCATAGGTTCGTCTTTTTTTTTTTTTAATTTGATTGTGAGAAATTATTCTTAGGCTAGTTTGTGCCATCGAAACTGAATCCACTTTTCTTGAACCAGTCAAAAACAAATCATCGTAATTAAAAAAATAAAAGTTCACAACTAGTTTGAAATCCAACCTTCCTTGACAAGGCGGGGATCATACCTGGTTGCCAACTAAGAGTGTATTTAGCTCTGCCGCTAAAACACAATTTGTATAAAATTTGAATTTTTTTTTAAATTATTTTTTTAATGTTTTTAAATTATTTTGATATACTAATGTGAAAAATAAAATTTAAAAAATAAAAAAATATTATTTTAATATATTTTTAAACAAAGGAAATTTTGAACACTCAATATTTATCATATTCTCAAACATTCACTAAGCCAACACAGAGTAATAGATTCATTATTTGAAACATATAATTACAGGTATTTAAAAAAATTGGTTTATTGTAATATCCTACATCGGTGGGTGAGGGAATCGGTAACTGGTTTTATTAAGAGTGCTGGTTGTCAACTTGTCATATGCATTTTGGGGTGTCAAGCTCAGAAATGGGCTCGCGTCACCAGGAACAAAACTGTGATGACAGTAAGGCCCAAAGCGAACAATATATGGCAGATTGGGTCAGGCTATTACATTTGGTATCAAAACCGACCTCACTAGTTATCTGGTTGTGCCGACGGGGTCTTCAGGCTCCTTAAGGGGGGTAGATTGTAATATCTCATATGGGCGGGTGAGGGAATGGTAGCTGACCTTATTAAGAGTGTTGGTTGTCAACTTGTCATACGTGTTTTGGGGCGTCAGACTCAAAAGTGAGCTTGCATCACCAAGAACAAAACCGTAAGGGCGGTAAGGCTCAAAACGGACAATATATGGCAAATTAGACCAGGCTCTTACATTTATAATTAGGGATGTTCAAATAACTTTGCTCATATATAATATTTACATTATCTGTCCCGACCTAACTTGACCCATCAAAAATGAATAATATGGATGTTATGGATGATAATGGGTTAAAAAAAACTAATAAATGAATATCATAGATCAAGTGCAGGTTGATATTTTTAAAACCCGATCAACTCAATCCAACCTGTATAACTCAATGTAAGTAATCTAAGTTCTTGATATAAAAAATATTTTTTCTTCTTTGTCTTTATTTTTTCTCTCACTTACTTTCACACTTACAACCACCTTTCATTCTCTTAATTTCTTTCCCTTTTCTTTATCCTTTATTTTCAAAAAAATAATAATTCTTTTTAAAATCATTTGATAAAGTGACGATGTATTTTATAATTGCAATCTCCTTTGTTTGGAAACCAAGAAATGATGAGAAGAAGAAAAATAAGAATTTCAAGAATTCATATTGAACTTTTATTTTCCATAATTTCAAAAGTACTTTATAGTCTCTTCTTACTAATTTGTTTTTGTATCATATTACACTATAATTGTTTGATAAAATGTTTGACTATGATTTTTGTTTTATTTTATTTTTATATGAAAATTATGATAGTTTTTATGTTGTCCTTAGAATATGTATTTTAAAGGTCTTATTTAATTTCAACAGTTGCAACCTAATTTTTTAGAATGATTGAAAAATAAAATAATTAATATGTCTAACTTACGAATATCTATAATATCTATACAAAAACTTAGTCCAACCCTTTATATCCAACTTGCTTGGATCCAAAAAAAATTTAATAGATCAAGTTTATATTTTATAAAATATCAAAAGTTATATTAAATATAATTATGGATTAAAACCTAACACAAAGAAAGAAAAGTAACATTAATGTTCCATCAATTTGTATGCCAACAAAGCGAATTAACATATGAATTATTAATTATAACAAAAACATTAAAAGATTTGTGTGGAAACACTTAACAGTGAACCACCTTTTTTTTTCATTCATATTTTTCTTTATTGGATATTTTTTATTTACTGAGTTTTTATGTTTTATATTTAGCAATTGTAGTTTAGTTTTATAAAATTAATATTTTATAAACCATGAAATAGTGTTTAGATTATGAAAACCACCTCAAACTCTATTTTTCATTCACTTCCTACCATATTTTTTTTATTGGGTCAATTTTTTCATATGGAAAAAATATTAAATAAACGATGAAAATACAATGTGCAAGAAAGATATAATCCAATGTGAGTTGTAATAGTTATCCACAGTGTTTTTTTTCTTTAATTTTTCTTTGCCACTTGACTTTTTTATTTACAATTTAATCATTTCACATTAAAAGTATGTTTGGGAACGCGGTGCAAACCGTGTTCCCTCAAATTTTAATTTTTGTTTTTTAATTTAAAATGAATTTTTATATTAATTTGGGATTGAGTTCAATGTTTTTTTTAAGCTACCTTTATAAGAGGCTCTCTCGATATTAAACATGAGTTTTGATGTTGAGAGTTAATGTTTAATTTGATAAAATAAAATTTAATTTTATTGATTCAAACTAATTAAAATTTCAAAGGCTCAATTTAAAACTAAAACAAATACCAACCCTTTTTTTATAAGAAACAATATCTTTGTCTTAATTTTCTCACTTTTTTTTTATTAGAATTAATAAATTTATTATCATTTATAATTTTCCGCTTCTATTTACATTTAAAAATTTTATTGATAGTAAAAATATCAAGAAAAATGCCCGCATCCTTTTATTTGAATAAAAAAAGAAAAACCTCTTCATCACCACGTATTTGGATTCCATTGTCTTGGGCGTGTGAGAGTGACACTACGATGGCTTTGTACATATGACTGCTCCAATAAATTAATACTGATGTTGAAAGAGGGTGGTTAGTGGTTACATATGCGTTTTAAATGGTTTTTAATTTTATTTTTATATTGTTTTAATGAATTGATATTAAAAATAATTTTTATAAAATAAAAAAATATTATTTAATATATTTTTATATAAAAAAAATACATTTTACAAAACAAATACTATCACACCCCTAAATACCTTCAAAACAGATTTTTGCTGCTTTGTGATAGAGACGAAAATGGATGAAAACTTTGTATAAATTATTCAGTGGAAGTCCGTTTCGGTAGTTGATGGAAGATTCAGTTCAATTGTGAGAAAACATTCAACTATATAAAATCTGGAGAGCTTAGAGGTTTTTTTTTAAAAAAAAAAGATTTGGTGGCAAATCTGGGAAAGTCTATGTTCGGAATCAAATCTGACTACTATTATTTTACAACTGTTTTTGTGTTTGCAATCCAATAAATACAGTAAAGTATTTGATAAAAAATCAAATTGTATTTTAAACGGCAAGATCTCCAAAAAAATTAAGTTTAAAATTTAGTTTTTATGAAGTAGTTTTTAATTTTTTTTAACTGAGTTTCGTAAAACTCTATTTGTTTTTGCATTTCAGAAGCGCTTTTGAAAAAATTTAAATTTTTTTTATTTTTTTCTTTACTTCAAATTAATATTTTTATGTTTTCAGATCATTTTGATACGTTGATATCAAAAATAATTTTTAAAAAATAAAAAAATTATTTTGATATATCTTCAAGTAAAAATCACTTTGAAAAGCAACTGCAACCACACTTTCAAACACAACTACCAAACATTTTATACATGTTTTTTGCTACACATAAACCTCAACTACAATTTTTATCAAACACGTATTTAAATCCAACTAATCACACTTAACCATATTTTTAAAAAAAAAATTAACTATAACCACAAAAACTACTTAAAAAACAAACATATTCTTGACTTGCTACAATTGTTGTTTAGAAAAAAAAAAAAGAAGAAGAAGAAGAAGAGAGAGAGACTTCTGCTTTGCATGGCATGATTACAATGTGCTGAAAATAAGCCCTAAGCATAGCAAAATTGTAAGGCTTCGACTTCAAGAAATGGCGTGGTACCATTAACCTACCCACATATTGAAATACCGATCTGGTTTTTTAAAAAAAATAATAGATGAATAAAATAAATTTGATCAAAGAAAAATTTTAATTGTGAAAAATACTTTTTAAAAATTTTGAAAATTTTAAAAATACCATGTTATTTGTTGATTATATCATATTTAATTATCAAACTTTTGATTGTTTTATATTTTGTTTTGAATTTTTTTTAATTTATCTTTTAAAATTTGATTTAATTTGATTTTTATATCATCTTTGATCATCATTTTTTTTATTTGATTTTTTCTTATTTTTTATTAATTAAAAATTTTATCTATAAGATTTAGTCCTCATTCTTTTGATTATTATTTATTTTATTTGAAATAATTTATAAAATTGTAATTATTTTTTAATTTCATCATGTTTTTTATTTTTTATATGTCAGATTAGGTGTCTATTATTTTGATTTTTATTTATTTTATTTGAAATAATTTATGAAATTAGATTTGTTTTTCAAATTCATTCTCATTCAACTTTTTTAATTTATAAAATTTATTTGTCATTCTTTAAATAAACTTTTAAAAAATAAAATATTAATAAGTTATTTTTTAACTTATTTTCTATGACATAACTAAATACTATAAATTATTTTACAACTTATATTTTATGACATTACTAAATAAAAATTATAATTCATATTTTTAGAACTTTTAAAAAGAAAACTACATGAACTGACACAGTGCTAGTCATATAAGACATGGGCTTTTATACGTGCCAACTGGCAAGGGGGGCTTCTAGTTTCATATCGAGTTGCCCTGCTCTTGGCATGAAAATTGATTTGGGCTGGTATTACCATATTAATGATTTGGGGTTTTTTTTTTTTAAGGTGGATGTTTGAGTATTTTGTGGGTTTTTATATATATTAATATAAATTTTCGAGTTAATTTACGTGTATCTTAATTAATTCTATAAATTTTAAAGTTAATAATCATGTAAATTTTCGGTGATTATCATATTAATAACCACATAATTTAAATCTGAAACGATAAAAAATCAAACTTTTTTAATTTTAAATTTTTATCACTAGCCACATATAATTAAGTATTATGTGGTCTTGTTTCAAGGGAATATGTTAGGGGTACTGTAGCTGGTTGGGAAAAAAAAAAGTTCCTGTATCACATTGAATTATAAAAGAACTGATTTTTCAACCCTGTTCTTGTAGTTGAGAAGGTTCCAAATTAGGGCTCAAAAAAAAAATTTTTATTTTCTTTATTTTTTATAGATAATTCTAGATTTTACTCCTTTATTTTTTTCTAGTTATTTTATGGTTTTCTTTCCTTTTCAATTAAGGTCAGTTGAGTACCTATTTATTAAATTGTTGTGGTTATTTTTAGAGCAGCTTTTGGCAAATTATTATTTAGAATTGTTTTATCTTGTATGAGAAACAACGGCATCTAGGGTTTCTCAACCCTTTTTTTATTATTATATATTATTATTATTCCTGTCATCATGCTTTCCTTTCAATCCTAACTACCTGGCTTCTGACTGTGTTAGAATTGTTGCATGTATTGAATGTTTTTTTTTTTTTTGTCGTAGAAAAAATTATATGATTGATATAAAATAAAATAAAAAATGATACAACATTAAGAGAAAGAACTAGAAACAAAACAGAAGGAGAAACAAAACACAATGAGAAGTTACTACTCGATCGTCACATTGAAATGAACTCTATTTATTTATAAACTAAAAGATACATGAGTAATAAATAATCTATTTACGAGAGATAAATAAAGAAAATAAAGGGCGCTGAATATCCATTTAATAATATATTTATAAAACTATACTTTAGATATTCATTTCTTAAGAAGATATCTCATTTAAATCTTACTGAGAAAAACTTTATAGGACAAATTACAATATTTTTGTTATATGCTCTTGCGTGTACTTCAACTAATCTCACGAGCCCTAAAGTTAACGACCATGTAAGTCTTCAATGGTCATCATATTAGCAACCACATTACTCGAACATGAAACCACTAGGGAAGCAAACTCTTTAGTCCCAAACTCTTACCATTGTATTACCTACTAGATGATTATAAATTATATTAATATTCTTATTATACGCTCTTGTTGTCCAATTAAGAATTACCTTAACCATCTAGGTGGTGGTCCAGTGGTAAGAGCTTGGGACCAAGATGTTTACTCTCTCTGTGGTCTGAGGTTCGAGCCCTGTGGTTGCTTATATGATGGCCACTAGAGACTTACATGGTCGTTAACTTCAGGGCCGTGGGATTAATCGAGGTGCGCGCAAGCTAACCCGAACGCCCACGTTAAACTAAAAAAAAAAAAGAATTACCTTGCCTAAAAACCTAAAAGGATAAAACCTAGGGGTAGGATAAAAATAGTATAATGCATATTTTTCTTCTCTTTATGTGAGCATATCAACATATGTCTTTGAAGCAATACATATCTTATATATGAGTTTTTTAAAAGATGTAAAAGCCAATGCTTTTATAGGAAAACATGATGTAAAAACATTCTTAATCAACAATTTAAGATATTTAATAATGGATGAAGATTAAAGTCCAACATAGATTCTCAATCTCCTTGGTGGATCTATTTTTTTTATTTTTGTTATGGTAAAGAAGTTGGAGTATATATATAGAAGAATAAAAAATTCTCAAATGAAATATATTTGATTCTCCATCAAAAATTAATTGTAACAGTAAGTATTTATAATAAGTAATTTGCCTAGTCTAAATTAATGTTGCAACATGCAATACAAAAAATTCATACAAAAACTTGGCAACATAGTTCTCATAAATAATTGTCTAGTAACTAGCTGCATATATTTAATCATAGATTCTATTAAACTATTTTGTGTATGCATGTGAACCTCAAGATGCTCAACAATAATTTCAATTGACATGCAATAATCATTAAATAATTAAGATGTAAATTTTTCGGCATTGTCAAGATAATTTCTCTTAATTACATATTCTAGAAATTGTGCTCTCAATTAGATGATTTGACAAAAAGTCTTGCAAATGCAATATTTCTAGCATGTAACAAAAAAAACATATGACCAAAACAACATGACGAGGACATCTATTAATATCATAAAAAATATCAAAATGATTCATATGATGGAATAATAAATCCATATATATCCTTTTGAATTCATTATATAAATAAAGGAGATTCAATTTCAACTTTAGATAATAATGACGTATTAATCATTTTTTCTTGAGCACAAGCGGTATAAGAAAATTCATTTGATATTTGACTCTCATGGTGGTTCTTTAATGGGTATCTATTTGAATTTTCAATAATTTTTCTTATTATTTTACACCTAATGGCCTAGCCAATCATGACAAAGAATAGAAGTCATTGGATCAAATAACTTCTAGTTAATCACAATAATAGAATCTATTGGATTAATACATGTATAATATAATTTAGATGAGAATGATGAAAACTTTTCCACTATATAATTCTTGCTTGAGATAAGTGATGTATTATAAAGAAATTATATCTCACTTTCATCTATGATATTAATGTGATAACCATTATGATATATATCCTTAAAACTTAGTAGATATCTTTGCAATATACTAAAAATTAATGTATCACTTTTAAATAATCTTGCTCCTCTATAGAGCATAATGCTTTTTTAGAGCCTTCAATTAAATTTGCAAAATCATATATTGTTTTAAAATTTGTTATATATATATATATATATATATATATATATATATATATATATATATATATATATATATATATATATATATACTTGAAAATGATGTGTATTGTTGCACTATCAACAAGATATAGATCCTTATCATTTATTTCAAATAAGTCCATATTTATTCAAAATAAAATGAAAAGGAATTATAGATATAAAGCATGAATTTTATTTTAGTTATTTATTTAAAAAGATAATACTTTTGATGAAGATAGAAACAACATAAGAAGACAACAAGCATAAGAAAGATAAAGTTTTGTTAAAAAAGGTTTTCACCATAAGAACTCTAATTCACATTTTATTATTGAGTATTTTTTCTATGATATGGTTTGTCTTTTTAGGAGGTTTATAACTTCTTAAATAGGCCAGAAAATAACATTTACAAAGTAGAAAAATTAGAATCCTCAGTCATATAGAAAAAAACATATAAAATCCAAAATTAAGCTAAAAATCCATAAATAAAAACGATAATAATGAAATTGGCTCCAAAAACATCTTTGAAGCCTAATTTGAGGATCTTCTACAACTTGGCATAATACCTTGAGAATTAGGCTTATAAAATCATATGAAAAAACTTTAGCATAATCTAATTGTCGGATTGAAAGTTATGGGCTTTTCTTATCAAGAATAAGCATACCTCTTGTTTAGAATCTCTCTCATATCAGTCCATAAATAAGTTTATTAGGCCTTCTGAATGATCTATTGATGGTAGATCCATAATTGACTATTCAAAATTATTGGATTCTACAAATTCACGTACATCAATTTTGTATAATAACAGAAAATACATTATACTAAATTAAAAGATAACACATTAAAAGTTAGAGGTATTAAGATGTGTAATATCCAACGAATTTGATATTTAGAAAAAATTGTTTATACTCCTTTTCCTTTTTCTTTCAATGATACTTGGTAAAGATTAATAAGACGTTTAGACATACATATACATGACTAGTGGCCTTTCTGCATTTTTAGAGGGCTTTTTTTATGAATATTCTCCCTTTCCATACTTCTCATTAATTTTTTACTTATTAAAATTTGATTTGTTATGACCACCATGATATCCATAGTTATTATAATCATGATTATGACCACTTCCATGACCATGTTCACAATAATCATGTGTTATAGCATTTCACTTCAAGGATTGGCTTTGAACTAGTTCATTGTGATTGATGATTTTTCATCAAAATCTCTTTATTTTGTTTAGCAATAAGAAGATATGATATCAATTTAGAACATTTCTCATAAACATGCTTAAGATATTACTACTAAAAGAGCATATTATAAGCATGAAAAGTAGAATAAGTTTTCTTCAACATGTCTTCCTCGCTAATATTTTCTTCGAATATTTTTATTTAAGTAATTTTAAATGTTGTAAAGTTATACTCACTTACAGTTTTAAAATACCATAATCGCAAGTGAATCTATTCATAGAGTTTTGAAAGTATTATTACTTATTGTGATCATATCTTTTTTTAAAATTTTGTCAAGAACATATGAATTCTTGATTGTAAGATATATTAACAGAACACAAAAAGGCATGGAAAAATACTTTTCACCATGTCAGTATAGCTCCCTTCACAATTCATTGAGGACTTCCACAATGAATTTATTTTCATTTTAGTTATTAATTTTCTTATCAATTACATCCTTCTATAGCCAAATTCAATGCCAATTACTTCTATTTTATTAATGAATGGTAGAATTAAAAGACAGGGGGACCAATATGAAAAACACGGAAGAAATAGGGGTGGTCTCAAAATTGACTAAAATATTTACTTTGATCCTCTTGGTTTGCAACACACCTATTTTCCATCTCGTTAATTTTTCAAAATTCACTTTTGGTCCAAAACTTAATTTCTCTTATTTTGTGGTTCCTGGTTTGAGGGTGGTAGAGAAAGAAAATATCGATTTACAAAAATTTTCACCATCAAAATAGTTGACTTTGTGTCTACGAGGTTTCTTTTGATGAGAAGAGTTCCACTAGGGTGATATTTCATCTTAAAATTGCTTAAAAAATCAGATCTGACCTCAAAAAGTCGGGTTTCAGGTTGATTTGGTTTTTTTATCTTGTTTGGTTATTTAAAGGTATTAATGGGTTTATTTAGGTCTTTATGATGTTTTTAGGTTACAAAATGCTTGGAAATGAATGTTTTTGGTGTTAAACACCCCTGCTTAACTTTTCAACAACCTTTAGTTGCTGAAATTTAGGCAAAGCAAGCGATGCATCACCTCCTACTTTTTTTCAAAAAAAAATAAGTGGACCACATGTCTTTTGCCCCATAAAAAAACAACAAAAAAAAAAAAACAAACCTAGACGTGATGGTTGCCTTAGACCTACGCGTCTTGGCCCTTTTTTTTCTTTTTTTTTATCAGTTTTTTTCCCAATTTGATCTTCCTAATTGGAACTTTATTGATTTCTCTTGCTTAATTTTTTTTCTTTGAATTCCATCCTTTAATATTTTTTTTAATTTTAATTGGGTATAATAATTTGTTTTGATTTGATATTTGTTGGTTTGTCGCAATCTCAAACACATGCCTCGATATTTAGTTGGTTCGTAATTTTGCTAGCGTCTATTTTTCTTATCATATAGTTAAATAAAAAATTATTAAAAAAATTGTTGAACTTGATTGACTCTATGACCAGGTCACGGGTTTGGATGGTTAATTTTGGTTGCTTAGGAATCGACCATAAATAATTATTGATTTATTTATTTAATTAAATACATGCATAAATTTTTAAATTTATAATAGAGGTTTTTATGTCAAAAACATGTATGAAATGTCGTGATATTTATTTTTCGTGTTGAAATTTTTTTTTTATCTAACTCACGGCAAAGCATAAGTCAAATAGCTAATAATAGCAAATGCACATAAATTATATAAAATCATCTTTATGAATAAAGCTTTTAGAGAGACCAACATGATATAATATATATTAGTCTTCTTTAGGAGAACAAAATATATAAAATTGTAATAATTTTTTTAAGAGACTAAAAAAATCATAAAAAAATTATCTTGTTAAAGAGACTAAAAATCATAAAAAATTATCTTGTCAAAGAGACTAAAAATCATAACCTTAATGATTTTCTTAATTCTACTATATTTTTAGGAGATTAATTATCTTTTAAAACTATGCAATTATATATATTGTGATTTTATAAACAAAAATAAAATTCGAATTTATAGATGATATAGAATAGAAAGATGAAGAAAAAATTTCATAATTTAATATGGTTCGATTGTGCTTATAATGTGATATAATTTTTAAAAAAAATAAATAAAGAGAAAACAAAGTATAAAGAGAAACCAAAATATCTCACTTCTTATCATATTGAAATCACCTCTATTTATAAACTAAAACATATATAAATAATAAATCTATACATATGATAAATAAACAAACAAATAAGTAAAGCAATCATATTTGAATATAAGCTCAATTAACAATTATCAAAATTATTATCCAAATAAGGAATAAAAACATGTATGAAGCTCCAAAACTAAAGTGTCATTTTCTATATTCTTTGGGTTAGATTTTTCAATTTGATTCATGTAAAAATAACAGCACTAACTTTGAAAGTTTTCCATTCCAGTAATTTTTTTCTATTTCTTTCTAGATCAAGAAATTCAATAACAAGCCTCTTCTTCTTTGCTCTCATACATTTATCTGTTATTCTAAGATTAAGGCAACAATAACACCTAAAAAGGGGTGAATTAGGTGTTTCACTAATAATAACAAATATTTCAATTAACTCAATCAAACACAATAACCAACAATATAATTAAGGTGTTTAAAGTAAAAAGTATAGGTATAGAAATTGCAAACTCAGGTTTTAACGTGGTTCGACAAACCTATATTTACACCTTAAGCACCAAACCAGTCTTGAGTATTATATTATTTACTAATCCAAGTCAAAGATTACAATGTCTTTAATAAATCCTCACCTAGCCTTTTTTTCATCACTTAAAGAAATACCTTCTTCAAGATTTTTCACTTTGATGATATACCTAACTAATGGCCAAGAGTTTTTCACTTAAACTCTTGAAGGATTACAATTTGTTTGAAATATAACAACACTATCTCAAAAAGTAGATATTACAATTGAAGTTTATATCTATATAGCTCACTCAATAGCACTTAAAATATATGAAAGTGTTTACGTGTAGTGAGTGTGAGAGTCTATACTCTTGTACAAGAATATGAAGGTTTTAATGCACAAATTATGTACCTAATTCTTTAATTAGACAAGTTATATATATATATATATGTTTCCAATAAAAACTAATTGTTTTATAGCTGTTATTGTTCCTCTAACAATTGAAACAGTTGACTAGTTCAGATTGGTCAAGTCAATCGGTCGACCGATTTCTGCAGATTCTCAGGTGTTCATCCCTGATGAATAAGCGGTCAACCGATTCAGTTTAAAATCTAGTTTTAATAGTTTTACGTCTAGTGAGTCTTGAACCAACTAAATACATATCAATCATATAATGCATGCAATGTGAAGTGTGTGAATTCATTTTAATTTATGTTATTATTTTAATCTTGCACTAAAATGAATCCTTAAGAACTAAGTCTTCACAAGGGAATATAAAGGTTTTAATGAACAAACACGAGTTTGATTCAAGATTGATGATTTAAAGTTGTTTTTGCTCTTAAAATAGCTTGTACATGATATATATTCAAATTATGTACCAAATTCTTCAATTAGACAAGCTAATATATATACACACACACACATATACACAAACACACACATACACATGTTTCTAACAAAAACTAGTTGTTTTATAGTCATATTGTTCCTTTAACAAATGAAACGGTCGACCGATTTAGATTGATCAAGTCGATCGGTCAACCAATTTTTTCATATTCCCATGCGCTCATCCTTAATGAACAAATAGTCGACTGGTTCATTTGGTACATCCAAATGGTCGACCGGTTTAACTTAAAATCTGGTTTTAATAATGTTAAGCCTAATAAATCTTGAACTAACTAAATGCCTATTAATTCTATAATGCATGCAATGTGAAGTGTATGAATTAATTTTAATTTATGATATCACGTAAGATATAAATATTTACATAATTTGCACTAAAATGAATCCTTAAGAACTAAGTCTTCATTTGCTTTGCATATTGGACTTGTTGATTGATTTTTTTCATTTAATTTTTCATATTTGTTGATGATCTTCATATAAACCTATTTAAATTTATTCTCAACCAAGCATATTATTAGTCTATTTTCATTTAATTGTTATCATCAAAATATATAAATATTAATATGTGACTCAAAGGTCAACATTCTCATTATTCACTAACATGTTTCTTGTTGTAGCAACAAGAAATAGAATATTGGGGTTCCAAAATCTTGTTCTCAAGTAAAAGCACTCTCATTTGCAATCAAATCTAGTTGAAAGTTTGCTTCTATCTTTGAGTCCAAGGTCAAAATCACTATATTTGATCTGGGTTTTTGATATTTTTCTTCTTAGTTCTATTTTCTATTGGTAGCAAATCAGTGAGTTCTCACTTCTTAATCACTCTTGAAAGTCCTTTTCAAAGTGATTTTTTAGTAAAGGACACATAATTGAATTTTTAGTAGAGTTTAAACGGTGTTTGTCAGGAGCTCAAAACAAAAAAGAGAAGAGAAATAAGGCATATCAAAAAAGGATTTGATTTAAATAAGTTGATCATTACCTTATATATTGTTACTCAAATACACAGTTTTTCTTAGAATAATTTGTACCATTTTATTTAGCTAAAAGACTCATTACAGCTACCATTTTACTAGAATAGTGCTAGGTTTCTTGTATGTTCTAGGAATTCATTCTAGAAGAAGTTACTTGTTATAATGTAAAAGACATTGTCTGGCATAATCATGAATAAATGTAAAAATGATGAGTTAATTGACACTACTAGAATCCAAGAAACCTAGCAACCTTCTCTTTCCTGCTAACCACTTTTCATATCATCTATTATTGGATCTTGAGAGTAATAACTCTTCCTTCCTAATTGTGTTAGCTAACTTTATTTCATACCTAATATTGGCTCAAATCCAGATTGGCAATGTAAAAATCCAACTTGCTACAAGTGATATCAGAAAAGATCATTGGACTCGAGTAATAGCACCATAAACGAGGTCCTAGGATCTTAAGAAGTTGGAAGACTCTTTAGAATCAGAAAATAAGGAGCAGACTTAGAAATATGAACAAATGATGAGGCTATTAGAGAGGTATGGCCAAAAGTTAGAGAGCACAAGAACTAGTCATAAAATGAAGATCGATGAACTAAAAAACCTTATCAATAGAGTATCATTCCAACAACACTCTCTTCTATGGAAACTACAACTACATGTGGGAGAATCTAGTGCAACCATAGTGACTCAATGTACTCAAAACCATGACTTGTTCCCTAATGCTTGTTATAACTGTAGGGATCATTGTCCACCTTATAAGGCTTATAAACCTAGGCATGACTTCCCAAGTTTTGATGGTAATGATGTTTACAAATGGTTTTGCAAGTGCAATCATTACTTTGAGATTGAAAAAGTTCAAGAGGTTGATAAACTCAAATTAGCAACATATTATTTAGATGGGAGAGCATTGTATTGGCACCAAAACTTTATGAGATGCATAGAAAACCAAGGTGTTACATGGGGGTGAGTATGTTGAAGCATTACGTTATAGGTTTGGTCGGTAGAAGGACCCACTATAAAAGCTTAAGGACCTAAAACATGAGGGTGATTTGGAAGATTAAATCTAGGATTTTGATATGCTATGGAACAAATAAGAGATTACTAAGAAGTAGGCTTTAGTTTTTTTTATGGAAGGGTTAGAGGTAGAGATAAAAAAAAACTTGGTGAAAATATTTGAACCCAAATCATTATATCAAGCCTACAACTCAACTCAACTCGTTTACAAGCTAATACCCTTTCCTATAGACGTTCCTTACAAAGAGGTACCAAGCACCATGTCTTACCCATCAATCCATATAACTAGCCAAAGATTAACTCCCCTCAAACCTTCCATAGAAATCTATTTTCCTTACAAACAACCAAAGCACACCTCTAAATCCATTAGTGACTCCTTTAACTCAAACCTTCCCAACTAAAACTAACACCAAACCCACCAAAACTATAAGAAATAAAGAACTTGATAGGTGTAAGGCTAAGGGTTTATGCTTTTGGTGCGACGAGAAATTTTTTCCTAAGAATAGATGTAAAACTAAGATGATATACTTCATATTCATAATAGACAATGAAGATGATTTATAAAAGAAGGACAAGAAGGGAAATGAGTTCAATGATGAAGTCACAACCCCTAATTTATCTCTTAATGCCTTAAAAGATACTACAAGATTCCATACTCTAAGGTTTATTAGAAGGTTGATAAGCAGCCCTTATTTATTATAGTGGATTTAGTAGTACGCATAATTGTTTTAACATACGTATGACTAATCTCTTACAATATGACCTCAAGACCATTAAAACTTTGATAATAGAGATTGTTAATGGAGGCATAATGATTTGTACTGCTATGTGTAAGGATTTTAGGTGGGGGATGTAAGGAATAAGGTTCAAGGCAAATATGTTTATGATGGATTTGAATAGATATGATATGGTCCTCGAGGTTTAGTGGCTAATAATGTTTGGCAATATAGTTTCCAACTATAAAGAGCTTTGGATGTCTTTCTTTTGGCAAGGGCAACAAGTGTTGTTGAAAGGCAATGATCTCATCCCTTTCCAAACCATCAGGGTGGAACAGCTCAAAAGCTTACTTAATAGCAACACTCAGGTAGATGGGGTCAGTTTATATAGCCTCAGGTTGTTGAGAGTTGAAGATAAGAATATAAGTTCACTTACAACTACCTCTCGTATTCATGAGACAAAGTCCCCTGACTTAGTGGCTTACTAGCATCCTATAAAGAAATATTTCAAAAACCTAAAGGCTTACCTCTTTATAAAGGGTATGACCACGCCATTCCTATCAAGGCTAGTGTCCAATCTGTTTAAGAAATGTTAAGGTTAGGAGTAATACAACGAAGCAACAACCCATATGTTTTCCTAATGATGTTGGTTAAGAAAAAGGATGGTTTTATAGAAGTTGTGTATTGACTACAGAGCTTTGAACAAATTAACTATTAAAGACAAATTCCTTATTCTTATAGTTGAGGAATTGTTAGAGGAGCTAGTTAGGGTCATGATTTTTTTTCAAGGTGGATCTAAGGTCAGGATATCATCATATTCGTATGACCCCTAGTGACATACATAAAACTTCTTTTAGGACACACAATAAGCACCATGAATTTGTGGTGATGCCCTTTGGCTTGACCAATGCACCTGTCACTTTTGAAAATTTATTTAAGAAAATTTATCCTTGTGTTCTTTGATGATATCTTTATCTACAATCAATCATTAGAAAATCATTTAAAGCATCTACAAATTGTCTTTGAATTACTCAAGACACATAGTTTGTTTGTAAAGAGAAGAAAATGTGTGTTATATAGAACTCATATTGAATACCTAGACCGTGTGATTTCTGGAAAAGGAGTGTTAACAGATCCTCACAAGATCCAGGCAATTCTGGATTGGCCAGTACCTAAAACCATTGAGCAATTAAAGGGGTTTCTTGGTCTCACAGGTTATTATAGAAGATTTATGAAAGGATTTGGATCTATTTGCAAGCCATTGACTCAACTATTAAGTAATGATGTTTTTATGGGGGATGAAAAGGGTGCAGAAGCTTTCATCAACCTAAAAGAGGTTATGACAAACCTTCATTACTTACCCTTACCCGATCCTAACAAACTCTTTATGGTGGAAAAAAAATGCTTCAGGGGTTGGTATAAGAGTTGTGCTAATACAAAAGGAATACCCTATAGCTTATATTAGCAAACTTTTTGGTCTCATGCAGCAAACATTTTTTACCCATGAAAGGAAGATGATGGTCATCTTACTAGCAATCAATAAATGAAGACATTACCTACGGGGGAGGCACTTTCAAATAATTTATACATATCACAACAACCTAAAACATTTACTAGATAAAAAGGTAACTTTCTCATCTCAACACTTGTGGTTGACTAAATTGTTAGGATTTGACTATGAAATTGGGTATAGAAAAGGGAAGGAAAACATAGCAGTTAATGTATTGTCCAGGATATCTAGCAGTGAACTAAATGCTCTAGTGATATCCATAATATCTACTGGTCTAATGGAAAAAACCCAAGAAAACTTGGGAAAAAGTTATGACTATAAAAGCTATAATTCAAGACCTAATGGCTAACCCTACCTCACACCTTCTCTATCAATAGAAGGATTGTATTCTTTATATAAAAAAAATAGGGGGGAGATTATAGTGGGTAATAACCCTGGTCTATTGGATGATCTAATATTCATTTATCATAATTCACTGATAGGTGGACATTCAAGTTCTATAGTGAATGCGAAGAAGGTTGGTGATTCGTTAGAGAATGTTCTACTTGCCAGAGAAATAAGACTGAGAATGTTTCATCATCAAGATTGCTACAACCTTTTTCTATTCCACAGTCTGCATTTACTGACATCAGCGTGGATTTTATTGAAGAGTTACCTGGGTCTAAGGGAAAAGAAGTAATTCTTGTGGTGTTTGACAGGTTTAATAAGTACACTCTTATTTCATGGCTTTAACTCACCCCTACACCACATCAACAGTAGTTAAAGTTTTCCTAGATAATGTGTTCAAGTTGCATTGTTTCTTAGCCATAGTTATAAGTGATAGGGATCCATTTTTTTAAATCAGTTTTGGAAGGATCTTTTTAGACACTAAGGGGTTGATCTACACTATTCTACAACTTACCATCCACAGTTTGATGGGCAAACCAAGGTGGTAAACAAATGTCTTGAGAACTACCTCAAGTGTATGACCAATAACAATCCTACAAGATAGGTTAATTGGATGCCTCTTATTGAGTGGTGATACAACAACAACTTCCATTCATCAACACAATGTACTCTTTTTGAGGTTTTATACGGGTTCCTCTTCTTATTCACATTCTTTATATCCCTAAAGACTCATTAGTTAAAGCTGTCGATGAAATGCTAACTAAAAGGGAAGAGAAGCTTAATCAAATCAAGTGAAACTTACTAATGGCTCAAAACATGATGGTTCGACAAGCCAATCAAAGGCGCAATAAAGGAACATTCAATATGGGAGATTATGTCTATTTAAAATTGCAGCCTTACAGACAAATATCAGTAGCAATCAGAAGTTCATGCAAGCTAGCAGTAAAATATTATAAGCCTTAGATGGTACTAGAGAAAATAGTCATGGTTGCTTACAGTTGGACTTACCCTATCAGTAGGGATCAACCATGTCTTTCATATTTCACAACTGAAGATGCAGGTAGGCAACTAGGTTGTTCAGACCAATCTACCCAGTACTCATTTTTTATAGAAGCTTCAACCATAAAATATCTTTAATAGACGTTTGGAATGAGGTTGCTGTGAGAGATTTGTGAATGGCAACACCAACTTTGATCGAGCTCAGATACAAGCTACTAGATGGCAATGATATTGGCCAGACTAGTATTAAAGAATATGTAATTTATCAATGACCAAAAGGTTACAAATCTTTAATTCATTGCTTCAAAACTAAGGTTTTTTTTTATTATTATTATTAGGTTTTATTCTTGTTCTTTATGATGGTATGGTATTAGGATTCTTTGATGTTAATATATCTTATAATGTCTTGTGTACATTGAGTTCATCTACTTATACCTTTTAATTGCCTTCCATGTAGTTTTGCAAGTTGTTTCACGAGTTAGATAAATTTATTCTTATTTTGACTTCTCCGACATGCAACCAATTCTGATATCTAGAGTCTAGTGGGACATTAAATACCCTGCAAGATAGGAAACCCAATGGATTTAGATAATTTAATTGCCAAATTGGTTGGTCTAAAGAAAATGCAAGTACTGCTTTTCAAATAATTTGCTGGGTGCTGAAAGGAAACCTGAAGTCTAGAAAGGCCGATGCTGTCTTTGTTAGTAGTTGTTGTGCATTGTTCAATTTATTTGTAGCTGGCAATAAAATCCCACCCTGTGATTTCCAGTGTATATGGAAGTAGAACACGAATGGTCACAGTGCCAAGTTTTGAATGTTGAAGTTGTAACTTGGCTTTTCCTTGTTAATGGGTTAATCTAAACTTGTGTTTTTCTAATGTTTTAAAGCTCTTGATCTGCATTTTGTGGTAGTAAGCCCAAAGCTTATGTCTGGTGGTAATTGGCAAATATATTGCTTTCTCTCTCCCTTCTGTGTGCGCTTGTACAGAAACAGAGAATAGGTAAGAATTAGAGAAGGAACATATAGAAACTTTCCTGCCTTCAATCTTGACTTGTTATGTAGTTTAGTGTGATCATCGAGGTGATGTTGAAAGGCGGGAGGGGTGCTCATGCGCAATCTTGTAGTTGCAAGTAAAAAATATTCTGAAGCTGCTTCAGTTGGTATTGGTGCCTCTCATATGCAGTGTGCGGCTTAGAAATTCAGGAACTCCTCATCTCAATTGGCTTTAGAAACAAAAACTTGAAGGTCCATCGCCAACAAGCCCTCCGTTGCTTTCATCTTTTGGTTTCCTTGGCAGATTACCGTGTAGTTTCATTCATTAGTGTTTGCGAATGCAAAGGGAAAAAATAGTCATTGTGAAATAAAGTTCGGTTGATGTATAGGGTTTCTTCTAGCAACAGAAAGGAAGGGGGGGGGGGGGTGTGGGGTTAGGTTGGAGTAGAGGCACTTGTAGCGTGATTTTGCTTTGATCTGTTGGAATCACACTGCCTTCTGAAAAGGTACAGAGAAAGTGCAGCAAGCATCATTATACTTCATTTGATTTATGGCGACATTTTCAGCAGAGCAACGAGGACGAATTGGTTCAAGACATTTTGCGAGCTTTTGAATTACGAACCAAAATTGGTTTTCGCTGATCAAAGAATTTGATTTGCTATACAGGATAATGAGTTACAGAAAGGACCAAAAAGGTCATATTGTTATAACTATACCTTATGATGCAAACAACCAGCAAAATGCAATTTTATTTACAGACGATGCATCTGCCTCTACGCTTTTGGCATCCATTGCAGGCTTGTCGTATTGCAACTTGACTTGTGACAGATAATTAGCCAACGAATAGTAACCAGCAATCTACATAATTAAGTAATGATGGAAGTATGGGAATATTAACTGCTGACCTCAGTAAATAGGATTTCTAAGACTGTAAATAAGGCACTATAGGAGGCTTGTCAAAATGGCTATGAGGAATGGTCCTCAAGGGAAGCTGATGAGGACCGGTTTAAGCATAGGGCTTTCTTTGATGCCCGAACATTCTTGAGAGTCATCGTGAGCTTCTGCCTCTCACCTTCAACCTCTGCAAATTGAAGGCTTAGCTGAGAATAGCGGTCATGCATCTCTTTTAGTTGAGTCTCCACAGTTGTATACCTTCCCTTTAGTTCCAGCATGTCCTTGATCAACTCATTGATGTCTCTAAAGCTTTTGAATACAGCTTCCTCGTCACTGTGTTGTTTAAAGAAAGAACTGGTGTGGAATGGGAAAATTTCATATTCATTAGCTCTCTTTTTGTTGAGGTTTTATCCTAGAATCTTGTTAGCTCTTCTAGTGTATAGCATCATCAAATATATGTTTCGCACGAGGGAAGTTTCTACAAAAAAATATTATATGAAAATTTCTCTCCTATCATTCTTGAACAAGTTTGGCCATCTACTATGCAACCTAGTGTAAGGCAAATGAACAAGGTTAAGAAGAGAAGTTTCTATGCTTCTACCAATGCCAAAAGCAATTCTAGTGCCTGAGGTATTTTCAAAGCTGTATTAAATGGCATACCTTTGAAAAAGGATGCTTGATCTCTTCTTTGCTTGCAATGCTTCAGCAAGCTCAATTTCTAATGCAAGCACCCTCTCTAATGCGTTTCCACTCCCTGAGAATTCATTAAACAAGGGGAACATGCTTCCTAGTTCTTCATTGGCCTGAGCAAGGAGCAGGAAGTTAAGTATCCAGACGAAGAGAACTATTACACTAAAAGGTGGGGATAACAACTTACCTTCTGTAGCTTCATAAATTCACTTTGTAAGCCTGGAAACTTTTGGTCAAAATCATGATCATCTTGCAACAAAAGTGAATTCTCGTTTTTCATCCTTTCTAACTGTATGCAGAAAAAATAAACATCAGATAGTAATCAGAAGTTGATGTTGCAAATTTGCATTTACCAAATGGCCCTAGGGTTATCTAAGACCTATGTTCCATTTCTGTGAAAAAAGATTATTTGACAGATGAGCAATATGCAGGCATCTCCCTTGGTTTCAGAGTGCAGATATGTGTACCTCATTACTTAAGTGGTCCATGCTAGACTTTAAACTTTCAGCTCTGAAATGATCATTGATGATAGCTAAATGCTTCATGTCACCATGCAGCAACCTGTCTTGATTTATAAGTGCAGAACTTTTAAGCCCATTCATCCCACAAGACGCGAGAACATCCTGATAAGCGATTACACAAATAAATAGTTAGAGGCAGACCTTCCAACATCATAAATTCTGCAATACAGAGAGGTTGAAGAATAAGGATACCAAAATACAATTTTCTTTACAGAAATTCAAATTTTTTTTTGGCTCGCTAAAAGATATGATATACTCCTACTTCAAACCATTGATTAATCAATAATGCTCAAATACAAAAGAGTAAACAAGAATTTCAAGGAAGTAAAAAATCTAAAACGATACTAGAAATTTTTTAAAACAAAAACCACTACAAAAAAAAGGACACGGATATTCAATCACAATTACATTATTTCATGTCCTATTTAGGTTTTCTTTTATTCAACAAGTTCTTCCAAAATAAAGTTGTGTTATTTTTTCACTGTAAAGTAACAAAACTTCAGAAACAGCAAAGCTCAGACTTCTGAGATTGCAATCATCACCTGCTCAGGTTGCTCATGCATAAGTGTGTTCGAATGATCAACTCTGTCAACAGAGGCAGGGAATGCAAGTTCTGCTTCTTCACAATTCCTCAAATCATCTCTTCCCAAGCACTTCTGGTTAGGATTCCTGGATGGATGATTCAAAGGGACTGTGTGTGCTCTTTTTTTTCCATAGTTCGAAGCATCCACAATCAAGCAATCCACTTCGCAAGATACATCATTTTGTTCTTCCTGCATGTTCCCTGGTGATTTGGAATTCTCTAGCAATTCTTTCATCAAAGTGAGTTCAACAGCAATTTTTGACTTCTCCTCATTGCATTCTTCCAAAGAAGCTTCAAGTTTTTGTTTTTCTTCCTTGCAGCACTCGAGACTTATTAATGAGCATTCCATTTCAGCCTTCATCAGGTCATAAGCCTTCACTTTTTCACGTTTATCAGAAACTACAGATTGTAACTCAGCCTCCAATTCCAATATCTTCATTCCCAGTTCTTCATTTTTCTTCAGATGAGAAGCTTCAGATTTCTTCCTATTCTCAATCTCATCAATCGCATCTTGTAATTTCCATAGCATTTCCTCACTGTGCTTTTTGGAGATGGACAACTGCTGTTTCAGTTCTTGCAGCCTTGTTTCGTACTGCTCTTTGATAAATGCAATTCTTAAGGACTCCTGCATGGCCACAGGTGGTCCTTCAGGTTCTCTTTTTTCACGAGCATGGATACACTCAGCATCAGCTTTGTCTTTGAGCTCTTTCGAATGGACAGACAAGTTTCTGAATTCTTCTGTCTTCAAAATCTGATCAGAAAGCCTCTGGTTAAGCTCATTGCAGTGTTTCTGCACCATCACTAATTCATCATAGTATCCTTCAAGTGTGATGATCTGAGCTTGCTGTTCATCCAATTTGGCTTTAAGTACTAGAACTTTTACTTCCAGCTCAACCTTGGAGAACACCAGATTACCAATCTCTTCTTCAGATGTCACTAACATGCATTTCAGCTTTTCAACCTCTTGAGAATGTTGAGTTTTATCCTCTATATAACTAAGCACAACATTTTGAGAGTTGTGTTTGAATTCCTCAAGCTCAGCTCTTACAACTCTGTTTTTCTCGACAAGTAACCTGTTTTCAGCAATAGAAGCCTCTAGCTCAGACCGAACAGAGTTGAGATTTGTCAACAACCTCGCATTCTCTTCAGCATATTGGGTTTCACTTGCAAGACACCGATTAAGTGTGGTTTCCATGTCAATATGCTTCTTCTGAAGTTGGACAAGCAGCCTATCTGTGGAGTGTAGTTGATGAAGAAGCACTTCAAATCCGCTGTCATATTGAGTCTTTGCAAAAATGAATCGAACATCAGCAGCTATTAGAGGTTCATGCATCTCAGACAACTGAGTTTTTAGTGCGGAAACAGTGGAAGCTTCTTCACGAGCATTATTAAGACATTTTTCAGACTGCAACAGAAGATGGCAAACTCTTGCTTTCTCAGATTCTAGATCTGATACCAGGCGTTTGAGATGAGCCAATTCAGACTCGTGGTGATCAAATTGGAGCAACTGGCACTGCTTCTCGTTTAATTGTGAAGTTAGATCCACTATTGTACTCTGTAACCCCTCTCGCAAGCTTCTCTCACCATGCAGCTCATCATGCAGAGATTGCAAACTCTCTCTCAAACTGATCAAATCTGAAGCAAGATGGGCAGACTCCTCAGTTTTATCCTGTAAGAACACCATCAAAGCTTGCTTTTCTTGTTGCAAAGTATGCAGGCATTCTCTCAAACTGTTTAGTTCTGATGCAAGCCTGGCAGATTCCTCTGTCTTATCCTGCAAACCTGCCATCAAAACTTGGTTTTCACAATGCAAAGATTGTGAACGCTCTTTCAAAATGTTCAGCTCTGATGCAAGCTTGGAAGATTCCTCAGTTTTATCCCTCGTAGATATCATCAGAGCTTGTTTTTCACCATGCAGAGATTGCAAGCTTCCTTTCAAACTGTTTATCTCTGACACAAGCTTGGTAGATTCCTCCTTCGCATCCGTTGCGGATGTCATCTGAGCTTGATTTTCATCATGCAGAGTCTGCAAACATTCTTTCAAACAGTTTAGTTCCATTGCAAGCTTGGCATGTTCCTCCTCTTTATCCTGTGAAGATGCCATCAAAGCTTGATTTTCATCACGCAAGAATCGCAAATTTTCTTTTAAACTATTTAGCTCTGATGCAAGGTTGCCAGCTTCCTCAGTTTTATTCCGTAAAATTTCCATCAGAGCTTGGTTTTCATCATGCAGAGATTGTATGCTATCTTTCAAGTTGCTCAACTCTGAAGCCAGTTGAGCAGACTCCTCCTTATCTTGTGAAGATGCCATCAAAGCTTGGTTTTCATCATGCAGAGATTGCAAACTTTCTTTCAAACTCTCAAGTTCTAATGCAATCCCTGAGGACACCTCATTTTTATCCTGTATAGATGCCATCAAAGCTTGGTTTTCTATCACAAGTTCTGCTGCAGCCAGTTTAGTCTTATCAAGTTCACTAGCAACAGTATCTAATGCCAAGATTTCATGACTAAGGTCCTGGTTCATAGAAATAAGTTCTTTCAACTGAGCTTCCAAACGATCAAGATCAGAAAATAGATCATTGTGTAGCTGTGCATATTTTTCTTCAACTTCAGAGCTAACCTTGAGTTTGTAAGCAATACCCTCAACGTCCAACTGAAGCTGCTCAACCAAAGCATTTGACACATTGAATTTATCCACCATGTTCAGTATATCACGTTCAAACTTCTGTTTCACCAATGCGATCTCTGATTTAGCTGCAGTGATGGACACTTGAGCGATATCTCTCTCGTGAACCAGACCTTTCTTCTCTTCCATGAGCAGGAGAATCCTTTCACATGAATTATGCTGAAGCTCTTCCAATTGCATCATGACACCAGTTAAATCCTGGGGCTTTAAATCATGATCACCAGATTCACTAGGAAGCAATCCATTTATACTTTTGTCATAGGACGCCAGCAAGTTGTGCAACTTACTCTCCATGAAATTGACTACATCCTGCAGCTTTTCCTTCACAGAAGCCAGATCATCAAATTCATTTCTGAAAGTTTTCAGCTCTTCCTGCAAAAAGAAGATCTCATTTTGAAGATCACAATTTTCTAGGGTTTTCTTTTCCAATAAACATGCCAACTCCGTGTTCTCTGCAGAAGAAGCCTTATACATGCTCTCGTAACTTCTGTAGTGCATCACTAGAGACTCCCATTCAGCAATCTTCTGCAAAAGAAGGTGATTTTCACATGTGACATTTTGCAAATTTGCTTCCAAAAATTGGTTTTGCTGAGCCATATCACTGCACTTGGCAACGCAAGTTGCCCTATGCTCATTTAAGGCATGAACATCATTCAGTGCAGAGTGCAGCTTTTGCGACAACAACTCCTTGGACTCAGTTGAAAGCTCTAGCTCCTGCATAAGTTTGTTTATTTTCTCTCTCATACATTTGACATTGTCACTGGCCTCAAGCAAAGTTTCCTGTAGAACATTTGAAAGTACATCCAAGTATAAATTATCAAAATGCATTTCACAAGCTTCTTCTTCAACCTTTCTGTAAAGCCCTTCCTGCAAATGTAGAGATCTTTTCAAGTCATCTAAATGAATATCACCACCCAACTGCTGTTTTTTCTTCCCGACAAACTGATTTTGGAACTGAAAGAGTTTCCCCATGCGAACTTCACTTGAACCAGATCTCTGGCTCTCTGTGGTTATTGGGTTTCCCTCAAAGCATGATTGTGAAGAATCTACAAAAGCTTGCCGGATGAGATTCTCATTAGTCTCAAACATGGACAAAACCTGGACTGAGAGCAGTTCCAGATCCTTTTGTAACTGGTCGACAGCAATTGAATAATTCAGGCGTGCCCGTTTGAGTGCTGCCTCAGCAGTAACAGTCCTTCTTTCAAATTCCTTGTTCAGAGAATCCAACTCACGTTTTTCTTCAACAAGTCTTAATAGCTGGTCATTCAGATCTTGGCGCATTGTCTCCATCTCTTCCTTCGTGGTTGCAGCTGCATACAAGCAAGTAGCATGCTCATTTCTGAGATTTTGCAACTCCCCCAGCATCTGCCTCTGATGTTCCTCAAGCTCCTGGACAAGAGCTTCATAGTAACATTCCATCTGGTCCATTTTCTTTGCAAGGCTCTCCTGTTCAGCTTTTGATTCATCCAACTCCCTCAGAAGTTCAAATATTTTTCCTTTCATTGCATTGGTAGTATCTATAGAGTCGGGCTCATGAGAAACCAAGCCAGGAATGTTAAGACAATGAAGCATGCCTAGTTCTGGTTGATATAAGTCCACATCAAAGCCAGATTCACTTACAAACTGGCTATTTTTATGTAAACTCATTTCTCTGATCTCCTTCAGGCTAGATCCTTCACAAGGTACCAAGTGGTTACTGGAAATTAGCAGCCCTGTTCCTTGCTTAAGATCCTGCAGCACACCAATCAACTCCTCTACATCTGAGCGAAGGAATCTGAAGTCACTTTCATGGTATCCCAAGCATGCATTATTTTGAAGCTCTTTTATCTTATCTTCCATGGATAAAAGCCCCTTTATCCATCTGAGCTTCAATTCTTGAAATCTGTGATCCTGTAGGGGTTCTGTAGCATTTCTGCTGCTAAATGGAGGGCATAATTGAGAAACCTTTAACTGTTCAAGATCAGCTTTCAACTTTGAACACTCCGACTTCAGTACAGACACTTCTTTCGCCATCTCTTCTCCAGAAGCAATCTCAGAGGCAAGTTGCTTAGCAAATTTTTGGGCTTCATAACCTATTTCATCAGCATGACCCTGTAAGGAGCTTACCTCCTGTTTAAGCTCAAGAACAGATGACTCAGCCACTTCCAAGCTTCCTCTAAGCCTACCATTCTCTTCATAAGCAGCTGCCAAGTCATTATCTGCAGAATAGTCTGAACTCCAGGCATGAACCCAATCATTTGTCCCCTGTGCCAAAAATCGATGATCAGAGGGATCCCCTTTTTCCAGATGAGGACTTTGGCTGAGGGAAAGTCCAGCTAAGTCACCAGAGACGGTACTCTTAAGGCTATCAATTTCATGAGTGCTGGAAGTATCATGCTTCTCTGTGTATAAACTCTCTGATGTATTGGAAGAGCCATCAAATCCAACAGCTGAGTCTGCATATTCTTCATTTGGCCCCACCTCTTCTTCAAGTGAAGCAAGGTCTTTAGATTTTTCTTTAAATCTAACTCTGATATTTACCTATAAATCAGGCCAAAAAATAAATAACCATATTGTTGATTCAAATCATGATGAAAGAGAACCATTTCAATCATCAGGAGACACTGAGGCAAAAGAACAAGGACTTCAAATATAAATATCAAGTTGCTTTGTTTCACATGGCAACTCAAAAGCACTAATAGTACATGCATGCATCATTCCTCAAATTCTACAACTGCATCCACTTAGTTATTAAAACAAACACAAAAAAGATGCTCCACTGATTTAAAAACAGATCTTATCATCCAACAGCTGGCTGACACAAGGCATGAACAACATGAGAAATTTGAATTATATAGTTTTAAGGGAAAATGTGTAAGCAAGAATATGCAGCGGGTAACATAAGCTCATACTTACAAGGTTATGTGAACAGAGCAAACAACATTCCTTTAGATTCAGGAAAAATTGAGAAAGCAGTTCATAGTGTGCAATGGAAGCATGGATATGTAAATAAAACAAATGATCTAACCTTATCTATCTGATCATTGATAATCCCTTCAGAAGATGATACTTTTCCACTAGAGGATTCATCAGGGCTATTTTGGTCAGTCTGCAACCCCCTCTCTCTGAGTTCCCTCTGCTGCTCAAACTCTCTGGAAGCAATTAATTTGCAGATAAGTGGTTGAAGAAGACAAGCATTAAGTTTGCATGTTTTTATGTATAATTACCGGAAACCAGTTTTTGAAGTGAGCAGTTGTACAGTGACCTGGAAATGAACAGCACAACCATAAAGATATGTTGGAGTAAATGATAAATCTCCACAACTGAAAAAAAAAAGTTCCCTAAAACAGGCTAGAATAAGATGTATGTTGAGAGTAAATATAATTAGGATCACCCAATTATATCATTATATGACACAATAGAAGTGAATTATTAAACCAACTTGCTTAAGACAATGTTAAGAAAGCATA
Organism: Populus nigra; assembly: GCF_951802175.1. Taxonomy (NCBI): domain Eukaryota; kingdom Viridiplantae; phylum Streptophyta; class Magnoliopsida; order Malpighiales; family Salicaceae; genus Populus; species Populus nigra. The sequence goes on along the minus strand of NC_084856.1, from coordinate 7,497,417 downwards.
TTCAAGAACTCTCACATGCAAAGAAGTTCCGGAATCAGATCCATGAAGAGGCAGGGCAACAACAGAAGGTTTTAACGCATCAGCATAATCAGCAAGGTTGATGGTAGCCTCACCAAGGACACTAGACCGTGATGAACCCTGATGTTAGTCAGATTCAGGTCAAATAGAATTAATCTCAGGGAATTTACATGAATTAAAGAACAATCTGTTACAAAGATGTCAAGGGACCACATGATAAAATAGGGGAAATAAGATATTACCATCGAAATGACAAGCTTATAGAGTTTTTCATCATATCGCTTGGTTTTAACGTCTTGAAGAAGCCTTGTGGTCTCGTAGATAGGATCTGCCCATTTGCAGGTCCCGTTTCTTACATTGGCTTTAGTTGTTTTTGCAGTTGCTTTTCCAGAATCAGCAGGAATGAAAGATATAAAAAGTTTATCCCATCCTGGATGAGGAATCTGTATTGCATGAAAGGGATAAGAGATTTAGTAATTGCAGAGAACAATAAGTGTCAGATGCAAAGATAAAACAACATTTTCAATCAAGCAGTGAGAATATGCAAATTAAGCCATAGCTATAACGAAGCTCAAACTCAATATTATGCAAAATAGTGACTGATGTGAGCTGCATACTTCACCATTTCTGTTAACCATCAAACAAAACCAGTACATGTCTTAAGGTAGTTGGTTTGGTTTTGGTTACAGAGTAATAAACGTCTGTATTATTGAAAATGAGAAAAGAACAATAATTTATTTTCTTTTCTGTTGACATAGTTTAGAAAGCTGAGTGTTTTAGATATGCCCATCCCCACTCTCAGAATTTCACCAGCCAATGCTCTGACTTTGCAACCAAGATGATAAATACTTGTGGCATTCACCAGTCTATGGCATTGTACAATAGAATATATAGATTGCTAGAATCAGATCATTAATGAATATGTAAGCTTGTTGAATGCACATCTGATTAGTTAATTGATGTAGCACATTATTAATTGAAAAGAGTGTATTCAAGCATAAACATATGCCGATAGCCATATACGTGCACCCAAGTCAATAAAAAAAATTGATGACATTCTTGCGTCTATTTCAAGTGCGATTTAATAAAATTCATCGAGATAGTAGCAAGCGACAGCAAGACAGATATTAACATTGTTAAGATCAAATCTTACATGTGTGGCATGGAACTGCAGCCGAAAGACCACTTTCACTTTAGTTTTCTCATTCTTCCACCTAGCAATACTCGACATTGCTGGATAAGAAACTAATTTATCATCTGCTGAATGACAGTTCAAACCCTGCAAGATCACGCACAATCACCAGACATAAAGCAATATTCACAACATTGCCATCACTGTAATCCTACAAATCCCAGAACTATAGAAATCTTAAACACACCAAAAAGCCACAAGAAAAGATAAAATTAAAACAAAGAACGCGAATTCATGGGCCTTAGATCCTTGAGCTAGTCAAACTAATTGATCAGGTCAATTTGAGTAAACAAGACAATGAACACTACAGGCAACTTATTTTCCTCCATTTCTCAGCAACCAAACAGATTATAGGAGAATGCATGCCCCCTCCCCCACCCCCACCCCCACCCTCAAGAATAAAAAATTAAAAAAAAAAGAGAAAGTCGTACCTGATGCACAAACTTTTCTAAAACGCCAAACCCAAAAGTTATTCAAAAAAAAATCCCACGATTAGAAAAGGCAGCTTCGATCTAAACCTTGTAAAAACACACAGAATATTTTATTTTTTTTTCAAAACTCAACAGAACAAGAAGACAAATAAGAATCAAATGCACCACCCACTTCAACTGTGAGAAGACCGACAAGAAAGAGTAATAGAGTAAAAGAGAATCCGGAGCCAAATGCCTGACTAAATGTCGATAAATTTGCACCCCTTTTAATCTACTACGCTATTTAAAAAAAAAGGGAAAAAGAAATCACTGCTTTCTTTTTTTTTTCCAACTAAAAGCCAAAACAAGTGCTAAAACACAGTACGACAGATTTTACCTTGTAATAACTTCTTTTTTCAAAAGAAAAAAAAATAAAGTAGAGAAAACGCCAAGAAATGCACAAACCAGAAAATGCAGGCAGGGAAAAAAAAATCTAAGTGACACTTGAGATTCAGATCATACCAACTTCTTTTTTAAAGAAAACAAAGATGACAGACACGCTTACAGTTGTGGAGCGTGAAGAAAACAAGGGCAAAAAGAAAAAGGGAGGGAGTGGGCACTAAGTTGTGGATCTACAGGTGCTTAGGGTGGAAGGGAGAGTAGGAAATCCTTACAGGGAAGGTCCGTTCTCCTTCTCAATCCTCCCTATGCGTTGTCTCACACTCTGACTCTCTTCGGACAGAGGGAGAGATTTACGTTTTACTCTGTCAAGTGTTTGTTGCTTGCGTGCTTGTTTGTGTTCTGAGGTGGTTGGGATTTTTTTAAAGAACGTGAAAATAGGAATTTTAAAATGGTGGTAAAGGGAGGCCAGTAGGATTAATTATAAATTATAAATATAAATTCAAGAAATAAAAAGGTGAAATGGAGGGGGCGGTCGAAGGTGAAATATCAGCTCTCAAGATTTCTAGATTATAATATTATAGACTCTAAGGACTTGAAGAGAAGAAAAGAGACATCCCGCCAAAGCTTAGGAAAACTGTTCTCCTCGTTCTTAATTAATTATTTATCAGTATCATCTTATTATTATTATTATTATTATTATTATTAGAATATTGATTGACGATGATGAGATATACTGCTCTTTTTTTGTGTGTGTGTGTGTGTGTGTATATATATATATATATATTATTGTGGGCCACTGGACCACCGACTGGTGGGGTTTTATTGACAGGTGGAATTTATTTGACTAAACAAAATTGATTCACTGGTTCCCACTTTAGCAGATTTTTTCTTTGATGACATGCACATGCTCCATGCTTTACTGATTTTTGCCATCTCGATCTGAGTATATTTAAAAAAACATTATAAATTATAATTTTTTTCAGTTTGAAATTTAAAAAGAGAGTTTTGAGTAAGGTTCGTTAATTAAATATTTTTAAAATTATAATTTTAATTACATCACATCATATTCCTAAATAAACTCCCAATTTATTTGCTTAAATGTTATACTAAAATTATGTTTAGTTTTGCGTTTTAAAAGTATTTTTAAAAAATTTGAAATTGTTTTTATTTTTTTATTTCAAATTAATATTTTTTTGACCTTTTTAAATCATTTTGATTACTGATTTCAAAAATAATTTTTAAAAAATAAAAAATATTATTTCGATGCATTTCTAAGTGAAAAACACTTTGAAAAGTAATCGCAACCACACTCCTGGCAATAATAAATAGAATAAAAAATATTTTTTAATTTATTTTTTAATTTTATTATATTTCTTTTTCATTTCTCAATCAATTATCGGAAGGGAGACACATTATCAATAGGGCTTTAGATTGATTGGTAGAAATACTCCATTTATAATTGAAGTTTGCAGTTTCAGTTCCTTGAAAATGATCCAACCTAGATTTATTTTGGTTTGTATCAAATTCAAGAATGAAAAAACATGCATCATGGTGTTCGATCTTTCGATGCATTTGTCTGAATGGACTTACCAAGTTCTCAATTTCATTCCAAAACAAAAGCTTTTTTCAATTATGTCCCTAGTTTTTTAGGACTTGTAAGATATTAATAGACATTTACGAAAGGCCCAATCAAAAAATATATGCCTTGTTGCGTGCTTAATTGATAAAATATTTTGTTTTGAGACTAAATGGATAATTAAGTAACAAATTAGGAATAACATTGAACCTTTTTTTTTTCATTTTAGACCATGAAAAAATATCCTGGAAAACAAATCATGAGCAACTTATTTTTGTTGATGATATTTTAGTGGTAATGTAGTTTTATAACAATTTAAAAGAGCATAGACGAGCGAGAGTTAAAACAAGATTTTAATATGCATATTAAACAAATAATAATATTTTAAAGTTGTACTTGAATTAACAAAGATTATAGCATATGTACAAGACAAAGTAAGTATCTTATTTGGTTATGGTTAATAAGATAGAATAATATATATATATATATATATATATATATAAAAAGTATATTTTATCATTAATATGTATTGTTATTAAACTTGTATATTTTTAAAAATTCGATATATTTTTTTATTTTAATTTATATCGAGTGATGAAATTAATAATATTATAATAGCTCTAGTTATACAACTAGAACTAACTTGACAGGTTAATATGGGGCCTAAACTGGTCCGAGTTGAAGAAAAAATAGATAACAAATTGACTTGACTTGGCCCAGTCAAAAACCCAGGCCAACTCGAGATAAAACACGGGTAAAAAAACTGTTGATTTTTTTGAAAATAAAAATAAAAATTTTGGGTTAGTCAAGTTGACTCTCCCGACCTATAACCTGAACCTTACCTTGGATCGACTCCCGGGTCGGGTTTTGAAACTATAATAATAACCACTTTTATCCATACATTGACTCGAGTCAACCCGTGTTGACCCTACCGACCTATAACTTGGACCTTGCCTCGGTTGACTCTCGAATCGAGTTTTAAAATTATGATAATAATCACCTTTATTTTATATTAACCTGGGTCAACTCAGGTTGATCCTGGGTCAACTCAGGTTGATCCTCCTAACACGTGACATGAGCCTTACATCGGGTCAACCCTCGAGTCGAGTTCTAAAACTATGATAATAACTATTTTTATACCCTAGTCAATAGTCAACCCCACTCGTGACCTGAGCATTGCCCTGGATCAACCTCCAAATTAGATTTCAAAACTATAATAATAACTATTTTTATTTTTACGCTGACTCAGGTCAACTTAAGTTAACCCGACATGTAACTCGAACCTTGACTAATGACCCGAGTCTTGCCCCAGATCGACCTGAGTTAGATTTTAAAACTATGATAATAATCGTTTTATTTTTACATGTCTTAATTAGATAATTTTAAAATTGAGAGTTTTTTACAGGGATATCTTATGAATAAAAAATAAAAAAAAATATTGTTCTGAAGACATATCCTCATATGTACCTCCATTTTTTAAAGTACATAAATTCATTCTAAAACTATACGAGAGACAAATTTATTTTTATGTATTTATCTCTGTCTCATCAACCAAACACATTTTTATCTCCACTATCTTCATCCCTTCTATCTCAAAACAGTAACCAAATGCTACCTTAGAATGAATATAATGTAAGATGATATGAAACTCTTGAACTTGGCATATCACGATTCTTGAATTGATTATCTTAAAATCCAGAAATTTACTGAATATGAATTTTTTTATACCATTATATGTAGCTTAGTACTTTTAGTCTGAAGCTTTTCATAGTACATTTGCACTCTTGATTGAATAATACACATCATAAAATGTGTTATCTAAGCAATTCAAGATATAGTCCATGCACACAAAATAACAATAATTCCATGCATCTATAACTACCATAATAGTAGGATTAGATTTATTATCTAATAGATTTGGTGTTTCTTCATACAATAACTTAACCAAGTTTAAAGTAGTTAGATAAAATGACATCTTTTGTTGCTATTTCTTGGAGTTTAGGCCATTAAACTTTTCAATGGTTTTTTACCATGCACCATAGAAAGTGGTGAAGGAATTCTTTTTATAAAAGTAGTGCTTGCCGAAACAATATTAATTTAAGCAACCAAATCTTGAATAGAAACACTTTATAATCTTTAACAACACCCAAATATATATATAATTAAATTTTGCTTTTAAACATGCAATACACAAAGAGATAAATAAAAATTTAACTAACAAACTATCTAGACAATTTGATATTTTATTTTGATATGATAGTAAGAAATGGAAAGAACACAAGAAATCGAAGAAACTAGTTTTTATTTTAAGATTGGAGGTGATATTTTAACGGTAGCAATTATTTAGTGTAGATTGTATGTAATTTTATAACCAAGTAAGATAACATAAACCTGTAAAAGATTTAAAACAAAATCCTAATATGCATACTAAATAAATTATAGAATAGTTAAAGTTGTATGTGAATCAACAAAGATATTGGCATGCATACTAACATATATAAAACCATATATTATACTTCAACTAAAAACAATATAGATATTAGGCACTGAATGAAGTAAAAAAATATTATTATTAAGGATTAAACCCCTTGTCATTAAAACTAAAATACTCATCACATGGTGTCAATAATATCTTATAAATAATCTCGTAATATTCCAACAATATAACTTTAAAGAATGCATTTCGTTAAATAATCTATGAGCCATAGAAATAATGAACTCGCATTTTCTTTATAGAAAAAACTTGAACTTAAGCTGTGGAACATAAAGGAAAAAAAAATAGAAGACAAAGCAAAATGAGCTGGAAAAATATAGAGAAAAAGGCTAGAGAGCTACTAAACATCTTTTCTTTAACCTCTTTTTATACTTATTTTTTGAACCAAAACTAATGCAGAATTACAGAATTAATTTCCATCATTTTTCTTTAATTACCTATTATAAACAGGTAAAATACTTTATAGTTTTATCTTTAAAATCCATAAATTTTGACTTTAAAAATAAAAATGTTTAGGATGTGAAAAGTTTTTATTTAAAAAATAATTATTTATTCCTAATTCTAGACCCACGGCTTGAGCCCAAGCTCAATTAAATGAACGCATGTGTGGCTTAAGCACAAAATTCACTTAGCTTATGATAACTTTTAACTCTTTTAACTTTTCAATGTATACACTACAAGAAAATCAAGCTTAATATTCCATGTTAAAGAATATTTGTACTCCATTTTTAACAAAGCCTCACACGTGTTTATTAACATTTTTTAAATTTTCTAACAATTTTACATGAATATTTTTATTTTCCTCATGGGATAGCCATTGAAATATGAGAAATGACCTCCGAACATTTCATCCTGAAAGCTCAATATGGCGTGTCAATAGGACCATAGGAGTAATTCGAACTAACAGGCAGCCAAGCATGATTGTTCAGTCGAGTCCAAGAAAGCATGAATGGGGGCATGGAAGATTGGCATCGTGGGGTCGCCTTCAATGGCGTCCGCGGAAACCGAGCACATGGGTTTGGTCTCATGTAGATGGCATTATTTTTTGAAATCTAGTGAATCTGGTCAGAAGAAGCATCATACTGTCACCGCTAAGCCAATGCCTCCCTTCACCATGTGACAAGCCCTTCCTGTCACGCGCCTCTCACTCTACACGCGTGACCGCATTCAGGACAGACGTTTTCTCTCTCCCATTCACACACCAAATTTTTTTTTAAGTGTTCTTACCGTTTTTTTTAAATATTTTTTATTTAAAAATATATTAAAAAATATTTTTTTGATTTTTTAAGTTATTTTTGATATCAGCGTGTCAAAATAATCTAAAAATATAAAAAAATAAAAAAAAATAATTTTTTTTAAAAGCATTTTTAAAACACAAAAACAAATAGGGTCTTATTGTTCAAAACGGACTCGACTCCTCGTCATATCAAATAAATTTTTTTATTTAGGAAAATAAATTTTTTAAAAGCAATTTTCTTGAAATATATATTTTTAAAAATTAAATTATTTTATTGTGTTTGTTAATATCATAAAATATAAATTAAAAAAACCTTTTTAATATTTAGTTATGCTATAAAAAATAAACTGGAAAATAACTTATTAATATTTTAATTTTTTTTTCAAGTTTATTGAGAAAATATGGACTAAATTTAACGTGAAATAGTTGGATAAAGAAGAAATTGAAATAAATATTAATTTCATAAATTATTTTAAATAAAATAAATTGCAGTCATAAGAATGATTAAAATCTAACATATATAAAAGTTAAAAGAAGATGAGATTAAAAAAATTCTAATTTTATAAATTATTTCAAATATAATAAATAGCAATCAAAAGAATAAGGGACTAAATTTGATAAATAAAAAAAGTTGAAAATAAATAAAATTAAAACAAATTTCAATCTCATAAATTATTTTAAAATGAAGCATTAACGAACCAGTTTCAGTCCTTCTTAGCTAGTCAAATGAAAGGAAAGAAATATGAATATGAATTCAATAGACTTTGTTTTGGACCCGATCTTTGATGTTATACATTAACACCTATAAACATGTTTATTTAAAATTTAATGCATAGTCGTATAATAAAATATGATCCATTATTATTGTGGTTAGAGTAATCATATGCTTTGGACTCAACATTTGAGGGTTATACATTGTCACTTAAAGACATGTTTTATTTAGAAATTGATACTTAGTCAAAGGAAAAAATATGACCTATTATTGTTATGGTTAGAGTAACTGTAATTGTTTCACTTTGAATATGACTTTGAATATGAATGTGCAATCTATATTTATGTTCAAAATGATTTATTTAAATTATTAAAGTATGTGAATGATTTATAAATGTGTTTTTAGATTTTTAAATCTTTGAAAGTACTAATATTTTGATAAAAATAAATAAATTGATTGCAAAATTTATGTATTAAGTGTGTGACACTCACCCTCTATTTATTTATTAAATTGTTTGGAAGAGGTTTAAAATGTTAATGGTGCTTTAGAAGTTTATAGTTGATTTCTAAACTTTAATATTTCAATAATTAGATCAAATTATGATGGACTTGTTGTACATTTAGTTTTACATGACATTAAACTTAAGTTATTTTATGTCAATTGATTTATATTTGGTTTATTTAATTTATGATTCAATATATTGTTTTAATGAATTATTATTTTGATTATAATATCTTAATGGGAGTTAAAATGTCTTGCATGTTCATAAGACATGCGGCGGTGTCATGTAAAAAAAATATTTTCATAATTTTTGGATTTAGGATTTGACAAATATATAATGATATATTTTTTGTATAAAAAATTCTATCCTATCATGCCATATTTCTATTTTGGTATTTTGATCATTCTTAATTTCATCATATAATTTAAACTAACTTAAATTTTAAAATGAAATACCAAAATAATGTTGTAATCTTTTAATTAAAAAAAACTATCAATATACATTAAAATAAACAATGATTTATTTATTTATTTTTATTTCTTATAACATCATATGATATGTAAAATATATTTTTAATCTCTAACATGCTGGTGAGTAAATTGATTCAAAGTTTTTGGTGATTATTATTTTTGAGATATCTAATCAAAACTAGTTACTATTTCATGGCTATAGTTTTTATTTCAATACAGTTAAAATTTATTTATATATTTTAAAATTAAAATAAACTAAATTAAGAAATTATCAAGCTTTCTATAAACTATTAATTTTTTTTAAAACAAACAAAAATTTCAATTTAATAAATAATAAAAATATCAGTTATAAATAATTTAAAATAACACACTATAAATTATAAAAAAATAATAATATTAAGTAGTTAAATAATACATGTGCGAAGCAGAAACCAAAAATCTAATATCAACTAATATTATAAAGACACCCATTAAAATAGACCTATTTTTAAATAAGGTATCACAAATCTATTTAACTACTTTATCAAAATGAACGATATTTTGGGATGATATAATTATTAGTATATATGTCATATAGTTAATCGGTTGGTTACATGTGATATTAACTCCATGTAAATATATTTAATGTATCAATACAAGCTTATTTATCTTTAATATTCATCAAATATTTTATTAATTAGTAAAGGTAAAGTCATGGAAACAAAAATGATTTGCGAAGAAAACTATAAAGTTGTTATAGTTATATGATTTCTACTGCATCAAAGCATTATTTCTAAATGTTCTTGGTCAATGCTCTATTAACAATGGACATTAATTAGAGTCGTTGAGACTAATATATATTATGTCCTTTCATTTATGAAAGAAAGTAGTTGTTCTCATTAGCTGAGGTATGGGAGATACTTATAACTAATATGTAAGTATTTGTCGAATGACATGTACATTGAACTGGCCCATATATGAATTTCACAAGGAGAAATCACTTTGTATCTATGAAAAGACTCACGTGATAATTGTGTAAGTGGTCATTGGACTTGAGATCACTTAATTATCTTATATAGAGAGTGATATGTTTTGATCTTGTTACACGTTCTAATCAAGGGTAACAAATGAGCAGATATTGGATATAACATGAACTATATTAAGATATTTAAATAATCAAGAGATGATTTGTCACCCTAGGTAAATTAGAAAAACTGTTCCATTTAGTCTCAAATATTATTGATTGTAAATCCTTGTGCAAAGTGAAATGAAATTTGATAAGAGTTTCAAATCTTATTCAAAGAATCAATGACTATGATGTTGAGAATAAACATGATTTGATAGAGTAGACACACTCCAAGCTATAATGTTTAAATCAGAATATTGTTGATAAAAGAATAATAATTACATTGAGAAATTGATCAGCGAAAGGTTAAGTCAAACCACTTATAACTTTTGTAATATTTAGGGGATCATAAGTTGTTAAACATTTTACTTGATCTTGAGTTGTAAATCAATCAATTATTGAATTGATAATAAATTAATTTACTTAATTCTATTTTATTTAGGATTATGATTTATATTTGGATCAATTTACTAGGGAACCTAATAGGTCACATATATAAGAACCATTGGTCTGAAATTAATATGAAATGATTAATTAAGTGTGACTTGATTGTAAATAAGTTTTAGAAATTGAGGATTAGAGTGTAATTTATACAAGGAAAATCAAGTAGAGACTTGATTGAATAAATTTCTAAAATTAGCCTAAAATAATATATTTGATATTATTTAAGGGGAAAATTGATATTTTACCATTTATTGAGTTTTTAGGTTTTTCTATAAATAGAAAGTTATGCCTCTTATTTTCTTTGAGTAAAGTACAATAAAAAAATATCTAAAATACAAAAGAAAAAAGACATAGCACTCAAAAGTTTAACAACCTCTATCTTATAAAAGGGTTTAGGAGATTTCTAAGTAATGATTCATGTATGTTATTGTTGGAGGTTGGACACTTGAATGACTTGTGGTTTGCAATAACCCAGCGTTGAAACAATTAGTCAAACACGAAAAGAACATCTGATCTTTAAGTAGTTTTCATATAAACCATATACAACCCAAAATTTGTCTAATAGGATCCTTAAGACTCATTTTTTAAAAGAAAAATTTACATTTATTACTATGTATATGTGTTTCAAGAAACCTAACCGTGGTAGCAGAGTCATCGTTAGACAATTAAAGTTATTGTTTGCATGTTTTAATTGTTATTAGTCCAAACTAAATTTAAGTGCAAAAATTATTTTTTTTCAAAATTAAATTTTCTATCATGACTTTTTTTAAAAAAGCTTATGCTACTGTTCTGGCCAGATCTGATTGGAATACACCATAAAAAAAAGTTTTTAAAGCGGCGCCAACATTGCTAGCAAGCAAAAACAACACACCATAGCTACGCTAACAGCTATAACATCGCTAGTAGAGCAAGGTAGCAGCCCCATGCTATTGGAGGTTGTTGTAACAACTGTCAGCTCTTTATTAGCAGCATAAAAGAAGAAGGGTAGATGGAATTTATGATTATACCCTTGGTGTCTTTTTAGAGAATTGGGGATATAATTACTCCTATAACCCTGCTACTAAAATTAATTATGAATTTACCCTTTCCATTTATTTATTTTTACAATATGGAACGTGAGATAGAATTATAATTATACCCCTCTAGATATTAAATGTTGATTTTATATTTTAAAATTAAAACCATAACTAAAATTAATTATAGAATTAATTTATCTAATAGGGTTAAGATTGAATGAAAATGTTTAATTCAAATGTTTTGAATTTTATAGTATCTAATAGGACTAGTATTTAATTAAATTGTTTAAAAAAAATAATAATTTTAAAAATTTTCTAAAATAAAGAGATTTTTAACCAAAAAATTTTATTTAATTGATCCTAAAATAATTTAAGATATTAATAAGAATCTTAATATGATTAATTTTCTTAATAGATTTTTAAATTATTTTTCAAAAAAAATTGTAATAAATAAAATTTATTATATTTGGGAAATTATTAAATTGGATTTGATTTAATATTTCTAAATGTTAGAAATATTATTTTAAAAATTACACATAAAACCAATAATTAGAATTGAAACATGCAATAATTTTATCATGCATATCAATATGTTATTATGCATGTGGATGATTATGGCCATAAAAAACCAATGTGAATGTCTTTTTATGGTTGAATGATTGTAATAATAATTAAGGTCCATGTGTCATACCTTTTCTTTATTTATTTTTCTGGGTTGTAAAATTCTTTTCTTATCTAATTTCCCTCGAATGTAACTCGAGATTTCTTATACAATTATGTAAACATTATGTAATTTAGATATATAGAAATTCATATATAAAAATCTATTTTGTAATCCAAGATGAAGAGAGAATGACCAGAAAGTCTATAAGATTTATGAACTTTTGCAACAATTACTTAGGTTTTGATCACTTAATTTCCTTCGATGACTCGAGGTAATTAGTTTAGATATATCTATAGTTATTCAATTAGAATGACATGCTAATGATATATGTTTATATATAATTGTTATGTATGATATATCATTAATGCCATGAATGAGAGTTAATTAAAATAATAAGTCTCTTATTAATTATTAAGTACATTTTGAGAACATGATTTGTTGCCTTCTAATTTTATATGTATAAAACCAGAGTTCTATTCATAAATAACTTGTTGAGCTACTCGAAGTTACCGTTAATCAAATATATTTAATGTTATAAAATTGAGTTTTACTTAACTAACTTATATGATTTGGATGGGTTACTTATGATCATATAAGATTAGAGATAGTAGTTGGAAGAAACATATATGATATGTTTAGGCAAAGAGTTGTCACCTAACTGATCTAGGAGTCACATAAAAATATAGTTGATAAAAATTTATTTTGATTTGATGAGTTACTTAATGTCATATAAATTAAATAGGATCGTAGTCCACTAGAAAATCTAAGCAAGATTTTCTGAAATAATAGCGAGGACTGGTAATTTTCAGGAAAATAATAGGAAACTAAATTATGATTAAAAATCTTATCTAAATTTGGTTATAAATATTCATGCATGAAATACATACTCACTATCTTTATATAAATGGGTTGATAGAATATAATGAGTAACAAATAAATATATCCCTACATAGCATGTGTGATGCTAATAAATTGTCTGAACCAAATATCTTGGATTGCTATTGAAGTGTGAGAATTGTTCTAAAACAAGAAAGAGTTGTTTATTGTGGCTAGTGGGAACTTTATAATTTGTTTCGATTTGTTTTCTTTGAAATTATGTTGACCTTTTGTCTTAGGTTTGACAAGTTAATTTAGGTTGACTCATGTTTTTTTTTTTAAATTAATCCTCCAACACTGGGTTGATTGAAAATCGTGTTTTTTTTTAAATTTATTTTCTTGGAGGTTATCACGATTTTATAACTGGGGTCACGGGTTAGGTTGATTGATTTGATTTTTTTTTTTAAAAAAATTAACCTGGGTCACGGGTTAGGTCGATTGATTTGAGTTTTTTTTTTAAAATTTCATCTTTTAATGTTGATTTGATTGAAAATTGAGTTTCATAATTTATTTTGGTTTGTTCTATGAAATTATTTTGATCTCATGGCTCGAGTCACGGGTTTGATCAGTTAACTCGGGTGGTGTTTTGTGTCCTTTTAAATTTTTTTTTTCAATTTCATCATTTAATATTTAATTGATTTAGAATTGACCTTCATAATTTATTTCAATTTGTTTTCTATGAGATTATCTCGGTCTTATGATCTAAATTTGGTAAGTTAACTCAGGTTATCTTGATTTATTTTTCTTGTTAAATTTTATTTTTAATTTTATAAATATTAAATTAATTGAAAGTTGAATTTAATAATTTTTTTATTACATGCTTTCTATATATATATATATATATATCCAACCCAATAATCAATATTCCGGACAACCTATTGAGCAAGATCAGATGATGGACAACCATTATTACTGGAATACCATATTCATGCGTTGTGGCCCAATAGATGATGGCCCTTCGCTCTCAAAAGACTTGCTGACGTGCGTATTGTAAAGCCCATAAAGAGTCAGAGAGTACGTTTTGATCATCTTTGCCCATATATGTCCAGTCTTCACCTAAGCATGAACCTCCGAGTATGGGGTTTGGATGCTTAGTATAATTTGTTCATTTATCGTCTTTAGATTTGATTCTTTTGTATAATATTTTTGGCTTATATTATTTTCATCATTCAAAGCAAATGATTGGTTGAGTAAAATAAATCTAATTATGTGGATAGGAGCTCCTCAAACTAAAAGACTCACATCTTTTTTCTTTTTTTATCTCGATTAATTTTACGTGTTCCGAAATTAATGATCATATAAACTTATCTGATAATCTTTAAAAAATAAAACTAAAACCTAATCTGTTAAGCCTACACCCCTCAATATTAGACCTCACCTGTTTTTTTTTTTTTTTTTTCTGGTAATGCAAGAGCGCAAACGAATTTAAGAATTTGTCACGATCAGTTTATAGCTTAATTGATGTATGTTTTCTTTTAAAGAAGTTTTAGGTTCGAACTCCTTTTACCTGATAACTATATAAAATTAAAAAATAATAATTAATTGTTCTGCTATATAATAAACAAAATTTTCCTTTCAAGGAAATTCAATATACTAAAGTTTCACAATCAAGTAAAACACCTTAACTCGATTATTTATATTGATTTGGATAACTGAAGCGTCTCATCTTCGATTTATCTGTGTGGTTGGAGCCTGGAGGGGCATCAGATTCTGACTCCATATTTTAACCTTCCATTTAGCATAGAGTGGGCCACACCCCCAATGCCATTTTTACACCTATTTCTCTCTTACATTTTCACATCTTAGTTAAGAAAGTAAGTATGATTGTTTTTTAAATTTTATTTTTATATAAATTAAAATAATATATTTTTTATTTGTAAATAATTATTATTTTTACTTATTTTGAATTTATAAATTTATCTAACATCAATTACAATCAAACATATATCTTTAAAATTTACTTTTTAAAAGTGCAAACTACAATTTATTTATTTTTAAATTAATGAAAAATATATTTTTTAAACCGTAATAGTGGAGACTAATAAAAAAATATTAGAACCATCTAGTAGGTGACCAGTGAGTGATAAGAACTTGGGACGGAAATGTTTGCTTTTCTTGTGATCTCAGGTTCGAGCCCTGTGATATCTAATATGATGGCCACTGAAGACTTATATGATTGTTAACTTCAGGGCCCGTGAGATTAGTCGAGGTACGTGCAAGCTAATCCGAACACCCATGTTAATAAAAAAAATATTGGACCTTCATTTTTAAAGGTTTTTTTTTTTAAAAAAATAATGAAAAATATTTTTTGTGAACTTTATTTTTTTAAACAGCAACGTAAAAACTACAATAAAATCAAATACATGTACTAAATGCTAAATGCTGCATATCTTCTCGTAATTGCCTTTTAGAAAAGCACTCTATAAATAAAAGAACAGAGAACAGAAACCACATTTTCTCCCTTTATATCTTCATCAACAAACGCCATATAAAGAAAAACACAGCTTCGATACAGTTTTTTTTTCCCTTTACATTACTTTATCATCACCTTAACAAAAAAGAAAAGAATACACCAGAAGATTAGAGAGTAGTTTAGAGAGTAGTTTAGAGAGAGAGAGAGAGAGAGAGTAACACCAGAAGATTAGAGAGTAGTTTAGAGAGAGTAGTTTAGAGAGCTAAGCTTCAAACTATTACCAATCTCCAAACCGACCGGGCAATGGCATAGACAGCCATGACTAATGAATACTTGCAGCAATTAATATTACAATCTCCAATCACAAACTAACCAGAACTCAAAGTTTCATTTTCTCTGGCTTGCTTTTCCTCACAGTCTACTTTGGCAGGATGGTTCTTCTTGGACCCCCAGAAGAAGCAACCGCTAGGGTTCTTACCTTTCTTCTCACCAGCAACAATCCCTCTCTCTGCTTGCTCTAATCTCTCCATCTTTTCCTTGTGTAGCTTTCGCATCACATAAGCTTGCGCAAGACCAGTATCAATTGCAGCCATTGCTAGATATTATATATAGAGTGAGACAGACCAGAGAGGAATATTTAATTAAAGGTAGAACAAGTATTGGTGTGTATAGAACTGGAGGTGATAAGGGAAGAGAAGATCGGGAATGCGTGAAGGATGAGGTTTGGAGGCACCTGGGGTTTTAATTTATAGGCTTCTCAACTGCACTCCTGTGGGGACACGTTTCCCACTTTTGCAAATATATATTTAGCTTTCTTGTTTAACCTTTTTTTAAAAGATGATTTTAATTTGTTGATATAAAAATTGAATTTTAAAAATAAAAAAATTATTTTAATATATTTTTAAATAAAATATTATTTAAAAAATAATTTTTATTACACTCCTCCAACAAAGTTTTGCAAAAGAAATATTTAACATTGAAGTTTAATTTTTTTTTGGGTTAAAATTTGATTTTTTTTAAAAATTAATTTTATTAGTATTTTTAAATTATATTAATATACTAATATCAAAGATAAATTTTAAAATATAAAAAATATTATTTTAATATACATTTTTAAAAAAACCTTTAAAAAATAACATCTAACATTTTTTTCAAATACTCCCGAGCTGAATACTCCGGAGATTTCAACTTTAACGGTGGCTTGGTGGCCAAGACACTGACTAGCAAGCTTAATTGGTCAATTCCGGAGATTTCAACTTTAGAAGGTGGCTTGATGGCATTTAATGTTTCGACACCGAATTATGTGGGGACACGTTTCCAGTTTTCCAAAAGAAATATTTAGCATTGAAGTTTAACTTTTTTGTTTTTTAAATTTGAATTTTTTTAAATTAATTTTTTAATATTTTTAAATTATGTAAAAATAAATTTCAAAATATAAAAATATTATTTTAATATATTAATTTTTTTAAAAAAAACATCTACATTCTTTTAAATACAACGGAGAGGAATACTTCAGAGATTTCAAGACCGTTTGGAAACACAGGCTAACTTGTGTTTTTAAAATATTCAATTTTTTTTATGTTTTGAATCATTTTAATATGCTAATCTTAAAAATAATTTTTTTAAAATAAAAAAAATATTATTTTAATATATTTTAAAATAAAAAATATTTTAAAAAATAATTATAACGACACTCTCAAAACACCCGCATAACTTTAAGGGCGGCTCGGTGGCCCAGACACTGGCTAGCAAGCTTAAATGGTCCCGCGGCTCGTTAAATTGTATTAAGAGAAGTAAACGTGTTAAATATGGGCACTTTAGTATTGCGGGGCGGAGGAATTGCACAAGATATCAAAGAAATGTCATCTTGTTTGTATTTATATTTTAAAAGTATTTTATAAAAAATATTTTTTTTATTATTTTGATGTATCGATAGTAAATTTTTTGTAAAATAAAAAATATTATTTTAATATATATATTTAAAAATATACATTTTAAAAGAAACAACTACCACCTCTTAAACACCCACTTCATTGTATTACGCAAGGAAAGATGTGGCGTTATGATGGATGTCGTTGCCTAACTCTTAATTTCTCATTGGACTCTCCTTCTGGTGGCAGTCGACAGCCGTGGAATGAAATTTCTTGAGCGTCAAGGATGACCAGTACTGTATTTGGATTGGGACGTCGAAGCCGAATTTACTAGGAAAGCAGCATTTGAGCACGGGTGCTAAAGATAAAAGGAAGAATAATGGGAGGGGAGTGGCCTGTTTTGAATAATGGGAACAAGAAACAGTGATACTTTTCACATGGACATCATCCCTCAAGTCACCTGATTAACTGAAAATGAAGGCCAAATACCAAGGAAAGAAGAAATAAACTCAAACTTCCACCATTGTTACAAGAACTCTTAACGATAAATATGAACGACTCACTATTAATTATAAAAAACTCTGCTGATTAGTAATGAAGATGAGATCGGAGTTTATGATCATGATGTTAGACCAGCGGGTACAGGATCAAACGACCCATTTTAATAATAAACATGAATGACTCACTACTGATTATGAAGAACTTTGTTGATTGGTAATAAAGATGAGATCACGTGTAGGTGGTTCATGTGCACCCTTTAATTGGCTCCATGGTCCCGGTAATGACTACCCTCTTTCTCCTCTTCCAGTACCGTCTCTATTTTAGATTTATTGTATTTGAATGTACATATGTTTAAATTTATAATAAATATTTGATTTTTATACTAATTTATTTTAAAATTATAAAATAAATTTATTTTAATTATTTTTGTACTTTTGTTCAATATATTTTATTTTAAAAAATGACAGACGGGGTTACCAACGAAACTAGATCGTTAGTATATTCTAAAGAGTTGAAAAAGAATTGCTGCAAATACCACTATAACCGATGGAGTTACCGACAGAACTATTCTGTCGATATATTCCAGAGAGTTGAAAAGAAATTATTGCAAATATCATTGCTGCTACTAACGCACCAACAAAATTACAGATGATATTTTGTCGGTGATATGTTATATTTATCAATGGATATACCGACAAAATAAAGCGAATAATTTGTTTTTGGTGTGCTTTGTTTGTATGTAAATTCATCCGTATATTTATTACCGACGGATTCATCGATAGTCTATAAATTACCGGTAAGAGTTTTTTAGATGTTTCCGTTTATAATTCTTTTTATAACATGTATTTTGATGAATTGCTAAAATAAATACTGATAAATTTTTTTATCAGTAAGATTATTAAATTCCGTCGTGTTAATTGATTCAAAACAGAATGATTCATGTAAGAATAGCCAAAATTACCTCAAACACAGCATACCTTTGCTCTCTGAAACTCTTTTTCGAAAGCACGAGTGCAAATCTCCTCGTCCAGCCCCAAAGAAAAAGTAAACCACACAACCCTAATTGGCGCATGTATTTGCTCGTCAAGAGCCAGAGCTAGCTAGGTCGTGTGTTTTGGTTCTTTTTATAAGAAATGCCATGCCTAATTAACCACGTATTCTTGATCCAGATAAACACGAGATGCCATTAGTGTTTTTTCTCAATTGGTTGCAATTGCACGATATGGTCAAAATTTCGTGATGCCGCTTTCCGTCAAAGAGTGACAAATGCCGCCACCAAATGTTTATTTTTGCGTATTTTTTATTTTTAAAAATTAAATTAATATTCTTCAAATATTTTTTTATAGTTTTGAGATGTTGGTATTAAAAATAAAAGAATAAAAAAATAAGCATGTGTTTTGTTTTTATTAAATGTTTTTAGATTTCTTACATAGAATCCAGGTAAAACACAGCAACTCACACTATCAATCTGGATTTAGAAGACAGAAACACGAAAAACAATTCCGAAGTTAATTCAGAACAACCTAGAATTATACGTACATTCACGCAGGTAGCTAGCTAGCGTTAATATATATGATTCCAATCACCCCTTAGAATCCAGCCTCTGGGCTTCATTTCCTGCACGATCCTTCGGCACAGTTCGAGCTGGATGGACTTTGTTAAAGATGGATAAGAAACAACCACTTTGTTGTTTCACTTCATCATCATCGCCATCTATCTTAGCCTTCTGATCTTCTTCCATTCTCTTCAATTTATCTGTGTGTAACTTTCGCGACACATATGCTTCAGCTATACAATACCCAGGAGTTGCCATGGCCTAATAAAAACTGTTCCAGGCGTCTAGCTCTTAATACTAACTAGAAATAAACTGGTGTTGATGATGAGTTGAGAGCTTTTAATGAGTCATTTTATAAGGGTTTTTTTGCGTGGGGAGGAAGCAATTCCTGAGCTGATAAGTGGTTCAAAATGGAATCAGTGTAAGACTTGAAAGTGAAATATTTGTAATTTATTTGTGGACTATGTCATAACGACTTAGAAAGTCCTTGGAGATGGACGATAACAAGGCAGGGAAATTTATTGGTTGATTATGCATATCTTCCTAGTTTGGAAACTCGATTTGGTTTAGTAGGTTAATCTAAAATTAAAACCGAGCTAGGTTTTTAAAAATAAAAAAATTTAAAATCCAAATTAATCCGGTTATTCAATAGACACAATATAATCTGGTAAAAAACTCACTTGCAACTTATTAATAATTTATTATTTTATAATAAAATAATATTATTTTAATTTACAAAATAAATTAAGATCCACTCAAATTAACGAATAAACTAATCAAAACCCATCACCTAAATCTTAGACCAAGTCTACCCGAGCTTGGATTTAAAAACTTTCCTTGATGACCAAGTGACTAATTGAAGAATTTATCTTCTCTCGTTGACTGGCAGACGTACAATGAGGGGGCAGCAAAGAGGGGAAACATACATACGCGTGGTCTTATGAAATGGTGCAGATTTTAAGTTCATGAATTGAATTGGTCGTTTCAGAAAAAATCAGTCAATATTGATTGCAGGAAAAGGCTCCTCCAGACAAGTGAAATCCCAAAAAACTGCTCAGAATTAAACCTTTTGGATAAGCTGGCACTCGTTCATCATATGGGGTCAAGAAGACTGAACTGAAGAAAAATAGCGATGGATTTAGGGTAAAGTCTTTGTTTTTAATGCATGGTTGTCTGTAAAGTCTTTGTTTTTAGTCACCTCTTAAATAACCTTATGTTAAAATACTTAGAAAATCCAGAGAAAACAGAAACAAAGAACTCTATTTTTGGAACTTGTCTGTCGTGAGTTCCCCTCTTTTTCTTATATATCCCTCCCATATATACATGGAAGTATATGTACATAGAGTCTAACTCATTCCTAATATTTAACCTTTATTCATAGAAAGATAATCTTTATAACTAATATTAAAAGAGTTATAAAGTTATATATGATAACATCTCCCTTTAAATTGATGTTGTTAAGTCAACCAGCAACAATTTGCCAAAAAACAATTGATGCTGCTGTGGGGTCATAGCTTTAGTGAAGGCATCAGCCACTTAGAGATTAGAAGAGATGTGAGGAAGAGATATCACCTGACTTTCCAAGATGTCTAAAATAAAATGACAATTAACTTCAATGTGCTTGGAAGAGTAGAAATAGTATGAGGAAACCCAAGCTCCTCAAGAAAATCGTGTAACCATACAATTTCAGAACAAGCAATAGACATGGTACGATACTCGGCCTCAATAGAGGATTTAGAAACACGATCTTGTTTCTTACATCTCCAAGAAATTAAGGCATTACCTAAAAACACATACCAGCCCGTAGTGAATCAATGTGTATCCAGACACCCATCCCAATCAGCATCACTATAGTCTACAAGTTGAAGAGATGAGTCGATGGGAAAGAACAACCCACGAGTAGGTGAACCTTGAAGATAACAGATGATGCAGCAAAATAGAGATGCCGAGGAGAAGACATAAACTCATGAACAATATATGAGATATCAGGTCGAGTAGTGGTCAAGTAGATAAAACTCAACTAGGCACCAATAGAGAGTAGGATCATCCAGAAGGTTCCCTTTATCTTTCTTGTATTTGACATTTACCTCCATAGGAGTATCAACAGAAGAAATGTCCTCCAAACTAACCAAAGTGATAAGATTTTGAATATACTTATGCTGGTTTACAAATATACCATTGGCCCAATGATGAAATTCCAATCCTAAGAAATATGTGAGCTGACCAAGATCTTTCATATAGAAATTTGCATGTAACAACTGTTTAAACTTAGTAATCAAACCATTGTTTGTGCCATTAATGATAATATTATCCACATAAACCAAGAGAAGGACTATACCTGACGCAGACATGTGAAAGAAGAGAGAAGAATCATATTGACTTTATGTAAAACTAAAGTCAAGAAGTGTATTGCAAAACTTCTCAAACCAAGCCCAGAGTGTCTACTTGAGCCCATATAAAGAACGCCTTATGTTGCGATGTCGCGGTTGCACAAATTAATTACCCTAGCTTCAAACACAACACACAAGATAGTATAGAGCAAGCAAGGGGTCGATCCCACGAGGAAGATTCAAGTCAGATTTTTATGCTAGATGATATGCAATTTGGGGGGGGGGGGTTGGACGTTATCTAGGCTAAAGCAAAAGAAAACAGAAAACTATCAAACTAAATTTAATAAAATCAAAAAATTATCAAGAGAACAAACCTTGGTCACAAGCACACATCCACCTACAGAAATCAGAACTGATCATGAAAATGAAACATCAATTTATATTCTGAATATTTATCTCTTCTTAACATTGGTTAGTTAACGGATCCGCCGTATAACTAGCCCTAACCATCAAACAACCACAGTGTCCGCACTAGTAATTTAATTCAATGGCAGCCTTAAGAACTAGATAAGTTGATTAATCAAGAAAACATAACTGTCCGCAGTCTATGTTTGATTTGATTGAATGTTCTCCCTAAGATTAATAACGTAGATCCGCCACAATTATTAAACTCAGTTGCTTCACAAGTTCATATACCACAACTCCGGTTTTGATATCAAACTTAACAATAGATTGTCTACAATAATAACTTAGAGTCCGCTCTAGCAATTAAAATAAACAATCATAGGAAAAATAAGCATAGGAGAACAAACATATTCATCATATAAACTGAAAAGAAAAGGTAAAATAAATCTCACAGTTCTTGAAATCCGAAGGTTTCCGTGTCCTTGCAACCAAGAAAAAGTGTTTAGCCTTGCATGTTTGTTGAACAACTAATCAAAAAGAAGAAAGAATGCATAATTTAGGGTTTCTTAGAGGAAGGGGGCGTTTTTCTCTCCTTGGCTGGCTGCTCCCCTTCTCTTCTCTCATTCTTTTTATTTCCTAGGAAACCCTAGGTCTCTATTTTACAAAATAGTCCTCCATTAAGTAGACTGTTTACATTTAAGTACTTCAATAACTATTTTCCTAAAAAGGAGAAATAGCCTTGCATGAAATCTTCAAGCTTTGATTTAGAGGAGCTAAATTGCTGAAATAAAAACTTGGATATCGGTTTAAATGCTTCGGAATGTCATTTGGACTCGTTTCTTCACGAAACCTGTTTGCTGGCAGAATTCAGATGTCATCTTTGAAAACTCATATCTCCCTCATATGACATCGTTTTTGGCTGCAATTTTGAGCGTTTATATAACTTTGAGTCATGAATCCAACAAAATTGAGTTTGCATCAATTGGACTTCTGTAGCTCCAGATATTCAAGTTGGAATGGCCAAAGGTCAACACTGGCAGATTGCGAGATTTGACTTTGAAGGCTGCGATTTCCATGCTCTTCCTTATTTTATTTTCTTGCCTTAGATGTACAGAAAGGTATGGATGTTACCTTTTTAATTCCACTGGAATCACTTCATTTCAACCTCTAGAGCTCACGCTCTGCACAAAACATCGACTGAAGGTCAAATCTGCCAATTATCTCCAATTTACTCCTTTTTGCATCTTTCATCCAAAAGTGCCTTCAAAACATAAAACAAAGAATATCAAGGCATTTTATATATAAAACATAGGCAAAACACTAGTTAAATGTGGGTGAAACTATTGAATAATATGGTTGCATCACCTTAACTTACAAACATCATGAGGAGAAGAAGTAGTCATACCAAAGGGAAGTTTCATGTAAATCTCTTACTGCTGATCACCATGAAGAAAGACATTCTTCACATCCATCTGATATAGTTGCCACGAATGTGAAGCGACAATAGCTAAGATGGTTTGAACTATGGTTATTTTGACCACATGGGTAAATGTCTCCTTATAATCAATCCCATATTCCTGCTTATTATCTAGAGCTACGAGGTGAGCTTTGTACCGATCTAAAGAGCCATTAGAATAGAGTTTTATAGAGAAGACCCATTTACTCCTAATTGGTTTGACTGTATGAGGACGAGGAATAATATCCTAAGTGTGATTCTCCTCAAGTGCTTAAAGTTTTGCTTGCATTACATGTTGCCAACACTTATATTCCATGGCCTGTTTATAGCAAGAGGGAATGAAAATAGTGGATAAAGTAGCAACAAGAAAGATAGGAGAGAAGAAACCATACCAATTAGGGGATCGAGAAGGACGAGAAGACCGATGAAGAGTGGTGGAAGTAGGAGCAGGATCAGGTGCCGGGTCAAGATCGAAAGGGAGCATATGAGAAGTGGAACTAGACTCATGTCGACTACATCTTTCATAAAGAAAACTAGATTTAAATTTTTCCACAGTTGTTGTGGAATCAGAAAAGCTAGGCAGAAGAGATAAAGATGCAGATGGCTGCTTAACATGAGATGGAAATAAATATTGATATTTTAAGAAAATAACATTTCTAGAAACTCGTATACGACAAGCATGGGGATCATAAAAAACATAACCCTCTTGAGGGATAACAAAACCAAGAAAAGCACACTTAATAGATTGAGCAGTAAGTTTATGTTGTTCATGAGTAGGGAGATGCACAAAACAAACACAACCAAATGTACGAAGATTATAATATAAAGGAGAATGACCAAACAACTTAAAGAAAGGAGAAACATGATTTAACATAGAACAGGGTAAGCGATTGATTAAATGAACTGAAGTAGGAAGTTCTTCACATTAAAAACAAGGAGGAACAGATGATTCAAGTAAAAGAGTTTTTATCGTATAAAAAAGGTGATGATTTTTCCTCTTAGCAACACCGTTTTACTATGGTGTAGAAGGATAAGAACGTTGAGAGATGATCCCTTTGCTTTGAAGAAAGTTATGAAACTCATTAGACATATATTCGTCGCCAGAATCAGGGCGCAAGACCTTGATGCTGACGGAGAATTGAGTTTCAAGAAGTGCAATAAAGCATTTAAAGATTGAAAAAAACTTCAGCCTTAGCCCAGAGGAAGTAAACCCAAGTAAAGCGATTAAAGTCATCAATGAAAGTAACAAAATACTTGTAATGCACATGAGAAACAACAGGTGCAATACCTCAAGAATAATGACAAAACATTGTGAGGCACGAGATGCATGATGAGGAAAATTAGAACTTTGCTTTTGCCAAGTTTGCATGATGTACAATCAAAAGAAAGATCAGGAGAAGAACATGCTTTATTTCCTAATAATCTAGAATTAAACAAAGTACGAAGTACATTAGAGTTTGGGTGGCCTAGACATCTATGGCATATTTTATTGCTAGAACCAACAACATTACATGCAAAAGAAAGTAAAGAAAACCTAGGAATAATAGTGGAAGGAGAAATGTAAATAGGAAGAGTCGGCCCATTTTAGGCCTCTTTGCAATCATCTTCCCTAACATTTGATCTTGCACAACACAACCAAAACAGGAGAAATGAACATCACAATTATTATCAATTAATTGACAAACATAAATAAGATTTGTGGAGAGGTTAGGGGACACAAAAACATAAGTTAAGGAAAGGGAAAGATCACCAACAACACTGATAGATAAAGAACTATCATCAGCGATGTTAATTTTCAGACTTCCCTTATAATTTCTGACATTGGAAAGAGGAATAACAATATTAATCATATGATTAGAGGCCTAAGAGTTAAAGTATCATGGCTTAAAAGAAACTTTATGATTACCTGAGAGCCCAAAAGCAGAATAAACATAAAGGATCATCTGGTGTACCATTGTAGAAGTGAGTGCATTCAGGTTCGTTAAGGCTGTAGGAGTAGGAATAGGAACAATTGGCGAGGCAGCAGGCATTGTAGCAGAATTAGAGGCATCAATGGAGGCATGATAAATAGTACCATGCTTTCGTTCAGGTCGAATGGGATAAGCAGAGATGATATGACCCTGTTTCTTGTAGTAAGTATAGAACTTCTTAGGACAATCCCAAGTAATATGACCAAAAGCTTTGCAACTAAATTATTAGACAACATGCATATCTCTACCCTTATTCCTCCCCTGTGTTGCATAAGCCATAAAAATATATGCACTAGTATTAACCTGATGTTCCATGGCAGCTCAAGTTACAATACGCTGCTCGTCATGAAAGAATTCACTCAAACAAGCATATAAAGATGGTACAAGATAACAATTCATCATATTAGAACATGCAGTTTCAAAATCAAAATGGAGCTTCATGAAGAATTGATCTCTTTTGCTTGTGTCATGCATTGCTTGAAGAAGAATTGATCTCTTATTAGAACGTGCAGTTTCAAAATCAAAATGGAGCTTCATCAAGAATTGATCTCTTTTGCTTGTGTCATGCACTGCTTGAATAAGAATTAATCTCTTATTAGAACGTGCAGTTTCAAAATCAAAATGAAGCTTCATCAAGAATTGATCTCTTTTGTTTGTGTCATGCACTGCTTGAATAACAAATAGAGTTGCAATGGGAACATTAGCATAAACAATATATGAATAATTAGCCCAAAGATTTTGAAAACCAGAAAAATATTCCTTAATTAAGAGACTTCCCTGTATGAAATTAGCCATCTCATACTCTAATTGAAATGAGTCGTGTTGTCTTGATTATAAACCTTATTCAGATAATTTCATATGGTGGTGACGATTGTATAAGGCCTTAGATTGAGAACAAGGTGAGGCTCAATTGAGCTGAGGATCCAAGTCATAACCCGAGCATCCTTGATTTTCCATTTAGGCAAAGCCTCGACCTTCGAGGTACGAGAACACTCCCATCAATATAACCCCACAATTTTTTTCCTTTGACAAATAATTTAAATTGAAACTTCCAAGCAGAATAATTTTTGCTAGTAAACCGAATATGAAACGAGTCTACTTTATCGTAAGACATGATCCATTAGAGGAAAATAATCACATGCGAGAATAACAATAAAGGTGTCGAAAGGAAGGAAGTCGCCAAAATATTGAACAAATAACGCTGAAAATTGATACTCAAAATAGAAAACATATGCGCCGAAACAGCACAACTGAACCAGAGAAAAAACATCGAAATCCAAAAGCCACTGAAACAAGAATAGAACCTAAAAACACAACAAAAGTTGATGAAATCCTAGTTGCTGAATCGAAAATCAAGAACTCCAAAAATCAACTAAGACAATGCCAAAAATAAAGAATCCACAATGAAGCTCTTTTGAGAGAGAAAATAATTCGTGAAAGACAGGTAATCTAGTAACCTGCTCTTGATACCATGTCAAAATACTCAGAAAACTGTCAAAATACTTAAAAAACCCAAAGAAAATAGAAACAGAGAAACCTGTTTTTAGAACCTATTAATTTGTCGTGAGTTCCCCTCCTTTTCTTATATATCCCTCCCATCTATACATGGAAGTATATGTTATACATGGAGTCTAACTGATTCTTAATATTTAGCCTCTATTCATGGAAAGATAATCTTTCTAGCTAATATTAACAGAGTCCTAAAGTTATATACGATAACACCTTCTGGTATAAGTCTTTTGCTGGTGAAAAGTTTCTTGTGGCATGCAAGAATTCTCCATATGATAAAGCAATATTTTTTGTACATCAGTCTGCAATTGCATACTATTTTTTTTTGAAATAGAAATGATGCTCACCAATGCAACCCTCATTGTTTTAAAGTCATTAGAAGAATATTTTAGCTGGACAGAAATAGTTAAACCTTTCTCTTATTACATAAATTCAATTTTTATTTCATCCAGGAAAAGTTATATTTTTCTCAACAATGCCTTTGTTATTTGATTCAATAGCCTTCCATTAGATAGGAATAAATTTAACAAATACTGATAACTCTCGGATAGAGTATTAGAACGGAAAAATCCATTAGATAATAAACTCTTGGTTCTAAGTCATCTCTAGCAATAAATCAATAGTTTAAAGTGTTTTTCTTGCATATTCTTGATAAACTAATGTGTATATATAGATATAGGAGGATCTGTTTAGGAAGTAGAAAAATCCTTTAACATCTCTTTATTTGCAAAGAATTCTTGATGTGAAAACATAAAGACAAGGGGCTTGTTTTTGAATAGGAAAAAGAGTGGATCTGCAGGATCTCAAATGAATTGGCTTATTCGAAAAACGCCTTCTAAAATTCAACAATGAAACAAATAAGAACAAAAAAAATATTGCTATGTTTTTGCAAGAACTTGATTCAAGATTACCGTAGACATGCTCAACTTGCCCTTTGGTTGCTTTAGCCCAAGTAGTTGCAACCTCATAATCCTCACTATTATTTCTCGTTTCAACTTTTTTTAAAGGTTCTAACCATTTATTTACGAGCACTGATGAAATATCATCCTATATAAAAGAGAATCGTCTATAGATAATTTGTTTTTAATTCCTAAATAGAAAACCGAGTAATTGTAAAATACACACACCCATAAAAGATAGTTTTAAAAGAAACGTAACTCCCCAACTCTAAAGTTAGCCGTACAAGAGCTTCCACCACAACAACCAGAACAACAACAACAAAAATGATATCTCTACTCAATACCCTTTTGATAACCAAAACTTAACAAGCCAATTTTAATTATAATAAGAGCAAGAAATATAGATACAAGACACAATTACCCATCCAAATAATAGGGTGTTAATTCTTGAACATTTTGTAGTCTTTCAATGGAATCACCATAATTTCCTCTAAATAACAATAGAATAAACTAATCATAACATATCCAACATGTGAAATCAACATCATAAATATAATTAAATACAAAAAAGGAATACAACTTGTTGGAAAAGTTTGTTTTGGTTAATGGGTAATTTTGATACCAAATTAAAAACAGAGCCTAGTTTTAGATTTTATGGGAATTTAATCTCTAATACAAGCTCTTTAAAATGTAGCATTAACTTGATTTAAATAAATTAACGAATGAATAGAAAATTAATTTCAAAATTTTTTTTGTTGATATGTTTTAATGAAACTCAAAACTCTTTAAAAAAACTTTTCTCACATAGAAAAAAATAAAATTTCTTGGTGTTTATAAAGTAGAAAGTTGAGGAGTTAAAATTGGACCCAAAAAACACCCAATTTTTCTTAGAAGAAATATGTCATAAGCAAAGTGAACTTTATGCTTCAACCCACACAAGTGCATGTAGGCTTAGGCTAATGCTTGAGTTTATTGTAAAATAATTTTTTAGACTACAAATAATTATTTTTGGTCAATCTATTATAATTTTGGATTTGAATTTATAATTCTTTAAGTTATAAAGAATTATTTTTTCTTGTATATGTTTTGTACAACACAACCCATAAATATTAAAATATAAACAGTCCTTTCTAGAAGTATTTTATTCAAACCAAAACAATTTTTTCAGCTTAAAAATCTAGATTTATGGCCAAAATGCTTGAGTACCTCCACCTCATGCTTGCCAGAATCCACATCTAGCCTGCAAACCGAGGAGATTATCATTGAAAAGAAAACACCACAATTTTCAAGAACCAACAAAACCCTACACAAAAACTTACCATTATTAGAGGATCTTGCTTACAAATGCAGTGTTGGCATTCAAATAAAAAACAAGTCCTCCACCTCTTAAGAAATCACAGGCAGCCTCCATCAGTTCTTTATCAACATCCCCAGGTGAGTAGCATCGAAAGGCTGGTCCAGATCGGGCACCCAAAAACAAGTGCAAAGTGGATTAAAGGAGATAATTGGTTATGACACAAATAAAATCCCAAACAGAACACTATCCCTTGTTCATCCACTAAAATGGATGATTCCAAAATAATAATAATAATAATAATAAGAGAATAAAGAAATAGCAGAATAACACTGACCTGCAAGCAGAACCCTACAAGACTATCAAGACATGATAACCAAAAAAAGAAAAATGAAAAAGAAGTAGAGTATTTCAAAATTATAAAAGAGGAGATTATTTTTTATTCATTTATTATTTATAGGGAGGGAAGGGAAATAGCGGGAAGACCATGATGGTGACCTCAACTCCTGTCCTGATGCACCAGTTAATTTCTTAACTCTTCCATTGCTTGCTTTCTCACCAAATCACCACTAAACTAAGCTACGTGAATTGGGATTTGTGGAAGATTTTGTTTATTATTGCCCCGTGGTGGAATGACAAATAACTACAAAAGAATTGGCCAAGGCAATCTTTGAAGGTTTTGCAAGTGAACTATTTTGTGGAAATAAATTTTTTAGGTATACTGTGTTCCAAATGACTGCTTTTAGTCATGCTTTTAAAAAAAGGGTGTTAAGTTTCGCAGAACTTTCATGCTTTTTTAACACCTGATCTCTTAAAAGATTGAGTTTGTGTAATATCTGCATATCGTTTTGTAATTTTACTTCGAAGTTCATCTAATTTGCATAAAAAAACTTGTACACAGGGACTTGAAATGATGGAGGAATCATTATCTCGCCATTAACTCTTTGGCAATTTTTTTTGTCTAGTTCCATTGTGTGCATGTACCATACATGTGAGGCTGAGAGCAGTCAGCACGTTAAAGGGAAGATTGTTAATGCTAGAAACAAAGGCATATTATTGTTTGAAGAGCTGAAATAGACCTCGAGTAGGTAAAGTAAAACAGAGCACTCTTGAAGAAATACTCAGGGTCACGTTTAAGAGCACTTTTTAAGAAGCAAATAGACCCTAGCATGATCTTACACGTGATATTTTCATGTTGCTGATATAATATAGCATCATGTTTTCAACAGGCCTCCAACATTACTGATCAGCCAAGAAACAACACAACAAGCAATGTTGATCATTGAAGTTTCCAGAGTACCCTTTTTTTTTAATTTCTTTCCACCTTGCTAAAGGAAAGTAGGAAAAGCTGCAATTAGGAGGCAGGGTAAGTACCTTGATCAGTAATTTGGGCCCCCTCATCCAGGCAACATAAATTCCATAAGAATCAGCACATTTCTAATATGGACAGCTATGCACAAGCTCTCGTTCAAATGTAACTTACACCTGGATGAAGTTCAACTAGTACGCAAGCAGTACTCAGATGAATGCCCTGCATCCCACTCTATTTCTCCACATGCCCCAAGGACTTTTGCAGAGATGTAATCATCCACCTGAATACCTTCTGCCTGCATCCTATACATGAGCTTCAAAGCCTCTTGGCAGAGCCCATTCCTTACATAGCCCATAATCATAGCCCTCCAAGTAACCAAATTCCGCTCTGGCATACTGTCAAAAACTTGAATTGCCTCTGATACATACCCACATCTGGCATACATATGAATTAAAGCACTACCTACAAACACATTAGATGAGGCAGGGGTCTTATTGGCAGAGGAGTGGATCAATTTCCCTTGCAGAACAGTTTCAAGATTGGCACATGCTTTCAAAGCTGATGAATAAGTAAATGAATTGGGTTCCACACCTTCCACCATCATTTCTTTCAAAAATTCGAGGGCCTCAGACTCATGCCCAAGACATGCATGACCAGAAATTATGGCAGTCCATGAGACAACATCTCTGAAAGGCATTTGTTGCAGGACTTTTGAAGCAGTATGGGACTCCCCACATTTACAGTAGAACCACACAAGAGTACTTCCTAAGTATTCATTTGATTGGCTGCAATTCTTAATGATTTGTGCATGAACTTCCCTCCCAGCAAGCAATGCCCCAATCAAGCCACATGCCCTGAGCATACTTACAATGGTCAAGTTGTTAGAAACTACCCGTCGTCTCTGCATTATTCGAAAAAGACATATAGCCTCCTCGCCAAGCCCCTTCCTAGCATACCCTGCTATAATGGATGTCCATGTAACCGTGTTCCTCCTCCTCATCCCATTGAAAACTTTTGAAGAATCTGAAACCTCTCCACATTTAGCATACATATCCACCAAAGAAGTCCCAACAAAAACATCATCTTTATACATCTTCTTCACTATAGCCCCATGTATTTGTTTCCCAAACTTCAATGCCTTCTCCTCTCCACATGCCTTCAAAATGCCAGATGCAGTAAACCCATTAGGCAAAAACCCACCATTCAACATTTGTGTGAACATCCCGAAAGCCTCTTCACAGCGCCCTTGTTGGGAGCAAGCAGTAATCATTGTTGTCCAAGAAACCACGTCCCGCTCGACCATCCGATCAAACACACAAAATGCGCTCTTCAAATCACCACATTGAACATAGAAATAAACAACAGCACTATCCACGATCAAATTCCTCCAGTTACCCTTTACAACACGAGCATGGACTTGTCTTCCTAACTCAAAATCTGATCTTCTACTACACAAATTCAACACACACACAAAAGTCTTGCTATTTGGTACAACCCCATCCTTTATGGCCTGGCTAAAATAACTTAAAGCTTCATCATCTAAACCAAACTTATAGTACCCGTTTATCATTGCCGTCCAACTAACAACATTTCGTTCAGGCATTGCATCAAACACCTTTCGCGCCTCAAGTAACTCCCCTAATTTCAAATACCCACTTAACAAATTATTATTGACATAAGTGCCCGAGTCTCTCACACACTTTAAGAAAACCGCGTGTATTCTTCTAATGTCTTTTACCCTGTAACAAGACTGCAACCAAAGTGCCAGCAAACTAGAGTCAACAAATTCACTTGCTGATTCTGTTTTTGAAAAATGAAGACCTGGGGTTCCTTTATATCCTGGAGAATTTGTGGTTGCTGGGTATTCAAAATAAGAAGAAGAAGGTGAATCACTAGTGCTCTTGCAAGAGAAACAATGAGAATTAGAGTAATTATTACTGTTTCCTTTTTTTGAAGCGCGTTTGTGTTTTGTAAAGGACAGTGGTGGTTGGATGTTGAAAGGAGAAGATTGTTGGAGGAGAGACGTGTTTGGTAAAACACATGCCATTAAAGAGAGCATTTGCGCACCGTCGTTTCTTCTTCTTCTTCTTCTTCTTCTTATTTTTTTTAAAAAACTCTGCTGGAGTAGTTAGGGTCGCAGGGATAAATTTGGGAGAGCCGTTGGCTTTTTCCCTCCTTAACAGCAATACTTGCTGAAAAGGACTAATTTCCCCTTGCAAAACAACGGCGTCGTTTGGAACGAATAGTTTTATTTAGGAAGACGGGTCCTGATAACGACACCGTTTTCTATCTCGAAGAACAAGCTAAAACCTCGAGAAAATATCAGATCAGATGGTTCCAAATTTTTTCTTCTAAAACCCACCCTCTTTCTTCCTCTTAAGTCTTAAATCTGAATCTCTTTGTTTGTGCCTGGTCGCTCACTGGTTAGTTGATAAATAAGAAGCCCTAAAAAAAACTGAAAAGGGAAACTAATAATTTGGTCTCCAAAATGGAGCTTGCCTGTGCTTCTGTGCAGGCTTCTTGTTCTCTGACTGTACCGGCTTCTTCAATTACCTCGCGACGTCGGTCTCCTTCTCTCTCCTTCTTCAGATATTCAATTTCAAACCCTATTATCTCTTCGAAACTCAATGGTAATATAAAGCCGTTCAATGATTTTTTTTCTTATTGCTGCTATTCCAACCTTTAATTCCGGTAATTGCCACAAATTGGGTGTTTTAGTGTGAGAAATTGCTTATATTTTATGAAATTCCAGGCTGTAGCTTACCAGTTAAGTCAGCGAGGCGGCGAAAATCCTCTCTTGTTGCTGCTGTTGGGGGCACAACTACTGTACCGAGTGATTGTGAAGGAGAGAAGGTGTCGTTTTCTGGTTCGTCTGAACCAGCGGCTATTAACGATGACGAAAATGATGGTGTTGATGATGGTAAAATGGCACGAGTATGCGATAAATTAATTGATGTTTTCATGGTCGACAAGCCCGCTCCAAATGACTGGAGAAAGTTGCTCGCTTTTAGCAAGGAATGGAACAATTTACGGCCTCATTTCTACAAGAGGTCTCAGGAACGAGCGGATAGCGAGGATGATCCTGGGAAGAAGCATAATCTACTCAAGTTTGCAAGGAAATTTAAAGAGGTTGGTTCTTAGTATTTAATGAAGCTTGTAGTTATGTGAACTCCCTATTTTACTTGGCTGGCAATGCGATATCTTTCTTAATTGTGTGTGTTTTGGTATGGATTAATTTGTGAATTTTGTTTCGATAGATTGATGAAGATATGCAAAGGCATAATGAACTTCTTGGAGTGATCAAGAAGGCACCATCGGAGTTAAGTGAAGTTGTTGCCAGACATCGTAAAGACTTCACGAAAGAATTTTTTGCGCATCTTTACACTGTAGCACAATCATATCATGACAATCCAAGTGAGCAAAATGGTGAGTGTGTGCTCTCACCTTTTTGGTGATGTATTTATTGATAATTTGTTTGTGTGAACACTGTATTCCTAGTTGGTTGTGGCGGGGTGATCAGATATCAAGTCTAACTGGTAGCAAGATTGGAAGTTGTATAATTATGCTACCTGTTGCCTGTTCTAGAGATAAAAAAAAAACTGATACTGTTATATAAAAATATGCGCTTTATTTTCTTGAAAGATTGATTCACCTCCATCCATGGCAGTGGCATGTGAGCTTGTGGCAATAGCAGTCAGATCTCAATCACCTTGTCTGCTGTAACTTCGCTGAGATTTTCAGACAAGCATACTCTGTTGTCATAGCTGTGCAAAGTCCATGATGGGGATAGGCTTTTATCCTTTATTTTCTTCAAGTATAATTGGATGCTGCTCCAATGATTGGGCTAATCCTTCATTTGTCAAAGACTTCTTGTTGAACGTTAGCATGAATGGAAAACATGCCATTAGGATTGAGCTGAAAATACATTTTTTTCCCTGTTTCGTCTTGTGTATTGGGTGATACTCAGTTGTATTTTCTCGTTTGCAAAGCCCTGGCAAAGCTTGGAAATGACTGTGTGGCTGCTGTACAAGCTTATGATAGTGCAACAGAGAACACAGAAGTATTGAATGCTGCAGAAATAAAGCTCCAAGATATCATCAATTCTCCTTCCTTAGATGCTGCTTGCAAGAAGATAGATGATTTGGCTGAAAAAAATAAACTTGATTCAGCATTGGTACTGATGATCACAAAAGCATGGTCAGCCGCTAAAGAGTCCAACATGACAAAAGATGAGGTAGAGTGATTTCTGGCCTCAGACAATTGCTCTCTTCTCCATTCATAGATAGTGAGACAAAATAGAAGAGCAGTCATGTTACGCAGATGGATCACATGAAATTGTCAAGCAGGAACCATTACAAGAAGCAATAGTGTTTGTTACTGTCATGTCGTTTCCCCCTTCTAAGGGGAATGGAGCAGTGATTATTTGTTTGCCATGCCATTTTCATTCAGAATGCACAAACCAGCCCTTGGAAAAGAATTATCAGATTCATCATTTTATTTCTTTTTGTTAGATTGTTGCTCTAGCGTGGATCATCTGTTGCTCTGTGTTGCAGGTCAAGGATGTACTTTATCACCTATACAAGACAGCAGTAGGTAATCTTCAGAGGAATGTGCCCAAGGACATTAGAATACTGAAGTATCTTCTCACAATTGAGGATCCTGAGGAGTGTTTGTGTGCCTTAAATGATGCATTTACTCAAGGAGAAGGACTTGAGGGGGAGGATGTGGACTCTCTATACACGTATGTACATGAAATTTGGTTGTTTTATGTTTATTGTGCATGGATTTATCAGCTGTTTCTTAGTCATTGCTAGTTTGATTGACATAAACATCCTTAGTCAAGGTTTCAAGCATATACTTGGCTGTTTCTTGACCAAGGGAAATTGCCCTGATTGAGTACTTTTGTTAAAAATCATAAAGAAAATGATGGATACTATGGATAGGTAGGATTGCTTAGATCCTTCCTGCATGATTTTGTGATGGAAGCAGAGGTTTTTTTCCCGCAACTTCTCAATCTACACGTACAGAACATTTCTTTAATAACTTCATTACATTTGAATTGCTGCTATTTTGTAGGACCCCAGAAAAGCTATACAGCTGGATAAAAGCTATGGTAGATGCTTACCATTTAAGTCAAGAAGGCACACTCATGAGGGAGGCTAGAGATCTGATGAGTCCAAAGACCATAAAAAAGATGGAGGAACTGAAGAAGCTAGTGAAAGACCATTTCATGTGATTCTGGACATGAAAGCGAACCTTGATTAGCGTTGTCGATCACTCTTATCTTGAGGATAGTATCTGTAAGACTAACATAGATGATTGTTGAAACACCAGTAGCTCTTATAGTCCATCAAGGGTTGTTTTTTTTTTTATTTTATTTTAATATATTTGCAAATAAGAACTCCTCTGAAGCTACTATAATATTAAACATTATCTTAGGCCTAAATGCAGACAGGACCCTTGAAGGTTATAAACAACCTATCCCATCTAGAGAACACTGGCAGGCCCAAGGCAAAACTTCCAAAGATGGTTAGAAGTGAGTGCCACGTGGCTACACCATTAACCTACGCAATCGAAACAGGGCCCACACCCAAAACTTGAACCCATCTCATTGGCAGAAACTGAAAATCGTTGGCTACAGCTTCGCGCAAGGAATCACGCCCACAGCAAAGATTCCGCAAAACTCTTCAAGGACGGGCTTGTAATCCACATTATGTGGAAACACATAACTCTCGTTTAAAATATGTAATTATTTTTAAAATATATTAAAATAATATTTTTTATATTTTTTAAAAATTATTTTTAATATCAGTGTATCAAAATAACCTACCTGAAAATATAAGAAAATATATTAATTTAAAAAAAAAATAAAAAAAGTTAAATTTTCTTTTAAAAGCAATTCTAAAATGTAAAAATAAAAGTAAACAGTAATTGGACTTGCAAAAGAGGATTTCACTTCTCAAGAAAAGTGTGGCATATGTAAACTCGCTATGTTTAGATATTCCTTTTGATGCATCTACTTTCGAAGCATTTGCGAAATTATTGGCAACACTATCTTCATCCAAGGAAGTTCGATTTGTTTTTAACTTGAAAATTGCTTGTTCAAGGTATATATCTTCAACATTTCATTAATTCTCTACTCCAGTAAATTTGAAATCGAAGAACACTTGTCACTGTTAGCATTTTGATCATAATAACGATGCGTTTATTTATTTATCTTTACCTTCTTTTATAACTTCATTTAATTTTGTTTATTGTGCCACTTTCACCTTTGAGTTTCAAGTCATGCAAGCAAGTGCAAAAGTTGAACAATCTGTATGAAATGAAAACTCTGCCATTTCATTAAATACACTGTTGGAGAGTTCCCAAGCACTGCATCTGATAGATTGTCCTTAACTCTGTTTTTGTAAAATGTTAGAAATTTTTAGCTGACATTTCTAATCTTTATGCTCTGAATTTTCTTTTGCATGATATTCTCCACCTTCTCTTTTCCCCACCTTTCTTTTTTTTCGGAAGTGTTCAAAATAGAATGTAGCAAGATATTGCATTCCCTCTAAGATTAGTTGATAAGTTGAATACGTATTGCATTTCCTTGTAATTCATTTTGAACTTATGATGTAAAGATTGCACCTTTGTTTTATCAAGTTTCGGATAAAATTTGTAAGAGAAATGTAATTTGTTTCAGCAAATGGCTTTTCTGTAACTAGATGGGATAAATTGAGGAAAGTTTTATTGAATTCGGTTGGAAAAACCAAGAGAAATAGGGATACAATTGTAGAGGAAAAAAATTTGGTAACTAATTAGAGTTTGGTCGGGCTTCCTTGTGTTAATTCCCAAAATAGCTCAAAAATTGCACACTTAGCATTTCCTTAATTAAGCTTATATAAGCTGGTTTGATTACAATTCAGATTTAAATTGGACCAGTTGGCACAGATTTCATGGGAGTGACCAAAATTGGTTGAATTGGCTTTCCATGAACGAGAACGTTTAATAAAGTAGAAATAATGATTGCTAGCTATAACAACTGAAATGCCAAGTGTCACATTCTTTGCTTCTCAAGAATTTAGAGTGTCTTTGTTTTTGCATTTAAAAAATTGCTTTAAATTAATTTTTTTTTATGATTTTTAAACATTTTAATATGTTGATGTCAAAAATAAATTTTAAAATATAAAAAATATTATTTTAACGAATTTCCAAAAAAAAATCACTTTAAAAAACAACAACTATCACAATTTCAAACACTACCTAAATATCTAGGTCTTTCCTTTAGTCTTTGCTCATTCTATTGGTGCATCTCTCTATTCTTCTCACTTCAAAGAATCATTACACTCCCCTACCCATCAAGGAACCTTATCCTCAAAGTGAGGATAAGTCTCTTTGATCCAATCTACATAAACCCAATTAGCATCCTCCTCTGTTTGGCCTTGGAACTTTAGAAATAATTCTTTTTTACTTTCTTTTCTTGTCACTCGTTTTCTTTGCCTCAACACTGCCTCTGATTTATGTTTCATTAACTCTTCCTAGAAAAGGGGTAGCTGCGGTACAAGGTGGTCTTCATTCCTCACCTTATTCTTCAAGAGTGAGACATGGAAGACATTGTGCACCATAACGTATTTGGGAGGCTTCAATTGGCAAGCCTACTGCACATCTTTTTAATTTGAAATGAGTTGTAAGCTAACTTTTATTGTTTATTCGATGAAATGCTTAATTGATGAAATGTCTAGTGCTTGAGGTAAAACCAGTCCCCCTCTTTATATTTTTTGTCTTCCTTCTTTTATTAGCTTGTATCTTCTGTCTTTTTTGGGCTTTGAGTAGATTTTGTATATTGTTATGTAATATTTTTGTTCTATGTTTGAGATGACTTTCAACCACTTAGTTTACAGTCAACCTTGGAACATAATTGAGTGATATGGGTGGTTTGTAACTATAAAGGACCTTAAAAAAAGGTAGTTTGTAGGGAACAATGGTGGTTTCTATTTAAACATCACTCTGCCATGACCAAACCACCTAGATAAGTTTTTAGAATTTTTTCTGGTGAAACACCACAAGTACATTTCTGGAGTTTTTTTGGTAGCTTTAGTTTGTCCATCGGTTTGGAGGTGGTAGGTAATTGACATTTGATTCTCAACAACTTGAACCTTGAATAGCTCTTGCTAAATTTTTTTGGTGAGTCTAGAAGTTCATGTAACTTTAGAACTTGTTGTGAAAACACATGTGCTGCCTTAAAAGCTGAGTAGGGGGTGAGGCAATGACATCAAATGGGCATAATTTGAGAGTCAATCCACCATAACTAGGATTACAATATTGTTTTCAGAAAGTGGTAACCTCTCTATAAAATCCATTAAAATGGATGGTTAGTGTATTTGTGGAATTGAAAGTGGTTGCAATAAACTAGAGGGTTTAGTATTTCTAGCTTAGCCTTTTGACACACCTTACACCTTTTGATGTGAGCCTTTCCCTCATATTTCATACATACCTGGAAGAAATCCCTCCTAACCTTTGAGGGTCTTCTCAAATCCTAAATGCCTTCGTATAGGACTATTATGAATATATTTCATGATATCAGGCTTGAGGGGATAACGTTATATATATATATATATATATATATATATATATATATATATATACATATATATATATATATATATAGTTCCTCTCTTTATAGAATAGTAATTCACCATGTAGTTGATATTTTAATGCCTTGAGTGAATCCCCTTCTAGTTGTTTAAGGATTTTCTATATTTTTTAGTTAAGAACATATATTGCCTTTCACTCTTCCACATTGTAATAGCTAATAATTCTCTACTATTTAACTTTTATATTCTTCTAGATAAGACATCCATAACTAAATTATCCTTCCCAGCCTTGTTGTCAACTATAAAGTCATACCCTAGAAGTTTAGAAACTCATTTATACTGAACCGAGGTTTTAATTTTCTATTTTTAAGGTATTTAAAACTTTTTTTTTGCCAGTCTTGATTCTGAATGTTTGGCCCAATAGATAGGGCCTCCATTTCTACACTATCATCATAAGACCTATAACCCGTTGATGAATCACATTTAACTACAAATGGTTTAGCAAAATAATGTAGAGCTAGCACTGATGGATAAGACATTGTCTGTTTGAGTTGTTGGAAAGCCTTTTTGGCTTTTAGGTTCTCACAAAAGGCCTTCTTTTTAAGTATATTAGTTAATAGGCTAACTAGGATACCATAACTTTTTTATGAATCTATGATAATAACTAGTTAGGCCTAAAAACCCTTAAAAAGACTTAAGGTCCCCAAGAGGCGTAGCGTGGTGGTAAAGGGTTTAAGATCTCCACAGCAGGTCTCGAGTTCGAGTCAGGGCGTGCACCTCTTGTAAGAGCCTGGGACAGCCGGGGTTTTACTCACTTACCTGGGCCCACAAAGTGTGCTTTCCGGGAAGTGGGGTTTCCTCAAATCCAAAAAAAAAATTATTAGGCTTAGGCCATTCTACCATGACTTTTATCTCAAGTATTCAACTTTCTTAGACATAAATCTACATTTAGATGTTTTAGCATGCAATTTATATTGAGTCATGACTTTTCAAAATAGATTTCAAATGATTAATATGCTTTGTTTCATTATTGATGTATACTAAAATGTCTACAAAAAACATTAAAACAAATTGTTTAAGGAATGGTTTGAATAACTCATTCATGAGACTTTGAAATATGGATGGTGTATTAGTTAGCCTAAATGGAATTAACAAAAACTCGTTATTCCTTTCATGTGTCTAAAATATCATCTTTGGTATGTCTTTAGACTTCATTCTTATTTAACGATAACCATACCAAAGATCTAGTTAGATAATAGAGTAGCTATGTAACTTCCAGGTAAATTCTTGTATTTTGATTTATTTTTTTTTAAAAAGGACAAAAATAAATAATAATAATAATAATAATAATAATAATAATAATAATAATAGAAATTGATGGAGTAGAAATTATGATCTAATGAGGTTAATGTTGAGCAATGATGAAATTGAGTGTCAAACTTTTGGATTTAAATGTTTTAAAACAAAACAAGGAAGTCCTTAAACGAAAAAAGAGGGAAAACTTGTAAGTATTTAAACAAGTGGGGAGTGAAGAACGAGCCATACTTGGCCGACCATGCTAGGGCTTGAAAGGGAGAAGAAATTGAGTGAAAATTTATCAAGACTCATCCAAAAAAATTCACAAAAGAGATAGAATTAGTGATTAAAGTGTAATAGGAAGGGTTTGAACAAGAAAATCTCAAAGGATAACAAGGAAGTTTTTTTTTAAAGTGGGCGATATTGAGAGGAAAATAAGGAAGAAGAAGGAAAATAATTTTTTATGGTGATTTCAAGCTTTTCATTTCTTATTTCTTTAAGTTAGAAGGTAACAAACCATTTTCTCTTAATTAAATTGATATATTTAGTGTATTAAGATTTTATTAGTTATATTAATGTATAATTATGGTATGAGTTGTGAGGTTGATTGGGTTAATCTATGAAATTGTGATGAATTAATGTTTAAATAAATAAAATAATAGTGAGTAATGTTTCAATTTGTAAAATTAAAGAAAAATTATCAATCCCTTTTCTTGAGAAGGGGTTTTGGCCTAGAAGAAGAAGAAAAAATGATGAATCAATAATTGATGACAACTTTATTAGGATGTGAATTATAAAGGTGTTAGATTAGTAAAAAATTAATGAAGAAGACATGCCTATATTAAGTACTCATGGCCGACCAAAGGATATAAAATATGCATATAATGAAAATGTGTTTATTTGATTTGAATTATGATTTAGCAATCCATAATATTATGTGTGAAATGAGTTGATATTGTTGATTGATAATTAAATGGGTTATGTGATAATGTTGTTGATGAAGTAATTAAATTAGTGATGAGTTGATATTGTTGATTTATAATTAGATGAGTTATAAGGTAATGTTGTTGATGAAGTAATTAAATTAGTGATGAGTTGATATTATTTATTGATAATTAAATGGGTTGTGTGGTAATGTTGTTGATGAAGTAATTAAATTAATGATGAGTTAATATTATTGATTTGATAATTAAATTGGTTGTGTGGTAATGTTGTTAACGAAATAATTAAATCGATGACGAGTTGAAATTATTGATATGGAATTAAATTGGTGATGTGGTGACATTATTGATATAGTAATTTAATTGATAACGAAATGAATCTGCAGGAGTGGGCGAGGCTACATGAACCACTCAGCAGACAGGTTCAGCTGCAAGACGTAAACACCAGGTAGGTGTTTAACACCTTGAACTTTTGAAACTTTAGAATTTAAACAATCTCCATGATAAATGAAATTTTATGCGTCATGATGATAAATTTCTGATGTTAATTTGTTTTCTGATTATCAATTGGTAGGCCAATTATCATGGTTTGGAACTAGTGCCCTGTGAATAGGCAACTGGCGGACCAGTTATCCTGGGTTGGAACTGGCACCCTATGAATAGACATTTTGAATTGGATTATTGATTTGTGACTAGTACTGTGCAAATGGGTTATAATTTTGGAAATTTCTTTGTAAGTAATTAATATATAAATGCAAATTTTAATTTGCTTTAATTGACCATAATTATCTTTTAAATCATCATGTAGGTTCATCTCAATATCGCGCGTGCTAGTAGCTTTAGAGATTACTCTTATTACTAGTAGATCTTTTGGTCATGTTAAGAAAAAGAGAAATATAATACTTCCTGTATATTTTAAAGATCATTTTGTTGTATATGTATGAACTTAAATAGACTAGCTTATTTAACTTGTACTTTGTTATGTAACTATTTTCCAAGCATAATGATGAAATATAAGCACTTAGTTAATATTATTTGTTTAATAATATTACATAGAAGATTAAATATGATTGAAGGAGAAATATTAAATGTATAATTTGTGATTATATGTGTAATTGTTAAGATAATAGTTTTTCTTTTAATTTAGTTAACATGATTATTCCTTGAATTGATATGGTAGAGAATATGAGATATTGTTGATTGTGAAATGTTGAAATAAAATAGAAATACTAAATTGTTGAAAATGGTTTGTTTGAGACTAATATTGAAAATGTTGATAACTTGTGATAGACTAAATTAGAGGAAATTCTGTCGAAATTTTTATAAAAAAAAATTGTGAAATTCCAGATAAATTATTTGAAATTTTAAGGCTATTATAGGCTCCATGCAATTCATCCAAGAGTTCCTCTACCATTGGTACGAGGAACTTATCCTTAATAATTTTTTTGTTTAAATCTTGGTAGTTCACACATGTTCTTCACAACACATTCGACATCCTTATCAATAGAATTGGGGGAAGAAAATGGACTTTAATTAGGTTTTTTGGTTCTAGATGATAATAACTCAACTATCTTTTCAATCTCTAATTTTTAATAATATAGGTAATAATAGGGCTAGAAATTTATAAGAGAAGTTCCCTCTTTCAGCATAATTAAATGGTTTTGGGCTTTTATTGGTGGAAGCCTTATAGGTTTGAAAAAAGTTTACTAAATTCCTTAATGAGCATCCACACTAGGGTTGGAAAATGTTCTGAAAATTAGGCTTGGGTTTCCAGGCTTTAGATGCGCAAAACCAATCTTCTGATTGCCTTCTTCAATTCTTTTAAAAAATTAAGCCCACAATCACCTTAAAGGGTTGAACATCTATGCTCATTAGTTAGGCCTTAACTCCATTTTAGAACTTCATGGTTACTTGAGCAAAGTCCCACAACTTGA
This sequence comes from Populus nigra, assembly GCF_951802175.1. NCBI lineage: Eukaryota > Viridiplantae > Streptophyta > Magnoliopsida > Malpighiales > Salicaceae > Populus > Populus nigra. The sequence goes on along the minus strand of NC_084856.1, from coordinate 7,454,037 downwards.
GCCCTAAGCGCCTTTGAACCACATCACACGCAACACCATGCAATATTTTCCTGGTTGGATTACCCAAGCCTCACTATGAAGCTCAATCATATTGTACTTCAAATATGAGATTTAGACATCTTCTCTCACTCCAAATCTTATTCTCATATTTATCCTTACTCTTCCATTTCTTGGAAGTTGGAACTAGACAATTGCCTTTCCTTCCATATAAAAACTAGCCAAAAACATGCGGTGATAAGGGTTTGTGTTATAATAATTGAAGAACAGTTTTCTGACTTGAATCTAGTTGTCCCTCTATGGCTCTGCATCTCTGCGGTGATGTCTATTAATCGACGCCAAATGAGTATTAGGTGGTGATTCCATTAGTCTTTTCCTTTCTATTGCCCAATTCCCCCATTACTAAATAGCCAAAAACCTGCTGGATTGACGGACCTGACCAAACCAGACAGTACCGATTATCAAGAATCGGAGATAGTGAAAGCTAGTTACCACCACTCGGGACCCATAATATTGTCCAAGTCATTGAATTTAAAGACAACTCGACCTCTACTCAGAACACAGAATTGGTGGCCCAAAGCAAGTTCTAAATATGTCGTAAGTTACCCTCAATCACTAACTCCTTAGAAGGCACTGTTGCCAATGGCATATTGGGCCGAAAAGTCTAGCATTCAGCATCTGCACAAGCGGCTTCACCACCCATGTTTGGAGATGAAGGGGTTATATCTCTTAATGGAGCAAGATAGGCATCATTTTGGTCAATTGGCTAGTGGGAGGATGGATGCTCTTTTTCGGCCTTTAGACACCAAAGATCGTAATGAAAAGGGAGCGTGGCATTTCAGGTGGGTGGCAATGATGCCCCTAAATCTGGGAGGGAAATTCCCTCCTTAGTCTTTTGCTAGTACAGAGTCTTTTGAAGTCTTAAGAGAGTGACAGTGATGAATCCTTTACAAAAGATTTCGAGATTGTGAGTTGTGAATTTGTGCTTGGAGTTCTTGAGAAACAACCATCACGCATCTTGCACGTGAGAATATTCCCTAAATATTTGTCACCCACTTCAGAATCTAAAGTGGCTTTGCCACTTGAGAAATGCACTTTAGACTTTCAAGGCTCAGGCAACATAAACCACGCATAGATAGGAACAAAAGCTTTTTCATTTCCCACTGGCTCACAATCTTTCCTTCTCTTTTGCCACCGAATTTAGGCATAGATTTCCTTCGATTGAAGTGGTAGAGTGTGTGCATGGGATACCTACAGACATGGGGAATCTATGAACAATTAATTATTAATGTTCTAGACTTTTAAAGCTATACGTCTGCACACACATCACTTGAAGCATTGCTTTATTCATATGCATTTCTAGATTCCTAATTGATTGTTCAAAATAACTTTGATATTTTGCCTGGATTCTCCTCTCAAAATAAAAAAAAGCCAACGTAAAATACAAAAGAGAATGCAACAGGAATTTGTTGTTATTTATTCGTAAAAAAAAAAAAAAACCATTGTTTTCTATCCCTTCGTCTTCTACTTTATTTTTTTCTTTCCAAACCAGAAGTATTTTCTAGAGGTAAATTACTAATTTTTTATATGGAGGTTTTATTGTTGAAAATTATTTTTTTTTACATAATTATTGTATATAATTGAGATCAAATTAAAAATAGAGTCCAATTATATTTAGAGTTAAGACTTTGTTTGGAAATATTCACCAACATAATTACTTTAACATGGAAATTAACATATTTAAAATCAATTGTGGATTAATGAAAAATAATTCTAAAAATCATCATGCAGTTGACAAAGTTTTCAAACCCAGAAACTTTAATTTTACATTTAAATATTACAAGATTTTCAAATGGTTTGTATAGTGGTGCCTTGAAAAGTAAAAATAGACTAGCACCAGAGCTTATAAAGAGAAAAGGGTGGCTTTGGATTAAAATTGAGGTACGCTAGAATCGAGCTAGGGTTTGGGTTAATTACAAAATATTTTTTTGTTCAAAAAATTATTTTTTCATCGGGTTTAATACTTTGTTTAATTTGTGTTTTGGTTAATATTTTAAGTGTTTTTAATGTTTGATTTAATATCTGAAACATTTTTAACTTTAGACATTTATTAATTTCCTTATTAATAAATGTCTTTTTTATTAATTTTTCTTTCCTGAGGCAAAAGTTTCATTTCCTTATTAATTTTTTGAACAAAAAATGTCTTTTATTAGTCGTATGTTTTTAAAAAATAAAAAATATCATAATCTAAAAACAAAGTTTCAAACAAAAATAAAAATAAAAATCAAGTTTTCATAATTTTTATTTGATTGTATTACAAAATAAAAAAATAAAAATTAATTCAATAAAACTATATAAAAAAATTAACACTAAGCATATGCTCATATATAATTACTAACAAAATTATTTTAAATATAACCACAAAAATTGTAATCTTATTTGAAAAGCATGGTATAATCAAGTTATTTTTTAGATAACATTGAAGCTATTAATTTAAGAATAGTTTTTTAAATTAAAAAAAAATAAAAGTGTTTCTAGTCTAAAAGATCAAGCTTACATGTGTGGCCTCTTAAATGTAAAGTCAAGACGCAAGCATCTCAAATTTATCTATTTTTAAAACCTTAATAACTTCATTTCCAATCTCAAGATATAATTACTCTAAAAATAAAAAATCAAATTGAATCTAAAAGGACTTTATAAACCTTAATTTATTTTTCTAATATGGTTACATTAAATAACCAAGGGGTCAAAATGGGTTACAACAAGATGATTCTTACATATTTTACATGTGATACGTCTCTTTAATGACATATTTTCTAAGATATAAATTGAAAGAAATATGATGAAAATGATTCCTTATCTTTTGGCTATAAATTTCGTATTATATGTGATGTTATATACAAGACTAAAATGTATTTTATACTTTGAGCGTAACTAGTAAATACCAATCTAATCCAGGTGAATGTCACTGAAGGATAATTAAAACATTCTTAAGTGCTTAACAAGGTCTAAGAATGTCTTTTTGGTCTATGAAAGAGATGAATTATTATAATTCATGATTTTACACTTTCATGAATAGTTTCTTAGCTGCTGGCATGTTTTGATTGGGAATGCTTGCTTGTTTGGCTTTTGTTTGGCCGTTGTGCATCCTTTGGGAGTCTGGCTATGTTACTTATCTTGCTTTAGTGCTATAGCTAAGAGCTTTTTTTTTTGTTGCAGCTTTAGTTATTCCCACTATTTATACTTTTTTATGCTATGTATTAGGTCCGGCACCTTGTCTTTAATTAGGTTCCTCATCTAACCATTGTCAGCTAATAGGCTCAGGGAGTACGTTCCTTCTTTTGTAAATCTTATATATGAACTTGATGGTTCTCCAGCCTTGTATATTTTTTTTATGTGATATATATTTACTTACCTTTGATAAAAAAAAAAGAGAGATGAATTAGTAGTTCATGGTTATTTAGATGTTAGTCTTCAATTAGATATTGATGATAGAAAATCTATGTCAAAATATGTTTTTACTTTATATAATGGTGTTGTGAGTTAGAAGAGTCCCAAATCAGAGAGCATAAAATATTCTATATTTGAAGTTGAGTTGTAAAACCAAACAAAAAAATAGTATTAGGCCGGCCTATGCTAGGAAAGAATTAAAGGAAATAAACTGGCCTGATCTAGGTGGAAACTGTGGGGGGGACCGACCTACTCTAGGTGGGAATTGTGGGAGAGCTAACCAGCCCTAAGATAACCCAAAAGAGAGATAAGAACAAGCATGACCAGCTCTCAAACACCCCATCTCATTTATGAGGAGTATAAATGCACGAGAGGAAAAAAAAGATGACTTTTCCTCTCTCCTAAAACCGGTTGCAGCCCTAATTGCAACAACTCCTCTCTCTTAAAGAAAAACCTACCTAAACCCAATTACATGTTGTCTTGTTTGTTTGAGTAAAGGGAGAGTTAGAGAAAAGAGAGGTGATCAAAACTATGGAAGAAGAGGGAGCATAGAGGGTCAGCTGGTGCAACAGGAGAAGACGAGAAGAAAATCGAGAGGAAGAGAAGAACAAAATCATCAAAACCTTCCCTAGAGTTGTTAAAAACATGAGGTAAAGGAAGTATCATTTCCTTGGCTGGTTGTTACCTCGTGATTTTGGATGAAAGAGAGGGTGATAACTTAAAATGAAAGATTAGGGTTCTTATACTTTAACTCAAAGAATTAACTACTAAATGAAAAGATCTAAGTAGATTAAGGAATGAAAGAACACAAGTGTAGACCCTTTACAAAAACAAATATGAATGTATACGAATGATTTTGAGTGTATAAGTTTAAAGGAGGGTCAACCAAATTAAAAGGATAGGTGGAATGTGAATGAAATGATGAAATGTATGGATCATCTTGTTAAACTCCTAGAAACATGTTTGAGCTAAAACATACTTTATGTTTATGTTAATGTCTTGATTTTTCATATATGATTGATGAACTTGTGAGGAAGTGAAATGAAGTAATGGAATGTGCAAAATTATGATCTTGTTAGGCCTTTAGATAGATGTTTTAGTTGAAACAGAAACCATACTATGTTAATGCTTTGATTTTGTTATATGATTAATGAATTTGCATGGTTATGAACCAAGTGAATAAAGGTGTGATTATAGCATGTTATTGTGAATATACCTGTGATAGAAATGATGAATTGCATGTGTAAATTAGGGGGAAAATGGACAACAATATCCGTCCAAAGGAAAAAGAGGGAAACCATGAAGGAAACTTTGCATGGTGAACACCCTTAGAGAAATAAGACATAGGATGGAAATGAAACTCTTGTGTAATATGAATTGATTATTAATTGTGTTGATGAATGGATATGATGGAATTGAAAACATAGAATGTATGATTGTGGCAACATTATGTTTTGGCCTAGAAATGATGGTTAGGAGAACCTTTGCAAATTATACATGTTAAGACTTGGTTGTGTATTGCTTAATAACCTTATGATAAATTAGATGTGATTTGGTAACAGTCTATGTCTAACTAGGTTGGGGTATGTTATAAGGGGGAAAGCTTAATGCAGACTTTATGTTTAGCTTAGGGAAAAATTAAACCAAGAAATGACTCGATCATCGCTGATGATTTTTGAGTCGGCAGCGACTCAGTTTCACTGATAATTCTGAGTCAGCAGTGAATTCATTTTCGCTAATAATTTCTGAGTCGGCAACACTCAATTTTTGTTAATAATTTTTTAGTCAACAATGAATTGTGTTCGCTGATGATTCCATATGTCAACTGTAAATTCATTTTCGTTGACGATTTCTAAATCGGTAGTGACCTAGTTTTCATTGATGATTTTTGTGTCACCATTGACCTAGTTTTTTATGATGATTTTTGTATCACAAATGACTTAATTTTCACTGATGATTTTTGTGTCACTAGCGACCCAAATTTTCACTTATGATTTCTGTGTCACTAGCGACCTAGTTTTTAATGACAATTTCTATGTCACTAGTGACCTAGTTTTTTGCTGATGATTTCTGTGTCACCGATGACCCAATTTTTACTGATGATTTTCTATGATAGTAGAGACTTAGTTTCATTGATGAATTCCATGTCAGAAATGATTTAATACTTGTGATGATTTCGTCGTCAGTTTGACCTAAACCACCACGAGACTTAAGAATTAAACACTAGAATTCTCGGGGTTAACCTACATAAAAAATTAAGAGATATGTCTGAATATGATGACTTTTATTGTATGATTATATGACATAAGGAACATTTTCATGTGAATAGGCATGTTCTTGGAATGTGTGACTACAACTAGGCCTTCGACCGAACAAGGACACTTCACGGGAGGAACAGGTAAGTGATCGGGTTTGGATATTAGGATTAGCTCTGGTTAATGGCATTCAAGATGGATGATCAGGTTTGGATATTGTGATTAGTTCCGGCTAATGACATCCGAGATGGATGACCGAGTTGGGTATTACGACTTAGGTTCAGCTAGTGACATCCGAATTGGATGACCGAGTTTGAGTAATGCAATTGACCATGGTTAGTGGTGTCTGTAAAGGATGATCGGGGTAAAGTGAAGTAATTTAACCATGACCAATGTATTAACTACGGTCCCTACAACTCTTATGGAGAGGTTGTGACGTGTGCGTAAGGATAATACAATTAACCAAATAATAAGGGTTGTATTATGCATGTAAAAAGAAAAGGGAAAGAATATACTTACTTAGGTTATTAACGAAAAGTAATGATAATATTCTTTTAAATATTTATTATCATGTTTAGATTATTTATAATTCTTGTATCAATTTTGCATTATAACAAGGACGTCACACAATCAAGGTGCATAGGAACCCCGTTCCACGGGTCTATATGTTTTGATATGAACTATGTATCTACATGTTTTAGATTCTATGTATTTTGTATAAACAAATGTACTAGTTGTGAAATCATCATTTGTTACTTTTGTAGAGACTTGTATTAATAACTAAATAGAACACGAATATGGATTTATGAATATGTAAATATAATGTTATGGATATATGTATGGGGTATTCTCTTTTATTTGGATGTTGAATTATAAAATTATATGAGTATTGCACTATACCAATGAATGTATCCTATTTGTTAAATCTCTGAATACTGTTGTGAGAAACATCGATAACATGATGACATACAAAAAAATATTTACATCAACTTTTTCCTTTTTTAATAAATATCGGATTATAAAATGATAAGAAATCTTGAGCCATTACATGAGTACATCTCTGCATTTAAGAGGATAAAAGAGGTTATTTGGATAATAATAAAAGGTTCATTGTTGAACTAAGTGTAGTTCTTAATATTGTTGAACTAGTAGCTCTGTATGTGATAACAATAGAATCATTGCACAGGTATAGAAACCAAGGTCTCATTAATGATCCAAACATGTACCTAGGCAATTCCATTTGATTAGGAGAATAAAAAAAATAAAATATTAAAAGATAGAGTGAGTACTTACTAATGAGAATCTTATAGATCCTCTTACTAAGTCATTGTCCTCACAGAAGCATTATCATCATATAGAGTGATATGGTATTAGATATATAAGTGATTGTTTTTAATGCAAGTGAGAGATTATTAGTGAATATGCCTTATAGCCAATTGATTGGTTACATGAAGAACTAACTTGGTTTAAGTGAAAACATATTTTATTATTAATAAAGGCATTCTTTATCTTTAATATTTATTTATGTTTGATTAGTGAATCTAATGTATGATTAATAAATCTATAATAAAGATAAATTTCGTGGAAACAATATTTTACAAAGAAGATTACAAAGTTGTTTAATTATAATATTTTTATAACATCAAATTATTATTCCTAAATATTCATGTCTAATGCTTTATTAAGACTAAATATTAATTAGAGTCATATTATTGGTTCACTCAAGAAATAGTGATCCCTTTCTTCTAAAAGGATTTTAAGAGATTTCTCATTATTGATTCAGGTGAATTACTGTTAGAGGTCGAACACTTGGACAAGTTATGATTTGCGACAACCTAGCCTTAAAGAAGTTAATCAAACCTAAAAAAAAAAAAGACTTGATCTTCAAATGTCGCATGGACCTTAAATGACCTTAGATTGTTTAAGGGGATTCTTGGGAATCTAATTTTTTTTCTTCAGAAAATCATTATTATTATTGTGTTTATATGCTTTGGGAAACCCAATGTTAAATGATCTATTGTTTTGTAGTTATCTATTTCAAAGAGGCGCTCGGGAAAACATATTTGTGATAGTTGTAGTTGGGTTATTTGGTGATGTAGAGTAGGCATGATAAGGTAGACAAGTGGCATTAGTCATGTAATTCTAAGTGAATTAGGGCCAAAAAGTCTCCCAAAATCATTTTTATATCTTTTTGGCTGATAATTATAATCAACCATGTGATGCGCTTTTGATTTTTTTCATTATTGAAATCTCTTTATTTCTTGAAACAAGATTTTAGTTGTTTTGTTCACTCAACCAATTTTAATGGTCTTCTCTACTTGTTCAGCCACGAATATAATCTTAACAAAACTATAAAATGGACTATTAAAAGTGTTGATGGAAAGAGAAACCAATTCTTTTTTTCAAAAGATATGGCTGAATACAAGCTACAACTTCCTGCCAGTGCTGAGCAAATTATTTCACTAATTCCTATCTTTTCTTCTTCATCGCCTATAAGCTTGCCATAATAAGCACTACTTCCAAGTTAATCTTATATTGACATATGAATGCCTCAACCATATCTTTCAATTTCTTGATTTTACTTCCATCGAAGATCATGTACCATGAAAAAACAATGTGAGTTAAACTTGTATGAAAGAAATAAATGAGGGGCTTATCATCCTTGATTATTTCTATCATTTTACTATAATAAATTTTCAGATGGGTTTCCAGGAATTCAAATTCTATATGCTTGATGAAATTTGACACCTTGAATTTTTAAGGAATAACTATGTTTGAAGCCAAGCACATCTTTGATGCTCTCATAGAATTGTACATCTATGCCTTCGATCTCTTTTAGATGTTCTTTAATTGTCAAAAACTTCTCGGCCTTTAACTCTTTTCTAGGCTTGTCATTATTAACTTCTTTTATAATAGGCTCCAGAGTGGGGTTGATTCTTTCTTGTGGCAATATCAAAAAAGGATAAGGTTGAATAGTCCCAACAAAAGTTATTAACTCGGGTTGGCTAACATATTGGTCTCAAAAGGGCCCATTATTGCTCGGGTAAACAAACCTTAAAAGGTAAACTCAATGCTTATAAGGTACAAAGAGTTTAGATTGAGGTAAGTTATCAACTCGGGTTGGCTAAAATATTGCTCTTAAAAGGGTCTTTTATTGCTCGAGTAAACAAACCTTAAATGGTAAACCCGATGCTTATAGGGTACAAAGAGTTTAGACTAAGGTAATTCCACATCGGCTACTACTCGTAACCAAGTAGACTTTCAACGAGCATATGAGCTTTCATGCGTGTTAGCTCAGGTAAATTCATATTGGAACATAACTAATCTCTCATGCTAACCTAAAACTATACATATATAAATGAAAGTGACATGAATGAGTGCATGGTCATAAGTCCATATCAAACCCAAGATGCATAATAATAAAATGAAAAAATAAATAAACAAGAGCACAAAAATAAACAAACAAATCACACAATACAGACAATCATATAAAAATAAAAAGGATAACAAACACATTATTTATGAATAAGCTAACAAAACCTAGCCCTTACTAAGTTACTAGTGACTCATCATTCTATCATAGGGAATATGTCAGTGAACTAAGGGTAAAATAGAAAAATAAAAGTCACTACATAGTTTTATGATAACCAAAAACCCTAAATGGTCTTCATAATTTTAGGTAAAAGACTAGTTATGTAATAAGAAAGATGACAATCACCCTAAAAATTCTATCTAAGTTAAGTTGTATTATTGCTTGATTTTTTTATTATAAAAATACCTATTATGTCATTGCTAAAGTTTGCCTAAATTAGTTCTAATCCTAAGACATTTATTTAGGACTTAGTCTTAACAATAAGCCAATCTTCACTTCCAAACTGCAAACATTAGACTTGAGAGGATGATGAATGATAAATTAAGCTTTAAGCCTATTTTCTTGATTATATCCAAAATGTTCCAAGGCCTCTACTCACAGTTATAATGCCTTTTTTAAAAGAAAAATTCAATTTTTTATTAATTGGAAAATAAGGTAATATACAAAATGGTTCGTTAGAAAGTCATGCCTTGAAAACTCAATCATATAAAGTAATTATCTCAAGACAATCATGACATATCGAAGGTATATAATTACTGGACTTCTAGCGATGTCATGTTTTTGCTTGTTTTTGCCATGAGTTTATTAGCTTTTTTTGCTATAGGATGCAGATGCTTCATATCCTTTATTTAGAAATTCCCCTATATTTAAGTCTATAGACTTTTATTGAGTATAACTTACCATCATAATTATCTTGTCATGCATCTTTTTAAATCTTATCCATACCAGGCTTGCTCAATGCTATTATGGGAAGGCAACTTGGAAGAAGGTTCTAGTCATTACAAGTGGTAGGTTGGCTAACATATTGGTCTCAAAAGAGTCCCTCGTTGCTTGGGTAAATAAATCTTAAAAGTTCAATCCAATGCCTACAAGGTAAAAATTGTATAGACTAAGGTAATGCCACATCGGCTACTAATCATAACCAAGTATACTTTCAACAAGAATATGAGATTTCATGCGTGTTAGCCTGGGTAAAGCCATATTGGGACATAACTACTCCCTCATGCTAACATAAAACTATGCATATGTAAATGAAAGTGACATGAGTGGGTGTATGAGCATAAGTTCATATCTAACCCAATATGCATAATATAAAAATGAAAAAAAGATAAAATAAATAAGAGCATAAAAACAAACAAACAAATCACACAATAGGCAATCATATAAAAATAAAAGGCACAACAAACATATTATTTTTAAATAAACTAACAAAACCTAGCCCTTACTAAGTCCTTAGTGGAGTTGTTATTCTATCATGGGGGATATCTCAGCAAACTAAGGGTAAAATATAAAAATAAAAGTCGTCACCTAGTTTTATTATAACTAGGAACCCTAATTGGTCTTTAGAATTCTAAGTAAAAGGCTAGTTATGTAATAGAAAAAATAGCAGTCACCTTACACATCCTTTATAAAATAATAAAACAGATTGATTGATGGTAGATTAGGGTTGTTATAGGGTGAAAGTTAGAGGAAATAGGAGTGGCAGTAAAGATGATAGTGGTGGCTATTTAGTCAACGTGGAAGAGAGACAGGATATGTGGTTATGGTGAGGAAGAGAAAATGACAATTAGGCTTGCCTACTAAGAGTGGTGATTTGCTAATAGGTGAAGCTGTGTTGATATGGTGGTCGGTGGTAAAGGTGTGTTGGTGGTCGGCAATTGAAAGGTATGAGAAGAATGAGAGAAATAAGGGATATCATGTTTTTTTTTAACCAAATGGATTATTTTTTCAATGATAGTTAATGTTTTTTTATTCCCTTAAGGATTTTTCTTCTAGTTTTTCTATATTTTCTCTCTCTGATGTCTCTCATTGTTATCTCGTAAATATTTTATGTCTCTTGTTTTTTTTAGTGTATTATTTCATTTTTGTTTCCTTTGACTACTTGATCTATTTATAGATTCTTCCTTGCTAATCTTTTCACATATTTTGATGAGTTATCTCCTTAACTCTTGGACTTTGAGTTATTTTGGAGAGGAACTCAAACTCTTGTTATTTATTTTGGTCACTAATTCTTTTCTTACCTACCATTTCACTTCATAATTTGTTTTTTTTTTCAATTTTTGATTTCTTTCTCAATGTGTTGGAAATAGAGTTCAAAATGGGTTATTGCAGCTATTATACAAAAAGAACTTTTATTGAGACAACAATAAAGTTAAGAGAGAATAATTGTTGTAATGTTGTGATTACACAAATTAATTATCCTAACTTAAACAAACAAGATAGAACAGAGCAAGTAAATGGTCTTTATGTTAAATGATTCAAAGTTAAGGGGTTGAGATTAACTAAGTTATGCTAGGATAAATGAAATAAGTAATCAAACTAAATTAAATAAACTAAAACTTATTAAGATAAAAACCTTGGTCTCAAGTAAACATCCATCGATGAAAATCAAAACTAATCATTGAAATGATACATCAATTTATATTTTGAGCATTTATCATTTCTTAATATTAGTCAATTAACAAATCCACAGTATAACTAATCTTAAGCATTAAACAACCACATCGTTTGCATTAGTAATTTAATTCAATAGTAGCCTTAAGAACTAGAAAGGTTGATAAATCTAGATAACATAATTGTTTGCAGTCTATGTTCGATTTAATTGGATGTTTTTTCTAAGATTAACAATATAGATTTGCTCTAATTATTAAACTTAGTTGCTTTACAAGTTAAATATCACAACTCTAGTTTTGATAGAAAACTTAGCAATAGATTGGTTAGAATAATAACATAGAGTCCGCTCTAACAATCAAGCTAAACAATCATAGGAAATAAGCATAGGAAAGCATGCATACTTACCATATAAACTAAAAAGAAAAGATAAAATAGATCTCATATTTTTTAAAATTTGAAGGCTTTTGTATCCTTTTAACCAGGAAAAATACCTTAGTCTTTCATGACTATTGAAAAACTAAGGAAAAGAAAAGATGAAATATAATTTCGGGTGTAGAAAAAAGGTGAGAGTTTCTTTCTTATTTTTGGTTGCCTCCCTCTTGTCCTATCTCTTTTTCCTTTTATCTGATGGAAAACCCTAATCCCTACATTCCTACTAGTCCGCTTATATCTTTTTTCTTCAAAAGATACCTAAAAGTTGCATGATTAGTAAAAACAACAACTTTTGTACCAAGTAAATAGGACCTGAATTTTTCTAGAGCAAACACTATTGCAAAAGGTTCTTTTTAAGTTGTATGGTAATTACATTGTATTTCGTCCAACATGTGGGAAGCATAGGTGATAACATGCAAATTCTTCCCTATTTTTTGCCCAAGTACAACCCCTACTGTGTAGTCATTCGCATCATATATTATCGTGAAAGGTTCATCCCAATTTGATGGTTGCTTGATGGAGGCAAATGTGACACGCCTTTTAAGTTCATTATGGGCATCTTTACATGTTTGATCAAACATGAAATCCACTTTTTTGACTAATAATTTGCTCAGGGATGTTGTAATCTTTGAGAAATATTTGATAAAGCATCGATAAAAACCTACATGACCAAGAAAAGAACGAATCTCTCTCACACACGAGGGGTAAGGCAATGATGAAATAACATCTATTTTAACGTTATCAACCTCTAAACCACATAAAGACACAACATGCCTAAGAACCATTCCTTGTTCTACCATAGAATAACACTTTTTATAGTTCAAGACAAGGTTAGTTTCAATACATCTTTTTAAGACTAAATAGAAGTTTTATAAACACTTATCAAAAGAATCACCATACACTATGAAATCATCCATAAAAACCTTAGTTATTCTTTCAACATAGTAAAAACAAATATTCATCATGCATCTTTGAAAAGTTTTGGGTGCAATACACAGACCAAAGGGCATTCTCCTATATGTATATATATCAAATAGACATGTTAATGCAGTCTTTTCTTGATCTTCAAGATTAATAACAATATGATTATATCCATTATATCCATCAAGAAAGTAATAAAAGACTTACTTGTTAAGCGTTCATGCATTTGATCCATGAATGGTAATGAGAAGTGATCTTTGCATGTAGCAAGATTGAGCTTTCCATAATCAACACACATTCTCCAACCACTCGAGATACAAGTAGAAATAAGTTCATCATCTTCGTTCTTTACCATTTTGATTCTGGTCTTTTTAGGCACCATATGGATTAACATCACCCACTTACTATCTATTATGGGGTAAATGACTCCTGCATCTAATAGTTTCAAAATTTCAGCTTTCACTACCTTTATCATATGTGGATTTAGCCTCATTTGTATTTTCCTTATTGGTTTTGCATTATCTTCCAATATTATGTGATGTATACACATTGAGGGACTAATGCCCTTGATGTATACACTTACTATCTATTTTGTGATCGCGCAACAATTTCACAAGCTTTTTCTCTTGCGTATTGTCAAACCTTTCGCTATGATAACAGGGAGTGTATTGTTATTGCCAATGAAAACATACTTCAAATTATCGGGAAAATGTTTCAATTCTAACCTAGGTGCCTGTAAAATAGATGGCAAAAACTTTTTATGTAAAAGTAGTAAGTTAACAAAAACATTACCATAAGGGGCGATTTGCAAAGCCAAAGTTGATTCTTGCACATTTAAGGGAATATATATGTTCTCTATGTCATCTATCTTGGTAAAATCAATGTCATGTCTCAATACTATGCTTAATCCATCATTGCAATCGAAATCAAGAACTTGTTGCACACACTTATCAATTTCATCATTATATGTGATAGAATAAACATTGTTGTAAGGATACTTCATTGCATTAAGAAAGTTAAATCCAATTACTTCATCTCCTACTTCTACACACAAAGTATCCTTACCATAATCAATTTTAGTGTTGACAGTTTTCGAGATTGGTCTTCCAAATAAGACAGGCATGTTGGTGTTTAAGGAATCATGTTCTATTAAGAATATAAAAATCGTATGAAATAACTAAACTATCAATCTTGAGTAGGACATCTTTTATCACACCAAGTGGATAAATAAAACTATGATTCGCAAGTTATATTACAACACTAGTTTTAATCAAAGGCTCAAGACTAAGAGAATCATAAACATGCTTAGACATAACACTAATGGATGCACCCAAATCTCATAAAGCCTTTTAAAAGCTTGCATTAGCAATAAAATATGGGATAGTAAACGCACTAAGTCTTTTTGCTTTAAAGGGAAATTGTTATGAACAACAACAGTTACAATTTCACCTATACTTACCATTTCATAACCTTTTAGCTTGTAAGCTCTTTGGTAGTACACAGATCAGAATTTGGCATATTTGAGAATTTTCTTGATAGCATCAATCAAATGAATGTTGAGTTCCACTTTCTTGAAAACCTCTAAAATCTCTTTTTCTTTATCCTCTTACTTAGATCTAAAAGAATTCAAAGGAAAAAAAGGATTTTTTAAAACTGAAATTCATTGAGTTATGACTTACCTTTGGAGTATTGATGGTTATTTTGGTTTGTAAAGGAGTAGGTTATTTCTTCTTTATGCTCATTTTAATTTTTATCTCATCTTCTTCCTCCATCTCAATTTGTTTTGATCTTTGCTCTTCAAGTTCTTTCCCATTTTGCAGTGTGATCACACTAACGTTATCTTTTGGATTTAATACTTGTGAGGGTAATTTTTTGCTGACTTGTGCTTTCAATTTCCCTACACTTAAAGCTACTTGCCCCATTTGCTTCTCTAAGTTATGAATACTTGACCTTGTTTTTTGTTGTAAGGACATCAAATTTTGTTGTAAAGTCATTATGTTAGAAGCTAAGGTTTTCATCATCTCACAAAGATCATTACTTAATGATCCCATATAATTGAAATTTGTAAGTGCAGGGGGCTATCTCGCTTGATAATTCTATTGGGGCTAAAATTCATGGGGTGGAACTATCAGCTTTGATTGCCTTGTTAAGGTAGGCTCCCATAGTGTAAGTTCGGGTGATCTCTCCATTCAGGATTGTACGTGTTAGTAAAGGGATCATATTTATGCTGGGACTGGCCATTGAATGTTCCATCAACTGTATTAACTTGTTTAATGTAGTCTTCTTACATTGTTGGGCACATATCCAGAGTATGGTCTTGTAACGAGCATATGCTACAAACTTTCACTTGTTATACATTTCCATAAGCCAAAGAACACATAAAAGAAGTAAAATCATTTACTTTAGTCTCAAAGTTAGCAATACTTACCTCGTTTGCTTAGGAAGTCTCCACGTGTGCCAAATTATTTCGAGTTGGCTGTCATATTTTAGATCAATTGGCATGTAGCCTCGGGTGTTTTATCTACCAACGCTACTCCATTTACCTCATTATTGATACTTTAGTCAGTAGGCATTAGCCCTTCATAGAAGTATTGAATAAGTAGTTGATCGAGTATTTAATAATGAGGACATTGAATGCACAATTGCTCAAATCTTTGTCAATATTCGGAGAGTGTTTTCCCATGAGATTGCTAAATCCTACATATTTATTTTCTTATGTTGGAAACTGGAGAGGCTAGGAAATACTTCTCAAGAAAAATCTTCTTCATGACATTCCAAGTTCCAATAGAACTAGAAAGAATGGAGAAAAGCCATACTTTTGCTGTTCTTTTTAAAAAGAAAGGGAAAACTTTCAACTTAACTTGTTCTTCACCAACTCCATATGACTATGCCTGCGTAAACCATGTGGAATTCCTTGACATGAGTATAAGGGTCTTCCCCGACAACTGCACCAAAATTTATTGTAACGTCGCGGTCACACAAATTAATTATCCTAACTTAAACAAATAAGATAGTATAAAGCAAGCAAGCGATTGATCCTACGAGAAAGTTTTAGTTTAGGTCTTTATGCTAAATGATTCAAAGTTGGGGGGTCGAGATTATCTAAAATATGCTAAGGTAAATGAAATAAAGTAATCAAACTAAATTAAATAAACCAAAACTTATTATGAGAAAAACATTGGTCTTAAGTAAACATCCATTAAAGAAAATCAAAATTGATCACTGAAACGGTATGTCAATTTATATTTTGAGTATTTATATTTCCTTAATATTAGTCAATTAATTGATTCGTGGTATAACTAACCTTAACCATTAAACAACAACAACGTCCACACTAGTAATTTAATTCAATATCAGCTTTAAGAACTCGATAGGTTGATAAATCTAAATAACATAATTGTCTGCAGTCTATGTTCGATTTAATTGAATATTTTTTCTAAGATTAACAATATAGATCCACCATAATTATTAAACTTAGTCGCTTCACAAGTTAAATATCACAACTCTGGTTTTGATAGAAAACTTAACAATAGATTGGTTAGAATAATAACTTAGAATTCGCTCTAACAATCAAACTAAACAATCATAGGAAATAAGCATAGGAAAACATTCATACTCATCATATAAACTAAAAGGAAAAGATAAAATAGATCTCATAGTTTTTAAAATCTGAAGGCTTCTGTATCCTTTCAACCAAGAAAAATAACTTAGGTTTGCATGATTATCGAAAAACTAAGGAAGAAAAAAGATGAAAACATAATTTAAGGTGTAGATAAAAAGGTGAGAGTTTCTTTCTACTTTTTAGCTGCCTCCCTCTTTTCCTATCTCTATTTCTTTTTATCTAATGGAAAACCTTAATCCCCATATTTCTACTAGTCTTTTTGTATCCTTTAAAAAAATTAAGAGTCCTTTACAAAGTACACAATCTATATTTAAGTAGTACAATAACTCTTTCCTATAAAAAAGAAAAAATAGTCTTGCATAAAATCTTCAAACTTTGACTTTGGACTTAGTCATATTAATTTACCCAAATAAAGACCTTTTCCATATTAATAAATAATTGACATGACAGTTTGGATGTTTGGGAAGTACATTGGACTTGTTTCTTCACAAAACCTATATGCTGGTCGAATTTATGAGTTATCTTGAAAAACTCATATCTCTCTCATATGAGCTTTTTTTCAGATGAAATGTGGTAGGTTGATATGTGAGTTAGGAATCCAAAAAAATTGAATTTGCATCAAATGGACTTCTCTAACACAGGATATTCAAGTCAGAATCGCCTAAGGTCAAAACTAGTAGAATGAGAGACTTATTTTTTAAGGCTGCGATTTCCATGCTTTATATATTTTTCGTTCCATAAATGTATTAAAAGGTATGGATGTTAGATTTATAATGTCACTAGAATCACTTCATTTAGACCTCTACAGCTCAAGTCCTGCATAAAACATCGATCAAAGGTCAAATCTGCCAATATTCAACACCATTGAAACATGGCCTAAATTTTATCTTCAAATTACTCTTTTTTGAATCTTACATCCAAAATTACATTCAAAATATAAAACAAAGAATATCAAGGTAATTTATATATAAAACATGGGTAAAATACTATGTAAATATGGATAAAACTATCGAATAATATGATTATATCAATAATGTTGGTAGATACAACAAGCATGAGTCGACATTTTGTTGAATATTATGAGTCGCATCAAATAAAGATACTAGCTACACAACATGATAATAGTTTAATTAATATTCATTGTTAGGATTTTATTTTTATCATGATATTGTATGCATTTTTTTTTTACTATAATAGAATAATTAATTTTTAAAATTTTATGACTAAATAATTAGAAAATACATTAATATAATTTAAAAGCAATCAACAACATGACTATTGAATATAGGTGACATTTTAGCCATTAGAATATAACCTTTAAGAGGCTACTAAAATATAACAGTTATAATATTTGAATTTTAAAAATAATTACAAATAATCAATTTAAAAAATAATAATAAGATATTTATAACTCTTTATTTTAGAAAATATGAATGTGAGAATACTATTTTAGAGAGTTTTATAAAATGGTTTTCTAGCTATTTAAGCTAAATACTAGATCATTGACATATGCTATTATGGGTTAGATCAAAATTTATTGTTGAAAGTAAAAAAAAAAAAGGCTAGGCAATACTAACGTGTTTTCTAGTACAAGAAATTTTAATCGAGTAAGAGTTAATTTGATATCACTCGATCAATTTAGCAAGTCAAAAACAACCCAGATGACCAATAAAAACATAGTTTGACCCAAAAAAAAATCAAGACATCTTTTTTTAAAAAAAAACATTATTGAGATGGAAACATTTTGGATCAACCATGGTTAGTTAGGGTTAACCTGCTAAATCTGCGACTTGGGTTATGATACTGTGATAACTCCATAAAAAGCAAATAAAAAAAATTATGAAACTTAATTCTCAATCCATCCGATGTTAAAGGAGAAAATTAAAAAAATAACAATTAAAAAATAAAAAAAAAATGATCCAAGCCAACTTAGGTTAATATACCAAACCTACAACCTTGTTCATGAGACCAAGATAACCCCATAGAAAGTAAATTAAAATAAATTATGAGGCCTAATTTCCAATCAACCCAATGTTGAAGCACGAAATTGAAAAATATTCAATTAACAAGGCCACAAAAAAATCATTTGAGTCAACTCGGGTTAACTCATTAAACTCATGATCTAAGTTATGAGATCAAGATAACCTCACATAAAGCAAAAAATAAATTAATTATGAATCATAATTTTCAATCAACCTAATGTTTAAGGATAAAATCGAGAAAAAAAATAAAAACAAGGACCCAAAAAATACAAGTCAATCTAGGTTAATTCGTCAAACCCACAACCCGAATCGTTAGATAAGAATAATCTCATAAAAAAACAAAATGAAGTATAGAGCTCAATTTTCAATCAACTTAATGTTAAAGGTTAAAATTAAATAAAAATAAAAATAAAAATAACTTAAATCAACCTGAGATTGGAATAAAACTCGAGACCCGGGTTATGAGATTGAAATAACTTCATAGAAAACAAATCAAAATAATAATTCATAGCAAACATAATATTAAAAAATAAAATTAAAAAAAAAAATAAAAAATATTCAAAACACTATTTGAATGAACAATGCTTTGCAAGTAAAATCACCATCTCCTTTAATTTTTATTAATTAATTTAGCTAAAAGTAGAGAACATTTTCATTGAATTCTCTTATTTACCTACGCCCGTGTTTAATTAAGCATAGCTCTGTCACGTCTTCGTGGGTGTTCTTGAATGCTAGCAGAAATGTTGCTTTTATTCTAAGAAAAGTTCCAATATTTTTGCACAGAGGCATGCAATGAGTATGGAACCAAAAAGATTAACAACATTAATGTTGCGTTAGTACTTATTAAGAAGGTTGTCAGCGTGATGAGGAGCTGAAAGACGTCCCTTTGAAACAAAGGGTTTGGGATGGTGTTTTTTCAATGATGAGGAAATTCCATGTTTCTCTTGTCATTTGTTAGTTCCCATTAATTTGCATGCCCGCGCTGCATTACGGGATTTTTTGAGCATGCAATGAAAAGAAAGTACAAAACATATATTTCTCAAGCTTAAAACAAGATTTTTATTACTGAATTTCTTGTTTATCCTAGTAAAAACATGATATTTAATGGGAATCATTATTTTTTTAAAAAAATCATAATTGTTAAAGAAAACTAAAAAAATATATATCAAAATAATATATTCATAAAATTAAAAGTTTTAAAAGTCATAAATACGATAAAATCATGTTGAAAATCCATTAAAAAAATTAATAACAAAAGAAATGATTTTAATAAAATTTTCATGAGCAATTTAAGATTATTATTATTGTCATTTCTAATACATAATAATTTTAAAAATAAATTGTAAAAAATATAACTAAAAATTTATAATATTATTTAAGAATTATGTCAAAATTGAAAAGTAAGTGAACTATTAAGTTTATTTTTTTAGATTGTAAAAAAATAAGTACGAAAAATAAAACAGAAAAGAAGAGGCTAGGCGTTGGAGGCTCAACCACACGCCTAGCCTTACAATATTATTTTTATTAAGTGGTTGATAGCATGTTATCCACCATTTATTTTAAAAAAAAATTAAACATAGATAACGTTTTGTTTGCTGCAATACACGATATGTTATCTGTTTGTCTAGTTAACAGTAGCCAAGTGGCCAGAAACTTAGCAGAAACTCGCCTTTTATTTTTTGAATTACACAACCCATTTTTTAATCAATTTTTTAATTGAAAACACCTGAAAAACAACATGAAGAACTCAATAAACTCACATATGCCTTTAAAGTTGTCCAAAAAACAAAAAACAAACTTGATAATCCAAATTTTTCCAAGTATTTTTTCTTGAAATTTGAATGTCAATAACAACTTTCATCTAACTCTGCTCATTGAATGAAACAATTAGACATCAAACTTGCTCTTTTTTGTAGATGTAATCATGACAACCAACCACCTCTTTTTATTAATTTTTTCACGAGTCTTTCTCTCATCCAAGAATCAAAAATTAAATATAATGAACATGTGGATCAAAATAAATATTGCCAAAATTTTTGGATCAAACTTATTTGTCTCCATGTTTTACTCTTCTTTCTTTTGAATTAGTACTTATACCATAGTTGCAATTCCAATTGCATCTAATTAAGCCATTGAAGGATATAATAGAAAGAAAATAAAAGTTCGAAAATGAAAAAAAAAATACAGTTGCTTCACTATACCATCTGATTTTCCAGTTCTTTTAGATGTTCTAGGTAATTTAGAACAGTAAATCTTAAGTTACCAAACCATTTAGTTTATCTCATCTAGGCTAGGACGTTGTCAAGACCCAATTAATAAAACTATTTTTAATTTGTTCTGTTTATACAACGATTTTTTTTAGGCTTTATCAAATGCATTTTATCATTAGGTTATCAATAATCTCTGTACTTTTTTCTTGCATAAACCAGTAGCCGAACCACACTCCAATAGAGTTTTACATGTTCTTTAATTATATATATATATATATATATATATATATATATATATATATATATATATAAAAGAGCATCTACATGCAAGGTATCTATTTAGCAATATATAGTACTTTGTGACGCTATAGTGTTTGTAAAGCTTCTACCAATACAGAAGCAAACCAAAAGAAACCTAGAAGAGATGGAGAAAACAATGTATATTCAGTGAATTGTGACAATATTGTTTTTCTTCTTCTTCTTCTTTTATCCTTTTAATTTTTTTTATTCTTTTAAATTTTATCCTTTTATACTGCATTAACGGGAGATTAAGCTTGATAATTTGTTTTTTTTTTAATTTCTATTTGAGGTTATTTTGATGTAAAAAAAAATATTACATAAATTAAGTCTTCTATAGTTTAATCTTTTTTTTCACCTTGCCTACACTATATTCCTCTCGCATATAATATAACATAAACATATAAATTACTCATTAATTTTTTTTTTCAATATCTTCCCTTTTCTTCTTCCCTTCTCTCCCATCCTTTCTATCTCTTTATCTCTTTTATATTTCAATCAAATCCATAAATTGAGTAAACTAAATGTAACAGATTTCTTAATAAAAACATATATGGGAAAGTTAAAATCCTAAATCAAACCAATTTGTTTGATATTTTGCAAGATTTTGAAACTAAAACCCTAACGCCTAATCTTTTTCTATAATTTAAAATCTGATCCGAGGAAACAAATTCGGACCTTGCAACATTGAGGGAACAATGGAGGTTTGCCATTAAGCACTACAGTAAATGGTACTGTCATGCTTGGGGCATTGTTATTCTGGCGGGCGTGTTGTTTGTCGTGCTTCTTTTTTATTAAGAATCATGGAGTTGAAAGTTGCTCTGTGAACTTTGAATAATTTGATGGAGTCTGGTTAGGGAATCATCTCCTGCTGAATAATTAACAGCACCATGTTCTATAGGAGTAATGTTACATAAAATAGACTTCTTGTCTATTATGTCTCTGTAATTAACCAGAGGAGGGATAATAGGGAGATGACTTTAGTTGATCTTGTGGTACCCAAAATCCAAATTTATCTCATAGATTTGGGGTTGATTTTGTATTAAATACCCCTATTAAAATTTTAGCTCTTTTCTAATTTTTGACAAAGCTATAATATTAATTAAGTTGAAGGAAAAGTAGTAATTATATGTTTAATGAAAAAAATGCTATATTAATATTACAATGGCTCTTTAGACGTTAAATAAATCTTGTAAATAAATTAATATTTTTTTATTGAATTTTTTTTTTGGTGATAGTGAGTGGTTGTAATTTTCTAAACAACAAAAAAAAGTTAAAAAAAAAATTGATCAAACCATAGGAGGCTCAACGTAATTTCTTCTTAAAAAAATTTAATATTGGGTTGATGCTTGATTTTGTAAAAACAAATCCAGTTTTATTGCTTGCAAAAAATTAAAAATACAAGGAACAAAATTGATTGTGAGGCATGAATGCGTATATTTCTTACATTGTTCACGAGTTGTCTTTTATTAAAAAAACATTTCCAGAATAGTTTTTCATTTTCTTTTTTTATCCTAATAGTTTGAAAATTTTATGTTTTGATCCAAAAATCAATTTGTCTATTTTAGTTTTTAAGTTTGAGAAAGAAAAGAGAGGGGGGGGGGAGTCACTAGAAAAATATAGAATAGAGAAAGCAGTCAGATAACAAGATTCCATGAATAAAAAAAAAGCAAAATTGGTGTTAATATGTTCCTTCTAATGTAAAGAGTGTCATTGAGGTGTCTTTTAGCTTCCAAATTGAGAATAATTATCATGATTAAGAAAGATGTTTTATTTTGTGTTTTTGAATTGATTTAGGGTTTTTGTTTTTAGAAATTAGTCTATTAAAGTTCTAAGGGTGCTTATTAAATGTTTTTAGGTGAAAATAATTTTTTTATCGAGAAAACCCTAGCCTAATTTTTTGACCACAATCTAAGCAATGTTAGATTCGGATTTTGACATAAAATTTTCTACTGTCTAATTTTACTCATTGAGCATAACTCCTAATAAAACTGTTGGATTGAGTTGAAACTTTATCAGAAGATTCCAGAGATAATTAGCTATATTAGGGTAAACTTTCAAGTCAATTAAAGTTCGGGAAGATCTTGTGATATAGGTCAGAACAAGCTGTATAAATTTTGTTATTTACTTTCTTTTGACTTGTAGACTTTCTATTTGACAAGAATTATTTTTTTAGAAGGATGTGGTAGCTTGTTTTGAAAATTTTCTAGTTCTACAAAGATCTTTAATAGACTGCAGCATAATTTTCAAGTGTAGCAAGGATTCATTAATGTTTCAAAATCATTTTCTTATAAAGACTCCTTATCCATCCAAGAAACACAAGGAAAGAAAGGTTGGTGGTATTTAATGATAGATTAGTTAACTTATTTTGGGGAGTTTCTTAATCCTATAAGGAAAGTTAAAGGAAGACAACAAGGGTTTTCATGTTTAAGAAGATTATTTAAAATTACAATTAATTATCCTAGCTTATTTTGGATATCTAAAGGTGGCAACAAAGACCCTAATGTTTATATGATGAAAATTTCGTTCATGACATTATTTAAACTAGAAAATTTATCTATCTTAGGTTATTTTGTTTAATTAGATGCAACTTGTGTTATATTTGTTATTTTTATTATTTTCTTCATGTTTGGGCTTAATTAATACTTAGTTTTCAGCTAAAATCCAAGGTTTGTTTGGATCAGTATTTTGGGCTTACCAATATAGGTTTTGGAGCAATTTTATAAGTGGATCAATTTAGTCCACAAGGATAAATTCATTAAGGTTATTTTCTATGAGTTAAACTCTTCATAAGCTTAAAATTCAACAGTTATTGAATAATATCATTTTTTATTTTTAGCTTGTGTGTTAGAGTGATTCTTGCATTCTTTGATTTTAAAAAAAACTAAACCGACTTATCAAAGATTAACTGGCTTTGTGGCATTATTTGATTTAATTTCAATAATGATGGTACCTTGAGACAAGTTTTCATTGTGTCACACTCATATCAGACTTCTTTCAGCTTTTCAGGATCAGACTTCAATCTTGATTGTGAGTTGCGTGATCACAAGATTCGCATCAACCTCTTTGACGGTTGAAATTTGAGAAAGAAAACAACGTGTTTTCTACTTTATTAAAAAAAAAATGTCATCGGCCCTTTGCGCAAAAAAAAAAAGGTTAGCCATGCGAGGCATATATTTTTGGTCCAGGTAGATAACCCTTTTCTAAGATTTCTTTTACAAGATTGTTTTTATTTTTTTTATTGAATTGCACTATAAAAATAAATACGTGACATGTTATTTGAATTATTATTCAATTTTTTCATGGTTTTTAAATAATATTATAGGTTTTGTGGGAAGGCTAACAATTGCATTTTCAATTATTATGTACCTAATAGTAAAAAATAAGAAACAATTGCTCAAAATATTTAATGAAAATAAAATTTCTATTCTTTAGATTTTTTGATGAGTTTTTATCGTGATTTTAGCACATTTATTAATTTTTTTCCTTCAATAACATACAAGATATTTAAACATTATTTTAATATTCTTTAAACTTGCTTTTGAGATCACAGGAGCTTTTTATTTAAAAGAACATTGCTTGTATTAAAAAGAAATATGCTTTTGTTAAAAACAATAAAGAGATGCACTAATAATGTGTGTTAATAAAAAAAAAGTATTAATGATAACTAAAAATAAAGCTGAAAAAATAAAAAAAAATGGTATAGATCAAGATATTCAATCTTGCAAGTGGAAACTTTACCAGGTTGTGTTTACTAATTTTATTTATTAAAATTAATTTTTTATTCAATTAAATGATATTAAAAATAAATATACATATTAAATTGATTAAATAAAAAAATATTATGAAAGGTTGTACATATTATAAATATCATATGAAAATATACAACTTTTATTTTTAAAAATAAAGTTCTTGTATAAAAAAAATTAAAAAAAAAATTATAGATGAATCAAAATAATCTTTTAAAAAATTAAATACAAACAACACGATAAAAAAATTCTCTATAAAAAAAGGTTATATCAGCAAAAATAAAATAACAAATGAGAGATATTAATTGCAACATAAATTTAAAAATTATTTTAAAATACGATATATCAAAAAAAAATCAGTAAAAAAGAAGAAGCAATACGAGAAGAAAATTAATATCCTGGTTGTCAGGGTTTAATTCATTAAACCTGTGACTTGGCCTATGAACTCAATCGGTTTAAATATTTTTTTCCCTTAAATTTATATTCAGCCTTAAAAAAAAAGAGGGAAAAAAAAGCAGCGCCTCTATTTAAAAAAAAAAACTGGTGACATGTCGTCTGCCAAGACAAACGATGTGTCGTCTACGAGGCTAGATTTCAACCACCATAATGGTGGCAAGAAAATCGAGTAGCTAGTCTTTTGGCTAAAAAAATCAATTTTCAAGTTACTTCAACCCTCCAAAAACACCTCACCAACATCCTTATAACACTAAAAAAATCATTTCATCAACTCCAAATATCCAAAAAATGGTCCAAAAACTTAAAATCAAATCGGTTTGATTTTTAGTTTTTTTTTTATTTTTAGTTTTTCGGATCAAATCGAGTTTTTCATGCAACATCAAGACTTTAAAAAACCACAATGAAACTCGTGGACACCAAAAAAACTCATTTTGGTGGCCAAAAATAGAGTAAACGATGATGTTCTCTCTCGTTATCATAATCTAGTAACCTCTCTCTCTCTCTCTCTCTCTCTCTCTCTCTCTCTCTCTCTCTCTCTCTCCTTTCTTTAACTAGAGACTGAAAAATAATACAAATAAACTTGTGTACTGAAATTGATTTTTTAAAAAAATAAAGGGATTTAAATTGTATACATTGCGTTATTTTTAAAGATCGAGAACCTAAGTGTATTTTTTTTAATCAAATGTAAGAATATAATAGATCAAAATGAAACAGGCTAGGAAGCTAGCAAGTTATATATATACATATACAAAATCAAAAGCAAAAGGGAACATGCTCTCATTCGTAAAAAAATACAGGGAAACAACTACCTAGAGAGAGAACTAAAAGTATCACATCGATTAGCTAAGGGACCCAGGATCCAGCAGGTGCCAAAGATAACCAACCAAAAATAATACCAACTAAAAAAAAATCCAACAGCTGACGCAATCCTTCTGCCTTAGGCAGACAAATAGATTTCCAAGCAACCAAAGTAGAAGTGCTCTTCCTAACATCCCCAGTCTAGAGGAAGTTCCTGCATATGCTAGTGATTTGTTTGATAACAATCTCTGGCAGCGGGAAGATGTTTAACCAAAACTGCACCTTCCCATATAAAACAGATCTCAAGAGCTGTTGCCTTCCAGCAAAAGTGAGGTGCTCGTCAATCCAGCCTTGAACAAACAATTCCAAGGAATATAGGAGAGGGGAAAACTGATTAGCAAGAAGCCTTTGAGGGCTCAGGGGAACTCCAAGATAAGTGAAAGGAAAGCATCCTTCACGAAAGCCTGTAGTATGAAGAATACTTAGCTTCTGACTAGGACTAACACCTCCAAAGAAAATTAAAGACTTTCCCGAATTAATATCCAACCCTACAGTCTTGCTAAAGATTGTGAGCTGCTGCAAAATACCATTAACTGAAGAGCAATCCCCTTGAGAAAGCAGCAAGACATCATCCGCAAAAACGAGGTGGCTAATGTCGTGGATACCATATTTTGGATGGAATCGAAAGTCAGGCTGCCTGGATATGTTGGGTGCACCATTTCTACCTGCGCAATGGAACATTTGGATAGAACCTAAGTATATTTTTCATGAAATCTCTGGTGCACCACCCATGTTTGATGTCTTTTTTCATTTCGGCCCCCCTTTCAACTTCATCATTGATTAAGAATTCAAACGCAATTAGCCTTCGACTAAAACGCACAAGATAAAACTTCGAGAGCTAAAATGGATTATTGAAAAATACACAATATATCCACGGTGTTTTGTGAGTATGTGAACAATGCTGGGTCAAAAGTAAACACTTCAATCCTTTTAGAGTTTTACTTAATTGGTGAACATCTAGTAGTGATCATGCAGCCTGACAATTAATTAGTACTAATCATATTGATCAATATGTTATGCTAATCCACTTGGCAAGTAAATTTTCCTTTTCTTTGTTCGTTTTGTTTTCTTCCTCTTGTTTACATACACTAATGCTAAGCTGACGGAGCTTGCTCTTCTTTATTCAAGTTGGCTATTTACCGTACAACTGATAAGGCAACATGTTACCTTAGCCAGCTTTTTTGGAGATCAATCCATGTAAACTGTTGCTTGTCTGCATAATACTTTTGTAATATGTATAAATGGTAAGTCTTCGATTGAACCTAGAATCACTATATACTTGCATCAAAACCCCAGGCCTCCTTCCTTGCCACCTAAGTTAGCCCTGAGTGACCTGTTGTACAAAAAGCAAAGGAAATTGATTTGGATGATAGGTCGTCTGGAAGACCAAGTACATGATCCAAATTAAGCATGACCCTTTCCCTTTCTGGCTTTGGGGGAAAAAGGTCTCTAATCTCAATCATTTGCTTCTCGACGACGAGAAGGAATATGTTGCGCCAGCTCCTGCCTGTCTCTCTAGGCCAGGAAGGGGCAATGAGGCTGCAAAAGTTTTGGAGGTGGACACATGATTTTCGAGAAAAAGTTTTGTACAATAATTGTACTGTGCTACTGTGGCCATTGCTCTTACATTCACCAAATGTCAAAGGCTGCAATTATAGCTGCCATGTTCTTTTTCATTGAATTAGCCAAATGGGGCAATTCAATTGGTGGGGGAGAAAGCGAAACCAACAACTAGAAATGGGTCCATTAATTGTCGAGTTACGAGAGGTTGCTGCAGCAGAAGTGGCCTTGCAAGCATTTCTGCCATCATTTTGTTATGCGCGCAAGAGAGGGGAAAATAATTCAAAATACCAAATAGCAGTTCATTTTACAACCACCACGAACCCCTTTTGCTTTGATGTCTTGCGTACTTTCGAGCCAGTTTTGCATTCAGGGATAAATTTCTATCTGGATTAGGTTATTTAGAAATATCAAGTCCTTTCAGCTAAAATATATGTAGATGTTTTGAAACAAGTGTTTAGCTAGCTCTTTCATAAAATTACGTTGTCTTACAGCATAAAATTATAAAAAACTAGAGAGGAGTTGAGGCACTCTCCTCCGTAAATCATGATTAATTCGAGTTTACTCGAATCGATTTAATATATTGTTTTTTTATTATATTTTTTTAAGATATTATCTAAAATTCTTTATAATTAAATTATATTTTTACCGGTTATCCAAGTTATTTTTAAACCATTTAAATCAACTAGATCATATCGGGTCAATCTTCGTATAATTTGAAAAAAATATATCTATTATAAAACACATTAATATTGTCTGAATTTCTTTTTACGTTCAAAATTTTTTTGAACCAACTTGCTACATCGGTCGGGCCGATGATCTAGCATGAATTGTGCACGAAAAGCATTAAAGCACTTTTGGATGTGAGGACCTAATTGAGCATTTTGGATATATTAGGGATTTAATTATGAAAGATACGTTGGAGATTTAATTCAGAATTTACTGTATAAGGGGGTATTTGAAAGTGCAGTGACGGTTGCTAGCTTTTCAAAGTGTTTTTTGGTCGGAAATCCATTAAAATAATATTTTAAAAAAAAATTATTTTTGACATCAGCACATCAAAATAATTATTTGAAAGCACCAAAAAAAATTATTTAAAATAAAAAAAAATACATAATTTAATTTTTTAAAAAAATAATTGTGAAATGGTTTCGAGGACTCATCAAGGTTAACTCTTTTGTATATTAAACAGGATAACCTATTGGGTCATAAAATAAAATATCCATGATAGTTCCTAATTTACCTTCTCTTTCTTTTTCGATGAAAGCACTATGATTTGTCTCATCTTTTTGCTTGAAGTAGATTTACTTTACACAAAACACAATAATTTTGTTTAGACCGTACATTAACAAGGAATTTTTTTAAATATTTTTTTCAGAAAGTAAAGTGAGAAACTAGAAATAAAGTTTTATAATGCTGAGAAAGAATCGTATCTAATCCTACTAAAAAATAAAAAATAAAAATCTCTCTTTTATAATAAAAGAAATAAAGTTTTATAATAGCATGTTTTACTATGGTCGGAGAGTCTAATAACTTTTGTTTTAAAAATGTATTATAGATATTAAATTTATATTTTTTATATAATTTTAATATATTATTGTTAAAAAATAAAAAAAATTATTTTAATAATTTTTCATGTAAAACAAACTTTTAAAAAAATTATATTTCATAACAACAAATATACAATTAACTTATTGCCCTCTTTTCTCATTCCTTGACCATCTTCATATTTTTTAATATTTTTCAAGAAAGTACACGTGGAAATAGCTTTGAAAAAGTAAGTAAAACCAAAAACAGTCCCCAAATGATCTTCACCCACCACTCAACTCACCACCATTCATAACTCCCCACGTGTCACTTGCTTCATCGCCGGCAACCGTGCTTCGCCGCAAAATGACATCAACCTAGCCAAACTTTGTTGTAAGCATGACACAACATCTATTATACACTACCCCCCACCCATTAGCTACGTGGATTACAAATAGTGTTATTTTTTTTTTGTTTTCTTTGCATTTTGACTTTTTTTTCCTTTAGTTATTAAATTTTTTATTTAATTCTTATATAATGAGTTTATAGAAAGCTAGAGTAGATAATTTATTTTAATTTATCTTTATGTGATTATTACAGTATTAAAAAATATCATAATATTGTGATGGTATCATAAAAATATATTAACATCGAGATATGGTTTATTTTTTAAAAAAATATAGTTAAATAAAAAATAATTTTTAAAAAACTAGGTTATTAAATTTTGTAAAGTCAATAATCCGGTTTGCGAGTTTGATGAGATAACATTGGTTGCCTCTATTTGTGGGTTTAGCGAGGAACTTTTTCTTTTTCTTTTTTGTAATTGAACTTAATTATGTGATCATCTATTTGTTTTATTATATAATTAATAAAATAGTTATGAAAAAAAACATGTTATTAAGTTTTAGAAAGTCTGTTGATGATGTGTATGGTGAGTTTAACTTCTTTTTTTTTATATATAAATTTATTCTTTTTTAATTTCATCCCTTGATATTAAATTGAATGAAAATTGAGATTCATAATTTATTTTGTTTTATTTTCTATAAGGTTATTATAATCTTAAAAAAAATCTTAGTATTGGTTTGACACTTGATTTTATGATTGTTTCTTTTTGTTATCATATAGTTAAATAAACAATAGTTTAGAAGAAAAAATAGGTTATTAATCCCAATGCAATCCATTATCTAATTTGCAGGTTTGACGTATTGAACTGAGTTATCCAATTCACGGGTTTAGTGGGTTTACCTATCAAATCTAATATTGTTTTTTTTCCACTCTTATTCAATATTGGATTGGTTGAGAAATGAAATTTGTAGTTTATTTTTTTATTTTTTATAGGGTTATCACGATATTAAATAAATGTTTTTTAGGGTTGATGCTCGATTTTGAAAGCATAATGTTATCATAAAATTTTTAAAAAATATTTTACAAAAATAACAAATTTATTAAACCTATTGAAATCCATGACCTAGGTTGCAGGGTGACCAAGGTCGATCCAATCTAGCATCATTTCAATATAAAAAAATTGTCATCTTAAAGTTTTTTTAAAAATTATATCATATTTTTACTGGTTATCCAAGTTGTTTTTGGACCTATTAAATTAAATAATTCACTTTGAATCAACTCCCATACGATTTAATTCGAAACTCGAGTTAGGTAAGGAATCGAGTTGACATGTTCAAAGATCGAACTACTTGATTGAATTTAATAATATTGATAAAAAATATCTTCATACTCAACATTTTATTTAAGTTAAAAAAATAGTTTAACATTTGGTATTGTGTTACAAAAAGAAGTGAGTAAAAATTTAAAAAATTAATTTATTTAAAATTAATTTTTTATATTATTTTAATATACTGATATGAAAAAATATTATTTTAATGTATTTTAATATTTTTAAAATAATCGTTGTTATATTTTTAAACATAAAAAAAAAAAAAAAAAAAGATGTGCGTACGTTAAAGTGACAAGGGGTATGGCGATGGTAACGGGTTGACTGTAGTAACGTTCAAAAAACAAAGAAAAAAAAGGAAATAAAAGGAAGAGTCTTTTTCAGTGATTATGAGATTAATTTTTTTTTATTCTGTTTTCTTTTGTGGACTTTAGAGAGTGTCTCTTTTGGGTCTTGTTTACTTGCAAGGAATGGATGGTGGTGATGTTCATTCCTGATGCCAACTAGTATTAAAGACAGTGAACCAGTGTTAAATTTTTTAGGTTTAATTTCTTGGACTTTCTGGAATACTTGAATTGCTTGAGAGATTTTGGTAGTAAGAGCTGAATTACATACACACAGAGCCCCCCCAAAAGAAGAAGAAGAAACAGCAGCAAACTTTGTTCGTTTATTAGTGTACTTTTTTTCCTTCAGGGGGGGGCTCTTCTTTTGGCTACTTGGGAAGTTGAGACTTTTGGCGTCGTTTTTGCAAATTCATGATCCATTGAAGCATGCTGTACAGAGGTAAGTGAAGGCTGATGACTTACTTTAATCAGTATTTTCTGGATCTTGGTTTTATTTACACTTGTGTCCGGATTAATTGGAAAGGGAAGTTACGCAGTATTGGTGCGGATAAAAGCATGCTTTTCTGTGTTTAATGGTTGTTTCTGAGTTTGTGTGTTTAGGTTAGAGAAAGGGTCCTTTCTTTTGGATGGTCTCTTTATGTTTAAGCAATAGCATGTTTGCTTTATGCCATATATAAGAACATCTTGATCGATTAAGAGTGAGTCCAATTCACCATCGATTCTGTTTTTATTCCTTCTTGTTTAGCATAGTTTGTTTTGAGTGGTTGGATTTTTGTGGAAAAAGAATCATCCCTTGAAGCCTTGCTTCCAAAAAAAATAAAATGAGATCGATTTAGGCCATAATGTTCATTGGCGTTACTGTTGGATGAAACCACATAGGTTTCTGGAGACAATAGCCACATAAATTATAGCTGATCATAGACCATTCGTTCAATCTTGCTGATACTATATTTATTATTAGTGCATAATCCATATTTCGAGATTTTGAAGAGAAGAAGTCTTGAAGCATTTTGAAAAGATTTATTGTGATTTGAGGTGGACATGTGAAGCGAAATTTCCTCACGGAGTGGTCTTTGATTCATTGTCAATCTGTAGAATGTCCTCACATGATGGAGAGGTTTCTAGAAACAAATATAAATGAAGAAACAGTAGGAAATGTTAACTAGCAAGTGAAGCAGCTTCCATCATACAGTTATTTTAAGCAAGACATGAGGGCACCGTTGCTGATTTAGCTCAATAAACCAGTTAGAATCTCTAACATCGGAGTGCCGTGGGAGAATCAATATTGTGCGTTACCCTTGAAAACTTGTCTGTCTACTCTCTTTCCTGTTCCTACTTCCTCTGGCAAAGTAAATATGACATTGGTTCGTTTTTTCATGTCCACAACATAGGTTGCCTTGCTTACCCCTAATTTTTATATAGGTTGGCTTACTAACCCCTAATTTTTATATCTGTGTTGCTGATGCTGCCATTGTTGATGAGTCCAATACTTGGCAAATTTTTCAATGTGTTTGCCTTCATGAATGAACAAGAATAGCTGAAGTTGCCATGTCAGTGCATGTGTCTGAGCATTAAAGTTTAACCTTAGTGAGTGTTTGATATCTTAGCTTTGTAAGTCTACATAGTCTGAATGACAATGCTTTACAAATTTTCTTTTGTATGTTTGTCTCCTGGATAGCACAACAATTCACGAAATTTGGGTAGGATTCTTTTGGAATCAGTTATCAGTAGATATCCTTTTGAGCTCTGTCCTTGGATGAGCATCATTTTGACCAGAATCTTATTTCCCCTTTTCCTTTCCATTCTATTGATGTTTTTGCTATGCATATTATTTCTTGTTTTGCTTAAGAATGACAAGTTCCATGTAATTTTATTACTACATTGATGTGATGCTGCAGCTGACTAAATGTGTCTGTTTGTTTTGCTTTGTTTTCCATTTTTTATTAGATTCTTTTAGAGCATGAGCTCTACATCAACTCAAATTGCCGCCCTCAGAGGAATGGGCATTTATGAGCCCTTTAACCAGATTAGCTCATGGGCACACGCCTTCAGAGATGATGGTAGCCTAAACATTGGCCCATCCACAATTGTGCAGGTGGATGCTGGGCTAGACAACAAGGTAATGATGCATGATGTTTTCCTTCTAATTAATGAATGTCAGGGCTAACTATGCTTACCAGGCGGCCTGACTTTTCTGATTGACTTCCTCTAGAGTGAACATGTTTCACATGAATCAATGGAACCGTACAGAAGTGATCAAGAAGCACACAAACCTGCTGATAAGGTTATGAAACTCCTTTCCTCACTCTCGATTAATCAAAAACATATAAGCTATTATTCTTAAATTTCTTATGAATTATACCAGCTTTGTGTGGAGAAAATGTGTAGCATGTGAATCCTTTGGGAAACTAGATGAAAAGATTGCTTCAAATAAAATCCACAAATGGGAATTTGTTGTTGGTACTATTCTCACATAAAGACTAGTAGTACACAAAATAATGAATTTTTGGATGTTTGAGCTTTTGAGAAGCATCCTTTCTTATTGAACTGGATTAAACTCAATGGGATTGGATGCTCCGTTTCTCTTTTGTGCAAAGATGAAAAATCAATGAATAGATGACTAACAGTGCACTTGAAATGTTCACAAATCTAACTGCAGATACAAAGACGATTGGCACAAAATCGTGAAGCAGCTCGCAAAAGTCGCTTGCGGAAAAAGGTAGAGTTTACTACATTCTTATACAAGTATTTGGTGATGAAAGGTATTTTAACATTGTAGTGCAGAATATTTATATTTCAACATTGTTTCTTAGGCTTATGTTCAACAATTAGAATCCAGCCGAATGAAGTTGGCCCAGTTGGAGCAGGAACTTGAAAGAGCTAGGCACCAGGTGAGATAAAAACTCTATTCCATCTATTATGTTTCACTGTTTAACTAGATGCATTTCCCTATTTATCAGTCACTGATGAAAATACTGGTTAGGATTTCCTGGAACAACAAATTGTCTCTTCTAACAGCTCTGTGAATGCCTGACTGCAGGGTGCTTACTTAGGCAGTGCATCAAATTCTAGTCATTTAGGATTTTCAGGAACAGTAAATCCAGGTTTGTGATTCCATGTGCTAACTTGATGATATTTGCACAGCATGGCAAATCTTAGCAACCCTTGACACATAAAAGCATGATGAAGTAAACAGAAGAGTATACCTTACAGACTTCTATGCAGAAACTGATCTTCCTTGAAGGTTTCTCTTTTAGAGATTTGTCTGAAAACATGGTGCCAGATGCTGCACCTCGTCATTTTTCGTTGCCAACTACAGAACGGAAAGTTGTTTATAAACTTTCTGTTAAATGTTCTTTGTGTGTTTATTAAGGCATTATAGGTCCCGTTGTCTCTTCTTTCCTGTTTTTATTTCAAAATACTGATGGATGCATGCTGCTAATAAACTAATCACTAAATGTCTCACCCACAATTTCCACATTTGTTTCATTCACTTGCCTCTGCAGACAATTTATATTTATTTAATATCTATTCAAGGAATCTCGGAACTTTGGCCTTGAATTGCCTAATTACCCCTTGAAACTATTTTGCATCTTTATCATGGTGATTGCATTTATTCTTTAATTCATACATATGTGTTGTGATCTAAATGGTTCTGATCATTATTTCACAGGAATTGCTGCATTTGAGATGAAATATGGACATTGGGTTGAAGAACAACATAAGCAGATCTCTGAACTTAGGAAAGCATTGCAAGCTCATATAACTGATATTGAGCTCCGAATACTTGTTGAGAATGGCTTGAACCACTATAGCAATCTTTTCCGTATGAAAGCAGATGCTGCAAAGGCTGATGTATTCTATCTGATATCTGGCAAATGGAGAACGTCAATAGAACGCTTCTTTCAGTGGATCGGAGGATTCCGCCCATCAGAACTTCTAAATGTAAGTCTTATTCCATATAATTTATTGCTTGAAGACTGATTAGGTATTGGTGGTCCCTGATGATGCTGGCCTCTCTATTCATGAACTTTTCATTTCATTTTTTACACAGGATAAAAGCTACCTTTATAGCATTATGTATCCTAAATATAGGATTGTGGGTCTTAATAGTAGCATATGGAGAAGTCACTGTCTATATATTTTGCTGTGATGGACTTCAGTATCAGCTTCTTCAAGAGACTGCATACCTTTGTCTACATTGTTCTAGCTCGCTACTCTATCACTATTTGCCCAACATCTTTAGAATACATACATAAAATCTTATTCCCCCTTTTTTTTTTTTTGTTAATATTTCATTATTGTTATGTAGATTTTATTCATCAAACTTCTAAATCCCCCCCCCCTGCAGGTTCTCATGTCACAACTTGAGCCTTTGACTGATCAACAACT
This sequence comes from Populus nigra, assembly GCF_951802175.1. NCBI lineage: Eukaryota > Viridiplantae > Streptophyta > Magnoliopsida > Malpighiales > Salicaceae > Populus > Populus nigra. The sequence continues at coordinate 7,418,327 of NC_084856.1, read as the reverse complement.
CGAGGATGTCTGTAACCTTCGTCAATCATCTCAGCAAGCTGAAGATGCTCTAACTCAAGGAATTGATAAACTCCAGCAGACTCTGTCCCAAAGCATAGCAGTTGATGTAATGGGTGTTGGGGGTTATGGTCAGATGGCTGATGCCGTGGAGAAGTTAGAAGCTCTCGAGGGATTTGTGAACCAGGTAATAATTTCTTAGTGACATCTTGTTAGTTAATGTGCACTTGATATCTCTGAAAGCTGAATTAACTCATGTTTCATGAATTCCTTCCTCGTGTCATACATAGCTCACTTAACAATTTTGAACAATACAAAACCAAGTCATAATCATATATAATAAACAAATATTGCCGTTGGGAATGCTGAATGTTAGTATTAATTATGAGCACTCTACAATTTAACCCTTGATTCTTATCCGTATACTGGATCATGTTTCTCTTTTTTAAAAACAGGCCGATCACCTTCGGCAACAAACTCTGCTGCATATGTCTCGGATATTAACAATGCGCCAAGCAGCTCGTGGTTTACTTGCATTAGGAGAGTACTTCGACCGTCTTCGTGCTCTCAGTTCTCTATGGGCCGCTCGTCCTCGTGAACCCACTTAGTTAACAGAGGTAGGATCCAAGAAAACCACTCATATCTAAGTTGATTTCCCTCAAGCACCTGTGCCTCTGCAGGGGAATGAGTTCTTGTGGCTTTTGTAATACGGACAAATATTTGATCCAGTTACATGTTTTTTCAAAGCAGTTATTCTTAAGTTTAAACGGTGTAAATATGAATCTTGATGATGCGTTCCTGAAGCAGCAACCTTACTTAATTAAGTTGATGCTCGGTGCATGATGTATATATTGTTAAAAAGTGTTAGAAAGTTTCATTTGAAATGCAGGTCATGTTTGTACTACTTGGCTACCTCCCTGTTTAGGCATATGCGTGTTGCTAGGAAAATTCCTTCCCATTCTTTTTTTTCATTGCAAGGACAATTCCTTGCTAGGACAATTCCTCGCCATTCTTAATTTGACATATCTGTTAAGGTTAATACGCTGCCCAATGGGCTAAGGTAGAATCATTATTGAGTTTCTTGCCCAAGTGCACATCTGATTAAAACACCCCAGACTGACAGTACACTCAAATCTATCTTGATATGGACAAAACTATTGTTCTTGGGTTTACCATGGTCAAATCTATTTAATCAGGCATCCCAGCTGATGAAGTGGCTGAAACTTCAAATGGATCTCGGGCTTCACAAGGCTGCTTTTGGATTTGAGTATTTGGGCTTGATTATAAGACTTACATTTTTCTGCAAAACAAGTCTGTCTGTCTTAAGGTGTGGAAGGTGCATTAAGGGCTCGTTTGGAAACGTGGCTGCGGTTATATTTTTAAAAAATTTAAAATTTTTTTTTGTTAAAATTTAATATGGTTTATATGTTTTGGATCTTTTTGATGTGCTGATGTCAAAAATAATTTTTAAAAAATAAAAAAAAATCATTGGCATGTATTTTAACACGAAAAGTTATTTGAAAAACACCTGTAACTATACTGCCAAACACGCTCTAAATGGATATTCAAAAGGGTCTCTTGGTAAGCTTTTAAGAGGCCAAAAGAATAAAATAATAAATAGTAATACCATGTTGTTTGATAATTTTTTTTTAACTTGACATTAATCAAAATAAAGTAATTTTAAACCAAAACATGTTTTTTTTAATTAAAATGTATCGTTTTATTTAAATAAAATAATATTATTTTAACAAGTTTAGATTTAATTAGGTTATTAATTTTCTTTTTTAATTTTGTTTCTCAATCTTTGAATTTGTTCAATTAGATCTTTAATTGAATTCTAATTTTAAGAATTAATTCAATTTTACCTCGTAAAATTTTAAAAAGATCCTTTTATTTTAGCGTGTTTTTCAAATTGATTCTTGGTCTTAGATATTTTTAATTGCATCCTCAATTGGCTTTCAAACTTCTAATTTCTTCAGTTTCACTTCTATTTTCAATCGAATTTGATCCTTGAATATGCGTACCTTTTGCAAAGAGGTCAATGGTCTTGAATTTTTTAATTTGGCCCTTAAATGACCCATAAATTTTAATTTTCTTGCAATTTTTTCTCTGATTTCATCCTATTGAATTTGTAAAAACTAAATTTGGTCCTCTAGAATTATAATATTCTCAATTAAACCCAAATTAGGCTTCCAAACTTAATTTTTCACCTACTAAAAGTCCTTGATAAAATTAAGACATGCAATCAAATTAGCCTTAATAAAATTAATTTGACCCATTAAAAGTTTAATTATGTCCTTGCACTTAATTAATTCTTTTAATTTTTTTTTCAAATTAATTATTAAAATTAATTAAACATTTTAATTAGAACTATAGTTAAATCAAATTAGCCTATTAAAAATCTAATTAAGTCTTCAAACTAATTTTTTATGCAAATTTATATGATATTCATTTAAGTTAACATTGAATCTGTATTGTCTTTTAATCTTAGATTCTTTAGAGGTACAATTGGATTTCTAATTTTGCACTTAAATCCCTCTCCATCATGTCATTGCTAATCAAATTGAGAAGAAAAAAATCATTGATTGAAAGCATAAAAAAAAGGACTAGAGTTGACACTATTTTTTTATATATATAAAAAGGCATGTCATTTGTTTCTTATTTCAATTTTGGTCCACTAATTCAATCTCTTGCAAATGACAAAATCAAATTCTTTTTTGTGAAATCCAACGCTAACTTGCTGTTACGATGTTTTTCCAAGATTACGGTAACTATACAAGAAAAAAAAAATAACAACCCTAAATCTTAATGAACAAAACATCAAAGGATGAAATTGAAAAGAAAAAAAATTAATAACAAAACAAATCAACAACCCAAATCCTAATAAACATAAAATCAAATGATAAAATTAAAAAAAATTAATAACCAAGAAAATTACCACAACAAAAATAAAATGAAACATTAGTGCAATCCAGATGAATACCTCACAAACCATAGTTATTACTAAGCTCTTTTAGTTTATTTTAAAAATTTTAATTTAATTTAATGCTTTTGATATTTAAGTAAAAGACTTGTATTAAATTATGTTATGTTTTTTCCACTGAGTCAACCACCTTGCTTAAATCACACTAATAAACAAAAACCTAAAAAAGGTTACATAAGCACTATAGACCAAGAAATAAAATATTGTGGATTGAAACAATGTTTTGGTTTTTTTTTCTTTAACAAAAATTGATGGCCTTGTTGATGGGGGTAATATGGTCTTTTTCACATGACTCATTAGTCATTATTTGATTGATTAGGGGAAAATTGATCTTTTATTATTTTTAGAGCATTTTTAAATGACTAAATTACTTTTAAAAGCAAGATTTTTAAAAATTGATGTCCAAGAATTTTTTTTGACATTTTACTTTTTCAAACACTATAAAATAATTAAATTATTCATACACGTAAAAATCCTTTGACTAGTATCCAGGAGCTTTTTAGTATTGTCATTATGGTTTTTTTGTAATAATTAATTTTATTGAAGGAAACTTCAGTGATTGAGTAAATATATATATATTTTAAAAAGAAATAATTGGTGCAAGCATTGCATGAGTTAGGGCATGGATTGTTGTCGTGCTATTCGAGTTACATGTGTGGGGAGGTTTGGTGGCCAAACAGTGGCTTTTGGGGTAGCGTTTGAATTGTCTAAGCAACCTCTTTATCCCTCAATGACGTGTGTGGTCAACGGATAATTGATTTAGCGCATCAATCTCTCTTTTTTCTTCTTTCTTTCACTTCCTTGATTTACACGCATGGCCTTTCAAAATCTCAAAGAAAACCTCTAATTGTTTTTTTCCTTTAAATTTTATACCTTTTCTTTTTATTATTATTTGTTTTATTTAAAATGATTTATAGAATTTATTTTTCAATTTCATCATCCTTTAATTTTTTTTTTATCTAAAAGATATGGTCTCCATTATTTTGACTGTTATTTATTTTATTTTAGATGATTTTTAAATTATTATTTTGTTTACAATTTTATCGTCCTTCAATTTTATATCCTTCTAGATTTTATCCTTAATCTTTTGACTACTACTTTCTTACTTTGATAAATTTTTTAAATTGAAGTTTTTTTTGTTTTTTTTTCCTTCAATATTAAATTGGTTAAAAATTTAACTTTTTGATTAAGCCTAGAAATAAGATTTCATGAGTTGCAAGTTGATTTGCCCGAGTTTGATTGTTTGTTTTTCTTTTTCTAAGCTCATTTTATTAGTTTTATCCTTTGTTATTTATTTAATTAGATATTGAGCTCTGCTATTTTTTTTATTTACTTTTGATAGGATTTTTCATTGATTTTAAAAATAATTCAGGTTATCTCACCCTTCAACATTAGATGGAGTTATCTCGGTATTACAACCAGGTCATGAATTTTGCATGTTGATTCAGGTGGGCTCAAGTCTAGTTTTTTCGACAATTTTTGGATTATGTATTTTTTCTTTAATTTTATTCTTCAATATTTTGTTTACTACAAATCAAGCTTTGATTTTATTTTTTTACTATTTTGCTCTCTATAGAGTTATTGCATTCTCATTTAATTTCTTTATTCATTATCAAATAAGATCCTTCAACATTTGATTTTTTTTATATATATATATATATATATTTGAACTTGACAGCATTTGATTAATTAAAAATTGATTTTCATGTTTTTTTTCTATGAAGTTATCATAATCTTATACTTATGATCACAGGTTAACCTAGTTTAACTTGAGAGAGTTTTCTTTGTTTTTTTAATATAATTTTTATTTTGATTATTTTTAAGGTGCTAAACTAGATGGACTCGAGTTGAATTTTTTTAATATTTTTTCGTTATAGTTTATTTATTTACTGTCATTATATTTATGTTACATTTATCATTAAATTAGCCAAGCTAATTAAACTCAGATAAATAGAGTCTTAATATTACTAGAGAGGCTTCACCATTTATCTTTATTCCTTTCAGACAAGGTTTGGTTACATGATACAGTGTTATTTTTAAGTCCCTTTTCACATCAACATCTGCTGTTGATTAACTTGAACAGAATTCAAATGAATGAAAGAAAGAAAGAAAGAAAGAGAGGTACTTTGACAATGCCACCACGGTGAAGTCTTTTAGCATGTAAAACCTCAAAACGAGTGAGAAAAGTGTGTTGTGTATCTGTTGCCTACCTGAAAAGTCACAAATCAGAATCCTTAACATAAGCTGAATGCCTGCCCACAATTAGTTCGATGAGCGGTTCTTCCACATCAGAATCAGACTGCGTCTTGTCGCGGCATACAAGAATCTTTTCATTACCAGTGACGACTGTTACCTCCTCTTTGCGGGTCGAAAGTTCATTTGCAACAACCATATGCATCCTGTACTTTTTAAGAGCCATTTCAGCTTTCTCCAAAAGAATCTTCGAATCTGTCTCAAGCTGTTGAATCCAGTGGGGATCAAAATCAGGGCTAACTAGAAAATAAATCCCAGGTTGAAGCTTTTACTTAATAATAATAACAAGCAACATGTCAGGTTGTGATCACCTTTTCCTTTTAACGTAGGGAGAAGGAGAGGTCACAGTCAACAAAAGTCTTTCAACAGAATCATACAACACCTCTTTTCAAATTCAAATACTGCTAATATGAAGTTCTCTACTATGAAGGTACGATCTGATTGTCAAGAGAGACAAACATATCATCAGTCTTCCGTTAAGACACAGGAAATAATGAGGGACCACACTCCTACTTAACTTCCCTGTATATGTACTTAGTAAACTGAGAATAAGCAAAAACACAGAACCAGAAATTAGGTTTCTGTTTAAATATTGTGCAGTGGCTGTTCCAACTGCAGCTCGTCATCTAATAAACCTTTTTCAGCGATATGCTCTAACATCTTTGAATCCCCAAAAAGACATCAGGAAGGGTGGCAAATCATCTAACCTTGAATGATATGCAGAAGGCCATGGGGGCCCATGTTTTCTTCAGCGCTGAGAGCATTTTTGGGACCTGCACCAGTCGCATGTCCAGAGGGCCAGATGCTGACTGGATCTTGTGCTCTGCCTGAAGATATAATCGTGCTAATTACAATCGAAAATATACACGGGCATTTCATCTTCCAAATCAATTATGTATCAAGATCCCAGGAACAATTAGTTGCTATTAGATGAAATCCTGGGCCTAAATGTTGTCAGAACTAATCAAGAGAGCATAACAAGTTTTAAATTTATTCAAGCATTACCATGCTCTTCCATGGAACATAAAAGTCAGACACAGCAGCAGCAAGATAATACACAGCATGTGATCCAAGATCCCTCATTGACATTGCTATGTTTCGTAATATCTGCCAATCATGCAAGACATTGATTCAGCACATGAAAGTAGAAAAGCTGTTGCGCATATCTGTGTGTGCGGGGAAAAAAAAAGAGCTTGGACAGAAAGAATACAGATAACTAAACTTGTAAGGAAACAAAAAAAACATTAATTACTGAAATTCATAAATTAACATCCAAAACACTGAATGACTAATGAAGAATCCATGGCCTGATATGGAAATTGTTAGGAAAGACTGAATTTCAGCCAGGATGTTCAACTTACTAGCATCACAATTATAGTAATACTCATTGAACAGGCAACATTCATGAAAAGCATGCATTGCGCACAAAAGCATATGAAAGAACAGAAAATACGATTTCCATTATGAACAAACAAATGGATTTTTTACATGGACAAATGAAATCATAGGAAAATATTATGAAAGTTAGCACCTTGGTTTGGAATCTGGAAAGAAATTTAAAAGCTGACTGAAACTAGCCTGAAGATACTCAAATATGGTTGTAAATGGAATTTTTAACAGGTGACCTCCAGCTACAGCCTACAACAAACATGAAAGCCTGAATTGGTTCATTGTAATGGCAAGCTAAAATTTTGCCTTCAAACTACATGAAAAACAGGGTCAATTGAGAGAAATTTCAGAACACTGGATGTAAGTTATCAATAGTTCATACAGCATGATGATCACTAATGGCTCTCTTCACTGCTTCAGTATATGGTTGACGCACTGAAATATAAAGAAAAATAGTTACATAATTGGAACCCTCAATTGTGTATACAATTTGATTCATAACAGAATCAACAAGTTATCACTGTTTCTAGCTAATCTTCCAGGAGAAAAAATTTGGTTCACGATAATTTCTGAAGAATTTACCACAAAACTCCTAACCACAGATGTTAGACAAATTACCCGAACCAAAACAAGGTTTGTAAGTGGAAAGAATGCCAGCCTATCGTAACAAATTAGGCCACACACTTAAGTCATGCCATAGAAGAATCATTTATGATCAAGTCCAATCCATCAAACTGAAGGATTTACATCAGCAGGTTAAATTTATATGCAGAAAAGAAGAAGAAGAAGAAAAACCTTGAATAGCAGAGTCTTCAGAGCACTCAAAACATTCAAGTAATGAATCCTCAGGAAGAGATCGGCAATATGGCTGGAAGGTTCCCCTGCATAAGAAAGCCGTATACTATCCAAAATAAAATATGTTTTTGATATTTTCTCTTCTTTTCTCCTTCGAATCACTTCCCGACAACAATTAGTTGCAACAGAAAGGAGCAACAAAGATATAACTAATACTATATCAAGACAGAGAAATTTACCTCCTATATAAAAATATAACAGCATATCCAGCCTTGATAAAATATCTGCAAGAAAATCGTTCAAAACACACTCAATTGAGAACAGTCTAGAAGAGGGTTTCTCTATTTTATAAGTTCCAAAGTTGATTACTCAGTAGAAGTAGCTCCTCTATGGCCTGAACTGAAATTATCAATGTAACGCACGCAACATTGCTCCAGCGGAACTGTGGTGCCACCAGATGTCACACACACAACCCCCGTAGGACTCCCTTTTCCCGCATTTACTTACTGATCAAAACAGCCAACACCTGATTAAACACCAGTAAATGAGTTAGTTTCTTGCCTGGTGGCGGAGAATTGAATTCAATGAAATCCTTCAATTTCTTGGCAATCCCATCACAGTCTTTTAGAGGAGGAGCTGAATCAAAAAATGATCCGATTTCAGCATCCAATGGAGTTTCTGATACTGAACCATTTCTAGAATCCATTCAAATTCACTGCGATAAAAGAGAAATCACCATTGTCGAGTTTAGAGAATTAGACATTAAATGGCAATGCCAACCAGCAAAACCAAAAACATAAAGGAAAAAAAAGTTATAACAAAACCCAAAATAGATGGAAAGATAGAGAAATTGATGTGTACAATAATAGAAAGGGTTCGTAGAGAAATTAAGAGCATACCCAGAAAACTTAAAAAAATGATAGAGAAAACAGTCAGGTCAGGTCAGCTCTGCTCTGCATTCTGAAGAGGAGTCGATTCTCAATTTATACTAGTAGTGGAAAGAGAATATCAGCTTGGCATATAATATGAGCAATTATGGATGAATTATGAACAGCACACGACTCATACGGCTCATCTCATCTAAAAAAATACAAGTAACTCTCGTGAATTATAAACAACTTTGCTAAATGTTCATTGGCATGACATCACATTGGTGATACATATACAGTTCTATTTTATCGTATGATCCTAAAAATAACCAGTCTTTTCTTCCAGCTCCATTATTATTTTAATTTATTATTATTATTAAAACATATTTAATTTTAATAAATATTATTTAATTTTTTTTTATTTTTGATGTTTAATAAAATTTTATTTGCATAATTGGTTTTTTTACTATTAATTTATATAATTTTATATTATTTATTCTAAATATTTTAAAAAAATTAAAAATCCCATGACAGATTTATAGACAGAATGTATCTGTTAATATTTTATTGAGAGTTAAAAAATATTTATTAGAAATACCACAACCACCAATGCTTTTACAAACAGATATAATCCATTAGTATTTTACATAAAGTTGAGCAGACACTCTTCCAAGCGGACATCATATCACTCAGAATACGATGGTCGTTATCTCTGCGTATGCAATGGGAAGGATGCGCACGATTTGGGGGCAGGATTGCCTTGAATTCAAACCAGAGAGATGGATCATGGAGGACGGAAGAATTAGACATGAGCCGCCACATAAATTCTCGGCATTCAGTTCAGGGCCTCGGATTTGTCCTGGGAAGGACTTAGGCCTCACGTTGTTGAAGACTTTCGAAGAGACAATCATTTACAATTACCATGTTCAGGTTGTAGAGGACCGCGTTGGAGCACCCAAGAATAATTTCATGCTTCACTTGGATCATGGCTTGATGGTCAGGCTTAACAAGAGATGGACTTAGTAGTAGTTTTTCTTGTTACAAAAAAATAAAGAAGAAGCTCGAACACGAGATCTTCTGGGGAAGAAGAACCTTACTGCCAGTTGAGTTCCATCCACGACTTGGTAGAAGCTATATTTGTCCTATAGTACGAGTCTGTCTTGGATTTAATAAAGCCTAACATAATGTTATGTGTGTACTCTGGTTTGTTTCATGTAATAAATATTCTGACTAATATCATGCTCATGTTTCAGAAACTAGAAGTGTCCTGGAAGAATATTATGACATCATTAACTCATTATTTAATTTGTTTCCCCGTCCACAGAATATTTCTTCTAATCTCAAAAGAAGAAGAAGAAATATTGGAGCCAAAAAGATAGATTAATTTACCTAATGTTTACCTCTGAAATCAATCATCCAGCCAACCTTATCTATCTATTATTATCTTCTTGAAGGAACAGGTTCAAGATCAATTTTGCAACGGGAAACCAATGGGAATCCAAGAAACGCAAGACTTGAGGAATTAGGTTTTCTCTTCAAATTTAATTATGAAGGTGCTGCACAAGTCACCAATTATAGAATGAATTGAAGAAGAAGGTATAAAATCAAGATTCGAATTTCCCAAGTAGAAGCTAATGGCTCAAGATGTTACAGGGAAGCAACTAACTAATGGGTTCACACGTGGAAAATTCAAATCAAGGGAACAATTGAGAGAACGGTGCGTTTTAAAGTAAATCATTAAGTCCAAAACGATGAGTTTTATAGAGTTTATAATTATGTTATGAGTAACGTGGAAAGGAAAGAAGTCACGAGTTGGTTGTTAGACTAATAGCATTCTGTTGCAACAGAGGCAGGCATGAAATAATATTTACCGGAAATATCACTATCACCAACAGAATAAATCCGTCTGTATATTTCTAGCAGGATTTTTTTTGTGTGCATTTTCAGTCTGTAAAATCATCAGTAATATTTTTTTTCCTGATAAACTTAGTGACGGAATGTGATATTACTGACAAAAGACATGCTGACAGACGCTTTTCGTCAAGAATTTAGTCGGTAAAAAAGTTACTGATGAAGTCTAAATCTCATACCGACAGATGTAGTGCTTAATTTACATCTATCTCTTGATTTTTCTAATTATGTCTTTAATTATCATTAATAATTTTTTATTTTATTTATTAACACATATAGTTCTTGATTTATTTAATTAAATACATATATAAACCTTTTAATTACACTTAAGATTTTTTATGTAAGAAAATGACTTGGGAAAGGTTGCATTAATTTTTTTTCATTAAAAAGAAAATATCTAGCCCATAGCAGAGCGCGAGTAAAATAGCTAGTAATTTCTACGTGATGGGTCATAAATGAAATAATTCGAATCAATGATAATCATTGCATAATATTGCGTCATCCAACCCCCCCCCTCCCAAAAAAAAAAAAAAAAAAAAAAAAACCCCGGTGTTTCATCAAATTTGGGCACTGAGTCCAGAACCTCCATGAGCCGATATTGTAGACATACCTATGAAGTTTGACAATTATCAGACAGTAAAAATAGTTGAGGCAGGAAGCGTGATGGTAAAAGTAGGTGTGAAAAATGGATAAGAAAATTGAATTAGTAGCAACGTATACGGTTAGCGTTGAGAGAACATTAACTAGCAACGTGACAGATGATCAAGAAATCAGACTAGATTGAAATTTCATAAAAGAAAGTGGGCAGAAACCTATACCAGCGGCACTATTATCGTTGCTTTCCAAATCAATGAAGAAAGTCAATGAAATAGCAATAGTTAGCTAGCTCTAGTGATCAAGTACTGATTCCATGGCTGGATCATGTGCAGGAAATGATGTCAATGTCAAGGTTGATAAGATAGTTAAGTAGATGGGACAAATGATAGCAACTCCTCATGATCCTTCAGGACCACACCTCTTTTGCCTAAACCATGTCTTGATTGATTTAAAGTCTGGATCCATTGATGAAGACACCACTTTTTCGACCATGGTTCAGATTTGGGGTTAGAGCCATTACTTCTCCAAGCTACTGTTTGTATTTCTTCACTTATACAGGTTTAAGAATAGTACTACTTGATCTCCTTTTATCCCTCACTACTCAACTATCTTGAAAAAGAATGAATATACCCCATAGATTTTGATGGAACTATTTCGTAATAAAAGCTTGCATTAGGGATTGGTCAAAATCACCATCCATAACATTGCACGAAATAGTGAAGTGGACCTGTATTATCTGTGTTGAAATAGATTGTTGTGAGCCCGCTCTGTCTACAACTCCTTCCACATGCATGGGGTTTTATGGATATGGTGGCCTATAAAGATCACATTGATTGCTAGCTCCCAGGTAAATCTAAAGGCAAACGGGTTTTGAGCCCGACGTGAATCAAACACGCTACCATTGCGCCACGGATCCACTGGCGATATACACATTTGACAAATTATGAAGTTAAACCGCAGGCCGGTACACCTGCTTCCCGCCAAAGCCAATTGTCACCGGAAGGAAGGAAAGAAAGCCTCTTTTATACGTTATCAAGACCCCTTTCTTTAAACCCCATTCTCGTAGGAGAAGAAGAGAAACGTGTTATTTTGCATTCGTTATCATCCACTTGGTTAGTCTTTCTTATCACCATGGCCGTCAATAATTATTGCCAAAACTCTCACAAAGAGGGAGAATGTCGTTTCAGCCTCTTCTAGAAAACCCTTTTCTTGGCCCCTCTTCTTCCACGTTAGCTCTCTTCTTCTTTTCTTGGTTTTGATCAAAGTGTTTCTTTCATGAAAATAGGTCTCTGCTAACTTCTGTTATTTTGGGTTTCTGATATTTAACTTGTTTGTATGTTTAGTTACTATTTTAATTGTTGAAAATGGATCTCTATCTGATAATCCATTCTAATTTCCAATCACGGGTTGGTGACTCTATGCATTAGTGTTACCAGTTGTTTCTTTAAGATTGGGGAAAAGCTGCATTGCAGAATGATTGATTAATTGTTATTAAAGTTTTAAGCTTCATCCTTTTCAGCTTCTATGATTGAATAATTGTTTGAAAGGTACTCCTAGGACCATCTTTTCTGTGTGTTTGAGAATGTATAGACCTGTTTATGAAGCAAGTTTTATCAGATGAACACTAACTTGGAAAGTATCCATGGGTGCTTTCTGGGCTGGTAGGTTAATACCCTGATTCTAGCAATGAAGTTCAGTGGAATAGTGTACGTCAGAGGTTTGTAAAGTAGCAAAAGGGAAAGAGATGAAGAGGGCAAGAGAAAGAGAGAAAGATAAAATTTGTTAATTAATCATTCTTGCTTCGTTCTTGTTGATAATCGGTTACATATAGCATCAAGTATGCTAACTAAGAGCAGCTAATAGTTCCCTATGCTTAAGCCAGGACATGACAGTTCTCTCAACATAATAAAAATAACAACTTAGTAAACGGTGCGTCTTACATGAGTAAACGGTGTGTTTTTGGGATAGCCCTACAAATTTTTCAACGGTTATATAATTCAAATGTCTTGATTCCTTCTTCCCTTGTTACTCATCTCCTCTTGGCAAGACCCGTGACAATTCTCCTCCCATCAAAACACCCTTGTCCTCAAGAGAAATCTTAAGGCAAACTCATCAATGAATTCCCAAGTGACCTCTGATGGTGGTAAACCCTTCTAAAGAACCAAGACTTAGGTGACAACCTGATTTCTTTGCTTCACCACTCTCCTATCCAGTATCACTTGAGGCTGGGGAGAAGGATCACTTAGAATGACAAGTAGTTCTTCATGTACTCTTTTTATTTCCATCATGCCTTTTTAATTAAGACACCTGAAAGACTATGTGAATTATAGTTGATATTAGCAAACCTAATTTGTATGCTACTACACCAATACGTTCACTTACTAGATAAGGTCCATAAAACTTAGTTGATAGTTTGTTTGTGACCCTATTAGCAATTGATACTTGTCTGTATGCTTGCAATTTGAGATAAACACAATATCCCACAATAAACACCCTTTCACTCATTTTCTTATTTGCTAGTTGCATCATCTTGTATTGAGCTGACTTGAGATTACTCTTGATGACTTTGAACGTATCTTTTCTCTTCATTAAGAATTCATCTACTGCTTCATTATTAGAGTCTTTAGGGAAATTGGATACGGATTGGAAGTGTGTATCCGTACATAATTTCATAGGGAGTAGACTTGGTAGATGTGTGATAATTGGTGTTATACCATTATTAAACCAAAGGTAACCATCTTAACCATTGATTTGGAGGTCCAACAGTCATGCACCTTAAATAGTTCTTTAAGCATTCAACTGCTTATGTCTACCCATTTGTCTATGGATGGTAAGCTATGGAGTAGTGCAGTTCTATCTCTTGGTATGTAAATAGCTAGATTCTTTCAAAACTGACTTAGAAACATTAAACCTCTGTGAGCTACTATATTGGCTAATACTCCATGAATTTGTAAATATGATCCATAAAAAAGTAGCCATTGTAGTAGCTAAATATGGGTGAGCCAAGGCTATAAAGCTTGCATATTTATTGAACTTGTCCACCACTATAAAATTAACCTCCTTATTGTTGGATTCGGGGGGTCCTTCCATAAAATCCATGCTAATGTCAATGAATGGTGTTGAAGGAATAGGAAGAGGCTGTAGTAGGCCAAGACTAAGTACATTCTTAGCCTTATTCTTTTGACAAATAGGGCACTCTATTATATACTATCTCACATGCTTCTGTTGTTTTCTCTAATATAATAAACTCCATACCCTCTTTGTAGTCATAGTGACACCAGAATGACCATTGATAGTTGATTCATGATACGACGCAATTAATCTATTTTATAACTCATTGTCATTTCCAACAATGATTTTTCCTTTCCTGTTAAAGTGGTTGTCTACCCACTTGTAATGGGGATGAGAGGAAGGGTCATTTATAATACTTTGAATATCATCATATTTTTTCCATGACTTTTTAATCTCTTTAATGACATTGGTGGATATTATAGACACTATCATAACAAATACTTCCCCACTAGAATTCCTAGAAAGTGCATCAATTACAACATTTCTTTTCCTTTTCTATACTCAATTTCAAAATTAAATCCTAATAACTTGGCTAACCATAGGTGTTAAAACAGAAGTACCTTTTATTCCAAGATGTACTTGAGGATAACATGATTTGTTCTGATTTTAAAGTATCTGCCTTATAGGTAGTGTTTCTATTTGGCCACTATATGTAGTATAGCCATCATCTCCCTCTCATAAGTAGATAAAGCATGTTGTTTCGATCCTAGAGACTTGCTGATATAGGCAATAATATGGTCTTATTGCATTAATACTTCTCTAATGCCAATTCCTGAAGCATCGGTCTCTATTATAAAATGCTTATTAAGATCAAGTAATATCAACACAAGAGGTTTAGTCATGACTTCTTTTAGATATTTGAAAGCTTTTTTTCTCCCTTAATCCACTCAAAAGCTTCTTTTCTTAGTAACTGGGTTAAGGGTTTGTAGATAGACCCATACCTTTTTGAAAAACCTTCTGTAGTAATTAGTGAGATCGAGAAACCATCGCAGCTATTTAATATTTTTTGGTAGAGGCTAGTTCCTTAAAACTTGAGTTTTTTTATGGATCATTTGACACCTAATCCTTGGAAATTACATGTCCCAAGTAATATACTTGGTTGCTGCAAAAAACACACTTGCTTTTCTTTACCAGCAATTCATAAAGTTTAACTAGCTCAAACACCATTTTTAAATGCTCTCGGTGTTATTTTATGGAATGATTGTAGATCAAAATACCATCAAAAAACCCCAACACAAACTTTATAAGGTGTTTTCTAAACACATTATTCATTAGATTTTGAAAAATAGCAAGAGAATTAAATAACCTAAAGAACATGACTAGGAACTCATAGTGGCAATTATAAGTTTTGAATGCAGTTTTAAACACATCTTTAAGAGCCATTCTAATTTGGTGGTATCCAGATTTTAAGTCTATTTTAGGACAAACAATTACACCTATAAATTCTTCTAGCAATCCATCCATCAATGGTATAGGAAATTTATCCATAATAGTGAGTTTGTCGAGAGCTTTGTAATCCATATAAAGCCTTTATGAAATGTCCTTATTCTTTACCAACATTATTGGAGAGGCAAAAGGATTGTTGTTGTGTTTAATTATTCCTACTTCCATCATCTTAGAAATCATTCTATGAGATATCTTTTTGTAGACTTAAGTATCTATAAGGCCTCGAATTTATAGATTGTGCTCCCTCATTCAATGGTATGATATAATCATTATTTATAAGTAGAGGTAATCTATTGGTTCCTTGAACGCCTTCTAATAACTATTCAGTAGGTTTTCTAAAGCAGTATCTCTTCCTACCTTAGGTGCTTGGATAACATACATGAATTGTATAGTATTTTCATTATCTGCAACAATCCTTAAACTACCTATATTAATTCCTGATAGCTAAGAAGAATTCTTCCACTATCCATTAAGTTGTTCAAACCTAAAAGTTTGTAGCTTAGCAGGTTCAGAACCTTTTCGTAACACCTTTTGACCTTGTCAATGACATTCATAGCTCCTTATAGTTAGATTCAATGTCACCCAATAGAGCTAACCACTGGATTCTCAACACCATATCACAGTTATTTAACTCCACAATGAATACATCAGCTATAAATTGTAGCATTTGAAATGGTGAAGGTTATTGGGAGTTGAGGTTTGAAAAATTTTGCAATTCCAATAATAGATTTCTTCTGAAGGCAAAGCTTTCTATGTCATTTAAGAGCTTTACTTAAAAGAATCTTTCAATCTAATCAAAGGTCCAGCCTAGTCTACTTCATTCGTTAATAACTCTAGAAATAGAAGGATGTCATCAGTTTGTGGTTGCACTTTCAAGGGTTGTACCTATGCTTTAGATTGAAGTTAGAGTTGATGGATTCCACTCCATACATTTTGTATTAGATGGAATATAGCAAATTAATAAATATACCTTTTACTAGTTTAGAAGAAATTAAAATCATAACTACGATTCACTCAATTAATTTCTAGTTAAAGAGCTTGTTGAAAGTAAACTTATTTATGAAAATTAGTTGACCCAGTTGATTAGTTGGGAAGTGGTCAACTGATTGAGACAGAGCAATCTGGTGGAGTAAGTTGAAGTGGTCGACCAGTTGAAAATCAGTTGACTGGTTAAGACGGCAGAATGCTTTTCCTGTTAGATTTAGGATTTTCTTGTATTAGTTTAATTTCTTGATTGTCTAAGACTTTATGCCTATAAAAGGCTTGTAATTCAGCATTATTAAGTAATACAAAAGAGAGAGATAATAATTAAGAAAGCTTAGAGAGAAATACTTAATAAAAGTATATCTTCCTCGTAATCTTTTTCTTGTTCTTGAGTTTTTGACTTTGCATTACTGTTTTTGATCTTATACCATACATATTTTTATTCCAACAAGTGGTATCAGAGCTTATGTTTGATTGTTTATCATGATCAATCCAAACTTCCCACTTCAATGTCCTTGTTTGACAAAGTATAACTATGAAACTTGATGTATTAGAGTAAAAGCTTAGCTAGGTTCCTAAGATGTATGAAAAATGATTGAGAAAGACTTTGAAAAGCCTATAAAAAGAGCAACTTTGACTTCAGTCTAAAAAGAGGATGTGGCAAAGGCACGAAAAAAGGATCAACAAGCACTCACAATCATCCACCAATGTTTGGATAATGTCACTTTTAAGATAGTGGAAAATATAATCACTACTAAACAAACATGGAAAATTTTGCAATAATCAAACCAATGAGCTAAGAATGTGAGAAAGGTACGTCTACAAAAGTTATGTGATGACTTTAAAAAGTTATATATGCTTGAATTGGAAAATATTTTAGAACACTTTGTAAGATTATTAGTCATATACAATCAAATAAAAACATATAGGGAGAAGAGAGAAAAGACATGTGTGATAGAGAAGATCCTACACTTATTGCAAAAGAAGTTATATTATGTGGTGATTGCAATAGAGGAGTCACAAAATATAAAAGTTCTTTTAATACAAGGTCAGTTCTTTTAATACAAGGTCTTATGGGAAAATTACAAGCCTTTGTGAAAAATGTCAATAAAATTCAAGAAGATGTGGGTGCATAAGCACTTTTTTCAAAGTAAGATGGTTCTAAATATTCTCAAGGAAGTAGAGGACATGGACAAAGCAAAGGAAGAGGCAAACTTGGAAGAAAAGGTCATGGCAGCATTAATGGGTCAACTGTACAAAGCAAATTGATTGACCGGTTACACTAACAGTGGCAATCCAAAATCCAGGTTTGACAAAGCAAAGGTTAAATGCTACAATTGTCAAAAGATAAGTCATTATACTAAGAATTGTTAGAATTCAACCAGAAGGGTTGAGGAGAATGCCAATCCTATTATAGAAAAGAAGAAAGAAACCATTTTATTATTAGTTTATAATGAACGAATGCAAGCCAAAGAGAACATGTGGTGTTTAAACAATGGTGCCAATAATCATATATATAAAGATAAAGACAAGTTTATGGAGCCTGATGAATCAATTAAAGATAATGTCACATTCGTAGATTATTGAAAGGTCTGCATGAAAGGAAAATGTATAATTCTCATAAAATTGAAAATAAAAGTCATCGATTTATTGGTGATGTCTATTATATCCCTACTGTAAAAAGCAATATATTGAGTTTGAGACAATTATTAGAGAAGGGTTTTGAAATTAAGATAAAAGATCGTACCTTGACATTTACTTTATACTTATGGAGCTATGATTACAAAGGTAACCATGACAAAGAACATGATGTTTTTGTTAAATATAAAGATGGATGTGCCTAAATGCTTAAAGGCATGTGTGAAAGATGAGACTTGAATTTGACATATGAGACTTAGACATGTAAACTTTGATAGCTTGGAGATGATGGTATAAAAGAAGATGTTGAAGATTCTATTATCCATTATACATCCAAATCAGTTGTGTGAAGGATGTTTAGTGGGCAAATAATTTTACAAGAGCTTTCCAAAGAAGTTTATATCTAGAACAAGTCAACATATGCAAGAGATATATACAGATATTTGTAGTCCTATCAAACTATGTTTGTTTGGTAAAAAATTGTATTTTCTACTTTTTATTGATGATTATAGTAGAAAAACTTGGTTATACTTCTTTAAAGAAAAATCTAATGTGTTTAGTTGCTTTAAGAAGTTTAAGGTATTAGTTAAAAAATGGTTATTCTATAAAATCATTGAGGATAGATAGGAGGTGAATTTTGTTCTAATGATTTTAATGAGTTTTATGAAGATCATGGTATAAAGAGACTCCTGCAAGTGCCTATATCCCCACAAAAAAATAGCATGGTGGAGAGAAAGAATATAAGCATCCTCAACATAGTAAGAAGCATGCTAAAAAACAAAAGGATGCCTAAAGAATTTTAGGTCAAAGCTGTAAATTATGCTATTTAATTGTTAAATAGGTGTCCTACTAAAGGTTTGATTGGCAAAACTTCACAAGAGGCATAAAATGAAAGAAATCCAAGTGTTACTCACTTGAAAGTTTTTGAAAGCATTGGTTATGTGTATATAGATGATCAAGTAAGGACCAAACTAGATGACAAGAGCAAAATGATGATTTTTATGGGTTATGGCCAAAAGTCTAAAGGATATATGCTCTACAACCCCAATAAATGGAAAATGGTGATTAGTAGAGATGTTGAGTTTGATGAATAAGGAGCATGAGATCGAAAGGTAGATGATGGTGAGAAATATGATTTTTTACCAATTTTTTATGAAGGGGAGGAGAGATATGAAGATCATCAAGAACAAGTTACACCTCCAAAATCACCAATGATGTCATCTCCACCTATATTTTCTTTTTCTAGTGGAAGTTCAAGTAATGACAGCCCATCAAGTCCACCAAAAAGGATGAAGAGTCTTGATGACTTATATGACGTAACTACTCTTATTGATGATGATGTAACATTATATTGTCACCTTAATATGTGATCTTATAGTGTTTAAAGAAGCAATAAAAGATATGAAATGGAGAGTTGATATAGATAAGGAGATTGTATCAATTAAAAAGAATGATATATGGAAATTGGTTCTTAGACCAAGTGGAAAGAAGCCAATAGGTGTCAAGGGGATCTGCAAATAAAAAAGAATGTCAAATGAGAAGTGGAGAGGTACAAGGTAAGGTTAGTGACAAAAGGTTATAGTCAAAAGCATGATATTAATTATGATGAAGTGTTTGCTCTAGTTGCTAGATTAGAGACCATTCGATTAATCATTGCCACAACTACCAACTATAAATGGATAATCTATCAAATGGATGTCAAATCAACCTTTCTCAATAATTTTCTTGAGAATGAGGTCTATATTGAGCAACCTATGAGTTATGAAATGAAGGGACATGAAGACAAGGTATTAAAGTTGAACAAAGTCTTGTATGGATTCAAGCAAACCCCAAGGGCTTGGTATAGTTACATTGATGGCTACTTTTTAAAGAATAGATTTGTAAAATGTCCCCATGAATATGTTATCTATGTAAAGATAAAGGAAATGATGATGCTCTTATTATATGCTTGTATATGGATAACTTGATTTTTATAGAAAATAATCCAAAGATGTTTGGAGAATTCAAGTAAACAATGATCAAGGAGTTTGAGATGATAGACATTAATCTTATAACATACTATTTAGGGAATGAGATCAAATAAGGAGAGGATGAAATCTTTATAAGCCAAGAAAAGTTTGCAAAGGAGATTCTCAAGAAGTTCAAGATAGAGGAATGTGCAAAAGTGAATGATCTAGTTGAGTGTGGAGTAAAGATGTTAAAGAATGATGAAGGGAAGAACATAAACTTTACAACACTCAAAAGCCTAGTTGGGAGTTTGAGATATTTGACATGCACTCGTCCAGATATTTTTTTGGAGTAGGACTTGTGAGTATGTTTATAGACACACCAATTATGACACACTTCAAAACTTTGAGGCGACTTCTTCGCTATATCAAATGTACTGTTGATTTTGGCTTATTTTATGGATATTCTAATAGCTTTGGTCTTATGGGTTATAGTGATAAGATTGAGCTGGAGATATGGATGATAGAAAAAGCTTCACTAATTTTGTTTTCTACATAGAAGACATAACATTCACATGGAGTTCAAAAAAGCAATCCATAACCACTTTATCAACATGTGAAACTGAATACGTAGCTATTATATCATGTGTTTATCATTTCATATGGCTAAGGATATTATTGAAGAAATTATGAATGTCATAAGAGAAGCCTAATGAAATTTATGTGGACAACTCATCAAACATTACATTATCAAAGAATCTAGTATAACATGATTGATGTAAGCATATTGACACAAGATTTCATTACCTACGAGATTACAATGCAAACAAGGAAGTTAAAGTCAAATATATGAAAGCACAAGACCAAGTCATGAATATCTTCACAAACCACTCAAATATGATGTTTTTATCAAGATGAGAGATATGTTGGGAGTTATGAAGAAATCAAGTTTAAGAGGGGATGTTGAAAGTAAACTGATTTCTAAAAATTAGTTGACTTGGTCAATCAGTTGGGAACCAGTTGACTTGGTCGACCAGTTAGGAATCGTTTGACTGGATGATGTGGTATAATGTTTTTCCTGTTTAGATTAGGATTTCCTTGTATTAGTTTAATTTCTTGATTGTCTAAGACTTTATACCTATAAAATGCTTGTAATTCAACATTATTAAGCAGTATGAAAGAGAGAGAATAGCTAAGAGAGTTTAGAGAAAAACAATTAATAAAAGTATACCTTCCTCGTAATCTTCTTCTTGTTCTTAAGTTTTTTACTTTGCATTATTATTTTTTATCTTTTATCATGCCTATCTTTATTCCAATAAAGTTTTTGAATTAGTAAAGGTCCAAATCTCGAATCTCTTCTCGCACTTGAGACGAATTGTCCTAGTTTATTATATCTTAGTTCCTTAAATCTCAGAATGCTCTGGCTTAGTGTCATTCCCTAAAAGAGGATCCCCTGCTTAAAATTTAGCACTACTTTGTTTGTAGCATTGCTCAAATTTAAAGTCATTTTTAGAATGCATACACTCTCTTAAAAATTTACAACTAATTAATTATCCAAGAATAGATTCATTTCTAAAATAGGGTTACCCTTTAAATTACAGTCTCTTCATATCAGAAATTGCAACAAACTCATTGTAATATAAATTGGAATCTGTAAACACTCTTGTTTCTCTCTTATTTAAGTTTCAGTAAGTACAAGGATAATGAAATCCTTCTTTGAGAAGACACTATTGCCCCCTTCACTTATCACTCTTGGCATCCTAATCTAAAATCTTTGGACTATGAGAGGCTTTAACACCTCATCTCTCTTCTATAATTGAGGATCTTGCATTGCCCCAAGCTCCAAAGCATGCCAAAAGTAAGGCCGCCCTCTTTACTTTATTCTCTAACTATATCCGTGTGGAAACGAAAGACTTGTTTCCGAGAAGTATGAATATTTGATTTATATCTTCTGATAAGTTGTGTGTATAAACTCTAACTAGTATCCTATTTGGTTGCCTATATAACATGTGAATTCAAGATTTAAAAATTATAAGTTATTTTTCTAAAGATGTGGAGTCTGTTGAAGATGTTTTGAATTTCTAAAGTTAAGGATTGTTCTACTAATGAGGAATTTTTTATTGATAAGACTATAAAGCTAAGGACTCTTATGTTGATGAGTTTTGTTCTTAGACACACCCCTTTAATTGAAAGGGTAAGGAAAGAACCTTGAGATCATCGCGTAGAAAGTTAGATTGAATAGAAGACAACAACTTTGTGAGTGCATCTGTATACTAGTTCTTGGTAGAGACAAATTCGGCAAGAAGTTGATCTTGTATGACTTGATCATAAAAAAAGTACAAGTTTATTTCAATGTGTTTTGTTCGAGTATGAAATAATGAAATATTGGACAAATAAGTTGCTTATATGTTGTCACACTAGAGTGGGAGATTGAACAATCGGAATGTAAAGGTCATTTAGCATATATTTAACCCACTAAATTTTTGCAACAACAATTGCAAAAGCCTTGTATTCTACTTCTATATTACTATAAGTAATAGTCTATTATTGCTTGTAGCTCCATTAAATCATAGACATAGTAAGCACAAATGGATTGTCTATCATCATGATCTGGCAATCCCCACGACTTCCATCATCGTTTTCTCAGGTTATCCCCCACGAGACTCCATTGGAAGTGTGAAGAAAGCCGCCACCAACAGCTCTGTAGTGGCAGGACTCCTAGAATTCAAGACCCAGCAGGATACTAACACCCCAGCGAGCTTTATCCTTCTCCCATGAAGGAAGTGGCGTGCTAGAAGACTAACACGCAAACCCCTATAAAAAGCTAACTAAGCAGCCATCGCAGGGGGGGAGGAAAGAAAAAGAACAGAGACGGGAGGAAGAAGCTGGAGAAAACAAAGAGGGGAAAAAGAAAAGGAAAGGAGAGAAAAACAAAGAAAAAACACAGGAGAGAGAGAAAGAGAGAGAAGATTGAAAAAAAACCAAAACAAGAAAAGGAGGGAATGAAGAACAAGAATGAAAGGAAGAGTAAAAAGAAGAAAGCATTGTCCAGAGGTGCATCACGATCTTCACGCTTTAGTCTTCAGAAGAAGGCATTGGCAAAATACACCCTTATGCCTTTTCCATATATTTTATTCCCTTTCTATTTTGATATCTGGTCGAATAAATCCCTTTTCGATATCAGAAAATTCCTAAAATATTTATGAGTCTTCATGGATTTATTTATGGGCCCCTCGCGTTTTTTTTTCTTTTGCGTTTTGTTTTTTTCTACTATATGCTTAATATGCGGACCATTACTTTTAAATGCAAATCTGTTATGTAATGCTTTTTATTATTATTATTGTCTAAAAAGAGTAAATAATAAAAAGGGTAACAAAAACAAAAAAAAACATAGAAAAATTGTTTCTTCATTAAAAATTCAAAATTTCGTGAACTTATTAACTAGCGCCAAAGTCAGGAATATCATATTTTTTTAGGTTTGTTCAATATTTACCCATGTCAGAGGTGGAAATATTCGTAAAAATTGTTCACTGACGCTAGAGTTAAGAACATGATAGGAAGAACAAAACAAAAGGAAGACAAAACTCTTAGCAATTTTAGACAAAACCAACAATGCAGTTGATGTAACCATATTATTCGATAATTTCACCCATATTTAACTAGTGTTTTGCCTATGTTTTATGTATAAAATGCCTTGATATTCTTTGTTTTATGTTTTGAAGGCACCTTTAGATGAAAGATGCAAAAAGGAGTAAATTGGAGGTAATTGGCAGATTTGACCCTCAGTCGATGTTTTGTGCAGAGCGTGAGCTCTAAAAGTCAAAACGAAGTGATTCCAGTGGCATTAGAAAGCTAACATCCATACCTTTCTGTAAATATAAGTCAAGAAAAATAAAAATACAAAGAGCATGGAAATCACATCCTTCAAAGTCAAAACTCGTATTTTGTCAAAGTTGACCTTTGTCCATTCAAAATTCAATATTTGGAGCTGTAGATATTCAATTGATGCAAACTCAATTGTTTTGGATTCCTGACTCAAAGGTCTATAAACGCTCCAAATTTCAGCCAAAACCAATGTCATATGAGGGAGATATGAGTTTTCAAAGATGACAACTGAATTCTGCCAGCAAACAGGTTTCGTGAAGAAACGAATCCAAATTACATCCCGAAGCATCAAAACCGACATCCAAGTCTTAATTTCAGCAATTTAGCTCCTCAAGAAAATCAATCCAGAAGGTCAAGGAAGGCAGCCACCAACCTCAAACCACCAACCACAAACCAGCCGCCAGCCGCCTTCACACTACCACCATCTATTGATGTTCACACTTGAACTTTGATTTTCTTACTTACAATTTGTGTATAAATAGGCAGCTAAGTTTATGCTATTAAGAGAGCCAAGAGAGAGGGGGAGAGAGTGCAGTAGAACAAAAAAAAGAGGGGTGGCAACCATAAGAGAAGAAACACAAACTCTCCCCTCTACAAATCAGAAATCATGTATTCTTTCATCTCTAGGAGTAGTTGTTCAATAGATATGCAAGGCTAAGCTCATTTTCTTGGTTGCAAGGACGCAAACACCTTCAGATTTCAAGAATTGTGAGATTTATTCTTCTATTTATTTTCAGTTTGTATTATGAATGAGTATGTTTGTTTTCCTATGCATATTTTCTATGATTGTTTATCTTAATTGCTAGAGCGGACTCTAAGTTATTATTGTGAACAATCTATTGCTAAGTTTGATATCAAAACCGGAGTTGTGGTATATAAACTTGTGAAGCAACTAAGCTTGATAATTGTAGCGGAACTACGTTATTAAACTTAGGGAGAACATTCGATCAAAGCAACACAAGCTGACAACTTGGTTGTTAAGATTAATGAATTTATCTAGATCTTAAGGCTGCCATTAGAATAAATCATTAGTGCGGACACTGTGATTGTTTGTTGGTTAGGGTTAGTTATACAGCGGATCTGTTAATTAACCAACGTTAAGAAAAGATAAAAATTCAGAATATAAACTAGAGTTTTGTTTCAAGGATCGGTTCTGATTTCTGTAGGTGGAAGTGTGCTTGCGACCAAGGTTTGTTTTCTTGATAAGTTTCAATTTTAATTGATTTTGTTTGCTAGTTTAATTGCTGCCATATTTTAGATAATCACAAACCAAATCCCCCCAATTACATAACGTACAACATAAAAAACTGACTTGAAACTTCCTCGTGGGATCGACCCCTTGCTTGCTCTATACTATCTTGTATGTTTTAAGTTAGGGTAATTAATTTGTGCGATTGCGACATCGCAACAAATTTTGGCGCCGTTGCCGGGGAGGTAATTTTAGTTGATTCTTGTGCTTGTACTGTTATTTTTATTTGTTGTAATTAAAAAAAAAACATAATTTTTGCTTGCGACGGTACTGTTCACTTGCGGCAGCGGTACTGTTCAAAACAGAGTTTTTGGTGGAATTAGGTATCGGCCTTTTGTTTCTTGAAGGGAAACGATGTTCTGAACAGGACTAGTGAAACTCACTAGCCCCACCCTATTGAGGCCAAATTCCGCTGTTTTCTAGTGTTTTTAAGCAGTTTTAGTTTTCTACCGTAGGATTTTCGTACAATTTGCATTGTTTTCGATCTCTTGTGTGGTTACTTTCTTTGAGTTTTCTTAGCAATTTATGCCTGTGACCCGTTCTACTAATCAAATTCAATTGCAGGTTGATCTTGAAATAGAAAGCACTTTACACAGGTTAAGAAAGGAAGCTCGCCTTAACACCATGGCTGTTGCACGACAACAAACACTAAAGGAGCTTGTTGCTCCTAACGTGGAAAATCAGCCATTATGCATAAACATCAGCAATAATGTAAACTTTGAGCTCAAATCTGGTTTTATACATTTGCTACCAACATTCAATGGTCTTGCAGGAGAAGATCCTCATACTCATCTCAAAGAGTTCCATATGATTTGTGTTAGCATGAAACCGAATGGAGTTGATGAAGAACAAGTTAAGTTGAAAGCTTTCCCCTTCTCTTTGAAGGGGGCAGCAAATGCATGGCTTTTCTCTATTCTCCTAGGATCTATTGGAACTTGGAATGTCATGAAGAAGATTTTCCTTGAGAAGTATTTCCCAGCATCTCGAGTTGCCAACATAAGGAAAGAAATATGTGGGATTCGGCAATCTCATGGAGAGACACTCTCCGAATATTGGGAAAGATTTGAGCAACTCTGCATTCAATGTCCTCATCATCAAATACCTGATCAGCTGCTCATTCAATATTTCTATGAAGGATTGATGCGTACTGATCGTAGTATCATTAATGCTGCAAGTGGAGAGGCATTGGTAGATAAGACACCCGAGGTTGCACGCCAATTGATCTCAAACATGGCAGCCAACTCAAAATAGTTTGGCACTCGTGGAGACTTCTCAAACAAACAAGTAAATGAGGTAAGTATTTCTAACCTTGAAAATAAAGTTAATGATCTTACTTCTCTTGTGCGTTCTTTGGCTTGTGGAAATGTACAACAGGTGAAAGTTTGTAGCATATGTTCCTTACAAGGACATACCTCAGATATGTGCCCAATAATGCATGAAGATTACATTGAACAGGCTAATGCAGTTGATGGAGCATTCAACGGACAACCCCAGCACAAATATGATCCCTTTTCCAACACGTACAATCCTGGATGGAGAGATCATCCAAACTTACGCTATGGAGAATGTGGGTGGTTAACATGCAATTATTCATGTTCATGATATTTTCTATATAAATCAAGGTTTGAGAAAGAAGAAGACATGCAACAACAACAACAACAACAATTTTTCTCTGTAATTTAACCAAGTTTATAGGATCTTGAAAACCTATATATCGATAAGCTTGTAATCTCGTAGGCTGATAACTTGTAGGAAAATAGTTTATAGGCTGGTAACTTGTAGGCGGATAGCTTATAGGTTGATAATTTGTAGGCAATAACTAGTAGACTTGTAATCCAATAAGCTTGTAGTTTTCATTACCAAAAAAAACCCAAGAAAAATATAAACACATATTGATCCATGTTCTCTTGTTAAGGATTTTTGCTCCATGAATATAAGTTCTTTGATCTTGAATTGTTATATTTTAATTCAAAACATTCAAGTTATTTAATTTCTTCTTAAGTTTACAATTATTTGTATGCATATAAAACGAGAACAAAAGTGTTAAACTTATATTAAAGTGATATATTTATAACTCTAGAATTACAAGTATAGAATTGTAAGGATAATTCAGAATCTAAGTCTAAAGTTTTAATATAAAACTACGGTATTTTTGTTCATATCAAACCTAGTACTCAGCAAACTTAGGTAGTGTTTGTTTTGTGGTTAAACCATGTTTTTGAAAGAAAAAAATTGTTTTAATTTAATTTTTTTATATATTTTTTTATCATTTTGATGTACTGATATTAAAAATAAAAATATATATTATTTTGATATATTTCTAAAAACAAAAAATATTTTAAAAAATAATTGTTATCACAATATCAAATACTAACTTGGTATTCATCTTTGAAATTTAAAATCCTTTTAATTGAGACAAGAACAAAACAACCCTAAAACACATCACATACATTAGCATATGAACTGAACTAAACAATCTTTCTTTTTTAATCATTCATTAAGCTAAGTGGTATTCCTTATCACTATCTTCTTTTTCTTTGAAGTCATCAATACCAGTTTCTATCAACATTTATATGCGTAGTGACATCGATAAGAATAGAGCTTAAAAACAAGAAAGTCTTTACTCTTGCATTTCTTCTTCCTCCACGCAATTTAACTGAGTTTCTTTATTTGTAATGTAGTTTTAAGACCCCCATGATTTCCAATCCCCTATTGCTACTGCTAATTGCAGAACACGGGAAGAGACAGAGTTGAGTTTGATCTGAGAGGTAAATGGCAACTTCAGGGGTTCCCCTTTATCAAAAATATTTCCCTAGAAAGGGACGCAGGATTTATGCATTCTAATGTGCTCGTGATACATTCATATCTTCGGCTGACTTTGTAATGATTTGAGAAAACCGTGTACACTTGAACTTGAGTATACCTTTGGCAGCCCCCCAGTTTTATCTGTTTGTAGCATTGCATGTGTTCCTCAGAATATATTTCTAATTGTAGGAAAAGGTTGTGTCACTCAGGCAGATCGAAACAGCAATATCTTTGAGAATATTGACTGGCATGAGAAATATATGCAAATCTTGGTCATCCATACTGTCTTTTTTATGAAACTCGACGCTTTCCGTTGCTTCACTAATCCATCAAAACATGTATGACGACAACTCTATTGAAAACGTTGTATATGAATTGGAATGGCTTTCATGACTACAGTGAGTGAGGATCTGGAATGAGTAAAATGTTACAAGGTCAAGCTCCAAGAAACCAACATTGCGAAGTAGTAATAACTGTCAAAATGTAGGGATATGTATCTGTCATATATATAAATCTCTGATGAGAGAATCTGATGTAGCATCTAAGCGGAGAGCAATTAATAAATCTGGAAGTTGGATTGAGTCAAAATGTTATTCAAGACTTGAAATAGGAAATTAAGGTAATGACAAGCGCCCATGGACACAGGCGCTTGTGGGTTCAACGAGCACAATACTCTCGGAGGCTGCTAATCACCCAGCAACTTCTAAGATAGGGCCGGTGCCTTGGATCAAGATGTATGGATGAGGGGCTCCACCGCGCGTGCATATTCATTGTATTCTTTTCCCCATTTTTACTTGTTAACGTATGAGAACTGGGGCAAGCAAGGCAAGGCTCTTCCAGCCCAATCCGAACATTTTTGTCTTGCTTTTACCATTTTAACATCTTCCATTTCCGGCAGACATGGTTTTATGGGGCTGTAGTCTACTCAGCTCGAGAGGGGGGGGGGGGGGGGGAGTGGCCTACAGTGGCCCTCGTAACAGGACCAACCAGCCGCAAATGCTTTAAATGTAGGATTTCAGTACTCAATCCCCACTTTTAAAACTTATGATAAAGGATAATAATGGGGACCTCTTAGCCTACACAAAATATTGATTGGGTTTATAGCCTTTTTTCAATCCAGGCTCTAACTGAGTTTGGAACCCCATCGCCAACCCTATTCCCACAGCCAATAAAAAAAGCAAAACTTTTATTTAATAATTTTCTCAATCAAATGAAAGCCCCACTTTCGAATCAATTTTCCGGCTTAGAATTCAAGTCTTATTTGGACCACCATTACCTTCAAGCTGGAAAACCATAAATCATGGACCAGAGCAGCTTGTTCAACTAAAATCAATAAATAGCCCACAAACTCTTAATCATGAGCTATACTTTCCTTGGCAGCTTTGCACCAAACCACACTGGCTTCTCCATCCCCCTTAATTAGAACAGCTGGAAAGCCAACCAGGTTCAAAGGAGATTTTTTAGTGACTTTTTATTTGTTTATTTCTGAGTGAGCTAGGGATAGTACACCAAAGCCTGAAAAAGATGCCAGGGACCAAATTTAAAAAAAAAAAAAAAAGAAACTGGGTGCTTCTTGATGAAGCTGGTAACGCATGCATGATGATGAAGTAAACATTACATGATGATTTGCAAAGCCTTACGATGGGTCTCGGACCATTTAAATATGCAGCTATGTGTCAAAACCTAAGACACACATGCAGGCCAGTTCTTATTCATTTCCATGTCCAAGGTCTCCCTCTCTCCCTCTCTCCCTCTCTCTTTTCTTACATGCAAATAGATTGACACAAGACAAAGGAGGAGGTTGAGTCACTCCTGGTCAGGATCGACAAACATGTCACCTGTCAGAAATTATGTTGTAATAGCATCTCTCCACGATCGCTATGCACCATGGGGTTGCAACCACTGATTTGACAACATGTGGCGTGTTCCCATTAGCATATGATGAGGCAAAGCCTTAACCATATTGGCATGCAATTCTAGATCAAAATCATAATCATGAAAAAGTGAAGCACCCCCCTGCCCCTATGGCTTTCATTAGATACCCATCCATAAAGCCTACAGCTTGCTAGTACGCTTCTTACACTCCTATAAATGCCTTGGTTTTGCTAGCTAGCTAGCTTGTAGATTTATAATGGCACAAGGCTCCCCTCCCCTTTTGGAGGGGAGGAAAGGCACCTGTGGTGGGAAGGAATCCTGAAGTGGGTTTTGCCTAGTTTAACTAAATAAAAACCATTGATAGTCAAAGAAGGGTAATGGGCTATAGGAAACAAGGAATAAGGTTTGGACTTGAATATGATCATGGGGTCCTCTCTCCATGTATCATCATTTCAAGTCTCCTCCTATCTGTTTCCTTATTAAAAAAAGAAAGAAAGAAAGAAAGCAAGATGAGCTTGTTAGTTGACCCTCTCTCCATTTTCTTATCTTCCTCGTAGGGGCGAGTGTAAAAGCCCCCACCACCCTTGATGACTCTCGTGCGTACATACATACATACATGTAGTCATGCACATATACATAAAAATGCACAAAGGACACAAGTGGGTGGCGAAATGATCAAATACTCCGTGGATATTATTACATCAAGCTATGAATGGAATTGATGGATTCGCACTATGGCAAGATCGGTTTTTGTAAGTGTATGTTTAGAGTATGCTCGAGAAAGTTGTAGCTTTTAGCTTTTAAAAAGATACAAATTGTAACTTCTGAGAATAACTATAATATTAATTTTAAAATATTATCAAACACTCGAAAACCACAGCCACAGCCACAGCCAAATCAATAATTCTCGAGTAGCCACTGAGTATTTGCGACACAAAGGTTAATCTATTTTGATGCGCAGAACAGCAACAGTACTAGCGATGGATTACACAGAGAACAAAAGCAAATATATTCCTCCTGACCCATCCTGGCACGTCTTGAAACCCATCGAAACCATGCTCTTCCTTCAGTCATGTCAAAATATATAATGTGTTCGTGGCCCATCGTCTTCTTATGGGAAAAAAGCTTTCCACACGTAAACATTATATAATCAAGGATAGTCTCAATCCAAGCCATCTCAGCCATGGATTACGGGAGATTTTGTGCTCAAATGATTAAGTAGATAATGTAGCCTAGTATTTTGCTACATTGTATTTAGCACCGGTCGGCGTAGATCACTAACTAATAAATCGTTTTCAAGACAGATTCACTTGCTTAAAAGAAAAATAAATAAATAAATAAGGGTTTGAAAGATTCCATCCACCACAAATAAACCTTGCCTATCATCAATCATTTTTAACAAAGTCAATTATTTCAAGCCATTTTTCTTAAAGTTTTGAAGAATTATGATACCACCAGAGACTCATCCCTACTTTTGCATGATGGAGGCATCAACATTACACCATGATTTTTATTTTTAAAAAATAAAAATAGAACAAAAAAGAAACACTATGGCATGATATACATAGGTTTGTTTGTTTTTGTGGTTGAAAAACATTTTTAAATTTTAAAAAAATATTTTTTAATATATTTTTAAATAAAAAAATATTTTAAAAAATAATAGTTATAACAACTTCGATAATAATTGTATCCAGAATAGAGATTCAAGGTACCAATGAAACTTGCAAGATGTGGATGATATACAATTCACACTTAACTACACCATTGGCTACAAAATATATTTTTTTTCTCTTGATTGTTCTCCCGAGTTTCTCAGGTTAATTTGTTGTTCAATTAAATAAAAATTAAGACAAGACAAGATCCATGCTAAAGAATGTCGATACGTGGCCAGAAGAATAGAGATAACCCTACTTAGGAAGGTTGAGCATATCTGATTGTTATCCAGTAGTGTAGTTTCTTGCTTGCCATATGTCCTAGCTAGCTAGAATGTGTAGGCAACGCTTTTTACCCTAGCTCTTACTTCACCCTTTCTCCTTTCATAAGCAGAACAGTGATTTAATTGCTATTGTTTATGATAATTTGGAGCACCTTCTTTTTTCCATTTCAATCTTTTATTGTAGAATCTAGCATGCAAAATCCTGTTGGAGCCAGCAATGTACTCGATGCTGGTCTAGAAAGAGTGGAACGCCTCTCCTTCCCTCTTGTTTTCCTTTGAAGAGGAGACATGAGTGTTATGTGAGAATATTCGATATTGTTTGTTCAAGTATTCAATTATTGTCTGCATAAAGTCCTCGAGTACCATTAACCAACAATTCATTTATTATTTATTTAAATTAATGTGATTTTTCCTCCTCCTTCATCATTATTACAGGCAGAAGCTAATTTCCAGTAATCATTGCGATTTTGTGGCTATATAAATTCAAGAATGAAGCATTGACAACGTTCCCTTTTTATTTTATTTTATTCCCAAGAAATTGCAGAAATAGGTAAGGTGGATGCAGGAATAATTATAATAACAAATCTCTTTTTCCCCTTCTTTTCTCTTGTTCATCATGCCTTCTCTTAGGACTTCTTCTTCTTAATCTTTTTTTTTTTTTTAGTTTTTAGTTAAAACTGTTTTGTTGTCCTCGCGAAGTTCGAGAAAAGAGAGAAAATTATTTTATGAAATCATTATGTTTTCCCTTTATCATTGAACAAGTCATCCTAGCTAGTATTTATATGTTAATTATTATTGACAAAACTATATTAGTTCAAAATTATTTTAAATGAATTATAAGAAGTAAAACAAGGAGTGCATGGAGGACAATGGATAATTCTCAAGAAAATACAAGTATTTAGAAGCTAAATATAGCCCAGTATGTAATTAAATATGAATATCCTATTAATTATTAGATTAATATGTCGTTGTCTCTTACAAATTGATTTGGATGGTAAAAATAAAATGACATCTTATATTTTATATGAGATCTCTTTAGAAATGTGATATATTTAAATTTAATTATCCTCATGTTATAGATGTATTTTAAGCTTTAATTCCAATGTGAGTATAATAAAATACATATAATTATGAAAAAAAATATTTTATATAGGATGTGTAAAATTAAATCAGGGATGTTAGGGTAATGTTAGGGTTAGGGTTTCTAAGATTAAATCAGGAATTTTACTAAATTAGGTATAAAATATGTTAATTAGTTATGAAATTAGGTTGATAATTTCGTTATTTATGGTGAAGATTAATGAAATTGGGTTTTCACTGATTCTGTTATCGTTGGATTTTGTTGACAAATTATGTACCTTGATTAATCACACGATATTTATAAATTAAGCTTGGATTTTGTTATTTTGTTTGACAAAATTAATATCTCATAGTATTAAAATAAGATGCTTCTATGGTGGTTTCATTGTCAATACCAACAATGGTATCACTTACAATGAAGAAAGTAATGAGTTCTTAACTATTACATAAGATCTGTCTCTTATCGAGCTATCTTGAATGTTATGTGATCGATTTGGCTGGAATATATTTAAGATTAAAGTTAAAATTACTTAGATGATGATGCAAATTAGGGTTTATCCAACTCGTTATATCAGTAGACTCATTTGTAGTGATAGAAATGTGAATTCAATGTTTGGGTTTACCAATATCAATAGGATAAATATTTTAGAGCTTTACTTGAATAGTAAATCTAGGCTATGAAACTCCTCTAATATGGACTTCACTTCAGTGTCAAGTAACATTCAAATGACCACAAAGGCATCACAAGTAGTTAGTCTACATAGTTTAGGTGGTAATACAAGGAACTAAATGTCGACATAAGAAATTATAGATATGAAAGCTCGGTTGGGTATGATATATATTCCATATTATTATGGAGAATCCAAATCAAGTGACGATAAAGATAATTGTTATATTGGTAGAGTTAAGGAAGATGGAGAAAATGGGGATGTTGAATTAATTAACCCATTAAACCAATTCATGGCACCTTCAACTTTTTAATTTAAGTATGTGAGTGGGTACGCTCAACACGCAAACAATGACTATGCTTTAAGTCATAGGCATTCAGGCTTATCAGGTGATGAATTATATGTAACAAAAAATTCAGGGAAAAGCCTGGGTGTATTACAGTAGTTAAGCAATGACATATCAAGAATTCAGTATAGTACAAGGGTCAGCGTTCAACTAGAATTTATGTGTAATTGGTATGTATTCAAAAACCAGCATGTAGATGGTATTTGTTTGAGGGTATCATATAGCTTACCTAGATCTTTAAGATGCTAAGAGAGATCAAATATTTATGGAGTGGTATCTAACAATTGATCTAGGTACCTATATGAGATGGTATTAATTTGTCCATAACACGCTGGTTAATTGCACCTGCATGGCGTGTTTCTTTAGGCGTCCATGAAATCCGATTTATTATAAACCCTAATATCCAAGACAAAATTGATTGGAATATAATATATATATATATATATATATATATATATATATATATATATATAGAGAGAGAGAGAGAGAGGATGAGTGCTAATTATTTTTATTGTATTTATTATATTCATTACTTAGTACAAGAGGTCGTTATCCATGAAGGTATCGATGAGATAGGATATACCCTGACCAACAATATGCTCAATTTGTATTGTGGTGGACTTCGGGAAGTTGAGGAGACTGAGCCTCTCGAAATGGCCTTAGCGAAAGATGAGATCGCTTATCATTAATAAGGATATGTAGTTAGGAAGGCAGGTTCGTCCACGAGCGATCTACGCTCGTCTACAAGTTGGGCAATTTTCATGTTGACCCCTATATGAATACTACAGGACTGTCCTCAAGTTGAACGAGTTAGGATGGTACAAACCTTTTCACGAACTGAAGTGATTTTTAAATGTAGTTAGATTATATACTTAATGTTTTAAGAATTATTAATTTAGTTTAGATTTAATGAGATGTTATGTGAATTTTCCTTGTATTTAATTATAAATTGTTAATTTTGATGAATTGTGAAATGTGATAATCTTTTAATTGTGTTGGGGAGATGAGTTATAAATTGTGTTTCTGAATTGTTATTATTGTTGAGTTGGTTTTTTTGTGGTAAGGAGTTGCGAGGCTTGAAAAAACTGCTTTAGCCACTTTTTTTTGCGAGTCGTCGATGTGACATGCAACTTGCAAGTAGCGGATGAGATTTACGACTCGCCAAACTGTAATATTTTTTTAAATAGTTATAAATTATGGTATTTTGCCTATAATTTTTACTGTGTTAATATAAATAAATAAAAAAACTCGGAGTGGGATTCTCTTCAGGTTTGTTGATAGAAAAAGAATTAGCTAGCTGGTTTGAATTTTTTTTCTTTTTTAATTTATCAAAACAAAAGGTGAAACATGTACAAGAAAGAAGAAAAGGGAACCTGTCGACTTCGGCTATTGCTTCATGATCCTGTAGATTAGATGCAACAGAGGGCTTAAAAATAATTCAATTCCAACTCCAACCTACACCAAATTGGATTGAAGTCACATTCATCACTTCATTCCATACCATCAAACCAATACCAGAGTTGGTGTCCCCATCATTAATATTAGCAGAAATGTTTGCAAATCACTTGGGCTTGAAACGAAGAAGGCTTTTCAGAAATCCCTTTATTATATAAAAAAAAATAAAAAAAAAATGGAGGATGAAAAGAAGCATCGGTGGTCCCCTGGCTACCCCCAATTTAATTTGGAAATTAATACGGCACCCAACTTGCCAAGACTGGGCATATCAAGCCCTGACTTGCTCGATCGCTTGATTGGCTGTGGCCCTTCCCCCCCGCCCCCACTGTTAGTACATTTTCTTCTTGAGAAGCATTCTTTTCCCTTGGAAATTCTGTATGAACAATTATTCCTCTGCATCGTTTTCAAATGTTAGAGCTGCTATGGACCATCCAGTTGTATCCTTATAGGATCATTAAGAAGAAAATGAAACATTCTCCTACATGCCAGCCAGCCAAATCTAGGACCCAGTAAATATACAAGGGTGGGATTTAAATTAAAATAATTACTTGTGCAGTAATTCAGGCTAAGCTCACGTTCATGTTCCCATGCATGATGTAAAATCTATTTACATGAGATCTCCATACAGTATTACTCCTAAAACATGCATGGGAAAGGAAAAGAAGAAAGGCATCATCGCCTTTTGCTTCTGGTTTAGTTGAGGCCGGTGGATTTTTCACACTGCTTAATTCGCTGGCCGTACGTCGATAACCTGCCGGCTACTTCTCAGCAACCCACCCACCGGATCCTAAAACTACAGGCTACAGCCACCCAATGTCACTTGCTGTAAGTTGATCGAATCATCTTTGCACATTTATCTTTCCTGTTTCAGCAGTGCTGATGGAATAAAGATGTCTGAAGGAGTGTGGAGCTTCGTAAGCCTGGAAGAGTTTATTTATTCTGCATGGAAGGCAGATGAAATGATTCTCTTCTCTCCCCTACTAAGGGAAACAAGATTGAGATCTTTAATTAATTCTTTTGCTGGAAATTAAGGGGCTTGCCTTGACCCTAATAAATACTAAAAATGTTTTTGGAGAGTTAATTTCCAAGGGTTTTTTTTTTATCTTGATTAAAATTTGCAACCCATCTCAAGAACCATCCATTAATAAGGAATATTTTTAAAGGGAATAACCCGGTTCTTGCATACCAGAATGAGCTTTTAATCTCTATCTATATCATAGTTAATTTTATCATTATAGAATAATTGAGTTTTTAATATATTATCTTCTTGATTTTTTTTCATCTAAATTAATATAATCATATATGTATGATTTAAAAAATTAAAACTAAAAGTTATAGAGGTTAATAGGAAAGTTCATTCTGGATTAAAATAGTAAAATGATTATTTTATCTTTTTGAAAAAACCAACAACATTGCTAACAAGATTAATAGGATTTTTTTCACATCATAGATTGATCATTTCCAAATATATTTAGATAAAACGGTTTTATTATATTTTTTTATATAGTAAAATAACTTAAATATTACTCTTAATAGCAAAAAATATTAAACTTACGTAAAGGGGCTTAGTTATCTTTTTTATTTTTTTTAAACATTAAAAAATGACTTAATTAGTCTTAAAATTAAAAAAAAAGATATTAAGTTGTCATCCAAGGCTTCTTTATTATTATTTTTTTGTTATAATCAGATTTACTTTGAGGTTATTTAGTAGTTTAACAAATATAAATATTATTACAAAAAAATATATGTCATGTCAATCCGTGGGCGGCTCTTATACCCTTCAAATGGTTTCCACGACAATGTTTGAATTGACTCGGCAACTCCTCTATGAGACAGCAATGCTTGTGGCCAAAGGGGTCTCTTGTGACCCTTTGTTTTTCTTTTTTCTTTTTTTCTCTTCACTTCAATTTTCATGTCTAACCCTTTAAAATTTTAAAACAGCTTTTCAAATTATTTTTTTTCGGATTTGATTCATGTTCTTTTTATTATTATTTGTTTTATATAAAATAATTTATAAAATTAATTTTTTTCAATTTCATCCTTCTTTAAATTTTTTTTCACATATTAAATTCGAGGGTTTTTTTACCTTTTTTATTTTTAATTTTTTTCATTTAATTTAGTATTATAGTATTTTTAATTAAATTATCCAAGTTTATTAAACTCTATTGAGTCAATGATCTAAATATCATGTTTTTCTAGGAACACTTGCATTGCCTTAGTATTTCTTTTTTTTCATTGAAAAGAAATTAAATTGACTCGCGGTGTATAGCAGGTCACTTGTTTAGTTATACAAAGGTCACTAAAGAAATAAAGAATGAGAGGAGAGGAAGGTTTTAAAGAGGAAGAGATGTTTAGTCTTGGGCGAATTTTTAATTCTTTATATATATATATATATATATGAGCGTAATTGTATAAAGATTTTCTTTATTTTGTTTTCCTGGAGCACGTATTTAGTTGAATATTTGCATCTTGTCAGATTTAGCTTTGGTGTATAATCACTAAATAGATACTGTGAATTCGTGATAGAGGCTTGTTCACGCTGAAGGCATTATTTATTTATTTTTAATGTTTTTTTTTGTCCCAAAAAACGACCATTTTATTAAAGAAACGTCGCCGGATTCGAACTGAATTATAGGATAAAAAAATAAAATAATGTGTTCTCTTTGAAATAGAGAATTGAGTTAGAGTTGAGTCGAAACGCACCATCAACAACAAAAGTTGACGGTGGCTCCTTCTCCAAGAACAAGCCGAGACCAACTCAACTCAAGGCAGATGAATTGAAGGAGCCTTTTTTGGACAAGAGAACCACACAAAAATACTCCCACAATTATTCGTTTATTAATTCGTGAGGAAATTAAAGTATATATGAACACACATTGTGGATATTATTTTTAGTATTATAAAGAGTTTTAATTAAAAATGAAAAAGATGATGTTTGTGTTTTATAACATTAATTAAAAACATAACATATAAACTAAAAAATTATAGAAAAAGTTGTTAATATATACTAATCAAAGAAAAATCCTGAAAATTAAAACTTTGTCATCTCTACGGTACCACAACAATATAATAAAAAAATTAGCAAAATTGACAATTATATTATATCTACATGAAAACAGATTTTCCTTTTAGAATATAGTATAATAATAATAATGGGAATACATGGTGGATGATTATGGTGGAAGAGAAGGGGCGCCCAAATCAATGACACCATGAATAATGGTCCCTAGACATTAGTTCCTCCTCGCATTCCAATGAAATCTCTAAAGACCAACATCCTCTTAAGATCTTCCCTTTCCTTTCTCCGAAAACCCACGAGCACCCTCCCAAGCAAATTTCTTGAAATTAAACATAACTCGATATAAATAAGATTTCATGGTCCCCCGTCCGCTGCCTACAAAAAATAATAATAAAAAAAAGATTTATTTATTTATTTATTTAAGAGAAAGGATTGAGATGAAATGAGGCAATATACGACGAGGGAATAAAGGAGGAATTAATTATTTATTTGTGCATTTAGCCAAGTGGGAAAAAACTTGGGAGCCGAAGATCATACACGGCATAATGAAGGAATCAGGAGAAAAAAAATGTCACAAAATCCCTTTTTCAAGATCCGCCGTTTGATGGGGTCGTGAAGCTCTACCAAACGAATGGCCTGGATTGACTTCATGCTGTAATAAGAAGATTGAAAAGAAGATAACTGAAGGGAATATTTTAACCGGTAAGATTTTAGATTTATTTTTTAAAAATTATTTGTTTTAATAATATAAACTTTAAGATTACTAGAGATTTATATAATTATTAACTTTAAAATTTAAAAAAATTAATTAAAATACATGTAAGTTAGCTAGCTTGTACACCCATGATTAAAAAAGGAATCAACCTCCTCTCTGTCCCGATAGGGGAAAAAAGAGATATAAAATAAGATCAGAGGAGGCCTAAAAAAGACTGGGTTTTTTTTTTGGCACAGTAGAAGGTGACGGAACACACATACAAAGAACCTCATCATTCCATTCCCTCCTTTTCAAGAAAGAAAATAAATCTAGGACGAATCAAACCCACAAATCTCAATAGAATAGAGGGGCTGAGTCAGTTGCTCGAGGAAGAAGAGGCACTCGAACCAAAAGCAGAGACCCTCTCGTGTGTAAAATGGATGGATCGAAGGAAGGAATTACGAGCTGCGGAAGCAGAATCTCGGTCAACAACCCAGTCAAACTTTCTACAACCCAATAAAAAAGCCTCACTCTATCATCATGCAACATTGCCAACTATGTATAGATATATATAAAATAAGCATCACAGCTTGCCTGCCCCTCTCTCTCTCTCTCTCTCTCTCTCTCTCTCTCTCTCACACACACACACACACACACACACACACACACACACACACACAAAAGTATAATTTAATAGGAGGGAGGAGGAGGGCAGGACATAACACAAAAGGAAGAAATTGGAAGGGAGCTTATGAAAGAAATCATGTCTTATAGGCTTTTTCCTAAGCTTTTCAAATATGGTAAAAA
This sequence comes from Populus nigra, assembly GCF_951802175.1. Lineage (NCBI taxonomy): Eukaryota > Viridiplantae > Streptophyta > Magnoliopsida > Malpighiales > Salicaceae > Populus > Populus nigra. The sequence goes on along the minus strand of NC_084856.1, from coordinate 7,378,628 downwards.
TTCCTCTGCTTCTTCTTCTTTATTTATTTGCAAATCCTTCAAGTCTTTTTTCTCCTTTCTCTTCCTTTCTGCCCATTAAACAATGAAAATGGCATATTACCAATCATCCTTTCCCCTCTATAGGAAACACCCATCATTGCTCCCAACAATCCTTTTCATCCTTGGAAACCTGAGCTTCTAATATATTCCCTCCCTTCCATTCTTTCTCTCTTATGCTTCCCTTCACTTCTCTCAACTTAAATACCCCCTCATCTCCATAACCTTTTCTCTCCTCTCACAAACACACACCCTCCTCCTCCTCCTTCTTCTTCAACTACTCTTATGTAACCATCCCATCACTGTTCTTTTTTAGCCTTATAGAGAGAGTTGTGCTATAGCGAGTGAGTGATCAGTGGTCCTCTCCTGATTAGTTAGTTTCTCCTCTTAAATTACTACAATGGATCCTTCCTCTGCGAATTCTCTCAATGGTTTCTACTCCTTTCTAACCAGAGGGATCGATGATCTTGAACGTGTCTATCTCTCTAACAACTTCATGTCGATTCAATTCCTTCAAAGGGTTCTCTCTTTATTAAGATCTTTTCACTCTCAGCTGACCTTGCTTGTCCAAAAACTCCATTTGCCTGTTGGGGATAAGTGGCTTGATGAATACATGGACGAGAGTTCTAAGCTATGGGAGGCATGCCATGTCCTTAAATCAGGCTTATCTGGGATCGAGAATTACTACTCTGCTGGATTCAATATCACTTCTTCTCTTGAAAACCATCGCCATCTTAGCCCCCAGCTATCTCGCCAGGTTAAAAAAGAAAAAAATACCATAACTTTGTCTCATTTCTTGATTCATTTCTATAAATATATGTAACTCAGAATCAAAAAGTATGGTTCTTTATAAAAATAAAAATTGAATTCTTGTAACAGGTTACAAGGGCAATCTCCGGGTGTAGAAGAGAAGCAGTGGGATTAGAAGAAGAGAATAGAGCTTTAATGGAAACAAGAATCCAACCACTATCTTTGAGGTTTGATGAGAAGATTTCTATTGAATCCAAACTCAACGGATTCAACGGTTTTCGTGGGGTTTTGTATGCAATGAGAAACGTGAGCTCTTTGCTATTGATGATCCTGCTCTATGGACTAGTGTATTGTTGGCCAGAATCAAGTTTTCTGCGAGGAGGGTATGAAGGGTGCTTGTTTTTCGGATCAGCTTTCTTGATCTCCACAGGGAGATTGCAGCAGAGAGTAGCGGCAGAGATAAACCAGATAAATGGGAGGCCAGGGATTCTGCTCTATGAGTTCAGGAGATCAAAGATGGCCATGGAGGAGCTGAGAGGGGAGCTTGAGAGAAAGTGTGGACAAGGGGGAGCTGTAGAGTGGGAAACAGAGGTGGGGATAAGAGAAAGAGTGGACAACTTAAGAGGGTGTTTTGGGGTGTTGAGATCTGGAGCTGAAAATATTGTTGGGCAACTTGATGATTTCTTTGATGAGATCGTTGAAGGAAGGAAGAAGCTTTTGGACTTTTGCAGTCACAGGTAGGAAGAGAGAAGGGGAAAAGGAGTCAAGGCTCAAGAGAAAGAGAGAGAAATAGAATGATTGAAAAAAGAAAAAAAATTAAAAAAAAATACAAGGTAGACGAAGCAGTTGTTGGGGTTGTTGTACCCTTAACCCTTCCCTCCTTTCTCTTTTTAATTTTCCATTTTCCTCTCCTCCTTCTTCCATCCATCAATGTGGATTTCTTGTTTTATTACGGTTGCAATGATAATTCTGTAGGTTTTGGTTAAAGGAAAAGATAGCATAAAAGTGGGAATCCATGAAAAAGATTTGGCAGAGGAGTTCAGGGGATAGTTAACATGCAGGGACTAAGTTGTTACGCCTTTTCACATCCATCCCTGCTTCTTCTTGTATTTTTCTCCCAGGAGAGAGAGAGAGAGAGAGAGAGAGAGATTAAAAAAAAGAAAGAAAATCCTCGTTAGCATTATTTTATTTTGTGCAAGAAAAGTCTCCAAGTGGTTTTCCCTCTTGTTCCAGTTGCGTAGTCATACAAGCGCTATCTAGTTGTTATAGTAAATGACTAATCATTCTAGCGGTGAAAAAAACAGAAAGAAAGAGAAGGGAGGCTTAGGGCTCAACAGGGGATTCCTGGGTCTCGCTTTTATTTCAAAGGCAGCCCTCCTTTCCACTCTGCTCTTGGGGGTAGGAAGAAGGAAAGGTTTTGTCTGATTCCGGCTCACTTTGAAAGAAATGGGGTTTGATGATGAAAGCTTCTTAGCCAACAGTCTTTCTACCTGACATGTCGTTTCTGATCTCTCTCTCTCTCTCTCTCGCTCTCTCCTCGCGCTCTGTTGCCAATTTATCTGCCCTTTTCTGGGGTCTAGGGAATTATATAAAATACACAAGAAGATATGGAGGGGGGGGGGGGGGGGTCACTTTCAAGTTCTTAACCGTATCTCATGCTTTTTGTCCCTTGCCGGAAATTCATGCCTTGCCTCCCCTCAGGGGTTCCATATGAGAAGGCTGAGTGAACTTAAAGTATAAAATAATGGAGAAGGAGAGAAAAACATGACGACAAAATCTAGCTAAATGAATAAATAAAGCTAGCTGCACGAGAAGCAGGCAGTTTTTGGGCTGCAAAGTTGTGTTCCAACGAAGCTGTGGGCGGGAGGCAGCATACTGAGAATTATCATTGCCCTTTAAGCCACGATAACAGGCCTTCAATTATGACAACCAATTATGCATGTCCTTCCTTCCACCCCATCCTTCTAACAAAATTTACTAACAGAGCAAGCACTGCTAAAAGAAAAATGGAAGCTCACAGTTGTCCCCCACCTTGCCTCTCGTGAACGGTGAGTTAAAAATAAGATCCCCATAACAAAAGAAAACCAAAGTTATGACTAGCAGAAGAATTCACACAGGATTAAAAAAAAAAACAGTTGAACAGCCAGAGAAAGAAACGCAGGCAACCAAACAAGTATTGAAATAGACAAGGCTTCCAGCAGAGCAGCATATCACCATTTAAATCTGCATTAGGGTTCATTAAAGGAGAGAGGCAGAGTCATTCACCCAAAACCAGATACCATTTCCACGTTTTGCACGTTCGATCATAAGATTATGCTACGTGATTCTGAACAATCAAGCATAACGAAACTTATCTGACCCTTGACAAATTTTAATTGGCTCGTAACAAAACCTTTACACAATCAGGAATAAACAAGGTTGGGATAGTGTGGCAACACTCTAGAGATTCACTATATCTGTAATTTACACGACGAATGAAAAGTAACAGCTATATTGGGTGGGGGGGTGGTTACCATGCGGAAGGGGCAGTAAGTCGAAAAAGGCAAGGAAAAAAGATCTATAGCTATGCATGCAAGTAGCCTCTATTACATATTCAAACGTCAAATCCTGGCATGGCAAACTGAGAAGCAAATATCTCAACCCGGTTTCGAAGCTCAACAATTTCTTTATTGTTATGAAGACCTTTGAGAAAATCCTTTTTTCCATGCTCCCTCTGCACAACAGTCGTTATATGAGAGGCCTTGAGAAGAAAGTCAGCAATTTTCTCGAAATCAGCCTCTAAGCAACCTCTTGATGTCATAGCAGGAGTACCTGAAAGAGGTTAAAATTATGAAAAACTTGGAAATTGAAGAAAGCATAATGCCCTTAAATTACCATGTTAGTAACTTAACATTTAGATGCAGGAATTCAACACAATGAAAATTTTGAAATCAAGGAAATTGAAGGGATTAGGAATAAACAAGATCCATTGTGAGGCCACTCTGCAAGCTAACAATATCATCTTCTACTTTCTGCTGCAAAAAAATCTTGTGCTGCCTTTAAAAGTATATCTAGAATACTAGGGAAATTTGATTGGAAATTTTAAACTTGACAACCCTACAAGTCTTCAAATTAATTGAAAATTGATAAATTACTGGCTTGGCAAGATTACAACTTACCGATTCTCACTCCTCCAGGACAGATAGCACCATTGTCACCAAATATGGCACTTTTATTTAGAGTGATTTGGCACATTTCACACACCTTCTCATAACACTTGCCTGGAAGAAAGAATGTGGTCAGTAGGATAACAAAAGAAACATACATACACAAATGAATGGATAATTTTATAAAATACAGTCAACAGCATGCATAAACACCCACTTGCTCATGTGCACTAGAAGAAAAATAAAGCATATACAACCAGGAAGAAAAGTTACGTGCACAGATAAATAGGAAGTACATTTACATAAACAGTTGAAGCTATTTAATTGGAATGAGCACCCCACCCAGGTCTCCATCTACTGTAGCCTTGTTACTATAAAAGCTACCATTTCTACATGAAGATTGTACCACAATAAAGCCAAGTATTGAATGATGTCCCTACAAGAACTTAAAAAGAAAAAGAAAGTGGAATCAGGAATCAAATAGGACTGCTACTTTGAGCAGTATTTGGGGAGAATATAACTGTTTAGAGCAGTTTTTTGGAAGGCCCATGACCAGGAGCTTTTTCCCTCCAATGATTTCTTTCTCTGGACAGGTAAATGATACATGCACTTGAGCTCTGCCATCATCCACTGGGTCCCAACTAGAACTATGGGTCCCAAGAAGAATCAGGCTATCTTGGAAAGGTAAATGGTAATTTAATAAAAAAACAGGCTTAATCCTAATGCCTACATTAGCCCCCTTTGATATAGAAAAAAAGTTAGAAGGGAGAGTGAAGGGGGATATTCCAGAAAGTAGTTGCAGCAATAAGATTCTACAGGAGAGTATTGTCCATTTCAAGTGTTCCTTTCCCAATTTTATGATCTAAACAGTGACACAAGTATAGGTGAGTAACGTTTCCAACATTGGCAATTCATATCTTTTCCACTTAAATAATACATCACTCTTCCGCACAGATATATCTGCTCAAAGACAAACTCTGAAGCCTGCATATACAAGAGGTAGTGATTTTTCTAGATAATGACTACAAGTCTTTTTAACAAGACAAGGCAGTAAGCCGAATTGCACATGACAATCAAACTGAAACTCAAAGTAGTCAATGTGCTAAGAGAATTCATCCTATCTAGAACTCCAATGCTACATAACCCTAAGAAATACAAGCATACACCATTTCAATTTTGAATATCAATAGAATGAGATGATGTCAGCCTACCAACAAAAGCGTGCATGGTATGCAATCTCATTGTGAGGTTAGTGCTTCTTTGTTTTACACACTCTATGCTCATAAAAAAGGTTTTAGCGTTATGAAACAGTCCATCAAACAAATATGGACTGGACAAGTGGAAACGAGCACTTATTGCTGTTGGGAACAAGGCAAGAAAATGTGTAGATGAAAGGAGGGATCAAGTAAATTTTGAACATCCAGTTTCAAGGGTGAATTGTGTAGCACAAAGGTATGTTAAATTTTTTTCCATTTAGAACTGATTGTATGGTTATAGCCAATACTTAATATTACAACACCTAGGAAGTAATGGCAATCTACGCACCCTTAACACAAATTGCTGATCAATGAAAAAATTACAAGTACGAAAGACAATATAGTGAGATGAACAACCTTAAGCTTCATAAAAAGTGTAAATTTCCATTGAAATTACTTTATTTTTCTGGTGTAACTGGGCGAATTATGAATTCTGTTTGGTTATTCTCACAATCAAATAAAACAGGCTACAAAGAGGTTGGCAAATTATGAATTTTGTTTGTTCATTCTCACAATCAAATAAAAGAGGCTACAAAGAGTTTCAGATAAGTGGGAAATTTGGAAAACTTATAGCCCCTAAGATGCATAACAATTATTTGTTTAACAGCCAGCTTAGTCTAAGTGATTTAAGTTTATTCATTTAAAAAAATGAGTAATGTCTTTCTGTTGTGTTCCTGAAATAACAGTATACAAGAATAGATTGCCTTTTAGGAGTGGAATTGGGATTGGGTACCTTTCCCAACGTTTTCCGCAAAAGACCTACCTTAGAACTCGACTGTGATCCCTGCCTCAAGGAGAGGGTGGGGAATGTGGTTATGGGAGTATATTTTTATTCATTTTCATAATAAATGATTTTAACTAAGTAAAAAATGATACTTTATACCCATCAAACAGAATCCATTGACATTAAAAATTTGTAAAGTAAAAAGAAAAACATAGTGATTGAATTGCATAACAGCTAAAGCAGGGGCAGAGTTGGTAATAATTCAATGCATAAGCAAACACTAAATCTTGAGCTAGCTACTAATGTGAAGATTGTGCAAGGATAGAAATATATTACCTGCTAAGCCCCAAGTTGTTAGATCCCACAGCACCAAATGGTTATCAGTACCGCCAGTCACCAATCTGCATTTTCTTCTCAACAAAGCAGACGCTAATGCCTGAGCATTTTTCCTCACCTGTTGCATATATGCTTTGTACTCTGGTGTAGCCACTTGTTTTAAGGCTATGGCAAGAGCAGCGATGTGATTATTGTGAGGACCCCCTTGTAATGATGGATGGACTGCAAAATTTATCTTTTCTTCAAAATCATAATGGCTGCTACCATCACCATGACTAAGCATGCCCTGCTTCCTCAATTTTGGGCCTTTCCTATAAAAAATAATCCCCCCTCTAGGACCTCGAAGACTTTTGTGAGTTGTAGAGGTAACAATATCACAATATTCAAATGGACTAACACATTCCTGTGAAAGACAGATAAGACAACAGTAAGGGGAAAAAAAATATTGTGATAATTATAGATCAATGTGTAATTGCTGTTCTAAAAACTTGTTCTTCTAAATACAAATATGGACTCAATAGGAGTGGTTCTTCTAAAGTATGCTTTCAGCAAATAAATCCATATTAAAATCTAAATCCTAATGCACATTAGATCTTCTATATTCTAATACACGTGTTAATGTTTAGTTTAGGTATTTACAGCAGTAGGCAAGTGGTGAAGATAAGAAACCAGGCAATTCTAAGCTATAAAATTCCATTTCATAAAAAAAAAATGATCGATCCGAAAAGGATTCTGCATGTTTCAATTTTAAGCTTTCACAAAAAAATCAGAACAGAAGGAGATGCACATCTTTTCCCTACAATTACCTTCTTGCAAGATGTTAGAAAACAGTCACATTTCCTTCTCAATAGCACAAACCAGCAATGTAGAGAGATTATTTGAAATATGCTCTACCACACAATGGCCACATAAAGAGAGAGGCGTGTATCTATGTGTTAATGATATGTCATGTGTTATATCACAGCATATATTTCTAAATGCATCCCAATATCATGCACGCAAAACAATTTAGAAGTTGTTAAACAAGAAGCAATTCATGATACTAAAAGCACAAGCTGATCAATCAAGCACTCCTGCCTTTAGGTGGTAACATTGTACCCTAACTCCAAATTCAAATACAATATCCATAGATTCGAAATAAAAATGGTAAATAAACAAGTTACGAAAAATCAAAATTCCAAACCTTAGCTGCCACAAGCCCGCTAATGTGAGCCATATCACACATCAAAACAGCACCAATCCTATCAGCAACTTGTCTAAACCTCGCATAATCCCACTCCCTCGGATAGGAACTCCCACCACAGATCAGTATCTTAGGTCTAAAATCCATAGCCTTCTCCTCCATCTTATCATAATCAATATACCCAGTTTGTGGGTTCACTTTATAAGGCAAACTCTCAAAAAAAATCGAAGAAGCCGACACCCTTTTTCCTCCCGGTGTATAATACCCATGACTCAAATGTCCTCCAGAAGGCGAATCTAACCCCATGATCCTATCCCCAGGCAACAAAAGCCCAGTGTAAACAGCAAAATTCGCTGAAGTACAGGAATATGGCTGCACATTAACACCCCATTTATCAGAATCAAGTCCAAAAGCTGCCAAGGCGCGACTCCAACAAATCAATTCAATTTGATCAATATTTTGATTTCCCGTATAATATCTGGAACCAGGCAATCCCTCAGAATATTTATTAGTTAAATGACTACCAAGAGCTTCCATAACAGCACGGCAAACAAAATTCTCAGACGCAATCAATTCAATACCTTTAAACTGCCTTTGCTTCTCCTTCTCCATAATCTCATGAATCTCAGGATCTGCGATTGGAAGCGGGTGGTTTCCCCATGCCCGAACCATGGCCCGACGAGACTCCAAATCAGGGTCCATGGCAACCCGTTTGGAAGAATTTGTCGTCGATGATGACGCTGATGATTGAGAACTGTTATCTCTCGGTCTCTTTATACACATTTGGTGACCCAAAATGCTAAATTGCTCATCTTCGGTTTGATTCTCTTCGTTATCGATGCGGGTTTCTTGTTTTTGATCGAGTAATTGTAGTGGAATTGGACTAGAGTGAAATCCAAGTGATAGACCTGATTGTGCTGCTTGTGTTAAATCCATCACAAAATAACAAACAAAAATGGAGGCTTTTTTTAGGGCTTTCTGGTTCTATTTTTTTTTTCAAGGGGAGGAGTAGAAACAACAGAAACAGCGACAACAACAACAACGTCTGATGCAATTACAGTGAAAGTAACGAACTCTTGCTGGTGTTCTTGTGTTAACAGAGGCTTCCATCAAAATCAGAAACAAACCCTAATTCGGAAAGAAATTGTGAGCGAGAATTGTTTTTGAGGGTAGTTAAATGGTAAAGGGGAAATGAACCTGGACCGAAAAGGGGAATGTTTGTGAATTGACCGGAATAGCCGGTAGAGTCAATCTTCCTTATAGGTGAGACCGTGAGAGAGAGAAGTGTTAAGCTCACGCGGACTAAATTTAGGTCAGGTTCAGTGACAGTTACACCTGCGCGTCTTTTTTATTTTTTATTTTTCAATAAACTCTGACCGACCTTGACGTAGAGAGCGATTATGGTTTGGGCCCAAATGTCCAGTCTCCCTATGGGCCGGATCCCATTAATTTTGCTTACATATCAATCCATCAAACACTTAGCTGTCTAAACTCTAAAGTGGTTGCTTGCTTGTGTCGATGGAATGGAGGTCTCCTCCTTCTCCCCGTCTTCTCCTTCTCCTTCTCTTTGGGATTATTTGGGCTTGTTAGTTTTACGTCCTGCTCTCGCAATCTTGTTTGTGACTTCGTTTATCTCTATTGGTATGTATTTTGTTCCTTTTTTGTTTCGTGGGTGACTGTAATTTGAGGATTTGACTGGTGGAAATTTGATGATCAGGGTGGTTTTTAGCATGGAAGCTAGTGCTGGTACATGTGCCTTTGGTTCAAGAGATTTTCGGCCTGCGTAAAAAACTCACGAAGCCTAAGCCACTGACCCGTCGAATATCAAGAATTTATAATACCATTGATGCCCGAAATTCCACTCCTGCTGGGTAATTTTTTATGTTTACTCTTTTTCTTTTTTTTCCTTTTTTGCTCATTGTTTTATATTATTAAATTAAAAATTTAGGTTGGAGTCAGAATTTGAAAGTTCTATTCTTCGATTTATGTAGATAGTCAATTATATGGTTTCTGTTTATATATATATATATATATATTCACAAAGTACGCTTTTAAGCTAGAATTAAATCAAGTAATTTTATGATGATGCCTCAATAGCCTGGAATGTGAGCTGTGCTAGTTTTTATCCTAAAACTACTGGTATGGGGTTTCCAGTTGTTATGTTGATCTTGAATAATACTACAGCTGAGGAAGCCCACAAGGAGTGTTTATTTGTTTTATTGACACCTGGTCACGAAGCAAAGCATGAGATATCTTTGCCATGGATGGTAGGCTCTAGATCATTGTGCTGATTGATTTTATTGCCCTGGATGCGGTCTTTAACCTTCTATATTTTTTGGATGGGTTTATATTGCTTCTTTCAGGGCTAATGTTGACCTAGTATGGGGTAGATAATCTGTGAAGGAAATGTAAGATGGATAGTCAAACCTTACATAGAATGCCGTATGAGTGGATCGATCTCTATTTAGATACAGCATACTGTTTTGTTAGTTTGTTCTTGAGAAACTATTGTCTTTGTCAATTGTGATGAATTATAATAGTTGTTTGAGAGCTCGTTGCTGTGGTCAGGATTTCCAAGAAGAAAAGGTTAAGGTAGTAATGGTAAAAGGGAGACTAGGTTTCTCAGTTTGCCCATGGCTCATCGAAGAACAGAGGATTCATCTGGACAAGCTCCACAAACTTAATCTCAGGTTCTGTAAACAAGTGACTTGGAATGGTCACTGGCCCTTTCTTCGTTTTTGGTTCTCTGCCAAGTCGAAAAGAAGAATAACCTCTTTTGGTTTGTTTCTGACATTATGGGTACTTGCATTTGAGGTTATCATAGGAGTTAGCAAGGGCATTTAGTCTTTGATGCTCAAGTCCTAGAAGGGGAAGAATGGAGCGCCGGGATTTAAATAGTGTTCATTGAACAATATGGATATAAGGGGACTGTATTGGGGAAACACAATGATATAATTTAACTTTCTCTAAGAATCTAGTGTATTATTGAGTGATGGAAACAATGAATAAACGCTAGGTATGTTAGGGAGTGTTTGGTATGATAGAAAAAGATGACTGGACAAGATAATTTTTTTGTGAAGTTGTTTGGTGCACTTTGACAGTACAAAAATCAATTTTTGTCCGGTTTAAGGTTATTCTAGGGGACAAATTTTTGTCCCGCTAAAAGGATAGAATAAGCTTGTTCAATTCTCTGTACAAGAGTTGTTATTTATGAAATGGCTATGCCCTTGCCAAAAGGTAGTTTACTCACTCTGCTACACTAAATAGACTCTCCTCTCAAGAAAGCTCTCTCTCTCGCTCACACACACACACAGACATTCAATGCACGTGTTTCTTTTTTCTTGCTTTCGTGTTTGGTTGCTGAGAAAATCAATGCAACAAGAAAATAAAAACTGTAAAACACATGTACCCAATCTCTCCTTGACAACCTCAACAATAACTTTTTGTGAAGTTGTTTGGTGCACTTTGACAGTACAAAAATAAATTTTTGTCCTATCCAAGGTTGTTCTGGGGGAGAAATTTTTGTCCCACTAAAAAGAATAGAATAAACTTGTCCAATTCTCTGTACAAGAGTTGTTATTTATGAAATGACAACTTCAACAATAACTTCCATGCCTTTATGAACTTGGGACCACTTGTTTTCACTAGTTAAAGTATGCTTAGAATCCCTTACATAATGATGAGATATTGGAGAATAGTTGGGTCCTTCTATTTCAACTGGGGAACTGTTGACACTGTCACCTTCCAAATGGTGCTCCCTCCCATCCAGGAAGTGCTCAAAATCAGCATCCACTTCACCACAATCAACTATACTGCCATTAACATTTTCCTTAACTTCTCAAACATCAAAATCATCAGCAAACTCATGCTCCTCATGATCATCAATCTGAAATGGTGTCAAATCACCGTGAAAGACAAATTCTGAAACATCATCAATGGCTTCAACATCAGTTGCTGTGTGCTTATCTTCGTGGGCAGCAGGATGCTCTTCAAATTATTAGGATCATAGTAGAAGCTAAGGTTTAAGTTTGATTTTCTTGTTTGGTTGCTGAGAAAGTTCAGCAAGAAAAGAAAGGAAAATTGTTGAATGTTTGTGTTTTTGTTTATCTTTCATGCTACTTATTAAAAACAAAATTAAATGCTGAAATGTGGGATCTTTGGTTGAAAACAACAGCATGTTTATGTATGCTTTGATAGTTAAAAAAAATATATATATTAATTTTTAGGATTAAAATATGTGTTATAATCTTCACTTAAAACATTAGACAAGAGAGGTATTACTGTCATTGTCATTACAATTTGTTGTTCTGTCTTGTTCAATGTCTACCAGACAATAGGATAAATTGTTCAGTCCAATGCACTCCAAACATTACCTTAGTAAATTATGAAATCTAATGGGAGGATTGGTGGCAATGCAGGATAAACAGCTCTGGATTAGCTGAAGATTGAACTTCACTTGTCTAGACGGGGAGAAAGGGATGGCAAAGGAATGAGAAACTACAGCCATCCTCGGTTCCCAACAGAGAATCAAGTTTCAGAAAATCTGTAGTCTCATGATTGTTGTTAATTGTTCGAGAAGTCAGTGTCAATCTGAAGTTGCATGATTGTTGTTAACGTTCCACGCACGTCAATTATCATTGTTGATTGGTATTTTGCATCAAACGAATTTGAGCTATCATGAAAAGCGTTTCAGTAAACAAGAAATGCTGCCCCTTCCAGAGTGCAGAAAGAGTAGATTCAGCGGGTATCGTGCCATCTTTTCGTGATATAGATTAACCATAGCTGGTCTTATTAACCGATTTCCAAGGAGAAATCCACGCCTGAATTCTTGAATTATAATTACCTCTTTGTACTCTGGAGACTCTTCACGTGCAATGGCCTCATCAAGCTACAAGAAAATAGAGGCAAACTCAAGTATTAACAGAAGCCAATGTTGAATGTGTTCAAGTGCTGAGACCCATATTACTCAAGTTTACAAGCATTATTCCACCCTTCCCTCCCAGAAGATATACGTTCTACTCATGATTCTGACAAAACCATTTATGATACAGTGGCTCTCATAGGGCAAAAAAAAATGGAATTCCGTTAATTGAAAAATCATAGGTAGCTAGCACTATGAAGATGACTTTCTAATCTGGAAGTAAATCTAGGAAGCAGAGGTTAGCAATTGAACTGCTAATCAAAATCTCAAACTTCCCCCAATTCCAAGTTATTTTCAATTTGGAAAAATATCACTTGCAGTCCAGAATTTATTTGTTTTGTTGTTTGTTTTATTCATGCATAAACCGATTTCTGGAAATCATTGCAATATGTAGAGGCAATAAAAATAGAGTATACATAGACCAAGATCAATCACAAGCCTACGCGCAATCTCATATCCAGTGTTAATCATCAGCACAAACAAGAAAAGGCATCGTTCATAACACTAATGAAGTAAACTCGAGGAATTTTCACTTACCGAAGGATCAAAAGGCTTTCCAACCGTTGGCACAGCAGCCACCTGCAAGCTCCTCATCATGCCCGCAAAATGCTTGTATATACCCTGGTAACCTGTATCAATCTTCTTTTCTTTACCTGTTTCCAGCTGTACTTGTTGCTTTGCTCTCTCAAAACTGTCCACCACGGGCAGCAGGCTCTCAATCACTTCTCCCTGGGCATCACTCCTGATGTTAAGCTTCTCTTTCTCCGTCCTTTTCCTAACATTATCAAAATCTGCTTGCAAACGGATACATTTCTCCTTCCCAGAGGTTATCTCAGCCGATGAAGGTGACACTTTCTTGACTGATTCGTTATTCTCTTTTTCTATGACGCCTATCTTAGCCTCAATATCCAACATGGTCTTCTCATCTCCGCAAGAAATAGCCTGCCTGTAAATCTTCAAAAGGTTCTTCAGACCGGGTCCTCGTTTCGGACCTTCTTCCTTCTCATTTGTCTAAATAAGAAGGAAGGGAAAATAAAATCACAGAATGATTTGATAAGAAACTTCCCCTTTTTTCCAACAGAAAACAAAACAAAATAGCAAAACTGATGACCTTGGTTGTTTACTTTGATTAATAAGAGCGGGTGGAAAATGAGGAGAAAAACATACGGTATATAGGAGTAGGAACAGAGTCTTGAGGTGCAAGAAAAGCCTTCAAAGAACGCCTGTTCTTGCAGTTAATTGGGATTGGAGAGGAATTGGGGAGAAGGGAGGCATTGATGGGTTTGCAGAGACGGAGGGGTCTGTGGAGTAGAGGTTGAAGGGGTAATGATGAGGTTTTGGTTTCTAGGGTTTTGGAGGGTTTTGAAGAGAAAGAAGAAGCGGAGAGGCGAGGAGGAGCTAAGAGAGTGTGGTTAGAGAGGGAAATAGCCATAGAAAATTGATGATTTATCTATAGGTCATAGCTCTCTGTTTGAATATGAGGCAGTGGAGTTCTTGAACCTCTGATCCACTCTGGATCACTCGCTCTCTCAGATTTTTCTGGAAAGAAGAGTTTAATTCATTTCTTTAAACAATATTTTCGTTCAACATCAGAAAATCATGAAATCTTGATTCTTCCCAGGTTACTTCCCATGATTTCCCTCTTATTATTTTTTGAAGTTATACTAACTAGATTGCACGCACGTGTTAAGTTGCAGGATAGAACGAAAAAATTATATTTTATGTAATAAAAAATATTCCAAAAATTATTTGATATTAAATTTGATTTAGATGCTTAATTGTTAAACTTTTTTATTCAAATATTTGCTTAGTTTATTTGTACACCTTGTAAAATGGGCTTAAAATTATATAGTTGACTTTAACTATTCAAATAATAATAAAAAAATTAATAAAAAAAATTATCACTTTACTCGACTTCTAGTCTAATCTAAATTTAAAATTAAATTATATAATAATTATTTTAATATAATGTAATCGACTTAATCAATTCAAAAATATCCTAGCTAAGTAGTAGAAAAATAAATCTAAATACAAAATCAAAAAAAATAATTAAATTAATTAAAAAATACTTGTTGACCCGACCCAACTCTTTATTTAATGTAAGTTTAAAATTAAATTATATAAATATTGTTATAACATGATTTTATGTACTTGGCTGATTTAAATATATCCCCAATGATCGTTAAAAAAAATTGTGAATGAAACTTTGTTTTAAAAAGAGGGAAATTTAAAAACAAAAGATTGAATTGGAAGAAAAAATATTCCCTTTTTTTTTTTTTTGGGTATTGAAGTTAATCATATCTTTTACACATAACTGTATGCCTATGCTGAGTAATTATCCAGCACTACTAAGCTTTTGTTCGGTGTGCGGTTCAAATAAAAAAATTGGTTAAAATTTAAAATTATTTTATTTAAAATTAATTTTTTATATATTTTCAGTATTTTGATATGTTAATATTAAAAATAAATTTTAAAATAAAATATTATTTAAATATATTCTAAAAAAAAATTTAAAAAATCAACTACAACCACACTAATAATCAAGAATTATTATAAAATACCTAAAAACTATCCTTATATGTTTGGTACAAACAAATGAATGTTTTAATAGTTTTGCAAAAAAGATTTTAAATGTAATCACAATATTCAAAAGAAAAAAAATTTCATTTTTATTATAAAATTTTTACATATTAATTATTCTTTTTTTTTCCTTTCAATAGCATACAGAATATCCTTATTTTTTACTTAAAAAACTATTCTTCTCACCAGAAATGCTTGTTTTTCTTTAAAATAAAAAAAGTTCACGAAAAAGAAAACTAGATTTTTCATTAAAAATCTACATACTCTTGTTTTAATTCAAATTATTATAGTTTTTTCGAATATTCTTTCTAAGTGTGGTTTTTTTTTATTTAATAAACCATGTTGCTAATAAAAAACCTTTTTTTTTGTCAAAACAAAAATAAATAATCATGAACTAGAGAAGACGATTTTGATAAAAAATAATAATAATAATAATAATAATTTTTTATTTCAAAGTTTTATTTATTTTTTTACAAATTTGTATTTTTATAATTATATAATTAAATAAAAAATAGATTGTAAAAATTATCCACGCCCACTCAACTCAGCTGGTATCTACTAAACGGTAAATGCACACAACTGTAATATTCATGTACGTATCCTCCTGATGAAGCAATCATTCTCCATGACCAGCAAAATAAGAATCTCTTATTTTTAGGTCAAATGAGGGGACCGCAATTCAATTTCCAGGTCAAAGAAATAAGGCAACAACATGCAAATGCCACAAGAATATCCAGCACTAAATTTTAAACATATGCCAAGTCAATTCTCTTTAGTTCTCAACATCACTAACTAGAACAAACTAGCATACACTAACACCAACAGAGACCAGTTACTACTGCAGGGGTCTATTCAGAAGTCAGCTCCCTGCATGCAGATAGAACCTGCAAACATGATGATCCAACAGAGTATGTGTCAGAAATGGCTTCTTGATAAATAAAATAAAAAAATTTCACACTGAAACTGCACAAAGGCCTATTTGTTTTTCGGCTCCAGTTCTTTTTCTCCACGCTAATCAAGAACAGCGAATCCAGCACTACGAGTCATAATAAAGCATTTTAATTCATCATTTCCTAATAAACAAGGCAAGTCTAGCTATAAATGTGGCGCTCATGAAAGGAGAAGAGAGTAGATATTCTTGTCCTTTTGGATTTAATACATGACAAGTCTGTTCATCCACTCACCCTTTTCCGTGACAACCAAATGCCAAAAGTGATTGAAAATAGTTTTTATAGTCTTTTCCTTTCATCTGCCATCAATGGAACTATTACCCGACAGTAAAATAAAAACTGTCTTTGGCATATCAGGATCAAAAGAGATTTTTGGCATTTGTGGGTCATTCGCAAGAAAGCTGTATCATGTAGTTATAGTTGCTTCTTAATAGTAAAATACTTGCAGAACTTGTTATATATTAAACAGGAATTGTATTATCTGATTCCCAATTACATGATAAAATCAGGAGATTGGAAGAAATCCTTCGGAATGTACATCACCGAACTTTTGAATTTGAACAGATTCTTCTAGTATTGACCATCAACCATATAGCATGATGCTTTTACTACACAGCAATCCATAGAAATCCTTTGGAACTTTGTTTTGCTTCAAAACAAATAAATGGTTTTGACTATTCATCTCAGCACAAACTATATTAGAAAAAGAATTAGTTCTTCAGAGGCATTTGACTGGCTGTAGATATCTTTGAAAATCAAGACCCAAGAAAAAAAATTGTGTATAGTGTACCATGTTATGCTTCTGAAAGTCAAAGAGCTGTTTATTTCAACTAATTTGATTGTCACTAGTATATTAGAACAGGACCACTTACTCCTCAATGGACACCATATTTACCTTCTAATGAAAAAAGAAACCTGCAGTTTATTTCAACAACAAACAGGTTTGCTTAGGAATAAGTTAAAGAATGCAAAGATCTAAAGATATCTATAAATCAACGTAGATACTGAACAAATGTAAGGAGAAGTGTCAGTGAGGAATTGCTCACACTGGAACCACACTCTCTAAATCTAGTGCAAGATTAACATGTGCATGATACATTAAAACAAATTCCTAGGGAAGCATGATACATGAAAAGAATGTAATGACATTAAAGCTAAATGAAGAACATTTGAGATAAGGCTCAATTAGTTGAAATTGCATGGCAGTAACCATATTATAGGAACTTGATCATTAATTAAGTATTTGTAAACAACTAGCCAAGATGCACAATCAAATTTAAAGAAGTAACATTTCAGGCAAGTTTAAGATAATAGAGTTTGTGGGGTCCAGTCACAAAAAACATACCTGCACAGCTACTTATATGCATGCGCTACAGAACTACTTGTTCAAGTAGGACATGCCTCAACAGGTGAAGCTCTTTGGCATTGGGCATCAATCCTGTTGAGTAGTTCTGTGTAGGAGGAAGTCAGTGAAAGTTCCAGTGCATCAACACCTTCAGTTTCAGTGCAACATTTACTGCTGTCATCCATGAAGCCAACATCATCAAAACCATTTTCAACAGGCTGGTCCATGTGAATGATCTTACCAAATAACTGAATAGAGTTAATTCCAACTTTCTTGGGGTTGAAGCCCCTGTTTCCAACAAAACCTATGCCAAAAGAATATGCACTACTCTGGCTCTCAGGTGATAAGTTCTCAGACTGCAAACTGCCAATGTTCATCTCACTGGGCATTCTTTTCATCTTAGGGACCAAGTTGTTTCCAAAGGCCCTGTCACTGAACACCTGAGGAGCATTTTCACTTATAAAGTTGGATAAACCGAATGTGGAAAAAGGATCTTGCCTGGCTCCCTGCATGCCAGCAGGAAAAGTACTATAATTCAACATTGAAGCATTCGTGTGCCCCATAGTTGAATTAGTTAGATCTGACATGGGAAAAAAAAGTTCTCCATCTGTCAGGAACCTAGAATCATTTGGATATCTCAATTTCTTCATTGGGGGGAATGCAGCTTGAAGCTGTGGAGTGGTTGCAACAAATTCAACTTGCCAAGGGCTCACTCTCTTTGCATTCTGCAAAACTTCAGGCTCATCCCACGTAATCTGTGCAACAGAGAAAAAACAAGTTGAAAAGGCAGAAAATACGGTAAAAAGATCAAAAGTTTTCACTCTGTTATAATGAAGAAATTTCTGAATGTTAAAGCTTATATATCGGCAACTATATAACTGAATCATTAACAGATAGTCACTTGTGAAGCTCATTACTTGACCTAAAACTTTTAGACACTTGAGAACTAAGAAGATTGAAAGATCTGGTTAAAATTACTAGACCTTCACAATCAAACTGCAGACATTGTGAAAACCTAGACATAAATAAAATCAGAGAGAGGAACAGCATGAAAAAGATGTAAGAGAGTTAAAACAGCATACGCTGATATCCAATTTGCATGTGCAATTGAATCCTGTTCTAACAATAATCTTAATTGAACCCCAAACTATTATAACATCTGCCTGACCTAGCTTTCTTGACATTGGGCAAATAAAATGGCCCCTATGAAAGGGCAAATGCCTCATGGAACAAATCAGAAGTCCTTAACAAATTCCATAGCGATATTCTAATTTCAATGAAAACCAAGTTCTTAAAACTTTAAGTGGTACTTCTCCACAAGGAATTGAAGAAAACCTCAATCACGTTTCATAACATATAGCTTGAAGATAAACAACGTAGCCTGGGGTAGAATGAAGAACAAAGACAAAAAAAGGTACGACACAGTAGCTTAGCTGCACTACACTGCCCTGAAAACTCAATACCCAAAGCACCAGAGCCACAGGAAACAACATACAAAAAAAATTAAGAAAACGGGGAAACTGTGAAAAGAATACCACCATTTCAAGCATCACCCAGAATCAGATATCCAATTTATAAAATACATTGCTCCATTAACTGTTCTTCATTTTCTCTGACATCGTTTTCATTGATTCTTAATGATTAATATACACTCCAGATATCATTAGCAAAAAATCGCAACAGGGGAGATTATCCCAAAGCATTTTTCTGTTCAAAGTCAAAATTAGAAGGTAATGTTTAGTGCATATGCAAGCCATTTGAACTATTAAAAAAGATATACAATCATTTAGAATGGATGAATTTCTGCTACCTACCTCAAAAGCAAATGATCCCGCTATCCACCCAAATCATTTATTTTCCATGACCATAAACGGTATAAAAACAATTAACCAATCACACTATAAACCAAACAAAAATGATAAATCAACAGATACATTATAAAATACATGCCTGAAGCATGCGCCAAGGAGAGCCACGCCATGCACCAGAGTCTGGTAAGCCAGTACCCGAAACAGTCCCCTGAAACCAAGTCATTCTAGAAGAATCCTCAGTCTCCATGGCCATCTTCACTCTCATCCCGGCAGTCCAAAACACACCAAGGGCAGCCTCCACCGCTTCAGCCCTCACCACAAAATCTGAGTACCAACCTGCCCTCGGATAATACACAACGTCAAACGGCAAACCTTTAGCCGCCATCTCCACAGCCTCCGCCACAGCCTCCTGGGACAACCTCCCTCTCCCACTCATCGAAAATCCCTCCTCTACCTTCACTTTGCCCTCTCCACCGCCACCAGCAATCTGCTCCCTCCACCTGGCACTGTTATTAAGCCTAACTGCCCTCCTCACTCCAATAAACATCTCTCCCTTCAAATTCCTCATAAAAACCACCGAGTCACCCGCAATCAACTTCTTATTGTTCACAAACTTACTCCATCCAGTAGTTAGCAAGTGCCTGCGTGGCGTCCCTCGATAAATGTGTCTGAAATCCCAACTAATTCCGTGAATATCGGTGACCGTTAGAGTCTGAACCGGAGGCTCCGCCTGGTAGTTTAACGGAGGGAAAATCGAGTCGGCACAGAACCTCGGGACGGAGAAACCACCACCGTTATTCGCATCTGACGGCGTTAGAATCTTAGCGAAGGCCAAAATCTTATTCTCATCGTCATCGACGTCATTAACACCTCCACCCTCACTTCTAGAAGGTTCTAGAAAGGAGATAGGGAGGTTACAGGAGTGATTATTGAGAGGGAGAGGGAGAAGGAGAAGTCTAATGAAGACCTCATCGGTTACCGGATCGGCGAGGAAATCAACGGCGGAGATTTGGCAAGAAATTAAGGGTTTAGAGAGAGCGAGATTGGAGAGAAATGGGGGATGAGGCGCCGTAGACGATGAGGATTGTTCGAGATGCCCCTGAGGGAAGTAGTAAACCCTAGAATTAATGGTGGGGATTTGAACGGAGGATCCAGCACAGGCTCGCCAGATCCGCGGGTCCACACGGCTGAGCTCCGTCAGTTGCGGCATTTGTTAGTTCGTTTGGGTTTCGAAACCGAGAGAGAGAGAGTGACAAAGAGTGAAATGGAAACGGTTTATTAACATATGAGCTCTGCGTGTGTGCCTGTCCAGACTCTACAGAGAGGGAGAGTGTTGCAGTGCTGTAGGGGAGAGAGTGCCGTCTCGAGGTTGAGTACGGGGAAAAAGATGTTAGAGAAGTCGAGGACCCTTTTCTTTTTTAATTGGTTACACACTGTGTTTTACGGTTTTGGCCACGACATTCTTTCTAACTAACTTCATGATTTGCAACTATTTTACTTCACCACGCTATTAAAACCCCCGTGCTTTACACACACTCTGTCTCCTTTCTTTCTTTCTAATTCTATATCCAATTTACAATATTAAAATATATGTTCAAAGGATGCTGATAGTTATTATTATAACTAAATATACTAAAATGAAACGGTGATTTTAACAGTGTCAAATATTGTTCAATCACTCATAATGCATTATACACTAAAACAGTGTTATTTTAATTTTTTTCATTTTTATCCTTTAATTTTTTTTCCGAACGTGTCTTTTAGTTGTAAAATTAACACTCAATGGCATCAATTTTATTGAACAATGATAAAATTAAAAGACAAGGGACCAACTTGAAAAAAGTGTTGGAAATTAGTGTGTGTTTAAAGGCGGTATAAAAAATACACTTTAATCCCCTAATTTATAAAATTAGACCTTCTCGATCCCTTATGTTTTTCTAAATTCAATTTTAATACACAACTTCAATTCTACTGTTTTTAAGTCCCTGGGTTTCTTAAGAAGAGAATTTTTTGTTGGATTTCAGCATATATAGAGAGAGAGAGAGAGAGTGAATTTTAATTATTTTTTTTTCGATCGTGTCTTTTAGTTGTAAAATTAACACTCAATCGCATCAATTTTATTAAATAACGACAAAATTAAAAGACAAGGGACCAGCTTAAAAAAGGTGTCGGAAATGAGTGGTGTGTTTAAAGTCAACATAAAAAATAAACTGTAATCCTTCAATTTATAAAATTAGACCTTCTCGATCCCTTATGTTTTTTAAATTTAATTGTGGTACACAACTTCAATTCTATTGTTTTTAAGTCCCTGGTTTTTTAAGGAGAGAAATTTTCATTGGATTTCAGCATAGAGAGAGAGAGAGAGAGAGAGAGAATCATTATTTTCGCATATTTTAGCCACCAAATTTGTTGATGTTTGTGTCCACGGGTTTCATTTGATTAAAAAAGTTGAATGTTGGTTGCTTCAAACCTTGATATTACCTAAAAAGTAGATCAAAGTCGAGGAAGAAAAATCTAACTCGGTTTGATTTCATGTTTTGAAGCTATTTTTAGAGTTTTTTAGGTTGATAAGTTGATTTCTAGATATTGGCTCGTAATATCTAGAAAATTTTAAAAAATATATAAGGTCAGGTGCACGTGGTTTGGGTCACCTGGCCCAAGTGCATGGGCTCTTTTTTTCATAAGCCCTAACGCGCTGGGTCGTTAGGCCCGCACACTTGAGCTTTGATGGTTTTTTTTTGAAATTTTTTTGGTCTATATCTAGGTGCAACATAAATTTATTAAAAGAAATTATTAGACCATGTTAAGCCCTTGGTGCGAATCGCTGATTCGACGGGTCGTGACATAACATGTAGGGTTTCTTTAATTCATTTCCCTCGTGAATTGAAAAAAAATGTAATTTAGCTTTTGTTATCATTGATTTTTTTTATTTACCTTCAAAAAAATAAAAATAAAACAATTGCATCATTTTTTATTGCTTAGCTTAAAAAAAAATGCATGATTGGTATTATATTTTGACCTAAGTTCTAAATTTTGTTTATTGATTAAAACTTACTAGGATCAATATAGTACGATATATTTTTAAAGTTTTAACTTAAATTCTTTTATAATTCTTTTACTTGCTTCTAGATGTAATCCAATTTGTGGTAAATTAAAACTTAATAAAGGTCATATTAGGAAAAGAATGAGAGAAGGAAAAAGAAAGATAAATTATCCAGACATGTTAACTCATTATGACTCATGTCCATTACCCAGTTTGTAAATTTCACGTGTTAACCCAGGTAGATATAATTTATTTTTGTTTTTTCATTTCACTACCTAGGTTTTTTTTCCGGTTTAATCACCTGGCAATTCTTTGTTTTTCACATTTAAGCTAGAGTTAAACAAGACTAGAATGACATGCGTTTTTCTTTTTCAACCAGATCATCATTTTGAGTTAGACAGCCAGTTTATTGTCTCCTTACTTGGTCGAACAAGTCACACCAACTGTTTTTTTTCATTGTTAATGTTTATGCTAGTTAATTAATTTATTTGGATACATTGGTCGAGTTTGTAATCATCATTTCAAATATTTTATCACATACAAGAAAAAATAACATGGTTTATATTTTTTTTAACGTAGTTATATGGTGTTATCCCAGTCTCTTTACTCAGATTTGATAGGTTGACCTGAGTTATTGTTTTTATTCTTTTTTTATTTGATTTTATTTTCATTTTAATATTTTAACATTGGGTTGATTGAGAATTGAACTTCATAATTTATTTTTTATTTATTTTTTATAAGGTTATCACAATCTTATAACCCAGGTCACGGGTTAAGCTGATTGACTTGAGTTATTTTTTAATTGATTTTCTTTTTAATATCGAGTTGATTGAGAACTAGGTTTTATAATTTTTTTAGTGTGCATTCTATGAGGCTTTCCTAGTCTAATAACTCGGGCCACGAGTTTGTGTTGTTAACTTGGGTGAATTTTTGTGTCATTTTTCAAAAAAAAAAAAATTAAGTTCATCTTTCAACATTGGGTTAATTGTGAACTGAGCTTCATAATTTATCTCGATGTGCTAAATTTTTTAGTTGAATTTAGTTTTCAGTTTCATTCTTCAACATTAAGTTGATTGAAAATTGAATTTAATAAAAAAAAATATTTTGCTTTCTATAAGGTTATCAATGTCTCATGACTTGGGTAACAGATTTGACAGGTTGATCCAAGTGTATCTAATATATTGCTGTTTGTTTCAATACTTAAAAAAAAAAGTCTTGATTTTTTCTTAGTTAAACTATATATTTTTCGATCATTCGGGTTGTTTTTGGACCTGTTAAGTTAATTAGATCATATCAAATTAATTCCTGTATAGTTTTGATTTTTTTTATTAAAAAAATATATTAACAATACCTAAATATTTTTTTATTTCCAGAAAAAATTTAACCCGAAGCAAAACAAAGCATAGTGCATACAATTATCTAGCAGCCATCTAGAAAAAATAGTTTGTATAAGTGGACATGTATGCACGGTGATGTCATTTTAGCTTTTTAGATTTATATAGTAATTTAAGTGAGATTATCTCATTTTTCTATATATATATATATAGAGAGAGAGAGAGAGATGTTTATTTTAACAAGTGGTCCTGTAAGGAGAGGATTTAAATCGAGGGTAAACAAGTTGATGTAAAATTAATGAGAAATAAGGAAACTTTGTCAGAGTAAATAAATGGAGCGAAATAAAGACCAAGATTCGAATTTGTGACAGCAAAAGCATGAGCAGCACAACAGGTACTCAAGTGAGAGACCTTAAGACGACAGTTTTCCAGTACAGTTACTCACAGCGCAGCTCTTTAAATGAAGACAAATCTCGTACATTGACATAGTTGTATTGGCAGTGATGATAATGATTATCACGAAAAGAAAAATTGACAGCACGCGAATCAACCACGAGGGAGTGGTGACGCTGCATATATACTGTTGACTGTCTCCCATATATATATATATATATATATATATATATATATATATATAAAATAAAACCAAAGATGTAAATATAAAATATTGTTATATATATAAGAAATATATCTCTTTGTTTTATTTATTTTAATATATTTTGTCTCGAGATATCAAACAAATGTTAAATAATTATATGAAAGGTGTGTTTTAGCTAGACAATTCAATTTATTTTTTTGTTAAAATTTAAAAATTATTTTTTTATATTTTCTGGTTATTTTAATTTTCTAGTGTAAAAAAAAAATAATATTTTGATGTATATTCAAGTGAAAAATAACCACTACTATATTCTCAAACATCCTTAAATAAAAATAATTTACTTGTACTATATCTTCAAATAAGTTGCTGGGAATTATTAGAATTAAATTCAATTCACATGGTTAAATAAATTCACGTGTTTGGAACTTTTTAGGTATTGAATTGAATTCCAAATAAAATTTAATTTATAAAAAAATCAATAAAAACAGTCAAGAGGGAGACCCTCTAATTTGCTCAAGTGATTAAATTATAATTGATATTAAAAATCATTTTCCAAAAATATCCAGCTCTTTTTAATTTCTACGGCATCGGATACCAGTTCTGTCAATAACTTGCCTCTACCACCCAAAAAAATCTCCCATTCAAAAAATAATTTTACAAATAGATTGCATTTACATGTATGTAAAGGTGAAATCACATTCAATCCATAAGGATAATTGCAATTTGTCAAGAAACAAGAATACATTATTCATATTTGTATCAATGTTTACTGGATTAAATTAAGTCAACAAAACAAGCACTTTTTTCATAGTTTTTAGATCCGGTTCAGTGGCAGGCCCGGTTCAAGGCCCAGATTCCGGGTTTTGACCAGGTTGTTCAGTTCAAGTCTTTTTTTTATAATCAAAACGATATCATTTTAGTAAAAAATAACAACAGTCAACGAGTTGCAACCGGGTTTTGATCGAGTCTTACCGGGTCACACCGAGTTTTTCCTTTCCCTATTTTTTCTTCAACTAGACCCGGTTCCAGTCTCGAGTCAGACCGGATTTCAAAACTATGCTTTTTCTAATGTTTTTACATGAAAAGCTACTAGCAATTTCAGAAAATTTTCAAAACACCCGAGACCTCCAAGTTCTTAGAATTGATTTTCTTTATCCATGGTTTCGGATTAAGAGTAAAATAGTTAAGATTTCTTATATTTCAAACAATATATTTAAATTTAATTTTATAATTTAATATTTTATCCCAAGTTATAAATCTCCTATCTTTAAAGACTCGCAATTGGAGCTAAAGTCAGGAGACCAAGTGGTAAAGAAAAAAAAAGAAAAAGAAAAAAGGTTACCCTTATTCTCGCCTTTGCTGTTTATTGCCACGTTCAAGGCCGTTAAGCAAAGACTAAGACGTGTGAGGTTTTGCAAAGCAAATTGACAGCATTCGAGCGCATGAAAACCAAGACATGAAATCTTTGAAGGGCCATAACTTATCAACCGCAAATCAAAATCATGGAAGGAATAGGCCATTGAATTCAAGATGATGACACATTTAAAATAAGATCCCCCAATAATTATTTTTAATGGGAGAAAGTAGTCTACAGGACGGTCAAAATTGTTGGATACTGAGGGTAAATTTTATTTGGTCCCTAAAATATATTTTTGCTTCGAATTAGACATTCAATGTTAATTTTATATTTAAATTTTTAATTTTGGCAATTATATTTTATTTTTCATTATAAAAATATTTATGTTAATTCATTGTAAGAATTTAATATGATCAAATCAGATTTTATTGAAAAATATATTCAAAGTATAAAACCCTCCTAGCAATAATTTTCCGAGACATGTCCACTTATTTTGAAGTCTAAGTAAACTTGTTTCAAGAGGGCATATGTAGAACACAAAAACTTTCTACCAATCAAAATTCTCCGTGTGTCATTTTTATTTTATTTTTATATAAAATGATAAAATAAAATTGAAATAAGTGACTTGAAAAATAAATAGGTCTTTTATATATTTCTTGGCCATTGAAAGGTTAACACATGAGAAGAGATATTTAAGATATCTTGTCATAAATACAAGATCCTATAAATAAAGATTAATCAATATAATAATATCACGTGATATTAGAAAATAATATGTGAACCCCTAGAAATCTATACAAATAGAGGACCTCACCTTAGACAACATGAGAGAATTTTTCTAGATGCAAAATTTTCTTCAAGACAAGTTTTTTTAAGTAAAGAAGCTCTCTTAAAAGCTTTACAGTCTTTTTTATATACGCTTGAAGTCTATAAAAAACAAAAATTTGTTGAATCAAGTCTAAAAACCTCGTAAGATTTATTTAACATTAAAGATGCTTTTCAGATAACGAAATCATCAAGTTTCGCTCTGCATTACTCGTCTAAATTTATGCTCTTATAAAGTGTAAATCTTAACTTGATTTCACAAATAAATTAAGCATTCAAGGAAATGATTATTTTATTCACTTGTAAAAATATTTTAAATAAAAATTATACAAATCATATATTTTAATAAAACTAAATATTTATACACGTCAAATAATAAAAATTGTGTCTACAGTAACATAGGATTAGGGGACTACCTTCCCATTTAACAAGGCACTCATGGTGAGGACACATCTCGGATCAACAGTGTGGATGCTGATTGAGGTTGCTCGTTGCTGTCATATTGCTCATCGGACAGCGAACAAATCCAACCACTAAACAAGGACTTGAATTTTCTGCCTATGATTTGCCTTCCACCTCTTTTAATAAATGCCCGGGTTTGGCTAGCTTAGGGTTTAGAAACAGTTTTAAAATGTGTTTACCATTACAAACTACTTTTCATACTGAAATATATTAAAATAATATATTTTTTATTTTTTAAAAATTATTTTTAAAACCAGCACATCAAAACGATCCAAAACATATAATTTTTTTTTGAAATTTTTAGAAATACAGGTTGATCCAGGGGTGATCATTTTCAGTTCGATTTTTATAAAAAAATAACCAAACCAAAATTTTTTAAAAAAACTGAAACCGATTCAAACTGATCGGTTTTGATTCAATTTGATTTTTAAAATAAAAACCAGTTTAAATTTTTAATCGATTTAATCGAGTTTTTTTCATAATTCAAGATTTTTTATTTTTTTACTCACACAGCTTACGTTTCCAAACAGCTTGTTAATTGTTTTTGTTTAGGGTTTCGATAAGTTTTAAATTTCAATTGTAACTGGGCTTCGTGGGCTTCCTTTATAGTCACCAGGCCTTGGGCCTTTTCAACAAGAGATAAGTTTTCTTCCTTAATTTAACGCACCAACAAACACGAGGTCGTAGATTAATAATTATTTCCCTCAAAATCAACAATCATTTATGGCAGCTTTACACTAAACATGGTTTAAAATAAATTAAACTACCTAATGAACTACGACACGTTTACATTAAAAATACCTATGTTTTTTTTGGTATTTGTGAAGAAATAAAATATATGACTCCCTCGTGGATAGGATAAGAAACTAGCTTTGTAATCAGTGTTATGTCATGTACACGATTTCAGTGTTCATATTACGGATATATTTTATTATATTGCAGCTTTTTTAGTTGAAAAACATAAGAATATTGCTTATGCTTAATAAAATATAAATCATCAAAAAATCATTAATACTAATTAAGTATTGAAATAGAAAGATAATATTTCTTTGAAAAGTAAAAGATAAATGAGTATGAAAATATTTAACCTTAACCTTTTTTTTTTGAATTTATGCCTTTTTTTTCTACCAAAAATAAATAATTTTTATTTTCTAAAATACATCATGCAAATGTGTTTTTTTATATCAAATATAAAAATAATTTCAATAATCTCTTTCAAACATTATTTTTCATATTACAATAATATGAAAAATTGCTCAAAAAATTAAACACATACAAAATAATTTTTTTAAAAAAATCTCTATAAAAAAGGTTAAATAAGCAAATAAAAAAAATCCATGTATGAGTGATATTAATTAAAATATAAATTTAAAGATTATTTAAAAAACATTAAAAATAAAATTAAAAAAATAGTCTATGAGTTGTGGCTTAATTTGTCAAATTTATAATCCGGATCATGAACTCAAATGGGTTAAATAATATTTTTCTTTTAAATTTATACTTAACTTTTATATATATATATATATATATATATATATATATATATATATTAAAAAAACAAAAGAAGGCCAAAAGAAAATCAAGGGCTGAAAAAATAATAAAAATAAGCTTTTGTATCAAAATTAATTTTTTTTATATAAATTTAAAGAGATGTATAATTTATGTTAATGTTTAAAGTTTAAGGAGCTAAGTATATTTTTTTAAAATGCTCTGTTACATCATCCATGTTGGTCCATCTTCTTTTAATTCCACCATTAATTAAAAAATTAAAAGTAATTGACCTTTAATTATAATCAAATAGTACAAAATTAAACTTTAAAGATTAAAATAAATTATTAAAAATTACATAATTGATCCACAATATTACATGAATTCATGACCCGTGACAGCTACAGTTAAAACACATTAGTGATAATTATATTGTTGGAAAGCATAATAAATCCCTATTCCATGATTTTCTTAACTTCTTTTTCCTCCTCTCATTGTTTGGATCATCTTTTGAGATTAAGATTTGATTATCCATATCAAGTACTATCCAGAATGTATCATACTAATTATTAATGGAACGAAACTTTAAACTGTTGATGGATCACAAATACCATTTATGATTATTAAAGAGCATTATTATTTCCAAACATTTGCGCCTCAAAAATAAATTAAAATCCTTTAATTAAGGTAAAATAAATGCAATATTTCTAACATTCACCGTAAAAAATCAGACTGTTTAAGATCTTCACCGTAGAAAATCAGACTGTTTAAGATCGGGCCAACCCGTTTAATATTCGTAACCCATGGGCCGTGGCGTGGGTGCGTATGGAAATGCCAAACCATCATGAGTCGTGGCGTGATTGACTGGGAGAGGAAGAGGCGTCGTCGACGTGAGAGAGATCCATCCTCTGACCAACACGACAAAAAGTGGCACATCTATGCCTAACGTTTGACGGTCAAAGGGCATAATTTCACCAAACATGTAATAAAACTAAAAGAAAAAAAAAAAAAATTCTCTGTCTTGGTTTTTTTTTCCTTCCAGTCTGCTAAGAACATGATAGAAAGACAACAAGAAGGGTGGCATTAGAAATTTAATTTCTGTTATGGTGAATTATTCAGTTCTCTCACAACAACAATGAAGGGCCGAGTCACTACCAAAGCATCTGTAAAATGGATTCTGTTTCTCTGTGTATTTTGCTTCGCTATTGGAACTCTCTTCTCTAACAGGTGCACCCTCCCTCTTCATTTCTTCTTTTATCTTTTTTCTTTCCCCCTCCATTTTCGACCTTTATTTTTTCTTATATTGACGTCAAATCTGTTCATTCGAATCGGGTTTGTGTGTGTGTGTGTGCAGATTATGGGATTCCTCAGCTGAACCCAACGGTCAGCAGCTCCTATCCCAGCGTCGACATGAACAAGTATTGCAAGTCATCAATGACGATTCCACAACTAACAAGGTTTTTAATTAATTAATTAATTATTATTATTATTTATATCTTTTCTATCACAATTCATCAAAATTAGTTTGCCCACCTTTTTGATTGACCTTTTTCTTTTCTTTTTGGTTCTAAAGTCATCGCTTTTTTTTTTTCTTTTTCTTTTTAAAGAATCTTTCGCATAATAACGATGCAATGGACGAAGTGTTGAAAACTCATGAAGCAATTCAGTTAGTGTTTCTTTCACTGACCTTAAGTTAGCCTTTTTTATTTTGACTTTTTCATCGTTGTTAACATCGGTTTCACTTTTGTGGAATTATTGGATGCCTTCCAGATCATTAGATAAGTCAGTTGCGATGCTTCAAATGCAATTAGCAGCATCTAGGAGTTCTCAAGAGATGAGCCTGGATAGCTCTGCTGCTGTGTCAACCTTGTCTCGCGACGGATCGGCAAAGCAGAAAGTTTTCATGGTTATTGGGATCAATACTGCTTTTAGTAGTAGAAAGAGACGTGATTCAGTTAGAGAGACTTGGATGCCTCAAGGTTTTAACTGTCTTCGGTGCATTTCTTGTTTGTTTATGAAAAACTGGGTGTTTTAGCTTGATCGTTTTAGTAATTTTGCAAATTGTTTTGTTATTTTATTAGGGAAGAAGCTTATGCAACTGGAGCGTGAGAAGGGTATTATTGTCCGCTTCATGATTGGCCAAAGGTGAATTAGTTTTATAGTCTTTTGCCCCCTTTAATCATTTATTGTGCAAGTCTGAGAAGTTTCTGTATGTTCCTTTGACACCATCTGTAGGAGAGAATTTTATTGGCTGTAGGTTAGAAGACTTGATCTTGTTAAGCATGTGAAACTACTGCCTTCATTTAACATATATAGTTCATGAGTGCATCAGCCTCTATTCCAAGAGGCAATTTCTAATGTATGAACACATTTTTGCTGAATCTTCATGTTGCATGTGGGGTGGTTATTTTCTGTAGCTAGACTTAATGATGATACTCTATCATCATTCTCATCCATGACCATTTCATGTGGAAAAGGAGGGATACATGCAATTAAATACAGAGCGACCATGAGCCCTGACTGTTTTAATTGCATAATTTCTCTTACATCAAGGCTTTGTGTTGCCCATGCCAGTAATTAACCACTCTCTGCAATGGTTCTTATATTTATGCTGTCAGGTGGTATTTTTGAAGAGATACATCTTTGTGCAATGTTAGTTATTTACCAACACGTAATCCCTCAGATATAATCCTTCTTCTGGAACAGATGGATGGTCAATGTTAGAGAGCTTGGTTTTAGCTAAAGGTTAGACTCCGAGGATGAGGGAAGTAGGGATTGCCCTTTGCCACCTTCCCCTCTCCCTCCTCATTCCTCTCTTTTCCTGTCTGTGTGGTTTTCTGTAGTGTGTTGAATGGCAGTATCCAGCAATATAACTTGCAATTGCAAGTCGTTGATCCTGAAATTGCTGCATTAGAATACTCGGACTAATATAAACATCATAAGTTGACTTGACATGAGGTTGTATCTTACTATATATATCTGCACAAATTTCTATATTGTATTGAATTGGAATTGACCTTGATGACATCTGCATGTATTTGTTTCAGTGCAAACAGCATTTTAGACAGAGCCATTGATTCAGAAGATGCTCAGCATAAGGATTTCCTTAGGCTGGTAAGAAAACCATGATGCTTTTTTCTGTATCTTGAAAGATACAATATACCATGTCAGGAATTGGTTCTCATTATTTTAAATTTTATAGGAGCATGTTGAAGGATACCATGAATTGTCTGCAAAAACAAAAAATTTCTTTTCCACAGCAGTTGCAAAGTGGGATGCAGAGTTTTATGTCAAGGTGGATGATGATGTTCATGTTAATCTGGGTACGCACTGGCTCTTAGCATCCTTGTAAACATAGATTCTATAAAATATTCCCCACTACCTGAGATGATCCACACCCTTCTTTCTTCTGTAGGTGTGCTAGCTTCCACACTTGCTCGCCATCGATCAAAGCCCAGGGTGTACATTGGATGTATGAAATCTGGACCTGTTCTTTCCCAAAGGTAATTCTTTTAGGCCCTCTCTATAATGATGAGAATATTGATTTTAATTATCTTTTTGTCTCTACAAATTGGTGTTATTAGTGTTACATATATCTTGAATTTCCTTTCTATTCGTTAGGAATGCCAAGTATCATGAACCAGAGTATTGGAAATTTGGAGTCGAGGGGAACAACTACTTCCGACACGCAACTGGGCAGATATATGCTATCTCAAAAGAACTGGCCACTTATATCTCCATTAACCAGTGAGGCTAGGAATTTTCAATTAGGAATTTGGTTGGCTGATTCACCTGCTGGGATGCCACATATGGATTGTGGAGCTCTATTTTTGCTAATTTTTTTGAAAATTAATTTCAGTTTTTTTTTTGGGTGTTTTTCAAGACAGTTTATGTTGTGATGCTGATTGTTACTGCAGGCCCATATTGCATAAGTATGCTAATGAAGACGTGTCTCTTGGTGCATGGTTTATTGGTCTTGAGGTTGAGCTCATTGATGACCGCAACATGTGCTGTGGGACACCACCAGGTATTGCTCTCAAAATATCAGTATGAACAGCATATGTTGCTCTAAATTGCATCACAGGCAGGGATTTAATAAGTAAAAAGAAGAATGAAATATGTTTCATGCTTAAGATTGTTACGAGCTTGAATATTGGTTTTAATTTAATCTCGCAAATGGCATGTCTGGGACAACTAGGCATTTATATGGTTCTACTCTTCTTCCCCATTTCAAGCTTGTTACTTGTGTTTTAACTCTGCCACTTCAGACTGCGAGTGGAAGGCACTGGCTGGCAACGTGTGCATTGCATCTTTTGACTGGAGCTGCAGTGGAATCTGCAAATCCGTGGAGAAGATCAAATTTGTTCATGAAAAATGTGGTGAAGGAGATGAATCTGTATGGAGTGATCTCTTTTAAAATTAGGTTGAATTGTATTTGTTGGCAATCAAAGATTATGGAGTTATTCAATTGTGGTTACTGAGAAGGCAGGATGCAGAGTTGAGATGTGGAAGGCAGTCCCCATAGATACTGTACAGTTCACCAAATTCTGAACATATACCTTCTTCAACTTCTGAATGACGCCCATTTGAAGAGTGCTGGAGCAAGACCTTTGGAGTGGATATTTCTGTAGAACCTTTCAATCAAAACTGTTACTTAATTGCATGGAAATGGGTTTTGGAAGATTGTGTTGTGCAGATCTTCTAGCTTTTTTCGTAGTTTTGGCAGGATACAATGTATGTACACCCCAACATTATACTTTCAGATAGGACTAAGGAGTAGAATCACTTCGTTGGAGGCAAAAAGGAGAACAGATAGTTCAATGCAATTTATGAGATAGATAGATACACACACAAGCTGGCGAGTCGGTGTTGCATTCCAGCACGAGTTTTCTTGAGCAGCATTAGCTTCATTGGACTGGCAACACCTTTGTTTAGTTGGAAAAATGGGGAAAAGATGGCACTGCTTATGAATGATAATGCAGATTCTTATTGTCTTAAATGGAAATTTCAACATTCAATTTTAATGATCGATTTCTAGTCTCCGGTTATGATGGCTTTATATTTCCAGATTTTGGCAGATTCAGAGCTCGACATTGAACTTTATGGCAAAGCCATTTATATGCATTATGAATTTCGAGCAGGGGAGGGGAGGGGAGGGGAGGGGAGGGGGAGGGGACGGTCGTTCCCATTTTGTGGTCTGGTTGCATTAGCAGCAAAATTAACGCAGTTTGGACTTCATGTTAAACATTAATATCAAATTAGTAAGCCAGCATTTTCCGATTTCAGTTTTTGACAGGTGTGGACCCATGATAGGTCGCGTGGTAAGTTTTTTTTTTCTTTTGTAAAAATGATGTTTGTAGCCACAAACACGAAATTACAAAAAAAAAAAATTACATAATAAATAAATCAAATTAAAAAAGTAATCATTATAATCTAAGGTTTTTTTTTTTCCCCGAAGACAATAAACAATACAACTTAATTTCTAGCTCATTAAATAGATAAGGATAAAATTGGATAAAAAAAATCTAAAAAAATTAATCAGGATCAACTTAAGTTAGCATAACAAACCTATAATCCTGGTAATTAAGGTCGAGCAAACCCGAGTTATTCTGTCAAACCCATGACCCAAATTATGAGATCGGGATAACCCAATAGAAACAAAGAAAATAACAAAGCCAATTTTCTTCTTTATTTTTTAAAAAACCAATGTCGAATGATGAAAGTAGAAAAAAAAATAAGTAAAAAAAAAACAATGTCAACCTGCTTTAACTTTTTAAACCCGTGTCTTGAATCATTAAATTGAAAACACTCTATCTAGAAAAACCATGAAACTAAATTCTCAATCAATCAAATGTTGAAAGATGAAATTGAAAAAAATATTCAATTATATAAAATCATTTAAAATAAAAAAAATAACAATTAAAAGAATGAGAATCAAAATCAAAATGCAAAATAAATTTTATTTTTTTTAAAGAGTGAAATTAAAATTAAAAATTAATTTAACAAAAGAATTAAAAAAAATTAAATCAATAAAGAAATAACGATAAAAAATGAAATAAAAAACAAAGCAGAATTTTTATTGAAAGATTAAATTGAAAAGAAAAACCATTTCAACAAAAGAAAAAAAAATAAACATCAAATTAAAAAAATAACATATCCCAAATTAAGATTGAATGATGAAATTGAAAACAAATCAAAATTTCACAAAAGAACAAAAAAATTAAAAATCACAAGAATAAAGACTTAAGTGGCAATACCCATAAATCAAATGACAACTCTAAAATCTTGCATGGTAAACACAAATTTCACGTGGAGGGGGGAGAGAGAGAAATAGAAGGGAAAAAAAAGTGTTACCAATGATAAATCATGTCACCACTAACCACATGCGTTGCCCTACAAGAAAAAAGACATATCAATGCTTCCAACGATACGAAGAAAAGGGGATTTTAACCACTAGGAGGCGCCTTACACGCCTACCGTATGCGTCTCCCACACAATGGCACATGCCACTTTTTATTTTTATTTTTTGTTTTATATTATTCAAATACCAAATTTCTCTTTAGTTGATCTGATAATAATGAAAAACTCATAATGAAAATACAAAAAAAGCCCCTTGACTACTTTTAAATTTTTTGCTTTGAATGGTATTTTGGTCATTTTACTATGTTTTTCTTATTTTCTTATTAATTTTTATATTTATTCAAATACTAAATTTCCTCCCAGCTAACTTGATAATATTGAAAAAATCATTCTGAAAACACGAAAAGCCCCTTGACATCATTTTAAAAAATTTTACTTTAAAGTGCATTTTGGTTATTTCATTGTCTTTAAAATGAATATTTTTTTTTTATTTATCTCCGGTCATTTTTGGTAATGATTAATGGGTATTGTGATAAGACCTTAGTGTCTCTAATAACTAGTTTTAGTTTTTTGATGGGAAAAGCAAAACCATAAAAATATTGTTCCATTGAATAACGTATTCACTTACTATTTACAGTGTCTCCACCCTCTTGTTTTAGCTTTTACTAGATTGATGACCCGTACTTTGCTGTGAGCCGGATCAATTTCTTTGCCGCGTAAGAAAACGATGCTAAAGCGTTATCATTGTATTTTAAAAAACAAAAAAAATCAACAAGTCGACATAATAAAAAGAAAACTAAAAAAATAATGATCGTTAAACTCTAGGAATCAAACTGTAGAATGATGAAATCGAGAAAAAAATTAATGAAAAAAATTATTAAAAAACAAAGCACCAGCATAACCAAGTAAGGTTGTCAAAACTCACGTGTAATATCATGCAGACAAGATAATCCAATAGAATAAAAAACATATATAAAAAAACAAAATTTAATTTTAAAGGATAAAATAACATCAATTGAGGAAGAGATGCTTATTTGTTATAAAGACCCCAAGATCAGCTTTGCTAACCAAAAAGAGAATGAAGAACTAGTAGATGCGAAGCAATTGATGTAGTTAGATATGATTGCATGCAACTGATGATGTAAATAACATCAATTAGGTAGAAATTAAATTAATTAGAGTTTGCATTGAATTTTAAGATTAATTGTCTTAGTTAAGGATTTGTTTGAATTGTGATAAATTAGCTATGAATTAACACAATTATGAATGCTTTCATACAATTGAGTATGTAAATAACATCAATCATGTTGAAATTAGATTAATTAGGTTTTGCATTGAATTTTGAAAAGAATTTCCATAATTGAGTATTTGTTTTTTAAATTGTGATAAATTAGCTATGAATTGATACAATTAGAAAAATATTTCATGCAACAAAGTAGGTAAAGAACATCAAATATGTTAAAATTAAATAAATTAGAATTGCATTGAATCTTGGGATTAATTATCGAAATTGAATATTTTATTTGAATTGTGATAAATGAGTTATAAATTAATGCACATTCCAACAAACACATTAATTTAAAGTAAAATAAATAAATAAATAAATTTAAATTTTTTCAAAAACACTTTTAAAATACAAAAACAAACATTCCAACAAATTAACCATATATTTTTTGATTTTTAGTTAATTTCATGAAGCATAAACTACTGCGTTGCATTAACATTCCAAACATGTAATCATATGAAGATGATTTATAGCTGTTACATCTTGAATGTGCATCGATAGAGTTGAGACTTTCTTCTAATTGTTCCCCTTCGTGCCTATCTTTCATCTCTATACCAATTTGTTTTAGATGCTTAATTCTATGTGACCTTTTATTTGTTGGCTTTTTAGGTGTTTTTTGAAGGGATGAGTAAAAAAATCAAAAAACCAAGAAAAAAAAAACTAAAAAAATCAAACCATGAAAAAAATCGATTAGAATTTAAAAAAAACCTGCCTGTTCGGTTCGGTTTTGATTTTGTAAATCTAAAACAAAAAAAACCAAACCAAAACAAAAAAAAATCTAAAAAAAAACCGAAGCTTTCTTCTATCAACGCGGATATGGTTTATGTAGATGAGGTTTCCTTTTAAGAACTTTGTTAGTTGAACATGAAAAGCAACATCTTCATCGCTAATAATTGCACAATTCGTATCCGAGAAGTTGATGGGGTTTTTATTCTTAGGTATATATAAATGTTAAATGAGTTTGCTATGAAATCACTGCCTTGTTTTTTAATGGTAACGTCAGTGTGTGACTGTGTGGGTGTGTTAAATTCAACTGAGCTCTTTACAGAATTTTAAATTACTTCGTGTAAAAATTGATCCAAAATAAATTATATAATTTAATAAATTTAAAAATAATTTGAATAATTAGTAAAAATATAACACAATTTTTAAAAAAACTTTAAGACGATATTATATATATATATATATATATATATATATATATATTAAGATGATGATTGACTGGATTGATCTTGGTCAACCTACGACCAGGATCATAAACTTTAATTAGTTTAATAATTTTATTGTTTTTGTAAATTATTTTCATTTAATTTTATTATAACATTAGATGCTTTCAAAATCAAGCACCAACCCTAAAAAAATATTTATTTGAGATTGTGATAACTTTATAAAAACTTAAAAAAATATACCATAAATTTCAAGAACATCGAAATAAAAAAAAATTTTAAAAACAAAAACTAAAATAAAACATATTAGGTTTGATAAATAAATCTACTAAACTTGTGAATTAAGTAATCCAAGTTAATATGTCAAACTTACAAACAAAATTAAAATAAGTTATCAACTTTAAATCCTCATTAACATAAAATAAAAAAAATTAATAAAAAAAAGATTAAAATAAAAAAAAATAACAAATTATAATTCACAACACAAATGAATATTGGGAAACAATGTTTCCCTTTTAGCTTAATATCACACGCTCTTAATGTCTGCATTGTCTTCGTTTTGTTTTAATTTTTTAGAATTTAATTTTTTATTCGGCCCGCATCATAGCACGGAGATGGCTCGTATGTTTTTCGAACTGTGTTAATAAGCTACTCTCTCTCAACCAGAAGTGAACTCAATTAACCCAACTCTCTCCCTCACTCACAAACAAACACAGAGGTCTTTTTCCTGATCTTCCTCCTCAAATGCGAATTGAAGTCTCTTCATAGAATTGAAGAAAATCAGCTGTAAAAATATAAGAAGGTAGACAATAGAAACAGAAATTTGAAGAGAAATGGAAAACTCGGACATATCGCTGGGATTGCACGACTTCCTAGAACGGATGCGCCATCCATCCGCCGCCGATTTTGTCAAATCCATTAAAAGGTCTTTCTCTCTCTAATCGCTCAGAGCACACACAGAATCTATAAATAGAGTATTTATGATTGTATTCGAGTCTTTTTTATTTTATTTTGTTTGTTTGTTTGTTTATACATAATATCTTAATTCCGATTATTTGTCGATGTTCTTCTTTCTGTGAGACATGAAATGCAATTACTATAATAAGCTTAAGTTTTAGAGTTAAAAAAAAATGCAATTTTTCTAGATACTAGATGGTATTTAACATCACTGTAGAAACGATAGTTTAGACCCCTAGAAACGACTGGGTTCTTTCTTAATAAGAATAG
This sequence comes from Populus nigra, assembly GCF_951802175.1. Lineage (NCBI taxonomy): Eukaryota > Viridiplantae > Streptophyta > Magnoliopsida > Malpighiales > Salicaceae > Populus > Populus nigra. The sequence goes on along the minus strand of NC_084856.1, from coordinate 7,340,445 downwards.
AAAGCAATTCCCACGAGGAGGAAAAGAAAATTGTTTTTTGGTGGGTAATAATAGTTTTGAATGGTGGGTTTTCTTTTGGTGCTCAATTCCGTTTGTCATGTCGAAATGCTACATTGTGGGTCTCTTGAGTTTAGTTACAATGGCTATATGAGTTTGCGGGGATCCATCTATTTTTAGGAATGCAACGATGCAGGAAGCTACTTAGCTGTTGGAATTGAGTTGAGAAGGCAGTTTTCCTGTGTTTCCTACCCGCCTACCTTCCAAAGTATTAGTATTAATGCTAAATGGCTTGCATGAATTTGTTTAAGCTCTAAAATATAAGGTTTGACTGTGCGATGGTACTTCTGTATGGCAGCTTTATCGTCTCCTTTTCAAACCATGCTCCTGATCCGGAAAGGGACAGTGCTCTCGTGCAGGAGTTCCTTGCCAACATGGAAACGGCTTTCAAGGCTCATCCGCTTTGGGCTGGTTGCTCTGAGGAGGAGCTCGAGAGTGCTGGCGAAGTGAGTTGATTGACTTTTACCTTGATGGCAATCCATTATGATATGAAAACTGTGATATATTAATGTTTCCTTATAAGTTAGCCAGATCTTTTTGAACAGACTAACGTCCTGTTCAGCACCCCTCCAAAAAAGAAGAAAAGGGGAAAATTTCTTATCATAGGCACAACACTAATTACTTCTTGCTTAATGAATGGCAATTCTTATTGATGTTCATTTCTTACTTCTGGGCTTTCTCTAATATACAGGGACTTGAGAAGTATGTTATGACAAAGTTATCTTCCCGTGTATTTGCTTCAGTTCCAGATGACGTGGAAGTTGATAAGCAACTTTCTGAGAAGATATCCTTGATTCAACAGTTCATTCGACCAGAAAATTTAGATATTAAGCCTGCCTTTCAAAATGAAACATCATGGCTGGTGAGTTGATGGTTTTCCATAACCATCGATTTTCTTTTCGTGGCATGGATACTATTTTCCCTTTGCACAGAGTGCATTTTGCAAATCTGTGTTTGAAACAATGGATGTGTTCCAAGCAGCCACAAATTCGAAACACAGCAGCAGCTTAAACCAGTGGCATTAATTTATGCTTTATATAAGAGGCAGAATTCCTCTTGTTAGCAACCTTTTCTGTTGAAAACATTGCATGTATGATGCATTGCTGTTAAGCCTGCCCTGTCCACTCTTTTTTTTTGACATTAATATAACAATGGAAGACATGTCTTTTTCAATATACAGAATCGTGCAAAATGGAGGTGACTTCTTTTTTCTTTCCTCATTGCTAGGATTACCAATGTACTGCATTGCCCTTGTGAGTGTCAAATTCAATCATATACAGGTTGAAGAACAGCCTGTAGATGGATCCAATCTTGTTATACCTTGTGATCTGAAAGTAACTCCAAATATTTTTGTTGTGTTTGCTTGCTAAGAAGGCATGATCCATATATTGTCCTTAACGGTAGTAGTCAATTATTTATCTCAGATAACTAAAGCATGAAATACTCTCACAAATATATCAATTTACAAGGTGTACAGGGCATCTGAAACTGTTCATATTAATGAAAAACAACTGTTAACAACTGGCCATGACTTTTATCAATCATCTGCTGTTTCAATTTTGGGATTCATCTTTTTTTTCCCTATAATCCGTCTTATTAATATGATGTTCACACCACCCTGTTTTCCATTTATTTTTTGTCAAATCAAAGAATTTTATCAATCTGTGTTTGCTTGCTGTCAGACTAATTGAATAATCAGAATAACAAAGTTGACTGGTAATGTTTATTAGATACTACTGTATACAACTGTTTTTTACACTTATGTAATACGCACCTTTTAAATCTCTTTATAGCTATGAGTTGTGGCAACCAAATCATTCTCTTTTGGCTAAGTGAACTTATTACTTGGGGGGGGGGGGATTTCCATTGGGTGGTAGTAACCAACTATATTCCTGGATCATATCTCAATTATCTTCAGCTTTGCCTTATTCATTTCTTTATGTTTATGTTGGCAGCTTGCCCAAAAAGAGCTGCAAAAGGTTAACTTATACAGAGCACCAAGAGACAAGCTTGTGTGTATCCTCAATTGTTGCAAAGTCATAAATAATTTACTGTTCAATGCCTCAATGGCTTCAAATGAGAATCCTCCTGGAGCTGATGAATTTCTTCCTGTTTTGATTTATGTCACTATAAAGGTGAGATAAACAATTGTAATAATTAGATTTACTTGGCATTAAATTTGAAATTGTTCTGAATTTTGCTTCCATACCAAAGGAAATTATTTGTTCTGAATTAACTGTTCACTCAATCATAATCATCATTGGTTAAAGTTGATTGCTGTGTTTTAATTAGCATTTCTAGAGGAATTTACTGGACTAGATTTGAGGTTTTCATGGCAAGTTCTGATTCAAAATGCTTATGATCTCTGGGTTTCGACCCTCCAAGTTTCTTAAACATTTGATTCAAATTTGAATGCAAATCAAAACTTTACATGCTTGTGAAGAGTTCATTTGTGTAATTAATAAAATTTCCTATGCACATCAATAGATTAATTGTGTGGACACAAGTTGATGTAGTTCCTCTTCTGTTGATCATTTAATCTGCCTCATAACATTTTGATCTTTACTGCCCTAATTTGTTGCGATCTTTTTTTTCTAGAACTCTCTTATAAAAATCAAACTAAAGAATCATAGATTATCAGATCAATTCTGTTAAAGTAAATTCTCATTATGCAGATATTGTCCTTTTGACTCTTGAAAGCCTGCATTTTTGCATTAGAACCATGCCTGAAAACATTAGTGGATGAAATTCAATACTATTCTCAAGCAACCCAAAAGGCTTTTAATCCTTATAGTCTCGTCTTTGGTTTGCTCAATTAAAAAATTAAATCCACATTTCATTTTATTCTCTACCAACTCAGATTGATCTGCTTCACCAAAATTATGCAGGCAAATCCCCCACAACTGCACTCGAATTTGTTGTATATTCAACGGTACAGGTGTCAATCTCGACTAGTTGGAGAAGCAGCCTATTTTCTTACGAACATTCTCTCTGCAGAGTCTTTCATCTCAAACATTGATGCAAAATCACTTTCAATGGAGGAATCTGAATTTGAAAAAAACATGGAACTTGCTCGAGACCTTACTGGCCTTTCAACTGATTTGAATGGTCTGTCTACTCAAAGTGATCAAAATGCAGGAAACAATTCCAGAGCAGAACTTATGGAATCCAAACATCGAGCTTTGAGCTCTAAGAAGGAAAGGGACTTGTCAATTGGATCTAGATCTTCTGAAGTGACATCTATGAGTAAGGATCTGCAATATGCCAAAGATGAGTCGCCAATGGAAAAGATTTCATCACTCTCAGATATAGAGAATAAAGGAGCAACTTTGCTTTTGAAGGAGGATCTGACAAGTCAGGTCCTTAGAGAATACCCATACTTGTTTGCCAGTGTTGGTGATCTAACAATCAATGATGTAGAAGGCCTACTAAATAATTACAAACAACTTGTCTTCAAGTATGTTTGTCTTTCTAAAGGGCTGGGTGTTGCTAATCCATCTCTTCCTTTGACTAGTTCTCAGACGCAAGTTCATGGTGATGTCAAAACTCTGAACTATGACCAAAATACCACAGCAGTAGAGGCAAATAAAGAGTCACGTAAACATACTGGTATGACAGATGGTTTAAATATGGTTTCCCTTGTTGACGAAGAGAATGTTGAATTGAAGCCCAGGAACCATCAAGATAGCACAGCAGGAGAGCCAAATGACGAGTCACAGACACATACTAGTATGACAGATGGTTCAAATATGCTTTCCCTTGTTGGTGAAGAGATTCTTGTATCAAAGCCTAAGCAGAACGAGGCAATGGTGTCTCAGTATGAGGGAAAGGATGAGAATTCTCAATGATAGCCACTGGGACATGCCTCGAGATGAGGAAAAGCATGAGAGTTCTTAACAATAGCTCACGAGGGCATGTCTACTGTGGGAGTAAAATGACTCGGTACTACAGTGGCCATCAGAGCTACAGTTATAACACTATCTTATTTTGATGTTGCAACGAGTAAGTTATAACACTATCAGTCAATGTGTGGTGAGACCTTTCAGCGAGGAAATGGAATTGATCATTCCCTCTTTCTTACCTTCATCAAATAGCATTTCCCCGGAGAAATGGATTTGATAGCAGCTCGATTCTGCAAAGCCTCAACCCAGACCACACACGAAATTTGTTAAATACTTGTAGAACAATTTGATTAGCCATGATAAGGTTGCATTTGAAAACTGGATGATTATTTTCTTGCCTTCATTGCCTGTCTATTTACCTCAATCAAAAGGCATGTCTTTGCAGTTCTTTTCGTACTGTTTTCCTCTCATGTTCTCATTCAGCATCTGAGCAAGTGAGGATGTGATGGTACAGGCGGTTGTGGTAATATGGACTGACCCCTATATCATGCCATTCCTATTTGTTTCTGTATGAAATGTGATTGAAGGTTGTGGCTGTTTCGAGTTTTGACACTTTCTTTTAATCCGGCTTCTGGTCTATGACGTATAGTTTAAATCTTCATGACCAAGCAGTCAAGGGTGAATAGCGGATTTGCACTGCAATTTTTTTTTCACCCAATGAACCAAAATTAAAGATAATGTTGAACGCCATATCGATGTGATATAATCAATTATCTTTGGATTTGTCAAAGCAGGTGACCTCAAACAACGATCCTGATCAGCAGCTAAAAAAGTTGAAACGTTCTTATTCTTTTCCTGCCCTGAATGACTGGTTTCATTTCAAAAGATGGCAATGACAAAAATGTGACATCTAATCACCTACTTTGTTTGATCACTATTTGGAACTGGGATGTGACATTGGCTCGTCTTCTTCCTGTTATACTTCTCGATAAAACCATGTTCTAACTTCAATAATGCTAGGCCATTCACCTCCATTTGTGGAAACAACATACAGTAGTAGTGCATGTAGGACAAACAACAAAACCAAGAGAATTTAATTTTATGGTATCTTGGAATTGATCTTCTCTGAATCTGGCCATCTGGGTCTTTTTTGTTTTGCCTGTTCATGTTAGGCTTCTTCATAGTCAGGCATTAAGTTATGTTTGTTTTAATTTTTAAGCTTTTTAAGTGTTTGTTTGTGTTTTTAATCAGTAAAAAACATGTGATAATTATTATTTGTTTTTTTTTTTCTGTCAATGTCATTTATTTGGGTATCAATTATATAATTTTGGTATTTCTCTAGACTTGGAGGGTTGTTCTAAGTATATAATGTTGAATTAGATCATATGTTGAGATTTTTAGGTAAAACTTGAATTTAAAGTTTTTGACTTGGTCTTTTTGGCAACCTATCAAGTTTTGTATCTCCTTTGTGAGTGGTGTACTTCTCTTAACTATGTATCTCTAAATTAGTGATTTCTTTTGTATTTTTGTGTTTAATATTGTGATAGCTTTTGTGATTGTGATTTGAAAAAAATTGTTTTATAAAAAGTACTTTTGGTTAAGGTTGGTTTGACATTTATATATGTTTGATTAAAACTGTGTTTGAAATTAAGGTTGAATAAAAAGTAGTTTAATGTGTTTGGTTAAACATGCTACGTTATCATGCGATCTCCTTCCAATTTATGTAGTGTTATTGAATAATATTAAATACTAGTTTTTGAGTAAAATACAATTAAAAAAAATTGAATATTTTTTCAGGTCGAACGTGGTTCGATGAACAGTAGAGTCACTATTCACATGAACAGTGCCAAGTGAATTAATCCACTTGGCAGTGTTTACTTCTTGAATTATAGCACTCGAAAATTATAATTTTCTATTTATTTCTATGATGAAATAAGTGCTAGTTGCAGCATTATAAAAGATGAGTTGTGCTCTTAATGATTTTCATATATTGATATACCAAGTTAAGTATATAAGAATACTCTTAATGAAAGATCACCTATATAAGTGAAAAATATGGCTTTTTCTTTGATAATTTTGATATAGGCTAAATTCTTTAAAGCACTCATGAATCCAAGAGTTGTTCATGAACAAATGAACACAACAATGAGAACCAAAGGAAATCTCTAGGCACATAATCATATGAATACTATTTTCTTGGTATGTACAAAAGACTAAATAGTTCAAGACATTAATTTTACTGTTTAGCCAAATAAATTCAATAGTATTTCACCAAGGAAAGTTCAAAGCCAAAAGTTTCATATATATATAATGATCCATTAAACTAGTATCTCTTTATGAATCTTTGAGTCATTTTTAAACTGATCAATTTTTTTTTTTTCATTTGGGGGATTATTGGAACATTGTTTAAAACATGGTTAATATACAAATTTGGGGCTAAAACCTTGTTGGAATTTAATCTTCAACGTTAGCTCTTTAACATGAAATACTAACATGATTTATATAAATTGTAGATGAAAATGAAATTGATCTTAAACAACTTTTGGTTGATATATTTTGGAGAAACCCATAACTCTAAAAAAAATCCTATCCCTCGTAGGAAAGAAACAAGCTTTCCTAGTGGTTTATTTAGTAGCATGTCACACCATGACAAATACAAGAGTCTTTGAAATAAAAGGAAAATATTGGGAAAAAAGAAGTCATCACCTAGTAATTAAAAAAAATTAGAAATCCTAAAACAAGCAATAGTTTCAAAGATTTAGGTAAGGGGTTGGTTATTTTTAAGGAAAGATCGATGTCACTCTTACTCATCCTTTCAAAGAAAAGTTACATTTGCTATATGTTTTCACCTAAATTATATTCTATAAATTATCTGAATTATTTTTTGAAATTATTTTATTTCATTTAAAAAAGGATATCGATCCCTGATAATAGGGAAATTGTTGATAGATTTGATGTTAATCCATAAAAATAGTAGATTTCATCAATTTAGACCTTTTAACAAAAAAAAATTGATGTTAATTCCTAAAATAAAAGATTTTATTGATTTAGGATTTTGAACAAAAAAGTATTTGAAATTAATCCTTAAAATACAAGATTTCACCGATTTAAGTTTCTGAAAGAGACATTTTGATGTTAATCCCTAAAACATGAGTTTTTATTAGTTTAAGATTTTGAATATAAAATCAACGATATTGCACATAAAAACATCATTGCATAAAAATCAAAACTTTCACATATAAAAATCAAAACATCCACTTGTAAGATTGATAACATTGCACAAATAATTCGCCATAAATAAACCAAAACAACACATTATTTAACACAAATAAATCAACTTGACAGAAGATGAAACACTAATCATTTAGAATAGATAAGTCAAAAGTAACCAAATTTCACTTCAATCTCTTTTTTTCTAGTTTTGATTTTCAACCATCAATCTTCTTTCTTTAATTTAATTTTTCATTTTTCATATTTCATTTTTTTTCATATTTCATTTTGTTTTTTTAAAAGACATCAACAAGAGAGAAAAATCGTAAAAAATTACAAAATGGGCACACAAATGGCTAAAAACATATTTATTCTTTTTTTTTTTTGCTTTTTTTTGGATTTTAAAAGAATAATTTGGAAATAGGGGTCAAAATTGGGTTATGATAGGGCACTCGATATTTTAGATGAGAGATGACCTCAACAGTGTAAGCTTTTGGTTTAAACTCACAAAAACACATGTGCATGGCCTAACCCAACCTGGCTAGTGCTTGGGCTTTGGGCTAAGCCTGGGCCTAGGCTTAACTTTAGGTTTACTGTAAAATAATTTTTTAGGTTATAGAAGATTCTTTTTTTACCAATTTAATTTTGATTTCCCGTCATAACTTTAAGTTTAATCAACTTTTTTAGTTTTTTTTAGAATTGATTATTCATAACCTAGATAGTTTTTGCAGTTTTTTAAAAACAAAATTATTAGGTTTAATTCTAGTTTTATGACGGGAAATGAAAGCTGATTATGGAGGGAATTTAATGTCGTACTAATCAGAATTAATTCATATCATTTTTTGTTCCAAAATTCACTCTAAAAAGGAGTTTTGAGAAAGGTTTTCTAAATTGTTTTTCTAAATTTTATACATTCTTCCTCTCTTTAGTTTTTTAATCTTCTCCTTAGTTGTGAGTTTTGTTTCTCCTTTTAATCTAGAGTTTAGATTTGGTCTTATTGAGAGATACTTGAGGTGCATTATATTTGGTTCATAGACCTTGTTTAAAAGTGCATATATATAAGGTGATGTTGTTGAAATCTTGAGAGACTTATTATAAACATCTTTTGTACCAATGATTCATTCTTGACAACAATAATATCTTATCAATTTTAGAGTGCTTCAACAAATAAGTAACCCTTTTTCATTTTGTCTAATTTAATACACTAGTATACATATTAAGATTGTATTTTAGTCTCATGTGATATATTGAATATATGCATAATATGCATGTTACGTGCTTAATATGTTTAAAATTGTTTACAAATTTGCCATGATATATAGAATTACATGCTTGTAGTTTCAAAATATATGAACTCTAAACTTTTCTTGAACATATAATTTGTTTAGAATCCTCTTGTTATGATAAACTAAACTTACTCATTTTTAGGTTTTTTTTTTCTTCTTATCTTGCAGGGTAACCATTTTAGATATTCTTTTCTCTTTTATATTTTCCAGGAAACAAACCTACCTTAGTCACTTCAAATCAGGTAATAAACCCATATGATAAAAGTCAAATGAATTGGATGGTAAAATGCATTACAAAAATGAAAATCCTTTCAATCAAGTTCATATAAACAACATATTAAGACTTAAGAAGACATGTGGAAATGCAGGTTGTTGGAGATGGAACAAATATTTGGTCGAAATAAAAGTGGATTATGCAAATGGATAATGATGATGATGATGATAAAGGGAGTGTTTGGGAACACGGTGCAAACCACGTTCCTTCAAAATTTTAAATTTTTTTTCTTAAAATAATTTTTTAATGTTTTTGGATCGTTTTGATGTGCTGATATCAAAAATAATTTTTAAAAAATAAAAATTTTTTTTATTTTGATGCATTTCGAAGTGAAAAACACTTTAAACCATCACCGCTACCACAATCTCAAACACACCCGAAGTAAAAGGTCATCTTTTCTATCCACTCTCCATCTTTGGATTTTATACATAGTAATAATAACATCAGTAGAATTATAATAATTTCACAGCACCACCTACAATTATGAACTAACCAACATGTCACTTGTAAGGATGATAAAAGAAGAATACCAAATTCATTTTCACATGCTTACATATTTGACTTGTCTATTGAGTTGTGTACATCTACTTTCTTGGATAATTTTATGCATACGTGATTAGTATGTGATTGGTCCTCCATTTTAGTTTTAGACACCAATTAAAAAATACTCTCACTACTCCTCTATTATTATATTGGACTTAAATAGTGACAATATTTTTTATTTGGTGACTATGACCAATTTTTTTTAGAATTGTGAAGAGGGTTTCTATATATATGCATGTTTTCTACTATTGAATGAATTATTTATGTTACTTCCAAGAGTTATTACAATTTTACTTGTTCAAAATATGATGAAATGCATTAATGTAATTTTATAAATGTAAAAGAACAATTGTTACATTAAATATGGTTTTGGATTTTGGATTTAATGGTTAGCAAGCATTCAAAACTTTCTTGTACAACTAAAACAATCTCATCCTAAACAACAAAAAACTATAAAATGATGAACATCTTTGAATGAGAATTTGAATAGATAAAGTGTGGATTTAAAATCAGTTAGCAATGATTTTTTTTGATTGACTTGGTGAGAAGTTAAATCAAGAAATCCTAGTAGGATTATGAAAAAAAAAGTAGTTGCATTAATTAGCATCTGTAAATTGTTACCCTTCATTTAATTTTATAAGTACACATAAAATTTAACAATAATAAACTTGTCTATATATTTGGCTAATGGATATATTTATCTCAATTGACTTGAAGATTTTGTGAACTAATGTAATTGCCATCTTTAGCTAGGGACTATTAAAGGGCTTTAGCCTTAAGAGTCTTGGAACATGCAAGATTCATATATTTATTAAGTTTGGTCAATAAACTCAAGTAAAGTTTTGAAAGTCTGAACAAGAGAGGTTAGCTCATGTTCCATCTGAGAAGCATGACCAAACTCAATCCCAAGGTAAAAACAAAATATTAGGGATCACTCTCCAAGTCTTTATGATCATATATCTTTAAAAGGATCAAAGATCTTTCTTCAAGTCTCTCGGACCATCTTTCTCTAAAAGGATCTAGTATCTTTCTCCAAGTCTCTGTAAATATTTTTTTCAAAAATATTAGGGATCCTTCTTCAGGTCTCTATTCTACTCATCTCTAACAACATCCAAGACTTTTTTTTTCCTAGAATGTATTTTTTCAATACATACATAGGCCATATTACTTATTTTTACACTTATCCTCTAATATTATTCCTTGATTACAACTCCTAACAAGAATCTCTCAAGGTACAATCCATACTAGAAGTAAAACCCAATCTTTAGAGGTCATCCTATAGGTACACATAACTTAAATACCCATAACATTTGTTCTAATCAGATTAGCCTCCTCCCATATTCTCCTTGGTAAACAAATGAGAGGGTAAAATAAATATCTTGATAATTGAAGCATGGTTGTAGAGTTTGGTAGTGCCATGGGTATAAGATCATTATTCACCCTCATTAGGGTTTAGTCAGAATTCCTTCTCAAAAACCAAACAAACACCTATTTTGGGAAGCTGCCTAGGAGAGAGCTCGGGATAAATCTATTTTTTAAAAGGTTCCTTTTATAACATCCTCAGTGATCACTCTTAGTTTAAAAGAACTGTAATTATCTCTAAGGTTTCTCCAGCCTATAAGCTTACTGGTTCTATATTGGACTTTTTAGTAGACTAAAAAAAAATCAAAAGATGAATCTTTTGAGCCACCTCTCATTTGATGTTGGGTCCCTAATATGCCTAATAGAGTCTAATTTATATACATATAATAAATGATATATGGGAGATAATGCATGTGATCCTTTACATAATTGTATACATGGTGAGTTTTTCCTATATACCCTATTTGCATCCCTCCAATAAAAATACCTAGGCTAGAAAGTTGATAATGCACTTGATTATGTTTTGGGCCAATTACTCATATAAAGTTGTCTTAGTATTGCTAAGCTTGGCATTTGGTTACATTTTCCCTAAGGTGTCTTCTAAGACGAGGAACATCCTCATATCCTAAATGGCCTCTCTATAAGAATTTACAACATACTGCTTCTCCCTTTTAGCCTTTTACATGGTTAGTTTTCCTTTAAAACAATTTCATATAGAAAACTTTTAGGACTATAGGAGAAAATATAAAACTATGCCAACTCATGGCCTCTATCAACACATTCTGATATAGACTAACAATAATGAAAGACACTTAAAAAAAGTACCTCCCTTAACTGTCTTATTAACTTTTGAAAGCCACCAGGACGATCTACTCATTTAGGTGTAACTAACTCATGCATAAATTATATATATATAAAAACATCTTAACAAAACCTAAGAGAGAGAACTGATACCTAAATTTTAACATATATATATGGGGATTGTTATCTTATGTCCCCTACAGTTGGCACTTTTAGTTTATTTTCTTATCCTTGTAATACTCTTTTAGATCTAGGCTACATACTCATTCTTGATCTTACATGATATCTTAGCCAACTCATTTATGGTAACATAAATAGGGTATAGATCCTCGAGTTTTTCCTTAGTTTGTCATGGTGAAGCCCAAATAGGACTCCTACATTTATGATGACTCAATCAAATATTATGATAAAGAGGTAAAATAAGTGAAACTAACCTACTCAGAACCAACAAAATGAATGGCCTATACCCTTTATTATGATAATAAATCCTTGGAAATGGAAAGAAAAATGGCTAAACAAGTAAAGTAATAAGGGACAACACTTAAAGGTATTATATAAAGACATATACCTTATTATATAAATTGTAACACCTTTTTTTTTAACAAAATTATCAAAAAGATACATGGTGAAACATCGTGGATAAGTTTGAAATTCTTAAATGTATTATAATGACTTATCTCCCAAAGCTTGATGCTATTTACCCCTAAAATCACACACTTTGGATCATCATTACCTATCAAACAAGATAAAAGATGAATATTAGGAACCAAATAAATATTTATTAATCAAACCTTCCTATTGCTCCACTTATGAAGGTTTTAGATATAAGGAAAGTGAAAGGGTTGTGCCTTAAAGGCCTTGAAATGTGCAAGATTTGCATATTTACTAAATTTGATCAATAGGCCATGAAAAACAAGTTTTGGGAGGTGAATAAAAAAAGCAGGCCTATACGCCATCTAAGAAAGCATAGCCAGGCTCATTCTCGAAGTAAAAACACATGCAACAATATGATAGCTCCTAGCGTATATGTTTGCCTACTTAGGCTTAGAAGTCATATATTAGAATTGGTAGTCACATTATAGGCTCAAGATTTATATTCCCAGACCCTTGATGATTTATGTTAAAATAAAAACCCTTTCTAGTGCATGGATGACATGTGGCATTTCCCCTTCCATGAAAATAGAGGGAGGCATTAAAGGTTTTTGATCCCCTTTCATGAATAATCACATTAAGGAGTAATTATAACTAACAAAATAAAGAGCATGTAAAAATAAATCCCTGCGATAACACATATATACAAAACCAAAAACTCACAAGGTTGGGGAGATGAAGAATTTTAGAATATCTCTTTCATACACTTCACAACACCATAAATTTCCCTCCACCTTTATTGATACTAACTTAAGTATTAACAGGTCTTTTGATCCTATTAAAGGACTTGTTGTACAAGTATTTGAGAAGTCCAAATTTAATAGTCATATTCAATTGCTCGACCTCCAAGCTCAACAGCCCATTATGGAGGAGGCCAGTCAACTTTCTTAAGAGGCCTACAAATCATCACCCCATTAACCATTTATTTTTGTCCATACCTAACGACACATTGACTATTGTAATTCTGTAATTATTTGCAAAAAAAAAAAAGGATAATGATAAGGAAAGAGAAATTGCATTAACATTAATTATATGTTTTTTTTACTATATTGAAAAGGTTTGTCGAGCCTTGAGTTATACAATGGGTAGTCATTTTTTGTTACATAATAATCAAATAAACTAATATTATTGAGATTCAAATATGCTTTACAAAAAGCGTTATCCAGTAAACTATTTATGCTTGTGTTTTATTTAATTGTATTAAATATGTTTATGGTATTACAACATTATCCACTTGTATAAATAAATGAGACAAAATGTTGAGATATTTTCATTTTTTGTATGGGGATATAGAGTTAATTTCCTAATTATTAGGTTTTAGATTTCCTATATAATTATTTCCTAAGTTATCTTATTTAGTATTGTGTGTGTGTGTGTTATACACTTCTCATTATCTCAACAAGAAAATCAAAAGAATATTTTTTTATTGAAAATATAGATTCATAACTAGATTTATAAAATCCTTGAACCTTTATTTTTTTCCTTATTATTATCTGATTTTTTCCTTTTTTGAAGTCCTTTAGTCCTCTAGGAAAAAAAAACTAACATATAGAATCATTTTTTTCTTTGATGTATTAATAAGAATATATTGTGTTTGTGAATGATTTTCTAAAAATAATAGAGACATCTGGAAAATTCACAACTTCTCAAAATGGTGATTTAGAATATTCATCCAATTTTATCAAACACTTTGATTAAGGTTGTATGTGATCTAATTGAGCTTAAATTTTGTTGGAACATTCACAACATAATGTTATATAATATGATCAATGGAGACCAGATTTGGAGCAACCTAATTGGTGTTTTTGTCCATAAACAATAACCTTGATTTTGTGATTTACATAAGAGGGGAAAAATTATTTATGTTATTTTGTGATTGATTTAGGTATCTTGGATTAGAGAGAGAGAGATAAAGAGATAATGAACAAGAATTCATCAAAAGATTGTGAGAACTTCATCTATGTTACTAGTCTCATTGAGCAAGCTAGACGCTAGAATGAAATGGTGGATGCAATGAAAAAAATGACAAAGCTTGATATTGAATTAACAGTGGAAGAGAGAAACTTAATTTTTATGGGTTACAAGAATGTAATTGGTGATATGAAAAAATCATGGAGAGTCTTGTCATTAATTGAGTGGAAGAAAATGTAGAAAAAGAATGAGAAAATTGAACAGGATCAAAGAGTATAAGAAGAAGTGGAAAAAGATTTAACTGACATCTATCATGCTATTATGATTGTGATTGATGAGCATCTTATTTTATCATTTATAGCTGATAAATTCTTTGTGTTTTACTATAGGACAAAAAGTTATTATTACCAATAATTAACTTAATTCAAGAGTTAAAATAAGAGGAAAAAGGTAGCTAATTGATTACTTAAAACATATATGACTACTACAACAACTATAAACCACACTAGGCCTAACTAATCTAAGAATAATAATGGTGTTGACAAATCTACATACAAATAAAATCAGATAGGTCATACTAAGAGTTAGTGCTATGATTTTATGGAATATCTAAAATAGTGGGACCATACTTGTGATTCATAAAATAAAATTTCAAGAAGGCTTCCACTATAATAATTATTCAAACCAATTTAAAATATGATGATGTTGAAAAATCCCCACTATTGGTAATAGTTGTAGATAATGATGGTAAGGTTTTAAATATTTTTACACTTGTTTCTAAACCATTGGGAAAGGTTTTTTTTTTTTTTACTCTTACTAATACTTTGAATTTATATGTAGCTCTAGTTATTCTATAATTAGATTATAACTTAATTTTCCAAATAACATTAGTTTTATCTTGTGCAATAATTTTTTTAACTTAAATATTGTGTGTTTAAGGACATTCAAACTAGACAGATGATTGGTTATGATATTAAACGAGGGAAGTTATATTACTTGACTTAATGTTAAAAAGTTCTGATAGGTTACATCAATCATTAATAAAAGATTTTTCTGAGGGGAATAAGAAGAAGGTTGAAATCTGGTTATGACATTATTGTTTGGGGCATATTTCCTTTGGTTATCTAAAAAAAAATTTATGTTTTTTTTTTTTAAAAGAGAGTCAATGTTTCTAGTTTTCAATGTGATGTTTATGGACTAGAAAAAAGTCATCATGCTTCATTTCCAATAACATTAACTAAAATCTCACATCCATTTTTTATTATATATTTTATTATCTAGGTTTCATCCAAAGTCACTACTTTGGCTGGTTCATGTTGGTTTGTTATCTTTATTAATATTTGTATTAGAATGATTTGATGGGCTTGATGAAATCTAAAGGTATAGTGAAATTTTTATTTTAAAAGTTTTATAAAATGGTTAAATCTCAATACAAGGCATGTGCCTAGGTTCTTTATAGTGATAATAAAGAAAAATATCATAGTTATGAACTTTAAAAGTATTTGGAAGCACATAAAACTATTTATCAAACCACTTATTCCAATACATTTCAACAAATAGGGTTGTTAAACATAAAAATCAACACTTATTAGATGTTTTTCATGTTTCATGAATAGCTCATGTGAAATTATCTTATTAGAGAGAAGCAATTGCCCTTGTAACATGTTTAATCAATCAAATTCCATCTAGTTTATTGACTTTTTAACACTAGTTTAGGCTCTCATTGACGCAATTTATGCCCTAACAATCCTATATTTACCACTCAAATTGTGAATTGTGTCATATTTATACACCTCTATAAATACTAGAGTAAGAAGTTGATTCCTCAAGCATTGCGATGTGTTTTCTTGGGTATATCCATCATAAAAAAAAAAGGATGTTGATGTTATCATTCTTGGACTCAATAGATGTTTTTCTTAGGTATTTTTTCTTTGGTCCTAAACTTTAAGGAGGAGTTCAAGGAGAAAATTCATGCTTTATATTTTGATTTTCTAGGCAAAATATTGGATCTTAGAGTGGCAATTCATAAGTTAGATTGAATAATCAAGGAGAGAGTGAAGTGGATTTAAGTGGTATAATCTTGGACCAAAGTGATGATGAACACTTAGAAACTAAAGTTGTCACTCTAACAAATGCTCCATTCGAGTTAGAATTTCTTGTAACTAATTTACTAGATCAATCCATTATTAAGGATGTTATTGACTTAATATGTGAGTTAGTCAGAAAATTATTATATTATTATACCAGAGGTATTTCTAAACCCACATATGAATCCAAACTTTCGAGTAAAGTTAAATATACCGAGGCATTACGTGTATACCTATAATTTGTTAGGATCAAATTTGTCATTAATAAATCAATTATATATTATATATATTTTTAATAGTGTGTAAGAACCCTTAGCTAACCCAAGACAGAAAGTAATTATAAATAAAAAGATGAAATCCTTGCAAAAAAATAAATAGAATATAGGACCTTGTTGTTTCTCCGCCGGGAAAGAACCAATTGGATGTCAATGGATTACATGGTAAAGTACAAGGCTAATGGCACAATTGAACACTTTAAAGTAAATACTGGTGGTGAAAGGTTGTATTTAAATCCATGTGATCAATTACAGAAAGATATTTGTACCTATAACCAAAATTAACATACTTTAAGTCTTATTATCTTTAATTGTGAACTTAGATTGGTCATTATAATAATTCATATGAAGAAGGATCTTTTACATGGTGAATTGTCTAAAAAGATCCACATGGATCTCCCACCATGATGTATGATTTATGAAATACAATATCAGAAAGTGTGTAGGTTAAAGAAAATCATTGTATGGATTGAGATAATCTCCAAGTATAGTTTGAGGAGTTTATAAAATCTGTGACAATCTTTGGCTACCAATAAAGAAATTCAGATCATACTTTGTTCCTAAAAAACAATATGATAAGATTACAACATTTATTGTATATATAGATTATAAAGTAGTTATGAGAAATGATCCTAAGGAAAGGAAGGCCTTGTAAGATTACTTGACTAGAGAATTTGAAATGAAAAACCTATGTACTTTAAAGTATTTTCTTGGAATTGAAGTATCGCCATCTCATAAGGAAATCTTTCTATCTAAAAAAAATATACCTTGGATCTTCTACAAGAGACTAGTATGTTAGCATATCAACTAGTTGATACACTAGTAGAAGAAAGTCTAAAATTATATGTTGAGTCTAATCAGATAATAACTAATAAAGAAAGATACCAAAGACTTGTGTGGAGATTGGTGTACTTAGCACACACGAGATCAGATTTGGCTTATGCATTGAGTATTATTAATCAGTTTATGCATAATTCGGAAGAAAAATATATGAATGTAATTATATATATTTTGAGATATTTAAAGGCTACACCTTAAAAGAGAATTTTGTTCATTAAAAATATAAATTGTTAAAATATAGATGCATATATTGATGTTGACCAGGCTAGAGTGGTAGATGATAAGCGATCTACTTCTAGTTACTTTATCTTTATAGGTGGTAATCTTGTTATATGGAGGGAAAAAAACAAGGTATGATTACTTCATCAAGTGCATAAGCTAAATTAAAAAGTATGAGCATGTAAAAGTAAATAGGTTTTTTGTTAAGTAGGAGTTGGATAAAGAAAAATATAGAGTTGTTTATGATTAAATTTAAATTTAAGGATTAATTGGCCGATATTCTTACAAAATCAATTTCAAGTTGAGTGTTTTAAAAGTTTCTAAACAAGTTGGACATATATAATATTTATGCGTGGGAGATTGTTGAGATTTCTTGGATAAAAATTTAGAATTAATTATTTGATTATTAGGTTTATGATTTTCTATATAATTAGTCTCCTACGTTAGCATGTTTGTCGTTGTATATTTTACATTTCTCATTTTCTTAATAAAAAAAGTCATAAAAGTATTTTCTTTATATTTACAACACAAAATAGGTTTTCTATTTTTTTTTTAAGCAAGATAACACTCTTTCTTAATTTGTTAGCTACACGTTAATCTAGAACACAAGGGGACATAGAGGGGGTCAGCATATGATTTTTTACCAGCAGTAGCAGGTTAACTTGGCACAAGGGACCCTTAAGAAATCATCACCCCTTATTTAGCTATCTTTCAAGTTCGAATACTGCAATGTAACAAAATAATGGCCCCTGTCTGTTTGTGTGAGTGTGTGGGGTGGAATTTTCAACAACGTTCAAGAGATTTGAGTTCTGACTTCTGTGTTCAAGTTCTTAATCAGGAGTTAAAAGACTTGATAAAACAGAAGAAACAGGGCAAAGTACAATACACTTTAATAATTCAAATTAGATAGTGGTGGCAGAATCAAGATAAGTAGCCACATATTGACATTAAACATTAGCCTCTTAACTCTGGAAAACTCAGCTCCTATCTCTCCCCGCTTATGAAAATAAAAAACTAAAAACATGAGGAGCTCGATGATGTCTTTTTAACAACCCTTCCCTTTTCACAGTCTCCAAAACTTTCTAGTCCTGTTGGCCTCTTTTTGTCTCTGTAAAGGCTTGAAAGAAGGATCAAGAGAAGCAACAAGAAAGATTATGGGTAACGGATACAACCACCATTTTCACAACCAAAACCTTCACCTCCAACACAAGAGCACATTCTTGCCTATGTTATGCTCAGGAGCAACCATCAAAGATGTGACTCTTCCAAAATGGGAATACCGGTCCATGTCCATCTCTAGTACTGGCCCTTTATCTCCAGAGATCGGTTGCATGGGGCAGGTCAAGATAAACAGCAAGATAGATGGCTTCCCTACTTCTAACAAGCTCACAGTTACTACCAAGAATAACAATAATGTCAAGTACTCCAAGCTCAAGAGGATCTTCTCTGGCAAGAATCTTACTGGCACCACCACATCAATAGCCAGTAGCACTGCTCATAGAAGAAGACAAGTGATGGTGAATGGTGCGAGTGGACCCAAGATTGATGATAGTAAAGAGAATTCTGTTGCAGTTAGCATAGAGAATATGGATCCTCCTTTGCCTGTAATCAAGAAGGTCCAACAACCAGCAGATGGTGGAGAAGCGAGTAGTCTTTGGAAGAGGAGATCCGGTGGGCTAGCATTGAAGAATTTGCAACTTAATAGGAATAATCTTGCACCAACCACTCTTTAATGAGCAGCTCCAAGCAGCAGGGGAGATGTATATGGTTATTAATGATGTATTTGTAAGTCCAGTTTTGCAGTTATTAATTTCTTAATCCTGCGTTGTAAGAGCAAACACAGTAAGGTGGTGCTGTTAAGGATGTATATGAATCATCTATCAATGATTAGATCTACAGACTTTTACTGCACTCCCCTTTTCTTGTGAAAATATCGATATTTAGATCATGTCAGTTGGATTTCATGCCAGTAGTTTGGGTGTCAATTGTGGGTCATATTCAATACAGGGACTTGAGCTTCTATTAAAGTTTATTTCGTCAAGTCACAAACCTAAATTCACATAAAGATAAGGGTAGAAAGTTTCTTAAATCATGAGGTGACGATGGTGGGGAGAGAAAAATGGAAACGTATATATTAATGCCGACGGAGAGAGCACAGAGCACATGCCTGTAGAATAAACAGGGAGGTCAACATTCAAATATTGTAAACGCTACGCGACTCATGAAACAAATAACCAAGTAAATTTTTAAATATCAGTGCAAGCGGGCAAGTCTAGATCACGACGAGTGCATACGATTGCTCGTCGACCATATCCAAGGTTTGGCCTTCTCGCACCCACACCTCCGAGACCCCCTGGCATCTCATATCTAAAGAATGGATTAATATCACCAGCATACTAATAAAGGTGATAAAGGCGGGGTTTCCTCTGTCTTGTCAGTAATTTTCCGAATGGGTAAATGGGATCACTGTTTCTGAAACTGTTATACGAAATTTGGCCGGAGCCTTTTTGTTCCTGGTCAAAGGAAACTGCAGAGTTCAGCACTTTTTTTTTTTTTTTAAAAAAAAAAACCAAAGTGCAGGCCAAGTTCTCTCATCCAGGAGATTTTCAGAACAAAACTTGTGAGGATTAACGCTTCGGGATATCTAAACCTACCTTAAATTCAGGCCACTTCTTGAGAATGAAAAAAACAAATTTCTCAGAAGCTCGGGTATCAAACACCTAATTTAAGCATAAAATATACAGATTATTTTCATTACATGTATACCAGATACCAAATTGGGTGGTGTAAGAAACGGATTAATTCACCAGAAAGCCAATGGCTCGGAGATCATTACATTCTCCTAGTTTAATTTCGTGGCATTTACATTTATACAGCTAAAGGTACAAGTCGAAGCACATGGCAATCAATTAATCCGAGTATCAACCATCAGCCTTGTTCTTTGTAAGGAGTCCAGATCAATTTGCTAACATCAACCTCAAGACCACCCCGACCAGCAGCTTTTAGATGACGATCCAGTACCTTCGGATCCGCACATATCACATGCTGCCCTTTCCTGTACTGAATCAATTCTAGGCTCTGAAGGGTAGTCAAAATATCCTCTGCCTTTATTGCTGTCATGTCACTAAGCTCCTGAGAGAGTATAGATGTCACTCAATAAAGAATTAACATGGCACCAGCCACGCGATCCAAATTGATGGGAACATATGTAAAACAAAGAAGAAACTATTGGAGATGATTTACCGATGGGTTCATATGTAAAACAAAGAAGAAACTATTGGAGATGATTTACCAAGACTCAGCATCAGAATGACACTGAAGGAACATTTCCTTTCCTCTTCCAGTAAAACTTAAATAGAAGTCAAACCTATCAAGTAAGACTAAACTTGCTATACAGCACATTTTATGGTGCCTTTGCCAAAGAGTGAAGGCATTGACCTCAGATTTTCAAACTTGGTCAGATATCTCTTGGTTACCAGGACTGTCCATGGACCAAATGCTGGTAGACAGACTGAAAATTTCCCTTAAATTCAACTGAATGTACCAATAGCTGAACACTCTGACAGCTGATCAGAGGTTGTCCAACATGCTGTCAAGTGTGACTGGATGTGGCCGCTTTTGGCCAGCATTTGGTCGCAATGAAGGCAATAGCAAACACCCCCCCCCCCCTGGAAGCCACCGACAACTGACATTCTAATATTTCTTTTTTGTTCAAGGTGTGGTACTGGCAACCAATCCATACAGTGCACCACCTACTTGTGCACACACAAACACCCACAACCATCGCTCCTGCCTGATAACTAAGTCCAAGTTTATAATATAATTGTTGAATATCAAAGTCCATTAGGAAAGGCAAGAACATGCCCACAATGCTAGGGAAAACAGAATGGATGGTAATAGCCATGAATTTCTCAACACAACTCAAATAAGTAGATGATGGCATCAGTAGAACTGCAGAAAGAAAACTGTCTTGATCTCTCAAGAAAATGCTTACCTTGATAGAAATATTGCCCTTGTGCCTTTTCAAGATGTCTAAAAGAACTCGGGTCCAATATCCTCTGTAGCTCAACAACCCCAGGTCAGAAAGGGGTCTTTCAGGTGTGCCAACTTTACCTTCTTTCTTGGAAAGTTCATATGCTGTACCATGATAAATACACATCAATCAATCCCATATACAAAAAAATATTTAAAATAAACAGAATAGCCATCTTTGTGCATGATGAAATGAAAACCATCAATGTGAAAAAGGATCTTAGAATTTGGAGTTAGCACCAGAAGGTGTTTGCTCGATTATTCAACTACAGCTACTATGATCCACTTAAACAACTAAAGGGTTGTCAGAATCCAAACACTCAGTAGCATAGGTGATAACTACTCTCCTAATAAAGTTGTTTTTCACATTATAGTGCCTTCCAAAGACCTGCATCAATGGTTCTTGTTTTAAAAAAAATAATCCAGCTGCAGATAATGTACAGGATTCAAGCAATCCATATTGATTTCTCTATCAAATGGTAAATTCATCTTTTCCAACTTGCTATTCTCTTGTCTTCCATAATTTAGATAAGAATTGCTTACAGCATGCCACATCTTATCTCCCAACAACACTAATCCCTTCACTCCTCCCCACACCCAATACAAAAGGACAAAAAAATGAAATTGGACACATAATCGCAGTTCTATACTTGTACAGTAACACAGGATATTAAAAAGGCAGACAGCTTACAGAAGGCAATTAAGAACTTTCCATAGCCTTTCCTTTGATAAGGAGGAAGGGTGAGGATACATGCCAAATTATAGGATTCCTCAGAATGCTTTTCCTGCATGATCCATGAAATACAATCAGCTACAGAATTATTTGAAGTTTCTGAAAATAACAGAACCACGATTTCCAGGAATTCTATCTTAGAAAATTGCTTTGCTGACTGATCAAATGTGATGAAAACAGAGGATTTGAAAAAAAGAATGATCAAATGAATATCCAGTCCTTAAAGCAAAAGAAGCTGAAACATTAAAGGAAAACAGAAGGTGCGCCAATATGCTCGACATGCTTTTCAAGTCAATTTTGGTGTTCCTTAAAAAAATTTACATAGAAGCTCTGAGATGTAATTTTTTTGGTGCCACATGCACTATAGCATAAGAAATTACAAGCAGCAGCATTTACCTTGGAAAAATATCCAACCATGTGGCATCCTCGATCATCACATTCGCATAAAACATAAAATAGAAATAGGTCAACATCATAATAAAGGGTCTTGTGATCAAGAAACAACTTCGCCAAATAACAAAGATTCTGCCCATAAACCTTGTTCTTTTTGCCATCTATCTGAATAAAAAAAAAAAAGTAAAAGAAAAGTCAAATCAACTACAGAATTCAGATCTGCAAAACTACAAACTTAAACCTGTGGGATAGCAGAGATTGAGGGAAAAAAGAAAACTGGATTACTACATTTTCATAACCAGAATCACCAACATAATGCTTCAAGGTCAATTGGCTTTTTTGCAACTTGCAAAAATCAAAATCAACTAGGTTGCGGTGAGTATCATTTATGTTGTGAGAAGTGTAGATTATAAAAAAGAATTGAAAACCACCAAAGCAGGAAAATATAAAAGAAAGAAAACAATTGAGAAAAATACTAGCAGCCCAGTAATGTGCTATGAAATCTGAGCAGGTACCAGCAAACTCAGAACAAGATATTTAAAAATCAGATGAGAGAATAACTCCGTCAACATATAATCAGAAACATTATGACATACCTCAAACATTGATAATGTGCCACTTCGATAAATTTCATCACCAGGCGGGTGCTTGAGATCACACTTCTTCTACATGAACCATATAAAAAAAATTAAAAAGACAACCAACAGCCTCATAGCATCTTATGACTGTCAAAAATAAAGATGCTGATTTAAAAAAGAAAATGATCAAGAATTCCAATAACTGAGTCAAAACATTTCAATAAAAATACTGTTTCGTATACTATTTCAAAATTTTGACCTAAGCATAATTAGGCCATTTGCATGCAGAGTACATAGTGAAGCTTTTTGTGAACTAATAGAAATTTGGCTTAATAAAAACTAATTTTGTTTGTCATCATTTCAAACAGATCAGTGGCAAGAAGCTAGTTAAAAGAATAGCACAAAAAAAATCAGGAAAATAATATCTACAAGCAGACAGATCAAAGAGCACTCAGTAGTCGGTGCTCAAAATTTAAAACTCTATTTGCAACAGATATACCACAATTGCAGCACCATAAATCAAGGCAAGCACAAGAATTTTAGGCACGGCTCACCATATGCCTTTGGAGCTGCTCTTTACGCTTCATGAAATTGAGGCAAAATTCACAAAAGTACACCTGCAGACAATCGTTGTATTCTGGTGGGAAAGGCGAGAAGTACCATGTCTCAATCTCATATCTTCCAAGCTCAATGGTGGCTATATTTTTTACTTTTGTGAATTCCTCATGCTCACGTAAGCTGGCAGCATCAAGCTCCTCATGGCCCTAAAAATTTGAGAATGATATCTTCAAATTATAAAATGCAAAATCTCAATAGTGCTTTGATGGACCTTCATACTTCAGAGGTTCACAAGAACTATGACAACATTAACAGTCAGTAGTTTGCTCTGTGCCTTACTCCATCAATTAAATCATGAAATTTTGCATGGAAAAAGTTATTGTGGACACCAGTAATTGTATGTGACATTCAGACGTTTGCTTATGTTAGAAATCATAGAATATGTAAAAGGCCATATTTTGAAAGGTAAAATTTATGCATCATATATTGCTTAAGCTTCTTGCAAGTGTGAAGCATATCATTTTTGTGTCTTGTAAATATATTGAAGACATGCTTCATATGGTAAGTAACTACCAGCATAATTCTATAAAGCAACCTTTCAACAAACAGTTAAGAACAATTTAAGATACCTCCACATGCGTCTCGTCAATCTTCCGTTTCTGGTGGCGTGTCATTTTCAAGCTTGTTACCTGGAATATCAATTGCAACATTTTATCCAATCATTTCAATAGAAAAGAATGATAGAGGATACTGCAATGAAGATTCTAGAGCAAATGGGTCTCAGAGATGGACAGCATTTAATGTCAATGGCAAGGGGCACATCAATGACTCATGAAACTGTAAAGAAACAAAAATGATTACCTTGTCCTCCACCTTTTCATCAACAACAGTCTCCACTGAATCAAGATCTAGTTGTTCAAGTTTCACCCACTCATCAAGCCTCCTATTGACTGTCAAAGAGTAAAAAAGATTGACTTGAATAAATACAACTTCCAAAATCACTACAGTGTATGGTTAATAAACATGTAGAAAATGAGAAAGTAGGCACACCAAATAATTTATCACTGTAACAATATTTGCATTGATGGAATTCCAATTCACATCTATTTACTAGCTAAACAGAGACAAGAAAATGAAATTATATCCCAATACTACTGGAAATCGCATGCAAATGCACATGCCAGTCTGAGCGCATAGGTTCCTGTGCATCAACGTTTTGCAGTTACTGTCTTCCTATGGAATCGTGTGACACAGTTCTACCCTTGAAGGTGTGAGCAATAGGACCTTGAACACGCACACCCAAGAACTCAAGGTGTAAAAGCTAGAATCTTCCACCGTACATAATATTTTGCAAGCAAAATCACACATCTCAGATCTGAATATCACGACATTTTCCCTCCACTTGAGAGGGGAAAAAAAAAGGATGGATGATAGCTGGTATTCACAGATTCTTCACACACCACTCTTAACAGGTGTTATTCTGAAGAAAACTCCAAAGAATCAGTTCCTTTTTAGGAAAAGACATTTTCCCTCAAATGCAGCTACCATTCTCTTCCGTACCAGAAATTGCCCCAAATCATACTCTTATAGAAATATAATTAGACATTACAAGTTGATAGACCAAGTTAATTCGCGTTCTAAGTTTCACTTGAATAAATCAGAAGAATCAAAGGCCAAAAATGACTCCCGCATCAATTAAACAAGCACCTAAATTCCTAAATTCAAATACAAAAACCCTAACCCTAACCATTGAAAATCCGCAATTAAAACCGACACTTACACTCTGTATAATGCACGTAATACTCGTAGTCGTTGGTCCCACCAGACTGCATCTTACGGCGCTCGATGACCTTAACCGGATGGTATTTGCAGTCTCTCCAACGGCACATAACGCGAGTGCCTACCTCGAGCGGTAACATACTCGTTTTCCTCTTCTTAACCACTTCGGATTCGACCAGAAGCGTCATTTCGGTGACACGTGGAGGCATTCCGTTAGTAGGGTTTTGATCGCCGTCGTAGGTAGCGGAAGCGTCGGTGGCGGGAGGCAGAGTCGTGGAGCCGTTCTCTGGATTTTTGGGGGTGTCAATCGAACCCATAATCGGTTGGTGATGAGAATTTGAGTGGGCTCTTCAACCCTTTCACAAGATTTCAAAAGTTTGAGAGATCTTGTGTCGGCTCCTGGGCCCATGGTTGTTCCTCTTTCTTTCTTTCTTTCTTTCTTTCTTTCTCGGATTACAAATATGCCCCTCAAGCTTTTTTTCCTCTTTTTTTCCCCAACTAATGTTCGATTTTTATTTATTCATAAAACCGAGAGTTTCTTGCTCTATTTTTCTTTAGTTTCTTCTTCTGTTCCTCCTTAGATTTGAATTAAGTTTATAATTTAATTAATAATTATATCAAAATCCAATTCAATGTTCATTTAATTTATAAAATATTAAAAATAAATAACTAAAACCATTTTTATATATATTATCAATCACTTTATTCAACTTTTTGATCCTTATCAAGGATTTTCTCTTTTTTTCAAGAACATTATAAACTTTATAATAATAACAAAAAAAAACATTGAGTGGATGCACTCTTTTGAATACAAGAGTTAACAAACATGAAATAATTTTGGTAAACCGAAGTATACACAATAAAGATTCTTAGCCAAAATTCAAGAAATTAAATTTATTATTATCAACAAAAAAACCCACCACAAAACATATTATTACATGAAATCATTCCAACAAAATATATATATATATATATATATATATATATATATATATAAAACAGTAAACTATCATTTAATCCTTTTATATTTAGAAACATAATGGAATAAATTAAGTACCCAATATAAAGAGTCTCTAGGTATGTGTGAATGAAAGAAATGGCTAGTAGTAAATTTCATAAGCGTGTAAAATGTAAGTTAGTTATGGAAATAGAGAGAATGTATGATTCACTTGAATCAACCTTAACAATTATTCATCATTCTTTTTATTATTTTTCTTTTTATAAATTTTGTTACAGGTAAGCCAAAGTATTCTTTTAAAGAAAATGCAATTCTACTTATCTATTAAGCCAACACATGGCATATATTACGGGACACTAATGAAAGGAAACAACTAAATAAAATGATGTGTTATACAATCCATAAATATTAGATCACATGGAATGTAACATACATATTCATTTGAATTAATTATTCTTTAATTCTTCATTCTCATTCACTAATGTTCCTTTCTTAGAATAAACTTAAGATAATTTCTCCTCTTTCAAAGTGCATTTATCCTTAAAGGAGATTTTAGAAAACCTCAAATAAAGATCATCAATAAACTCTCGAGTTGCATGCGATGGTAATAGACCTTTCCAAAGAACTAGGATCTGTGTGGCAACCTAATTCTTTAGTTTCACTGTTTTTATGACCAACACAGCTTGTGGTTGAGAAACTAGAACACAGGGCAAAATTGGTAAGTCAGCTTATACCATTTTATTTTCCACATGCATTTTCAATTAGGAAACATAGAAAGCATGGTGAATTACAACAGAAGAAGGCAAACACGGCTTGTAAGCCATTACATCAATTCACTTCATGATCTAGTAAAGGTTATAATACTTAGTTGCTAGCTTTTGTGAGCTTCTCTGAGTTACTGAGTTTTATCTATAAGGTTGTGATTTAAAGTAGACCAATCTCCAATAATAAATGTCCTCTTAAATTATTTTTTTATTTGTTGATTATTGCTTATAAGGTTGTAATTTAAGGTAGACTCAATCTTAAATAATAAGTTCGCTTTCACTTCTTTTCTTATTTACTAATTGTGACAGTGTGTTCTGAGCTAATTTCAAATTACTCATGATTAACTTGGCCATATCCTCCCTTTTAGTTAGGAAATCGTCAATTCCATTAATTGTAGAATCCTTAAGGAAGTATGGAATGTGAATTGGAGGAGTCTCACTATAAAGAACTTCGTAAGGAATGGATTTGGTTGTGGTGTGGTAATTTGTATTTTATCACCATTCAAACAAGGGTAACCACTTTGACCATTGAGTAGGGGTCTCACTAGTCATGCATCTTAGATAGTTCTCTAGGAATTTGTTTACTTGTCTTTGTCTGATCGTTTATTTAGGGATGGTAAGCAATAGAGTAATGCAATTCCACGCCTTGGTATGAACAAAAAATCCTTCCAAAACTTGCTCAAAAACATAGTATCTCAATCATTTACTATAATGGCAAGTAAATCATGGAGTTTGTAGACATTATCCATAGAAGTTCTAGCTACTATAGAAATAGTATATGGGTTAGTAAGAGCCATAAAATATGCATATTTACTTAAACGATTCACTATTATAAAAACAACATCTTTACTATTGAATTTAGACAAATCCTTCCACAAAACCCAATCTAATATCAGTGAATGGTCCATGAGGTATGGGTAGAGGTTGCAATAACCCAATAGTGAGGAAATTCTTAGTTTTAATTTTTTTTAGTAGATAAGGCACTCCCTAACAAACTATCTCATGTGCTTTTGCTATTTTTTATAATAAAAAAGACTTCTCATCTTTTTTACAATCACAGTAGCACTAAAATGTCCACTAATAAATGAGTCATGATACATTGAAATTAGCTTATCTTGTAGTGTAGAATCACCATTAACCATTATCTCTCATTTCCTGTTTAGATGGTTATTCACCTACTTATAATGGGGTAAGAAGTAGAATCCTTCTATAAATAAAAAAAATGATGGTCTGTATAGCAATATTTTTCTCCATGACTTTTTGTTCTCCTTTATAATGTTATTAGAGATTGTAGACATTACCATTGCATAAACTTCAGCACTAGAAATCTTAAAAAAAGCATTAGTTACTACATTTTCCTTTTCATTTCTTGTACTTAATCTTATAATCAAACTCTAATAATTTAGCTAACCATAAGTGTTGAGAAGGAAAAAAGATACCTTCTATTCTAAGAAGTATTTAAGACTAGCATAGTCTATGTGAATTTTAAAATGTCTATCCCATAAATAATTTCTCTATTTTACAATTACATATAGTATGGTCATCATCCCCCTCTTATAAATTGGTAGAGCATGTTTTTTTAGTCCTAAAAACTTGTTAATGTAGGTTATGATATGTCTCTCTTGCATTAGCATTGCTTTTATACCTTTTATTTAAATATTAGTCTCCACTGCAACCAACTTGTTAAGATTAGGTAAAGCTAAAATAGGTGGTTGAGTCACAACCACTTTTAGATGTCCAAAAGCCTCTGAAACCTCATCAAACCAAACAAAAACATCTTTTCTTAAAAATTGGGTTGATGGTTTACATATGGAATCACAACCCTTTAGAAGTTATTTGTAGTACCTAGTGAGACAAAAAAAAAACACAACCATTTAATATTTTAAAGAACAAGCTAATCAATAATAGCTTGAATCTTTTATAGATGAATATATACCTTTTTTTGAAAATTATACGACTCAAATACTTTGCTTAATCACTCCCGAAAACATATGTGCTCTTATTTACAACTAATTAATGAGACTTTAGTAGCTCAAATATTATTTTTAGATGTTCTAAATTGTCTACTATAAAATTATTATAGATCAGGATATCATCAAAGAACACTAGTATAAACTTTATAAGATGCCTTTTGAACACATTATTCATCAAACTCTAAGAAGTGGTAGGTGCATTAATTAACCCAAAGGACATGACTAGGAACTTGTAGTGATCATTATGAGTATTAAATACAATCTTGAACACATCTTATAAAGCCATTCTAATTTAGTGGTGCCTAAATCTCAAATCTACCTTGGAAAACACTATTGAACCAACTAACTCTTCCAACAATTCATTCACCAATGGTATAAGAAACTTATTTTTAATATTGAGTTTGTTAAAGACTCTATAATCAATATAAATTCTTTATGAAAGTGCTATTCTATTGAATTATACTTGATTCCAACATTTCATAACCTATTTTCTCTATAATATCTTTTTACAACCCAGAATACCTATAAGGTCTCAGGTTAATAGGTTGAGCTCTATCCTTATGTGAAATAGTATGGTCATATATATACCCTTGGTAATGGTAAGTAATTTGGTTCCTTGAACTCTTCTTGATATGACCTAAACAACTTCTAGGGCAGGATTTTTCTACATGCTAGGTGATAAAGTAGTAACTATATAATATATTGCATTATTAGCCTCATCAATAACCCTTAAGCTATATAGGCTGACTTTTGTTAGTTGTGTGAAACTATTAAGTTGTTCAAACATAATGGTTTATATCTTAGCTGGATTATTACCCTTAAACAACACTTCATAACACTATTAAATAAATGAAATCCACAATTCCATATAGTTAGATACAATGTTTTCTAGCATGACCAACCATTACATTCCCCATATTGTATCATAATTGTTTAAATCGACAATAAACATATGAACTACAAAGTTAACTCCTTGCATTTTCCACCTTTTTTTTTCATATAGTTGTCAATTTATTATTCCACCATTTGTTGCCTCTATTGTCAAGGGCTCAATGGTTATAAGATCATTTTATATTTTGCTAGCTATTTAAGTGTTAATGAAATTATAAGTGTTGTTTGAATCCACCATCATAAAAACTGGAGGCTTATCCACCTTTTTGGTTACTCTAAGAGTATGAAACCATATGATACCCTCCAAAGCATTAATTGAGATATGAGGAATGATTCTTTCAACAATAAGTTCATCCTCATTAATACCATCTTCTTCTAAAATACATCATGAATAAAGCCTCTTGTTTTTATAATTGTTCACAGGTATAAACTTCTCATCACACCAAAAGCATAAGTTATTTGCTCTTTTTTCATCTTACTCCATATTCTTAAGGATTTTGTGGGTTTAATGGTTGATTTGTTGGTGTAGTTTTGGGTTAAGATGGATAATAGGCTAGTTTGGGGTGATTTTTAAGAGTTAGTGGTTAAGAAAGTTAGGGTATTGTTGTGTGTTTGATATGGATTAAATTTCATTTAAGTGGACTGTGTAATAGTTTGAGAAGTGTATTTCATGTTTTTCTTGTAGGATGTCTATAAAAAATGTGTTCTTTTATAAACATGCTAGATTATAGACTTGCTTCAATGCCTTAAGCTCAAACATCTTAACAAAAATCTTAATATAAACCTTCTATAAAAAAAACACCATAGTTTATTTCTCACTAATCTCTTTTATATTACACCATATGTCAAAATCCTGAATATAAGCCTCTAGATTCCCCACTTGCTTAAGATCCATAATTTATTCCAGTGGGTCTTTGACCCTTAAATCTACAACATAATACATCCATATATTCATTTGAAGTAACCTCTTGATTTTCTAGGATTGATTTTCTAGGCTCCTCATAAAATTCTGGTACTAGTAAATAGTCATACCATTAAGGTAATATGAAGCCAACATAAGCTTTCTAGAGTCATCAATTTCTTTAACATTAAAGTACTAGTTAAATTTATAAAGCCATTTGTATACATCATCACCATCAAAATTAGAAAATTCATGTTTAGGCTTATGCACCCTATTGTGGTAATGTCTCTCTTCACAAGTTAAACATGTTCTTAAAGTAAATTCATCATTGTGAAAGACTTGTTTGTCCTTTGTAACATTGGTTTCACTTATAGACTGTTACAACTTTTATGGAATAGAGCTTTATTGATAAGATATCTCATTAATGAGGTCTTTTAGTTCCCCAAATTTAGCTTTATACCTAGATTTAGTGTTTTCCATTTTCCAACCATATGCTTCCAACACCTTTATTACTTGCTCATACTTTTGTGCATGTTTTTTATTAGCAGATTCAAAGAAATATATCATTTTTTGAAATATTAGGATCGAGTATCAAGTGTCATGTCTTGAATCTAAATATTTATGGCTCTAGTACAACTTGGAACAAGCTTAATATCAATGGACCTAACTTGAAGTATCTCCAGGATTGTTTGGATGGAAGGAATGACTAGTAACCAATTCCATAAGTGTGAAATCTAATTTAATTATGAAAATGAAGAGAATGTGTGATTCACCCGAATCAACCTCAACAATTACTCATTATTCTTCTTGTTATTCTTTTCTACAAATTTTGTTACATATAAGAGAAAGTATCCTAATAGAAAAAAATGCAATTATACTCGTTTTTTAAGCCAACACATGGCATACATTATAGGACACTAATAGAAGGAAACATCTAAATGAGATGTTGCGTTTTACAATCTATAAGCACAAGATCACAGGGAATGTAATAGTCATATGTAGTGGAGTTAATTCTTGATAATTCCCCATTCCTATTTACCAATATTCCATTCTTAGAATAAACTTATGACAAGTAATTAGTTGAAATCTTTAATTTGAAAAACCTAATATTAAATATTTAAATTTTTCTATATGGTTGTGCAGCTTTTATTGAATGTTCTGTAACAATTTAATTGTTCTCTCTCTGAAATACTCTTCATTGAGCTTTTCATAATAATTTAATTGTTTTTCCCTTAAATTGTCTTACATCTCTAATCACATTTCTGATCTTGCTAACTATAAAAAAAACCAAAAATGTATTTAAAATGGAATTTATGGGATATATATATATATATATATATATATATATATATATATATATATAAAGGAGTAACAATTAACTTGGTTAAGGACCAACAAATAATTTTCAAAACTATATTATAATTCTTTTAAAAAAATTATCATGCCTTGAACATCACATATAATACATATAATAAAATGAAAGGAAACTTCATCTGAGAAGCTATTTGTTTTGCATAAAATAAAATAAAAAATATTTTACATAATATGTTTAACGAAACATAAGTAATAACATGGTAAATACAATGATAATGAAATACCAGTGGAATGATGATGGCTAATAAATAATTATGCTAGTAGAAGTAGAGTAATGACTGGGGATAAAGTTGAGGTTATATTATAGGTGGAGAGGTGGTGATAGAAAAATAATTGGTTATTGTTGCAAAAGCAAAATTGGTGGCATTGAAAACAATATAGGAGACGTGGGTGTGATGTTAGTTAACAAAATAAGATGATTTTGGAGTGAAGATTGACGACAGCATCAATGATGATAGTGATAGGATGCTAGTGGCAAAGTGGGACAATTTAAATAATTAGTTCGTTAACTAGATTATTTACTTGTGTTACTGTAATATTAATTTTTTTTTAAAAAAAATATTTATTTATTGTTAATATACTTTCAAGAAGGAAAAATATTTAATCATGTAAACATTGACCAAAAGTATTATGTAGGGATTGATATGATATCACCTGATCAACTTGATAAGTCTAAAAACAATATAAACAACTAAAAGAAAACATAGTTTGACTATATATACATATATATAGATGACAATATATTAGATTGACTCAATTCAACTTAGATTAATATGTAAAATCTACGATTTGGGTCATGAGATTATAATAACATTACAGAAAACAAATTGAAAAACATATTGAAACTTAATTCTAAATCAACTCAATATTGAAAAATAAATTTGAAAAAAAAATAATAATTAACAAAAAACAAATAAACTTATATCAATTCAGGTAAACCTATCAAACTTGAATTAAAATACAAAGATAACTTGATAGAAAACAAATCAAAACAAACTATAAAGCTCAATTTTTAATTAATCTAATGTTTAAGAATGAAATTTAAAAAAAAAATTTAAAAATAACAACAAAACAAAACACTCAAGTTAACCCGAAAAAACATTAACTTTAATTATGAAACGAAAATAATCCTATAGAAAAAAAAACAAAACAAATTGTAAAGCTTAATTTTTAATCAACTCAAATATTGAAAGATAAAATTAAAAAAAATCAAATATAAAAAAAAATTCAAATTAATCAGATTAACCTACAAAATCCACAACCTGAATCATGTGACTAGAATAGCCTCATTGAAAAAAAATTATAAAACTCAATCCTCACTCTATCAAAAAAATATTAAATGATAATGTTTTTTTTTTTAAAGCTAAATTTAATTATTTTTTTAAGTCTATTTCAATTAACAATATTCTGTGAGCAGGGAATAGTAATCTCCCATCCTAATAATTAATAATAACATTCCAATAAACAGTAGATGAAAAGGGGAATTTCCTTTACCACCAAATAATACACTGTTGGATTAACAGGACCTGGCACAAACCAGCAGATAATGAGTAGGTCACAATGGGAAAGATAACTTCGACGCTCCATCAAACTAGATGAGCGAAATTTCTTTTGAGAAATAATGCTGAGAATATTTACATCGACGTTACAGCGAAAGCCCAGCAGGCAACACCTTCTAATTCCTTGGATCAGGATACAAGAAGCGTTGCTTCCCAGCCAAGAGGGACAAGCATCTACTTGATGAAATATGAGCCGCTTGGAATACATGGTGCAATGGAATAGACCCTCACCTACTGTACAGTTATTCTCATGATGAATACGATGCCAACCCCTCCCAGAACATTACATCCAGCCAAGCTGCTACACAGTCCAGAAACCCATCTTAGCATCTTTCTGCCATTCTCCCTTCATAAATCAGGTAAATTTGGTAGCTCCAGGCAGAAAGCAGTTCTCCACAATAGACAGCTGTTGATTTCCAGTGGGCAAGTCTAAAATCCAGAATTGGCCCTCTTCTACCTATCATGTTCCAAGGGTTCACCAGAACAAGCATCCTGATTGATCTGCTTCTCCTTTGGAAGGCAATCAACAGGAATATAGAAATATCCTTTAGGTAATTTCTGGTTCTTCATCGATGCTTCATCTGAAGTCATTACCAACTCTTTCTCAAAAGTCTCATAATGCTGTTATTTGATTTGGTAGTGAGTATTGGTCTGAATTTATCCCTAACAGAGAAAACCTAGTGGAACAAAACAGTCAATGATGCAGAAGGAACACGCACCTTTGATTTTGAGCTCCATTCTCCCTCTTCCAAAATATTATAAGATGCAGAAGGTCTTTGAGGTATTTGCTTCCCAGCAAAAGGCATCCTCTCTGAAGGTTTTGGAGTAAATTGGTTTTGAGATGTGGAGCTGTCATCTGTCTTTTGGTCAGTGTCCATGGTCAAAGTCACCTTAATTCTGTGCTTGACAGAAATGGTGCTGTCTACTGTGACATCATCTGACCTTTGGACAGCATCACCACATGACTTGTACCCATCTGTATTCCCTTTGAGGGATGTTGTAGCTGATTCTGAACTAACATCTGTAGGGAAAAAGGGACTGCTAACAAGCACCGATGGAGCAACTTGGTCTCGTTTGCAAGCAAGCATGCTGTGTGAGCATAGAACCAACTCCCGCTGCAAAACAATTATATGTAAAAGGCACTGCTATAAAAGTATATATTCTTCAGAGAATGATTCACTTAAAACTGAAGCAGTAAGATAAAAAACAAAATGAACTTCTAGCAAATGAATGTACTGGGGTGAGTGTTACTCCAAACAATAAAAATACAATTTAGCATATTTTACTCAGTTCAAAGTGTAAATATCAAGTAAGAATGGGAAAAAACTCACCCTGAAGTCTCAACAAGGATGCAGGAGGAAGTTCGAGAGAAGTTAAAAAAATAAAGAAGCAAACACAGACTTTAAAGAACACTTTCAACATGGTATTTTCTTAGCTGACTTGCCTACATAATACTGGGTAAAAATAAAAATCACTTGCAACCACTTTGCTGTTACTGAGAAAGTTACCTTTATTTTTTCACGTCTAACAATTCTTTCACAAAGAAGACGCAATCTCTCCAGTTGACCCTATAGAAATAAATTTAAAAACAAAGTTAATTAGGTCACCGTAATTCTACCCCCAAGAATATGATTAAATCTTTCTAGTACAAATGCAAACAGAAACAAAGTATTGGCTATGAACTTCCTATAAACACAAGATGAATCCTTCACAATCAATGCACATGACATTAGGAAAAATTGCTTAATGTTTCATCAGATTGGAAAGAAGCAAAGCCATAGATTTAAATCAACATCATGAACCAGTTGCAAGAAAGTTATAATGCCAAGAAAAATAATTAAGCCACCCAGGCTTTCATAGAAAATAAGACCTCAATCACACACAAAAATAAAAAATCACTTTAAAAGAAATAATGTCATGACCAATGTAAAATGTTATAAGAAATAAGTTGACTGGTCATACGACTTAGAATTACTTTAAAAGAAACGCAATGATCTTATGCAGTACATGCCAAGAGGATAGACATGTACACAACATCTATGGCATTAAAAGTTCTCAGAAAGACATTTTTCTATTCAATTTTACAATTCAAAATAGTAGACCAGTTCCAAGGAAATAGACCACTGTAAACATACAAAAGTCATTAGCATATATAGTCGAACCAATCTTGGAACAAGAAAAATAGACCTGAGTAAGCATTAACATCCACCTGAATGAAGATTAAATGATTAATCAGAGTGCATGCTTACCCTGACTTGCCTCATGCTCTTTATCT
The DNA here is from genome assembly GCF_951802175.1 of Populus nigra. Classification (NCBI taxonomy): domain Eukaryota; kingdom Viridiplantae; phylum Streptophyta; class Magnoliopsida; order Malpighiales; family Salicaceae; genus Populus; species Populus nigra. The sequence goes on along the minus strand of NC_084856.1, from coordinate 7,304,319 downwards.
CCTCTTCTCCATGTTTTTGAGTTCCAGTCTACATAAATCAAGCAATGCAAAATTATAAAATGACAAGCTGTCAATACTTTTTAGGTAAAAACAACAAATTCAGACCTTTGCCTTCTGCTCCAAGCTATGCTTTTCACAATATGCCATGTGCTGCATCTTGCCATTAAGTGTCTTAACATTCATGTAAAAACCCGCACTTCTAGCACAAGTTGGATGAAATGTGGTCTGACAGTGACCAGCGCTACACTGCATAAAACCATTAATATTTTATTATATGACTTGATGCTATAGAAAAGAAAAGGATAAGTTCTGAAACAATCAAAGCTGGAACTCACTTTTATGCAGACACCATGTCTATGACGGCAGACACAACAAATGTTAATCTCCTTTGCAATCGTTTCCTGGAATTACATTGCAGATGGTAGCAAATGTCAGATAAGAACAATACAAGAATGGTCATAAACATGCCTAGTCAGAAAAAAAACAAGTTAAATTAAAAATATTATATTCCATCCCAAGAAATCTTCAGAAATGCATTCAAAAACTCAATGGACTTGAAAATTTTGACAATATGGCCACCTAAAATATGCACATACCATTCCTTCAACAGGATTTACTTGTCCCCTTCTGAATGTTGGTTCAAAGACCCACTATAAGAAAAAAATAGAAAAATAATCATAATAGCATTTCAACGAAGATAAAAAAAAAAAATCATGAATTGGCCATTGAAGGGTCAAAGCAAAAAATCAACCTCTGCACAAAAGGCATGAACCCATCTACCATCAGTAGATTTCCTGAAAGCACCAGTAATACCACCACATAAACCACATTCCGCACTATTTGCCCTGTCCCAGAAATTGACAGGAGCTCCAGAGCATCTAGATGACAATAATTCTTCACATAATTCACAATGCCATGGACCATTAGATTCCTTCCCACAACGATAGCAATCCAAGTGAACCTCAACCTGTTGGCATAAAAGCTTTTGTCAACAAGAAGTAAGCAGATTGTGCACCCTTAACAGAGAAGATGGTCCATTCTAGAAAACCTTGCAGCCAGAGCAGACTAGGATGTGGTTCAGTATTGTCTCAAATCGTCTGCATATGTCACATGATCTAGGATGATCTTTAGAAAAACCTGAAACTGACTGAACAAAATCAGAGTACTTCTCTAATGAAATCCTTGGAATTGCCACCCTTGAAAGCATTTCTTTTGGACGTGGCATCAACAGAGAAGAAATGCCAGCCCTCACACTAGCAGTGTTATATTTCTGGAACCAGGTAAAAATGATAAGACAGATTACTTCATCGAATAATTGCAAGCTTTCTTTCGAAGGCAAGAAAAAAAATCCAAAAGTGAATGAAAAAATTACCTCCTGACAGGCAGATTCATCAAAGGCATCTTTCCTAAATGATGAAGACCGAGAAGAAGCTGCTGCTGCTGCAGTTGCAGCAGCTAGAACAGCCTGGGCTTCCTTGTGCCTTCTTTCTTTCCTGCCCCGCTTCTTTGCTTCTCTAACATCACAAAGATATTGGCTAACAAGCACTTCATCCCACCTTTTCCCCCTAGCTGCATCTATCTCCTGGGGTAGATGCCTGGCAACCTTAGATATTAAATTATCTGCAAGCACATTTCATCAGATAAAAAAAGGTCATGTAGATGTACATATCAATATGAAGCTGCCTTATTCTTAAATAATTTGGGATGGAATATGAGAATAGTGCAAGAACAGGAAGGTAAAAAAGAGAGCCAGCATATCACAAATAAAAAAAAAAAGGAGGAAAGATAAAGGCGAAAAAGGAAAGGACCAGTGAAGTGCTTCCTTGCAACTGCATTGCCAAGTAGCCTCTTCTGAAAATAAATAATTTCTCCTTCCACTTCATCCACCGGAGACAGTTTGAGAATTCCCAGTTTCTTAGCCTTAGCCAACTGCTCAAAATTTACTTCACTGGAATTAGAGATCAAGTCATTGCATTTTGAGTGTTTATTCTGATGATTACAGAAGACACTGGGATTGGAAGAGGCCTCCAAATGAGAGATTTCTCTGTCTTTTGAACCTGTCCAGTTAGGTTTACTCGTAATAAAATGGTAAAAGTGCTTGGAATTATAAGCAATAAAACAGAAGTACAATTCTTGACCATAAAATTCATGTTAGCGCAACTTCTACCTTCAAGTTCAGAAATTCCTTTCTGTAAAAGCATTCCAATTTGTATATGTGACAGCTTCTCATGGACACATGAATGGACATAAAAATTAGAATATTCTTCTGGTTTTCTGCAGCAAGAAATATATAATTTTGCATAAGAACTCATCAGATATTGTTAAATCAGTGTCCAATACTGAAAATAAAAACTTTTTAGAGCTTCCAAAAAGTATCAGGCGGCACAAAATTCTGCATTAAAGAGCTTTCAAAAATTTTACATGAAATTAGGGATGACTAAATTAACATCTGAATAAAGAGGAACTCCCCCATCTGTGTTAATTGAATTGCTCTTCTCTGGAATAGCTGCATGAACTGCCTTGATTTTTTCAGAAAGGCTCCCACCTGAGACATTATCTGAACTGCCTGAGCAACATAAAAATGCCAACATGTTCGCTTTCATACAGAAGGGGAAATCGGAAAATACATGAAAATTATGCCTTCTATTTTCTTTTCTTTCTTCCATTTGCTTTTGGTCATATTAACAGAAATCTCTGGCTTTTAATATCACTAAATCACATCAAGTAACTTATGAACTAAGGAGCAAACAATACTTGACAACTGAAATTAAAAAAAAAATTCTTCACATGCATATCGTCATCCATGAAGAGAGAAAGGAATAGATGAGAATGAAAACCTCACTTCCTCAATATGAGATGCATACTTGTCATCCTTCTAGAATAAAAAGAAACACTAGGGGTTTCCGATCCCTCCAGAAGGACAGCAAGCCTCCTCAAAATCCCCCCACTATCATACTCCCTAGCAAGTGAAAACAAGAGAGCACAAAATATTTAATCCCATAACAATTACCTCATGATTGATCCTAGACGATCATAAAATTCCAATCCCCCTCCCACCAAAAAGAAAAGGTGTATATCACAGATTTTCACAAGATTATAAAAAATGCCAAACCTTAAAGTATGTGCATACATAAGATTTCCTTCTCAATTTGGTACCCGCCCAAAACTCAATCAGAAAGATGAGGTCTTGCAAGAGAAATTTCCATATGAAGGGAGCCCATAACTAAGATGGTGTTAGTTAAAAAATCACCATCACATTCCATGACATTTTCACCTAATCTATATGCTTGATCCATTCCCTTGAAAGAGGAAGATGGCTGGATTTTTAAAACAAGTGCCATTGCTCTTATGTTCACCAACTTTATGAGTGAAAAAAGAAACACGATCTGATAGTAAAATTTAATTATATCCTAGACTGTCCAAACACATCCGATCAGTGCAGCATTCAAATTTAATTATATCCTTCTATTCTTTTTCTACTTCATCTCTAAGCTTCTTATGGAGGAAGGTGGAGGTTTGGGAGGAAATGGTTGTAAATTAGTTAGAAAGTATCTAGTAAGCTTCCCCAAGGCATAGAGCACCCTTTCTAGAGCAGGAATATTCTTGTTATTTTCTCACTCCAACGAAACAAATCTATGAAGGTAGTAAGGGGCCAACAAAGAAAAACATCTGCTTGGTAAAACATCATACAGCCAAAGAGGATGCTTTCCTAATTTATCAGCAGTAGCTTTACTCTAATGTTAAGACTATACCTTGTCATTGTCAAGAAAAGTAAAGAACAGGTTTAGAGAGTTGAACTCTTCTTCGAACCAACCAATTTCCAGGAAGTTAAAAAAAAAATCAACTGCCTTCTCAAGTAAAGAAAAGTAGAAAAACTCACACACAAAAGCAGTCCAAGCAAAACCAATTAACCAGGATAGGGCAACCTTCTCCAATAGATAGGGCATTGATTGGAAAAACCAAATGCAAAAGGATGATTCTGACAATCATACCTTCACTTTTAGGCAAATGCACCACTGAAGAGTCTTGAAACGCATCAGGGATCTGCGTAAATTAAAAAAAATGGTAGAAATATTGTTAAAAGAGAAAGGTAAGCAGAAAGGATTCATCTATATAAGCACTCCAAATCACCAAATGGTGAGTAGAACCTAAAAGCAGAAGGAACGAATAGAACATAAAGGCAGACACATTGGATCTCAGTACAAATTTACAAATAGCAGTAACTCCCACTACTGTATAAGATAACCGCACCCTGCTTCTTCCCACTCCTTCCAAGATGATATCTTAAAGCAGATAAGTGATTCAGAAAAGGAAAATGACAAATGATACCATAATCACCCTCTCCCAGTCCAGCATAAAATAAAACTCACTGCTTGCTCTTATTGCAATCATTACAAAACCTTCTGAAAGTTGCACATTTAACATGTCTAATGAATGGACAAGGCACCAACTCTATGTCCAACAAACCTCAGATGAGAAACCAGGAAATGTCCATAAAACAACATAATGGTTCTTCGAGAGGATTTCACTACCCAAACTTCTTTCGACACAACACAGCATTGAACACTTCAATTGCTACATGTTTTTTTTCCTTCTGACAAACAAACTTTTTTGCGTGCATATTTTGATGCTAAAATAATTCACAATTTAAATTTAGCAATTCTTACTCTTTTTCTATTTGCATATCAAAAGTGTGATGACAGCGTGTTCATAAGTTCTACACTGTTCAAAAGTGTGAATATCATCTATATTTTTGCAAATACAGCTGAATATATGGATGCTTAAGCAATCCGAACAACATATGCACAGGTCACAGCTGCCTTGGCTCACAAATGATAAGTTGAACAATTTGGGCAGAAACAATAAATAGACAAAAGAATGTATGCAGTCTAGCAAAACAAATTGCTGAGCAATCAATAACTAGGAAATGAAAAAATAAGCATAAACTATCAGTAGAAAAGAAATAACTTCAGTCCCTAACACCACGCCATAAAATGATAAATGGAAGACATAGAAAAGCTAATATTTTATAGAAATGAACTACAAATGGCAGGTGCCTCTGGCATCAGTTTTGCAATTGTACACAAGCATACACTGTTAATAGGAGAAAAAATCTAACTACAGGCAGATGAAAACTACAATCTATTATTCATACCTTCAACAAATACAAGTAATCAAAAATATAAAAATAAACACTACACGTTTAAGCATACAAAAATTGAAAGGAGGATAGTGCTGATGTGTGATAGCTTCTGCATTCTGCCTCATACACGAAGGAAAAAATCGAGTTCACAGGTGCAATCAACAATGTAGCAGTCACCAAACAAGATTGCTGCAAGGGCCATATGGAAAGTCAATTTTGTTCTCAATCGCTATGCTACAGATGTTTTGGAGGTGTTTCCTAACAATATTTCAGAGAGACTGAGGAGCTTTAGTATTTTATCTTGGTATTTTTGTGTTTCAGATTCTCTTTCTGCTTTGGGGAAATTCTCATCCACCATCTCTCTAAATTTCCCCTTCTTTTTCAACAAAAAGTTTTTTCTATATAACAATGTTCTGGATTACCTAATATTTTGAATAAACAAAAAAACAAGTCACTTGAAAAGAAATATAAAAAGCATGACATGAAAAACAAACACTCTTCAAGGTTCTTCTCAGAGCCTTATAGCATAGGTAGATGAGAAGATTTCAGGAGGATGGAGGATGAGGTTCTTAAGAAGGAAGATAACTTGCAAAAAAGAGTTGGCAGAAACCAACTTTCCAAAGACATAATAAATCATATACCTAAAAATAGAATATTCATAATACAGACATCAAAATTAATATCTATACCATTGATTAGGAAAAACAATTACAAGAAACAGATGCTACCAGAGTTTTCTTTTTCCTTCCAAATCAATGTGGTAAACACAGAGAAATTTCATTTAAGCAATGGAAAAAACATGTGGTGGTCATATCATCCTTGTTATGCAAAGTATTATTTGTATTATAACAAGAACAAGTTAACTTAAAAGAATATAATCAGGATACTTTGAGAAAGGATGGCCTACCGTTAAGAATGAGTTACAGTAAGAGAAAAACTGGAGGAGAATCAAAACACAAAGGAAACCACTCCTTAACATCTTCACCACATTCGCATACACAACTGCCAAATTAGAGATCTTTTCCGATACTTTTGTTGTGTGACACGAAGGTAAACTAAGGCAAACAGGAGAACCTAAATAGCACTACAGATATGAACTGTTTAAGGGAAAACAACGGGACCAGAGAAAGGAAAGACATCAGAAAATTGAACTAGAAAATATGCAGAAAAGGAAAAGGCTTACTAATTCAAGTAGTTAATTAAAAACAAGCACAAAAAGAAATTCCAAATATAAATTAGCTCCTAATCACAAAGCAAGTCACATCTTCAGATGGTGACTCAAAACAGACAAAACAAATCAATTAACCTCCTCCTATAAGAATCTTTGTAGCAAATAATTACAGTGCGATAGGACTACCTTTTCAGATACATCAGGGAAGGATGCTTCACTAGATTTTTCAGGTTCTTCACCTCTCAGTTGACTGACAACTTTCATATCTTCCATTAGCATACTGTTGTCACTAAAATCCTCGTGTGAGCAAATTACTCCATTATCCCTCAAAACTCTAATGTTACTTTTGGTTCTTCTCCGAGGGGGAACTGATTTAACAGCAACAGCATCTGTAATATCAGTCTCAGATATAGTTATACCATCAGAATGGTCTGCTGTTACAATCTCAGCCTTTGGGAAAATCATGGATTTTAGTTTAACTTTCAAATATTTACGTTGACTGGCCACGTAAACATGATTCTGAAACCACTTGACTAATTTGGACTGAAAATCAGGGACCAAATTAACTTCCTGCAGAGAAAAGGTCAAGATGCAAAAAGTCAGCAATGATTAATGATGAACACTTGATTCAGAAAATGAACAGAAAGTGAAATTCATGGTCCAGTGCATTACAGCCAATGTTGAATTTATCAAATCAGGTGACGTGCCGATTTCCATTGCCAACTCTTCAGCATTGACTTTTCCTTGGTCAATTAACTACACCATTAAAATTTCCAAAGAGGTCAAATAAAACAATAAGAGGAAAATAACCAAAGAGAAACACTACATGGATGCATGTATGTAATACCTATATATCTCAAAAGTCAAAACCCATGCAAAAAGCATGAAAACTTAAGTTTTTTCAGTACCTTCTTCAAAATCAGCAAAAGATTTCGGGAGTCGGTGCTAGCACCCTCATAGCCACCTCTCTCAAATATCCCTATATCAATGAGTTTGTCCACATCCCCAGATTCTGACAAAGGTTCAGCATTTGATCTGGAATCAAACAATCCTATTTCCCATAACTCACCATCACCAGGTTTACCAGAATTAGTATCAGAAGTTTCTGTGTGGACTGCAAGTTTGTCTCCATTTTGGCCAATATTTAACTTACGCTGTTTGTCCATTTGCAACATTGATGGATTATGGCTGGCAACAGAGCAGTCATGGCTGGCAGACACAAAAGCCTCTCCTAATTGATGGGTATCCCTATCATTAGGGAGTTCAGTGTGCTTTGAGCAAAAGGCTCGTAATTCAACCTGTTGACATATACAGTAAAGAAATTTAGAGAAGATGTCTGACAAGATGTCATAGCATAAAGTCAATAAAGTTCTTGTAGCACTGGTGGTTATGGTGATGGTAACCGTAGTTGTTGTAGTAACATTAGTACGAAAATAGTTCGCACATTATATCTTCAGTGTGATGAAGAGAGAAAAAAGGCTTACATTATCAGTACCATATTTCCCCCAGACCTCCATCCTATGTCTTGCTTCCCTTGCACATATAGGATGGAAAGCAGTTCTACAAGTTCCTGAATAAACCACATGAACAGAAAGGCATTACCAGAAAAGCTAAACGTGCTAAAGCTAAATGAGACACAAGGTAACAGTGCTAAAGCCAAACGAGACAGATGGTAACAGTGCTAAAGGTAACATTATACGACTTATTGATTAATGTATTTCAAAAATAGCTTTGGAAACGAGAAAAGCTGCAGCTATCAGTGCAAGAATGGGCAAGTTAGAGACCTGAAAACTAAGGACATAACATTGGCTCATCAGAGAGAGAAGCAAAATGAGCACAAGTGACAATTGCATGAAATGACTTCAACGTTATATTGTTAAGTGATCTCAAAGATTCCAGAGCAAGCAAGTATATCTTTGAGTGATCTCAAAGATCCCACAGCAAGCAACCCTCAGCAATCAAAATGCCCCCATTGGGTGCAGTTAAAGCATATTATGACAGCTTTGTTTCCCCTCAGTTTTCTACTTCACACCATAATGCAGATTTATCATCGTTCTTGAAGGAAAAAGCAAACTCATCCTTCCAAGACTAAGACAAGACACTGGCGAATGTAACAACTAAATTAAGAATATTACACACTACAGGTAAGTGAACAGCCACAGTAAACCATCTGTGGTCTCCATTATGAACCAGGTGCTTGTGCAAGATCTGCTTTCAATTCTAGTGGTGAAGTAACCATAATCAGAGGTCTAATCACTTAGATATTAAGAATAATGGGACTCTGACAAACACATACGTACTTTTACAAGAGCACTCACACATAGAGGGGACAGATAAAGAGCAGTACTAAAAGGGCCGCTGGAAACTAACTAGGAACAGAAGAACAGCAAGCAGCAGGGCCCTTAGTGGTTTACAAGAGAGCCAAATCCACACCAACCCTTACTAAGAATAATGGCAACTAATGCCAAAGGCTTTAAAAAAGATTTGAGGATAAAATACCACAAGGAATAAAATAGGAATGGTGGCTGGTAAAATAAGTATAGGGAGATAATATAATGAGACATCCAGCATATCTTAGCAATGCAACAGCCATAATAGCCAAGAATTTTTAGGTAAACTCTCAGGCTAAAAACTGCCAAAGGAAGAGGGAGCAGCATCCAAGACTAGCACAACAATGTTAGCAGTCATCATCTCGATTGGAAAAAGGTGAAAGGACCATGGAGAATTGACTCAAGAGTAGAATCAGGAACAAAGAACAAGCCCCACATTTTGTCCTGACAAAAGCCATTACACAGAGTCCAAATCTCAGGGTGTAAAATAGCAGCAACACCAGCTAAAAACCTTAGCAAGGCCCATGAAACAGAAGTTTCCATAACTTGGTACATACTAAAAAAACTTGACCACCAGAGAGCAAGATCCTAACAGACATTGACCACCAGAGAGCAAGATCCTAACAGACATTCATTAAAATAACCGGGGCAAGAAAGTAAATTCATAAGCCAAACCTAATCACAGCTAGAGATACAAACATCACCAAACATGAACCAGTGCTAAATACATCACCAAACATTTTACATAGCAAGTCCTCAATGCACCCAATCAGTGTGTTCTCTGTTAAGAAAATGCAGAAACAGGTCTATTAAAAGTATTAGACTTTAGACCAAGCCCTCGACCTTGTTTTTGCAAAAGTGTCAAAAAGAACTGTGTTAGAGCACACCAACAGACTTCATCACATATGAAAATAACTAATGTCATTAAAAATGATTAGATTAATTGACTTCGCTTACAATTAAACAAGATTCATGTGATCTTCCAGATTGTGCCGATCATTACGTAAATTGTGGTAATAATGTGGGATGTTCACCTAACAGAAATATTTTTATTAATTAATTAATTTTATTGATCAAAATTTAACATGTGATCCAGCATTCAGCAAAAATGTAACTGCAATCAGTAGGCATTTGCATACAGGAAAGAAAGATTCACAAGAGACTAAATTCTAAGATTTCAAGCAATATTGAAGTTGGGCCTATTAATGTCAGATTTCCATAAGTGTGAGATATTTTATGTTTTTTTTTTTTTTTTGAAAGTCACATTGCCAGAAACAAAACATTCCTGAAAAGCAAGCATTCCCATCAAAGAATGCACGAGTTACTTTCCTGGTAATCTTACAGTCCTGCAAATGGCATCTTTTGCATCCTTCTACAAAGCATTAAACTGTTTCAACCCCAATCCCTCTCCAATCTCCTCCCAGCCTCATGAATATGCAACAACAACAACCATGCCTCAATCCCAAATTATTTTGGGATGGCTAAATGGATCCTTTTGTGCCATTCCGCATGATCATACACCAAATTGTCCCATGAATCCAGTTTGAAAACCAAAATATTGGATAAAGTAGCCAGGCTTTAAAGGTAAGTGAGTTAAACAGTGTATGAAGTCATGAATCAACAACCTGATTGCACGTCCAAGGAGAAAGAAGCAAAAGATTGAGAAATTTACTTTGATGACACCATATGATTCAGTTCAGGAGCAAATCACAATTTAAACAAGCCTATCAAACGTGAAAATCATCAACTTGACTTGACAAAATAACAATAAAAGGACATTGTCTTTTGCGTACAAGAAAAATAAGTGAGATCAACAGTGCTATCACAAATAAAAGGAAACTGATTCAATATCAATAATCATTATATATTTTTATAACAAGGGGCATAAATTATCTGTCTTGACTGTTGTTAAATTTCATTTTCATTCCAATAATAACTTGAGCTATAAAATTCAAAAGGAATTCATTCAATGTTGGAGAGACATTATCTCTTATTGATTACTATGATTGTATCCATCCCTTTAAGAAAGAAATATGGTGCACCATTCTATGATTTAGTCCAGGAAGAAAAAACCGGGAGAATATGAGATGCAAATGATCATAGACACATAATCGTTGAGAAATATAAACCAATTATAAGACAAGAAAAAAATAACACTTCTCATCATTCTTTGATTCAATAAAAGACAAATACAATGTAGATTAAAGAACAAAAAGGCATTTGCACAATATAACAATATGACTTGTAAGCTGCATTAGACACTGGTTCTGCTGCCAAACAGGCAAAAGTTGCGATAGACACCAACCCAGTGTACCAGAGGACAATAATAAATGCATAATGTCATAAAATAATGGAGCAACAAAACATACCATGACTGCACCGAACACAGGTACCACACTTCACCTTGCATACATTACACACTAATTTTCTTCGGGTTTCCTTAATTCCACTCACATTCATAATTGGCTCCATCTTTGCTAAGTCCTCTATATAGACCTCAGGCGTCCACTGGGAACAAAACAAGTGCACAAAATCCAGAACAGGCTTACCATTGTCTACATCAACAGGTTTCAAAGCACCACCCTGCTTCGGACAAAGTACACAAGACTGCTTCGCTAAATCACTGCCATCACTCTTCTGCCTGCACCAGGAACACAACCACGACTCGTTTACATCTCCTTGCACACCGTAACACTTAAGATGAACTGCAACCTTGCAAGAAGAGCAAACAATCAACCGGTTTGAATCATTACCCATCTCGCTCTTGCAGCAAAAATCACATAATGACAAGTTTCCTTCACAAGGACAACCAACCAAAACCTTCTCCAACCCTGCATCACTGCCTAAAAGTTTCCGCTTCTTGGAAGGCTTTTCAGAGGTCAATATATCCCTATTTCTACAACCTAAAAGCCACTCTACACTGCTAGACAAATCAGAAACAGAGCACGTCTTTGCTTTCTCCTGGGGAAAACACACAGCTCCATCACTTTGAGTCACAACGTCGATTTCCATTAACTGCTCATCCTCTTGATTGACTTCGTCTTTCAAGACGAGTCCATTTCCATTTCCATTTCCACCCATACAATCCATTTCAAAGTTACCATTTGCATTCTCCACATTGGCCCTTGTGTCAGTTTGTTCATTAGTCTCGCTTTCTTCAAACTTCCCATTCACATTTTCCCCAGTTTTCACATTTGTCACAATGGTCTCGATTCTCTCAATTTTCTCATTTCCAATATATGGAATGTAAAAACACTTACTATAACCTAAAGAATTAAATAAAGAAGATAACTCAAACAAATCATCAATATCAGGCAATGTCAATTCCCTAAAGTAATCTTCAGTCTCAACCCAAATATTCCCTCTTTTAGACCCGTCACTTGCCCGCGAAGAAGACTTCTTATCCGCTCCAGAATGAGACCTTTTATGTCTCTTTGTACTCCCATTTGATTGCCTCAACAAACTAGCCAACCTGCTTGGCAAAGTAGACGCACTTGGAAAACTCGAAACACCAGAACCAGACGCATTCCCTGCAGCATCAAATGGCGAGCGCACACTTAAGACCTTGTGAGCTTGGGAGAAGAAATCAACCTCGAGTGGATTCGATTTCTTTACTTTTGGTTGAGGTATTTCAGACTCCTTCATGAGGGAATTGGATGCCGGAACCCTAGAAATTGGACGGCAAGACCTCTCGCCAGTGCCGCAACCTCCGTCAGGACCCCTACCCATCATCTTCTTTCGCCGGTGGCATCGGCCTTCGGTCATACCCGACACCAGACACAACAACCTTCTTTACCACCGTCGCGTTCCATCACAAAACCACCCTAACCCTAATTTGGCCTCTAGTGAGGCTAATACTTCACGTGCGTAGAGACATGTAGAGATACAGAAGGATAAAGAATTTAGCGGCTAGGTTTAGGGTTTCAGTTAGTCAGGTTCGTGAAGTTGGAGATCCGTTTTGTTTTTTTTTGTTTTTTTAATATCCAAGTGGTTTTTGTTTTTTTTATTTTTTCTGGATTTCGCTGTCGAAGAGAGAAGAGAGAGAAAGAGCGATTAGCTTTTTTGCAGGCGAGAGAGGACTGTCAGTTCTGGGTGTAGATATTTTTATAGTGGGTTACAATACTATGGAGTGACGCGATAAAGTTGTACCAGTGTGGCTGCTGGAATGATCCACGTGGCATCGTGTTATATGTTAGTGTGGACAAACGTCTGTGACCAATAACAGTTTTGTGGTTTCTTTTTTATAATAATTTCATATCCGTTCTTTATTTTTAGAAGGATTCCTCCATTTAACTTTTGGAATGAAGTTTGATAAACCACGGTATCTGTTCAGTAGCTGAAAAATAGTTTTTTTTTTAATCAATTAAAAAATATTTTTTGGTTTTTGACTTATACATATGAAATAAATCGAAATATAAATTTTTAATTTTTTATATTTTTTTATATATATTAAAAGAATAAGGATGAAATCTTATATATAAAAAGGCTGAATAACGATAAAATTAAAGAAAAAATTAATTTCATAAATTATTTTAAATAAAATAAATAAATAAAACATGAATCAAAATAGACATATAAAAAATTAAAAGATAATGAAATTACAAAACAAGTTTTAATTTTATAAATTATTTTAAATAAAATAAATAACAATTGAAAGATTAAGGATCGAACTTAATAGATAAAAAAATAAGATAAAAACAAATAATAATTAAAAAAATAAAAACCATATAAAAATTAAAATAAATCCAGTTTTAGAGGATAAAATTAAAAAGAAAGATTCAATATATATATATATATATATATAGCAATCAAGACAATTCAAAATCAAACTTGATATAAATAATAAATAACAAGATACTTTTTTTATTTTTTTGCAACTTCTGAAAGTTTATGACGTTTAAAATAAAAAAAATACTTTTTTTTAAAACTAAGCTAATTTTTTTTACTAGAAAGTATTTTTAATTGATCAACTTTTTTAATAATAAACAAATATAAAAAAATTTGAAAAGTGGTTTTTAAAGAACAACTTTCTATTAAACAATGAGGGCTAGGATTAAGCAATTGTTTATTTTGCATTTAGAATTATGTTTAAGTGTGTTTTAAAAATACATTTGATTTGAAAAGGTATCAAATTTATGTTTTTTTTAGATATTTTTAATAATTTTGATATGTTGATATTAAAAATAAAAAAAATTATTCTATTTTTTCAATAATTATATATAAAATATATCGAATAATTTTATATCGACAATTGTTCTAATCTAGACTATTTTTTCATAGCATTATAAAGATTAAATATAAAATCACATCTAATCAATTTACTTATTCTATTAAAAGAACTCTCGACATGTATAAAAAGTTTTATTAAAAAAAAAGGACCCTAATTATCCGATGAAAAGAAAACTTATAGCAATTGAGATGATTTTTTCTAACTTTAAAATCTCGGATGCTGAAGAGCATTTTCACCGTAAAAATAATTCACGACATCACACCATTTATCAATAGAATTGACTAGTTTTTTTTTTTTTGGGTAACAATCAAATTTTTATTATTATAAAAAATAAATGTGCAATTATTGTCAACATATTTTTTAACATTGAAAAAAGAATTAATTGGGAATCAAAAAATATAAAATGTATATATTTGATAAATAAATAAATAATTATATATACCAATAAATATAAAAAAGAGTTGTAAATACTAACCAAAATTAAATAGGAAAGTTGAATGATAAATGCAAATTAAATTATCTAATCTTACACCACTAGAGCTCTTAATTTATTTATTGTTTACTTTATTATATGGAAATTGAATGATTTTTAATGAAATATAATCTTATCTATTTAATACAAATATTTCTAATTAAGCTTTAAGAAAAATACGAAGAACTATATAAAAAAAAAAGCGTTTTCTAATATTAAAGAAATTATTAGAACCTTATTTGAAAATAAATTTAAAATCAAAAGCATTTAATGGAATAATGTCCTAAATATTATTTTAATTATTTTAACCTATTGGATTTTATATAAGAAAATTTTAAAAATTAACATTCATAAATTGGATTGGCCAACCTCTAGCTAAAAAAAATAATGTTACGTGTATGAGGTTTTGTAAAGTTAGGCCTGCCAGCCTAACTCTCTAGTTTTTTTAAAAACAAAATGGTCAAACAACATGTCATCTTGAAATATACAAAACAAATTATAAGAGGCAGCCAATCATGTGTTGTAGAAATGTTTTGGCCATCAAAGATGACCAAGAAGTTGGGCCAAATGTTTTTTTAAAACTTTATAGCTCATTTTTAGCCTATTTTTACCATAAAAAAATATTTAAAACACCCTCATAAACCTAAAAGCTATCTAAGCGTAGATCTCTTTTATGGTATTATTGATGAAAAAAACTAACTAGCAATGAACTCTTTTCTCTAAGAGGAACTCACTAAAACCAAGTTTGGTTTTTTTAGTGATCAAAATATGGCCGACTAAACATTCTCTTTATTTGTTATTTTCCGATGATT
Organism: Populus nigra; assembly: GCF_951802175.1. NCBI lineage: Eukaryota > Viridiplantae > Streptophyta > Magnoliopsida > Malpighiales > Salicaceae > Populus > Populus nigra. The sequence continues at coordinate 7,289,161 of NC_084856.1, read as the reverse complement.
ATCTCTCTCTTCTCTCAACCTCGAAAATTAAAAATGAACAAAATAATGTATTTGACTAAAAATTAAATTTCAAAAACTAAATGAACTAAAAATGAATGAAAAGGAGATTGTTGGATCAAAGAATTTTGTTATGTGCAAAGTTGTCATTGGCTACTAGTTTCTTTGTTTTTTATAATTTAGTCATGTCGCGTAAAATTTTGACTCTCAATTGCAAATTACAGAAAATTGGTTATTAATTTGGCCATAATAGGATGCAATAAAAGAGAAAAAAAACTTTAAAAATGAAATAATTTGTTTTTAAAAAAAAAACAATGAACCCATAATGTAATGTGTTTGTGTCTATAATAAATAAATAGTGAAAACTCACAGTGCAAAAAAGGCATGTTGTTCTAGTTTTTTTTTATAATGGAAGGAAATTTATTCTCTAAAGAAATGTTATTTTAGATTCATTGAAACTTGTTAAATATGTTGTTTTTACTCCCCAAAACATGTTGTTTTTACTCCCCAAAACATGTTAATAATTTCTTATTCATTTACTCTTCACTCATTTAAAATCTTTTATTTCTGCATGCAAACAAAAAAAGTAAATTCATAGCAAAAAAAAAATCAATAGTCATTATAATTTCTTATGTGTTGTTTTTTTCCATAAACCATTCTAATAATTTTTTAGGCCTTTATTCGCCACTTATTTAAAGTTTTTGTTTCCACGTGCAAAAAAAAAATTCAAAATTTTTATCAAAGAAATCAATAGTCGATAAATTTTTATATATATTGTGAATAGTCAATGTAATTATTTATTAGCGATATTGTTATGATCTAAAAAAACTAAAATTACCTAGTCTTTCACAGTAAACATAAGCACGATGCAATGTGAATTTGCACAATGTATTCTTTTTTCTTATTTTTTCTCTCCCGAAAGACATGACTTAATGATTACCATGCATATTTTTTTTTCTTTTTCTCCTCTCTTTCTCTCCTGCTAACAAAAACAGATAAGTGTTTACTTTTCTTTCTTTTCTCCCTCCCTCTTAACACTCTTAACACCAACAAAACCTATCTTTCTATATATCTTCTTTGTGTTTTTTTTTTCAATTTATTAGTTGATATTGACGGGTTTTGTGTTTATTTTTGTCGACATGGATAATCAAAGAAAAAAAAGGCATCTTTATTTAGCCTTTGCCATGGTTGGAGACATAATTAGAGTTGTCTATTTAGAATCTCTAGCTTTTTCTATCATGGTTGATGATTAGAACAATGATACATACAACATGTATAATTTGTTTAGATTGTGTTTTGGTTTTCCTTTTATTTATTTTGGTTGTTTTCTAATTTCATAATCGAAAGAAATTATAGGTTTAATAGGTTATGACGGGTATGGAAAGAGATGACGAGGCAAATAATAGAAGTGGGGTGGGCATGTCAAATCAAATGGAAAAAGGTTAGTTTTGGTATTTCTCTATATCTTGTAATCAATTTTAATTTTCTTCTTTCCTCAATTTGACCTATACGTAGGACAAATTATGTTTATCATTATGGCTTTTTTTTAAATGACAGTGAAATTTCAAAAAAACTTTGTAACAAGCATTTGGTGTTGCCTATTGTTGTCTACCTATTATGGGTTTCTCTCTCATCCCGGTATCTTTCCTACCTTCTTCTTATGATTTAAATTTGGATTAGGATTGATTATTCTAATTTTGTTTTGGTTAGTCAAATTTCATAGATTTTTATCTTTTGTAATGTTTAGAGTCGTGTGTCAATTTGGATTGCAATTAGTTTTCGTTCTATTTGATTTGTGTTTTTTCTTTGGAATCATAGATATTGTGCATTTTTTTTGTCTTTTTCTTGCACAGTTCATGTCTGTGTTGGTCTGTAATAAGTCACCGAATTTGTTATGTGTTTTTGGCTGATGTTCTAATTTTGATGTGGTTTTATTTATTTGTAGAACAAATAATTTAAGATATGATATTATGATAAAGCTCCAACTTTATCACAAGGTCTATGCATCTTGAAATTTAATGATTTTTTTTGTAGATATTAATATTATATAGTCTTTGTTAATTGAGAACTTAACTCCTATTCTTTTAAGCATTTGTTTGTTTTTCTGTTTGATGAAAAATTTATTTATTTTTGTGTTTTTACATGCATTTCACTTCAGTTGTCAACCTTTGAGTAACATACTGGTGCACCTTTATTATGCTCTTTCATTTTTGTTTATTATCTTTTCATGTTGTCTTTTCAGCATCCAATGCATAATTTTATATGTGTAAAGGACGCTTATGTTTGTTTGTTACTCTCTTTGTGTTTCATTTGCTTGCATATATATTTGTTTTTTCTTGTGTGATTGGTGGTCTTTCCTTGAATGAAGATTCATACAAACATTATATGCATAAAATGAAGGTAAGTGTAAAAGTTCATGGAAAGACAATTAAGTACAATATTAAAATCTTTAATGTTCATATTTTTCTTTTGTTAATGCTATTATTGTGTGCTCTTGCTTAGTTATTTCTGACATATAATTGGCTAATATAATTTCATACCAAGGTAAAATATGGTAGGGTGATAAATCTAAAGCCAATTCAAGGTCTATAAGCTAAGGGAAAAAAGAATGTGAAATATTGGGATCAAAGGCTGATTTTATAAAAATGTTGCTGGAAATTATTTTTTTCTAAAGAAATATTTATTGTTATGTGATAAAAATCCAACGCTTGATTTTATAAAAATATCATTGCTTGATTTGAGAATAAGTATATTTACGCTAGACATGGAATTTTAAAGAAAATATTACCAATTTGTAGAGTTTTAGTGTAGTTGTGTTATACTAACAAGGAATAAATCGACATATAGAAGCATACTTTATTCATAAAAGCTTAGTACATATCTCGTTAATTAGACATTAGAATGAAGAGCATAGGACTATGTTTTGGCGAGTCAAAACCAGATTGTTCTATTGACATGAAATCCAAGAATTGCACTCACTTATTATTAATATGGTCGTAAGTCTAAAAGTTAAGGAATTTGAAGATAATTTATCAAAACTTAGTTTGTTTCAACTATTTAACCTTCCAACAAAAGTAAGGTAGAGTGAAGAAGAAATGTGACCACCCTTGCATTAGGTAGCAAGTAAACTGTACTCTAATTGCTTTGCAAAAAAAATTTAAATAAATGAGAGAATTATGACAATATAACACTAAAATGAAAACAAGATGCATTTCACCTTTCCCTAGGCGATTGAATGTATAGTTATAAACATTTCAAATATATCACTTTTGATTTTCACAATTAAAAGGTTAACATGTCCTAACAAAAAGTAATGAGAATTTTGAACATTTTTTTAATGAAATTCATATAAATGTCAAATGATATCACTTAATTTAACTTTCTTTTTCTTCATCATCAACATTCATTTTTTTCATATTTATTTTTAATAGAAAACCTTAATAACAATTTTTAGAAAATAATCTAAAAGAGGTAGAGAACACTATATAGCCACACACATAAGCAATGTGAATTGAAACAATGCTTTCACTTTTTTTTCTCAGCTCTTAAAGCAATTTATACTTCAATTGTTGAACCTTTTTTTTTTCAATTTTATTCTTCCACTTTGCATTGACTGAGAATTCAGCCTAATAATTTCTCTTGATTAGCTTGCTATAGGATTATCGCGACATTAAAAAAAACTTCTCGATATTAAGTTAATGCTTTGCAAAATAGATTTCAATTTTATTTCTTAAATATAATTGAAACTTCAAGGATTAAATTCGACATTTAAACAAAAAAAAAAGTCTTTTCTTTTTTTATTGTTCAATTTTGATCCATATTTATTGAGGTTTTGATATTTAAGTCTTACATTTTATTTGTTTTGTATTTCAATCCATGGTTTTTGTGATGGGAAAGAGAAAGTTATCGAAAAATAATGGAGAATAGAGAAAGTAGTCGGTTGGTCAAATTCCAGGAAAAGAAAAAAAAGCCAAATTTGGTGTAAATATGTTCTCTTATTGAGAAAGTGTCTTTTAGGTGTTTTTGAATTTTTATATTGCTGAAAAAAGTAAATTGGGGTCAATAAAGATTTTTATTTATTTAATCTTGTGTTTTTTAATTGATTTAGGGTTTTTTTTTAAGGTGAAAAATTGGTTTATTGAGATTTTTAGGGTGTTTATTAGGTGTTTTTATATGAAAATATGTTTTTAAATCTAAAAAATATGGGACCTAACTTTTCAATCTTCTCTTTTAGAGTTCATGTTTAGAAGCTAATGGTTTCAGTAATCTCAACTAAATACTATTCAATCTAGGAACCTTACTTAGATGCCAATTATTCCAACATTTTCATTTGGAAGCCAATAATTCCGATAATTTCAACTGGATGCCAATCAATTATGCGACCTTACTTGGACACCGATTATTCTGGTAATCCCAACTAGATACCAATTAATTCAGCAACCTCACTTAAATGCCAATTATTCTGTTTTTCATTATAATTTATTTCTTCGACAAATATATTGTCAACTCAATAAAATCTTGAAATAAAAGAAAACTTCAATTATTATTGACTTTTAAAGAAATGATTTAATAGTTATTGAGATATTAAGGACTTATATGAGATCTACTATTGTCTAACTGTCCTCAATAACCGTGCAACTTCCACTATCTTTCCTATATCATCATAATAAAAAAATCATTTTCAATTCAAGGTTGTTATCATAAAAGTCTCAATTTCAGCTTTCGTTCAATTCTTATCTTATATCTAAAGAACTTCACAATTGTTTTTACTATAACCATAAATGCTTTCATTTTTTTTTTCTATCTTTAGGCCAAACCTAGGTTTAATTGGTTCTAATACATTATTCTCAATCTTTTCATGAATTTTTTCTTCTAATTTCATTTAATAATATACTACATCATTTCTTCTTTTTTGTTTGGCCAAATGTCATATAAAAAAACCGTGGTTTCCAATTAAAATTTTTCATTTAATTTAAAATAACTCATGCCTAAGTCATTTTCTTTTTATCCAATTGAATCGTTCCAAATTCTAGTGTTTCAATTAAAATTAAATGTCCTCTTGATTTACCATGTAGGTCAAACCTACTTCTTTTTATCTTTCTTCTATTAAAAGGTTCTCATTTTTTGATTTTACATAAATTGAACTTAAACTCATTCATTTTTCATTATATTATTTATTTAAACCATGAAACGAATCCATATATGTCAAGAACCCAACCAAAACATCAACCTCTTTAGTTTTCCTTCTAGGCTGAAGTTCTCCCTCTCTAAATTAAATGGAGTATGTTTTTCTTCTTCAATTCTTTTAATTAATATCTTTTTAATGACTTTTCATGCTTACTACCCTCAATCTAACATACAAACATCCATTTTATCATTTATTCATTCAAACACAAATTTATATGACACTTCTTTATGTAAAACACACATTTTTTATTTATTAATAATTCAAACCTAGCTTAAATCAAGGTTCTTTACCTCTTAAGCACAATAGATTGAGGGAATAAAAACAAGAAAGAACAAGTTTTATTCATTTCTTTTCCTTCTCTTCTCTTTCAAAACCACCCTCTCTAGTTAAATAAGTCTTGGAGTTATTCAACTTTTCTTGCTTAAATCCCTTCCCAATCTCTTTTTAATCCTTTAATTCATCACTCTTCGGTGTTTTTAGCAAGAATTGATTTTTGATCAAATCTTTACTCTTTTTCTCTATAATGTGACCGACTAACTTGGCTTCCTTTCTATTTATATGTCCCTCAGAGTTAATATTTATGACATTGCTATTGTTCTTTAATTCAATTATTTTTTTTGTTTAATCGGATATCCCGTCTCAGGCTTCTTTCAAAACTTATCATATCTCAAAGTTTTAAGTTCATTAAACTTCATTTTTGATCATTTAATTTACATATATTTTTCTATTATTATTTATTTCTTTTGATCACCTAGTTAAATTTTCAACACTTCACCAACACCATAATATTTTAATTGGAGTTTTATATTTTTTTATATTTACAACAACGCCACTAATTTAATATATAATGGGGTATATCTATCAAATCTTCGATTATCGTTATTTTTCACATATAAATTTATTTTTTTATTTTATCCAAGGAATTTGTACCAATTAACTAAGAATTTTCACCACTAGTCATAAAAATTCTTTTCTCAATTTATTATTTTTTGATTGGAAATTATATTATTTAACATTAATTTACAATATTTTTTTCATTAAATAAAAGATAATAGCAATTATGTAAATAATCATATATTTTTGTTGATTTTTTTTTTCTTGAATGTTAAGGGTTAATATGCGTATAAAATTTAGGATACAAACTGTAATTTTTTGAAACTCGGTATAATTTTGACCAAAATACAGGACATTGTGGTAATTTCCTTTTTAATTTACAAATAAAATTTGCAGGAAGACAAAAAATGTGTTGACAACCTGACACCATCACTAGCGTATCGTGTAATTGGCCAGTAATCATTCTATTATAGACAGCAAATTAAACGCAATTCATAACAGCCTGGAACTTCAAGCAGCAACAACAGTCAATCACTAACCAGCGTCCAGTGTTTGTTTGTTTTTTCCTTTCTTTTCTTAATTTTACATAGTAGCCAACAAAAAAAGGCAATCGAGAGAGAGGAAAATGGATTTGCCGGCGCTGTGGGCAATCTTCGGTCCTGGAGTCGCTGGCGCGGTATTTGGCGCGGGATGGTGGTTTTGGATCGACGCCGTCGTTTGTAGCTCTGTTACAGTCTCCGTCGTTCACTACCTCCCTGGTCACCCCCCTTTCTCTTTAATTTTCTCTCTCTCTCTCTCAATTTCAATATACAATTACATGTGTTTTTATTTAGATTGATTGATTTTTTAGGGCTTCGCAACTGCAGGCATATTTGCATCTATTGCTTCTCTGATGTTTAATTGCGTTAGAAAAGAGGATATTGATTACTCTCCTTACGAGGAAGGCGAGTGGAGGTCTGCAATTTTCCATCTCTCGTTGTTTCTCAGTTGCTTATTCCTCTTTTTGTTTCCTTTAGTTGATGCTATTTTAATTTTTCAATTATTTTGATTTTCTTCTGTTAGAAGCCCCAGTGAAAATTGGATTGTCTTATTAAATTGATTTTTTTTATCTGCTGGTTCCGGGGGCTTTACTTTGAAGGGAGATTTTTGGACTCTCAGTTTATGTAGCACACCGTGTCTTGTAACACCACGAGCGTTTATTTACTATTCTGATAATGATTTTGCTATCTTGTGTTGATTCCTGCAATGCTGATGCGTTAAAAGCTGTGATTTTAATATAAATTAGCGTTACCACTCTTAGAGTGGAGTTTAGTGGTGACCATTGCACATATTTTCTCCAGTGTATTTCTTAAAACCCACTGCTATGCTTAGTGTTTTTTAGTGGACTGCCTGCCCGCAGATGGGCATCACAATCTTTCTGATGATTGTTTTGTTTTCTCTTGTTGTTTCAACCTGTACTACTGTTGCTCTTGAGATTTTTGGTGCTGTTTTAATCTTAGTAAATGATGGCTAAATGGGATCTTTATCACGTAATTGAATACTACATTGATGTGATACACAAGTATGACCCTGAGAACTACCTGTTCTCATGTACAGGAATTTCTTATGTTGTTAATAATTGTATGAAAAAGAACAAATAAAGGAGATATGGCAGTTTTTGTTTGAGTTTGATGTTATTTTCTCTGGATCATGACTGCTAGAAGCTCTTGTTTTTCCTTCCTTTCCAAGGGCAGAGGTTCTCAATGGAATTGACTGTGGTTATGTTAGAATGATTTGAAACCTTTGATGATACAGCACAATTAATTTATTATGTCTATTCTTTTATGCTAGAAGATTTGGATAAAAAATTTAGACTCTCTCCCCCTATCTCTTTTTGAAATAATTGTGAATCTCTTCTAGCCATTACCACATTTGTTTCATTCTGTGGTTTCTAGATGGAAATGGTTTAACTTTCCATTTGGCTTTTGGGCTTCCTAATCCTTCTCTTAATTGCAGATTGAAGCTCTGGCTTTTCTTTGCATATGTTGTCTCCTTCGTCTCTTTAGCAGCATCAGTGGGCTTATTGATACAAGATTCCATTGTCAAAACTGGCCCTTCAGTGTGGACAGGAACTGCTGGCATCTTGCAGTGCGTGTTTGTGCTGATCAGGTAAATGGTTTACTGGCGTCTCTCATCTGTTGCATATCTTTAGGTCGTGATGTTAGCGCCTTTGCTTAGCCATAAACTGCTTCTCCTTTGCCTTTATTTTTTAGAAGTGCCCGAAGAATTTCCCGAGTTATTCAGGTTCCTGGTCTGACATCTTTGGATGGTCTTGTTAAAGTGGTCCTTTAATTTTTCTTTCTCATAATTACTTTGGCTAGCCTTTGATAAACATGCAGTTTTAGAATTTAGATGATAAATCTGTGCATGTTGATTTGAGCAATGAAAAGGTTGCCATGTGGATCTGCTGGTCCACCTCACTGTGTGACGATAACACATTCACACAGGAGACACAAGTAGGCATAACGCCTGCATGGAATTCACATGCACAATCATGTCCATTTTAGAGATGTTATTTGACATTGCCTGAACGAATTTGGATTTACCATTTTCCTCCTGTCTTTCTCATTTTTTAATCGACATCTCCATTCTTTCTTGTTTTCTGCAGTGGGCTAATTTGTTGGACTTCATACTCGGAATGAGTTATGTGATATGTGCAGCCTGTTGGAGCTTGGAATTATGACAGAGGGAGTTGGCTGTGTATGTATCAGAAATTATTCAATCCACAGGACAGAACATAGTTCCACCTCGTGCAAATGTTTATCCTGTGCTCACATTCTCGAGCATAAAAAAAAAAAAAGACCCGTGCAACTTTTCTGGAATTTGAGATGTTTGGTACATAAGAAAGTGAAATCTCATAAACTCTGGTGTTTCTTCAATGCTGCCTTTGTGCAGAAGCCAAATTCAATTGTTTTCAGGTTGGTCACACGAATCATTTAGTCTCAGTTTGAACCGAGAATGCTGAAAATAGCCATGTCCACTTTCAATCCTCCTTGGATCTCATGCTCTTATTCTTGTCTGCTCCCTGTTTTGTAATGTCGTTTTTGTTCTTGTTATGGCCTTTCCATGTGAATTCTAATTGCTGGTATCTTTTTCAAAGCTGCAACTTCATATTCGACAGCCAAATCCCCCCTTTCCGGTGGAACGAGTATATGATGAAATATTATATCTTGAATTCCAGTTAAGTTGTGACAGTTAACAAGCCTCAGCTGCATTTCTTACGCGCGTGAAAGAGTTTGATTCTCAATTTTATAGTCAATTCCTAGATGTTGACATTAGCTATGCGGCACGGTCGGGGTTTTCCCCCCGTAAAATATAATCGAAAATGAATTAGATTCAGATAATACGATATAATCTCTAAAACTTACAGTTAAAATTATGAAACTGTTATAATCTGATAAAAAATAATATGAATAAAACCTTAAAAATAAAATTTTTATTAAAAAAACTAATGCCACATAATAAAACTAAAAAATAAAATAAATAAAACGAATAACGTGAACTCGTGTTAAGTTTTTAAACCCATAAATTAGATTATTAGATCATAAATCACTCCACCTAAAAAAATCATGAAGTCTAATCCCCAATCAATAAAATATTAAATAATAAAATTAAAAAAAAACTTTAGAATGATAAAAAATAAAAAAATATTAATTAATAGAACGAGAATCAACATTGAAAAAAAATAAAAATAAAGGATAAATATTTTTTTTTATTGAAGGTAAAATTAAATAATTAAATATTAAAGGATATAATTGGAAAAAAAAATTGTTTACAATTAATTTTTTCAAGGAGTTTTAACTTTTGTTTTAACTTAAATCTGGGTGATCAATAGTTTTTCAAGGAGTTTTAACTTTTGTTAATTAAGAGTATGCTATATATAGTTTTTAAATTATAATTTTAAACTTTGAGTTACAATTAATTTTTTTCATAAATAAATTATGTGATAAAAATGAGTTTAGTTACAAATATGTTCGGTAACAAATAATTTAAAATAAATTTTTTAACGAGAAAAGGTAGTAAAAGGTCAAATTTATAAGTACGAAGTAAAGATTTTTAACTTTTGATTAAAAAACATTTTTAACTAAATTTTGTAATTTTTTTTTAATTTAAGTCTAAAATTAATTCTAACCAAATATACTTATATCTTTTTTTTAAATCAAAATTCAAAAAACAACTTAAATCAATTTACAAAAATCATATCAAATATAGTATAAATTCACTACGATTCTATTTCCAAATAAAAGTCGTGTTTTGAGAATGTGCATAATAGGCAAAGTGATAAATGATGGATGAAAGAAGCATTTTACTAGTTTTGGAGGAGTTAAATTTTTTATGTAAAAGAAGTGTTTAAATTCAAAATTTCAAGTTGTTGTATGAAATTCTTGAAATATTTTATATTTATTTTTTACTATACATTTATCTTCAAGTAAATGTATTTTTTAGTTTAAAATTTCTTATATTGATCTATTTTGAAATTTATATGGATGTATCAGTAACTTATAATGAATTTTTAATTTAACAAAAATAAATAAAAATAATATGTCTTGAATGTTAAATAATCATTTCAATTTAAAAATTCAAGAATTTGTTTAATTTCTACTTACCATACTATAACTATTTTAATATGTTGTGCTGTATTAGCACTAAAGTCACCTAATTATTTTGTGATTTATAGTCATAATAATCAAATTAAAATTACTATTATAGATATAACTTAAATTTAATATTTTTTTTAAAAAAAAAACAGCACGAATTCTTCTTTCATTGACAAATTAAAATTTCTTAAATAATACAAGTAAAAAAAGAAAAGAAATACAAGTTAAAACATTATAAATAGGAATAGTGTATAATTTAATAATTACTTTTAATGGCACAAAGAATCTATCAAATAAAATAAGCGAAAGAAGAAGAAGAAGCAAGAATTAATACGTTACATGTTTATCCAAGTAAATAAAAATATCGTATAATTTAATTAATATCATTTATGCACTGTATTTTTGTTTTTAACGATTTTCAACGTTATTTCTATCTTTTAAATATAATAAATAACTTTTTATCTAAAAAATCATAATTTCTCATTATTATCAAACGAAACTCTAGAATGATTTGCTATTAATTCTTTAATATTATTTGGATTTCGGTTTTTGTTTATTTACTGATAAATCATTTCCAGATGGTCAATCCAAGCAGGATAGACTAAGGGCATGCATGCACCTTACAGCATTAACAGCTCGATTGGGTACAGCTTGCTCTCATTTCCTTGTAAGCAAGAATGGAGCTGGACCTCACAAAATCTAAACCAGAAGCCAGTAAATAGTTAAATTTCATAATGGTCTTGCTAGAACTGGCACTAAACTTAATTACTCATGTTCAAAAGCAGAAGATGATGATTTAAGGATGTACAAATCATTAAAACACATAAACACACAATCTAGAGTGCAAGCAATGGCATTAAATTGTCAGAAACAGCCGTCTACAGGGGTAAAGGGCACTCCTTCTCCTATATATACACTGCTAAATGTAGATGGAGAGGCATGCGGTGTTCAGTTACATCCCTCGCATGCTTAAATTAGAGGTTGAGGCTAAAAATAAACAGATGGGGTTGATGAGCTCAATGTGCAGGTTGATTCTCGTTACAATAATACTGGCGGCTCACCAGTTTTCCATTTCTAGTAAGATCTCTCTCCTGCAACTAGTACTGAAAACACGCTCGACTTTGTTTTAACCAGATAATCACAAGTTTTCAATCTCTTGTTTTCACATAATTAATTAGTTTATCTACCAGCATTAGTACAGAAAGAGTTTATATCACAGATTATCAACAGAAAGATACTTGGTTGGAAGTTCTTCTCTTAACGTTTGATATATTATGTTGCAGGTTCTCTCCCCATTGGTGTTTGCTATGGACTAAATGGGAATAACCTTCCACCTCCAAGTGAGGTGGTAGGTCTCTATAAGAGATCTGGAATCGAATTCATTAGACTTTACGAGCCGAGATCTGATGTGCTTGAAGCATTGAGAGGATCAGGACTTGCTGTTGCTTTATGTCCTACAAATGAAGACTTGGCAAACATTGCTCAAAGGCCTGATGCAGCCGACGCGTGGGTCAACACAAATATCGCCCCTTACATGAGTGATGTGCTATTTCGTTGGATTATATTAGGCAATGAAGTGATCCCAGGCCCGCTTGCCAATTACGTCCCCGCAGCAATAGCCAACACCCGCAATTCACTTGCAGCAATCGGGCTGGCTAATGTCACAGTGACGACTGCAATACCAGGAAATGCACTTGAGGCCTCCTACCCTCCATCGGCTGGCGCTTTCAGTAGCGATGTAACTGATGTTATGATAGCTGTTGCTGGCATCTTAGCCAGTTCTGATGCACCACTCATGATCAATGTGTATCCTTATTTTGCCTATGCCTCAAATCCATCACAAGTTCCCGTGGACTATGCCTTGTTTGCTGCAACCACTCCTGTGGTGACCGATGGGAGCTTCCTCTATTATGATCTCTTCGATGCCATGGTTGATGCGTTTCATGCTGCGTTGGAAAAAATTGGCTATCCTGGTTTAAGAGTTGCTATAGGGGAGAGTGGATGGCCAAGTGCTGGGAATGATCCTTACACAAGCATTGATAATGCAATGATTTACAATCGGAACCTAGTGAATCATGTGCTGACAAACGGGACTCCAAGGAGGCCAGGAGAAATCATGGAAACGTTCCTGTTCGCAATGTTCAATGAGAATTTGAAACAAGGCGCAGTTGAGCAAAACTTCGGCTTCTTTTATCCGAACATGAATCCAGTCTATCCGTTTTGGTGAAATGGTTGCGGTATTTGTTGGGAAACGACCACCTCCTTCTAAGACCTTGTAATCAGACCATTTTAGAGCAAATAAACAAACAGAATAACAACAGTTTTTCATGTACTCGTGGTTGAGTCAAAGCACTTCCATTCTTGTGTGAAGATATTTGAGCTGGCATCGGGAAGTAATGGTTTAGTTGAAATCTTTCTTTAAAAAAACTTGAATTTTTCTAGTTAAAATTAATTATTTATATATTTTAAAATTATTTTAATATATTAATATTAAAAATAATTTTTTTAAAATAAAAATATTTTTTTAATATATTTTTAAACAAAAATAAGTATAGTGCTTGTTAATGGGCTTTGGAAGCTGAAATAGATTCTTTAGATCAAAAAGCCCATAACGTAACCTCCCAACTACCATAGGTTTTTAGAGACTGACGAAGCTTTTATGTCCCAAGCAAATTCATGGTAAAAATGTTATCATTTTTTTCTTGGTTGATTATATTCTTCAAGAAAATGGTATTAACAATCACTTGTTAAAATTAAACTAACATGGGAAATTTATATTAAAAATAATGCTCCTGGATATTTATTAAAAATAAAGTATTTATTTTGTTCCAACTTTTTTAGATTAATTGTTCTTCGCCTTTTCTTTTATCACCATACCTAAACATGACCTGAACAGAGGAGGGTGGGCGCATCAATCTCTGCAAGCCAATTGAGATTTTTTATTTATTTATTTATTTTTTTTTGGGGGGGGGGGGGGATGTCTAAGAACAATAGGGTAATATGATAACGGAAAATAAATTAAATTTAGGAGTAAGATTTCTTCTTATTCATTTGCAATTTGTGCCTAAGAAAAATATTGACAGCACCAAAAATACTTGGTATAAAACATGAACTAAACTAAAAATGGAGCCCTTTTGATTTCCTTTTTTTTTTTCCCGTAAAATTGACAAAAACACCATAAGCTTTTCTTTGTAAAATCAAACCCTCTAGAGATGTAAAGTAAAAAGACCAAATACCCCCCCAAATGACGCAGCAATCTCTCCCAGACAAAACAGCCTCTAACCTACCCTTCTCCCGAACCAACCGTAACACCTTGAAAAATTACCCTCTATTGGGAAGGCAGGATTGGGGCATCTGTAACTTATTGCACTATTTGCAAAATGCAAGGGTTCCAACCAAAAATCCACCCCCTTCTTCTATTCGCAACTTACCAGCCTTCTTAAAAAGAAAGCAAAGGGAAAAAGAAACTAGCCACCTGTCATCAAAAAATGGAGTTTCTGGGTCTACTATTTCAGAGAACAGCATTAAGCATCTGATCCAGAGTCAGAAGAGCTGGATGCAAGGGAAGATCCACCCAAACTCGCAGCATGACATTCATTCAGCTTTAGTTCCATGCCACGACACACTTTCAGGGATGGCTTCTTTGTAACATACTGCAAGATGAAATCATGAAAATGAGTACAGCAGCAATTAAAGATTCGTAACAAGAGACTTCTCAATACAAGCCCCTGACCAGGATGGTTTTAAATAAAATTCGCAATCACTGTTACAACTCTCACCCCACGAGTCAAGTGACTGCACTTGGTTGCATGAAACTAAAAATGGGGTTGACAACCTGAAGCAGTTGCAACCAAAAGTTTGACAAATTTATGCCCAAAGTAAAAGTGGAAAAGAACACAGACACTCCACATAAAATATCAAATGGGCATTTTTAAACTTCTTAAAACCTAAGCAGAACGAGGACACCTAAGCAGAGTGAAATCTTGATGGAAAAACAAGAAATAAGCTCGTGGTATTTACCTCCTGAATGAAGGCATTGATTTCTTCCTCTGTGAGTCCTTCATCCTCCCCTGAATTTTCCTCCCACCCAAGAGAACGAAGGAACTTAGCCTCTTCTTCCTCGGAAAATCTTTGAACCTCTTCTAAACTCCCACCATTGCTAGTCAATTCAGCACCATTCTGAATAGCATGAGGACTTGTCGGGGCACTGACAGCTTCCTTGTTTACTTCACAAGAGTTCTCACTGGTGGGAGACAAAACAACAGACGCTGAATATGCAACCGAAGAAGTGTTCATAGCAGTTTTCTTCTTCAGGTCATTAAAGAAATCATTCCTGCTCTGGGCTCTCTTTTCCCCACCAAATCCTGAATTTAAATTCAAGCTAGTTGGCTTGCGCTCCCCTAGAGAAAGCTTTGGGTTGTTTGGACTCCTCACAGGTGCAGATGGAACTGAAGGAGCAGCAAGTTGGCTATTCGCGGTTCTGCTGGAAGTATTTGTCGGACTAGCAACATCCTTTGGAGAAGGGGAGACACCATTTTCCCATACTGGTTTGAGAACAAAAAGCTTCCCATGAGATGTCTTTGGAGCATCAGATTTGACATTTACCCCTACAGAAGATTGATTAGCCAGGTGCAATGAAGAAGACTGCTGGTGTAAGCTCTTGGCAGCCGTATTCATCTCAGCAGGTCTGATTCCTGTTTTAGGCTTTGATTTATCAGAAGAACTGGGAACCTGAGGAAAGAAAATTAGCAAATGGTTACCCACAATTTTTGTGGTTCACAAGGTAAGGAAGAAGAATCAAGGGCTGCAGTAATCACAAATGTCAAATAATCAGTGTCTGCACGTGTCATCATTCAAACTTGGTTATTGACATCTTGGACAACTAGCTAACTCCATACAAACCGATGCATTGACATTCAAACATGGTAAGTTCAGTGTAGTCAAAGGCGACAGACGTTAAAAGGCGCCATGCATGTAAAATGCCCGAGGCACTCGCCTGAATGAACCAAGGCGATATGCTATAGATTAAAAAAAATATTTGTATAATATCATATTATATTATATAAATCTAAAATATATATCTTCCCAATTAATATTAGATCATTAAAAAATCAAAAGAGAATATAAAATACCATAACATTGTCGTATAAAGTTATATTTTTCATCCTTAAAACAAAATAGGTCAAAAAATATATCAATTAAAAGAAAAATTCAACATGGAAAACGAAGTATTTCCATCAGGCGCTTGCTTTAACACCTAGCACCCACTCACGAGGCGCTCGCCTAGGCAGCACTTCATTGAAATTCATTGCCTGAGGCTAATAAAGGCATTGTGGCCTCGCCTGGAGCGCCTCGTCTGGAGGGCATCAAAGCCTCTTGATAACACTGGGTAAGTTATAAACCTGAATCATAAAGGTCAAATACAAAGCAAAAAAGGAACCTAGACAATTCACAACTCGGAAATCAAGCAGGAGGAAAAGGCTAACTTTAGTAGACAAGGAACTATTGTCTACTATAGATAATAGTTCCTCAACATTAACAAAGTTTTCATACTTGCACAAACAATACACAAGATCTGTTCGTGAAAAAAAAAACTTTATACTATCCTCCAAACATCATTCTGTACTCCATATACATGGTTATCTAAACCCATACCGAAACTTGAGAATTAACATAACCTAAGCATCAATGCAGAAAGGCAACAGAAACTCAAAGGTTTGCAAAAGACACAAAAGTGAGAACATGCTTCAAGCTTTACCAGTCAAAAACACACACAAAAAAAGATGTATTAGAAATAAATGACATTAATTAAGGTTTCATGTCCCATGCTTGAATATCCTTTACTTTCAGTGGTATAATAATGAGTCCATGCTAAAAAAACCTTCAAAATAAGTAGACGGGGATACAAAAAGAGGTGACCATAAGAAATGCGAGCTAATGAAACTTATCCCAATCATTTCTCTCCTTTTCAATTAAAAAAAAGAAACTCAAATGAACACTAGAAAGAAGGTTTCCACAAAAGCCAAAGCAAATCACACCCAAAGAACTAAGAGACTGAAGTGCACTAGAAGCCTAAACTTCCAGCATTCTGAGAAAAACATAATTTGAAATCCCCCACGGCAGTTTGATCATACAACAGAAACACAAGCATTCAGGTCTATAACAGAGCATCAAGCCAGCAAAATGCATTTAATCATAAAATACCCGCTGGATGTTTGAAGATGGAAATGTACAGTGCAGAGTGCAGCATGCATGCATGTACACATTGCCTGTATAGATGAGTGCAAACTACATGAAGAAGAGAGCAACAGAACATAGTCTCATACTCAAAAGGATAATCGGGTAGCCTAGATAACATTCCATTAAAAATAATCATAACGAGGAACTACAGAAATCATTAAACTAATCCAACTAAAAGGTATGCTGTCAAAAGCAATTGTATTTGTGGTTTTGATCAAAAGTAGTTTTATTAGCAGGCAAAATTCAAGATCAATTATAGATCAGAATTGGCCTAAATTCCTCGCAAAAGGAACTACGGCAATCAATCAACTAATCCAACTAAAAGGTCTGCTGTCAAAAGCAACTGTATTTGTGGTTTTGATTAAAAGTACATTTATTAGCAGGCAAAGTTCAAAATCAATTATAGATCAGAATTGGCCTAATCACACAAGGACTAATATCCAAAGTTCCAGATGAAGACCGGAATCTCTATTAGTGAATGCTGATCAGCATGCAACATACAAGATGTTGAAAAATGGTAAATTAGCAGATAAAATGTAGAGCACATGGTATGATGATTTATCAGTGACCTACAAGGTCAAACTACCAAATGGGACAATTATGAAACAAGCTCTCTTAAATATCAGATGCTGTTCTCTTACCAAATTCTTAGGCATCGAGGGAGTCACAGGTATTAACTGCCTTGATTGCTTAATAGCCAATTCCTCAAGCCTTTGTGTCTGGACGGACAGCTGTGGATTTGAAATATATCTCATTAGACAAACTATGGTCTATAGTTATGAATGACATGATAGAAGGAAAGGCATAGGAACCCTGCTCAGTTACCTGTGGTGCAGTGCGAGTTCTTGATGGAGCCTGAGTCAATGTTTCAGCCATATTGAGACCAGCCAGTCCACTTGAAGTCCCGGATGAAGAAGCAACAACAGTCTGAGCAGCAGATGAAGAACTTGTACTGCTGTTTGCAATAATAGCCGGCACCTCTGCCAGAGCTGATGTCCATCCCTCCCCGCCGATCAAAGCAGAACTGCCAACAGGCAAGCTCTGAACACTCGAGCTTAAACCAGGAGATGAAACTCTTGCTATATCAGGCACTCCTTGCCTATCTTCACTTCCAAGTGAAGGAAAATCCTTTTCAAACACTGCCTTCTGACTGCTACTACCAAAACTACCCCCGGAAATCAAACCATTGCCGTTGGTGTGAGTGTTGCCACTCCCATTTTTTAAGTCCGATGCAGCTCTGCGAGGCATCAGCTCAACATGTTTCCTCGATACCATTGAACTGGAACGTCGCAAGGTATCCTTCTGAATCCTGTTGGTTAATAAGCCTCCCAAGGGATCAGAAGAGTCCCTGTCCCAATTATCCATAAAGCTAGACCTCTCTTTGTCCCTTTCTCGATCTTTATCGCGGTGGCTTCTACTAAAACTACTGTAAGGATGCTTTGCAGATCCATTGCTAAAACTTCTTCGTGAATTAGATGAAGATGTCCGGTCCAGAAAACCAGGGCGAGGGGAATCAAAATCATTTATGCTCTTAGAGCTCCTATTTCTCGTGTGATTTGCCAATGAAGGGACATCTATACAACAAATTAACCAATTAGCACCCATAACAAAAGCTATCAATTAATGCAAGCCGCTTAACATGACCAAACACAAAAAACGAAACAATACCATATGAAATTTATCTAACACAAAATTGCAAAATACCTGAGTGAGAAGAAGATGATGCGAAGTGGTGGGCTAAACTGCCAGCCCCAGAGACAGTGCCTGTACTTTTCAGCCATTCTGGTACTAAAGAGGGTTCACTTTTTTCCATAAGGACGAGCACTGACCATCATCAGATTCAAAAAGAAAAAGAGAAGACACTTCTTCACCCCCTCCAAAGAGAATTATTATCCTTCCAAAGAGAACTATTATCCTATACAAAACCACTACCTTGTAGCCCCTAACCCTACTTTTCTCCCCTAAAACAACCACCAATCTGATTGAACAATCACCAACAAACCAACGCACAAATTATGTAGCCTGTGGCAGTTTCCACCACAAATTAATCAAAAGCAAACAGAATTCAAAACCGGCACCACGCCACTCTCTCTTCACACCTCTGTCTTTTATCAAAAGATGTATTTGCAGATGTATATAATAACACCACACACTCAACAGGCCCTCGTCTTTAACAAGAGTCCCAGTTCAGCAAAAAGCCTAAGGCACCAACCAAGGAAAACCAACAATTATAAACCAATAATACTTCACTTGAAATGCAATGAAAACCCCCAAAAAAGCCAAAAAAGAGAGTAGAAACCCTAGCTAACACACTTGAATGTCTCTATTCGCGTAACTGCAATATTCTAGGGTCTGTTACATGAACAAATTCAACAAGAAATAGAGAGAGCGAGATGAAGGCACAAGGTCAGAGAGATAACAGAGAGAAGTGCTAACCCTAACAAAAGGAAGGCTATATCCCAAAAACGCAACCGTTTAAATAACCGCTCCACAAAAAGTAAAGTGTGGGTATCTTGTATTTTAAATATTCTCCCTCAGAAATCTTTAACCAATAGGTTTCGGAAGAGAGTTTCAGTGTTATAGAGAGAAATAACACAGACAAGGAAGAAGCAGATTTCAGTGTTAAATGCGAGAGACGATGGGTTTTCTTTCTGCTGTTGCTGTTGCTGTTGCTAAGAGGAAATTAGGGTTTTGTTTCGTTTGTGTGCTTATATGAGGAGGGGGATGGAGAGAGGCGTAATTTCTGTTAGTTTTGGATACTCAGAATGGAACGTATGAAGAACAGCCTCCCCTCTTTCTCTTCTTCTAAAATATCATTAATTCAAAGGAAAAAAAAAAACCATATATTTTTTTTCTTTTTTTATTTGTTTCTTTTATGGGCCTAGTCCGAATATGTACATTAAAATTGACCTGGACTTTCTGGATTGTACTGATAGATTATTATTTGTTAGATGAAGTTTGTTTTTATTTTATAAAAATATTTTTTTTATATTTTAAAATTATTTAGATGGGTTAATATTAAAATTTATTTTAAAAAAATAAAAAATACTATTTTAATATATTTTCAAATAAAAAAATATTTAAAAAAACAATTACTATTATTTGTTTTGATATTTTTCATGGAATATATTATTTTTTTATTTTTTTTAACATTTTTATACAGGAAATAAAATCCAATTATAATGTGGGCAGTTTTTTTATAACTAAAAACGGTGGCGTGCATGGTGTTAGGTCTAAATAGGTGCTTGGCTTAAAAACAAATAATGGATGGTTATCTGTTTGGTTAATGTCGTACATTAACTTGCACGTGCATTGCACGTGCCATGATGCTGTGCTGGTGTGATTTCGTTTTGTGGTGTTAGAACTGGCTGCGTCTGGTTTTCGGATCCGAAGATAAACCTGTGTTTATTAACTACAAAGGTAGTGAAAGGTTGTAATTAATTTGAGCGTCTTTTATTTGTTTCTTCAGTTGGCAGAGTTCATCTATGGATGGGTGAAATACAGTTAACAGTATAATGATGCTTGAATTACGAGGTTTGAAAGGCTATGTTTGTTTTCTAGTTATTGTTTTTTAAAAGTTTTTGAATTTTTTTTAGTTTTAGATTAATTTTTTTTTATGTTTTTAGATTATTTTGATGTGTTAATATTAAAAATAAATTTTAAAAATAAAAAAAAATATTACTTTAATATATTTCTAAGCAAAAATTACTTTAAAAAACAATATTTATCACATTATCAAGTGCTGCCTAAATTTTACCATGGCGTTGTGTTTCTGTGTCGATGGAAGATGGCGGTGTAATCATTTACTAGAAATGCAGTAATACATTAATGACAATTATTTTATTTATTTATAATATAGCTGGCTAGCGCTCCGCTGCAAATCAAACCAAAAATAAATTTAACATAAGAAAACATGTTCAAGTATTGCTAATGAATTTTAAAGATGCAAAAAATATCCTCGGCTCAGATCACCCATTAAGTCCAATAAGATAGTTTCATTTAATTATATGATAAAAAAATAATAATAAATGGACTGAATTTAAAAAGAAAAATAATCATGATGACTTGTACAAAAAATATTTGCTAAAAGAAAAAATCATGAAACTCAATTCCAAAACATCTCAATACTAAAGGATGAAATTGAAAAAATTAAAATAACAAAAAAAACAGCCTAAGTTGGCATGATAGACTCGCGACCTTGGTCGTTAGGCCAGAATAATCTTATAGAAATGAAATAATAATAATAATAATGCCCAATTTCCAACAATTCAAATATAAAAGGATGAAATCGAAAAAAAATCAATCAATAAAAAAATAAAACACCAACAAATCCTAGTAAGACCATCAAGTTTTTTGAGTCGGATCATGCGGTCATGATAACCAAATAGAAAGCAAAATGGAAAAATATTTATGAAATCCAATTTTCAAACAAAATAAAGTGTTGAAGGGTGAAGCCGAAAATTTATTCAATCTTGAAAAAATTACCTAAAAAAGATCAGAGTCAACTTAAATTAGCCCACCAAACTAACGACCTAGGTCATAAGACTGACATAACTTTATAGAAAGAAAAGTAAAAAAAATCATGAAACTCAATTTTTAATAAACCCAAAGTTGAAAAAGAAAATCAGCGTCAAAATAATATCTAAATAAAGGCTAATGTCAATCTGAATTTACATTTTAGACCCGTGACCAATGTTATGAGACCAAGGTTATTGCACTGAAAAAAAATCATGAAGCTAAATTTCTAACCAACCTAATATTAGAGGATGGAATTGAAAAAAAAAAGTAATTTTAAAAAGCATCTAAAGCAAAAAAAAAATAGCAATTAAGAAAATAATGATTAAATTTCAAACAAAAACAAAAGGACAAGATATCTTTTATTTTTTGTAGAGCAGTGGAAATCCTAATGAGAGGAGAATGAAAAAAAGAAGAAGAAAAAGGGGTCGCCACACGCTTCCAACATAGACACTCGCATCTCATCAAGAAGATCTTGCCTCGATCATCTAACACCACTACAACACAGTCGTGTTCTGCCATTATAATTTGCCTCATGCGCTGCTAAAGCACATATGTCATCTTTTACATGTTGAAGCGTGCACCACATGTGCCAGCCAAGTTACCCTGCTTGCTTCCCTAGTCCATCACATATGTTTTAGTTTTAATTTTGATCCCTTTAACATTTAATTGTTTTTTTATAAACATAATTTTATTTTATTTTTCCAAACTAAATATCAATCGAGCACCAAACTTTTTCATCAACATTGGGAAAAATCAATATCTAGGCAACCACAACACATTATCATGTCAAATCTCAATTAAAGTCGTTGTGAAATAATTAAATTAGAAAAAAAAAATTGAGTGATAATAAAAACTTCATAATATTCCCCTAGCATTGAGAGGTTCCTATATGGAGTCATCAAAAATTACTGTGATCAACCCTAAACCAATGTATGTTTAAGAAGTAAATTTAAAAAATAAATTAAGAGATCAAAGTAAAAAATAGAAAAAAAAGCTTTTTTTACTATGTAAATCTATAATGAAAACTCTCCCGAGGCACAATGAAACACAACTAGAGGGCTAATAACCAAAAACTTTAGTAGAATTGTGCATGTTGGTAGCCATTCGGTCTATTAGTTGAGAGTTACTTTTCTTTTACTATGACACTGTGCATGTGTTTTTTTTTTTGGTTTGTGTTTCTAAAGCCATAGTTTTTTTTTCACTTTACAATTATATTATATTTATAATTACATTACATTACCAAAAACACTAAAATGAAACCTCTTTTTACCGTGGGTTTTATCTTAAAATACTATTTATTTTATAATACTTTTATTTCATCCAACACTTAATGTTTGCTTAGATTTATGTATTATAATTCACTTATATTTGCATTATACCACATATGTGAAGTCTCGGGAAGTGTTCAATCCATGAATTAAACATCAATTTTATATATATATATAAAAATTTAGTTTGTTGCTGAAATTTTGTTTTTGAAATAATAGGGATCGGTTTTATATCACATTTTATTTTTACTATTCAAGAGCAGTAGAAAAATACAATTTGATTCCTAGAGTTTCAAATTTATACATATATGGTCCCTATTATTTGAGAATTTTATGATTAGATTCTAACTTGAATCGATATATGATGTTTTGATGTTAAAAAAAGTTTAATTGGGTTTCTATGATGTTTTTTTTATATGTTTTTGGAACAAAACAAGTTGAAAATAAGTTTATTTTTCATCCAAAAACCTAAAACCCAAGTTTTTGCTCATGGAAGGTAATCAAAATTTAAATCAAGTTACAACATGTTGTCTATCTTTTTTTAAAAAAACTATTTGGTGGATAACATGTCATTCATCCATTTAAAAAAAAAGAAAAAGAAAGAATGAGTCAAGTAAGAGAGCTTGGTATTACATGCTCAAGGACACCCAAGCTTTTTTTTAGACTACGCAAGCAGACCAATCCTCTGGGTCTATCTTTTGGCCTCTTTTTATATTATGATCAATTAATTTTAATTTTTTTCTTAATCAAATTCACTATGAATAAAATAATTAAAATGATATTTAAAATATTATCCAATTTTGCCATACTTTTCAAATAAGATTTTTTTTTATAATAATATTAACCATTACTTTATGGATTATTATATATGAACCTAATATGAAAATTTTTAATAAAAAATACTCATGAAGATTAACTAAGAATATCATTTTTATTTTTTAGTGTAAATTTCTTACATGATTTTTTCAAATTAGTTATTCTTTTGTTTTTTTCTTTTATCGTATACAAATTATTGAGACATGATTTTTTTTTTATTGAACTTGCTTTTCTAATTATGATAAGTTTTTCTTTATTTTTTTTAATTTAATCATTCAACAACTTTTTTTTTAATTTTATCCTTCAATGTTAAGTTGTTTTGTGAATTATGCTTCGTAATTTTTTTCAATTTTCTTTGTGCTAGGTTATATATCAGTCTCATATATTAAGTTTTTTTTCCTTCAATTTCAATATTTAATATTAGATCGGACGGTAGATGGCAATAGAAAAGTAAGGGTTGGCTAAGCACTAGCTACCTAGCTAGAAGAAGAGAGTTAGGAGCTAATAGAATTGGAAATGAGACTTCATAATTTTTATCGATTTTATTTTTATGAATTTATCTCAATCTCATGATCTAGGTCGCAAGTTTAACAAGTTAACCCGAGTTAACTCATGTCATTTTTTGTTGTAGCCTTTTCTAATTGATTTTTTATCTCATGATTCAAAATTGGGTTGGTTGAAAATTGAGTTCGCAATTGTTTTTTATTTGCTTTCTATGGAATTATTCTAATCTCATGACCCAAGTTGCGAGTTTGGTAGGTTGACTTTATTCATTTTTTTTTGTCCTTTTTAACTTGAATATTTTTTAATTGGGCTTTATAATTTCTTTTATTTACTAGGAACCCTAACTGGTCTTAGAGATCAAGCATGAGGACTGGTTGCGTAAAAAGAAGGTATTAGCACCCTAAGTACGCCCTACCTAAGGTAAGCTGCAATGTTTAATTGTTTGATATATGCTAAGGTGTTATTGTATTTCTAATTGTTGGTCCATCTAAGGTTTAAGAAAAGTCCTTCTTAGTAAGGAGATCCTTATCTTATCAGGTAAATCCTATTCATTTTAACATCAACAAACAAAAAGAACTAACTACTATTTAATATTAGGAATACGTCTTACGTATAAGTTTGTAATCCCAGATATTAAAAGAAAATAAAATAATTTTTTTGAAATGTTGGTCTGGTTCTCATGGCTTTAATAAACTGGTTATTAAAGTCAAAATGCATGTTAATACATATTTTTTGATTTTTTTTTGTTATATGAAAATATGATATAAAAATTTCTTATAAGCTTTAAGAGACATGGTTGTATACATGAAAATAAAATATTTTTTTTGTTTTAGATTTTTTTTACGTTTCGAAGAAAAAACTAGATATTTTAATATCGGATTTGTATTTTTACAGTATAAAAATACAAACCGATATTAATAAAAAATGGTGGAAAATTCTACAGGAAAATCACAAATTTTTCCAAAGGATTTTTGTATTTTTTATTAAATATATTATATTATAAATATATAATAGAATGGGTTGGCTCAAATGTAAAGGTTGGGCCGACTCAACTAACCAACCTATTGGGCCATCATCGGCCCAATAGATCTGGGCTTTTCTTTTTCTTTTTTTTTTGTTCTAGGCTGGCATAAGTCCCGTTCAGATGCCGGGGGGGTTAATTATTTCCCTACCCCCCTGATGCCCTGCATGCAGGACGAGGGGAAAACAAAGAAAAAGAGGGGGGGTGAGAGAGGATACCCTGTGTGGGGGAAGCCTGGCTGTGATGAAGAGGTTCAACTGATGGCTCAAGAGGCTCAATTGGAAGGAATGGTGGCCGATGTCGGTTGCTGGTAAAGGAAGAAGAAATGTTCTAGAGGAGAGAGAGAGGCTTAGTGATGCACTCACTATATGAGGTGGTCGGGCGGCTGCTTGTGATGGAGATGGAGGTGGTGAAGCCGGTGGTGAAGATATTGGTGGTCGAAGGCCGCAATGGAGAAAGAGAGAGAGAGGAGAGAAAAGGTTCGGCTGGCAGCAGAAATGAAGGGGGAGGCTAGTTTTTTTATTGATTTTAACCTAATCCTCTCTTCCTA
This sequence comes from Populus nigra, assembly GCF_951802175.1. Taxonomy (NCBI): domain Eukaryota; kingdom Viridiplantae; phylum Streptophyta; class Magnoliopsida; order Malpighiales; family Salicaceae; genus Populus; species Populus nigra. The sequence goes on along the minus strand of NC_084856.1, from coordinate 7,263,588 downwards.
CAGGCCATGAAAATCAAATCTATTTATAAGAGATGGAAGAGGGACACATTTTCTCTTGTGGTGCCAAATCTCAGCCCTTGGTTTAACCTGAAAGCATCCCGACCATTGGTCCAAAGTAGCAATGATGAATTGTTAGTTTTGTGCAGACAAATAGCTGGTCAGGTTGGCCACTTTGGGACGGTGCCACCGTATCTGAAGCCTCGATCAGCCTGAACGGTTCACACTAGCATGTAGTAAGGTGTCTGGTGATCATTTTGGTAAATATTTTGTCCAATTTGGGGGAGAAATGAGGTGTCAAATGTCTTGGGAAGGAAGCCCCTTGAACAGCCTCTCTGAAGAAGAAGATGAATAGTCATCTTCAAAACGACACTGTTTTGGCCAAATGCATTTTAGTCCCTTGATGTGTGATATATTCCTAATTACACCCCTGATTGGCTTCAAACTTTTGATTTTATTCAATTTTACCCATGTGAACTTCAATACAAGCCCTGAATTTCAGAGCCTTTTTCTTTTCGGTCATTGGTTTCAAATTTATACAATTTGACCCTCAATTGATCAATAAACTTCAATTTTCTTCAATTTGGACCCTGATTCGGTCAATTTCAGTCCCTCCATTTACGTGCATTTTCCAGTTTGATCCATGGTTTAAGATTTCTTCAATCAAGTCCCTAATTAGCTATCAAACTTCAATATTTATGCAATTAAGCCCTTGTTTTGACCAATCAACTCTTAAAAATTATAATTTGACCCCTGAACCTTAACTTCTTCCAATTAAAACCCAAATTGACTTAAATATTAGTTTTTCTTGTAATTAAAGCCTCCATAAAATCAATTAAACCTCCAATAAAATTTAATTAAGTCCTTGAACATCTGATTTTTTACTTTTCTTCCTCCATTTGAATTTTCTTTATTAATAGGGCTTTCACCAGTCAAAATATACAGTCAAATTTCATTTTTTTTTTATTTTTAAACCTCTTCATCCAATTTATGGGCGCTTCAACATCTTCTTCTCACTGCTATTATTTCTTTGGATTTCTTCCGCATATATTTTTTGATTTGTTTGTATTTTTTTCTTTTTTATATGGGGACCCAAAAAAGGATAACAACAATGATAATGTTCAAAACCAAAAAAAGAAAAAGGCCAAACCTGGGGGGGTACCATTTTGCGAATCTAAGGAATCCATGAACTAAAAAAGGAGGTTGGGAAATAAACGCTAGTGGTTTTTAGTCTTAATGTCCCCTAAACACCAGTTGAGCCTATAAATATCCTTTTTTTTTCATAACCAAGAGCCCAAGCCTACGTCACGTGCCCAATCAAGCCTTTTTTGATCAAATACAAGCAATCTGGATCGGTAAGCAATGCTTTCTCTTGCGAAACAAGCTCCATTATTCATACAAAATGAATACTTTGAAGAATGGTTATTTGAAACCCTCAAATTGAAGTTTGAATCTCTTTGACCAATAAAATATCACTTTACATTTTTTTTCCAAAATGGCAAAACAAAGACTTTCCAAACCTGCCCATGAGAATCACTTGAATTTTCCAAGACAAGTTTGTTTTAAACGAGCATCAAAATGATTTTTTGTTTGGAATAGCTTTAAAATTCCAAAAATTCTTCTAAACAACTACTTATAAATAATCAAACTTTCTTTCATACAGCCTCGTCCCTTAAAAAACCTGAATTGAATGCTTGAGGGTATAATTAACCTAGAAGGCAATCCGAAAAACACATAATAAGGTTGGCTCTTTGATTCCTTTCTAAGAAAACAAAAAAAGTAAGGCAGAGCTGACAACCCTTTAGATAAAGGTTTGTGGGCAAAAAAGTATAATGATGTCATACCCTCCTAGAGGTCAAGATCACAAGATGTAACTCAAGTAAACAAGAGAGAAAAAGCCATCAAAGCTTACTATTAGAAACTCAAACATTTGAGAAAAAGGAAAACTCCATGAAAAAAAAGGGACCAATGTATCTTAGGATACATATAGTTTGATTATATTGCATTGCTTTCATCATTGACAGATCAGTGTCTTACCATCACCTCTCGGGTGGTGTGTTTTCCAACTCTACCTCCTTCTTTTTTAGTGCACCTTTGAGCCTTTAACCATTTCAGCTAGAGTGCTTTATAACCCCACCTCCTTTCCTTTAAATGCATCTTAGAGCCCTTGACCATCTTAGCTAGTGTGCTTTACTGCCCTACCCTTTTACCTTTGAGTGCGCCTTTAAGCCATCCACCATCTTAGGTTTTGCGCTTTACAACCATACCTTTTTTTCTTTTGAGTAAGCCTTCAAGCCCTTCACTAGCTTAGGTTTTGCGCTTTATAGCCCTACCTTTTTTCTTTTAAGTGTGCCTTCGAGCCCTTCACCATTTTAGGTTTTACGCTTTACAGCCCTGCTTCTTTCCCTTTTGAGTGTGCTTTTGGGCCATATCATCATCCTTTCGCGTGTGCCTTATAGTCCTCACTTCCTAGAAAGTGTGCTTTCAAGCCCTACCTCTTTTCGAATGTGCTTTTAAGCCATCATCTTCCAAATAATGCGTTTTCTAACCCTACCTCCTTTCAAGTATGCTTTCTAGCCCTATTTCCCTTTCGAATGCGCTTTTAAGCCCTCATCTCTAGGTTGTGTGTTTTTTAACCTTACCTTCTTTAGAGTGTGCCTTTAAGACCTCATCTTTCAAGTGGTGCGCTTTTTAGCTCGATCTCTATCTCTATATCTCATCTCTTTTTAAGTTTGCCTTTGAGCCCTCACCTCTCAAATAGTATGCCTTTAGGCTCTATCATCTCCTAAATAACATGCCTTTGATTAGTACTTAAAAGTGCATTTTTATCAAGGTTTTATATCATCATATTACACATAAAGTATCATTAAATTCTCTAACTTAAGCATGTTTTATAATAACAAGTCTGATAATATAAGATATCTTTAATTTATGATAAATGCTCATATCAAATACAGGCATATTATATAATTCAAAGAATTGATTGATTTGTTTAACTATTGAAATTGAGAAGACAAAGAGAGGTTAAGCTTGGAGAAGAGATATTGGTTCAATTCAAACTGGAACACCATTCGGTTATTAGATCATAACTGGAGCTGTAGAACTTGGATTTAGGTCTGGTTTATATGGATAGAAAGCTAAGACATAGACCTAAAACTTTCATGAATAGTCTAAGATTCTAGACGGCCATTTTCAAGCTCAAATTGTAGCAACAAAAGAGATGTCAGAATCTGTTCTGTAGCCTAGACACTGTTCAGTGTTCAGACCATATCTTGAGTTCTAGAAGTCTAAATGAGTTCATTCTTGTTTTGTTAGAAAGCTGAGACAAATGCCCAGAACTTTCATGAAGACTATTTGTTCAAATTCAAACGTTAGGAATGTGTTTTGTTTAGACAAGAAGATAATGGTTTTCACCAAGTCAAGAGGTGGCCATCCACTCAATAATTAGTCATCAAATCAATAGTTTTGAATTTTAGCCTATAAAAGGAGGTATTTGCCATACATTTAGACATCTTGTTGTTCAGATCAAGATCTTGCTCTTGCTCTTTTTCTTTGTATTTTGTAATGTTCAAGTTTTATTTCATGTTATATTAATATCTTGTTTATGCTTTTCATTTCCTTTCTTTTTCTTAGTTAATGTATATCATTATTATGTTTTTATTTTGTTTATTTATGTTTCTTTTCTTCATTATGTTTAGCTAAGTTTATTTTGTTAAGGTGAAAAGGGTACACTAATGGTGAAAGAATAAGTATAGTATAAACTCAACATGGATTTTCTTGTTTGATACTAACATGTTTTGTATTTGTTATGTTACTCGTAATACCTTGTTTGTTAAATGGTTAATCTAGATTTGTGTTGTACAACCCTTGGTACAACAAATACTTGATCCTTTCATAACTGATGAGGACACCAAACTCGAAATATTATTTATGCGCGTGAATGATCATAGACGATAGAGGATAGCCCAAACAATTGAGAGATTGGGTTTTACCTTATGTTTTGGGTTTAATTTATATGAACTTTTAGTAGAGTTCTATTAATTTGTTGGGTTGGATTTAATTATTGTTGGATATTTTATTTAATGGGTCATAAGCCCAATTGCTTATTCTAGTTAGGGTTTTAGTATAAATACCCTACTTTTCTAAATGTTAGGATTATTATTGACGATTAATGAAAATTTGTAGATTTTGCATATGCCTACTCTCCTCTCCTCTCTTCTTTGGCTTTCCTCTTCCCCTAGGCTTTTTTCTTTTCCCCGCTTTAATTCTTTTGTTTGTTGTCCCGCGTCAATAACCAACTGTATGGTATAACCGACACTTGTGTTATGAAAGGAACTTGATTTGTTGTTAATATAAGTTATCATCATGAATACCTGACCATATTTACAAGTATTGACATTACTCAAATAAGATAATTAATATAATCATGTTAATAATTTATAATCTGATTGGAACCTCCTTTGTGTGTGGTTTCCAGTTAAGTAATAAAAGGAGTTTATATTATACTTATTTGAAATACTATTAATGGATCATTTAACCTTGACATTTGTTTTATCCTAGTTTAATCCTTACATCAAATCATATCTCAAAAGTTCTCTTCAACGCCTTTTCATTTATTATTTGTAATTTTATATAGTTGACCCTAGTTTTACCGGGTTATTTATTACTTTGACATTCCTGCACTTGGGATAAGACATCAATCTTTTGATCGTGTCAGCCTTCAAGCCCTTTCCTGTCATCCCTTCAAGGCATCTCTGGCCGAATCTTTTCAAGCAAATTGCATTTTTCATATGGGTAGGTCTCCCATTACAAAGATTACTTTGAAAAATCTTCGTAATTTTTACCACTTTGGAAACTCTTTTCACTTTCCACTTGGACAAGTCACCCATTATAACAAGACCACTTTGAAAAATCTTCGTAGTTTTCACCACCTTGAAAACTCATTTTCATTTTTTCTTCGGGCAGGTCATCCATAACAATTCGACCATTTTGAAATCTTTAAATTTTACCAGAATCTAGTCTTCTTCTCCCAATTCTTATGTAATGGTCTTAGTTCAACCAACAAGCCCCTCTTGAACATGAATTAGATTAATTACGGCTTGCTCCTCATTATTTAATATCCTCTTGAGGTCCACCTTAGCCCATGTATCTTGAAGAAGTCCATTAAAAGCCTCTCTGAACCTCTTAGCTCTAAGCTTTGTAATTGGACCAACTGGAACCTCCAATAGATCCTTTGGTGTTTGGATCACATCATCTCATCTCTCCTCAAAATGATTCGACCTCGAATCATCACCTAAATCAAACAAAGAAAGATCAGCAACATTGAATGTAACACTAACACCATACTCACCTGGTAGATCCACTTTGTAGGCATTATCATTAATTCTTTCTATGATTTGAAAAGGACCATCTCCTTGAGGCATCAACTTTAATCTCCTTTGTTTAGGGAACCTTTCCTTCCTCACATGCACCCAAACCCAATCACCTGGTTTAAACCTCACCAATTTCCATCCTCTATTAACCTTATGTGCATATTATTGATTTTTTTTCTTTATTTGTTGCCGAATCTTTGCATGTAAATCCTTCACCACTCATGCTTTTTAATACCATCAAGATTAACCCTTTCATCCACAGGTAAATGAATCAAATCTAATGGTGTCAAAAAATTAAAACCATAAACAATCTTAAATGGTGAATAATTAGTAGTAGAATGCACATTACGATTATATGCAAATTCAATAAATGGCAAACAATCTTTCTAATTTTTTAGATTCTTTTAAATGATAGCCCTTAACAACTGAGTTAAAGTTTGGTTAACAACTTTAGTTTGGTCATCTGTTTGTGGATGACAAGTAGTAGAATATAAAAACTTAGTCCCTAACTTACCCTACAAAACCTTCCAAAAGTAATTTAAAAACATAACATCTCAATCAGGCACAATGCTCCTAGGAACACCATATAGCCGAATAACCTCTCTAAAGAATAGATCAGCTATATTTGTTGCACCATCAGTTTTATGGCAATCAATGAAATGTGTCATCTTAGAAAATCTATCCATAACAACAAATATAGAGTCTCTTCCTTTCCTAGACCTAGGTAGACCCAAAATAAAATCCATAGAAACATCAACCTAAGGTTCCTTAAGAACAGGTAAAGGTGTGGATAACTCATGAGGCATTACTCTAGACTTAGCTTGTCTATATATTATGTACCTATCATAAATTCTTTGCATATCTCTTTTCATGTTAGGCCAATAAAAGTGTTCATGTAAAACATCCAAAGTTTTAGCAATTCCAAAATGCCTCGTTAAACTACCCCCATGAGCTTTCCTAACAAGTAATTCATGTATAGAACAATTAGGCACATATAATTTATTTTCCTTAAACAAAAATCCATCATGCTTAAAAAACTTATCCTTGGCCGAAACTTTGCACTCATCATATATAGAACCAAAATCATTATCATCAAGATACAATTATTTAATATACTTAAATCCTAATAATTTAGTATTCAAAGTATTAAGAAGAACATACCTTTGAGATAAAGCATCTGCAACCACATTTTCCTGACCTTATTAGTACTTAATCACATATGAAAAAGTTTCAATAAACTCATTCCACTTGGCATGTCACCTATTTAGCTTATATTGACCCTTCAAATGTTTTAATGACTGGTGATCAGTATGTATAACAGACTCTCGGGGCCATAGATAATGTTGCCAAGTCTCCAATGCTCTCACTACTGCATACAACTCCTTGTCATAAGTGGGATAGTTAAGAGCTGTACCATTGAGTTTCTCACTAAAATAAGCAATGAGGCGTTTCTCTTGCATTAGAACAGCTTCAATACCTATTCTTGAAGCATCACATTCAATCTCAAAAGCTTTATTAAAATCAGGTAAAGATAGTAATGGTGCCGAAATTAACTTTTATTTTAACAAGCTAAATGCATTTTCTTTGTAACATCCCCCATTCCAGGATAAAACGACAATCTCATGTCAATCGAAAAACAGAGTAATATATATATATGTTCATGGTCTTCGTATTAAAATCTACAGAAATTTTGATGGAGTTCCCCTTATACCAGAAGGTCCCAAGTTATTGACATGGAATCTTTTTACACTTCTAATGGCTCGCATCTCATAACTTAATTCCCGACCCAATCATCCTGGGTTTCAATTCCACACTCGTACTCACACCTATCAACCACAATATTTATGATATGCATTATATAACAAAATGTCATTATGGATGGATAAAATAAATAAATATAAATACATAGACATGAAATATGGTTATATGAACGACAGGGTTAAATTCATTCAATCAAGGTTAAACATTAATTATACAAATTAAGTTATACAAACATTTTCATGTTTACAAAATACAGGGGTATACTCCCTAGAACCTAGATTACAAGAAGGGAACATAAGCTAGGATCTACTCCTGTCATGCATGCGATGACCCTGAAACAAAATACATATTATTGAAAGGTCCATATAACAATAAATATAACAACACAAATATCTAACAATTTCAATAGGGTAAAATGCATTCATAGTTTATTCGCTTCTCCTCTCTAGTTTTTATTAGAATCTCTTCCTTATTCAACTATTAATAAATGTTCCTCTGCCACTTTCACCTTCATTCCAGACTTTATGAGATCGACCATGATTATTCTTGCTTATCACATTACCGATACCAATTTCACTGGTATCATCGTTATCACCCTATAGGAGTCGATACAAGGTGATCCCCTTACCCAGGATCCTAACATACACTAAATGTATGCTAGCCAATACATGGTGATCCCCTTACCCGGGATCCTAACATACACTAAATGTATGCTAGTCTATACATGATGATCCCCTTACCCGGGATCCTAACATACACTAAATGTATGCTAGTCCAATCGTGGCGATCCCCTTACCCGGGATCCTAACATACACTAAATGTATGCTAGTTTACGCCTCAAATCACACTTCTCATATTTCTTTTGTTAGTGATAATTTCATCATTTGACAATTCACATAACAAGTTTTCACCTTGAATACACATACATTCAGTAATTCACATTTCACATTGGTAACATAATTAATTCATGGAATTAACTAGGAAGTACAGGTACGATTCACCTACCTGCAATAGAAGCTCTACTCGTGCTCCATTGCTACTGCTGCACCACGCCTGTGGTCCCTCCTGCAATTCACAGGTTTATCTCATAAATTTTCCTTACCCAAAGATATGTTTTATTATAACCATATCAACAACCAATAAATCTTTCTTGTAGTCATTTCTTAATATTTTACGTTTTTCTCATTTCACCCATTAATATTGTCATTCTTTGTCCAACAACAGTTATCATTCCTTTTATATATATATATATATATATATTAACCGTTTCTGTTTAAATCCCGAACTGTCACTGTCTTGTTTTTTTTTTTTAACTGTTACTGTTTCATTTTTGAACTGTTACTGTCTAGTTATTGAACTGTTACTGTCTTGTTTTTGAACTGTTACTGTCTAGATATTGAACTATTACTCTCCGACCTCTCCTCAGATTTTTAACTATATCTAAAGTTATAGAACTCCGATTCAAGCAAGATTAGTCTTGTTGGAAAGCTAAGACATGAGGCTACAAGTTCTTTGAGGAAGGAGAACCTAATTCTACCTCTAAGACAGTCAAAATTTCTCATCAACGAACCAGACCTACTACCCCATAGGGTCTATCATGACCGAGTCTCGGTTGGTGACCCATAGCTGGAGTTTTATAACTCCAAATTGAGCAAGACCAATTTCATTAGTTAGCCAACATCCAAACCTACAATTTCTATGAGGAACCTGATCCTAATTCCTTCATCCTCCTACCTGAAATCTATCTGAAAGTCAAGAGACGAAACTGTCCAGATTCGCCAATCTTTTCATTTACATACAACACATGAAGTTTTTTAATTTAGCAACTCATACTTTTTCCTCAATTCAAGTCTAGGAACTCAAATCTATAAATTAACATCCGACATCAATTCATAATCGACTTGAAATGACTTATAAGAGCAGGTTTAGAATACCTTACCCGGTACGAATCAAGGTTTCGATCCCTCATTTTCTTTCTAATGACAGCTGGCCCTCCCCTCTTCTCTTATTGTTCAATTTCTCTTGTTAATCCCTTTCCTACCAGTGTTTATTCTACCTATAACCCTTAATCTTGGATGAGTTTTTGAAATTTTAGTGTTTCTCTCTTGATTTGTAAAAATGAATATAAAAACCCTTCTTTTCTTTCTTTACGTTATCTACAGATCTGTTTTTGGTGAGAAAATAAATACTTATGCTTTATAATTATTCTTATTTACATTTAGGCCCATTTTCTTTCAGTGTATTCGTTTTGCCCCCACTTTTTTTAGTTTAGTTTATTTCCTTTAATTTAATCCAACCCCTTTTTTCTTTTTCTTTTTTTTTCTCGAGATTTACATTCTTATTCTTCACCCCACTTGAACCCTTCAGATTTCTTAATGATTTTAGTTAATGGAGAGGCTATTATACTAAAGTCTTTAACAAATCTCCTATAGAAACTAGCCAAACCGTGAAAACTTCTAACTTCTGTTGTTGATTTTAGTGTAAGCCATTCTTAACCTTAGTGTAATAGCCCGACCCAATTTGCCATATATTGTCCGCTTTGGGCCTTACCTCCCTCACGGTTTTGTTCCTGGTGACGTGAGCCCACTTTTGAGCCTAACGCCCCAGAACGTGTATGACAACTCAGCAACCAGCACTCTTTATAAGGCCAGTTACCACTCCATCACCTGCCAATGTAGGATATTACAATCCACCCCCCTTAAGGAGCCCGACGACCCCGTCGGCACAACCAGACAGCTATTGAGGTCGGCTCTGATACCAAATGTAACAGCCCGGCCCAACTTGCCATATATTGTCCACTTTGGGCCTTATCGCCCTCACGGTTTTGTTCCTGGTGATGCGAGGCCACTTTTGAGTCTGACGCCCCAAAACGCGTATGACAAGTCAGCAACCAACACTTTTAATAAGGTCAGTTACCACTCTCTCACCCGCCAATGTGGGATATTACGCTTAGCCTCATCCATCTCTATACCTTTTGTACTAACAACATATCCAAGAAAAATAATTCTATCCATGCAAAATTAACACCTTTTCAAATTAGCATATAAGGATTCTTTTCTAAGAACATCAAGAACTTGTCTTAAATGATCCATATGCTCACCAAACTCCTTACTATAAATCAAACTATCATCAAAATAGACAACTATAAACTTACCACACAAAACATGATTCATCAATCTCATAAAAATATTAGGTGCATTAGTAAGTCTAAAAGGCATAACCAACCACTCATACAAACCATATTTAGTTTTAAAAGCATTTTTCCATTCATCCCTTCTTTCATCCTAATTTGATGATAACTGCTTTTTAAAACAATTTTTGAAAACATTTTATAACCATGCAATTCATCCAACATATCATCTAATCTGGGAATAAGATGTCGATACTTTACAGTGATGTTATTGATAGCTCCGCAATTGACACGCATTCGCCAAGTCTTGTCTTTCTTTGGGACAAGAAGCACAAGAACTACACAATGACTTATGCTCTCACGAATGTATCCTTTGACATCAACTCCTCCACTTGCCATTGGAGTTCCTTACACTATTTGGGATTACTTCTATATACCGGCCTATTTGGTATAGATGCTTCTGGAACAAAGTCGATTTGATGTTTAATTCCCCTAATTAGAGGCAAGCCACTAGGAATCTCTTCTGGAAAGATATCTTCAAATTCCTGTAAAAGAACTTTAACAATACTAGGAACACATGAATCTAAATTATCAGAGTTAAAGTATGCCTCCTTATTCACAAGTAAAATCACAGACAATTCAGAAAGATAAGCATTTTAAGATCACTAGATTTTGCAAAGAAATTAAGGTTTTCCCCACTTTTTCTACACACTCTTCTTTTCTCACCCTTTCTTTCTTCTCTGCACTCTCAGCCCCCCTTCTATTTTTTTTCTTTTTGGCCATGACCTTCCCCTAATTTTCTAAAGGCCGAAACTTTGTCCCCTTTTGTTATCAACTCAAGGGTCACTTTATTTTCACTCTTCCTCACATTCTCACCATGTTGTTCGACTTGTTCTTCCGCTTTGACCGAATTTGAGTGCTCCTCCTCATAACTTTTCTTCAACTGAATTTGATCTTCATACACTTGTTTTGATGTTAGTGGGGGTAAGTGTATAAATTCTACCATCCTTCTCCAATGAATACTTGTTTTTAAACCCATCATGCTTGGCTTTTCTATCAAATTACCAAGGCCTCCCTAATAACAGATGAGTAGCATGCATAGGCACAACATTACATAACACTTCATCCTTATACTTGCCTACTGAAAAAGAAATAATCACATGTCTATTCACCCTAACAACACCACATTCATTCAACCATTGAAGCTAAGCTATGAGGCCTCTCATGCCTTATGGTATTCAATCCCAACTTTTTAACCAAAGTAACACTAACAATATTAGTACAACAACCACTATTAATGATCATACTACATACCTTATCATTGATTAGCATCTAGTATGGAAGATGTTCTCCCTTTGTTTCTCCACATCCTCCTCCTTAGTCTAAACACTAAACGACCTTTTAATCACCAAAACTTTATCATCAACAACATACTCTAAATCACTAGCATCTTCAAGTGGTGGCATATCATCACAATTAGACTCCTTACTAGTGGACACAATCTCTCTATCATCCCTTAGAATCATAACTCGATGATTTGCACACTCTGATGCATAGTGTCTTAATCCCTGACACTTGAAACACTTTATATCATGATTACGCTTCGGTTGGACTTCTCCCTTAAGTTTTTTATCATTGGCTGAAACCTGCTTCTTCATGGATGTAGGTTCGGCAGCTTCAGAAGTCACCAAGGGCTTCAATGGCACACCATCAGCTCTTCTACAGTTCATATTCCAACCCAAAAAAGACCCTGAATAAGCTCCAGATCGTGTACTGCCCTTCGTTTTCAATTGTCCTTCAACCTTAATGGCTAAATGCACTAACTCTTCCAATTCAACATAAGATTACAACTCCACAACATTAGTCACGTCTCTATTCAAGCCATTTAAAAACCTAGATATAGTAACTTCATCATTTTTATTAACATTAGCTCTAATCATAGCCACTTTTAATTCTTTCTGATACTCCTCCACACTGTTACTACTCTGTGTAATCATTTGTAAATGATTAAACAACTCTCAATAATAGTGTTTAGGAATGTACCTCTTCTTCATTATTGTTTCAACTCCTCCCACGTGCTAACTGGTCTTTCTCTATTCCTTCTTCTTTCTACCACCAATCCCTGCCACCAAGCCATGGCATAATAAGTAAACTCCTCTACAACTAAACTTAACATTCTTTTCTTCAGAGTACCTTTGGATGTCAAAAATTATCTCCACCTTTTTTTCTCAATCTGAGTAAGCTTCTGGATTAGTTTTTCCCTTAAAGGCTGGGATTTTTAACTTAATACTACCTATATTTCGGTCTACATCCCTCAAATGATCAAAATCCCCTTTATGCTCAAAATCCCTATGTGGCCAAATATGTCCGTTCCTTGGCCGATTCTCATACCTCTTTCCCATATGTGTACGGAACCCACTACCATGGTTAAGATCATCCTCGGCTTCATCTATAGAGTTTCCAGCAACACTCTCCTTCTTCATAGCCCCTCTACCCTTTTTACTGCATCCCCTATCAGACCTAGTCTCTAATTTTTCAATCCTAGTCATTAGCTCACCAAACATAAATTCCACCTTTTGTTATATTCTTGAAAGCTAATCTTCTGGGATTTCACCCTTCTATTATGGTACACTATTAGAAGACATTATTTTTCTTTTTAAAAAAAACTGCACAAAAATCGTTAGCAATAAAAAAAAGTCATACCTCACACACTCGTGTTTCACATAAATTTATAGGCTTTTCACTCTCATATGCTCCCTACGCCTTTTTCCACTCAAATTGCCTTTCTTTAATTCTTGAAATAACTTAGCAACAATTCAGAAAAAAAATACAACCAACTACATAGTGAATTTATAAATTTGATATAGATTCAAGAAGCAAGAAATTTACGAAACTAACAAAACAAAACTACGATGATAAATTCACGAGTAGCAATGCAAATTTGTGCGAGTAATATGACGATTTGAAGACGCAAAATAAACTAAATTGAAGCAATAATACTAAAGAGATTTACCATCCAAACTGAAAATTAAATCAAACAATGATAGAACCTGAAAAAAAAGAAGATAAAGAGCAACACAAATTCCTAATGATCAATTTTCTTTCCTTAGCTCTAGGTCAAACTCTAGAATGTTGATTTATTATTTTTTTGTTTTTTTTACGACAATAATTATAATTTTCAAGATCAAGCCCCCTTTTTTTGTTTGTATACCAATTCGACAATCAAGAAAAGAATTCAATAACACATTTGTTTTATGTATATATTATGGCAAGATCAAGAATTCAACAAGAACACTACCTTATGATTTTGTGTTCAACAATTCAAGAGGATGCAAGAACCCTAATTATTTTTTAATAAATATGGCCGAAACTAATCAAGAAAAAATCAAGAAACAAAAGACACAAATTGAAGGATATAACTTGTGATTAGATCTTCTCTGTTACTAACTGATATGAACCCTAGCGGAATTGAATGGTTCGCAAACCTAAGATCTATCTAATTCAAGTTTGCTGAAAATAGGATGATCTTATCACAATGAAAGACCTGTTCCAAGGCAACAAGACTATAAACCAACCCAATCACAACGCCTACACCTGGAGATGAGCAAAAGAAGTATAAATTCACAACAAAGATTGGTCAATTCTTTGAAGAGTTAAAAGTTTAATCTAGAACTAAGATTGACAACCAAGGTCGGCAAAATCAGAATATAATTAGCCAAAAATTTGATCTGAAAATTATTCTCAAGAGTATTTATACTCCAAGCCAAAAACCCTAGTTCCCCTAATGGGTCACATATAAACTCAATTAAAATAATAATCAACTCAAGCTAAAACTAGCCCAAACTAATTAAAATAAACAATTCTGGAACTCAAACAAGTGTTTCCTCATAAAATAAAGAAAGTTTAATAGCCCATCTAATTTAATAAGACAAGTTTGGATATTTTCGCATTCTGCCTAGTAGCAGCAAAACCCAACTTCAAATGGATGGTTCTTTCTCGTCCTAAATAATTAGAAGGCGTGCTATATACCGTTGGAAAGGTATGGAAGTCTATTTTCCATGCCATTGGAATCACCTCAAAATTTGACTTGTAGCTCCAGCTATGATAAAAAAGGTAGCGAAAGGTCAAATTGACCAAATCTAGTCTTCTTCTCCCAATCCTTGTGTAATGGTCTTGGTTGCACCAATAAGCCTCTCTTGAACATGAATCAAATTAATCATGACTTGCTTCTTATTATTTAATATCCTAAGATCATGTTTGTTGGACTTCAGGGGAAATTGGGAAGATTTATTGCCATTATTGGAGTTTACATATAATAAAAGCAAACAAACATCTATTGGGATGGTTCCGTACGAAGCATTGTACGGGAGGAAATGTCGTATCCTAATTTGTTGGGATGAAGTAGGAGAAAGGAAACTCCTGAGACCTAAAATGGTACAGATGACGACTGATAAAGTAAGGATAATTAGAAAAAGAATGAAGGAAGCTCAAGACAAATAGAAAAGTTATTCGAAAAATCGGATAAGACCCTTGGAGTTCCAAATAGGGGATAAAGTGTTTTTGAATGTGGCACTTTCGAAGGGCATCATTCGGTTTGGAATGAAGGGGAAGCTTGCCCCGAGATGGATTGGCCCTTTTGAAATCATAAAGAGGATAGGGCCAGTTGCTTATAGGTTGAAATTGCTCATATATTTGGATAAGATTCACAACGTATTTCATGTGTCCTTGTTATAAAAAGCAAAGATGAATCCCTCACGAGTGTTATAAAACTAGTCAAGATTGTGGAGTGGAGTGAAAAAGTGCTAACGAATTAAAAAGTTCCCTTGGTAAGAGTATTATGGAGGAACTCTCAGGTAGAAGAAGAAATTTGGGAGGGGGAAATCGAAATCAAGCCAGAGAAATACACGCATCTATTTACCAACACAGGTATATAACCTAAATTTTAAGGATGAAATTTATATGAGAAAGGGAGAATCTAAACCCCAAGAATAAACTTTTACAAAAAAAATACAATAATAAAAGGTGGGAGTTAAATGTGTGAAAAAATCAAATAAATTCAATTACTAAGGGGGGATTTTAAAAGATGAAAAGAAGTACAACTCAGATTGTAAAAAGGGAGGGAGAATGGACCAAAGTGCAATTAAAAAAGAATGGGACTATAAACACCGCATTCTCTCTTCCATGTGGCCGGCTGCACCAAGACAAGAAGGAGGGGGGATTTCAGATTTTCCTTCACCAAAATTCAGAGAAAAACACTAAAATTACTAGGGCTATACTAACTCTGGACTTCTAAGTAGAGAGAACATTCATTGATAAAGGAATTAACAAGGAAACAAGTGAAGAAATTATGAAGAAAAGAGAAGGAGAGGGTCGACTGCATGCAAGGAGGGAGGAGCTAAAAATCTTAAACTAAATTTGAGTTGAAATCCAAATTTCCTCCAGATAAGGGCCCTAAACCTAATTGTGAAAACCAATTTAATATTTGATTAGGAATTGTACACCAATTTCAGAATTTAAAAATTAGGGGTCTTGAGTGAAATTTGGGGGAATTGCAAAATTTGTTGGAATTAGGTTAATCGAAGTGTTATAAGTTGCGTTGAATATAAAATCATGCAAGAATACCATAGAAAAAAAATCAATGACCAAGGGACATGAGTGGTCGGCCATGTGAAGGTTGAATGGGAGGAAAAGGAATTGTGAATTTTACTTGATAAACAACCTTTGTGATATGCTGTTATGAGGTGAGCAATGAGTAAATGAGACAAACAATTGCATAGAAAGGAAAAGGGGACCCTTGGTCCCCTTAGGCCAAGTTTTGGCCAAGACCAAATTGAAGAGAGAGAGGAAGAGTTTTGGGATTTCATATGTTAATGATGCATAAATTAGGTGTGGTAGAAAGTTCACTAATGAGGGAAAGCATGATAACTTGGTAGTATGGAACTTCATGAGTCAAATACGCGTGTTATGTGAAGAGAAAACAAGAGTATTAACCTTATGTATAGCCTATGACATATCTTAGGAGGAGTTACGACATGTAGGAATCGTTGTCTTGAGAGAAGAAAGGGAAATGATGATAATTGAAAGTTCATCTAAACACCGTTGACAAAACTAGGCAGATTCATCACTCTAGTTCTAGAGAGTATTCGAACCTAAAAGTGATGAAATTTAGGGAAGGTTTCTTCATAGGAGTTATAGCCAGGTATGTTAGCTTTCCAACGAGTCCAACCCCGTTTAATTTGGAGCTCTATAACTCTAGGTATAGATAAATATATGAGGAGAGGTAGAGCTGCCACTTTTGTTGACAGATTCGGCAAATTGACAAAACAGGAAAATCTAGTCATGTTAGGGGCATAATCCAATTTCTTTCCCCTCAGAAAATGCGTAGCGTCATGTCTTAATGTTTGAAAGGAAATAAACCATATTTGAAATTGAAATTGTGATGCTAGTTATGATTTGATAATGAGCCCTAATCTTAAGGGATGTAATGAAAACACAAATGTCAAAAAAAAAACAATTGTAAAAAGGGGAATAAATGTTGTTGTTATTATGCAAAATAATTGAAAAAACATGCAAGGGAACCATAAATATTTTTAAAATGTCATTTGAAAAATTTGAATTTTTTTAATTAAATATTATTATATTTAATATATTAAGTTGAACCCGGCCTATCTATATGGGTGGGCTGAAACAGGTCCAACCCAACTTAGACAGGTGGGCCGATTGGTGGCCAAACAACCATTCTCTCTCTTGTTTTTAGGTTGGGCCAAAACTGGTCCAGCTCGACTCAGTCGGGTTGGGTCGATTAGCGACTGGACTCGCCCAACCATCTGGGTTGGGCTGCAAAGGGTCCAACCAATTCTTATTAATGATATTTTTTCATTTGCATGCAGAATACATTCTGCATGCAAATGGCTAAGGGGCTTGGAGAAGAAAAAGAATAGGAAGGCTTACCTGGTCGAAGGAGAAAAGTTGCTAAAGGCATTCCTAGTGGTGCAAAGAAGTCTGGTGTATTGTTGGCGGCGTTAATGATGGTAGAGGAGGAAAAATAGAAACAGGGGAAAATGACTAATTTTTTTCCAAATTTTGACTATAGATTTCTTCATTGCTCAATGCCTGGAATCCACCCCTATTTATAAAGGGGTGGAAGAGGGACACTTTATCTATTTTAGGGACTTATCTTGGCCCATGATTCGAATATGAAGGATTCTAACCATTGGTTTAAAGTTGTTATCATGGCCTGAAAAAGTTAGCAATTAAAAACTGCCTGAATTGGCTATTTTAGGGCAGCGTCACGATGGCTGTAGGGCCAGTTGGCCGGTGAGATTAACGTTGGGGTGTAGTACAATGTCAGGCCATCATAGTGGTGTATGGTTTGTTCGATTTGGTTGAGATATGAAGTATTAAATGCCCCTGAAAAGTAGCCACCTGAGTAGTTTTTCGTGCAAAAAGAAAAAGATGATGAACAGTAACTAGACAACAAGTTGTCTAATCAGTTCTTTTTTTTTTTGTATTGTTTGGTCAAAATAGACCGTTTCATTTAAATGAAACGACGTTGTTTTGGCTTTTTGGGTTTTAATATAGGGACTTGACCAAAGTTAATTTAGTCCATCGACTTTTGATTTCTTTTAATTGCACCCCTAATTGGTTGAAACTTTTAATTTTATGCAATTTTATCCTTACTAAACTTTAACATCACCTCTGAATTTCAACACTTTTTTCATTGTAGTCCTTGGTCTTGGATTTATGCAAATTGACCATCAAACTTTCAATGCGCTTTAATTTCACCCCTAGTTTCAATCAATTGACCCCCCAAAGTTCGACACCTTTTCCAAAAAGGTCTTTTGATTTTCTTGTGATTTTACCCCTGATTTCAACCAATTAACTTTGTAAAAATTAAGTTTGGTCCTTTAAAATTCTAATCTTCTTAATTAAGCCCAAATTCGGCTCCCAAACTTAAGTTTTCACCAATTAAGTCCCTAATAAAATTAAATTGATCCATTTAAAGTATAATTAAGTCCTTACACTTAATTAAATCATTTAATTTTACCCAAATTAATTCTTAAATATAATTAAACTCTTAATTTGGCTCATGATTGAATTAAATTGGTCTATTAAAAATCTAATTATGTCCTTGGACTTAATTTTTATGCAGATTGATTTAGTAATAATTTAATTTGACCTTATATCTGCATTGTCTCTCTAGTCTTAAGTACAATGTAGTACAATTAAACTCGTAATTCCATCTAAAATTGCAGCTTGATTTTTCTATATATTTGAAATCCTCCTCAGCCTGCTTTTTCCAAATTATCATTCTTCTTGCTATTATTATTTATTATTTATTTTTTTATTTTAAAAATGAAAAAGGGTAAATTTTGGGGAATAACCCAAAAATAAGTTATGACAATAATATGCATAAAAGAGCACTAACTAAAAGAAAAAAAATGACAGCTCAATTCCTAGCCGACCCAATATGAAAGGATAAAATTAGAAACAAAAAAAAAAAGATTGACACATGTCAACCTGAGTTAGCATGTCAATCATATGAACTAAGTTGTGATGTTGGGATAACCTAATATAAAGCAAATAAAAAAAATTAAAAAACCTTGATTCCCAACAAATCCAATGTAAAAGGGTGAAATAAAAAAAATCAATTATAAAAAGAAGAAAAAATACTTGCAAACCTGAGTAAGCCCATTAAACACCGCTACCCAAATATGTGAATAGGATAACCAAATAGAAATAAAAAAAAAAATCATGAAGATCAACTGTAAAACCGACCTAATATTGAATAGCAGAAAAAAAAAGATTAAATTAAAAAAAACAACCCAAAAAAAGCCCGAGTCAATTTAGGCTTACCTGTCAAACTCGTAGTCCAATACATGAGATTAGGATAACCCTAAAAAAAAAGAAACCAAAGAAAATCACGAAGCCCTTTTTTTATTAAAAAAAACACCCAATTTTAGAGGATAAAATTGAAATAAAAAAATCAATAAAAAAAAACCAATGTCAATTCGGATTAACTTTTCAAACTAGTGACCTAGATCTTGAAATCGGGATCACCTCAGGATAGAAAAAAAACAATTTTATGAAAGGATTCAAAACAAAAGATAACAATTAAAAGAAAAGGAACCAAATTTGAGAGAAAAAAAAGAGGAACTTAAAATTTTGGGTTGAAGGGTAAAATTGAAAAAACAAATTCAACAAAAAGACTTAGAACAAAAATTAGCAAACAAAAGAATGAGGACATGAAAAAAAAATGAGAGGGCAACTTTGAATTATGGATAGATCAACGTGAATTCTAAGAAGATGAGAGAGGAAAAAGGGAAAGAAGAAAGAATGTCATCAACAACAAATCATCGAGCTACAAGTCACATGTGTTGCACTAGATGGAAGTTTAAGTTGTGACGCTTCCATTGCAACCGTGGACGGCGATGTCTTACCACCTAAGGAAGTCGTACATGCCACCAGGGTGCTATGACTTCCTTTACTTTATAGCATATGCAATGCACGAGTCAACTAATCTTCACCTTCCCATAAACTTTAGTCCCCGATATTTGTTTTAGAATAAAATTTGGTCCCTCAATCCCTAATTTCACTAAATAAAAAAATTTAGTTTTATTTTGACAAAATGAGCGTCAATCGAGCTCCAAAATGTTTCATTGATATTATGAGATCCATATATCTAGATGAACAAAATAAACCATTAAGTCAATTCCTAAAAAAACCAAATTTGAAATGATCAAATAAAAAAAATTGAGTAACAAAAAAAAATTCAACCTAAATTTTTCACCTGCCATTACAACCTATTCCTTAATAAGAAAACAATTAAAGGGGATTAATATTTACCGAATCTTAAAATTCAGTCTTCAAAGCTTTAATTGCTCTAAACCAATAAAATAAAATTTTGTTTTGGCAAATTAAGCATCAACCTAGGAATGAAATATTTCCTCAACACCTCGACATCCCCTTTCACAGGTAGTCAAAACAACATACTAAACCCAAACCCACATTGTTGCAATGTCAAATGACTAGATTAAAAAAATTTAAAGGACCGAAATGGAAAATATTGAAAGAAAAATAATAATAATTATAAAAAAAATCAATGTGGATTGGGATGCTGGTAACCATTAAGGTTGAAAAGACAATTTCCATGATAAGGAATATAGTTGTACCATTCATTGATGCAAAAGATTATGGCAATGAGAACATTTACACTTTTGAGATCGTGAACGCTGATTGAGTTCCTGAGCATACAATGCTGAGAAGATTGAAAATTTTGGAAGCAGCAAGGATGATAGTCAATTGCTTCTTTAGATAAAAAATTCACTTATAGTTTGATCGTGAACTTTGAATGCCAGAGTGAGTCAATGTGATGAAATTAAAATGTATTGACCAGAGATTTGGGCTTGGATATAATTCTAAGAAAGACGACTACAAACATGTCACCATGATCAAAAGAGAAACAAAAATGGTGGAAATTGAAGGAATGAAGCTAGAAAAGGAAGAGTTTATCATCCCACCACTCTAAACGACCTTTTCAAGACATACAAAGGTGATCATATCTGGCATAACAGACCTCCACATCAACGCTTTAGAATGTGAAAACAAGTAACAAATTAAGGAGATAAAGGTTAAAGTGGAGGATAAGATGTTGCCACAACTATTTGTTCACATCATCAACGAAACCCCTACAAAAGCCTTTGTGAAAAAGTTGGCCAATAAGGAATCATACAAGAATAGAAAAATGGATCTTGCTCCTATTATGTTAAAAAATTAATTATTCTTGTTTAACCATGCTTGTTGAGATGTTTTGTCATATAATGTTTTGTTGTTTTACCTTTTTTTAGTTGTATTGTTATGTTACCTTTTCTAATGTAGTTTGTAACTTAGCTTATTATACCATAAGATTTTCTTTGTTAATAAGGCTTTTATTTTTAATAAGATGATGCATTTTCTTGTGTTCTAATGTGTCTTTTTTTTTTTCTTTTCCCTTTCCATGCAAATCCACATTTACACAAGTGCACCTTACACCTTTAGCAAATCTAAAAACAAGTTTTCCATCAATTCACAAACCCACTACACTAAGAATAATTGGCCAAACTTTGATAACCTAATTGCAATGAGTGATGAAGAATGAGAAAAATAGGACCTAAAAGAGTTTATTAGGTTGGTTGAAAAAACCAAGAAATCTTAGAAACCTACCAAGAAAGAATTAGAAGTAATAAATTTGGGACCAAATAAGATAAGAAATAATTGAAGATTGGTACTTTTATTATGGTTAAGGAAAAGGATGGTTTAGTATCATCGTTACAAGAGTATGCAGACACCTTTGCTTGGACATATGCAAACATACCTAGATTGGATATCGACATTACGGTGCACTAGATTCCTTTGATGGAAGGAAGCATGCCAACCAAATAAAAGATAAGACGAATGCATCCAAATATACTGTTCAATGTGAAAACAAAAGCAATGGGATGCAGGATTCCTTGAAAGTGGTTCATTATCCTTAATAGGTGGCTAACATAGTTGTAGTTCCCAAGAAGAATGATGGGATCAGGGTTTACATGGATTATAGAGATCTGAATAAGGCAAGCCTAAAGAATGACTTTCATTTACCCTACATAGATGTCTTAGTTGATAATTCTACAAAACAAAATGCCACATACTCATTCATGGATGGGTTTTCAAGATACAATCAAATTAGAATGGCTGAAGAAGATAAAGAAAAAACTACATTTGCCATACTTTTGGGAACCTTCTATTACAAGGTAATGCCTTTCAAATTGAAGAATATTGAGGCCACTTATCAAAAGGAAATGGTCACCTTATTTTCATGATATGATACATCAAGAAGTGGAGGTACATGTGCATGACATGCAAAATCAAAGAAAGAAAAAGATAATATGCAAGTTTTAAGAAAGTTGTTTGAAGTTTTAAGAAAGTTTTTTGAAAGTTTATAGAAGTTTGACAAAGGCCGAATCCCACAAAATGTTTATTCAAGGTGAAATTAGGAAAATTATAGAGTTTTGTAGTAAGCAATCAATGAATAAAAGTTCACCTAAACAAAGTAAAGGCAATTCAAGATATGTCGATGCCTAATATAAAGAAAAACACATAGCCAAGAAGTTTATGGTGACTTACGAGCAGATATTCTGATTGCTTAGAAAGAAAAATTCAGGGGTATGAGATAGTGATTACAAAGAAGTTATTGACAAGATCAAGAGGTATTTACAGAAACCGTCATTGATAGTGCCCCTTATACTAGGAAGACTCTTGATCCTATATTTGACAATGACATGAACAACTATGAGATACGTGTTAGGCTAAAATGATGAATTAAAGAGGAAAGAACAAGCCATCTACTACTTGAGCATAAAGTTTAATGATTGTAAATCCTAATACATTGCTATAGAAAGGCTATGTTGTGCCTTGGTTTGGAGAGCAAAAGGAATCAGGCAGTATATGTTATACTATACAACCTAGTCAATATCAAAACTAGATCTTCTCAAATACATTTATGAAAAGCCTTACTTATTAAGCCAGATATTAAGATGACAATTATTATTGATAGAATATGACATTATCTATATGACAAAGAAGGCTATAAAGGGAAGCATAATTATTGACCACTTAGTAGATAATGTTGTGGAAGACTATGAGCTATTATATTTTGATCTTCCTGATGAGGATGTATTAGCGGCCGAGGATGATGGCAAGAAGAATGGCTGGTGGACTATGTTTTTTTATGGAGCAAAAAATGTATCAGGTAATAGAGTTAGAGTAGTGATAATTTCCCTAGAAAAGAAGTTATACCCTGTTTTGGTAAGGTTGCAATTTAACCAATAAGACGATTGAATATGAAGATTATATCATCGAATTAGAAGTTTATTTAGGGTTGGAAAACTTGATGTTTATAGAGATTCACTGCTAATTATCTATCAGGTGAAAGAGAGAAGGAAAACTAAGGATAAGAAGCTTAGGTCATATCAAGATTATCTTTTGAAGTTATCTAATGAGTTTTAAGAGATAAAGTTCACTCATATGAGTCGCGATAAGAATAAGTTTGTCGATGCTTTAGCAACTCTAGCTTCAATGACACAAAACAATATCGAGGACATGATTTAACTAGTAAGCATTGAAGTCAGAAACATCCAAACTCATTGTTGCACACTTAAAGAGTCACTAGATAGGAAACCACAGTATAATGACATTAAGTGATTTATCTAGCACCGAGAACACCCTACAAAAGCCTCCAAGAATGATGAAAAGACTTTGAGAATGATGGCCATGAATTATTACTTAGATAGCAAAATCTTGTATAAGAAGTTGTTCGACTGGGGTTTGCTTAGGTTCTTTAGTAGGAAAGAAGCTGAGCAAGTATTATAGGAAGTCCAAGAAGGAATCTGTGCCACTTATGCTAATGTGCATACAATGGCAATGAAAATACAGAGATCTGGATACTTCTGGTTAACCATTGAGAGCACTGTGTAGACTACGTCAGAGAATACCACAAGTGTTAGATACATGGTGACAAAATAAATGCACCTTTAACACCGTTGTTCAATTTAACCTTGCCTTAGCCTTTTTATATGTAAGAATTGAATGTCATATGACCAATTAACCTAAAGGTTAGCAATGGACATATGTTCATCTTGGTGACCATCGACTACTTCACCAAATGGGTAGAGGCCAACTCTTATACATATGTAACATGAAAGGTAGTTTAAAGGATCATCGAGAAGGATTTGGTTTGTTGTTATGGCTTACCAGCAAAATTGATAACTGACAATACTTAAAATTTCAATGAGAAGTTAATTGTTGAATTCTACACCAAGTAGAGGATTAAGCATCATAATTCTTCTCCTTACATACCCAAGATGAATGATGTTGTTGAAGCAACCAACAAAATTTTTAAGAAGATTATCCAGAAGACGACAGTCACCTATAAAGATTGGCATGAGATGCTTTCATATGCATTTCACGTGTACCGCACTATAATTAAAACTTTTACGACTGCAACCCCTTATTCTTTGGTATATAGGATGGAAGCACTAACGCCTTTAGAAGTGGAAATTTCATCATTAAGGGTTCTGATGGATGCAAAACTGAAAGAATTAGAAAGGGCAAAACTGGAATTTGAGTAGTTGAATTTGATTATTGAAAAAGACTAATAGCCATTTGTCATTGTCAATTGAACCAAAGCAGAATGGCTAAGGCATACAATAAGAAGGTTAGGCCAATGTTATTCAAAGAAAAAGACTTGATATTGAAGAAGATCTTGCCAACATCATGAGAAGATCAGAGTAAATAGGTATAGAACTATGAAGGACTATTTATGGTGAAGAAAGCCTTCTCTAAAAGAGCTTCAATTTTGACCAAGATGGATGAAGATGATTTGTCTAAACTTGTAAACTCTGATGTTGTAAAACAAATACCGTGCATGATGTATTTTATCAATAAATAAAAATTAAAGTTTGGCCAAGAATTCTTTGTTATATCTTCTTTTTTCTCTAAAACCTCCACATGATCTCATAGGCTCATAAACTTTATTTTTATGTTTTCATAAAAGATCAAAATGTTTTTACGAAATCAAAGTTATTAGTACAAATTCCAAGGTCATATTGGTGTTTGTTTTTAACAAATAAGTTTTGGGAATTCAAGTGATCTCCTAGTGAGGTAACCAAACTTTTAGAAAACTTGAAAAATAAACTAAAAACCACCCAAATAAATTTGGAACTAATTTTTAAATGGCTGAATAATGATTCATAATTTAATTATGATGAAAACAATTTTACATGACCAACCAATCATAATGAAAAAAAAAAGCAAAGCTTTTTAATCCTAAACACATGCATTTAAAATGAAGAAAAACCATATTTGATAATCCTTTTACAATACTCAAAAATATCATTTGCAATCCCCGTATGAGTCTAGTACATTTCTTTTTGCAAATCAACCCTAGCTAGGATCACACCTCATACTAGGGGTAAGTACAAGGATTAGAAAAGTAATTTGATCGCTAAATACACAAGATAATCCTCAATGATCAAAAGTGCCCAAACAAGATAATCCCAGTAAGTTTGTTTTTGCAAATCAACCCTAGCTAGGATCACACCCTACACTGGGGCAATGTTGCAATATCACGGTCACATAAATTAATTACCCTAGCTTAAACAAGATAGTATAGAGCAAGCATGGGGTTGATCACGTGAGGAAGATCGAGTTCAGGTCTTTATGCTAGATGATTCAAAGTTAGGGGTTTTGAGATTATCTAGGCTATGCTATGGTAAATAGAATAAAATAATCAAGCTAAATTAAATAAATCTGAAACTTATCAAGAGAAAAAAACCTTGGTCTCAAGTAAACGTCCACCTATGGAAATGAAAATTGATCATTGAAACAATATGTCAATTTATATTCTAAATATCTATCTTTCCTTAACATTAGTCAGTTAACCAATCCGTAGTGTAACTAACCTTAACCATTAAAGAACCATAGTGTCCACACTAGTAATTTAATTCAATGACAACCTTAAGAACTAGATAGGTTGATAAATCTAGACAACATAACTGTTTGTAGTCTATGTTCGATTTAATTCAATATTTTCCCTAAAATTAACAACATAGATCCGCCATATTATTAAACCTAGTCGATTCACAAGTTTAAATATCACAACTCCGGTTTTGATAGCAAACTTAGTAGTGGATTGGTTTAGAATAATAATTTAAAGTCTATTATAACAATCAAACTAAACAATCATAAGAAATAAGCATGCGAAAGCATTCATATTCATCATATAAACGGAAAAGAAAAGATAGAATAGATCTCACAGTTTTTGAAATCCAAAAGTTTTTGTATCCTTTCAACCAAGAGAAATAACTTAACCTTGCATGTCTATCAAAAAACTAATGAATAGAACATATGAGGACATAATTTTAGGTATAGGAGAAAATGGTGGAGTTTTCTTCTTCTTTCTGGCTGCCTCCTCTCTTTCTTTTTTCTTTTCTTTTTATTTGATAGGAAAACCTAATCCTCAGATCCCTCCAATTCATTTGTATCCTAAAAAAAAATAGTCCTTTCCAAAGTAGACAATCTACATTTAAGTAAGTCGGACATGTTTCTTCACAAAACCTGTCTGTTGGCAGAATTTATAGGTTGTCTTAGAAAACTTATATCTCTCTCATATGAGCTCCTTTTCTACTCAAATTTGATAGATTGATAGGTCTTTGAGTCAGGAATCCAAAAACATTAATTTTGCATCAAATGGACATCTCTAACTCAAGATATTCAAGTAGTAATGGTCGAATGTCAAAACTGGCAAAATACAAGACTTGTATTTGAAGGTTGTGATTTCCATCCTTTTTTTTCTTACCATATATGTATAGAAAGGTATAGATGTTAGTTTTCTAATGCCACTAGAATCACTTCATTTTGACCTTTACAACTCAAGTTCTGCATAAAACATCGATCAGAGGTCAAATTTACCAATATTCGACACAGGTTGGAACATAGTCTGAATTTTATCTCCAATTGACTCCTTTGTGAACCTCACATCCCCAATATTTGTATGCTATTTTTGGGCTTGGGCCTCAAGCTAGGAAGCCCAGCTTATATAGTTAGGCTTAGCCTATTCTAGCCATAACGACATGTTAAGACATGTTTAGTAAACACGACATATTGATTTTCCAGCAATGTTTATATTTTTTGTGTTGTTCCCAAACAAGCCCAAACCAAAATTCTAAAATTCTATAAGATACTAACCATTTTAAAATTACTTATGGGTCCCTCGCGTGTTTTTCCAACAATTTTATCTAATATCGAGCTATGAACTATACTATAAAATACTAACGTGGTATTAAAAATACTATGTTTTTCTTTGATATTTCAAAAAAAAATTCAAAATTCAAAAAATTTTCTTGTTCCAAAAACAAAAAATTATGTTTTATTTGCATGCATACAACCAAATTTTAAAAAAGAAATTTCACATATATTTTCTATGAAAACAAAAATTATATTTTTATCATTTAAAAAAAATACAAAAATGAGTATCATGATCAATTTATAATTATCCATTAGGATTTGGTGAAAAATTCAAAAATATCACATAAATTAATTTGTTTAATTAATTTCAGGGTATGAACTTTACATCATAATGCACACTTTCGATATTAAATTAAATGAATTAATAGCAATAAATATTAGAAATCAAATGTAGACTTTATTATTTGAGGATGTAAAATTATAATGTAAAGTATATCCCTGGATATTAAAGATACAAATTAGAAAATAAATGTAATGCTAAAATATAGGCCTTAGGATGTAGCCCGATAAAGCATAGACTTCCTTATAAAAGGAGATCTGCCTTGAATTTTAGATAGACTAATGAGTGGAAACATAAACTAGAAAAACATTCAACCAATAATGCAATTTACCTTAGATGGGGTGTATTGAGGGTGATGCATCTTCTCCTTACATAACTAGTCTCCTTACTCAGACTCTTTCAGATCATTAAGTATCCTAGTGAATATGTTACCAAGTGACAATTCCTTCAAAATCATAATTTTATGATTAATCTCAAAACCCTATTAATCCAGGATGAAAACCCGTCTTTCGACATTGTGCACGTCATGACCATCTTGATTGCATTTATCTAATTTAATTTAAATCATTTTATCATCGGGTTAGATTTTTATATTTTACTAACCTGAAAAAATTTTAACCGAGGTTTTACACATTAGCTATATATACTAGCCTCATTTTTATTTATTTACATATATGCCACTACTCTTTGTTTGGGCAAGCTGTCTCCTTTTAATCAAGTGTATTTTTTGCGATCGATTTTCTTATATTGTATTCAATAGTCATAATAATAATAATAATAATAATAATAATAATAATAATAATAATAATTTGAAAGAAAATCCTAACTGGAATTTACATGTCGTGCTCTTTAAATGGTGTGTATAACGTTGCTTGGTGTTCAAACACTAGCTTCTAAAGCAATATTCAAATCATCTTGGTAGCCCCTCTATTTCTGGGTAGTGCGTAAAGTTAATGAACATTTGGTTTAGCCTTGAAAGCCTTTTCTTTCTTTTTTCTTCTTTTTCTAATGAACATTTGGTTTGGCCCTGAAGGCCTTTTTTTGTTCTTTTTTTTTTCTCTCCTCCTCGATTTACATGCTTGACTCTTTAAATTTTCAAGGTAGCTATTTAATTTGTTTTTTTTTTTCCAGATTTGGTTCTTATTCTTTTTATTACTATATATAAAATAATTTATAAAATTAGACCTTTTCTTTTTCAATTTTTATCTTCCTTTAGTTTTTTAATATGTCAGATTTGATCTTTATTCTTTTTATTGCTATTTTTTTTATTTGAGATAATTTTTAAAATTCGAATATGATTTCTTCCTTTTTTAGTTTTTTTCCTATCAGAATTGATATCCATTTTTTTATTGTTATTTTTTTTTACTTTGATTTTTTTTTTAAAATTGATATATTTTTTAATTTCATAATTTAATATTAAATTGGTTAAGAATTGAGATTCTTGATTGAGTTCGGGTCTAGAATTTAATAGGTTGCAAGTCGAGAGATTAACCGAGGTTTAGAAGGCTTGCCTGAGTTTGCTTGTTTTTTCCTCTTTTCAAAGCTCATGTTTTTTTTTAGATTTATCCTTTGACATTTATTTAATTAGAGATTGAGCTTCACTATTTTTTTATTTGCTTTCTATAGGATTTTTCAATGATTTTAAAAATAAATTTGGTTATCTCGAGCCTTTTTATTTGTCATTCTTTATTAAATTTAGTATTTTTAAAGATTTTTTTAATTAAATTAAATTTTTTATCAATTAAATATAAGCATGAGATGCTCACTTCACGATATTTTGTTTCATTTGCTTTCCAGGTTATTTCTTTGAGAGTGTGTGCTGCTTTTTTCAATGTCATTTATATAGCCTTTCACAATGGTGTTATAATTGTTTTAGTGAACTTTTTATTGTGGTGGGGCAGTCGTCACAGTAGAGCAACAACGAGTCTTTAAATGACATTTGTTTTATTTTTTTACTTTAAAGTTAATTAATACAATTTTTTTATGGTTTTGTTTATTGCCAATGCTTTTTTTTATCATATAATTAAATTAATTGAGTTTATTAAATTCAGTCAAGTCAATAGCTCAAGTATCAAAATTTTCTTGTTTTTTTTATAAATGTTGGCATAGGTTGAACATTATTTTATTATATTAAAAACAATTAATTTGAGTGTGTGGTAGACATTGTCTTTCAAAGTGTTTTTTACTTAGAAATATATCAAAATAATATTTTTTTTAATATTAATACATTCAAACAATCAAAAAATACTAAAAATTATTAATTTAAAATAAAAAAATTAAAAAATATAGTCCAACTACGTAAGAAAAACATGCTTTTAGAACTTGTTTGGAAGTAAAATTAAAGTTATTTTTCAAAGTATTTTTCATTTAAAAATAAATTAAATAATTTTTTTAAAATTTTTGCCATCAGCATATTAAAATAATAAACATATAAAAAAATATTAATTTTAATTTTTTTTAAATTATAAATTTATAAATCAGTGGGATCGCAATACAAAATTTGGTTACCACTGAATTTGTTCATGTGAACCTATGACGTGGAAGCTCACGTACAGCGTTACGTTTGCCCCGATACTTCACAGCAAACAAATTAAGCACCGTGTACGGATGGCGCAGGTTTAGGAATCTACTCCAAACAAGAACACAATATTATATTTAATATTTGAGATTGTTTGAACGTTTTTATTTTATTTTTTAAATATATTAAAATAATATTTTTTATTTTAAAAAAATTATTTTTAATATTATTTCGTTAAAATAATCTAAAATTATAAAAATATTAATTTAATTTAATAAAAATAAATTCAAAAGTATTTTTTTAAAACAAAAACAAACACACTCTAAAATTGTATTGAAATCATAATTTTTAAAAATTTGAAAATAATTTTTTTTATGTTTTGAAATATTAATATTAAAAATAATTTTTAAAAATTAAAAAATATTATTTTAATATATTTTTAAACAAAATTAATTCCTAATGCATTTTCTAGTTACTTTGCATTTTAAAAATATTTTTGAATAAAATTAAAATATTTTATTATTTTATTTTAAATTAATATATTTTTAGTTTTTAGATATTTTGATATGTTGATGTGAAAAATAATTGTTTTTGAAATATTATTTTAATATATTTTTAAATAAAAAATACTTTAAAAAATAATTAGAAAATAGAAATACGTTAAATCATCACTTGCAAACATCTACTCTACGACCGCCACATGGCACCGCGTTTTCCCTTTCTATCTTGACGGCGTTTACCACTCTCTCTCTTCAACGCTTCTCTTCAATTTCATTTTTTTTTTCTCGCTTCAACCATTACGACCCTCTTGGTCAAACATAAAACATAGCCAAATTAACCTCCTTTTTTATCTCCAAAATTTTCCCGGTAAAGTGACAGCAAATAAAGATATTTTCACATAAATTACATAAAAGAGACACAAAGAAGCCCTAGCTTGGCTGTTTCTTAATTTGATTCTTCTTCTACTTTTAGATGGATTTTGTTCTCAATGCATCACTTACCTCAATTTCTCACTCGTAAGAAGAAAACCAGCTCGATGGACCCGAAAAATCGAAGGAGGCCAAGGCTGGAGAGACGTAATGCGTTGAAGCACATTGACTACGAAGCAACGCCTTCGTTTTCATCTCTAGACGACTCGTCATCGTCGTCTTTATTTACTCGATCGCTTGATTTGCCGGATCGGACCAGTTTTCGAATCGAAGGAACCGAAGGTGAGTTAGACCGCATCTGTCGCAGCTTAGGCCTCTCTGGCCCCGAGGATTTCGCGATTCCGGCGGCTGCTTGGGAAGCTATGAAGGCCCGGTCCGCTTCCGATCTTTTGCGGCGGTCCAGATTGTTGGGGCCGGATAGTCCGAAAGCAGCTGAAGAATTTAAAGCGATAGTTGAAATGACCAATCAGCAAGAGGAGAGGGAATTGTGTGCTGGGGTTTTGAAGAGTGTTAGAGTTAGGGATTCTTCAACTGAGTTGAACACTTGTCATGATATTGATAATCGTGGTGTGTCAGTTGGAATTAAAGGGCCTAGGCCGCCGCTACTGAAGCCGCCGCCGTCGATGACATTACCAGTGATTGATAAAGAGTGTTCAACTTGGGATTTATTCAGGGATTTTGCACCTGAAAATGATGGAGTGGTTAATAATAACAAAGAATTCAGTTCTGGTGATGATGATGACGGACGAGAAAGAAGACCGCAAGTAATTGATGCAGCTGTGGATAACAAGAGAGAAGAAGAAGAAGAAAATTTGTTGAGGATAGGTGAAACTGCGGTATTATCAGAGTCGTGTTCGTTTACCACGTCTAATGATGATGATTCGTCAAGTAGTACAACCGAACCCATGTCGAATATTTCCCCTAATTTGAGATTTAGAAGGTCTATTACCGATTGGGAAAAGGGTGAGCTTCTCGGACGTGGGTCATTTGGATCGGTTTATGAAGGAATCTCTGAGTAAGTTTTAAATAGTTTGTATCATTATTTTTTATGATACGTATTTGTTTAATTATGATCTGGGGTATTTAGAATCGCCAGTTTCCAAAACTCTTATTGAGTTATTAGAGAATCTTAGCTTATTTTTAGGTTATTGGCAATTGACGAGGAAAACTATTCTTGTTTTCCGTTGCAATTCCATTGATGTTTGATGGTCAAATATCAAGTTTTTGGTTAGGAAGGGCGAATTTCTGAAGAAACTCATGCTATGTTTTGTGTCTTTGCTTATCAAAAGAAATGATTTCATGTAAACTGTGCTTTATTGGTTGTTTATCTCCTTCAGCGATGGATTCTTTTTTGCTGTCAAAGAGGTTTCACTGCTTGATCAGGGAAGTCAGGGAAAACAAAGTATTTATCAACTTGAGCAGGTGAGATAATCTTTATCTTATTTTATGGCGTGTCAATATTCTCTACCCTTTGCTAACAAAAAATAATTTATCCTGAGGTATATAACTGGATTTGATCTTTTACCAACAGCTTTGTTTTTATTTTCCTGATCATTTACTTTCCCTGTCGTTTTCAGGAGATTGCTCTTTTAAGTCGGTTTGAACATGAAAACATAGTTCAATATTATGGCACAGATAAGGTACTGTTTTCTTGCTTTCTGTTGGGTTCTAGATTTGATTGTTTGATCTACATCAATTCTGAATGGAACTGATGGAACCCAAGATATAATTCTGTTTCTTAATCATTTTCTATTTTTTACGAAGTGTATGCTCTTTAGAAAAGTTCTTTCTTTTAGTAGAATTGAAATGTAATTAGCTCTGGGCTCAACTGAACAGTGGAAAAGGGCACATAACTACATGTTGCCAACTCCAAGTGGTTAAAATTGAGCTGAATTGAGAATAATAGATTAACAGATATAATGTGATTTGGCAAGTTTGCCAGATATCATGGATTCACTTTCCTAGGGGCATCCTGTGTATCTTTCATGACTGTTTTTTGTACTGCTTATTTTGACTAAGGTATTCTTATTTCCTTTTCTGCAGAAATTTGATCATCCATGTTAATCCTTGCATTGGTTTTCGCAGGATGAATCAAAACTATATATCTTTCTCGAACTTGTAACTAAGGGCTCCCTTCTAAAACTCTATCAGAGATATAATCTTCGAGATTCCCAAGTTTCTGCATACACAAGACAGATTTTGCATGGTTTGAAGTATCTTCATGATCAGAATGTGGTCCACAGGTGAAATGAATAAATTGTTATGCCATGCATTATGAATTTTATTGTGATTTTTTTAGTTCTTATGATCTCTCTAGATTTATTTTCCTTTTTTGGTGATGCTTCTAGTATTATGTTTACTTCATTATTCTTTTATGACAATCATTTCTTTTATGAATATTGTGCAAACTCCAAGAATCATCATTAGCTTTCCTTACCCAAGGAAGTGTAGCTTTCTATGGCCCAAGTGTTGGTTTTTCACTCTGGTGTACTGAATTCTTTCTGACCACTTCAATATCATGAGATGCGGAATGCTGCTTGTCAGTTCTAGTTCATGCCCTTTTAGGACCTCATCTTTGTAATGCTGAATTAACTTTCAAGACCATCCAAGACCGTTAAGGTTGCTGGGACCTTTTCTCAATTGCTAGGCTTAGGGGTGGTTGGCTTCTTGCTTGATGCTGAACCTTCCTAAAATTGTCCATTTAAGATGACTGTTTTTAGGTCTTTTCCTTTTTCAAACCTAAACTTGAGGAAGATGCATGAATTTAGGAGAAACAGGTGATGGGTTTAAATTTCTTATCAAAGACAAACTATGCTGATGCAATATTGGTAACCAAATTGCTAAGTTAATATAAATGCTAACACTGCAGAATATCTTTCTTTACTTGAAAGATGTTTATGATCATTTGGCTTGGGATTTTTTTCCAATTTATTTCTTTCCCTGTTTCTGCTTTCATGCATGGGCTTGCTTCATCAGGTGACAGCTTTCAATATTTGTTTTTTGTATTTTAGGGATATAAAATGTGCAAATTTATTGGTGGATGCAAATGGCTCAGTAAAACTTGCAGATTTTGGTTTGGCAAAGGTTTTATTCTCTTCCTCGTATTTTAATCTTGTATCTTGTTTCCTAGAGGTGTCTATAACAGCTGCAAATTTCTTTTCTAATATTATATGCCGTTTACTTTTTCAGGCAACTAAATTTAATGATGTTAAATCTTGCAAGGGGACTGCATTCTGGATGGCTCCTGAGGTGTGTACAACTTCTGTAATGAATTGTTCAGTGGCAGCATCAGATTTTGCTGAAATAATATATGATTTCTGTACGCTGTCATGAATTGATGAATTAAAATACTGCAGTCTGATACTTGTTAATTGAGTCAGGGGCAGACATGATAATCTAGTCGTAGTTTTGGGAAGCAATATGGGAGAAAATTTTGACTTTTCTTAACCTCCTAAAGTTCTCTTGGTCTTCAGCCTTTACTTGTACTAAGTGCAAGTCAATCAATTAGCCACTTGCTTTTGCCTTGCAGACTATAAATTGTGGGGACATGTATTTTAGCGATAGGTCATAGGGGTTTGGAGCCTGTTACCTGGGTTGGTTATGGGGGAGAGAGTAGATTTGAAGGGGAGTATGCTTTTGCACATACTAGGAAAATTTATAATTTTATCCCTCTATTTATTTATTGGCTATTGTGGTGATGTATAGTAGGAATTTGTTGGGATGAGGTTTTCACTTCCTGATCTTTGAAGAATCTAAACATGCATTGTGGAATCCTGTATTGCAGTAAATATGGACAACGTTTTTCTTTACCATTTGTTATTTCTCATTCTATGGCACTTAAACAGAGTTATGCCATGTGCTTGTCATGCTGTCCCTTTATGTGTTGTCTTAAATTAAAATCCTTCGTTGAGATAACAATAGAAGGAGATCATCAGTGCCAGTGGATTCTTTATATCTTGTTGTGTGGGCAGTTTTAGTTCCAACTCCCAGGTTACTATTTAGGTATGCATTATTGGGAAAGGCAAAATTGAATTGTCCTTCAGATCTGCGTCATTTACGTTGATCATCCCTCTTGTTTGTAAAATTATGTTACCCGTGAGATTTCCAACCATTTCTAGTTTGTATCTGATTTCTAGTTTCATGGCTTTTTGAAACAATACCATTTTGTGTAAATCTGGAGTCTGGACTAAAGTTAAGCATGTTTGACTTGTGCAGCCAAATTCTGATTCTGATATTTGTACTGCAGGTTGTCAATAATAAAAACCAAGGATATGGGCTTCCAGCTGATATATGGAGTCTGGGATGCACTGTGTTGGAGATGTTAACCCGTCAGATTCCATATTCTGAATTGGAATCTGTGAGTACTATTTGTGGCACTTCTTTATACACTATCATATTATGTTGCCAATTTTTCCTTGAGAGATTTATAGATAAATTGACACTTCTACTTCTTGGTAGTTATGTTCTTGCCTTAGCTAGTTTATGCATAAACTGCTTAATTTTATGATTCATTCCATTGCGCACCATTACATGCTGCCATTTTTTTATTTACTTTTAACAACTTATCTTTCTGTAACTCAACAGATGCAGGCATTATTTAGGATTGGTAGAGGTGTTCCTCCACTCGTTCCTGATTCTCTCTCAAATGACGCACGGGACTTTATCCTGCAATGCCTACAAGTTAATCCGAATGATCGCCCAACTGCTGCGATGCTCTTAGACCATCCATTTATGAAGAGGCCTCTCCCAACATTCTCGGGTTCAGCATCTCCCTATATTGGCCGTCGATTGTAGAAATTTTTGGTTCATTTTGATCATGAGAGATAAGTAAGTTTTCTTTATTTTCATATAGCTCTTCTCATAACCCTGAACAATGATGTTGATTCAAAAGGCGGACATTTATCTGTTAAAGCTCCTTTTTTGAGAAATAATACTGTCAGAGGGTTACATTCGTGTCTCTGGTTGACAAACCTGAGATCATTAAGTGCTTGCTGTTGGGATGTCTGACATCCTTTTGCGTTTTTCTTTTTTCTCTTTCCATGTAAACAATCAATAATGTGATTTTGACCCGAGATCTTCCACTTTCTAATTGGAGCCATGACCTGACTGGTCTGGCAACAGATTGTACAAGTTATTTGTCATGAAACTTGTACCATGGTTGTTCTCGATAGAACTTTTAATTTGTCCATGCCCCGTTGGGACATGAATCTGCATCTGAGATTATTGTTGTTGATCTTGAGGCTTTGTTCTTTTCCTTTACCATCATGTCAATTTCGCCCACTGATTTGATTAAGTTTGCTCTTGGAAACAGTTCTGTCCATGACGAAGCAAATGGGACCTTTATATCACAATGCATGCTCAAGTTGGATGACATGGTCGTGGACACTGTTTGACAGGAAGCAACCATGGATTCAGATTCTGTAGGCTCGAAGTCTGCATGCTTATAATTTCTGAATGGAACTCGAAGCATTGGGTTGGGGGGGGGGGGGGGGGGTTGAATTTTACCGTCATGATAAGAACAAGCAACCCTCATTTTCCCTGCTTTGAAGATTCGGCATCACAGAGCGACGAACAGCTTGAATTGCTATTTTTTTACTTTTCCGTTGTGGAAAAAATAAACTCCTGATGTCAACTTGTGCAACATTGCAAGTACTTGGGTTCATTTATATTTTATCGGGGAAAGTTGCCCCTTGTAAGAGCAAGGTGTGAGAGCAATTGTTGTAGGGATAGGGAAGCTTGCACTATTTGTATATATCATCATTGTTGTAGCCATTGTATCATTTTATTTTTTCCTTTGTTACTTTCTTTTTGTTCATATTATATTCCAAATATTCTTTGCCTACAAAATAAACTAAGCTTTTCCACAATGATCATTTCTTAGTTGCACCAAGCCTGATTGGGGCGGGCTGTGCCAAGCTGTTTGCTTGAATGGCTTTTGGATCTGATTTTTCAGTAACCTTAGCTTTTGCTCGATCCACGGAACTGGGTTAGGGACAGGGGGGAGTGCAGCCAATCCTATAATGATGTCAGAAATGATATTCATCCAAAAACATGGTGAAGTGCGATTTAAGATCATTGAGTGGTGAATTTTAGGAAATTGTAGCTCCTTCAGTGGCAAGAAATGACTACTTGGAAATGACTAAAATGCTAAGGAAATTGTGGACTCGTTTTTTGGTATTCTAAAAAAATATAAATATAAATTTTAATTGAGAATTGGAAAGATAATTGAAAAGCATAAAAACTGATAAATGGCATAAAGAGTTGTAAACTCTAATAAAATATTAAAGCAAAAGAAAAAGAAAAAAAGATGCAAATGTATATATTTTACATAGATGTTAGTGATATTTTTTTAGTCAAAATTCTTCTTTTTTTTTTTCAATGTTTTTTTATTTAAAAAAACATTTTTTCTAATATCAATACGGTTCATGGAATAAAAATTAAAGGAAATTGAAGTAGAAATTAAAAGAAATTTAATTTATTTGAAATAAGATTTAAAAATGAATATTATTATTTTTAAACAGTCCATCGGTGATTCCATCTTTAAAGTCCCATTAAAATTTTCATTTCCCACAAAAAATTTCAAAAACCCCTCTGGATTTTTCATTTCGTCCATGATTCTGTCGATAAAATAGTAAATGGTCAATAGTCAGAAATGCATTAATTACCAGCACGTTGGAGTTTGCAATCCATTGGTGATTCCATTGGGAATCCTGCAACTCAATCAGTAAAAGCATTAAGTGCTAACGTATTGTAATTCACATTCCATCGGAGATTCTATTGGCAATATGAAAATTTTAATTGCCATCACCGACATGTCAAGGGGAACAGTTCCCTTTGCCTCTAGAATATACCGACAAAAATAGACTGTCGGTATACCTATGTGTAATTTGTTCCATGAACAGTGCCAGGGAGAAGGGGAGCAATTCCCTTCACCTCTGGAATATACTGACGAAAACAAACCATCGGTATACCCGAGTGTAATGAACAAACCATCGGTATTTCCATTAGTGTGAAACAATGTTTAACGCCAGATTGTATTTGTATTTCTTATCTATCCATCTTACAAATACTTAAATTGATAGCTGAACGCATATCACAATAACATCAATTCACATAAAAATAATAAAATAAATATTTTTTTGTAGAGAATTTTGTCAATAAATATTACATTATAGTTTATGGCATTACACTTTCGTGTTTTGATAGTTAGTCAGAATTGTCTTCTTCTTCTTCTTTAATTGACTCGTCGTCAGCTCCATCACAATCTTCTATGTTGATTTCATTGCTATCATCATCTTCATTGACTTGTGCTTGTCCGCTAGAGCTCAAAACAATATTCAACTCCTCAGCGTCAATATCAACAAAAATATTCTCGGTGACGTGAAAATTTGAATTTTCTTCTAAGTCAATTGATGGAGCAAATTGATATGGATCAACTAACTCACTAACTTGAAAGACATCATCTCCCACATTTGATTCATTATTCTCATCTTGAACAACCTTGACACGACCCTTGGGTTTGGTTTTCAATACGGATAACCAATCAACTCTTGAACGATCCTTTCTAAAAGAAAATGTGTATATGTAATAAACTTGTTGGCATTGCTTGACAAAAACATCGTTGTTGTTACGGAGTCTAGCTTTTGAATTAATTTTGACCAAACCATGATGAGGATCTACTCTGATTCCTCTGTCAGTGGTGTCATATCAATAGCATTTGAATAAAAATACTCTATTCTGCTCGCTATGATATTGCAATTCAATTACCTCTTCTAATTTCTCATAATAGTCAACTTTAAACTCATTAAAAGTCAATCCCTTAATACCAACCTCATTGTTATATGCCTTTCTACCTTGCCCATATTCTTTAGTATGAAACACGTGTCCATTGACAAAATACCAGTTGTAGCACTTCACTTTTCTTTCAGGACCCAGACTTGGCAAAGACAATGTAACACTAGCATTCCCTCCTAATTTATAAATATGGTATATAAAGTACAACAATGAATAATGAACGAGAAATGGTAATGAAATTAAGTATCCTGAGAGATAATGATAATTAAACAGTACTTACAAGTGTTCTGAATCACGTGGAAAATTATTCATCTTGTAATAGAAAGATTTAGAATTCAGTTAGCTGTGAGTTTTTAGATAGTAAATATTAGCGATGTTGCCTACAAGGTATTCAACAATGTATGAGTTTGTGATATTACAAGAGAGAAATAATTCATTAATAACAAAGTTTAAGTAGTATACTTACTAAGTAAAAGGTCTCAATTTATCGTAGTTAAATAACACATAATTAAATACTTATCTGAATTCTATTTCAGCCAAATATCTTCCCCTCGTAACATTTTTTGGTGCGGGTCGTCTAGGATTAGAGAATATTGATAAGTTCTCACTTGAAAGCACTTCACTACCATCGTAATGCCTTGAAATGTTATTGATTCTTGTTCTCAATTGAGGCTCGAAATAGTATGAGATAAATATTAAGATCTCTTCAACAATATAGGCCTCACATATCAAAGCCTCAACATAAGCCTTGTTTTTAACTTTTTTCTTAAGGTTGAACAAGTATCTGCATAGAATTAAATGAATGTTTTCAATTATAGAAATCAATTAAAATAAATGTTTAATTGCATTGCATGTATAATCTCTAGCCTCTTGAATGGATATATCCATCTATACTAGATTGGGCCTCCAATTTTTTCCTCAAACAGTAAATGTATGGGTAGATGCTCCATCAAGTTAAAAAACGATAGAGGGAATATCATTTCAAGTTTGCATATCATCTGGATGATATTCGTTTCAAGCCTCTCAATGTGT
The DNA here is from genome assembly GCF_951802175.1 of Populus nigra. Lineage (NCBI taxonomy): Eukaryota > Viridiplantae > Streptophyta > Magnoliopsida > Malpighiales > Salicaceae > Populus > Populus nigra. The sequence continues at coordinate 7,223,951 of NC_084856.1, read as the reverse complement.
TGTGTCTGTAACTTGTTGGAGCATATATCTCTAAAGAAATGACTGATCTTCATGAGTGCATCCTATATCCCCTTCGACAATAAATATCGATAAGCTAATGTAATGAGTGTTTGCATAAACACATGTCAGTTATGACTCTTCATTCCATACAATCTACAATCCTCTAAATTAACCAACCTTGATATGTTCGAGGCATTTCCATTAGGAAAACGCAGACTCTTAAGACATTGGTAGACAAGTAGTTGTGCATTCTTGTCTACAAAAAAACTTGTTTTGGGCTTTGTGACCCGTGACCCAACATAAACCAACTTCATATTTTTACGGTGACAAAACAAAGTTATATCCATTCTAACCTTGATGTTATCCTTTATCTTCCCTTTCACGTCCATATCCATGTTGAAAATGTTCTCAAACAAATTCTTTTCTATATGCATGATATCAAGATTACGGTGGAGGAGATTGGTCTTTCAACATGAAAGCTAATGAAAATACTTTGCTTTACCCAATTATGAGTCAAACCAAAACTAGGAAACTTCTGCTTACCGGATTGGAAACCAAACACCATGTCATCGTATTCTGACACCTCATCATACAATTATTCACCTGAAAGATGTGGCGGTGTAACATCATTTTCAACTCTGCCAACAAAGAAGTCCTTTCTGTTCTTTATGTACTTGTGATCTATTGGTAAAAACTACCGATGTTAGCGTGAATACCTTATTATTTTCCATGTACTATGGACATGTTAGTTTTGCATGCCTGCCCCAACTAAAAACCATTCCATAAGATGAAAAATTATTGATAGTCAACATCAAAGTTGCCTTCATAAGAAAATTCTACTTCATCGATACATCATAAGTCAAAGCCCCGGATGACCATAACTGCGTCAACTCATCAATTAACATTTGAAGACAAACATCTATATTCCATCCCGGACTATTAGGATTGGGTATGACTGTAGATTACAATATAAACTCCGGCTTCATACACATCTCTGGTGCCAAGTTGTAAACCATGAGTATAACCGATCAGCAAGAATAAGGAGCACCAAATGATCTGAATGAATTGAATTTGTATGTACATAACTCAAGACGCACGCTCCTTGATTCAACTAAAAAGAGAGGATTCCCACTGTTAAATGTTTTTCATGCTTCACCATCGGAAGGGTGCACCTTCACGCCATCCACCACATTATGTGATTGGTGCTATGTCATATGCTTAACAGTTATTGGTGATATGAATAACTTCATCAGTTTAGGTGTGATTGAGAAGTATCTAAGTTTTTTTTATGTGTGATAAGAGTCCTTCCCCTGCCAGTTCTGGGTTTATAACAGGAATGCACACGTGTCCTACACTCGGTTAGCTTAGTATTTTCAAGGTAGTACAATATGTAAAAGTTTGGATACATGTCAATTTTCTGGTATTGTTGCGATGTCGCGGTTGCACAAATTAATTACCCTAGCTTAAATAAATAACATACAAGATAGTATAGAGCAAACAAGGGGTCGATTCCACGAGGAAAATTCAAGTCAGATTTTTATACTAGATGATATGCAATTTGAGGGGGGGTTCGGAGGTTATCTAGGCTAAAGTAAAAGTAAACAGAAAGAAACAATCAATGTTAAATCAAAGAAATCCAAAATTTATCAAGAAAAACAAACCTTGGTCACAAGTAAACGTCCACCTATAGAAATCAGAACTGATCATGAAAATGAAACGTCAATTTATACTTTGAATATTTATCCTTTCTTATGTTGATTAGTTAACAAATCCCCTGTATAACTAATTCTAACCATCAAACAACCACAATGTCTGCACTAGTAATTTAATTAAATGACAGCCTTAAGAACCAAATGAGTTGATTAATCTAGACAACATAACTGTTCGCAGTCCATGTTTGATTTGATCAATCAAATGTTCTCTCTAAAGTTAATAATGTAGATCCATCATAATTATTAAACTCAGTTGCTTCATAAGTTCATATACCACAACTCTGATTTTGATATCGAACTTAGCAATAAATTATCTACAATAATAACTTAGAGTCTGCTCTAGCAATTAAAATAAAAAATCATAGGAAAAATAAGCATAGGAGAACAAACATATTCATCATATAAACTAAAACGAAAAGGTAAAATAAATCTCACAGTTCTTGAAATCCAAAGGTTTCCATGTCCGTACAACTAAGAAAAAGAGTTTAGCCTTGCATGTCGATTGAACAATTAATAAAAAAGAAGGAAAAAAACATGATTTTGGGTTCTATTGGAAGAATGTGCATTTTTTCTCTCTTGGTTGACCGTCCTCTCTTTACCTTTCTCTCTTTCTTTTTATATCCTAGGAAACCTTAATCCCTTTTCTACAAAATAGTCATTTCCTTAATAGACAATTGACATTTAACCTTTCAACAACTATTTTCCTAAAAAAAGGAGAAATAACATTGCATAAAATCTTCAAGCTTTAACTTTTGACTTAGATGAGCTAAATTGCTGAAATAAAGACTTGGATGATGGTTTGGATGCTTTGGACTTGTTTATTCACAAAACTTGTCTACTGGCAGAATTCATGTGCCATCTTAAACAAATCATATCTTTCTCATGTGAGCACATTTTTTTGCGAAAATTTGGTAAGCTGATAGGTCTTCGAGTCAGGAATCCAAAAAAATAAGTTTGCATCAAATGGACTTTTATAGTTCAAGATATTCAAGTTGGAATAGCTGAAGGTCAACATTGACATAATACAAGATTTGACTTTGAAGGCTGCGATCTCTATGCTCTTTCTCCTTTTATTTTTCTTGCCTTATATGTATAGAAAGGTATGGATGTTAGCTTTCCAATGCCACTAGAATCACTTCGTTTTGACCTCTAAAGCTCAAGCTTTGCACAAAACATCGATTGGAGGTTAAATCTGCCAATTATCTCTAGTTTACTTCTTTTTGAATCTTTCATCCAAAAGTGCCTTCAAAACATATAACAAAGAATATCAAGGCATTTTATGTATAAAACATAGGCAAAACACTAGGTAAATGTGGGTAAAACTATCAAATAATATGGTTGCATCAGGTATCCTAGACCGAGGGGTTTCATTATGGACTTTGCAATATAGAAGTTCTCTTTCAGCCTGTTCCCTTCAGGTAAAATGCTTCTCGTTCATTCAAAATTTTTGTCATAGTTAGCCTTATTCAACCCATGATCCGACTTGATGGTGAACACCTGCACAACAACCGATAATTTACTGTGATTTATGTAACCATCCTATAATGGTTCATCAAATTCTTTCAAAAGATCAAAAAACCTGGTTGCGTCTGTATTAGGTTCTTCATCTATGATTGGATCGACATGACCTTGATTCATTCCCATCGCATCCATAACCATAGTGCTATAAGGATTACTATTGTCATCTACAACTCCATGCACGTTGCTAACACTAGAAGTTGACCCAACCGTCCTTTCTTCCATGGTCTTGTGAGGAGCAAATGGTTCTCTGTGTGCATACCCACACAAGTATTCCTCCATGAACCTTTTTTGTACATAATGCATCGTTGCAACATCTGGATCGAGAAACTTTTTATTCTTACACCTCTTGTATGGACACTAATACCACCATCATTAATATTTCTCGGATTAGATATTGCATAATTAATAAAACCCCGAACCCCATTATAATAATCCATCATTCGCAATACTTGAGGTGAATCTCAATATATCCATGAATAATCATCTATCACTTCTATCAAACGTATATCAAATAATGATGACAACATGTATTAACTACGTTAACTAAATAAATTTGCAAAAATATTCATTTAGCTCAAGATTATTCAACCTATTTTAATACTTCTCTTAATTCATTATCAATTATATATGTAGATACAAATTTGTACACATTTATAGAAATTACATCTCAGAAATAAAATTGACAAAATATAAAACGGACCCGTTAAACAAGCCATTATTTATTTCATCACAAAACACCTAAGTCGGTAATTCAACATAAGTTTCAACAATTTACAAACAAATATAATTTTAAAAAATCTAAAACAAAGTACAAATCATAAATCCATACAACAAGTTTGTTTGAGAAAAAACAATAAAACAAGTAAACACCCAAACAAAATATATATACTACAAAAATATGTAATAAAAAATTAACATTTTAAAATTGTGTTCAAATTAAAAAAAGGGGTAGATTTGCTTGCTTAAGGTAGAGAATTCTCAATAAAATTTCAATCAGAACACGAATACTGACAAATAGAGTGTTGTTGTGACTGGAAAAGTTATGGGAGGTTGAGTTGTGTAGAGATTGAAGGGGCTGAGGAGGGGGAAGGCTGTTTTGTTACAGAGAAATTTTACAAGGAAGAAGTCGAAATGAGGAAGGGGGAGAGGAGGGTTGAGCCCTAGGTCATATATTAAATATTACCGATGGATTTTTTTACAGAATTATTCCAACGGTGACTCCATTGGTCATTCTGTTGGTATCAATGCCACATCACTGTACGGTTTGTCTGTTTGAATTTCACTATAATTTTGTTGGTAATTGCATCTGTAAAAACATACATGTCATCGTACTATTTAGATTTTTTAATTCCTTCTATTCAGACTGCTATTCCCTCAATATATACCGATGACATATTTCTTTCGGTATTTACTGATAGAGTTAGTGATGGAAAAATTTGATCGGTAAATATCACCATAAAATACCGACGGAAAAAATCCGTCGGTGTTTCCATTTATATTCGCCAATTTTCTAGTAGTGTTGGGAGTGACTTAGCTTCCCCATTTCAAAATTTGAATATTAATAGGTCATATATTTATTTATTATTATAGTTTTAATGTTAATAACAAATAGCAAAAGTTGTGGTGCTTTTACTGTGCACTATAATATTTATGTAAACAATATTATTTTAATTTTTCTTCCTAGTTTTGTATCCAGTTCATGCAACTTCTTTTGCATTTTTTGGTTTGTCCATTGCTAGTTCACATGAACACTGCATTTTTTTCTACTTTTTTTTTTCCAATTATTGAACTTAGTTTCTTTGCAATTTCATCACTCCAAATTATATTAACATAGTTTATGTTATAAACCAATTTTGAATCCCCTGAAACTCTTTTATATTTTGCTTTTATTTATTTATTATTTTAAAATATAAAATTTTTTTGGGACACAAATAGATAAGCTTTTGAGTTGCAACAAATCAAAATTCCAGAAGGATAATCAAATAACAGGCTGAAGAATGAGTTAATTAAAAGATGATTAAGTTTGCAAGCTAATTTAACCAAAACTGGAAGAATTATTAGGTTCAAGGACTTAATTAAATTTCTAATGGGTTTAATTGACATAATCAGGAGTTTAATTGAAAGAAAAATTAAGTTCGCAAGTAAATTTAGCTAAAATTGGAAGAATTCTTTGGGTTTAATGACTTAATTAAACTTTTAAAGGGTATAAATGACTTAATCAAGGGCTTAATTAAAGAAAAAATAAATTTAAAAGTCAATTATGTAGAAATTAAAAGAATTAATTAAGTTTAAGGACTTAATTAAGAACTTAATTGAAGGAAAATTAATTAAGATCAATTTGTTATAATTGGAAGATCAGAGACCTAATTAAAGTTTTGGAGAGCCTAAATGATGCAAATAAGGGCTAGATTAAAAGGAATTAGAAGTTTAAAAGGTTGATTGAGGATGAAATTGAAAATATCTAGAATCAAGAACCATATTGTACAAGGCATTGAAATTAGAGGGTTTGAATAAAATATTCCAGAGGTGAAATTGAAATGATTCCCAAAAGCCAGATTTAATTGAGGGTTTAATTGCAAAGAGGCAAAATATGCTAAAATAGAAAAAAGAAAAGATTAAAACCCTAATTAATTTTAGGTTAACCAAAATGACACTATTTCATTTAACTGAAATGGTGTGTTATGACCAAAATAGTTTGTTTTGGTTTAAAATGATGTTGTTTCGGTTTAGTCTAAGACAAAAATAAAATAAAATAAAGGCTAGATGACTTGTTGTCCAGTTATTGTTCATCATCTCTTTTAGTTTCAGTGAAATAGAAAAAAGAAAAGGTTGATCTAAGTCACTCATTCTAGAACTTTCTACATTTTTTTCTTCACACAAATTGATTCGAAAAAAACATAGACCTTTAGTTTTGATTAGCCTCTTCATGATCAAACGATAGTGGATGGTTTATCTCTTTTACATTGTTCTAAAAAAATCCATAAAGACACTATCCTATTCATGTTTCTTCAAAATCATTTCAAGAAACCACATTCCAAGTTCTCTCATACCCTCAACACCTCACAAATCCAAACCAAAATTACTCAGATTAATGGTCAAGATTACCTTTTACATGATCCTACAACCCATATTGGTTTTCTTTATTTCCAAGTTATTTTGAAAACTATTAAAACAACCAAACCTAGCCATTAAAAACCAGCATGATCAAAACATGTCTAACTATCAACACAACTAGAGATGCTCCTTACTAAGATTAAAGGGTTGAAATTGGTTCCTAAAAGGTTAAGAGATGAAAATCCCCCAGCTCATACTCTCGAGAACCATCTTTTTAATCAATAAATAACCTCTTAAAGGTCATAAAAGGGGGGGGGGGATCATAACCACATTGCCACCACCAAGGAGAGCCTACCTTCTAGATTTTTTTTTTTAAAAACACCATTCTAGCCTAAAGTCTTAGCTCATAAACCCACCAACACTATTTTTCTTTTCTTCTCCTATATTTTTGTTGAATCCAGTATCTCCTACCTCTTTTCCCCGAACACCATCACACTGCAGACTATCCTTCACCATCACTCCTCCCAACTACTAGCATCTATAATCCTCAACATCTAATTGCTTCACAACGCCTCTATGCCATGACTTTTGAACCTCCACAACTGTAAAACAATAGTTGTTATCAAAAATAGGAAAATAGAAAAGAACAATTATAGGTTACGATAAACTCATTTTCCAAACATTTGTGTTGGTATAACAACAATAGATTCTCACATTAGCGGTTGAGGAATTTAAGAAAAAAAGTATGCATTATTGAACACAAGGTTTGAAGTGTGGTTTTGGGAAAGAAACTTGTAGATCAGGCTTAACATTTGGTTTCTTTGTTTCTATACAACAAAAGGTTTGGTTAAGATTTTGTTTTAAACATGAAATACCCATGCTTGTTCTTTTAGTCTTTGGATACCAAAATGAGATAAGATGGTATATGCGTGCTTAGTTTTCAAGTGTTGGTTAAGTCTTATTTTTATATTTTGCATGAATATGGATAGAGCTTGAACCTTTCATACCTGAAAATAAGAAAGGATTATGGGAAAGTTTATGAAGAAGGGTTGATTTGATCTTGAAAGCATGAAACCTCTTTCTTGGATTTGTTTATGGACTAGGCCTTTGAGATTTTTGGTTTTTTAAACTTGAGTAGTTTTGTTTTTTAAGCTCGTTGGCTTCTTGGATAAAACTTGTGTCCATTATTTCTTAAGCCTATTCAATTGCCTTAGACAAGGCCCGTGATGGTTTTGGGCAAATAGGCTGAGCTTTTTAAAGGCTTAAGGCTATGTATGGTGAGACTAAAATTCATCAAAGAAAAATTTTAAGGCTATGTTTTTTGGTCTTTAAGACGTGTTTAGCAAACACACTTATCACAACCTAATTTTGAGTTCTCTAAAAATTATCTTTTTCTTTGATAAAAAAAATAGTAGAAAAAGGTTGAAAAATAAAAAAATACAGGAAGATAAACAACTTGGTTGGTAATAACTGGCTGAAGAGCAAAAACATGCTAAAGAGGGATCTACTTGCATAAAATCTAACTTAAATGAATATTGGACCAATTTACATAAAAAATTAAGTTTGAGGATTTAATTAGATTTTGAATAGGGTGATTTGATTTAATTATGGGTTTAATTAAAGATTTAATTAAGCTTATAAATTAATTTAGGCCAAAATTAAAAGAATTAATTAAGTGCGAAGGCTTTATTAAACTTTTAATGGGTTAAAATAATTTTATTAAGGATTTAATTAGTGAAAAACTAAGTTTGGAAGCTTAATTTGGGCTTAATTGAGAATATTGAAATTTTGGAGGACCATATTTAATTTTTACAAGCTTAATTAGATGAAACCACGAGTGAAATTGCAAGAAAATCAAAGTTTAATGGTCAATTAAGGATCAAATTGAAGAAATTCAGAACAAATGGCCAAAGTGCAATAGGCGCGCTAAGTTTAGGGACTGAAATCAATCAAAATCAAGAGTCAATTTGAAAGAAATTGAAAGTTTAATGGTTAATAGGGGTCAAATTGAACAAAATAGAAACCAAAAACCAATTTGAAAAAGACGTTTAAATCAGGGGAGTTAAATTAAAATTTTTAGGGGTGCAATTGCAAAAATAAAAAAGTTTCAAGGTCATTTGAGGTTGTATGTACTGCAATTGAAACAATAAGGACCAAGTTATAATGTACAAAATCTCAATTCTTAAACCCTAATTTTTAGATTTTAAGAAGATGACATGTCACTCATTTAAACATCATCACACGTTTATACCTCATTTGACTCAATGAACTCAACAATATCTTGTCGTTGATCAACCTCCCCTGTATTTGATATATTCAAGTTGATTGAGAGCTCACCTTTCAATAAATGAATGTGGAGTTCTAAACCTCCAAATCAGATGAGATTTGATCCCCATGGTAGATACACATCCTCTTTACAAGGATCACCACTACCATACCAAATTTACATCTGATTTATCATGATGATCTCTCCAAAGTAGCTCACTCAGTCAACCATGATTGAAGAAGAAAACCACCATGATTATTTATAACAAAAATCTTCTCTAACAAACTCTTAGCAAAACCTCCATGGTTTTTCCATTTCTAATTTTGATTAGCTTATATAAGGTTGTTCTAGAGCACACTAGAAGTAAAGAGAGATCCTGGTAGGATTATGGAGAGGAAATCACGGAGAAAAAAGAAAGAAAAACATAGAAATCAATATAATACCTATAATAAAATTAAATGAAAGGTGATAAAGTTTGTGTTTTAAGAAAGAAGGATGGGAATCTAAATCATTCAGAGATTAAAAAAAAAAGGCTAAAAATCAAAAGGAAAGAATCATAAAATCCAAATAAGGAATCAATATTCTCTTTATAAGGTAAACCTTCAAGCTTTGATAAGGGAGTGGAGCTCAATAAGCACACCTCCCCTTTTATTTTGTCTTTTAAATAGCTGGTGAAAATGCTTGTTAAAGTATCATTTGAAGTCATTTGCTAGTTTAAAATCCATTAAATATTTATTTTGATATGTTTAAGCATGCCTTGAAAATAACTTGTACATGCTTAAGTTTTGTTTAATTGCCTTGTTTTAATGTGCTAGGACAAAATAATGGAATGATATATAATAATGAATAATGTTGTTTTGCATGTTTAAATATTTAGTTATTCATTTTTGAAGTCATGATAAGTTTTTGTAAGTTTTGAAGTTGTTATGGTTTAGGTTGTTTTAGGTTAGTTTGTTGGGTTTGTTGAAGTTGTAGGCATGTTGTTTAAGCTTCAAGACAATGAATTTAATCAATAGAATAATGTTTATGCCTATGAAATTGGTATTTTTGCTTGTTGTCATTATTTGACTTTGTTTACTATTTTGTCTTTGAATCTTTGATTCTTGTTGTTTTGATGGTTTAAGCAAGTCTTTTTTTAGCGTGTTTAAGCTTTAGTTGCTAAGTTTAGGCTGTTTTCTAGGATCCTTATGCTTCTTTTTTGGGTTTTACCTTTATTGGGAATTTCTGGGTTTGATAGCATTTCTAGGTTGGCATTCATCCGTTGCACTTTGCTTTAGGTCAATGATTTCTATGTCTTTTTGGTCAATTGATAATTATTATATATGAATACATACTTGTTGATCATTAATCTAAGGGTTTCATGGTTTAAAAACACGAATTTAATAGCTTTTGATCTTCAGTTCCTTCACTTTATATTTTGCATAAAATTGATAAATTGTGAACATTTAGTGTTTGTTATGATGATCTAATTTCAAAATCTTGATTGAACATTGTTTTCACACATGTCTGTGCTTTTAGTTTGATGTAATTTGGTTTGTTATTGAGATCATGTTTTTTGGGTCATTCTTGTGTTCTTGAGTGTTGTCGCACCCTCGCGGCGGAGCGTGGCTTCGCGACAACGCTCGATTGATTTTAGTTTTTTTTTTGTTTTGTTTTTGTATAAAGGAGTTGGTTCTTTGGAGTCACCACCTAGTATTTTGGTCACTAGGAACCCTAACTGGTCTTTCAGAGATTCTAAGGCAAGAGACTGGTTGCGTAAAGGGAAGGTGTTAGCACCCATAGTACGCCCTACCTAAGGTAAGCTGCTTGGTGTTTGGTTTGCTTTATAATTGTTATGGTGTTGGTGTTTTCTAATCCCATCAGTTTTCTTAGGTTTGATTCAAACTAAATTTATTAAGATAGAAATCCAAGGAGATTCCATGTGCTTCGAAAGCTTATTTTTCCCCTAGTATTTCAAGAGTTTGTGACTCGTAAATCACAAGGAGGAGGGACAAAAATTTAGAAATCTAGGGTGCTTTAAAAAAACCCATTTTTTTTGCCTTAATGTTTTATACTCTCACGGCTCGTAAACCTTGGAGTAAAAAATTAAAATGTCCTCGATTATAATCAAGGCTTCTTTCAAGGATGTGTGATGACTTATTATCCCTAGAAAATTATTTTGGATATTTACTAGTTAGGGTTTCTTTTATCCAAATATTAGCAGTGAATAATAACAAGTTATTCCCATTAAATATTTGGATATTCACCAGTTAGGGTTTCTTTTATTCAAATATTAACAGTGAATAATAACAAGTTATTCCCATTAAATATTTAGATATTCATCCCTTTGGGATTTCTTTATCCAAACATTAACGGTGAATATAGATAAATTCCCCCCAAAATAAGATTTTTTATTTTTTTGGAATATTGGCCAATACCCTTTGGAGTTTTTTATTTTTTTGGATTATTGGCCAATACCCTTTGGAGTTTTTTATTTTTTTACATACAAGTTGTAAAATTCAGAAATGCAAGAAAATAATTTTTGTTATGCTTAAGAAATCCATGCGAAAACACATTTGTGAAACTTCCAATATTTTTTGTATATAAAAAAAAAAGTGTTCAAAACATGTTAGGGTATTGGATGTATGGCCAATACCCTTTGGAGTTTTACAAACAAGTTGTAAAATTCAGAAATGCAAGAAAATAATTTTTGTTGTGCTTAAGAAATCCATGCGAAAACACATTTTTGAAACTTCCAATATTTTTTGTATATAAAAAAAAAGTGTTCAAAACATGTTAGGGTATTGGATGTATGTAACACATAAGAAAACATTTGTTTTTAACCATAAGCATCGCAATTAAATACAAAAATCGCAAAAAAAGGTAACCAATCGTCACATATATTCTAAAATTTACAAGAAAGCTTAAAACAACTTAAAAAAAAAACATCATAACTGGAGAGAAATAAAACAGAATTTAGTGACAGTGTTCATCCCCATAAACCCATTTTAGTGACAGTGTTCATACTCACAAACCCCTTTCTTTGACAAAACTAAAACCCAATGTACTCATCACACGTAGACAACAAGGAAAAAAAAAAACCTGGAAGCATGCTTTCTAAATGTAAAAGCCATGGTCGGTTAATCTCTTCTCTAGCAGCGCAAGGAATACACACAATGAAAGTCCCTAAATGTAAACATTCCTAAACATGAAGGCAACCCCTTTTACATGGACTGCCGCTAAACTTAAACATCATGAAAGAATAGTGGGCAAGTGTTGGCTTTGTCTAAACAGAACCAATTATTCAGAGGGAAGAAACAGCTTTACAATCGAATCCCTATTTTAAAAATAACAAAGGAGGAGAGATTGAGGCTTATACCTGCAACTCCTGTTTGCAGAAAATAAAACAAAAAACCGAAAGAAACAGCTCACGCGTGCCTCCTTAGCTACTGGTAAAAAATGGATGAAATAGAGATGCTGAAGTTGTGATGTGCTGGTGAATTGGACGTTCTTCCTTCTATGTTCTCTTGCTCTTTCTGGTTTTCCTGCCTACATATTTTTCCTTGTCTTTCTTTTTCTGTTTTTCCTGCTCTCTCTCCCTTTTGTTGTCTTTCTTTTGTTGTCCCTCTCTATTCTTTTTCTCTTCTTTCTTTGGTTGTTTTTTCTGCTCTTTTCTCTTCGTTTTTCTCTTCTATCTTTGGCTGTTTTTTTTCCTGCTCTTTTCTCTCTGTTTTCTCTTCTTTTTATGCTCTTTCTTTCTTTCTTTGCTCCCGTTAGGTCATTAGAAGGGCTTATATATAGTCTAAATATATCTCTATTTAGGAAAGATTCAATGCATTAATTCTAGGATGCAAATCCCTACTGATTTGCAGTAAAAAAAACACAAAAAGGAAACTTAAATATTTTGATTCTGATGTCTGATTTCTTTCCAGTTTTTTAGAGGATGGTATGACTTCTTTCTTTCCTTCCATAGGGTCAGCTGCTCCTTTTGAAATAAGGCAATAAAAACATGGTTGTAGCTCCAAAAATCAAGCGTGATGATAAAGAAAAACAACAGGAATTTGCAGAGAAAAAAGAAAAGAAATCAGATGGGTGAAGGTGTATGCTACAAAGTCTTATTTTTCTTATTCGGTTTGGTAAAAATCCTGTCATTTATGATGATCCAGCCCCCCTCTCTAGTTTTCAATATCCTTCTTTAATTCAATCCTTTATTTTAGCACTTTTCGATTCAGTCCTTGGTAAAAAAAAAAATCCTTCAAATCAGTCCCGCGAACCTGGGCAAAAATCCTTCTTGCGGCAGGAATCCCTGCTTTCACACTGGACATTCAAACGAGAATATCTTGAGCTTGTGATATCGAAATCAAGCGATTCGAAAGCTCAAATTCATCTATGTGTCCCGAACTACAACTTTGATGAAGGATTCAAAGTGAGATAAATTCGTTTTGGATAACAGACTCCGGCAGGAATTTGGTTGGTTAAAAAGGTTTTCTTGATCTGACAATGCTGAGCATCCAAATCTGACTAAGAGTCTGCCCTAAGAACAGTGATCCCTAGGACCCAATAAAGTTGTAGGTCAACATGTCATGAGTGACATAATATAGCTAGGATGGTCAGATATCGTACGAAATCAAGTTAGTCAACATGTCATGAGTGACATAATATAGCTAGGATGGTCAGATATCGTACGAAATCAAGTTAGAATCAGAGTCTAAGTTGGAACAAAAAAATTGCGACAGTAGCAGAACCAATATTTTTTTTTAGTGCAAATTATAAGGGATTTATCCAACCTTAAAGACCAGTTAAAGAAGGAACGAATTTAGCATTATGAAGACTCCTGATTAATTTAACAAAACTTGATGATTTTGGCAGCAAAGGGGAAGGATAAAGAGAGCAGAAAACATCGCAAATAGGGTTCGAAAAAAAAATTTCTTTCTCCTCTACTTCTGTCAATTTTCTAGCAAACATGAGCTACACTCCAACACTCGATTCAAAACAGGTATACACCATCTCCAACACGTGGGGTTCAAAATTGAGTAACAACAAGCGTATTCAAATGTTTTTTCATCTTTAGATCTTTGTTCTTACTTTTTATGATTTTGAGCCATGTTTGTGGGCTTGAGCTTTAGACCAATGTTTGGCATGTTTTCTTTTTTTAAAAGAGAAAACACAATATCTTGTTCTTAAGGTGTGTTTGTCATACAAGGCCTTAAGACATTTTTAAACCTCTGATTTATAGTAAAGGCAAACATGGCTTACTGATTTTCCAACAATATTTATTTTTTTTTGTTTTAACAAACATATCCCAAACAATTTCAAAAAAATACTGAAAAAAAAATCAAGGATTTGAACAAATTATAAAATTTATATGTTTTTATTTATATGCATACGGCCAAATTATAAAATTTTCATGCATATTTTATAAAAAAATAAAAATTGCATTTCATAATACTTGGAAAAACACAAAAAAAAAACAATTACTGAGTATCATAACAAGTTTGTAATTATCTATTAGGATTTGAACAATTTTTTTAAAAAACAATCATTTTGTTTAAATTTGGGATATGTATTTTACATAATTTTTAAGTTTTAAAAGGGTTAAGTTTCGGCTTGATAAGATAAATATTTCTTTACTGAGAAGAACTCTTCTTGAATTTTAGACAGACCAACGAATAGAAACATGACTTGGAAAAAAAAAATCAAAAATACAGCTTATTATAGGTAGGGTGTACTAAGGATAATGCATCTTTCCAATGCACAACCAATCCCCTTACCTAAACTCTCGCAGACTATTGAGTTTTCTAGTGACCATAATACTAGGTGTCGATTCTTGAAACCTTCAAATTATATTTTTATAATTTATCCTAATATATCCAAAAACCCCCTCGATCCAGGAGTTGCACCCGTCATCACGATGCCATGCACGCCAAGAAATCCTTTAATGCAAATTTTAAGCCTATATTTTTTTAGCCAATGCCGTATTTGACAAACATGCCAGAACCTCTTTTTTACAACCATTTTTTTCTGTTTTTTTTATTCTTTATTTGTCAAACACACCCTAGTTTAATTTTAATTATTTTTCAAATTTTAAGAACCATTTTGCAATTAATTGTGGGTTTTTTCATATTACTTTTTACCCTTTTATATTTAATATTTGAGATTTTAAATTTATATATAAGTTGTGTGTCCGGTATAAAATAAATCAATTTGTGTTTTACAAAAATATAAAAACAACAAAAAAAAATTTCTTTAACAGAAATATATTTATGTTTTAAATTCCATATGACCAAGATTTTTTAAAAAATATCATTTCTGCATTTTTATATAAAAAATACAAGAAATATGAAAGAAAAGGGAAAAACCAAAAAACATATTTGGCATGATTTAGCATCCCTTTAAAATACCAAATTTGTTTTTTAAAAATAGTTTTATATTTTGCATGCATCATGGGTTTAATAACAAGTTTATTTTTAAAAGCCATGAGAACTTTACTAAGGTGGACCTGTTTTAACCAATAGAAAGACTAATGGTTAGAAAAAAACAACATTGCCTTAATAATAATTAAACAAATAAACAAAGTAGCTTATCTTAGATAGAATGTACTAGGGGTGATATTGTCCTTTCTATATACAATCAGTCTTCTTATCTAGACTCTGAAGACCACTTTGGGTCCTAGTGGCTAAAATATTAGATGATGACTGCAATCCTTTTGAACGATAAAGAACAAGAATTATCTATTCTTTCTGCACCATTAAAAAATTCGGATAAAGGAGGATGATCGCCGTGACGCCACACACGTGTGACAGAATGACAACTCCACTAAGAAGTTTCTCATGGACTAAACTTTGTTGTTTGTCTGATAATTGTGTTTTATTTTGGTTGGTCTATACATTTATCATCACCATGCATTTTTATACATATTGCTCATGCATTTGTATATTAGTTATGGAATAATACCTCATATCACACACTTTTATTTTAAAATTACTCACAAGCTTCTAGGTTATGTGGGTAATTAGCAGTATGTCCTATGACTAGTGGTCAAGGTCGAGGCTTGTGAATCACCTAACTTGGATATAAGTGTTTGATTGGTAATGATGGATATATGTGGCTTAATATTGTTTTGTAATGCCCCTATACTATCCTTACGAGGACCATCAATGGGCATATCCAAAAACTTTTTGAGAATCGGTAAAAAACTTACCTATACTCACTTAATAAATAAAACTTGCCCTTATGATGTATGTGCTATTTGTAAATTGTATTAAGAAAAGCCCGACATGTATCATCCTAAATTACAAGACTTTTAGGTGGCAAATAGTCATCACATAGATTCTATAAAAGTCCAAGCTATTACAAATTGATTGAGATGAATTTAGATTCTCTTGTTGGTGTAATAATGACATTAGATGATGATTATTGTTTCCTTTGAAGGGTGAATTTGTATTCAATTTACATTTCCTGTCTGCAAGTATCTCATAGTTATTTTGCTTATTTGCATGTCTTTTTATTGTAGTAGAAATATAGGCCGACCCCTAAACGTTGCCTCCTTTCAAGAAGCAAATAAAAGACAAAAAGAAGGTTTGACTTGGGCAGAAGCATGATAACTTTCTTATAAGAGAGATGGCTTAGTTAAGCCATATGTTAGGATAAACCATTCGCTTCGAAATGAGCCACCTTACATAGAAGCCAATACTGAGAAGTTTACTATGAATATACCGCCTTATCCCTCCTCACACTTTTATCAAACACCCCAAGTTCATCAAAGATTCATGTTGTCTTGCCTAAGAATTCACTACAAATTATTGCAAACCAAATGCATTAAACACATTTGCCTTTGTTTCAGCCTGGATATCATAAAAATCTAAATTGCATAAGAAATGTTAGTTTTCTCCCCTTAATGATATTTGTCAAAACCTTATAAATGCCCATCAAATAATGCCTGAACCACCCTCACCTAAATGGTGTTGTAACCCATTTTTGGGTCCCCCATAATATATATATATATATATAGCCAAAGGAGGTTAAGAAAAAATAACAGGAGGCAGAAGCGTTCAGAAAATGGTCGAAAAATTGGTCAATGAGGTTAAAAATACAAAGATTGGATTTTTGACAGTATATTATTGAAGGAGGAGAGCCCTGTTGAGAAGGAAAATAAGAAATGTTGAGGAGAAAAGCCCAAATTTGGATGTTTATGGACTTAATTGGATTTTAAAATGAATTTATAGGGGATTTTATTGCAAGAAAAAATTGATTTTTAAGTCAATTTGAGCTTTAATTAGAAGAAATTTAAGTTCTGGGGCCAAAATATATTTTTTAGGAATTTATTAGGTCAAATCAGGGGCTTAATTGCATAAATATTGAAGTTTAAGGGCCAATTAGGGACTTAATTGAAGAAATCTGAAACCAAGGACCAAATTGGAGAAGGCGCGTAAGTATAGGGGCTGCAATTAACGAAATCAGGGGCCTAATTAAAGAAATTAGAAGTTTATTGATCAATTAAGGGCTTAATTGCATAAATCAGAGGCCAAGGACTAAAGTGAAAAACGCGACCAACAAGAGGGGTGGAGACCGAATTTCGCAGGGACGCAATTGAAATGAACAAAAGATGATTGAGGGCTGATGTGAACATTGGCGCGTTTTGGCGCTATTTTTAAATGAAACGGCGCGTTTTCTCTAAAACGACGCCGTTTCATATATATATATATATATATATATAAGAGCAAAACGGTGTCGTTTTGAACGACACTGTTCATCTTTCTTCTTCCCCCCGAAAACGCAGCGGGGAAGAAGGAAAAGAAGCTTTTTTTTTTGAATTTTCGGCCGGGCCCTCCCTCGCCTGGAGCCCACCGACCGAACACAATGGCCGACCACCCACCGCGCACCTGCCAGAAAACCGGGGGGGGCCGAACCTTGGCAATCGCACCCAATGGCCGACCGGCCGACTGCTCCCCATGAGAGCTGTAAAAAGCCATGCCATTGGCTCTATAAATAGAACCCAAGAACGCTGAGGAGAAGGAGGAGGGAACGGAAGGAGAGGAGAAAACGAAAAAAACAGAGGAGAAAAATAGGAAGAACCGAAAGAAGAGAGAAACCGAGAGGAGAGAAAAACATAAAAAAAAAACACAGAGGAAAGAAAAGACAGACCGAGAGAAGAGAGGGAAGGGAAAAAAAAAAAGACCGAAACATAGGAAGAGGAAGGGAAAAGCTGGAAACGGGTAGAAAACTGAAAAAAAAAGTAACACCGCTGGACGTTCGGAAAAGCCGCACGCCGCCTGGAGCCACCGCCAGTGAGCCGCGCCACCACCACCGGCCTCCACCGCAGCACCGCCAGCGAAGCCGACAGACCAGCGACGCACAGCCTCCTCCGCGCCAAGTAATTCTTCTTCCCCTCCATTGGTGCATTTTGTGTTGTTTCCTGCATGCAGAACGAATAACGTTCTGCATGCAGGAGGGTGGGGGGAAAATAAATCCCCCTGACAGCGTTGTTGTTGGGCCAGGCTGGTCCTGGCCCAGCCAAGTCTTCTGGGCCGGGTCTGGCCCAGAAGAGAATAATAGTTTTTTTTGGGCCGAGATCGGCCCAACACATTTTGGGTTGAGTCCGGCCCAGTTGGTTGGGCCGGACCAGCCCAGCCCATTTAATATTATATATTATATATATTATATTTTGTATTATATATATATATATATATATATATATAAAGAAGAGATCGGCCCAACACATTTTGGGTTGAGTCCGGCCCAGTTGGTTGGGCCGGACCAGCCCAGCCAATTTAATATTATATATTATATATATTATATTTTGTATAATATATATATATATATATATATAAAGAAATTTAAGAAAATTCTGCAAAAATTCTTTAAAAAATATGTGATTTTCTGTAATTTTATTATTGTATTTTGATTAATATCCGTTTGTATTTTTTATACTGTAAAGATACAAATCCGGTATTAAAATACCCGGTTTTCATCAAAACATCAAAGATTTTCAAAAGTAAAAAATGTCTTTTGCTTTCAAAAGTTTTCTAAATATCTTAAAAAATATTGTTGATTTTTCTGCATATTTTTATCAAAGTGGATTAATATTTGGGTTGTATTTTTATACCGTAAGGATACCAACCCAGTATTAAAATACCCGATTTGCGTCAAAACATCAAAAAAATATATAATTAAAAAATGTTTTGTTTTAAAATAAGGCCTAGTCTCTCCAATATATATATAAATATTATAACATCATATTTTCACACAACAAAAGAAAATTTCAAAAACAATATATGTATTAGCATGCATTTTGGCTTTAATAACCAGTTTATTTAAGCCATGAGAACTAGGCCAATATTTTAAAAATTCTAAAAAAAGCTTTTTGTCTTCTTTTAGTATTTGGGATTACGAATTTATACATAAAGTGTATTTCTGATATTAAATTATTTTTTTTAGACATTAGAACGGTTAGGTTTTACCCGATAAGATAAGGACCTCCTTATTGAGGAGGACTTTTCTTGAACCATAGACGGGCCAACAACTAGAAAACACAACGAGACCTTGATTTTTATCAGACAAATAAACAATGCAGCTTACCTTAGGTAGGGCGTATTTGGGGTGCTAATACCTTCCCTTTACGCAACCAGTCTCCGTGCCCGAGCTCTGAGACCAGTTAGGGTTCCTAGTGACCAAAATACTAGGTGGCGACTCCAACACCATTTTTCATTGCTTAGAGACAAAGAATTCATTGTCTCTCTATATTTACCAGATATATACCCCCCATACCCACTTGAGGGTGGACGATCGCCGCGACGTCGCGCACCCGCGACAAATGGTATGACAAGAATGCCAAATGCAAGTACCATGCAGGAGTAGTGGGTCACTCCATTAATTGTTGTTAATTGTTGTCAAGTCTTCAGGAGAAAGATTGATTAGCTAATTCAATATGGGTGGCTATCATTTTAGGAGAAAAAAAGTGTATTAAGTATAGTCACAAAGAATGGAGACTTGCAGACCCACATCCAACTAGAGAAATATGTTGTACACTAGATGTTGATATTCCTATAAAATTCAAAGCCCCTAAAATCATCAAGTATACACAAGCACAATGTCTATAGACTCACCTCAAGGTGCAATATAATATAATGATAGAAGTTATCCATGATGAGAAACTTTTGATCCATTATTTTCATGATAGCCTGGCTGGACCTGCACTTAATTGGTATATAGGTTTAGATGGATTTGAAAAAGAGAAATAAAAGTATTTGACTAATATTTGTTTTTAATAATTTGGATTCAATTTAAAGATAGCTTTAACCAGGTCAGATCTTTAAAGAATATGGATAAGAAGTGATGAGTCGGTCAAGGAACATGTATGAGGTTGTATGAAATGACAACACAAGTTTATCTTTCATTACTTGAGAATGAGCTCAATTCCATCTTCATTGACATTTTAAATGCTATTTATTGTGATTACTTGATTGATAATTCAACGATTTGTTTTATGGAGGTGATAATGCAGGAGAGAGGGTAGAGCAAGGATTGAAGTTGAAATAGATATGGAATCTGAAAGAGAGATTTGATGCTCTATCATTTGACAAATAAGAAGACGACTTTCACATAAGAAATGTGAACCAAGATCATTTTGTGCCTTAGCCTTCCAGTCGTTTCCCTCAAATGACTAATCAGACCTGAACTAATAAGCAGACATATGGAAACTCATGGTAGATAAAGAAAACTTTACCACCATTTCCTTCATAATTTAAAAAGAATGTTTGAGATGTTAATTAACATTGGGTATATCATTCTTGTTCCCGTGAATCCATTCTGACCACCACACCTAAAATGGTATAAATTTGATCAAAAATGTGATTATCATACTGGTGTTGATGGGCATAATAATGAAAAGTTCCATGCTTTTAAGGACAAGCTCCTCCAACTTATCAAGGAAGGATGGATCACCTTCGAGAAAGCCTTAAATGTGAACATAAACTCATTTCCAAATCATGCCTTTAGAATTAGAGTAGTCAATGCCATTAGAAATGAAAAAAAAAAGAGCAATAAAGTCACCTATGAACCCATATTTTCAAAATTTATACAGATATAGTTCAAGATTTATACTCAAATATCATTTTTGATATCTTAAAATATCAATGGAAATTATGACGAGATGCAATGTTCTTTCCAAAAAGAGCAATAAAGTCACCTATGAACCCATATTTTCCAAATTACACACCCAAAGAACTAACCTCATCTCCTGTTTCTTTATATAGAGCATACTTAGAAGTGAATATTATACTACCTTTTTGGCAAGTCCTCTATTGGTCCTCGATTGTTTACCTAATCATATGGAGATTGTGGCATCAACGCACTAAGGTATTTTACTCTGTTATGCATATAATAAACCTCCATATTATATGTGCAAGCTTGATACTAAGCAATTATAGATAATCCAAATTCTTAAAACATGATACCACTCTCAAGGAGTTGGCCTGAAGGTGATGAGGTTAAGTCCATTGCATTACAAAATTGTAAGGTTCTTAAAGCTTAATTTTTACTGTCACAAAGAATTTTATATGTACCATTACATCATATGTGAGTTGTTTGATTCACAAACTTGTTAATGGAGGCAGTTGAAGGAAATTAAGTTACCACAAGATGAATTATTTTGTTGCATGTTCTTAATGTCTATAAATGGTTTACTTCACTAGTTTACTTAGAAAAAAGACATATTTATGTTTGATTTGAACATATAAATCTTTAAGTTGTTTGCAATTCCCTTTTTGGTCTCTAAATGTGATAACAAAAAAGAGATCATAATTGCCAATTATGAGGGAAAACTTGTCATAACCTACATGGATGAAAAACATAGTTTCATGGAATTATAGGTCATGAAAAGTTATAGTAGAAGAGAATGGCATAAAAGGTATATGGTAAACATAAGTGCAGTAATGAGAAAGACACCTCATATAAGCCCTTTTGCATTTCATAATACCAACACTATAGTAATGAGAGGATACTTTTATGATATAATGCTTTTTAACTTCAAAACTAGAAGCATTAACATGATGTAGTTAGGGAATGGACTATTTCATATACTTTTCCCATTCCAAACCAACTTTAACATAAAAAACAAATGGCAAAAATATTGATGAATGTTGAGAAAACACAAAATTTGCTTGGAAAGCTGACCTAAAAATGGGTGTTGCATTGGCAATCCTTTTGTTATAAAACTTTGCTACTCTTGTTTTTAAATATGTTTTCCATATGTGTTGGGATCACATGAGATCTTTTTAATGAAATATGCATTTTCTTTATCTCTTTGTTGTTTTGAAAAATCAAGAGATGCTTTTGTGAAAGTAATACTTAGCAATTTTATTATTGTTCCTGATTGGATAAATATACTAATAAAAATAGTCGAACCCCAAGATGTGCCATGCAAGATGCTAGGAGGCAAACCCCACGCTTTTAAGACTCATAAAATTGACCCTCATAATTGATTACATGGTTTTGTTCAAAATATTGTAACCAAATCAGTTCTTGTAAAAAAAAAAACCCTTTACCAAAATAATCCTGAAAAATTGAATTGGCATTTTTATTTTGAAAATAATTTGATGTTTGCTCAAGATAATGTTTTGACATCCTATTCAAAAGATGACAAACGAATTAATCTAGTAACTCCCTTTCTAGGTGACAATACAAGTTTGAACCAAAGATATAAAAATGAAATACATATATCTCATGTCTTTTGGGTTATATTTTAGTTGTATTATTAATTGCATGCAATGGATTCATAAAAACATAGTTTTATACAAAAGTCCAAACCATTACATTGGACGAGAATAAAGTTTATTGGTCCTAACCGCTTGCACTTGGAATTATGAAAGACCATCTTTGTCATCTTGTCATGCTCTAGAATATCCTCCTTGTGGTTCCTGTTTGAGCCTAATTGAGCATTTCATAAAAAAAACCTTACTAGGATCACACCCCACACTAAGAGGCAATAAGAAATTGAAAAATCGAAGATCAAGGAGATGTTGTGAAAAATTCAAAGAGCATGAGAAACCCAAATATTAGGGGGGGCATACCTAGATGAAAAACAAAGACCAAGTCAAGGTCAAAACAAAAAGAAGATGTCCCATAAAAAAAAGGGCAAATTAAAGAAAATACGATGAAAGAAGATTAAAGGATACAATGAGTATAGTAAATGGTAGTGATCCCAAATCTTTAGAACTATGAAGCACTCATAGTAAGCAATCTTTTCTTTCATAACCAAGAGCTATAACTTGCATCATATATATATATATATATATAAAAGTCATTTCTAATCAAGTAAGCAAGCAACCTAAACCAATAAATAGCGCTTAAAATACAAAGAACTTTTCATAAGAACCATGACATTGGGAACAAGTCTCGTTATTATTCATGCAGATAAAATAAGTGTTAAAAAATGAGACAATTTTTTACTCGAACTTTTTGCTTAGAAACCTAAAAAAACAAAAGGTTACCTCACCATGTGCCTTTACCGATTCAAGTCTTGTCTGTATAAAAATTAAATTATTCTTTTTTCTAAAGATAAAACCTAGGAAGTTGAAAAAAAAAGCTCACATCGGATAAATTTTTGCTTTCAAAATACAATAGTCAAAATTTCAGGCTGTTTATTTGAGTTATAGATAACCTATTTCTGAGTTGACATTTTCTTCTCATTACTACCCTTTTAATTGTCACCAAATACACATGAAAGTTGCATCTTAGTGTTAAATGACATGTTTTGGGGTCATGATTGAAGAAACATTTTTGAAATTACATCTCCATGATTTGTTTATAACAATTATACTTAAATTGATATGATCCTTAGAATTTGCGATTTGATTACAAAATAAAAAAATAATTTTCAAACAAAAAGGGTCATTGATCGAATTTGCAAAGTCCTTAACAAGAATGATGTTGACTCTTCTTATGAGTTGTCATTAGAAAAATTGAGAAGTGAGGGGGCAATGCTATGGATCCTATAAGGGGTAATGGATAATATCCATATCAGCTAATTGAAAATGTTGCTCAAAGACAGTCTATGATAGTAGACTTGATGAACTTCATTAGTAGTTAAGAGCAACGCTACACTAAGAGAGCATCTTCATGGCTTAAAGTCAAGTTTACCCTTTAAATGATGGCTTTAATACCTGAAAAATGCTATCATATAAGTGTATTTTTGATAAATGTTAAAAGGACGCACATAACCTGATCAACTAGGGGCAATTTGCAATAATCATTTATAATAGATAATTTGATAAATTCCTTTAAAAAGTGAGAATATTAGAGCACCGCTTCTTTAAAAAAAAAATGAGTGGGCAATGGTGCAAGAATATCATAAATTAGGGTGCATCGTCTGACTAGGGGATAACATCATGGCTTAAGGAGTTTGTCACTACTCAATGAATGGTTAACTGAGTAGAGCTTCATTTATTGCCTAAATATCTAGGCTACATGACAAAGAGGTAGTGAAATATATTAATCACATGAGAAAAACCCGAGTGGGCTGAAGAGTCAAAAGATCAAAAGAACTCATCTCAGAAATTACAAACCTTATCCATTAAGCAATAGAAATATGAAAAATAAGGGGGACCTATATTTCAAAATAGTTAAAATGCATGCATAAATATCAGAAAGGTATCTTAAAGAATGTTTTAGAAAGATTCCCTAAAAGTAGCCAGAAATGTTCAACAAATATGAACATTGGTTTTATTTGTTTCCAAACCATTATTATTGAAACAACCAAACTCAGGTAGTTTTAAAAATTGCCATTGAAAACTAACATTATCAAAACTTTTCCACCTATCAAAACAAGCAAAAATGCTCTTTACCAAGATCGAAGGGTTAAAATTGGTTCCCAAAAGATCAAGAGATGAAAATCCCTTAACTCACACTTTCAAGAACTGTCTTTTTAATCCATAAATAACCTTTTAAAGGTCACAAAAAAAGAGGGACCATAACCATGCTACCACTACCAAGGATAACCTACCTCCTGATTTTTTTTTAAAAAATACACCATTGCAACTTAAAGTCTTAGATCATAAACCCACTAACATAATTTTACCTTTTCTTCTCCTTTATTTTTTTTTAATCTAGCATCTCTTACCTTTTTTCCCCAAACACCACCACATCGCAGACTATCCTTCACCATCACTCCTCCCAACCACCAGCAATTATAGTCCTCAACATCTAGATCCTTCACCATGCCTCCCTTCTATGACTTTTCAACCTCCACGGCTCCAAAACAATAACTACCATGAAAAATAGGAAAAGAGAAAGGAACACCTACAAGTTATGATAGAAAGCTTATTTACCAAACATTTGTGTTGGTATAACAATGATATATTCTCATTTAAGGGTTGAGAAATTAAAAAAAAAATCATGCATTTATTGAACACAAGGTTTGAGTGTGATTTTGGAAAAGAAACCCATGGATCAGGCTGAGCATTTGGTTTTTTTGTTTTTGTACA
This sequence comes from Populus nigra, assembly GCF_951802175.1. Classification (NCBI taxonomy): domain Eukaryota; kingdom Viridiplantae; phylum Streptophyta; class Magnoliopsida; order Malpighiales; family Salicaceae; genus Populus; species Populus nigra. The sequence continues at coordinate 7,198,938 of NC_084856.1, read as the reverse complement.
AAAAGAGGTTTGGTTAAGATTTTTTTTAAAACATGAAATGCCCATGTTTTTTCTTTTAGTCTTTGGATACCAAAATGAGATGGTGTATGTGTGCTTAGTTTTGAAGTGTTTGTTAAGTCTCTTTTTTATATTTTGCTTTAAAACCTAAAACCTTTTTTTTTTGTTTTGTTTATGGATCAAGCCTTGAGGTTTTTGGTTTTTAAACCTTGTCAATTTTGTTTTTCTAACCCCATTGTTTTCTTAGATAAGGCTTGTGTCCATTATTGTTTAAGCCTATTCAATTTCCTTGGACAAGACCTGTTATGGTTTCGGGCAAATGGGTTTAGCCTTTTAAAAGCTTAAGGCCATGTTTGGCAAGACTAAAATTTTTCAAAGAAAAAAATATATTTTTAGGTTCTTAAAACGTGTTTGACAAACACATATTTAAGGCAAATCTTAAGCCTATATTTTTTAGCTAAAGATGTGTTTAGCAAACATGCCTTAACCTATTTTTCACAACCTTTATTTTATGTTTTTGTTTTTGTCGTACACGCCTTAATTATTTTTCAGATTTTAAAGAACCATTTCGGAATTAATTCTGGTTTTTTCCAAATACTTTTTTACCCTTTCATATTTATAAATGGGATTGTAAACTTATATGTAAGGTTTTTCTCGATATTAAATAAACCAATTTTTTTAAAAAAATTATAAAAATAACAAAAAAACTTTCTTTAACAAAATTATATTTATGTTTTAAATTTCATATGACCAAGTTTATCAAATAAAAAAAATCATTTTTTCCTTTTTAATATCAAATTATATAAAAAATTGAAATAAAAAGGAAAAAACCAAAAAACATTATTTTGCATGATTTAGCCTCCCTTAAAAATACCAAAAAAATATTTTCTACATTTCGCATGCATCATAGGTTTCATAATAAGTTTATTAAAGCTATAAGAACTTGGCATAAAACTTAAAACCACCAAAAAACCAATTTATTTATTTTTAATATAAAACATTATGAATTTATATGTAAGATGTATTTCCAGTATTAATAGAAACAAAATGCAAAAATTATCCACTCTATTAGGGTGAACCTGTATTAACCAATAGATAATAATAATCAAACAAATAAACAATGCAGTTTACCTTAGGTAGGGTGTTTCAGGGGTGAAATTGTCATCTCTATACACTATCAGTCCCCTTATTTGAACTTTGAAGACCAATTAGGGTTTCTGGTGACAACATGGCAGGTGGGTGTTTAGTGACAAAGGACGGGAATTCCTTGTTCTTTCTTTACCACACAAAAATCTCGAGCTAGGAGGATGATCACCATAATGCTGCACACGTATGACAATTTATATGTTAAGATATTTTTCCTTTTTATGTTCTCACATATATGAAGTGTTGAAGAACATGAAAGACTTAAAATCCTAAGAGGGAGGGGGGAGTTAGGGCTTTATCTAATTTTATGGAACTTTAAAAAAATTAATCTACAATTAAACTAAGATGGCCAAAAAATTAAAGCAATATTAGTGATCATATATTTAAAGATATAAAGATAAAGAGACATACATCAATTTTTATAGTGATTCGGATAATTGTTTATTCCACTTTTTGAAAATCTTATTCAAGTATTCACTATCACAGAAAGTCTTCTTCACAAGTGAGATCAAACCGATTATCCAATCTTTTTTCTGAGCTCAAGATCAAACTCAATCCTTTTACGGGCTCGTGATCAAACTCAATCCTTTTGTAGGCTAAGGATCAAACCTATCCCATTCTTTTTCTAGGCTCAATATTAAACCCATCCTTTTATGGGCTCAAGATCAATCCTGATCATTTTACGAGCTTATGATCAAACCAATCACCTAATATTTTTCCAGGCTAAATATTAGAAAACCTTACTCACAATCTTTTCCAATGATCAAGATTGAAAATATCTCTTTAGCTCACACCCAAATCATAAACTCAAGTGGTTAAAGTGTCACTTACACTTTCACGATTAGTTTATCTTTCACAAGAGAAATATCACTCTTTAGAAGATGATAAGATTACAATAGCATTAGCTCAAGTTTTTATAAAATGTGATCTAACTCATAAAGGTGAGAAATTGATTTGATGCAATATAGGATTTAAAACATTTCAAGAGAATGCAAAAATGAATGAAAGCTTTTTAGAATAAGAAATATCCAAAGCATCAAATATGTAAGATTATAAAAGAGTTGGAGAGAAAGAGTTTTTACATGAAAAAAAGGTATTTAAAGAGAAAACACCCAAACTAACTGTTAAAATGAATAAGAAATTTTTCTCTTTCAAGTGTTCTTTCTCTCCATGAGAAATGGCTAAAAGGTAATTTATAGGGAAACAGAGTTGTTGCAAGATCATACTAAAAATATGAGTTAACATCTTAGATAAAATAACTCTTGATTATTTAGTACACACTTCTTTTAAAAATTATAACATTATAACCTAACTAAAAATGGATATAAAACTTTTACTTTGATAAAAAAAATTTGGAAGGACATAGCTGACCAAATACATGTTATCTATATAAAAGTATATTTGTGATAAATACCAAAGCATATGATAAAATAATTCTTTCATGAGGTATTTTTCACTATGTGTAGGTTATGGCCATAAAATCTTTTTTGATTGATAAAATTTGGCCATTGAAAGATTATGAATGAAATTCATTTTATAATGCCAAATTAAATCCTATAAAAACTTGATTACATAAAGTATAAGCTTGAGAATCTTCAAGTTAAGTTTGTATCTAAGAAGTCCATATCTTTAATTTGATGTAAAATAATTCCTACAATAACAATACTTTGACATACACATTAAATGCACTTAATATGTTTTTGTTATCAAAACAAATAATTTATAGGTACATAATGAACTTTGTGCTAACAGAACATTCTCTTATTAAATTAAAGTTATTTTTATGAAATATAATTTTAGGTTATTGTTAAAAATAAATTAAATGAAGGAACAAAATAAATAAAGAAACAACAAAGCTCACTATTCAAAACATGTGAAAATCAATTTTGTCCCTTAAGTTTCAATTTGTGTTCTTTGGCTTTTAAAGTTTAATATTTTATACTTTTGTTCTAAACTTTATTTTTTTTGTATTTAAGTATCTAAGTGATGAGAGAGAAATTTATTAAGAAAAAAAAAGGTCGGTGATGCATATTTTAACCATAAAAAAGATTAATCTTATATCAATAAGATTATATTAAATAGAAAGTTGTGGTTTGGAGCTTTAACTCTCTAGAAAGGACAGAAATCAATTCCAGCATAGAATTATTTGTTTGCCGTTGAAGATTCATAACAGTTATAGTACTGTTATGATTTGCTTCAGTCAGGAGGTGTGAAAGCTTGAATCCATTTGTTTCTCACTTTTTCTTTGTGGTAAAACCTTTTTGATGTATGTTTTCGTCTTTTATCCAAATCTGTGAAGCAACCTTAACCTCAGATATTTTCCGAATAGCCACTTTTGAGTTTGACATTGGAAATGACAAGTTTAACAATGGCGGATACTTGTTTTGCGACTTTTTATGATTTGACGGGGAAATCAAAGGCGAATACATATTACCTGGTTATTATTGTGCCGTGCAGATATTGTCAGAGGTATCTGTGATTTTTCTTAATCCGTATACTGAATTTGTCGCATGACATTCAAGTCACATTGAAAAATAATATTTTTTGATGTCTTAAAACTTTTTTAAAAAAATTAATATTTTTTTTTTATATTTTTAGATTATTTTAATATGATAATTTTTTTAAAATAAAAAATATTATTTTAATATATTTTTGAATAAAAAATAATTTAAAAAATAATTAATACTATTCACAGGTTCTTTCCAAGTGTATTTTGAAATAGTTTCTTTGCTGGTAAATATGCATTTAATGCCGACTGCCACTTGTTTCATTGGAAACGTTGGGAGAACTTTGACGAGAGGTCAAGGCTTTAAAGTCTTGTGGGTAAATATGGCCCTCTAGTTTCCCAGCCATTATATTGGGATGGGAAAGGTTAGTGTAGGTGAGATTCAGGGCAAGGTAGGGGTGCAAGCCTATATAATATAATTAAGAATTATAAAAAAGGCATGGATGGAGTATTTTAAACTTTACATTCTGTTACATTTCAGCCCTGACTGCATGAGATTAGGCATTCTTTTCAATTTCCTTGAGGAAAAAAAAATTCCCTAGTTGTTTTATGGATTAGAGATGTCGTATGTATCCTTTATTGGCAATAATAGGCTCTGAAGGAGTTGGATCTTTGCCGTGCTTGTGCAAGCTATTTTGAGATTATGCTTTTGTTTTGTATTGGTGCTCCAGTTGCTTAAAAAAACTTCCATACGTTTGGTGGATCAACTTCTTCTTGTCTTTGGAAATGTTGCTTTCTTGTTTTCTGTTTCCAATATTGTAATAAACTCCTTCGGTTAGACCCTTAGTAAGGTATTAGCTTCTTTAAGTGTTTTATGGTTCTTGTCATGTTTAAGGAGCTAAACAGCAGCACCACAACCATAAACTGCTGCAATGAATGATCACTTTTACATTGTGGAGTCATTTCCATTGTGTTTTCTTTCCTGGAAAAGCTTATAATTAGATGCAATGAGTGAACGTTGGTGGATGTGCTTGTTATCCTACTTTTTCAGCGTCAATTGTTTACAAAATATAAATAGTTGAAGGAGTCCTTTTTTTTCCCGATCATTCTCAAAATACCAATAACTGAGTACACTGCTGACCATTTTGAGATCCGAGTTTTCAAAGGAGTAGCAATGTATTTTGATATATACTTCATTCAGTTGACCGATGTGTCTTAGTATTTGTCTTTGACAATAAAGGTGCTAGAAACTTCGTATTCTTTTCCATGCTTTTTCTTTGAAAATAAAGGATGTTTTTGTATTTTTCCAATGACTGTTTTTTGCTGAATGGTTACCTCTTGTATTCTGAGGTCTGCATAGAGTAAAACTGAAGGTTTAAACACAAATTTTGTATTTTATCAGATGCCATACAATAAATGGATTTGGATAAAATTGCAGTAGCGTATATAATGAATGATTTTGATCTGTTCTCTCTCTCTCATTTTAGGTTTACCTTGGGAATGGCAAAAGTTAATAAGGTGCGATGCAAGGCCGATTCCCGGCGGCACAGAGTGATGCCATGTGTGTTGTCACCTTGCTCCCGGAAGGCTGCTAAAGATTGCCACTTGAAGAAAACACATTCAAAAGCTTCAGAGAAAAAAGATTGGGAAGGTGCAACCTGCTCTGTTTATCTGGAGCATTCTCACAATGCAGTGCTTCTCCTTTGCTCCTCTTATAACAAGGGCTGCCATCCATATATGTGTGCCACTAGTCGCCGTTTTTCCAACTGTCTTGAACAATATAAGAAATCTCATACAAAAGTTGTTGACATTCTAGTCTAGGATTCTTTCCCAGCTGATGGACTATCAGTTGCCAGCACTCAGACTTCTATTCCCTTTGTATATTCTTGGTTGTTACGTATGCAGGATAGAATTCTATATCAGTTTGTTGGAGTCTGTAATTATAGGAGTCTATCCTTAGGTTTTAGGAGTATCATGGTTGTTAGACTTCTCATGTAAATAGATATCACATAAACTGCTGCTGCTATTTAAAGGCCAGCATTGTAAATTGCAGGGGTAACTGAATGAATAAGAAAACAGAATTTTATCTAACATAATTTTATCTTGGTGTCAGAGCCAAGCATTCTTTAAATCACTACTGAATCTCTTTCTTTTTCTTCCTCTGTTCCTTGGCCTTCCCATCCTTCTTTAATCACTATTGAATCTCTTCTTCCCTTGTATTCTTGGCAAGGTATTCTTGATCCAAATCTTGCATCATGGCGAAAGACAAAACAGAATCAACACCCATCATTCACGTTCAAAACGAAAACTCTAGATTTACAACCAGTGTTACTCTCATTGAAGTTAACTGCAATGTATTGCAGAAAGGGAGAAGCTTGAATATATCATGGGGGAAAACACAACCCCCTCAAGATACTGGTATGCCAAAAATCAAAAGGTTAAGGGGTGGTTACTAACTTCTATGTCACAAGATATTATGAAACGATACATTCAACTACACACTGCATGTAAAATTTGAAATGTTCTATCCAAAGCCTTTTATAATGGATCAGACGAATCACAGCTTTTTTCACTAAATCAGAAAGCTTTCCTTATGAAATAAATAGGTCGCCCATTATCAACATATCATGGTGATCTTGTGGAAATATTCCAAGAACTTGATCATTGTGACAGAACTGTAATAAAAGACCTTGATGATATTATTACTTATAGAAAGTTATTGAAAGATTGCGGGTACGTATTTTCTTGAATGGATTGGATGTCGAGTTCGAACAAATTCAAGGGGAGATTCTCATAAAGGGCCCAATATTGGATCTTGAAGAGGCCCATACTTACGTATGTCGTGACGCTGTTCTCAGAATCACTCTAAATAATAAAGTTGATCATGTTGAAACATCTGCGATGATGGCATGACGAGCTAAACCTAGAACATATTGATCAACTAGTCCTACCATTGAAAAAATTCAGACATCAGGACCTCAGAATAATAGCTACGAGATTGGAAAGGCAAAATCAGAATATATTTGCACTTAATATGGTGAAACTGGACATGCAAAGCTACGATGTTGTGAACTAATTGAGTATCCAGAATGGTGGGATCATGCCAAAGCACCATGCAAACGGAACTCAAAATCAAACACTCATGTCCTAATTGCAGTGGCAGAACACCACACCACCAACACACCTAAAGACGACTCAACCTTAATTACAACATATGTTGCAGTAGCAGAACACCTCACCACCAACATGTCTAAGGATGACTCGACCTTAATTACAACATCTGGTAAGGTTTTTCATACTTCCACTCAAGTTTGTTAAAAATGTATTTTTGACATGGCATGGAAAATACAAAATAAACTTGGATCGTAGAAATAGATCGTAAAATTATAAGGCATTTTTTTTTCATATATTGTTCAAGCACCTTAAAATACATGGTTCAAATAAAAATTCATACATAGTTCAAGCATCTTAAAATACATGGTTCAAATAAAAATTCATACATAATTTAAGTAACTTTTCATTAACTAACAATTAACAAACGTAAAACAAACAATCTGTTGGTGTGTCATGTAAACTAAAACTAGCTTTATAAAGAACTCACAAAACTAACATGTGTTTACCGAATCTGCTATTCTAAGCTATCCTCTAATCTTCTTTGAATTATTGCTCAAGTTCTATTTTATGAATCTTAGTTATTACTCCCCAAAGATAACAAAAATCACTATAATATTCTCATTCAGCAACTAAACAATTAAAATCCATGCATAGCAATCCCTAAAATATACTACTACCTAGATTAAAATATGCAAATTGCATGTTGTATGGATAATCAAGTGGATGGTGGATTCGTGGAAATATTGAATCACTGATCAAATATCTTCAGATAATTTTCAAATTCCGGATCATTACAAAAGGCAACCTCTGGAAACACATTAGGCAATTTTTACCAATAAATAAACTAGCAGCATCATAATATGACAAGAAAATGTCAAGAAAATGTTTTCCTCCCCATTTCTCTCGGCAATTATGTTTTTTCTTTCTCTATTTTCCTCCCCATGTCTAAGAGCATAAAACGAATTTATGAACAATTGAACATATTCCTTTTATTGAATTTGTCATCAATAAAACAAACAAAAAAAGGTAGAGAGTATAAAATAGGCAGAGAGCATAAACGAGAGCATGAATTTTTTAATAAAAATTTATTACCAAATTTGCAAATCACTTCAAAATTTCTACTCCATATTCATTATCCAATCACTTTAAAATCATCATGCTAATCATTCCATCAAGCAAAACATTGCAAAGGAAATAATTTTTATTCAAAAGCATGGGCAATGAGGACCGGGAAAATACAGGGGATTAGGGAATAACTTATGGTGAAGATTGAAGACAAAGTCAACGAGTCGAAGACTGAAATCTGAAGTCTGAAGATCGCTGTCGTCTGTCGCTGTTGATGAAAAATGAAGAGGAAGTCGTGAGCCACTGAGTCGTCGATCTCAAAGATTGTCTCTTTAGAGTTTAGAGATTAGGAATTTAGGGTAAATTGTAAAACATGGACGACAGGATAAGTGATGTGGAGTTGTGGACTATGAAGTGTGGACAAATGGCATGTTGCTATTGGTCTGGAGGAAAGATATATTGCACTATTGTAGTGCAATATATGTTTCTGTTGAAATCGTAAAATCGGTACCAAAATCATGATTTTTTGCGATTTCATCCGATTTCACTCGATTTTAACCTGATTTTATCAATTTTCGAGTTTTTAAGGTGATTCTATACGTTAAGCATATATTAACTCGTAAAATCACATGATTTTACGAGTTAAATCATGATTTTAACAACTTTGCTTCCACTGCTAGTAATAGTAACGAATGGATAATTGATTCTAGAGATACAGACCACTTGATTTTTGACAATGTATGCATTCAATCTTTAAAACCTTCTGAACAACATATTATATCCATAGCAAATTGTACGTCTTCTTCTGTTATTGGGGAAGGCTCTGTCACCTCATTGAAAACATAAGCCTTGATTCTGTATTAGTTGTTCCAACTCTTAATCATAACTTACTGTCAGTGGCTCAAATAACTCTCACTTTGCAATGTATTATGGTTGTTTGGCCTAACCTTTATGTTTTTAAAGACATTCAAACTCGAAACACAATTAGTTATGGTACTAGAAGGGGGAAACTCTATTATCTGGATTTAACGCCAACAAGTTCTCATCAGTTAGCTCAAGCATTCTCCATAAATAAATCTACAGATCCTCATTAGTTAGCTCAAGTTCTTTCCATGAATGAATCTGCAGACTCTAAGATTTGGTTGTGGCATCGATGTTTGGGTCACTCATTCTTTAGATACTTAAAGAAATTGTTGCCAAAACTCTTTACTCAACTATCTGCCTCAGATTTTTTAAGTGTGATGTGTGTGAATTGGCTAAAAGCCATCGAGTTCCTTTTCAAATAGGTATGAATAAAAGTCCAGCACCTTTTATGATTATCCATTTCGATGTATAAGGTCTAGCAAATACCTCATTTCTTAGTGATAAATGGTGGTTTATTTTTTTTATTGATGATTACACCCATATGACTTAGATTTGCTTAATGAAATCCAAAAGCACAGTTAGTTCATTGTTCAAACAATTTCACAAAATGGTAGCCACTCAATATCATTCTACAATACAGGCTCTCCACAGTGACAATGGTGGAGAATTTGTTAATCACGAGTTAAAACAATACCTAGTTGATCGTGGAATTGCTCATTAAACTACTTGCCTTTACACCCCCTCAGTAAAATGGGGTTGCAGAGCATAAGAACCGCCACCTTCTTGAAGTTGTACGAGCTTCCCTGTTCGAAGCTCCTATGTCAACTAGATATTGGGGTAAAGCCATCACAGCTGCAACATATCTCATCAACCGACTACCCTCGAGTACATTACAATTTTAGACTTCATTAAGAGTTCTTCATGAAGCCATAAATTCACCTATTATGCCGAATCTGCTACAAAAAATCTTTGGATGTATAGCCTTTGTTCATCTTCACAAACCATTAAGGAATAAACTAGAACCTCGAGCTCTTAAATGTGTCTTTGTTGGTTATGCTCAGCATCAAAAGGGTTATTGTTGTTATCATCCTCCAACTCACAAACTGTATGTCACTTTTGATTTTGTATTTTCATGAAGACAGAATGTATTACTCGACTCCTGAGCCCTTAATTCAGGGGGAAACAAAAACGACTTGCAGACTCATAATGATGACTTGTATCACTTGGATATTACAAGTGGTAAGTATTACAGTAATACACATCCACATAATTCATAAAATGGAAACAGTCAATATCATATAGAAGGAGTACAACTAGAACCGCAACCAACTACTTACAAATGACGACTAAATAGAAATGGAGCAACAAGAATCTCAGCCATCTCAGTCATCAGTTACCCTCTTCATAATGTACCAATGGATCAATTGCTTCCTGAGTTTGAATCCGTGTCTAAATCTTAGGTAAATACTGAAACTCAACTCAAAATTCTGCCCTATAGAACCACAAGAGGAAAACCCAAAGTTGACTATGAACCACTTCTCACTTCTAAACCTCATTATCTCATGAATAATTTTATGTCCTACCATAGACTATCAAAGGAAAATAAAGCTTTTGTGAATCAATTAGCTACTATATCTATTCCTAGTAGTGTGAAGGAAGCCTTGAAAGATCCTAAGTGGAGAGAAGCTATGAATGAAGAAATGAGATCCCTCTAGAAGAATTCAACATGGGAAATGGTTAACTTACATGCAGAAAAGGTACTGGTTAGATGCAGGTGGGTGTTTACCATTAAATATAAAGTAGATGGCACAATTGAAAGGTTTAAAGCAAGGCTAGTAGCCAAAGGATATACTCAAACTTACGGGATTGATTATATGGAGACTTTTGCACCAGTGGCCAAGATCAATACTCTGTGAATCCTACTATCTCTGGCTGTGAATCTTGACTGGCTCCTATACCAATTTGATGTAAAAAAATGTGTTTTTGTATGGGGATCTCCAAGAAGAAGTATATATGGAATTACCTCCTTGATGTATTATTCAGATCAAAGGAAGCACACAAATATGTAGATTAAGGAAGTCCCTATAAGGGTTAAAGCAGTCCCCGAGAGCATGGTTTGGGAGGTTCATAAATTTTATGAAGTCTATTGGATACAAGTAAAGCAACTCAGATAATAAGTTTTCAATAAGAAAGCAATTACAACTCTTATTATATACGTTGATGATATGATAGTAACTAGAAATAATCCTGAAGAGAAGAAAACATTATAGAGTCATCTTGCCCAAGAATTTGAAATGAAATCTCACGGCCAGTTAAAATACTTTCTTGGCATTGAAGTATTAAGATTGAAAGAAGGAATCTTCTGTCTCAAGGAAAGTATGCCTTAGTTTGTTGAAAGAAATAGGTATGATAGTGTGTAGTCCAGTCAATACTCCTATAGAAGAAAATCTAAAATTAAGTATACATCCACATCAAATCCATACCAATAAAGAACGTTATCAGTGATTAGTGGGACAGTTAATGTATCTTGCACATACCTACCCTGATTTAGCCTATGTTCTAAGTGTGATTGGTCAGTTTATGCACTCCCTACATGAAGAGCATATGAAGGTTGTCACACGTATCTTGCATTACTTAAAATCATCTCCAAGTAAAGGGATTTTGTTTAAGAAGGGAGACAACTTAAAGATCGAAGGGTATACTGATGTTGATTGGGCTGGGTCAATAGAATATCGACGATCTACATCTGGATATTGACATAACTAAAAGATTGATGTCTTCTCCTAAGAGCAGGAGTGTCGAAGTAATAAATAACCCGGTAAGACCAGGGTTGAACCACAGGGAGGTTAATTGTATAAATTATAAATAACAACAACAACAACAACAATAAAGAGAGCTTTAAGATGTGATATTGATATGAAGATTAAACAAGGATAAAATAATTATCAAGGTTAAAGGATCCACTAATGGTATTTCAAACAAGTATAGTATAAACTCTTTTTATTACTCAACTAAAAACCACACACAAAGGAGGTTCCAATCGGATTATAAATTGTTAACATGATTACATTAGTTATCTTATTCGAATAATGTTAATACTTGTAAATGTTGTCAGGCATTCATGATTATAACTTATGTTAACAACAAATCAAGTTCCTTTCATAGCACAGGTGTCGATTATACCATACGGTTGGGCTATGAAAGTATCAAGTATTTGTTGTACCAAGGGCTATACAACATAAATATAGATTAACCATTTAACAAACAAAGTATTAAAAGTAAACAAGATAACAAATATAAAATATGTTAGTATCAAACATTAAGGTCCATGTTGAGTTTATATTATATTTATTCTTACACCATTAGTGTAACCTTTTCACCTTAACATGATATACTTAGCTAAACATAATGAAAGAGAGAAACATAAATAAACAAGGAAAGGAAATGAAAAGTATAAGAAAGAGATTAATATAAGCAAAACTTAAGCATTACAAAATATATAGAGAGAGCAAGAGAATGATCTTGATCTGAAAACCAAGATACCTAAATACATGGCAAATGCCTTCTTTTATTTGAAAAAATTCGAAACTATTGATTTGTTGACTAATTATTGAGTGGGTGGCCACATCTTGACTTGGTGACAATCCTTATCTTCTTGTATGCCAAAAACGTCATTAATAACGTCATAATTTGAACAGACTTAAACCATGAAAGTTCTAGGAAATTGTCTCAGCTTTCCAGGAAAAAACAGTTAAGGTCATTTGGACTTCTAGAACTTGAGATATGAGCTGAACATTGAACAATGTCTGAGCTGCAAGACAGATTCAAACTTCTCCGTTGTTGCTACAATTTGGACTTGAAAACGGCCTTTTTAAATCTTGGACTCCCATGAAAGTTTTAGATCTATGTCTTAGCTTTCCATCCATGTAAGGTAGACCTAAATCCAAGATCTACAACTCCAGATATGACCCAATGACCGAACAGTGTTCCAGTTTGGACTGAACCAGCATCTCTTTTTCAAGTTTGGCCCTCTCTTTGTCCTTTCAATTTTAGTACTTAAACTCATCAATCAATCCTTTCATTTATGTGATAGGCTTGTATTTAATATGAATATTTACCATAAATTAAAGGTATTTTATGGTATCAGACTTGTTATTATAAAACATGGTTTAGTTAAAGAGTTATTGATACTTCAAGTTCAAAATGATGATATAAAACCTTGATAAAAATACACTTTTAAGTATTAATCAGATACTTTACATTTTTAGGGGAAATTTGGTCATTTGGAGAAGTAAGAAACAAGAAGTGGTGGCTAGATCGTCAGCTGAAGTCGAATACAAGGGAATGACCAAAGCAATATGTGAATTATTATGGATCAAGAATTTGATGCAGGAATTACACATTGAGCAAACAAGCCCTATGAAATTTTATTGTGATAGTAAGGCGGCATGCGATATCGTCCATAACCCAGTTCAACATGATAGAACTAAACACGCTAAGGTTGATAGACATTTTATCAAAGAATAGTTAGAAAAAACAATTATTGAAGTACCTCATGTTCGGTCTCAAGATCAGCTTGCCGATGTACTAACCAAGGCAATGTCAAACCAAGCTTTTAATATCAGTCTCAACAAATTAGGCATGAGTGATAACTATAGTCTAACTCAAGGGGGAGTGTTGACATTCTAGTCTAGGATTCTTTCCCACGTGATGGACTATCAGTTGCCAGTACTAAGGCTTCTACTCCCTTTGTATATTCTTGGTTGTTACGTATATAGGGTAGAATTGTATATCAGTTTGTTAGAGTCCGTAATTATAGGGATCTATCCTTAGATTTTAGGACTATCATGGTTGTTAGACTTCTCATGTAAATAGATATTATATGAACTGCTGCTGCTGCTACTTAAAGACAAGCATTGTGAATTGCAGGGGTAACTGAATGAATAAAAAAACATAATTTTATCTCACATAATTTTATCTCGTTTTAGGTTTACCTTGGGAATGGCAAAAGTTAATAAGGTGCGATGCAAGGCTGATTCCCGGCGGCACAGAGTGATGCCATATGTGTTGTCACCTTGCTCCTGGAAGGCTGGTAAAGATTGCCACTTGAAGAAAAACCATTCAAAAGCTTCAGAGAAAAAAGATCGGGAAGGTGCAACCTGCTCTGTTTGTCTGGAGCATCCTCACAATGCAGTGCTTCTCCTTTGCTCCTCTTATAACAAGGGCTGCCGTCCATATATGTGTGCCACTAGTCGCCGTTTTTCCAACTATCTTCAACAATACAAGAAATCTTATACAAAAGCAACTCCTACAGAAGGGGTTCGGCACGAAAACAGTTCAATGGATCATTCAAGTTTCAGCTTGCATGCGGAGCTGACCTATGAGAGGGTGGAGGTTCCAGAACTTTTATGCCCACTTTGTCGAGGGCAGGTTAAGGGTTGGACAGTGGTGGAACCAGCTCGTAAGCTTCTCAATGCCAAGAAAAGAACCTGCATGCCGGATAAGTGCTCATTTGCTGGAACATATAAGCAGCTCAGGAAGCATGTTAAGGCAAAGCACCCTTTGGCACGACCCCGAGCTGTGGACCCTGTACTCGAAGAAAAATGGAAGAAGCTTGAATGTGAAAGAGAGCGAAACGATATAATCAGCACAATTATGTCATCGAAAGCAGGGGCACTAGTACTTGGTGATTATGTGATCGAGCCGGGGTATAGTGGTGCTCATAACGATTACGATTCTGATTCTGATTCATCCCTTGGTGATGGTTTCTTATCTTTGGGGTCGTTTGATAGAGGGCAGAGTAGTGGCACCCGCTTTCGTAATGAATATCACCTGGACTATGAGTCACTGGATGAGGAGGATTATGGGATGCGCCGATCTGGGGCTATGGGTTCTGCAGCAATATCTGGACATGGTTTTCACAGGATACTGCTGGAGAGACCAAGGAGGCAGTGGTCTATATACAGGTAGTAGAGGTCGAAGTTATTGAACACAATTGGGGTTAATAGGGACCTTGATCAACCATCTCAAATTGGTTTCTCAACATTTTTTTCCTCTTCCATCATGTGCCACCCGTGATGGTTGCCTATGTACCCTGATGTGGTGCTGTGATTGTTGTCAAATAAGTGGTTTCCAACAAATAGGAAGAATTTCTGGTATTTCAAAAAAAGAACTATAACTTGCTGCCCTGATGCCACTATCGATTTTCAGGTCCATCCTTTCCTGCTTCTTGCTTAGGAACTCGAGAACTGGAGAACACAAAGGATGGTAGCAACTCGACATAACTACTAAACATCAGCAAGACAGACTATGAATTACATGTTCTTTGTTGAAACTTGAAATACCCAGTCTATATTGAACATTCGGGATGTCAAAGTCTGGTGTGCATAATTGGCTTCGAATCTCAACTACCTCGTTTTGGATATGTCTGTGTTACAGCATGACGGTTCGCTGGCAGTTTTGAAGCAATAGAGAAGATTGCAGCAGAATAAAAGACCAGACAGTTAGCAACAAGTTTTGCACGTGGAGGAATTAATTCACACGTGATGTTACTTGTTAGCAAAGTAGTTTGTAGTTGGATTAGTTAGTTGGATGAGAAGACAATATTGTATAAATGCTGGTGTATCAATTCCTTGGAACTCAAGTAAAAACTAATGAACAATTTGCAGAATTCTGCATAAACTCTTCTCCTTACAATTTCTTCTACTTCTCCCTTTCTTTTTCTAGTAACTTGTAAGGAAACTCCTTACAATTGGTGTCAAAGCCTCTTTTGGGGTAAAGAAATTTGTAGAAAACAATAAGATCAAGGCTATTGAAGAACATGGAAGGAAACTAGATGAACAAATTCAACAGTTGCAAGCATTGACAGAGAAGCATAACAAGAAATTTGATCAAGTCAATTCACATGGAGGTGATCTTGGCCATTCTAAAGACTAATTCAGAAAGTCAAGAAGTTGAAAGGACTAATACAAGTCCTGGAGAATTGATTCCAAATCAGATGATGAACCGGCGAGGGAATGAGATTCTGAATCAAAGATATGATGGAATGGGACTCATAATTTAGTTGATGAAAAACATAAATTGCAGGAAAATATATGTTGCTCTTGATATTACAATGTTTGAAATAATATATATATTATTTTCACTTTAGTTTATAACAAGTATTTTTTATTTTTTTTGGAACTAACTTAAAATAGTAATTTTTCCGTTCATCAAATTATGTTAAAAACTTATTTGTAATCATTGTAAAAAAGACAATTCAATGCTAAGAATATAATTTAATTAAATTATGATTTACCCTGTCATTAAATCATCTCTTTAATACTACAATAAACAATTATATGTCAGATAAAATATTGACACCAACACAAAGTTAAAACTTATCATAGTTGAAAATGCAAGATAATAATTTCATCATAATATACATTTTGTTTATTATTGAATCCTTATATCTTCATCATTAAATCCATTTTTTAGGAACATAACTAATTCCCAATTCTCTATACTATGTATGTTTTAAGTATTATATTATTTTTTCAATAATAACATTTTCTTCCATAATGTTAAAAACTCATTTATTCAATAAAGCATTTTTTGGTATACTTTTTAATAAAAATCACTCTTTTGTTAATTAATTTTATTCAATTTATAAAAAAAATACTTTACTCTAATTTGTTAATTTTTTATTGTTACAAATTATTAAATAGTATAAAATAATTTATATTTCTTTTATGATTCATTTTTTTCGTATCAATTTGATGAAATTAATAAAAAGCCAAACTTTTAATAAAATTACATTCTAAGAAGTATTTTGAAAAAAAAAATATATATATATATATATATAAGAGTAAAATAAAGAAAAAATGAAATTATGATATTTTTAAAGGGGAATTTATAGAAGAAAAAAATAACTTGATTTTGTCTCCGTCTTTGTTCCCTTCCC
Organism: Populus nigra; assembly: GCF_951802175.1. Classification (NCBI taxonomy): domain Eukaryota; kingdom Viridiplantae; phylum Streptophyta; class Magnoliopsida; order Malpighiales; family Salicaceae; genus Populus; species Populus nigra. The sequence goes on along the minus strand of NC_084856.1, from coordinate 7,182,364 downwards.
TTCTTCCCTTTTTTTTTTAAGGGATAGAAATTGAATACAAATTATCCATGAAACATATCTTATCTCCGCAACCAAACACATTTATGTTTCAATTATTTTCATCTCTTCCGACTAGAGATATATAGTATCCAAATACCTACTAAAATTAAAGCTTAACTATAGAGGGAATTTTGATTTAATAAACTTTAAATATCAATATTTGATTGACAATGTATAGTGTAAAAAATTGTTTTAAATAATAAGCTAAACAAACCTAACTAATAAAACTCAAATTAAATAAATATATCAAATATAATTAGAAAATAAATTCAAAAATAACAAGAGGAATAAAGAAAAATCTGAAACAAAAATCTTCAAACTTAATTTAGGCAAAAACCAAATGACCTCAATTGTTTACAGTGAGTTGACTTTTTATAAAACAAGTGTGTTGAACATTCATGTCAAAAAAGAGAGGAAGAAAAAGCCTATAAAATACTGACTATTAGTATTCGTTGTGGCCTAAACTATGTATATACCAGAAAATGAAGTTTCTTAGCAATTCTTCAAAAAATGAATATAATCCCAAAATAAAATGATGTATCAGAATATTGAACAAAGTACAATAGACATCATGGAGAAGAGGTAACAAAATAATTTTAGTCGAGATTCCATCGCATCTTATATATGTAATAGATTATTGATCATATTATGTCGTAGATCAGGTCAATTTTTTTTTATTATAAAAAGATGATACCAATATTTTTAAAGAAGAAAGATATTAAACACGTGTTATTGACTTGACTGAGCTCAATAAACTCAGTTAATTTAATAACATGATTTAAAAAGAAGACATCAATGGTAAATAAAGTTATAATTAGTTATAAAAAATGAGTTGACAATATTATACTCGGGAAGAGAAAGAAGAAAAGCTTATTGAAAACTCAATGTTACTTCATTGTGAACACCACCCCCACCACAAAAAAAAAAAAAAAGCTCACCAAAAAATGGTTTAATGCCACTATAAAAAGCTACAGGACAACACTGAAAGAGATCTCACACACCACCACGCCAACAACCCGAAAAGCAAACAAAGCAAAATATCATGAAATGGGCATCTCATGCTGATAATTAATCAAGTAGTTTAATTTAATTTAAAAGAAAAGATAAATTTAGCAAAAAAAAATGACAATAAAAAAGACCCGAGATAACCTAGATCATTTTAAAAATTAATAAAAAAATCCTATGGAAAGAAAATAAAAAGAAATAATAGTGCCTAATCTTTAATTAAATAAATACTGAAGGATAAAACTAAAAAAAAACATGAGCTTAAAAAAAAATCCATGGTGAATCTCTTAAACCTAGGTAAATTTCCTAAACTCATACCCTATGAAATCCTAAACTTAGTTTCAATCAATAAGCTCAATTCCAAATTAATTTAACATAAAACGATGAAATCGAAAAAAAAATATCAATTTTAAAACAAATTTCAAAGAAACAATATCAATCAAAATAATAGGAATTAAATATGATAGGAAAAAAATTTAAGAGGTTGAAATCATAAAAAAAAATAAAAATTATCTCAAATTAAACAAATAGCAATCAAATGAATAAAGATCAAATATGATAGGAAAAAAAATAAATGAGAATTATATCATAAAAAAATAAAATTTAAAAATTGTCTCAAATTAAAAAAATATCAATAAAAAAAAGGGGACCAAATCTAATAGATTAAAAAAATTAAAGGATGATGAAATTTTAAAAAAATCTAATTTTATAAATAACTTTAAATAAAAAAATATTAACCAAAAGAACATTGATCAAATCAAAAGGAAAAACAAATTAAAGTGTTGCTATGAAATAATTGGAGAGTTATGCATGAAAATCAAAGAGGAAAGAAAAAAAAAATCATCGACGTCATACTGGAGATTCGTTGTCCACATGCGTTGTCTAAGGATGGAAAGGCTATTGAGATGATTCTAACACCGTCAATATGCATCATACATGCCAATCACTTTCACTTTCAAATAATATTTTATATCTATTAAAATGCCAATTTTCCCCTCAGCCCATTTGATCATAATAAAAAAAAATAGAAAAAAATATAGAAAAATACCCCAAACACTAGTTAAAAAAAATTTAAATTTAAAGATAATTAGACCATTTTATTATGCTTTAAACAATGAAAAGTCAAAACAACCTCTAAACATCAATCTAATATTTTTTTACTTCTAAAGTAAGCTAGTTATTTACTGTGGAAAAAGAAATAGAAAGACTTTATTTTTTTCAATAGCTAAACTAATTGTTTTTATTTCTAAGAATAAAAAATCATCATTCATTATTTTATTATTATAATGTATAGTGAAATGAATCTAGAGCTATCTTTCTATATATATATATATATATATATATATATATATAGAACTCTTAATATTCAAGAAAGGAGCCATCGTAGTTGAATGTGGAAGCTAAATGTAGACATGACTTTTCCATGCACCAAACAACAAGAAGGGAGGGTGGCCGAGCAAGGGCCAAACAATGGGCTCACCACAAGAGAGGCAGGCGCTATCCCCTTGGACGCGGCGTTGGCTACCTCAAGTAGGAACCTTTTCTTTGTCCCACTTGAGTTTTTAAATTGTGCCTCCGTTGTTTGTTCCTAGGGGCGACAATCAACCGTTCTATCGATTCTACAGTTCCAGTCTGTTCATATTCTATTAAATGTATATACTAGCCTCCTATTCGCTCTATACTGTGTGCCTTAGATTTTAAGTTAATTTTTTATGTAGAAAAATAAAACGGTTGATTCAAGACGAGATAATTTTTTTAATTGGAAAACAAAAGGATATTTTTTATTCTTCATGGAATCAATGAAAAGAGATATTAATGTTAATTGAATAATAAAACAGGAAGTTGATATTCTTAGTTAAAAATAATGATAGATGTAAATGCAAATATTTTATATCAACTACCTATTTTATTTTACAAGTTTTAATTTAATTTATATTAAAGGTTAAGTTCTGTTGTTAATAACAAAAGGTTTTCTTTTTTATAAGTGCACAATTAAAATACAACTCATTTATATAAAATATAAGAGAAAACAATTGTTGGTAAATTATAATAATCTTTTCAAAATATTGTGAAATTAATATAATATTTAAAAATATCAATCAACATTTAAAAAAAATAAGCCAAATAGTTTCAAAGCTAATAGAGAGTGTATCAATTAATATTTAAATAGAAAAATTTAACAAAAAAAATTAGAAAAAAAAAAACCAAATGCTGCTAGGTCAAGCTCATAAACCTTGCAAGTCATCAAATAGCCTAGGCTAGCGCACCTAGCTTTGTGTTTTTTTTTTTTAAGAAGCGGCATCCACTTAATGACTTGTTGCATTGTTAACTAGTTTCTAATTGGAAAATATGGTCAGACATCAAAGAATCCAAGCTTGTGTGTCTAGCAATGTTTTTTTTTTCTTTTTTTTTTTCAAAGGAGAGGGTATTTTCTAAAGTTATTATAAGGAAAATAATTTAAAAACACCATAAGAACTGTGATAAATTCATTCCCAACCTTAAAAACCCTAAAGTCATTATAAAAAGTGAAAATTCACTAAATAAAAAATTTAAATGAATGCATATTTACTTCTACAACATGTTTATAAGGAAAAATCACTTCCATTAAACTTATCTCAAGAGACAAACCCCTTGACACCAATAATGATCTTTTTTTATTATTGAAATGTGGTTAACCATCAACTTTCTCTCTCATATCCTATTGTGTGATGATTTTATTTCACCTATCTCAAATCCGTAAACTAAATATGGATAAAATAAAGTTTTGTACCAAAAATAAAATTTCATAACTATAGGGACCTAAGATAAATTTAAAGCATAATATAAAGACTAAAGATAACTTTTCCATGCAAATTTGAGATTGGCCACCATGGTTTCGTTTCTCAATTTGTCTTAATGCTACAAATTAAAATTATACTTTCTTAAATTAACCTACAATCAAGCTCTAAAATCTTATCAAAGTCTTCATATCTTAAGAAAATACAAAAAATAAAAGCACACAACTGGAAAAAAAAAAAACAGGAAAAAGAACACAGATGAAATTGAAAATAATGCCTAAAATGAAAAAAAAAAAAAACTAATGTAGTCTCTAGTAATTTGTGAGATTACTATTATAAACCCCAAGCCTTTTAGTTTCTTTTAATATAAATGTTATTATTTTTTTCTTTTAAGGTAAGATTTTAACTTTTAAAGAAGTTAATGTAACACAGTTATAGGTGTTTTAATATATTTTATAAATTCTACAACATTGTTGTTTTAGGTATTGTTGTGAGTAAGCTTAAAATAACCGAGTAATGAAAATAACTGAAAAAAATAATTAAAAAATGAAATCAAGATAAAAAGCAAAATAGATGATTAAAAAATATTTTAAAAAAATCTAATTTGGTTTGAATTTAATTTTGATAGTCTAAAATCAACCAAATCAAACTTACACTGAGTTGAGAAAACCAGAATTAAACTAGTATATAAAAAAAATTGATATGAAACTCAAACCTAAAAGCTAAAACCCTAAAAGTAAATAGTAACCACCCACCCTGACCCTCTCTAGCCCAACACAACAACCACTCTTATCCTCCCCTGTCATATAGTGAGCTAGCATAACATCACCTCCTCCCCCCTCCCTTCCCCCTCCATCACCCAACACAATAACCACCCTTATTTTTTTTTATTACAAAACTAACTAGCATAGCACTAGCCTTCTCCTTCTTTCTCACCTAAAATAGTTGCAACCATCATCTTTTTTTTTCTTACTTAGCACAACAAACACCATCCTCCATTTCTCTTGCCCAACACACCACCTATCTCTCTCATGACAATCCATTTCCACTTTATCTCTATCACTTTTATGTTGAGTAATTTTATTATATAACTTGAAATTAGAAACTATCAAGGCCATAAATCTATTTCATCTATATTACCTTATTAATTTAGTTCCTTCCCCCCATAAAAAATCAAAAAACTTTATTGTGTTTCTTAAGATTTAGGGATTTATTAATATACCCATTAGTACACCTATATGTTGAGTGGACAATATTTGAATTTTTAGAGTTATTTCAAGTATGGATAATATTCGAGATGGATTCATCATTATTTATAAGTATATCTTTTATGTAATCTACTTCATGTTTTTCTTATAATGCATCATCTAAATGAAACCTTGAATAATCTAAGTAACTTGATAATGTATAGATGTTTTTCTTTAATCTTAGTAATCAAATATAAATATTTTTTAAGGGCTTGACACTACAACTCTGAAGAAACACTTTGGAAATTAATTAATGAAATTGAAAGATGAAGAAAAAATAAACCAAAGCTCAAAATAACCCAAAAAAGCCCACAAACCTTTTTTTTCAAGGCAAAAAATATTAAGCCTGAAAAGCCCAAGCCATTAAAAAAAAGACTAATTAAATGATCCATAGGCTTAACTAGTCATATAGAGAAGATAACCAAACTAAATTAGTAAGTTTCAACTAGTTGGTCAATTAGATTTAACTTCTAATTTAAAAATAATGATTCGATCAGTTTTTTACCCAAACTAAATTTAACATATATTCTATTATCCCTAAGTGTTTTTCACTTGAAAGCTTATCATATAAAAATAAGAAAGTAAAAAAAAATTGCAAATCCTATTTATATGTGATAAGCTAGGGATTAACACCTCAACATTTGGACCGAACTTAAGTATAGTTAATGGACCTATGATTAGGCTCAGGATTAGATTCATGATAAGACCTAGGATTTCACCTGTTTATCATTAAGCCTTGATATGAGACACGAGGCAAGACCCATTAAAATCACTAGCAGAAAGCTTAGTAGGCCACCAATTTCATCTTGGCATGCTGTGTTCGCATAGGATTTTGACCCTTTTAGGTCTAGGTACCTAAAAGGGTGAGTGACCCCCAAGATGATCTAGTTGGCGTAACTAGCCCAAAAGATGGTCTAGTTGGCTCAACTAAAAGAACCCCCAAGGTGGCCTAATTAGCCCATTATACATCATTTTTCTATATATTTGATGTACATTTATTAGGGTAAACTCATATCCAATGCTCTCTTATCTAAATAAAGAGCACTTAAATTTGATTTTCCATATATGCCCTCTATATTATTGGTATTTAGTATTGAATGGTAATGTGACTCTCTTGCTATAATTGGATTCATAGAATAGTGTTGAGGCATGTCTATACCAAAACATGATTCATCTAACACTATCATTTATCAATCAACAGTGTAACCACTCACCATTATAGGATATTATCTCGTATAATTATCCCTAAACTAGACCAAACAATGTTCTCCCATATATTCTCTCCACTCCATGCACGTTTTATGTTTAATAGATATAAAAAAAAAACCCATGAGACACGAAGTAAGGTTAATTCCAAACAAACACTCACACACACATTTTTTTTTTCTTCTTCACACAACACTTACATTTATCTTATTCTTCATTCCTCTCCATAATACAATATACACAACCTTTAAAGTTGCATTTCTTTACAACTTAACTAATTTAAGCATCGTAGGGTCCTCACATTTCCATGGAGGAATTTTTTTATTGGATGTCATGAACTTATAAAAGTGTTTTTCTCATTCATCCTCGTAACCTAGTTATCAATTATTAAGAAACTTAAATCTAGTAAGGCTTATTGCAAAACTTGTTAGTGGTTTGTGGTTTTCTTTGTTAGGAACTTGAAAAAAAGTTAGTTCATTTCTTTTTTCGATAAAAATTTTAGCTCTTTCATTAAAAATAACCCAAAACATTTAGGATATAATAGAGCTATAAATCTCTCAACACAAGAGCACTATCAGCTTTCGAATCTTAAACATGTAGCCCAATAATTGAGAATAAGTATTTAGGCTATGTTGGCTATACAATAGTAACTCAAGGCCTTACATGTTCCTTAACATGTGATTCCATCATGAAGACCACTATATGCACCACTTAGTATAAGGAGGCATCTTTAATTACATAAAGAGATAAGTTAGAATGAAATGTAGAAAAGTAAGGATCATCGCTCTCTAATTCCACCTAAAAGACAATATCATCATCATGAAAAGAATTCTCAAAGCAAGTAACTATAAGAGTCTAGAGACAAAGCAACAAGCAACCATAACCATAAAATTAGATGACACCATTTTTATTACTTCTTAGGATATTTTTTGGGCTATTCTAACCATAAAAGGTTTTATAAGGAATTTATGCCATTTTTTATATAGACCTTTGATGTGGAAGCATACAACCCCTATCAAGTGAGAGATTCTTAACAAAAATGAACCTAAATATTGATGATATGCTCACAAACCTAAGAAAATACATGCAAAATATATGTATAAAATTAAAGTTAGTCATTCAAGACTTCGACTTCATATGTAAGATCCTCTCGACCATATTTTGCATGCCAAAATGGATGTGGTATCATAACTTGAAGCCCAAATTAATTCTTGTTGACACGACCAAAAAATTGATGTCTTTTCCCAAGTGCAGGAGTGTTGAAGTAATAAATAACCCGGCAAGACCGGGGTTGAACCACAGGGAGGTTACTTGTATAAATTATAAGCAACAATAATATAACAACAATAGTAACAAGAACAACAATAATAATAGTAGTAGTAGTAGTAGTAATACTAGTAATAGTAATAGTAGTAGTAGTAGTAGTAGTAGTAGTAGTAGTAGTAGTAGTAATAATAATACCAATAATACTATTAATAATGATAATAACAAAGATGAAGAAGAAGAAGTTGATGAGAACTTTGAGATGGAAGATTAACGTAAGGATTAAACAATGATAACAACAAATGTCAAGGTTAGAGGATCCACTAATGGTACTTCAAACAAATATAATATAAACTCTTATTATTCAATTGGAAACCACACACAAAGGAGGTTCCAATCAGATTATAAATTGTTAACATGATTACATTAGTTATCTTATTCGAATAATGCTAATACTTGTAAATGTTGTCAGGCATTCATGATTATAACTTATGTTAACAACAAATCAAGTTCCTTTCATAGCTCAGGTGTCGATTATACTATACAGTATGGGCTATGAAAGTGCCAAGTATTTGTTGTACCAAGTGTTATATAACATAAATCTAAATTAACCATTTAACAAGCAAAGTATTAAAAGTGAACAAGATAACAAATACAAAGCATGTTAGTATCCAACATTAAGGTCCATGTTAAGTTTATATTATACTTATTCTTACACCATTAGTGTACCCTTTTCACCTTGACATAATTAACTTAGCTACACATAATGAAATAAAGAAACATAAATAAACAAGATAAGAATATAAATGAGAAAGAAGTTAACTAAGTAAAGGAAAAGAAATGAAAGGCATAAACTTGATATTAATGAAAGCAAAACATAAGCAATACAAAGAGAGAAAGCAAGAGCATAATCTTGATCTGAACACCAAGATGCCTAAATACATGGCAAATGCCTCCTTTTATAGGCCAAAATTCGGAACTATTGATTTGTTGACTACTTGATGAGTGGGTGGCCACATCTTGACTTGGTGACAATTCTTATCTTCTTGTCTGCCAAAAATATCATTCATGACGTCATAATTTGAACAAACTTAAATCATGAAAGTTCTAGGAAATTGTCTCATCTTTCCAGGGTAAAAATTTGAAATCATTTGAACTTCTAGAACTCGAGATATGGGCTGAACACTGAACAGTGTCTGGGTTGCAGGACAGATTCGGACTTCTTCGTTGTTGCTATAATTTGGACTTGAAAACGACATTTTTAAATCTTGGGCTCCACATGAAAGTTGTAGGCCTATATCTTATCGTTTCATCCATATAAAATGGACCTAAATCCAAGATCTACAGCTCCAGATATGACCTAATTACCGAACAGTATTCCAGTTTGAACTGCACCAGCATCTCTTTTCTAAGTTTGGCCATCTCTTTGTCCTTTCAATTTTAGTACTTCAACTCATCAATTAATTCTTTCATTTATGTGATAGGCCTGCATTTAAGATGAACATTTACCATAAATTAAAGGTATCTTATATAATTAGATATGTTATTATAAAACATGCTTTAGTTAAGGAGTGATTGATACTTCAAGTGCAAAATGATGATATAAAACCTTGATAAAAATGCACTTTTAAGTACTAATCACTTGTTTTCAAGGATCTTTCTTCCAAGCTCTTAGCCAATTTTAGTATAATTATCATACCATAAAATGCTCTAATAAACTTCTCACCATCATACAATAGGATGATATATAAGGGCACTAGAGCATACTTAAAAAGATTTAATAAAGAAATGTTCAAGATAAAAGGTTTGTTTGAGCTTGTGGCCACTTAGACCTTGATAAATAGGGTCAATGCTCCAACTTTATAGAAAGATCTTCATGCCCTCCTAAAATGAACACTTTTAAAGGTCAATCATATCATGGAAAACATATTCGAGTAAAGAAAATGAGTGTGCTGAGAATAAAGAAGGACCAACATAACATGACATATCTCCGAGTAGTCTTTAAAAGCTAAAGTGGAACAAAAAAGGATCAGTTCATAGTCATCTAGCATTTTCTAAAATTTAATCCATATCTCTTAATGTTACTTCAAACATAAGTTGTTGTTGTCTTTAAAGAGAAATATTTTATGTAATACTCTCCCCTTATAAAAGGTGACTTGCAGATGCATGATTTTAAGAAATATTAATTCCATAAAGATAAGAGACACAACACAAAGAATTGCTACAATAAAAAAAAAGTAAGGAGTTTGATCAATAAGGATTAACTATAAGAATTTATTAAGAGAGAGTCCAAGCCTAAGAAAAGAAAATGGGAGGCCTCCATACCTTATAAGGTGTTGTTTGATATCAATATGGTCATAAGGCTCTCAACAAGAAGACACTCCAGCTAGGAGAGAAAGACTTATGTAAAATAGATGTTTCTCATCTTTTATATCCATTGACACAAGCCTATAATATTCACATTCGAGGATATGAGATTTATATAAATGAAATTTGTTATTAAATTAATTATAGAAGATTACAATTAGAAAAAAAAAAGTTTGAAAATAAAAAAAAATATTAAGAATTGCTACAATAAAAAAAATAATGCAGATATTTTAGTATGTTTTTGTAATATATCTTAATATCTCATTATAAATAAATAACGTCTCTAGTGGGGGGAGATGGGATATTATTTTCAAAATGTCGGATATCACCTTCCTTGTTTTAAATTTGTTGGATTCATAAAGGGTTGCGTGTTTCTCACTCTCCCACGCATGCATTTTCTGCTTTACTTCTTCTTCAGTGGTCTATATATAACTTTAAATTTTGAAGGGGGGAAAATTCACCAATAATATTTGCTTAATAACTTAACGATTATCATTAAAAAAAAATTGCTTAATAGATTTCTGACCATTGATATGTACATCTCAGACTATCAATGTGACATGGCTAGGAAAATGATCTTGCGTTGATATACACGTACTTGAATTCGCGCGCGCGCGCGTGTACTGTGTTACAGTCACGTACACGCTAATGTATAATATTCCCATATTAATTATCAATAAAAACCATGGATACAAAAATTAGAGAAGATAAATATTTGGAAAAACCTTTCATTTATTCTACGAAGTAGTCTACATTAAGCAACTGTTGCTCCAACTTGATAATAATACATATGGGAAACAGCCTCTCTTTTTCCTGTTCTTTTCAAAGAAACGAATGGAGTAACACATGCATCGATCGATCAAGCTAACATATGTACAACCTCATATTATTTTAAATAGATCCGCTCCTCTCTCATCTAAAAAACTAGCAAGGAATCCTTGATGTCATAGTTCATCTTCTCCAAGTTTGGCTGCACGGCAAATTGAATCATTGGTGGAGGACCACAAGCCAAAGCCAGAGTATCATCTGATCCTTCTGGCACATGCTCTCGCAGGATACTCTCGGTAATGAACCCAACACTGTATTGCCAGCCTTCCTTAATAGATTCTTGAATGACATGCCACACCTTTAATCTCTCATGTTCCTTAGCCCAAGAATCAAGTTCGTCCCTCAACAAAATATCGTCCTCAGTGCGGTTCGCATAGACCAAATACATTTCGGTATCGTCTTCTGGATCTTTTAAAATGGCTTGAATCAGTTGATAGATTGGTGTGATTCCTGTCCCACCAGCCAGCATAGTCAGTTTCTTGGCAAACTTGGGCTTGTCATGGACCAAAAACTTACCACGACCAACATATTCAATGTGACCCAACGGACCCTTCACGTCTATCACAGACCCCAGTGATAGTGAGTTAAGGTACTGTGACATTTGCCCTCCATTAGGGAACTTTGGATGCACGCCTTTGAAATAAACCTTGATCACAAGATCAAAGTACCCCACCACGTCGACGGTGCTAGTTGGCGTATAAGCTCGCATGCACAACTTGTCATTAACAGTAGCACATAAGAATATGTGCTTCCCCACCGGCAATCCCAGCACCTGATCCTCTGATGGCAATGCAAATCGAAAGAGACGCACATCATGAGAGAGAATTTCCTTTTTAATAAGCTTGCATGGGATTTTTTCACGTGGAACAAGAGCAACATTTCTTATTGAGGCAATTTCTTTGATAGGAGCCAAATGTACTGAGTTATTAGGAGAGGAAGCGTTTGAATCAGATGTGTATGCTGATGAATTAACCAACTCTCCGATCCGATGATCCTCAAGCATTTTCTTGGCTTTATCAGAGTGTATAGCATCAAATTCTTCAGTGCAATCAGTACCGGCATTGATTAAAATGCTGTCAGTGCCACCGGGATGGTCTTTAAGGAAGCGAGTGCAATCATAGACGTGACCATGAACAATTATCCATGCCGAATCCGCCGAATTATGTTTCTTGACTTCAGCCATTGAAAAAGTTTTTGAAGAAGTGTTCATGAAGGGGGTTGAAACACTTTTCTTCAGAGCTTGGATATTCTCCAATGATTTCTCTAGGTGCCTTTGCTTGGCCATCCACCCACCGGACTGGTTGCCTGGCACGGTGGGGTGCTCAAAAACAATCCCTATCTCACCCTTGTGACGTTTGCAGACATTTGTTTTTACCCGGAACCAGCAGTTGTTCATCATTCCCTGTTCATGATGGTACCATATTTAAAAACAAATTAGGCAACTGACTAAAATTGTGTATATATATATATATAGTCTAAAAACACTACGAGAAACTATAATTTAAAAAGAGATTTATATACGGTGCAGAGTTTTTCATGGTCAATACTGGTTTTCAATTACACCTCAAAATTTTCAGGGAGTGTAAATTTTATTTTTCACATTAGCACTAAAGCAGGTAAAATATAGGGCATTAATATATATTCAATTTCATATGAGAAATTAATTAATTACTCTTTTAAATGTGAGAATAAAAAATTAAACCTTACCTTGTTTAGGTTAGCCAATGAGTATTTTTTTATAAAAAAAGAAAGTTAAAAAAATAAATCACGTTGACTATTCAGCCTAAATAAAGATGAAGTTGGTGGGTGGGTTGCTATATTTGAACATGTCCTAGTCCTATATAATGAAAGTGACATGTGGGTCTTAAGAGCACACATAATTTGTAGAGTTGCCGGCTTGTAGGCTGTATAGAATTAGACTCCGAAGCTAAAGGCACCGATCAGAGATATATTCAGGTCACTTGGGCAGGAAATTCAAGCTGTAAATTAAAACATTGGTTAAAAGTTGACGATTTTGATAAAAGGACATGCATACATACCATGATATTCCAATTGAGCTTCTCCGGCTGGGTATTAAGGGTTTCGTCCCAGGCCCGGACGGCAATCTCTTTGGCTCCGAGGAGCTCTAGCACCTCCACCTCCAGGGACCAGAAGCACCAACACCAGTATTTGCCGTACTTGTTGGGCTTCTCTTCATGGTCCAAGCTGCAGACTTGCCACGTTTCTCCACCATCCAGAGTCACCTCTACGCGCGTCACTTTTTTCCCACCACCTTCATTTTAACAGAGACAGAAAAAAGCACGTAAGACGAAAGATTACTTTCAGCTCAAGAGGGCTCTACCTAAAAGAGGAGATTCATCCGATTTGATATATCTATATCTTTTTAAAAGAAATGAAAAACAAATCACCAGAATATGCGTAACCCCTCAGCGTGTACGGGGTCTGAGTTGTCCATGAGTTAATCGGCAGTATCTCTTCATGACACGGCGTCGTTATCACCGAGTTTATATTCAGCTCATTGATGATATACTCTGGCTTGTACCACCAGGCTACAAATTATAAAACAACAAATATACATTAGCATTTACTTTATTTACATTCCTCAATTTTGACGAGGTACCATGAAAATATGAAGGGGAAAAAAAAGGGAAGATCCTTGACACACACACACACGCACAGATATATATATATATCAAATAAAAATTAATACTATGATATATATGCTATTTATATGGAATAGAGTAGTCTAGTATATATAGTACCTTCGGCATTGGCTAGCTCTGCATCTACATGAGAGGGCAGTACTCTGTTGTCCTTGTAGTGGTAATAATTATCTGACTCTACACTGGTAACAATTATTCTCTTTAACCATTTCACCATACGCCCTCCAATAAAACCTGGTATGATCATCCTCACCGGAAACCCATGGTCCGGGGCCAAAGGCTCACCGTTTTGCATATAGGCTAAAATAATATCTCGAGATGGATCCATAGCGAACTCTTGCTTGATACTGGTCCCGTACTTGGACCCACCGCCACCTGGCAGATCCTCAGCACCTTCAAAACAAACATTGAGGGCCCCTTTTTTACGGCTATAGATCCCACACTTCTTGAGCAGCAAATGCAATGGTACACCACGCCACACTGAAGTAGACACCCCGGCAGAACCCCAGTTGAAGCCAATTGTCTGTTTTACCATGTTTTGCTCTTTGCGTCTGTTACCTGCGCAAACTAGAGTAACAGGTAGTTCACGGGCTGGGAATTCATTGACTAGCTTATCCATGGTGAAACGGGCTGGCCTTTTAACCAGACCGCGAACCTCAACTGTCCAGTCTTGCCATGTGGCCTTTGGGACAGGACCATGGTTACGAACATAGTGAAGGGGGACCGGTGTAATGAACCCGTGGTGCATGAGACGAGCCAATGGCGGTTCAGAGTTAAAGGGATGTTTCCCTGTAAGACGGACCATGGAAGGGTTGCGTTCGATCCAGTTGTCAGCAGTTCCTTCATCTCGTGGGTCAATAACCGACGGCTCTAATTCACTGTTGGTTTTGCGGATCAGATCCTTATAATCAGCTTCATCGTCACTTGAACAATCTTCTTCCTCCAATGTTGGGACTGGTTTCTGGTCGGAGCGAGTGAAGTCCTGGTTCGAGAAGTTGAAGGTTCTAACCGGAGAGTTGGGCTGGTGGGTTGGGACGGATTTGAAGGAACGAACCACCCCGTTTAGATTGGGCTCGAGGTGGAATTGGCGGTTGTCGACGGAAGCCGCCATTAGAAGCGCCTAAAAAGAAAGAAAGAAAAGGAAATAAAAAGAAAGAGAGATTTTTTCTTTTTCTTTTTCCTATCTAGATGATCCTTCTGCGAAATTGAGGTTGCATGTGGTTCCGGCTTATATAGGCCTCGTTGGGGCTTGGGTGGAAAAGTGTCAGAAAAAATAACAGTAGCTAGTGACGTTACTTTTGTTGTTCTTTTCTTTTTTATTCTATAATAAAGTGGGTAATATTGATAGTTATTTAGTTTAGTGAGGAAAAAAAATGGAAAATAAATTTGGTGGTGTCGGCTATGGGAATTGAGCTGGCTGTGGTTCGAGTGGTGGATATGGACAGAGAGACCATGGCTTTGAGAGCCATACGTACAGTAGTATAAAGGGACATCCACTGGGATCGAAATTGATATCCTCCTATAATTCCCGTCTGTGTAGTCTTCAGATTTTTTTTATTTTTTTTATTTTTTACTTTCGTGCTGTTTTTTTTTTTTGGGGTACTGTTAACCACAACTTCAGCCCGTGAAAGATGTTACTATTTCATTTATAAAAACTATTTTAATTAATACAATCAAGTGAATTCTTCAATATTTCAACTCCCACAAATTTATATAAGATTTGAAAAAAAAAATCAATATTTCAATATTTCGGTAGTGTTGCATGGCCACAAAATTGGTAAAATATCAAGTTTCGGTTTCGATGATTGAAGAAAAAATATCAAATTTAGAAGTCTTAAAATATAATGAAGACACTATGGAAAATATTAGTTACTATAACCTCTTTTTCATTAACCAAAATAAAGTGAGGCAATTGATTTCTTGGTTGAGAAAATGTATTAAAATTTGATCAAATCAAATCAATCTTTCTAGTTTTATTTATTTTTTATTTTTTTATTCAGTATTATTAAAGTTCTATAAATTTTTTATTTGAAGGGAATAACTTTTTTTATTTTTCTATTCATTATTAATAGGGTTTTTTGTGTTTTTTCTATATTATAGGTTGATAGCTTTTGACAAGTAAAGACATGAATAAATAAAATTAAGTATTTTAAGAGTTTTTAAATAGTTATAGTGTTTTTGATATTTAAGGGATTTGATATATAACAAACTCAATTATTCATTACCTTCTATATTAGTTGGTATTAGATCTTAAGGATTACTAGTAGTTTTGGTTTGAGGTTCTAGAGGATTTATATCAGAGTTCAATGTTCTTGGTAGTTAGTTATTATGCGTTGTTGGATAATTATAGTTGAACAAGGTTGCAAAATACGATATAATTGTGTAAGAGATGAAGAAGAGGTTCTCCTTTAGAAAAAAAGATGTTTAGAAACTAATGTGTTGTTTTTATTTGCATCGATTGCTAATATTAAAAATCCTAGTGATGGAACCCACAATAAGATGACATGCACAAAGATATTGCATTAGAGATTTACGATGGGACTAATCTGTACAAAGGTGTTGTGTTAATTGAGGACCTATGATATGATGACCTACACACAAAGAATGTTTATAGGGAACGGTTGTTAACTAAGGTTTAAATTTGAGAACGAGTTCCTTCTAACTCGAAGAGACTGATAGGGGAGATTTTTTAGAAAAAATATATATTTTTCTTAATTAATTTTATTTTTTTCTATTTATACTTTCCTATTCAGTATCTTTATAGTTTTTTTTTAATTTCATCCCTAGGCATTTTATTTCAATTAGTTTTTTTATCCAATTTAGTTTACATTCTTTTTATTGTATTTTTTTGTGTGTTTTACCTTTTTTATTATTTTTTTATTTTGTCCCTCGTCGTTTTATTTCTTTTAAATTTTTTTTATTCAGTTTTGGTCCTCATTGTTTTCTTGATTTTATTTTTCAATTTTTTCCCTCAACATTTTATTTCATTTATTTTTTTATTAAATTTTAGTCCTTATTCTTTTAATTGCTCTTTTTTAATCTTTTTTTTTTAATTTTATCCCTCAATATTTTATTTCAATTATTTTTTGTCCTCATTCTTTTAATTGCTCTTTTTTTTATCATTTTCTTATTTTTTAGGTTATCCCAAGTCGTGGGTTAGTTAAATTAACCCAAGTTGTTTTAGATTTGTTTTAAATTTTTTTTTCAATTTCTATTTTGACATTAGGCTATTGGGTCTTAAGCTTTATAATTTTTTATGCTTTTTGTTTCTATGGGATTGTCCCAAATTGCAAGTTAGTCAAGTTAACTCATGGTGACCTATAGTTTTTTTTATTTACTTAAATTCAATCCTTTTTTCTAGGTTATATTTTTAAAAAATAATTTTTACCTTAATCTCATGTCGCAAGTGGCAGGTTAATAGAGTGAGCCCATGTTGACTTGAGTTTGTTTCTTCGACGTTTCTTTTTTTAATTTGTTTTTCAATTTTATCATTTAAAATTAGGTTATTGAGTCTTGAGCTTTGTGGTTTTTTCTGATTTTCATTTTACGAGATATCTCAATATCATATACCACATGTTTGTCAAATTAACCTGGGTTGACTCAGGTTATCATCGCCTAGATATCTTCTTTTTTATGTTAAAGAAAATTAACTCGACTCACTACGTAGTGCAGGTAAAAAAATAGTCTTAACTATTTTCCAACTACTTTTGTTCTCTTATATAATTGAAATATGTACATGTTAGCATGTGTGTTCCATTGTTAACCTAATGATTGTACATGGCGTTGACTTTATATATGTAGATATTGTTTTTATTTTTGATATTTAATTATGTTTAATTCATGAGTTTAGATTAAATATAAAGTTATCAAGAAAAAAGTTTTTTTATTAAAAGATGATAAAGTTACTATAATTATAAAATTTATAATTTCTATATGAAGAGATTACTTTTGTCTATACAAAGAGTTTTGTGATAGTTATGTAAATTATACTTAGATTTTAAGATCATTAAGTTAAATTATATAAAAATTATTATTATTTAATCCTAAATACATATGACTTTAATCAAAGGTAACAAATGAGTAGACATTGAGTATCTCAGAAACTATATATAAAAATATTTGAGTGATCAAAAAAGAATTTATTTATCTAAAGTAAATTGGAAAAAAAAATGTTTCAAATTTACTCCAATTGGTTTATTATGAAATCCTTGCGTAAGGTAGAATTAGATTTGAGAAGAATTTTAAATATTATTTAAAGAATCAATGACTAACATATAAGAAAATGATATGATTTGAAAAGGTAGACACACATTATACTCAAATATTTAAATTAAAACATTACAAATGAATGGATCTTGGTTACATTGATAAACCAATTACTAAAATATTAAGTCAACTCACAAATTTTTTTTTAATATTTGAGAGATTATGACAGGTTGTTAGATATTGTATTTGAATTTCAAATATAAATTAATCAATGATCAAATTAAAATTAAAAAACAATAAGGACTCATAAAAATAGCCTAGAAGTCTTGATCTACTGGACCAATTTATAGCCTTAAAAAAATAGGTCTGATGTTCATGGCAATATTATGGATGCATTTTCAAGTATCAAGAATTTTTTTAGTTGAGAAATACAAAGATGTTATTTATACTTAATAAAATAAATTAAAAAAAATATGAATTGATAAGGTGATAAAGAGTTGTTAATTCTAATTAAAAACTAAAATGAAGAGCTATTTTTTCTCCTAAAAGCAAAAGATAAAGGAGTATGTAATATTTAACCCTAACTTTTTTTTTACTTTACTTATTTTTATTTTATCTTAGAGGTTATATTTTCTTTCCACGAATAAATAATTTTTATTTTATAAGAACATCATGCAAATACAATTTATTTATATGAAATATGAAAGAAAAACACTTAAATATAAATTACAATAATCTCTTTGAAATATTATAAAAAATACAATATAATTACAAGAAAAAATGTAAAATAAATAATTTATAAGAAAAAGAAGGGTATTAATCAAACTTTTTTTTAAAATTAAATAAAAAGTTATGCACTGCTGGGCAGGCCAAACCTATGCTTTAATTAGCTATCAAAAAGCTTAGGCATATATAGGAATTTTTTTATGGAGAGCACCATGCTTCGTCCCCTTCATATATATATATATATTATATATATGTCGGATGATAATTTTGGCAAATGACTTGTCATCATGTGTAATTTTTCTCAATTATATCTAGTGACTGGAAAATTAGGGCCTAAGTTTTAGAACCTCAAAAGTCTATTTCAAACTTGTTTTCATTAGAAAATACCTAAATATATTGACCTATAGGCTATATAATAATATTTATAATATCTTATAGTTTGATGATAACAATTAAATGAAAAACAAATTAATGATATACTTTGATGAGATTAATTTAAACAAGTTTGATATGAAGATTATATCAATAAGCATATGGAATTGAATAAAAAAATTTATTATCAAGTCCAAGATGCAAAGCAAATGAGGACTTAGCTATTAAGGATTCATTTTAGAGCTTATGGTTAAATTTTTATATCTAACATGATAGCAAACTAAAATGAACTTACACACTTCACATTGCATGCATAAATAACATCGATATACATTTTAATCGGTTCAGGTTTCATCAGGTTTGAAACTGTTAAAACTAATTTTTAAGCTGAACTGATTGATTGTTTGAGTATACCAAGTGAACCAGTCAACCATTGTTCATCCATGATGAACATCTAAGAATTTTACAAGAATCGGTTGACCAAATGATATGGTCATTTGAACCGATTGACTGCTAGATATATTCTAGCGGCTATAAATAGCTAGTTTCTTTTGGAAATATATATATCTTTTATGCAAAATAAAAATGAAGATTTTGAACATCCATGATATGGAAACTATTCCAAAAAAAAAACCTACTAGAAATTATCAATGCTAAGATGCTCTAAGTTGTGCTATATTAAATCTTTATATTTTAACATAAGAGTATAAAATCTCACTCTCATTATACTTACACACCTTCAATCATCCTGAGTGTTATTAAGTGAGTTATAGAGATTATAGTTTTCAATTGTATAATATATTCTTTGAGAGAGTGCATCTTGTTGTAAAATAATAATAATAATTGTAAATACTTAAGAGTTTGAATAAACTCTTAATAATTAGTGAAGTATTGTCAACAAGGAAAAAATCTTGAATAGAGAACATCTTCAAGTGGTAAAATTGCTTGATGTAGATTCATTAAGGACATTGTATTTTTCACTTGGATTAGTAAAAGAGTACAATACTTATATGCAGTTGGTACTTGAAGTGTGGATATAAGCTAGCAGAACTACGTTAAAAACCTAGTTTGCAATCTCTCTATCCTTATTTTTTTTAATTTAATCACTTTCATTACATTATCGGTTATTGTCTTATATGTGCTTAGCGTGATTATTTGTATTTTTTGACATTATTAGTGGAACACCTAATTCACCTTATTATTGTTTTAATCCTAGAATGACAATAATTTTTATTTTATAACATAATACAAATACAATTTATTTCTATGAAATATGAAAGAAAAACACTTAAAGAGAAATTACAATAATCTTTTTCAAATATTATAAAAACACAAGATAATTACAAAAAAAAATGTGAAATAAATCATTTATAAGAAAAGAAGGGTATTAATCAAACTTTAAAAAAAAAGCTATACACTGCTAGGCTATACACTGCTAGGCAAGCCGTTCCCACGCCCTGAGCAACTACCAAAGAGTCTAGGCACACGTAAGGCGGGTTTATATATATATATATATATATATATATATATATATATATATATATATATATATATATATAGAGAGAGAGAGAGAGAGAGAGAGAGAGAGAGAGAGAGAGAGAGCACGACACTTCATCCCTTTCATATTTTTTTTTATATCTATCGGATGACCCAACTACTTGAAAAGGTGTTGTAAGAGACAATACAAAGTAATACAACAGTTATTCCAGTAATACACCGCAAATCACTTGTCGTCATATCCAATTTTTCTCAATCATCTGTAGTGACTAGTGACTAGAAAATCAAGGTCTAAGTTTTAAGATATCAAAAATCCATTTCAAACTTATTTTCATTTGAAAGCACCTAAAATACTAAGTAAGAAGCCTTTTAAAACTCATTTTCAACTACTAAACAACTTATAACCCCTAAAAAATTAAAAATAATTAAATACAAAAAACTTCAACAAACTTAATTTATTCTTTCTGATATTATGATTGTGAGAGGAAAGAGTCACTTTTACAACTCCAATCCATTAACATAAAGATCACTTTTTTGGTGCTTAAAATATTGACATCCAACAGCTTTTTCTCTCCTTGATAATTATTAACAACCTTTTCTTTTTTTTCTCAAATTTAAAAAATGAAAATGAATAAAATGAATTTTGGTACAAAAAATATAAAAGTTCTAAAATAAAGAAATCAAAAATGAAAATTTAAAAACCCCATAAACTATTATTTTCAAAAATGCATTAGATCAACAATAATGAAAAATAAAAAAACCCTTATTTGTTTTCTCATTGTCAATTTTGATTCCCTTATTTTTTATATTGCAAACAAAAAAACAATTTTTTTTTTAAATTAAACATCAATTCAATATCGAGATATGTTTTTGAGTTTGCGATAATCTTACAGAAAGTCAATCAAAATAAATTAAGAACTCTAATTTCAAATTAATGTGATATTGAATGATAAAATTAAAAATAAATTAATTAAAAAATCAAAACAACAAGAAAAACATCAAGTGAATTCACATTACACTATGTCTTGAAACATGGTGTTTTCCTTACCCTTTTTAGATTTTTATTATTATTTTAATATGACCATTTGTGCTACTACTAAAATATATGAGAAAAGCACTTGAGGGCCTAGCTGCTGTGGTCAATCGTGTGACTTGTTCCGCCCCCGTCCCGGGTTCGACCCTCTATGTGCACGCCTGTCACCCCCGCGGTGCCTAACCTGCCCCTGGGCTTGCAGGATGTCCAGTGGGCCATGGGGAATAGTCGTGGTGCGCGCAAGCTGGCCCGGACACCCCACGTAAATCAAAAAAAAAATATATATATATATATATGAGAAAAGACTTTTAATATACGTGCACGGTTATGGGCTCTTGTACATATATTGAAAATAGACCTTATTAAACATGACATTGACACAGAAAAATATAAACATTGTTCTAATCACATATTTAATTAAAAATAAATAAAAATTATTCTAATCGCATAATTAATTTAAAAAGTTTTTGAGTTCAATCCTCTACTATTTAATCCAAAAGGAAAAGATTGAAGTGGAATTGATATTTTATTTTCCTTGAACAGTTTATTGTATTTTATGAATTGATATTTGCAAATCAAGAGGACTTTTTTAAAGAAGGTTTGCAATCAAACTGGTGTAGCAATTCGCCAGAGTGATTAAGATCTTAATTAAATATGACTATCCACGTTAGGACAGCTTTGAGACAAGCTTTAGACAAAGTTATCCACTGCATTAACCTGTTTAAGGGATCCAGGTTAGATTAGTTATTGGAATAAATATGCGAAAGATTCTTGATATTTGTGCTGGAGAAATAATTAATGCACGATTATTATGACAATGATAGACGACTAATGGTAAAAGTTAAGACTTGAGGGATCCAGAATAGTCAAGCCAATGAAACTGGGGGGCGGTTTGATGCCTGTGAAGTGGCGCATGGGAACTCCAATGGCCAATGAACAAAAGCATGGGGCGGATTTTTATGCAGAGAGAGAGAGAGAGAGGGGTAGGACTTAGGAGGAGGAGGAGAGAGAGAGACGGGTCACGTTATGGGAAGTTGGGAACAAAAATGGAAAGGGTCACCAGTCACAGCTTCACATGAGTGGCAACTGGGGGCGGCTAATACGGGACCGAGGGGGCTAAGGAGACGCTGCCTTTTGGGGAACCTTTGAGCCACCTCGCTCTCTCTCTCTCTCTCTCTCTCTCTGTTCTCTTTTCTGCGAGACAAAAAGTTCTGTCAAACTTGAATAAGGTCCGTACATTGAGGGCCAACTTCACAAAAGACTCTTTTCTGTTTTATTTTCTAGCTAATCAGAACCTAGTATTTGGAACACGCCGCTGCTCCTCACAATGTGGTGTTGTGATTGTAGTGAAAAAGGACAATTAAAATAAGATAAAGTAGAATAAATTCAAAGACATTGTTGTTAGGAATTTGTATGAGAATGCCATAGATTGAACTTTTTTAAAAAAATATAAAACATGGTTAAATGCTATTCTTGAAGCTAAATTTAAAATGAGTATACTTACTTTTAGATTTAAAACTTTATTGAAAATTATTCTTTTACATGATTAAAATAAATTATAGATGAATGATATATATATTTATATAAAAAAATTCTAGATTGACATGTTTTTATAAAATCTAATACCTTCTATCCATGTATAAAAAAAAATAGAGTTTCTTTTAGTTTATATAAAAGGAAGTTGAAGAATTATAAATGAGTCTAAGTAAAGTAATATGGGTTTCGAGCTTCGAGTCATATGGGTTTCGAGCTTCGAGTCATGGGCTTGGATTTGTTTTTTTGCTAACCAATTCTAGGCTTGGATTTTAGTTTATTATTAAATAATTATTTAACTTCTAAAAAATTACTCTTTGTCATCCCATTTATAAACATTCAGCTCATGAATAAAAGACTTGAACATTAGTTTTTTTTTAATGAAAAAGTCCAGATTAAGATTGATAATTATGGTAAAATGGAGGGAATTAATTATAGTAATTGCTAGAATTGATTCTTCATCGGTTTTGGTTTAAAAATTCAACATAAATAGAGGTGGAATAAGAGATGTTCTATACATTTTTGTAGAACTTTTCTTATCCTCCTCTACATATTTTAGCTTGTTTTGCTTCTAATCTATATTATCCTTTTATTGTCTTTTCACTTATTTCTAGAACTTAGGTTCTAATAATTTTAAAGAATTTTTTTAAATTCCTAGGAGGTTGATTTCATAAATTCACTTGTAAAAGTGATAAATAAATTTTTTTTAAAGATATAGAATCTATGTTGACAACAATAACTTACTAGCTTTTGTTGTTCAAGTTTCTTCAACAAGTAAGTATTATGATTTATTTGTTTTTAGTTTGTATGTTTATGGTAGTTTGCTTGCTAGATTTCAAGTCTAAATATGATTTTTTTATATGCCTAGAATGCACGTTAAGTTTCTTGTTTAATTTTATTGCAAGATTAAATTTTGGTTTCTTATGCATGTTGTATAGACTAAAGAATTGTGATAATTAATTTAATCTATAGATCATAAATTACATGAAACTACTTGGTGTTGTTGCTTCTAGTACTTTTTGTTATCTTGTTTTCTTAAGGAATACCCATATATATCACATTTCATTTCTCATTCAGGCAAAAGCATGATATTCTTAGTCCTTTTATAATAGAATCCATGCTCACTCTTAAAACTGATGCAAAACAAATCAATGGCTCCTCCTATATGTTCCCTAGTATTGCCCACATGGTTACTCAACTATTTTTCATCCTTAAATTTTCTTATATAGACTCTTTTCTTTTTTAAATTCTTTATAAACATTTTTGTTATCTTTCATTGGGAAAAAAATTATTTACCTAAATTAACTCGAGAGATTAAACGGATACATGTTTTTTTACTTGTTGAAAAATACTTTTAAGAATACAAAAATAAAAATAAACTAAATATAAAATGAATTTACTTGTTAGATAATAATAAAAAAGTATTCTAGAAACTCACCTCATAACTTAAATTTAGGTTGAGATAATTTTTTAATATGATATTAGAGTTTTAATGACTATACAATCATAAATTTAAAATCTCACCATATTACTCTCTCTTATAATAATATAATAGCTTACATTTTTTTTTAGATAATTCATTTGACACTTGTTAAAAATAATTTTTTTTTTCAATATTGCAATAGTAAATCTTCAAATTTTCTTTTGCTAATAAATAAAAACTTCAAATCACATTTTTCCAGTTTACTTTTATTATTGTATATGCATTTCTTTATTAAAAATACCAACAAATAAATAAAATGAGAATAATATCATTCTAATTGGGTTGTGTGTGTATGTGTGTTTGTATATGTGTAGATTTTATTATGAAAATATACAAAAATCGAGAAAAAAAATGCAATTTTTCTCCAGACAAAGGCAACCTTATAAGAATTCAATACAAGAGTGAGAATGAGGAATTAAAAAAAAAGCACATTAATGTAACTAGGAGTACTAGTTGATTTCAACAAAGATAACTATACTCTCATTAGGTTACCAAAAATCAAAATTCATGTGTTGGTATTACTATATATTTGGTGTAATATGGACACACATTTAATGCAATCGTGGATTATAATGGTGTCGATATGATTTTATCCTTGATTTTTCATAAGCATAAGTTTTTTTTTGGGGGGGGGGGGTTAAAATTTTTATTTGTTGCCTTACTATGGCCCATTCTTACTTTCTTCTTTTTTTTGACACCATGTTTCTTTTATTACTTTTTAAGAGGAAAAAAAAGAGAGAGAAAGAAATGAGGACTTGGAAAGAGAAGTTAAGAACCTTGTAAACACAAAAATAGAATAGGAGTAAAAAGAGAGGGAGAGACCAACAATTTTCAATCTCTTTTACAATTCTAAAAGCAAGAAATATAAGGAGAAGAATTTTAAAAAAGAAGTAAAGAGCCTTGTGAATTAGTCTTTTTTGCAACACCAGAAGTAAGAAATAGAGGGAGAGGAGTAGCAAACAACTTGAATTGTAATAACTTGATCTCCTTCAATTCAAGTTAAGTTTTCTTGAAGTAAATTTTTAGGGGTTCTTGAAAAATCCTTTTTTAAATTATTCATGTACTTATTTTACTCTTTGATGTATATAACCAATCTTATTATATTATTTATTGGTAAGCAATGATTGGGTTTTTTTTAATGATTATTTGGGTTAATATTGTTAAAAATGTTAGTTAGTGTTGTTGTGCTATATATTTGAAGAGGAATAAAAGAGATGTTAGAATAGCAACACAAAAGAGCGAGTTTGATTATTGCATTTTTTTTAATTTTTTTTAGGTTTTAAATATAGATGTTAGTAAAAATTGATATGTTTGTATTGCTCACGAGGAGAAGCTTCGGTTGCAGAAGCAAAAAATAAAGGATTAAAGGAATTTCTATGTTGTTTATGGTTAATGGTTATGAGGATAGAAATGGTAAAATGAATGGTGAAATCAATTAAAAATCACAAGATTTGGCATAAAAATTGTTTAGTTTGTTTATTAATATTTAGGTTTTTATTTTCTATTCTCATCCATAATATTGCGCTTATTTCTTTATGTTTTGTTTTTTTTTCATAAACCAGCTCTTCTACTTAATTCAAAGGTGGTGTTTTGTTTTTTTATGATTTGTACTTCTAACCTATCTCACATGCTCCTTTATATACATCCTTATTTATCGTGTTATTGTTATATTTTTAATATATCTAATTATGTATCTCCCTTGCTTACAAAATTGTTATATTTTTATTTTCATGTTTCCGATGGAGGTTGTACTCCTTTGTTTCGTTAGTGGCAACTTCTTCTTCTTCTTCTTCTTTTTATTAGATAAGCCTATGGCTACGATGCATTTTCTATGTTTTTTCAATTATTTATGCATTGTCTTATTCTATCCATTTGCCTTTTTTAGGTGTTTTTCTACTCTTTTCATGTATTTTTTTATTAACATCTTAAGGTTATGTTCAATTTTTTTGTCCTTTTTTGTATTCTTTCTTTTTCTCTTTTCCATTTTATACTTATTTGTTTTTCTATGTAACTTTGATTTAGACTTTGAACTTCTATTTTCTCTTTATGTTTTTTTTTGTAATTTTTTTTCTAATGATTAAAGTTCCTTATGTTTTGAGTTTGTTTGTTATATGTGCATTATTGATTTGGGATTAAGGCTACTATTTTATGTTGTTGCTTTTTTTTTTTCCAGGTATCCTATCCTACTTCTTATACTCTTGAATCTTATATTTTCCTTGTGGTTAGAAACTATTTTTTTCCTTTTTTTTTAAATTTTTACGAGGTTGCTATTATAACTGCATTTCGTAGCCTTTGTTGGACCTTTGTTTATTTATCACAATATTCTTTTATTATATTGGATTTAGGTTAGGCTTTTTTCCCTATCATTGGGATATAACTATTTATTGGTATTTTGAGCTATTTATTGTTGGTTGTATGCTATTGCACATTAATTTTTTTTTTCTTGTGTAGTTGTCTTTTAAAACTGTTGGTTGCTTCGTCTTTAACTTTGGTTCTTTTTGGCAACTTCTTTTAAAACAATGTTCATGGACTTCGTTGGCTTTTGTTTCAAGATTTTTTTTTCTTTATTTTTCATTGTTAGGGCCCATCTCTATTTTTGAGGTTCTTCATTCTTCTTCTCCATTTTTTGTTAAGTGTTTACTTTTTTCTCATTATTTTCTCATTCTTCTTAGATATGGTTTATGTGTTATTTTATTTGTCAGTTTTGTGTTTCTTTTCCATTCTTTGAGATCTTCTAGTCATTTTCCCTTTTATAATGATGCCCATGTGTTATTTCTTCCTCTCTTTTTTTTTTACAATTTGTTTTTGTTGCCTTTTTGTCCCATATTTAAACAATTATGGGTTTAACTGAATCTATTGCTTTCATAAGATTTTTAGATTAGGTATTTCATTTCAAACCATATGTCCTTTAATGGTTTTATTTTCCCTATTTGTTGCCTCTTTATTTGCTATTGCTTATTCTTTTTTTTTCTTTTCCTTTCTGTTTTTTATATTCAAGTTTATTAAAGAATAACTTTGTTAAACTCTATCTATTATTGTTATATTGGATGTTATTGATTTTCATGTTTTTTGTCAAGGTTTTATTCTTCACTTTTTCAATTCATTCTCCTTCCTTCAATTTTATCTTGATGGATTCTTAATTAGATGTGTATTTTTTAAAAAAAAATTTGGTATGATGAGTTTTTACTTTTACTTTGAGGAATAATGAATATCATTACGCTATAATTAAGTCATTTTTTAGGAGTTATTTTCTTATCTCTTTTTTTTTCTTTCTCCCATTAAGTGTGCCTAGTTGTTATTAAATACAAGATATTGTACTCATTTTTTCACTTATTTGACCTCTAGCCTCATTTTAGTTTGAGTTTTATTCTGGTTTTAAAGCCATTTCATTGTAGCTCCACTTGAGCGCAATGAATGCACGGATTAATGCTTAACGATTTGGTCATTTCATGCATTTGTGGGTTCGTCACTCTAGTTTTTTAGGAGTTGATGTTTAGGCATCCTTCCAATTTGTTTTAGACATGTTTTCTTATGGTTATTGTTTATTTTCTCATTTTCTTTGTAATAACCAAATTTTTAACCCTTATTTTTCCAAAAGAAAAGGAAAAATAATAAATAAATAAATAAAATAGAGAGTGAAATGATAAACAATGAAAGTGTAGGATCAAATATTATAATAAAAAAATTATACAAGTCAGAAAACTAAAAAGAAAATTAAATATAGAATCAAATAAAATTAAAAAGTTGTGACTTCAATGATAATATTTGAAGGATATTCTCACAAGTAAGGAAATCAAATAATTTTTTTTTACCATGAAATTTCCAAATTAAAGATCCTCATTCAAAAAGAAAAGAATATAAATTCTTTATTTTTTTTTAAGTTTTGATAGCATCCCAAACACTATATATTAAGGTCTAGAGAAAATCATAAAATGCTAAAAAACAAAACTCCTCTTTGTAAAAAGAATAATAATCAATCTAACGTAAGAAGAGAAGAGGTGTAAAAAAAAGCCAAAAATTCTCTTAGTTTATTAAAAAAACCTAGCCACACAATCGTATCCTACCCTACAGAATCTAACTGCTACATATCTTTCCCTTCTAATTTCATAAATTAGCAACAATCCAAAACTTTATACTTTCTTTCTTAACTTTACGGCCTTCCAAACTCACTCTATTTTTCTCCCTATCTTCACCAAATTTACTAGTCCCACTCGAAACCAATACAACCTCTATTCTCTCCAATCATTCATCATAATCCTCTCTTATAGCCACTTGAAAAACAACATCATCATCACCAAAAACCACCACAAAACCATCTAGTAATTAACAACCCTCATCTTCTTTAAGCCAACCATTAATCCATTATCTCTTCTCCAAACTATAACCACTCACTTGCCCATTCTCTCTCTACCCAAACTTCCATGTTGATAGCTTGTTTTCTCTTATTACCAAAACCATTTACTAGCCTTCTATCCTCTCTATATCATCACCGCTACTTCAGAATCATTGGCTAAAAAATAACTTTTTCCACCAAAATCAGATTAAAGCTAGTAGCTCACCTTCACCTAGCTAAACAAATAACAACCATTAACAAAACCTACAAATCCAATCTTTAAACTCATTTCTTTATTTTCCTTTTTTAGGTTTTGGTGTTGAAGTGTGAGATATACACATCATCATTGTCAAGCTCATCTTCAAAAACTAGTGCATGGTTGCCACGTAACACCACTATATAGTCCTAGTTCCATTAATTATTGGTTGACATTAGCAGCTTTTGAATATCATTTTCAAACCATAATGCATTGATTTGTTCTAAATAATCTATAATGCATTATTGATTCTTATGTGTGTGTGTGTGGTTTTTTTTTTTTGAAATGTTATGGGTCCATTTCATGGATTGAAAACTCAAAAGCATGAAGTTGTTGAGAATTTATTTTTTTAAGGTAGAATAAGGATGGAATTAATACCTTGTTATAGGGTTGAGAGGATTAAATTTGATTTTTAGTTTATTCAAGGTGTAATGGTTTGCTTTTCGTGAGAAAATTTAATGCATAAATGATTGTTTTGTGTTGGTATATAAGTTATCATCTATAATCATTTATTTCGAGAACTCAATGTAGGATTAGAGGACTTGTTCTTGGCTCTTACCTTGGATGTTAATTATCATGTATTTGAATTGGAGAATACATGTTTATGTTATTTATTATATGATTATTATGTTTGTTTATATATGTGTGACATATAAGCTGCTATTTATTTTAAGAACTCAATCTAAGATTAGAGGATCCTTTATTGGCTCATATCCTTGGATGTTTATTATTGGATATTTGAATTGGTGAATACTCGTTTACATTATTTATTGTGTGATTCTTATATTTGTTTATATATGTGTGATCTATAAGTTGTCATTTATTTCAAGAACTCAATCCAAGATTAGAGGACTTGTTCTTTACTCATATGCTTAGATGTTGATTATCATATATTTGAGTTGTCAAATACACATTTATAATCATGTTAATATCTGTTATTTATTATGTTTAGAATATCTTTTTTAATGCTATAAGTGAGTCTAGATCGAATCAACATGATATCATTTAGGCCCATTAAGACCAAGTGATGGTCTTTGTGCTAACTCCAATCAATATAATTCTTGTAGGTTCAATACTCATCAATAACTCACCATTCTTATAGGTCGAACACTCAATATTTTTCAAAATAGGGATCAAACCATTTTCAAGTTAAAATCCAAAACTATTATTTTAGTTTGACTTTAAAATAAAATATGTCAATTTAGGCAACCCCAGCACAACAAATACCTTACATTTTTAAAAAGAAATAATAATATATCTCATCTTAGGTAAGATATATGGATGATTATTTTATTTTCTATTATATAATAAACCCCTTATTGAGAATCTTAAAAAGATAAGTTAGGATTTTCCAGTAACCATAAAACTAGATGGTAAATTCTTTTTTTCTTATGTTTACCCTAAGTTCAACTACATATTCCTTATGATAGAATGATAACTTTAGTGTGGACTTTAATAACGGTTAGGATTTTTTTGCTTGCATGCAAAATATTATGTTTAGTTATATTGTTTGTTTATGATTTTGTATTTTACATGATTTTTTTATTTAATATTCACTTGTTTATAGAATTTTGTTTCATGTATTTTATTTATCATGTACTTATATATTGAATATGGGGTTATGTCTATGCATCCATTACATATAACTTTCTTTCATATACATATTGTTTTAGGTTTGCATTGGAAACTAATAGTGCCCTAACGAATTCTATTTTGAACTAGCACACATGAAACCCCAAACTTTTGTTAAAAGTATACTTGGACATGATTTGTAGTCAATGAGGCATTGACCTTTTAAGGTTTGTATACCTGAGCAATAAAAGACTTTTTAAGACCAATATATTAGCCAACTTACCCATACATAATAGTTAGAATCTTCTCTTAGGGTGTCTCCCTATAATACCATATTGGGCAAGCTTGACATGTATAAAATATTAAAATGATGTTATATGGTTATAATATTTTAGGAGATGGATGAAAAGTCAATTAAAATAATGAAGTATACCTATGGGCAATTCGAGAAAGGGTCTGAATCCTTATAAAAAATAAAGAGTGGTTATCTGAGTCATGGGTTTCATGATGAATTACTTATGCTAAAATATATGTTTTTCATTAGTGAGGTTGATGAACTTTAAAAGTGTGGAAAAAAGCTGAATATTCATGACAAACATGAATTCTAATAGAAGTATAATAATGTAATAGAGGTGATGAAAATACCATTATAAAAACTAATTATCAAAGCCATGACACAATTCTAGGATCCATCATATAGATGTTTTACTCTTAAAATTGTCGATATGGTACCCATAATTAAAGAGTATCAATAGTTATTACAAATGCCTCAACTTGTGTACACCATCTACTATCATTAATGATGTGATGAGGCTGTAAAAGGATTTCAAAGCTTTTAATATTGGTAAAAAAAAGGGGTATGGTGAAAGATAGAATAGGACTGAAGGTTGGCATTAAAAAGTAAGGGATGATTCTTTTCCCTAAAAAACTAAATGATCGAGATGATAGTACCAACAAGATCCAGTTATTGGCATTTGATATCTTTAGGTTAGTGTTATTTCTCTCAAAATCCAAATTGATTAGCCTTGGCGCAACTAGTGTATTTATTAAGGTTGAAAGAGATCAAGTTAATCTAGGTACAACAAATTTGATAAAAACTATTTAACTTTAAACTATTGTTGAAAAGTAGGTAAAGGGTCAATACAACATTGTGTGCATCTTTTATATGTAAAAATGGTCAGTCATATGATCATTGGAGTATTGGTCTTCAAAACAACTTGATGGCTAGACCAAAAACCTTTGTTAGATTTTATTAGAATTAAATGCTTTTGGAAACAAAGTAGGTCAAATTATTTCATAAGATGTTGACCACTTTGTTTATTTAATCAGTAGTTGGGATGGGTTCAACACCTTGCGTTGCTCATTGATTGGAAACATCAAGTATGTAAGTTATGTACCAACCATGATTTTAAGGTGATTGGGGTACATGTATGCCGAGAACCTCTAGTTTAGTTGAGTTTATAGGAAACTTTAAGGAAGAGTCGTCCTTAGCTTAGCTGTATTAGGATGCATTATAAAAGATTGGAAACGTTTGAGAATAATTATCTTGGAAGTGACTAAAAGGAGCCTCATGGTTATCGAATCATATATCAAGTGCCACCAAAACAAATTGAGTAATTATAAACCACCCTAAGCTAAAAATAGGCTATTTATATCAAAGCTTATAGATGAAGATGAAATAACTAAAATGCACAAGGAACAAGAAACTTTAATAAGGGATATGCGTACAAAAATATAAGGGAAAAAGAAGAGGTCTTGGTAAAACAAAAGGAACAACTAGAACTTGAAAATTAAAAGTTGAAGAAAAGATTGGAAGAAGAAAGAAAGATAAGGATTCAAGCACGAAAAAAATTAGGAATGGTTGAAAAAAAAGGTCAAACACTAGAAAGAAATTTGTGTGTCTACTTAGACATAGTTATCCATTAAGGTAACTTAGTTGAAAGGATAAAATTTAAAGGTAATGAATGCAAAAGAAAATTTAAGTAACTTAGTTGAAAGGATAAAATTTAAAGGTAATGAATGCAAAAGAAAAATTAAAAAGCCTGAAAAAGAAGCATGTAAGGACCTAAAATGCCAAACAAAGAATTAGGAAAAGCTTATTAACATGCCAAAAACAAGAAACTCATTTTAGAAAATTATTACAGGAGGCTAACGACAAGGTGGATAAACTAAAGATTCATGTCATAGAAGCCTAAGACTAGCACCAAAGATAATTATATCATTAGATGTATGTCAAAAGCAACTTGATTTGAGCTAATGGTAAATACAATATTGTTGTAGTACACTTAAGAACCCAAAAGGAAAAGGCATTCATTAAAGCTAACAAATTACAAATCTTATTTTACTTTGTGGTAACCAAGAGCAAAGCTATGAAAGTGAAGATTTTAGGGTTTTTTTTAGGGATCCCCATGATCTTTTAAAGTAAATAGCAAGGCATGGTAGGATTTTTTGTGTATAATTTACTTATTGAGATATTATAACTAGAAGGTAAAAGAAAAGATAAGCTACTATATAATTGATTAATGAAATATTTTGTATGTTCTACCTAATTATTGTACAAATTCAAATTCATTGTAATTGAAGAATGTTGAGCAATTGAAGACATGCATATGATTTTGTAAAACTTTTAAAACACGCTTTAGTAAGAGTCTTTCTGAACTATTGTGCCATCTATTTTTATGTTATTGTGGTTTGTTCTCTCCTTTTCCCCTCACTATTTTTGACTTGTCTTATTTTCTCCATGTTGGATTTATTGTGCCATCTATGTTTATGTTATTTGATAAATATTTAATGTTTTTTCATTAATTAAAGCTTAAAGTCTTTCAAGTCAGGTCAATAATTGATGTTCATGTTTTTCCATGGTTATGTATATTTGCGGCTCTTAGTTAGAGAAAAATAATGGAGAGAATTTGGAGAGGGGCTCTTTGGAAAATGCTCCATTTCTTCTTTCCAAGCCAAGATCCTTTACCTTTGATCAAAATATTTCTCTATCCCTCAAGAGAAAAAAAATATTAAAGAGGAAGAATCATCTATCAGTCCTGTATGTTTTTATCCTCTCGGAGTTTTTTTCTTTGATTAAGTGTTAGACTATTTTTTTTCCCCAAGGAGCGTAGCGTGGTGGTAAAGGGTTTAAGATCTGCACAGCAGGTCTCGAGTTCGAGTCAGGGCGTGCATCTCTTGTAAGAACCTGGGACAACTGGGGTTTTACTCACTTACCTGGACCCACGAAGTGCGTTTTCCAGGAAGTGGGGTTTCCTCGAATCAAAAAAAAA
This sequence comes from Populus nigra, assembly GCF_951802175.1. Classification (NCBI taxonomy): domain Eukaryota; kingdom Viridiplantae; phylum Streptophyta; class Magnoliopsida; order Malpighiales; family Salicaceae; genus Populus; species Populus nigra. The sequence continues at coordinate 7,148,686 of NC_084856.1, read as the reverse complement.
AAAAGTTAGACTATTTTTAACTTTTTATCTTATTAAAAAAAATAGGCAGGCTCTCAAAAACCAATTAACAACACTTGCATATGTTTTATTATTATTATTATTATTATTATTATTATTAAAAATTAACTTTTGATAAGCCCACAGCAAAGGACGTGTAAATTAACCAGTTTTCAACTAGAATAAGTCCCCACCGGCGCAAACCCATTTCAGCACCTACCCTTAAAAATCCTCCGCGCGGCCCACAGGGTGCATTTGAGCGGAAGAAAGATACTTTCCGTCGAATAATTCTGAGAAAAATCTTTTCAGGGGCATAGTCTTCAGCAAATAAAAGGGTTTGCGACTAAGCATCTCCCACCATGATCTATGCAATTATCTTTACTTCATTATTTGATCCAGATTCTGAAAAACAGCACTTTTTGCAGACGAGCCATGGAGTAGTAGAATTACTAGAATCACAGCCTGAGGACTGCCCACCGTTGGCCAACCATCGGATGACTATGTGCAAGCAATAATTAAGAATCATTTCGTAATATCAGTTCTGATTTCAAGTGATTCTTTGAACTTTACACGTATAGCCCACCGATGGGTCCAATCAAGAAGCTTTTTTTTTTCCTTTTCTTCTCTTTTTGGCTACAGGTTCAGGCATAACTTTGACTACTTCGATCGACTAGAGCCATATAATACCTTCAAAATTAGGACACGGCCTTGAAAAATTGTACTAGAGTGCCAAGGAAATTGAAAAATTGGCGCACAGAGTTGCAAATTTGTTCAGGTAGGTAGGCTTGGACGCCAACAAAAAATAATAATCAATGCACTCGTTCAAGCATATGGCTCTCACGGCTTCTAGCATTATGGCCCTCTACTCCAAACACTTAAACCTGTCCTTTCCTCCGTTGCATATATTTGGAGTTTGTGCCTAAACCTTTTATATTTAGTAAAGTTTTGCCGGTGTATTTTTATCAAAATATTTTTTAATTAAAAATATATTAAAATAATATTTTTTTAATTTTTTATATTTTTTACATAGTACCTTAAAACTATTAAAATAACATCTAAAAAATATCAATAAAAAATTTGTGAAGAGGAGGGTTCATAATGATGTTATCAAATTCCACATAAGAAGTCAATTGGTTCGTGTTCCATATTCTAAAACAGTATTGGGCCTAGGCGAGGTTTGGATGTTTTAATCGAGTTGGGTCGGCAAATTTCATGAATAACTGTTACAATATCCAAAAATAGCCATTACGCTCTTCATTTTTCACTGTTTTTTTTTTTTTCATTACAAGGAATTGATTTTGTTGCATCACAAGAACTTGTTCATGGATATACCTCCCAATAAAACCATGAGCAAAAAAGAGGCAGAGAAAGATCAAAAGGATAAGATTGTGAAAGCAAGGGCCAACACCAACAGAGTAATCATCAGCATCTACTCTGAATCTCCGAGAAAACGTTTACAGCAAAAACATAATCCTGCCACCAAGAAAACCATGGGAACTCGTGGCTATGATCGCCGGGCTCAGCTTCTATCCTATGCCAGCGAGCTAAGATGCGCTGGTTCCGAGCCCATGGAGTGGTCCAGACGGAACTCTAGGCCGAGGTCAAAGGTAACTCCAATCTTTCCCTTTTCATGTCCTCCGAGAAGTAACTGCATTGTAAACGCCCAGTGGCATTACCAAACTCTGAAAAAAAATAGGGATGCATGAACAGAAATGGAAATGGTCAAGTGGACCAGCTAGGATTCGGGAATCATTTCTTAGAATGTTTCAGCAAAAAGAACGGCAATGGGTGTACGAGCGAATTGTAACAGAAGAAAATGGTGAAGCAGACCGGATGTCGGGGTCGCAACGCATTAATAGCAGGAACCAAACGGGAGTCTCCGATAGCAGAAACCCCAGTTTTTGTGTAAATCTCATCAATCATTTCAGTTATAATCTTTTCTATCTATACACTGCAGCTAAATAACACAAATTTTTATCTTCTATTTGGCAAAATCTCCAATTTCTTCTTTTGCAGAAGAAATTGACGTGTATGATCATGGAATTAAAATGTGGATTGCTGTGCAACAAGGGGTAAGAGCACAAAAAGCAAGGTGGATATTATTTCTTCTCCAGGTTATTTATTTTTATTTAAAAAATAAAAAAATATATTATTTTAATATATTTTCAAATAAAAAAATAATTTAAAAAACAATCCCAGCAATATTCTGAATCATCTACCCCTTTATCATCGTTCAAATAATTTTACCGTATTTCAAAAGTTAGGAATATTTTTTTTATTAAATGACTTGTTATCATGTAATTGGTATTTTATTAATTATTTATATTTCATGACTTGAAATTCTTTTTTCTTGTAATAGATACCATGCTATTTAATAAGCAAGACTTGGTAAACAAAAACCAATGCGTCTATCGTTGTTTATGCTAGTTTTATTTGTACATGATTAGTGGGCATCGCAACAAGTGCCCGTTAGTAAATAGTAGCTGAAGTGGTATGCACGTGCTGACAAGGAGGAACCGGATGGAAGTGAGGGCATGACAACTCCGTAGATTGCAATATATTATTGGCTGTACACCTCATAAGAATGAAGTGCCGCCCCATGTTTTTGTCCTCAATGAAACATATTCATTGATTCAATTTTATTTCAAAAGTTATGAATGATGTTCATTGCAATCCCTAATTTTATTCAATATCTTGCATTTTGATCCTTGATTATCAAGGAATAATTGAGGAGAGAGGGAAGGAAGGAGACATAAAGCATTGATGTGGTTAGAAACACTATGGTTAAAGGTATTAAATAAAAAAAACTAATTATTAATTATAAAGCTATTTTAAGTGGTAGTTGCGGGTAAAAAACAATTCAATAACTAAGATGTTGAATTCCATCTAAATTCTAATTTGATGATTTGATTTGATGTGATTTGAGTTTTAAAGTTTCTTAGATAGATTAAAATATAAAGAAGAAAGAAGAAAGTAAGTGAGATAAATGTGGAAAATATAAAGAAACAACCTATTTTTGTATGCAAGAGAGGGTGCGATACGATCCGGGCAACAAAAAAACAATCAGATTCTTACGTAAAATGCGCAACTGTTCAATTTTACGACAACAATCATAATTCTCAATCCGATAGTTGGATCGGGCGAAAATTTTACGTGGAGTCTCCTGACATGTCATCCTACCTTGGGTTAAAATTTCAGGTCAATCAGAGTTCGGGAAGGCACCGCAATACTGGTCAACAGAGGCTGTATGAATTTTGTTATTTACTTCATTTTGACTTGTGAACTTTCTATTTGGCTAGGATTCTTTTTGTAAAAGGAAGTGACAGCTTGTTTCGGGAATTTTTTAGTTTTACAAAGATCTTTAATGGACTGTAATATAATTTCAAAGTGTGGCAAGGATTCATAAATGTTTAAGAATTCTTTTCTTACAAGGATTCCTTATTCATCCTAGCTACAACAAGGAAACAAGACTTCATAATTAATTCTACCTTTAAATCAGATTTTCTACTTTATTTGGGACTTCTTAAGGGTGACAAATTTGATTCTAGCATATTTAGGATGGTAATTTTAGGATTTTTATTATTTTTATTATTTTCTTCTTAGTCTTTGGGTTATTATTACTTATTTAGGTCAATTGTAAGGGGGCATCATATATGTCCACCTAAGGGGGGTCCATTAAGGTTTATTTAAATCTAGAATTAGTATAAATAAAGGCATAACCAGACATGTAAGTCAGACAATTCACATTAATAAAACTTCTTATTTGTCGTACTTTGTATGTGTGTGTGTGTGTGTATTGGTGAGATAATCTCCCTTCTATAGTTCTCTAAAGAACTGAAAATGACTTATCGAAGAACAATTGACTTCGTGGCGTCATTCTTATACTTCTCGTTTGCGAATCAATATTTGTTGAATGAGGGTTTTTCATTTCCAATAGTGCTAGTGCCTAGGTATAAGTTATATTTGTGTCACACTCCTATCAAACCTGATTTACTTGGCTTTCCAGGAATTGGTGTCTTTACGTGTGGGTTGCGTGATCACGAGGTTCGCAAACAGGGTGAGATTAAATATGTTTTTTATGCTAACAAGTCGATGACTGTACTTGTGTATAAAAAGGCTTATTTTAATGTTAACGATCTTGATTCTTATGTTTATAGTGTGGCTGTAAAGATATTCCAAGTGGATTACCACCAATTAGAGGAATTGAACATCAAATAGACCTTGTACTCAAAACCACAATTCCAAACCAAACAACCTGCTAAAGTAATCCTGATGAAACAAAGAAACTTTAAAGGCAAGTGAAAAGTTTATGTCAAAGGGGTACATACAGAAAAGCATGAGTCCAAGTGTTGTTTCGGTTTTACTTGTACCTAAAAAGGATGAAACTTGAAGGATATGTGATGATTATCATTTTATTAGCAACATAATGGTAAAGTATAGACATCTTATCCTTGTGTTTGATGACATTTAGATGAGTTGCATGGATCTTGTGTATTTTTGAAAATTGATTTGAAAAGTAAATGTCATCAAAATAGGATGAAATAATGTGATGAATGGAAAATCATGTTTTAAGACTAAATATGATTTATATGAGTGGTTAATCATACCTTTTGGACTTACAAACGCATCTAGTACATTTATACGATTGATGAATCATGTGTTGCATGTGTTTATAAGCAAATTCATAGTTGTGTGCTTTGATGATATCATAATTTATAGCAAGAACTTGATTGATCATGTTGAAACATTTATGCAATGTACTTGATGTGTTATGCTGAAAACAATTGCATGCTAATCTTAGGAAATGTACTTTTTTTATGAAAAACATTGTGTTTCTCAATTATGTTGTAAGTGTACAGGGTATTGAAATTGATAAGGAGAAAGATAAGGTTATCCGAGAATAGCTTACACCTAAATCAATCACTAAGGTAAGAAGCTTTCATAGCCTGGCTAGTTTTTATAAGTGTTTCGTTAAGGATTTTAGTACATTAGTTGTGTCTTTAACTGAAATTATAAAAAGGTCTATTAGATTTAAATAGAGAATTAAATAGGATAATGCATTTAATTTGTTAAAAGAAAAATTATGTTTTACATCTGGTTTATCTTTACCTGACTTTACAAAAGCTTTGAGAGTAAATGAATACATAAGGAATAAGTATTGGAGTTGTTTTAATGGATGATAGAAAGACATTGCCTACTTTAGCATAAAACTCAATGGTGCAACCTTGAACTACCCAATATATGATAAAAAACTTTATGTGCTGATTAGGACTTTAGAGACGTAGCAATATTATTTATGGCTAAGGAATTCATGATTCATTTGAATCATGAATCATTGAAGCATTTGAAATAGTAAGGTAAACTAAATCAGAGACATGTCAAATAGGTGTAATTTATTGAAACCTTCATACATAATCAAATACAAGTAAGGAGAGGAAAACATTGTGGTTAACACGCTATTATGAATGTATATTCTTCTATCTACTTTGAATACAAAAATATTAGAATTTGAGTTTGTGAAGGAATTGTATATAAATGATAGTGGTTTTGCTAATGTATATCATACATGTGAGAATTCATCTTTTGGTAAATTCTATATACTTTATGGATAACTTTATAAAGAGAATAGACTATGTGTGCCTATAGTTTTATCTATGAATTGCTTATTCGTGAAGCACATAAAAAGTGGTTTAATAGGGGGTTTTTAGTGTAACTAAGACTTTGGGTGTGTTGTATGAGCTTTTTTATTAATCCAATATGAAAAAAGATTGTATATTGTATATGTGATAAATATATTACAAGTAGAAAAACCAAGTCTAAGGTCTAATCATATGGTTTGCATACTCTTTTGTTTGTACCTAAAAACCTTGGTAAATATTTCAATAGACTTTGTTTCAGGATTATCTATGTCAAAAGAGGGAATTACACCTTGAATTAGGAGAGACTAAACATGCTAAAACGACATTGTTTCGAGCATGTATGAGGAGTCGGCACGTATGCACACTATTACTTTCTTACTTTCTTCTCTTTTTATAAATGTTATGGAGCAATTTTGAGTACCAATTTCTCTCTCTTACACATCCATTAAATGCTAAGAGACACACCCTTATCTTTACCTTCACTTATACTTCATTTTCAGTCGAAGACTTGCTGCATTGCATTCTTGAAATTGCTGAAAACACATGTCAAAGTAGTCAAATCAAACATGTTGTACAAAGTATGCAACAATGGTGGATGGTCAAGATCGACCAAAGGATTTCAATGAATGAGATTGTTCCACCTAGAAAGGTTTTAAGACCTTCATTCCTTCTTATAAATTGAGGAGCATGGTGAGAAAGAAAGACAACGATTCTAGAGAGAGAAAAACCTAAATTTGAGAAAGATAAAGGAAAAATAAGGTTTGAGCTTAAACCAACTTGCCTAGAGGGTAGAATGAAATGATTAGAAAAAGAAAAGAAAGGAAAAAAAAGAAAAAAAGAGAAAACCAACCCCAAAACCATTAAAACCCGAATAAAGTAGAGAGTGAAAGGTCAATTTTTAGGTTTTAGCGGAAAAGAAGGGATAAAATAGGAATAAAAGGAAGGGAAAAAAAAGAAATGGAAGAAAAAACTAAAGAGAAAAAGGAAATCCTATTCTAGAGAGAAAAAACCACCAAAACCCTTTACCACCACTAACCAACCATCATTGTTGCCATCAGGGACCACCACAACACCTCCCTATAGGCTAGAACCACCTTTAAGGTGAGTCGCAAACTCTCTTCCCTCTTTTTCTTTATTTAAGGTTTATGACAAAATAATGCAAAATAATACTTTATATACTTTTTATTTTTAAAATGCATTAATATAAAGCTCAAGATGGTATTTTTAGGCTATAGTTAGGTTTCATCTAGTTATTATATTATATCTTTAATCACAAAAATATGAAAATGTATGACTAAATTGGTGTTTAGGGTTTCTTAAAAAATGCATGAATGAAAAAAAAATGGTGTGTTTTAGTTTCTTTATTTAGGTTAATTTTAGATATTAGATGTTTCATAAAATTATATAAATTGTGGCTAAATATGTGTTTTTTATATATCTAAAAAATGCATGGATAAACTTAAAGTCTGGTTTATTTTAGGCTTATTTGTGTTTTATTTAGGTTTTGGTATGCCTTTCATTTTTTTATATAAAAAAAGAGTTAAAAGTTTAAATTTGTGGTTTTGAAAACAAATGCATGAATAAATCTTTAATTTTCATTAGGGTTTAGTTATGTTATGTCCAAAGAATGCTAATATTTGATGTTCACCTTCCAAGAAAGCATGTTAGCCTTTTAATTGGTGATGCATACCATAAACATGATAAACATGACAACCTAGAGTTTTTGGTCTTATGATTGTTGTAATTATTTCCATTCTATATTCATACTATAAAAAAATTAGTTAAAATTCTATGCATTTTAGCCGAGCCTCTCACACGTTAAAAATATTTTTATATCTAATTGGTATTCATGCAAGTTTTGTTAATCATTTTTGTCATTAAATATTTTTATCTTGCTTAAGCATGTTCTTATTTCTAAAAAAAATAAAAGCAAAAAAAATAATTGTCATATTACATATATATTAGATTTTATAACTTATTTATAAAACTTATTGAGATTTAACACATATTAAAAAGGCTTTTGTAGGTTGACATTCTAAAATCCCTTCAAAATAAAATTTTTAAAAAATAAAAATCATATAAAATTTAAATATTTTATTATTCACTAATACATGTATTCTTGTTTGAAGTTTGCTTATCTTTCGCTTGTAAGTTTACTAAAAGCACTTAATTTAATTTAAGAAAATGGATTTTATTGTATGGTTTCATTTGAATAATTAAACACTATACTGTTTATTGTAATCAAGTTATTCTTGGAAAATCAAAGGTAATAATCTTTTATGCAGACGGTGGTTCGAAATGTCTTCAGCATTACCATGGAAAATTATTTTTGTATCGTTAACATTACGTGGGCCTAATTGCTCACATTATGTGGGCCTATGTTACTGAGGAAAATAACTTTTGCTTCGGGCCAGATCAACCTTGAATTGTGGGCCTGGAGACATGTTATCCAAAGTGGCCCTTGATGAAGACGAGGGCCAATGTTTCTTCTACCTAAGCGAGTACGCTTATCATTCATCGTTTACAGGATAAGCAATCCAGCGACGCCTGGAGCTCATTGCACTCTGTTTGGCCACCTGGAAACTCCAGCTCCAGGAAAACAGAAACTCATCTCACTAGCAGTGTTTGACAGACAGAAACGAAAATGGCGCAAACACTGGCAATGCCTGTGGTACCCTCTCTTTCTGCAATATGCAACGGACTCAAGAATACTTCTCTCTCCAGCTCCATCTCTCCCCCTGTCTCAAACCCTCCTAAGGTAGCACTCCCATTTTTGTTTTTATTGTAGTTTCAGGTTTTTATTTGGATTTTTTCTGGAGAAGTATGTGTGAAAGGGGAGTGATTAGTTTTAGTAGAGGACTCAGAAGTTTGACTTTCTTTTTTCTCGGTATGTTTTTTTATTCTTCAATTTTCTTCACTCAGTTGTTACAGGTGTGCCAATTAATTAGTCTCATATGAACTTGGGTGAGCTAAGTAATAGTTGTTCGTCCCTTTCTAATTGGAGGCATCAGGCATAGATTGGGCAGGTCATTTATATTGAAGAAATATAACTTCTATGTTGTAATTATGTAATTCAATACTTAATTTCTCTCGTTGCAGTAGTGATTAGCTTAATCTCATCTGGGTTTTTTTCCCTCCTTGCAATGTCCTGTATAATAAAAAAAATCGAAGAATTAAAAACAATTTTTCCCTTTATGTTTTGCTGAGGAATTAAATGTGAGCTATTGCCTGGTGATTTATGTGTTGCTTTATTTCTCTCCTGTTATGTTTAGGTTTGCAGCCTCAGCATACGATGTGCCCGTGTTGGAGGAGTGGAGATTCCTAATAGCAAGCGAGTCCAATACTCTCTTCAGTACATTCATGGAATTGGCCGCTCTATAGCTCGCCAAATCCTTTCTGATCTCACCATGGAAAACAAAATCACTAAGGACTTATCGGAGGATGAGCTCATTACTCTTCGTGATGAAGTTTCCAAGTACATGATCGAAGGAGATTTGGTAATCTTTTTTTCTTTCATGTGCCTGATCTTTGATACTTGAGTGCAGCTTTTATAAGTAATTTGAGCCCGCATGTTGCAGAGGCGGTTTAATGCCCTCAATATAAGGAGGTTGAAGGAGATTCAGTGCTATAGAGGGGTCAGGCATATTCAGGGTTTGCCATGCAGGGGGCAGCGCACGAAGAACAATTGCCGGACCTTGAAGGGGAAGAGAGTTTCTATTCCAGGAAAGAAGAAAGCTCCTCGCTAATCAAGTGGGTTCTGTTGATCTTATTTAGTATTTTGTAATTTGCTATTTGAATTTTGTTCGGATCAATCTGCACTACTGATGCACTTACCTGAGTCAATCAGATTGAGTTTCTGATCCATGCAAGTGGTTTTGGCATGATTCAAGAATTTCCACTCAATTTCGATGTTCTGAAGGGTATGGTACTTGTGCTTCATCATTCTTTTGACATTAAAATTAATTTTTGTATGCAATAATCCTGGGTGCTTGAAAATATACATGATTTGATCCTTCTGGAAATTGTGAGCATGTCTAAATATCTGTGAAACTTTGAAACTAATATACCATAAAGCTACGTGTAATGATGGCATGTCCATTTCCAGAACTTCGTAGCATTCTTGCACAGTTAGCTCCAACAATCCCTTCGTCTGTCGTCCACTGTTATGATGGATGATGTTCGAAATCACGGCTCAAGCCTTGTTATTTTCGTATACATTTTTACACTTGGTGATGGCCTTGCTCGGTTTTCCCAGGAAAGTATCTCCTTGCTGTTTACCTGTGCTCATTTAGTCACTAACACTTGGGCAAATAATTTCTTAAACCATTTGATTTTGATTTACCCACAGACCAAGAATCTCAATAGGGATAAAAACCGTTGAGAGTTTCTTATTCAACCATAAGAGTATATTCTCCTATCAATTTACATGCTAATCTCTTTTTTGAGAAATTTTTTAGTTCTTTTTTGAGCTGTTTAAAGGACCCAATAAGTTTAAGGGCATTTATGACTCTCTTTTTTGCGTTTTAAAAATGGTTTTTTTTTAAATTTATTTTCTTATTTTTTTAAAACTATTTTTTTTATGTTTTTGAATTGTTATGTTAAAAATAATTTTTTAAAAATAAAAAAAATTATTTTAATATATTTTTAAATAAAATATATTTTAAAATGGTATTACATTTTAAATATCTCCTTATAATTTTATTTTATTTAGGTAGGTTTGAATTAAGAGGAAAGAAAGTAAATCCTCTTACCTACCCATCAATTTCTTATAATTGACAACCATAGAAAACGTAAAAAAGTAGATAACATAACAAAATAGAAGTGGAAGAAGGCATTTTTCAACATAAAATACTATTAAATTAATCATGGTCAATATTATTACAAAATCATTAATTAGTTTTAATACTATATATATATTAATTGATTTGTTTTTATATACTATAGAGAATGGACAGTTGTCAAGCCCAATGATCTGGGTCTTGACCGTACATTCGCGTTCTTATATGGTTACTTTGAATATGTTTAGTATTGTGGTAACTGTTATAGTTGTGATTTAAAAAAAAATTATTTTATAAAAGGTATTTTTAATTGAGGTTGGTTTGAAAAAATAAATGTTTGGTTAAAATTGTGATTGAAATTGAGGTTGAAAAAAAGTAGTTTAATGTATTTAGTTAATAATACTTTTGAAATTGAGGTTATAAAATAATTTTAAAAAATATATATTAATATTGATAGTTTTTAATTTAAATATTGTAGATTTAACTTTTGTTATTACATCATGAAATAAATAATACTTTATATAAAATATTTTTTATTGTTCCATTAAAATATCTACAATTACATCACGTATGAAATACATCCGACAAGGACTATAATTTTTTTGGTTTTTTAAGCGCGCAATAACATCAGGAAAAATATAATCAAGAACGAAATTGGGATTGTGATCAAATTCTGCAAATGTTACTTTATCAAGCGATCTCTATCTAATTTATATAGTATCATTAAATAATTTTAAATACTAGTTTTTTGAATAAAAAACAATTAAAAAATTAAAAATTATTTTTATTTTACTAGGTTGGACCTGGTTCAATGTATTTTAAACTTTGAACCAAAACCAGTTTGGCCGGAACCGGTCCGACCAGAACTGTATGCATGTGTACACTGTTCATGCTAATTAATTAGTATGAACAGTATAACATACATACAGTGTACAATGTATGCAAGTTACACGTACAATGTATGCAAGTTACATTGTGCATGCTAATTAATTAGCATGCACAGTGCGTAAATATGTGTTTCCTATTGTTTATTGTTAAAACAAAAGCAGCCTCCTGCTGCTTTGTAATTATTGAATTTGCAATACAGTAAAAGATGATATCCATGAATAGTTAACGACATTTTTTTTTTATAACCAAACATATATTTGCTGTGTTTTATTTCAACCGCAGCCACAATCACGTAAACAAATAAACCCAAAAAATCTGTCTGATAAATTGCCTTGTTAGTTTGCTTTATACATGGTACAGACTATAGAGAATAAATATTATATCTTTGCTAAATTGTCATCTTAAGACCTTAGAAAGCACGACACACAATAAATAATCAACAAAATTGATGGGGTTACAAACATGAAACTTTAAATTTATAATTTTATTTTTAAAAAATAAAATCTGCCTTTTAAAGAGAAGAGGTATGGAGGTATACAATATCTTTAAATATACTAGAAAACTAACCAATTTTAAGTAATAAAATCAGATTCCTAAAGCATAAAGAAAAATAACATAACTAATCTAAAAAAAAATCAATGAAAAATAGCAAAACATGAAATATATGTAGCAAATGGGTTTTTTTTTTTACTCTTATAATTCTAGATAGAGAAAAAAAAAACTAAAATATCTCTTGGTGGCCAGGGTTTTTGGTGGAAGAAATGAGGCTAGAGACTATATGTGAGAGAGCTAAGGATATGTTTCTTGTGTGGTGGCTCCCTCTTCACTGCAATTTATTTATTTATTTAAAACCCACAAATTTTATGATCTTTTTGTAGTTCCTTGGTCTCTAAAGAAAACAAAATTTTTGTTTTGGCCTCATTTTTTTTATTTTATACTTTAGCACAATTGATTTTTGTCATTTTTTTTTAATTATTTGATCTCCAAGCAACTCCATTTTATTTTGATCATTCATTTTTATTATTTTGCACTTTAACCCCTTGATCATTTGCCCCTCTATTTTATTTTATTCTTAATTTTCTTATTTTTTATATTTTTATTTTTCTCAAAAAACAATGCTAACATTAATTTAATAAGAAAAGTGATTAAGAAATACAAAGGGATACGAATGTGTCGAAAATATATTTCTTTGAATTTGATTTTTTGGTTGAAATGCATCGAAAACATATTTTATTGATTTATTTATTTTAATTTTTTGGATTTTTTAAAAATATTTTGGAATTGAAGATCAAAAATTGGGTTATGACATTTCTTAGACAACATTCTATCATTAATTCAAAAGTAAGTTTCAATTATAAAAAAAAAAACTTTATAAGAATTATAACGCGGGTGTATTAAAAAACATAAGAATAATATAATGATCGTACATTGCCAGGGGAGTTCTTTGGAAGTGTCATTAAACTAAGCCTAACAAATTAATCTCGAAACCTTATAACTCGACTCCTTACCTAACCTATGTATCATATTAAGAGCTTGTTTAGCATTGTAACAACTTTTTTTTTCTTTTTAAAGTGTTTTTTTAATTTTTTTTACATGAAAAGGCATCAAATTAATACTTTTAAGTGTTTTCGATGGTTTTGATATGCTAATTTAAAAAATAAAAAAAAATCATATAAAAAAATTATTTTAATGCATTTTGAATTTGAAAAGCACTTTGTAAGGGGTCTCATTCAAATGGGTGGGTCAAAGGGCAACTTATGCAACTATTAAAAACCCTGGATGACTTAAGAAAATTAAAGATGACATATTTTTTCTTAAATACTAAGATGATAATATCTTGAATCCACTCGAATCAATCCGGGTTAACTTACTAAACACAAGACTCAAGTCATGAACTAGATTGCGTTTAATAACTTTGTCTTCTAAAACTATTTTTTATTTAATTATTTGATAATAAAAATAGACAATGGAATCAAAGCAAGTAGATAAAATTAAAACAAAAACAATAATAGTGGGTTGTAAAAAAAATGCTTGTTAATTTATAAAAAGACTGCTATAATTTTATTTAAGAATAAAGTAAAAATATTTAATAAATAATATCTAAAACACATTCTTAATTAAATTTTAAAATTTAATAAAATAATACATTTGGTATATTTTAAATCAATTAATTTGAAAGAAAGTAAATTAAAATCAAAGGAAAAATCCCAAAAATCAAAAACAAAAAAAAAAAGCTGAATAAAAAGGCTAGCCATGCATGCCTAGGGTGCCCCATCACGCCTAACCAATAAAAAAATAAGCCCAAGCATGAGGGGCTGCCAAATTAGGTCTGCATGCCAAGGATCTTTTATTTTTTAAAATTTGTCGGATAATGTGTTGTTTGACAACCTTATTTTCACTGGAGAGATAGTTGAGAAATTGGACTAAAATGTTTTAAACCTAAAAAACTAATTTTAAAGTCGTATTCACATAAAAACACTTAAAAAACACTTTTATAACCCCCAATAAAATAATTCCTCAATCTAAAACAAATCTTAAAATCAGTTTAAAAGCACAAAATTAAACTAAAAAACAAAATCTCTCTCCACTCCAATTTAATTTTTCAAAACAAAAAACTTAATGGAACTCGTGTAGTTAAATAGAACTATTAACATATAAAACAATTTGTTTCATCGTTGAAATTCTAATACAATGTAGTTTAAAAAATATGAAATATGAAAGTGATTTTCAAGAAATAAATATAAAAAAATTTAGAAAGTGATTCTAATAAAAAATAAACACAATTGTAATTCTAATACAATGTAGTTTAAAAAATATGAAATTGTAGCCTAGCGGCAGAGGTAAGGTTTCCTTGTCTCTGTCACCTGGGTTCGAGTCTCAGCGTGTACGCCTGTCATCCCCGCGGTGTCTTACCTGTTTGCTGGGCTTGCAGGGTGCTTAGTGGGTCCGGAGATTAGTTGTGGTGCATGTAAGCTGATCCGAACACCTCGGGTTACAAAAAAAAAGAATATATATATATATATATATATGAAATAGATGATATTTGCATGTACAAAACGACATTTGACTGCAATACCAGCAGGTGCCAAAAAAAACATATGTATCGTTGTGTCAAATTGGGCCCTTGACTTGAGTAGTTGACTTGGGGCCTCTTAGGCTTGGGTTTTAAGCTGGGAATTTTGTGGCTTTGGTTTGGGCTCCACGGGTTTTGGGATTGCTTTTCTCTACTTTTGATTTTTTTTCAATCGTTGGCCGACAATTTTTGATAGTTTTTTTTCTTTTCCCAATTCTTTCAAGAAAATTCAAACCGAATAATATAAAATAAATTTTAAAAATTAAAGAATATGAATAATTAAAATGCTCATATGATACATAAGAATTAAATTTCCATAAAAAAAAATTGGTTACAAAACAAGGTGTCTAAAATGAGCACAAGTAGGATTATATACAATAGATATTAAATAATTAGATGCATCACTGAAATTATGCTAAATAATTTTAAAAACTCACACATAACATCAAATATTAAGAAATTAAAATGGGTGAAAATTTCTATTTTATCTTAAAATATAACATGAAGGATTAAATAAAAAAAAGTTTTATGTCCATTCTTGCAATTAAAGGTGAGTAAAAAAACCAAAAAACCGATTAAACTTTTGAAAAAACCAGAAAAAATAACCAAAGAACCGATTAAAATTTTGAAAAAACCGACTAGTTTAGTTTTATAAGCTTAAAACTAAAAAAACCGAACCAAACCTAAACCGAAAACACCGGAAAAAAACCGAGCCAAACCGGAAAAAACCGAGTCAAACTGGTTTGAATAGATTTTTGTCCTAAAAAATCAAATCGAACCGAAACTAGTCGGTTTGAAGCGGTTTCATTTTTTTTAAAAAATTTCAGTTTAGTTATTTTTTTTAAATAAAAACTGAACTGAGCAAAAAATGATCACCTCTTCTTGCAATCACCTCTGCGTACAAAATTATTTTATTTACTTAGTTGTAATTAAAAAGTGAAGCAACCATTACTTGAGGTCATTGTGCAACCTTGGAATTTATAATCTTCTAATAATTTCAATTTTTTTTTTTTTTTTTGCACGATGATATCAGCAAAGCTTATGAGTCTTCACCCAACCATTCTCTTGAACGAGGAAGGTAAAATTGTCCTTAATATTGCAGCGAACGTTTTCTTTCCTATTTTTTATTCTTAAATTACCTTGTTTTTTTTTTTTCAGTGGTAAGAAATTATTTTTGTTTATGAACGTTTTGGTAAAGCAAAGACAACCATCCTATTTTTTCTTTTGGTCGTTTCATTTGCCATCGGTGGGAGTGCATAGGGCCGGGCCCGGATTCATTCATTTACGCCACAAGTGTAATGGGCTGGACTATTGATTTAACCTGAAAATATAGAGAGAGTTAACTCGCTTGCTTGCTGTGTTTTTGTTTAATCTGTTTCTTTTCTTTTTGCGGGTTTTTCTTTCGATTGGAAGTAAGTTCAGAAATTAATAATTAGATTGAAGCACATATATATCAAGTTAATAGATTTTTATATTATTTTTTTTAAATTGGTTTTATATATATACGTTTTGATATACTTATGTAAAAATAATTTTAAAAAAATAAAAAATAATTATTTTAATATAAATTAAAAATAACCACTACAAAAACCTTAAACAACTTGAAAATTCATGTTCAGCTGATTAATACTGGAAGCATATCTCTCTCTCTCTCTCTCTCTCTCTCTATCTATATATATATATATATATATATATATATATATATATATATATATATATATAAAAGAGCAACGTTGTGATCCATGGTCCCTAGGCTTGGGGGGGCCTAGATAGCAAATGCAGTTGGAGGGGTCGGACTCGCCATTCATGTGATTGAGTTGGACTCATCAAGATAAGTGCTCAAAGCATGTCTTGTCAATTGATATTTAACATTTCAGCAATTTAAGAAAATGTCGTGCCTCCCTTTGTAGCTTGGAGCCTTCCTCTGTATATCCAAGCGAGCCCGACAGCACAATCTAATTGCACATGACCAACCGAAGCCCCATCACTCCTTTTTAGTTGATTGATCTTATTGTCCCCGCAAGATTTGGAGCATCTGCCGATCATCTGATTATCTGTAATGTTGTTATGCCAGAAGCATCACTTCAAACTGATATTGTCTCCAATGTTGATGGTTGCTTAGGCCGTTAGGGTGGGGTTTTTTGTTGTCATAATTAGAGACCTCATATTTAACCTCTGCCTTGCTACATGGAAAAGCAATGTGCTATAGTCTACACCATAGTTTTTAGACCCGGTCCAGTTTAAGGCTCGGGTTTTGAGTTTTGACCGAGTCACCGGATCGTCCGGGTTTTTTTTAAAATCAAAACGACATCATTATACTAAAAAAACAAAAATTAAAGGATTGCAACCGGGTTTTTAGTATAAATAATTTTTTATTATAAAGAAATATTTAATCCTAGACACTCACTGAGGATCCTTTCACTAAAAGGGAGCATGTGGGCTAAATACCATATCATAACTTGATAGATTTAGTCATACTTGTTTTTTACCTAATTTTCTTGATTGTTTTTGAAAAAATCATAAAAATAGAAGAAAACAACAAAATTTTTTGATGTATTTGCGCTATATGTTTTGCATTTCCAATGTCTTTTTAAAAGAATTAAAAATTCAAAAATTTACTTTCAACGCGTTTAATTTTTAACACGCTTATTGCAAAATCATTGATTTATTTTTCTCACCAAATCGATTTTAACATTGCTTTTAAAAAAATTTTAAAAAATAAAATATTTAGACAAGGAAACCAAAAATACAAAAAACAAATGAGGGACCAAAGTGATTATTGAGTTGCTTGGTCACCAAGCATGCTTGGAAACAAACAATTGGGAGAAAAAAAATTCATTTTGCAATGAAGAAATCTCACACATAAAATGAAGAATTATTTAGAGCAAAATAAAAAACAAACATTAATTCAACCAAAAAAAAAAAAAAATTCTAACACCACTAGCTAACTTTAGCTGCTTGCTAAGTGCATATTTAATATTGTAATAGTGATTATTTTTTAAAATATTTTTATTTAAAAATATATCTAAATAATATTTTTTTTATTTTTTAAAATTTTATTTTTAACATCAAAATAATTTAAAAATATTTTAAAAAAAATTAAAAAATAAAGCAGCAGCAGCATTCTCAAACTCAAACGCTTCCTCAATCCACAATGTGGAATTTTTAACTGAGTTGAAGGGCCTTGTGTCTTTATTTGAATAACTTTCAAAAGGGCCCGTCACACATGTATGGGGGGGCGGGAGAGACATGGATGGTGGAGGTGGGGTTTAAGATTAGGAGGGTACACGTGGGCTTCATAAAAGCTGCTTTTTGACCAATCAGCCTTGTGATAACATTATCTTTAATTGTTTTCGCGTTTGGTCAAGGGTATCCTCGTATAAATTGTCAAAAAGAGGAAGAAGCTGTTCTTGATCATGCATGTTTTAATAAGAAATACTGTCAGGTAAAAGAAGAGAGAAATATATTTGCTTCTCAATTTCAAATTGCAATGAAACCTAAAGATGGCCAAAAGTTCTCAGTACTGTCCGAGATGAAGCAAAAACATGGGAATAATAATAATAATAATAAAGTATAGAGATTTTAGTTAGGAGTATTACGCTATTATAATACGATTTCTAACATAATTTCCTCCCTTAGGTAAATGAGCTATAATTGATATGTCCAAGCATTTAATAATGGGGGATTGTTTGTCCCCCTTCCAACAAGCCTCATGCTGGGTATGATTGTGCCTTTTCCCCGACATATGGCCGCACCCTACTTATGAATTGGAGGCCAGACAACTCACTGGTTCTTATCGCTGTCGTTATGTCAGCTTAGATCATACAATTTCCAGTGTCAACGTACGTAACTTGGGCCCTATGAGAATAATACAAAACTCAAGCGTTTTTTTTAGTTCTCGCACAAATTTTAGCTCATTCTATATCATTTCCAGCACGCCCTATCACAACTTGCATATTTGAAATGAAGCCAACCGTATCTAGATCTTTCATGAAGTAGGCGAGACCGATTCAAGGTTTTGGTTGGTTAAGGCAGGTCCATTTCGAAGGGTTTTTTTAGCTTTAGGTATAGTCTCCGTCGCTCTTAACTCTCATTATTGCATGGAGGTTGCATGCTGGGTCCTCTCCACGGGAAGCTAGCTAGATGTGATTGTGAAATAACTTGCACACACACAGCTATTGCACACGGGATTTCTCTCATTTCATGGCTCAAAAGGAGGACACTCGGCTCTCCTACCGCCTAGAATGCGGTGGGTTTGACATCTAAGTACAACTTGGCCACACGTGCTCTCATAAATCCATTACATGCATCATTTAATTCCTGCCAACTCAACTTGTAGGATGTTATTTGAGCATGGATGCGAAAAAGTGGAATTAAGCATAGCTTACTGCACAATTATTTTTAGGATGAATGTTGCTATTGACCCAACTCCTAAACAAAATGTCGAGAGTAGATGAGAAAAGTTGGTATGCTTATGAAGCATATACAGATTTGAAATGTTTGTTCAATTTATCAGAATACAAATGTTTGTAAAATTTTATTAGCTTAGATTGATCTTCCTTTCCTGAAAACACCGCAAAAAAAGAGTTAAAAAGCCGAATAAACTACGAAAGATTGTTTATTGAATGATTAATTAATGAGTTTGGCTGAGTTTCAGTGCCTTTGCAAGCTAAATGAGAAGACATTCTGAAACAAACGTAATGAATGCTCTCAATCTGAATGTAATTATTCGACGCCAACACGTATATTTGCTTCTTCTCGAAAAAGATCGACCGGTTTTATTAACTACGTTGCTAAATTGTTCATAAAAGCCTCGTTAAGAACGTAAAATTTAAATGGCTCGATAAAAAATTAAGGAGCTTTAATGTATAACGAGCCACTAGTCTTAGATGATGTTCTTGAATAAAAAAATAGTGAATACATAACAAAACATGAAAATAAACATAAAATAAAATTTAATGTATAAAACACATTAAAAACATTTATTACAAGACAAGCATCATGATGAACAAACACTTATTCCACAACCAGAAAATTGATAAATACAAACAGAAATACCGAGAAAATATTTCTGTCGGTAAATTTCCGAGACATTTTACTGACAAAAATATTTCCTTGCTATATACCGAGAAAATTACAGTGAGAAAAAAAATTTAAAACAAAGCAAAAAAAAATGATGACATGTCATTTTTACCAACGAAATTACCGACAGAAATTGCATTGTTAATTCCTACCGAGAAAATAATTCTGTCGGTATTTTTCAAAGAGCTCCAGAACTGTTCACTTTCCAATTGCATTGTTAATTGTTGTTCTTTACAGACAAAATCACCGACGGATTGAAAAGTCGTCGGTGTTATTTGATGGTTTTCTGAAAAATTCAATTAATTTAAAATTTTCATTTAAATATTACAGACGGAATCACCGACGGATTAAAAAATCATCAGTGATTGTTGGCGGTTTCTGAAAACTTTTTATGAAATTGAAATTTTAAATTAAATATTATAGACAGAATTACCGACGGAATAATTAAAAAATATTAATATTTAATTATTCGTCGGTAAAACCGTCGCTAACGTGCCCCAATAAAAAGCTTGAATCCCCTTATTTCACAATAAACAGACTCATTTCTTATTCTTCTACTTCTTCTTCTTCTTCTTCTTCTTTTTCACTATATGTAAAAAATATCAATATCTATTTCTTTCTCTTCTCTTCTCTCATCATCTCCTTCTCTTCTCCTCCATGCTCGGGTATGTCTTCTTTTTCTTTCTTCTTTTATCCTCTTAATTTTTTTTTAATTAATATGCTTTACGAAATTTTTTCTCTCTCCTTAGCCTCACTTGTAACTACATTAAGGTAAGATTTTTTTTTTCTTCCTTTTTCATGATTTTTTTCACTATATTTGTTTTTTATTTTATTTTTAATTGTTTTTGCTCTTAATAATTGTATAAATGTTGTTGTGAGATTTTTTATATATATATGAAATCAATTTTTAGTTGATTTATTTATAGGATTTTTAAATTTTTCACAATTGTAACTTCATTTTTTTCATATGAATTTTTTTAGTTGAATTTATTTTTTCATTTTATTTATTTGTTGCAAATTTGTTTGAGTTGATTTTCTTATTCTTTTTTTCCAAGCATTTTGAGTATATATTATAGAGTGTTGGTTTATGTTAATTTAATTATTTTATAATTTTATAAAATGGATTTTTAAAAAATATTTTTAAATGATTACCGATGGTCTTTTTCGAGGGATATACCGATGAAATGAAGCAGGTAATTTTTTTTACGTGTCTGGTCCGTCAGTAAATTCGTCGTTAATAATATTTTTTTTATTACCAACGGATAAAAAATTACCAATGAAAGATTCATCGACGAAGCATTTTCGTCGGTGATTTCGTTGGTAAATTAATTATTGACGGAATGTGTGTCTTACGCCGACGAAAAAATTTCATCGGTAAAACTGTTAAATGTTGTAGTGTTCACCCTTATGATTTCAACAGTGAGAACAATCATTATATTTTGGATAAATCAAATTTGAACTCAATCCTCTCAACCCTATTTTCCATCCTCAAAGAATATTAATTCCTTGACAGCTTCATACCTTCGAGGTTGTCACGCAATGATGCGCACTTATAACACTTCATTTATTCACCAATATACGCAACAATCATAATATTATAAATCATTCAAAAAATAAATAAAGATTAATAATATTACAAATTATTTGGAAAAATAAAACAAAATCAATAATATTACAATTTATGAAAAAAAAAATCATATGTGTTAAGGTTCAAAAACAACCTTAGAAGCTACTAACATCGATCGAAAGTTACTAAAATCAAACCAAGTAATGACGGCACATGGCTTACATGCACGAGTGTGGAGAATGTGTTGGACAGTGATGGCACGTGTGTATCCTACAAGTTGGATATATTCTATAAAAAATACCATGAATAGGCATGATTTTGGGCTTATTTAATTGTTATTACTTTTAGGTTTGTTCGTGCTATGATTAAGGTGATTTTAAGGTTGATTAATGTTGATTTTTGACTAGTTTGGTGAGAAAAGGCTATGTTTTCTGGTTGTTTAATTGGGTGGATATTGAGGCCAATTTCAACAGAAGAAAGGTGGTTGTGGGTGACTATATTTGGCCAAATAGAGATCGTGGTCAATCAGGCAGTAGGGTTGTTCAATTTAGAAGATATTATCATGATGGTGCATGGTAGTTGTTGTGGAAATTAGGTGAGAGAGTTGGAGGTTGTGCAGGTGTTTTGGTGGACTTGTTATTGTCAAGTTTGGGATGATGAAGAGTGGGCTAGTTGTCGACACTTTTCCTTTGGGTTTGGAAGGAGATAAAGGGAAAGGGTGGTTAGGTTTTTGACTTAGAGAGAGAAGGAAGGAGATGAATAGGGTTTTTTTTTTATGAACTATTCTCTCTTTGCCTTTCTTTTTTAGCTAGACTTCTCTTTCTATCTATTTATATCTTTTTTTGTATCCCGAACTCCTATATATAGTGTTGAACCCCTGAAAAATAAAAATATGACAATTAATTAACACGTCTTTTTCCTTTTTATGAGAGATCTTGAATTTAGGAATTTTAAAGATTAATATTTTCATTCTTAACCATATAAGATCTTTTCATTTCCTTATTGATAATTATTTATGACAAACTAATGGTGTTGAGGAGATTATGCTCCCTATGATTAAAAATAAAGTTGTCATTGTCATGTTACATTTACTTTCTCTACTCAAATATAATTTTTCATTACTTGTTTCATTCAAGGAAGGTTATGTCAGGAAACATTTATAATTTCTCCTACAAAAATAGTTATAGACTTTATTAATTAGGGTTTTAGCAATAGGTTCAAGTAGATTTTTCATGTTGAATATTTTTTCATTAAACCTTTTGAGATATGTTTTGATGCTCTCATCTTCTTGTTGTTATATTATGGCACTAAGCTTACTGATTCTCTTTTTAACTGGTATGCTTGTGTTGAAATGATAAATAAATTTAGCATAGAGATCACCAAATTCATAGATGGAGTCAAGCTCTATGTTGTGTTACCACACTCAAGCAGATTCATTAAATGTTACTAGGAGGATTTTTCATATAGTGTTGTCTTGCCTTACAAACTTTAATACTTTGTTCATTTTGTAAATTCTTTCTAAGTTCTATAAGGCACATTGTAGTTATCTAAGTTGACTTTCATAGAGATGCAATTCTTAGAGAGAGGAGTTTGCAACACCTGACAACAAAGTGGAGAGTCTCTCAGTAGGTGGTGGTAATGTTCCTCAAGAACTTGTATAGTTGTTGATCTTGACTCATGTCAAGATTGTTTTTTACAAGGAGTAGATGAAGAAGGAGATTGATAGTGATAACTACTCATAGAATGTCCAATAGGAAAATGTTTTTTTTAAGTAGGAACGACTTTTTTAGAGAGTTGGAGTATAATTGTTCTCATGCCTACTTGTTTACACGTTCTGACATATTCCTTCAAGAACCTAAAGTTATCTATTTGCATCTATTTTTTTTTGTTCTTGTTAATCTTGTTGGATATGTTAAATGTGTTTTTACCTGTTGACATAAGATACTTTTATACCTCAAGTCTTATGAACTTACCTTATGGAGAGTGGAAATGCAAAAAGTGGCGTAGGCTTCTACATCATACAAGAGAGCAAGGTGCCCTTGTTATTGATGACAATTGTTAGTGTTTATTGGTGGAAAGATTGATGCTTGTAAGGTATTTTTTTGGGGAGACATGCTGGCAGGAGATAACCATTAGGGAGAAAAAAGGTGGCTCTATTTTGCACAAGAATTTGGTGTGCGCCATGAATACTAGTGGATGATTTTAGAGAAGCATTGAAAAAAAATTAGGTGTGTGTCGTGGGTGACATATGATGCCTTTCTAACTTTGAAGAATTTAAAAGGTGTATTAAAATGTGTTCTTGATAATGTATGCTCCGTTGGCATAAGTTAGTTTACGTGGATTAAGAATATATTCCAGTTAATACACACAGAAATTCAAATCTATTTAGTCTGAAAAT
Source organism: Populus nigra (assembly GCF_951802175.1). Lineage (NCBI taxonomy): Eukaryota > Viridiplantae > Streptophyta > Magnoliopsida > Malpighiales > Salicaceae > Populus > Populus nigra. The sequence goes on along the minus strand of NC_084856.1, from coordinate 7,125,264 downwards.
TTAGTTCGCTTGGGCATGCAGCATGTATTCTATACATGCCAATGAGTAGGCACACCCACCTTATTTAGGCTGAGCACATGACACATTCTAATTATTGTTGATGATTTTTCCTTACGTTGTTGAATTCTTTTTGTTAAATTAAGTGTTAGCTTATTGAATTTATTTATGTAGTGTCTCTGATATCCCAAACTTTTTTTCTTTTTATCCATTTCTTTCCCACTCATGTCTAGGAATACGTGTATAGTCTCCTTTTTTTTTTCCTCCTCTCCTTTGCTTTTGTATTGCTCAGTCATTTAAATTCTTTCAAAAAAAATGTATATATGTCAGTCTTGTCCCTGTTTTTTATATTATATATCTCCATGTTTTGCATTTCAACTCCTTTTTTGCATTATATGGGATTTTTTAAATAATGAACATCAAGTTCATATACAACGATAATAAATTTGAGAGTTAGCGGGAACAAAAGAGCTAAGTTGACCTTCTTTTGACATGATAATCTTGTCATTGGGCTAAAGACGATATTGGTAATTGTTATCCCAGAATTGATACGAGTGAAAAATACAAGTGATCAATCACCCAACTTTCATGAAATGGCAGTAACATGCCTCGTTGAAGAAGTTGTGTTCTGTAAAAGATCACACTTCAATTGATTAGAAGAAAAGGAAGGATCCTTCTATCTTGTTATTTCCTGGGATTTTGTGAACCTCACCTTAATCATTTAATTTCTAGACATTGATTTTCATGTTATTCTAATTGGGACTTTCTTATGCATATTCCTCATAAATAAATTATTTTCAGAAGAAATCTCTAAAAGAAAGATTGTAATCTACAGCTAAGACATTCAAGTTTCTAGCTTATCGAACACACAGTACTATTATAATTATGTGTCACAGCATGGACATACAGAAGACAACTAGCCCAGCTAGGTGAGCGTAAATACTTGGACAAACAATAAGGTAGTGAAAATCAAAGACTAACACGTTACAACTAATGCATGTCTGCCACAGACGATGATTCTGTCTGAATTAACGTAGACAGGCACTTGGAGAGTACCATTTTATTAAATTCTTTCTACTATATATATGCATCTGCATCGGTGACATCTGACAACATAAGCCCATAAAACAAGCACTAGAGATTTCACTTAGATCCGTATTAGATTAAAGATCCATTCGTACCCTTTTTTGAGTAAATAAGCTTAATATTTATGCTTTTGAGGTAATGTGCATTGTGCAAAGCATCCCATCTGCGTTATACAACTGTAACTCTATTCTATACGTCAGTTTAATTTGAGAATTCTGCAGCTATGCTTCATCTGTTCCATCTTTAGCTGTTTGCTTGCAAACCAAATTTTGTTAGAGGAAATGGAAGAGTTGGAGTAATCATTAGGTGTTTTTCATCTGACGACTTTACAGAAGAAAATAAAAAACTGGAGGTGCCGTTAAAGTTTTTGAAAATCATCCCAAAACGAAGAACAATAATTTTCTTAGAGCAATAAATAAAGAATTTTTATTATGGCATCTGCATGTAAAATGAACTTCCTTTTCGAACTAGCTGGCTTACTGTAGCCTCATTAAATTAGTAGGAGACGAGGTAGAAACTCTAAATCCATGGGTGCCTAGTGTGAAGTAGATCAGTAGAGGCTTTTGTTTCAAAATATCGTGGCCAATATTTGTTACAAATTAAAAACTCTAAAAAAGCATCAATTACTCTAGTCTGCTAGCCAGGCATGCTTCTGGGATCATAATCAAAAGAAAAATATATATTAAACCAAGATCTTGTCTTAACTCACAAACTTCTTAAATATATAGCACATCTACTTATGAAATGGTATTGATTGAAGTATTCTGACTTCTTAAGCTTTGACCCGGTATGAATATTACGCAGATCATATGCCCATCTACATACGTGGGATATAAAATATATAATGCTACCAGTAGAATGTGTTATCCGTGAGCGTATATCTGCATCCATTTGTTAAAAAAAAATTAAAATTTGATTTCAAAGGCCCACTTCATCTCTATAAGTATTTTTTGTTTTAAATAATTATTTCAAAACTGGATTGTTGCAAACCAAGTCATCCAAGTATCTGGTTTCTAATGATAATTTACACGAACCATTAATAAAAAATCTTCTAAATCTTTTTAGAAGAGAGAGATTGTTATTCCTTAGAGTACTAGCTCTTTTGTTTTGTATTTTAGATATTTCTGTATTGTACTCTATTCACCTTATAAAATAAAAGGCATAATATTTTATTTATAAAAAAATTTAAAAACCCTATAAATAGTAAAATATCAATTTGCTCCTTAAATAATATTAAAAATATTATTTTAGACTAATTTTAAAAATTTATTCAATCAAGTCCATAATTATTTCTGAGTCTAGAATTATATTACTCTATATTAATTACATTCTAGTCCTCAATTACTAAAATTTATTTATAATCAAGTCACACTTGATTACCAATGATGGTTTTTATGTATATCACCCATTAGGTTCCCTAATAATTTGGCAAAAATATAAATCATAATTCTAAATAAAATAACAATAAATAAATTAAACAATTTAATTTATTATCAATTCAATAATTGATTAACTTATATTTCAAGATCAAGTACAATGTCTAGCAACTTGTCATGATCCTTCAAATATTAAAAAATTCATAAGTGGTTTAGCTTAACCTTTCAATGACTAGTTTATCAGTGTAATTATTATCCCTTCATCATGAATGTTCCGATCTAGATATTATAACATGGAATATGTCTACTTTGTTAAATCATGTTAGTTTTCAACATTATAATCATTGATTCTTTGAATAAAATTTTGAAACTCTTCTAAAGTCTTATTCTACCTTGATTAATAATTTTACAATAAATACTATTTGAGAACAGATGAAATATTTTCTCTAATTCACCTAAGGTGATGAATCATCTCTTAATCACTTAAATATCTTCATATAGTTTATGCTATACGCAATAGCTGTCCATGTATTACCTTGATTAAGACATGGTTAGGATCAAAACATAACAATTTCTATTTAAGATAACTTAATAATTTTAAGTCTAATAACCACTTACACAACTATCATGTGAGTTTTTCCATAGACAAGTGATCTCTTCATATAAAATTTTTTTACGGGTTAATTCAATGTACATGTCATCTCACAAGTACTTGCATATTAGTTGCAGGTATCCTTTATGAGAGCAACTATTTTCTTTCATAAAAAATGAACATAATATGCATGAGTCTCAACAACTCTAATTAATATCTAGTTTTAATAGAACATTATCTATTAACATTAAGGAATAATGTTTTGATGAAATAGAAATATCATAATTATAACAACTTTATAATTTTCTATGCAAGATATTTTTTTTATCTTTACTCTAGATTCATTAATCAAACATTAGATTCATTAATCAAATATAATTAAATATTAAAGAAAAAGAAAATATTTATTAATAATAAATATATTTTATATGAATAAAATCAGTATTACACATAATCAACTTATTAGTTACATGGCATTTCCACTAACAAGTTTTTCATGGCAAACTACCTTCATTCCTCATTTCTTTATTATCATATTAAGATAGTTGTCTTCTTGCTAAACCTGCTAAACCACATATATATATATATATATATATATATATATATATATATATATATAAAGACAAATAAAAGCACTACGATAGAATAATGAACAAACAATAGTTGTAAATACTTGAATTTGTAATAAAGAATAATGACATTTGTCTTAAAATGATTCTCTTAAAATGATTCTCTTTTACATAAATTTTTACATATTATTCCTCTACTTATTTGAAATTTGATTCCATAATCTTTTTTCAGGGAAAATATCATTACTTTCTAGTCAACTAAAAAGTTAAGAACCTAATTTTTTTTATATCATATATTGGTAAGTTGAAATGAAATGCATGTTGTGGAATTGAAAAAAAAAAACCCTATATATTAAAGATTGTTATAAAATAATATAAATCATATCTTGGAGTCTCACTTAACAGCTTAAGCTTTTGAGTTGATATGATTATTTGACATGGTATCAAAGTCTAATAACCTAATAATGAGTTTAAATCTCATCACTTCTATTATAATTAATAAACAAATATTAAATATAAACTAGTATGTGAGTCTTTGTAAGTTTTAAACCTAAATGACTTTCATTTGAAAGGATATATTAGAGAATAATATAAATTATATTTTAAAATTTCAATTAATAATTTAATCTTTTATTTTATTTAAAATGGTTCTTTAACAAAGTTAAATTAAAAGGAGATAGATGTGAAACCTAATAATGTTTTGCTAATTACAGCCTAGGTTTTAAAATTTATAAAGTACACATTGAACTTTGCATATGTGTATTCATTTAATGATTTTCATAAAAGGTTTCATTATTACGAAGAGAAACCCTAAAATACTTGGGAAAAATTTTGGGAAAAATTAAAGTCATTTGATTATGTAATTTTGATATCAAATCTAATGTAAATAATTGTAGATAATGTTTGGTTATTGTTTTGAAATATAAAAGATAAAGATAATTAAAATAAAAATTATATATCTTCATATGCTTTATGTTTTGAGAATATAAAAATTTATTTTATTATTATTTTAAAAATAAATTTATTTTATATTGTTGTTTCTTTGATGAAACACTTTTCTATCTTTTATGTATATATATATTTTTTATCATGTAACATTCACAAAATGCAAATTTAAAGTTTGTTCTAGTTTTTGTTTTAAGGCAAATGAAAATATTTAAGAATTATTTTAAAAAAATGTGAGAATAAATGCTCAAAAAATCTTATTATCTTGTGTTATAAAAAATTAATAAGATGGAAACAAATGTAAGATTGAATTTTTCCAGAAATCAAACGGCTATAAATCAATTGGATAATACCTTAATTAGCATGATGAACTTGAAAGCGGCACTTATCATCGAGAGATCAAGGCATGGCCCCAGGATTCACAGCGACACAGACCCGTGCCTTGGGTCTGAGTAATCAGATACGAGAAGGTCCCATAAAGAGAACCATAAGGTCAAAAGGAGCTACAAAACCCTATAGTTGTGGGGAGCGTTGGACCCCAGCTACAGCTAGGCTGGACTCCCTCCCTCTGCAACCCTCTTTGACCTCTCCAGTCCCCATGACCCCCCCTCTTTCATCCATCTCCAAGTGACTAAATTACCCTCCCAATCTTCCAGGAATAACAGTAAAAAAATGGGAGAGAGATTCTCAAATTCTGGATAAAAGACAAGGGGATCCAAGTTCAAGTAAATGTCTTTGCGCAGCAGCATAGTTGGATTCCTCCAAACAATGGACAGATTTGCATCCAGTAGCTTTTGTGGCAAGAGATAGAAGGGGAGAATTGTTCTGGGCAGAGCTTGGACATGCAAGGTGGCCTTAGGATTACAAGCTGAAGCTCTAGCGCGTAAAGAGACGGGCATCAAATTGGCTGCCGTTAAGGAATGCTACATGTGATTTTTGAATCAGATGCAAGAAGTGTGGTGTCTGCCATCAAATTGACTGCCATTAATTGCTAATGCAGAACAATGACCGTAGAATTCTTAGCTTGCCAAAAAAGCTATCTTTTTGCATGTACTTGTGATCGGGTAAAATTACCCTTCGCACAGAGAAGCCTTTGGAGCTGTGATATCCAGTCATGTAATGAGATTCAACGTTGATCAAAGAAAAAAAATACTCATTCTTCAAAAGTAGAAGTGTTGAATTTTTATTTTTTATTTCAATGTCTACAGTAAAAGAAGTAAAGGGGTAATAAACAAAGGATGCAAGAGCAAGAAAGGAGCAACAGCGAATCTTTCATGTGCTTTCTCTCCTTTTCATGTCTTAACTCTTCCTGCTCAATGGCCTCCCTTTCACTGCAAAAGTAAAGCAATGACCCCATTTCTATACTGCAGAGAGTGCCCGTTTATATACAAACAACAGTCCAAGGATGAGAGAGCGAGAGAACATGGGACCTCTCTAATGGGAGGTGTGATTTAAACAATTTTTTAAATATATAGCCCTCAAAAAAATCCCATAAACCATTCATCTTTTCTATAAGCTGTACACTTTTCTTATTCCAATGCCCCCTCCCGTTTTGAATCTTCTCTCTGTGGGGAAAAAATAACATTTCCCCGTTCCCTATACCTATCTTTCAAACCTTCACAAAATCCTTGGTCGCCACAAAAATCTCCGAGATATTTTAAAAAGGACATCAGAATCACACTTTCCCTCTCTCCCCTCTTCAACTTTATGGCTGATCTTCAAAATTCAGCCATAAAAGCACCACCTCAAAAACGGCCTGGCGAGCTATCTTCACCACAATCTGCAGTAGCTTGGTCTCTGCAACAAGCAGATTATTTGATCGAACCATTGCCCGCATCAGTTCCCCACGGAAAGGCGCAGTTCAAATTCAACCAACACTTTTTACTTGCAAGCATCCTTGGCCGCTGCTACCTGTCTTCTATAAATATTCTCCCAATGAAATCCCGGAACCTCTTTGAATAGAGTTTTGGATCTACAGCTGAGATTGAGGTAGGGTCTGCTTGCAAGGATTTGTAGGCATGCTCCAACTTCTTGCTAATATCATAGTCTTGTAAGATATCAATAATTCCAAAATAAAGGACCACTTCGTAGACTTCATCACTTCGAGAAGGGGTCAAATGGCTAAATCCACCAGGGGTATACTGATCAAAATCACTCCTCCTCACCATCCGCTCTGCCGTTGCTGGCATGTTTGCTCCCAATCTTATTAGAGATTTCCTGAAACAACAAGTTGGAATTTCAACACATTATTCACAGTTCATCAAATGTAAAAAAAGTTTACCAAAAAATCTTTTCATCATAATGAAATAAAAAACATGCGCAAATAAATATTTGCAAATCAAAACTTCCCAATATTTATCATGGAAGCAAAATTTATGCTCCAAATTTAAATGGCTTGAATAAGAATGGTTCGCACCATCATGAGCACAAAGCTTTCATTAATCCAAGTTAAAAGCTTTGCCAAAGAATGAAGACTTGTCTAATTCAGCAACACGGTTCAATGAAAGCATCGCTCTTATCTTGTAAATCATAGGATCATGTATGTGTCCCCACAAACAACTGTTGTTTACTGAATTACCCCCACAATTTCAGCCCATACATCATACTCCACATTCAATTATTCCATTGACAATAGCCAATTTCAATACCAGAAATTATTGGCCATCTTTAATGCTAAAAACAACACTCAACCACAAGCTCTTGCAAATATTTTATATACATATATTCACAAGACAGCAGTTGATAGTACAAAAACCATTTTTATTTCACAGACAAGAAATATACCTGCCAGATAGAACCCGATCCATGTCTTGAAGCTCTGCTTCAAGAAAGCGACACCCACGCATGAACTTTTCATTCCGATAAGAATCCTTCTTTCCTGCATGTAGCACATGTATTGATGAAAAAACTAAAGAAACATAAAAATCACAATCCTTTTAAAATTGATACGATGCTTGCTTACCAGAACGCAAAAGAAATGGTGACAGTCCCATTTTGTCATAATTATTGTCATCACGGAAGTGTAGACCAACCAAGAGACTATAATCCATGATTTTCTCAGCTTCCAAAAATTCACAATCACGATCAATTTGCCTGGTCATCATCAGATGGCATGTTATGAGCCACTCAACATAAGCCAACTGGAAATTCCAGTGAAGCAAATGCCTAACAGAAAATATACAGCATATTGAAACTTACTTGATAAGCTCCTGGAACCAATTCCGCTGTAGACGAAAAACAAAGTTGAGATCAAGGTCCTTGAGAGTTGTGGTTTCATCAATCTCACCCTCAGGCTTATCTGCTGTGCGGCCATGGGAGGATCCTTTCAGGTCAAATCTTCGATGTATTCTATACTCTGAACAGAAGAGATTGCCCATCACAATGAAACGGGTCTGGTTTCCAAATAAACGTTATGATCAGACATGGAAAAAAGTTCCATTAACGAGCAAAACAGTTGAAACAAAATATTTCTCTTCAACTTACCTTTGGTCCACCAATCGGTTTAACACAATGCACACCAAAGAACTTTGTCACCAGTGAATTTTCATACCGGCAAACATGTTGGTAATAACTGGGAAGCATCCTAATAAGCACCTGAACATGGATCACCAAACTTCAGAATCAATGCAACTGTCCCGCCTTTTGGTCGTGTAGTTAAGAAAAAATGTGAAAGCAAAGACATGAGCAATTTACCAATTGCCACTCACGCACCTTTGAAACTGTTTTCTACCATTACACAATTCAAAGTTAACAAGACAGAAGTAAATGAGGCGGACAACTAACCTTGACTTCTGATTTCTTTACTGTCTTTATCATAAACCTATCATCCTGAGTAAGATAAAAGAAGCTTCCACTCTTCCCCGGAGAAGAAAGCTCTCTAAGGGCATCATTGCCGCAAATAGCTAGCATGTAATCAGCAGGATCTACTTGAAAAAGCTCTCTCAAACGTCTGACACACCCAGGGGAAATAAAGGTCACCACCATAGCATAAAGAAAGAATAAAACATAAGCAAGTCGAAAAAACGTGTACAACCAATTGTAGAAGGCTCAAATTAATGAATATTGAATATCATATCAAGGGCGAAAGAAAACGCAATAGAGAGCATGGACGAACCTTAAAAGTTCCAAAATATAACGAGAAATAAAAATCACATGCTCGGGCAATTTCAAAGTAGAGAACGCAATACCTAAACACCACAGGGCAGTAATCCTTCCATCGAAAATCAGAAGACTGGTGTGGAGGTGTAATTTTTGATCCTTCGGGTGGAAACCTCGTCCAGAATTTCTCCTTGGGATCAAAATCACTTGGCTTCAAATCCCTCAAAATCTGGGCATGCTTCCCAACAGAATACCTAAATTAAATGCCCACCATTACAGAATCAAAACCCCCATCTCAACTCACAAAGACACAACATAAAAGCAACCAAACACAAAGCAAACGCCCACAGATTCATTCCATATAATAAAACAATATTTAAAAGAAAAACTTACCTAATACCCAATTGCAAATTAAGCATCAAATCATAATTCTTATGCCCTTTCGAGATGGGAAGGCCGGGTTTCTTAACCTCTCCACCACTAAAACAACAGGGGGCCCTTCTAAACTGTCTAATCCCATCTCGATCCAACCCTAAACCATCTCGATAAATCATCTCTGCTTCCACATTATCAACAATATCACAGGTAATATCACCAGCTTCCCCATCACTTTCCCAAATACAAATCCTAGGAAAATTCATCCCACTCCCTCGCCCTCCATCAACTGACGATCTCTTCCTCGTCGTTGTAGCGGTTAAAACCAAATCACTCTTGTTCCCTTTTAAACAACATTCCTTCCCATTCCCAGGATAAAATGTGCCATTCAATTGCTGTCCTTTTATATCCTTGCTATTATTATTCAAGTTCCCAATATAACAGCTCCCATCTGGCCATGTAAACACCCCATTCCCTTTCGGCACTCCATTTTCCCATTGCCCATCATATCTATTCCCATTAGCCCAAATCAAAACTCCTCTCCCTGAAATGACGCCGTTTTTCCACTCACCAACATACTCATTCCCATTTTTCCACACATACCTCCCTTGCCCGTCTTGAAAATTCTTCTTCCATGTCCCTTCATAGAAATCTCCATTCGCGTACCTTTTCTGCCCATGCCCATGTTTTCGATCGGAGCTCCATGACCCGCGGTACGTGTCCCCGTCGGATCCGATAAAAGTGCCGGATCCTTCCATCCGACCCGACTTAAATCCCCCTTCAAAAGTAGCTCCTGAAGGCCAAGAGAATTTCCCTTTCCCAGATGCTTTTCCGCGGCGCCACTCGCCTTCGTACATACACCCGTCGGTCCAGATGTACTTCCCGGATCCGTGTGGCGCGTGACCCGAGAATGATCCGATGTAGAGATCCCCGTTCGGGAGGTGCTTTTCTACAGTGGTGCCTGACGAGCTGCTGGCAGTGACGACCGTGGTGGCAGGAGTGACACGGCGGGTGGTGGATTGGGATCGAGCGCGGCTAACAACAATGGGTAGTGGTGGAATAGCTGCTTGTTTTGTGATATCTTGGTCTGCCACGAGTAGTATAACCTTATCTAGCTGCTTATTATTAGTAGTAGTATTGTCTAGCTCTCCTGATTTCTTCTTCTTTGTGGTTGAAACGACGCCGGTTACCTCATCAACGATAAGTCCTTCACGCATTTTGTAGCTCACATAAAAAAACACCCCTCACGCTCTTCTCTCCGCAAATTTCTCTCCTGCTTTAAACTCTCTTATTGTTATTTATGGCAGCATTTGTTGGGTTGGGCATTTGATGTTGTTTGGTGGTTATGAGGAAACGGAACCGGAGAGAAGGGCATTTCCCGGACCCGGAGAGTTATTGCACTAGTTTTTATAAATTTCTCTCTCTACAATTTTCTTTTGCTTTGGTTTTTGCTTAACTCTCTCTCTCTTTTTAATGCTCTGTGCTTATGGAGGAATCTTTACAAACGAAAACCATACGACGACGACACTGTAGTGAAGAAGAGAGAGAGTTATTTACTTATGTAGTACCTGTAAATAAAAAAAAAAAAAGCCTTGTGAAAAATGAAAAAGAGAGAGGGGCGGGGGGGACGAGTAATGAGCCGGCTTTTGCCTAGGGAACGTTGATAGTAGTACGTACTATGCAAGATATACTAAAAACCAGGTCAGCTTTTTTTTTTTCTTTCGTGTTTTCTTGAACGTTTATAATTTCTCAGGACAAATATGCCCTCCTCTTTGTCTAGTTTTTACAGATAAAAATGGAAACTTCACAGTATCTTTCTCTCTCATCCTCTCTGGTTTCATCGTGACGTGACGGAATAGCCTAAGAACCACACTAGAGTATCGACAGGTAATTTTCCTTACACCCTTGTTTGACCTCGTTGTTTTGATTTATTACGTAAGTGACATTTTCATTGGGTTTCATGCTCGTGGTCCACTGGCACAGTTTTAAAAAGTTTGTTGGTTTGATGTTTTTTAAAAGTATTTTTTTATTTAAAAATATATTTATTTTTTTATTTATTTTTTTATTATTATATCAAAATGATTAAAAATTATTTTAAAAAAATAATCTAAAACGAAAAAGAATTCAAAATGCAGCACCAAAATAGACTAAAGCTTTGATGATTCTCCTGTTTTTTGTTGTGTTTGTTTAACCTTAGTTTTTGTGTTTCCGGTGTAAAAAATATAATTAAGTATTTGTTAATATATCAAATTATGTTTTATATTATAGAGCCTATCAAAAAATTCAGTTTAAAATGTAATTTTGGTGAAGCAGTTTTACATGTTTTTTAACTAAGTTTCGTAAAACTCTGTTTGTTTTTGCATTTCAAATGCACTTTTTTTAAAATTTGAAATTTTTTTATTTTTTTCTTCACTTCAAATTTTTTTTTGTATTTTCAGATCATTTTGATGCGTTAATATTAAAAATAATTTTTAAAAAATAAAAAATATATATTTTGATATATTTCCAAGTAAAAAACATTTTTGAAAAGCAACCACAACTAAATATTTTATACATGTTTTTTTGCTACACATAAACTACAATCATAATTTTTATCAAATACATATCTAAATCCAACTAACCATATTTTTTTAAAACTTATTTTTTTAAAACTACAACCATAAAAACTATCTAAAAAATAAACACTCTCTTAATCTTTGAAAATGTATAGTTTTCAACAATTAGTGGTAATATATATATATATATATATATATATATATATATATATATATATATATATATATATATATATATCAGCCCTATGAGGAGTTAAAGGCTTCTGTATATATTGTAATCCCAGAATTATTTTTGGTAAGGTGAGAAAAGATAAAAATAAAAAATATTTGTATGGTGGATATTGAAATTCAAAACCATAAATATTGCCCTTAGCTGTCCGCGTCAAGGGGGAGAATATTATCTTGATTCTTCCGGTATAAATAAATCATAAATAAGTAAAAAGACTATTTTTTTTATATTTTAAAATATTTTAAAAAAATTAAAAAAAATTATTTTATTTTTATTTTAAATTAATATTTTTTTAATATTACCGAATTATTTTGATGTATTAATATTAAAAATAATTTAAAAAAATAAAACAAAACTTTTTAAAAAAACTTCTTTTAAAAAATATTAATTTAATATATTTTAAATAAAAAAATATTTTTAAAAACAATCACGAAACACATCCACCCGGCAAGTTAACGATAGCAAAGGCATAGTTTTACTTTTTGAGGTCCCGGGCGCAACCACAGCTTTTATTTTCATTTTATTTTTTTGTTTTATTTTGATGTATAGCTTTGGAAATGGTGGTGGTGCCATCGATAAAAACCATAAAGGGAGTGACCCGAATTACCTTTCTGTGGCCCACCATGAGGCCCATTCAATTTAGTGGGTTGTCCAAGTAGACATGCAGAGACCATTTGCCCATGCTTGGAGGTGTAAATGCGAGAGGCTGTGAAATGAGAGGGCATCATTTTCATCTTTAACATGGCTTTGGGTAGGGGGAGTATTGTTTTATACCACAACCTCCCTTCATTTGAACCCAGACAGACCTCAAACAAAAACAAAAGTGGGGGGAACAATTCCTTTTGTTTTACACTTGAATGCCCAGATTTCTCTAGGTGCCCCTGTTTGCTTGTCTCGGAGTGCGGTCTAAATGAAATCGATCTAAATTTTTTCTTTTTATATTTCTTTTATCATTTTGATATGATAATATTAGACGAACAAACAATTAATATACAATTATTATCTCCCGAGTAAAAAAGATTAAAAGAATTGCAAGATGGGAAATACAATTATTTAATTATTTGAAATTTGAATTGAAAATCAAGGAGACATGCAAACGAGTCAAAATGATCTTTCGAGAGTCCCTTGACCGCAAAAATATTGAATTGTATGCTCTGCGTTTTACGGAAAAGGGGAAGAAAATAAATAGAAAATATATTCCCTTTTGTACTTGCGAGAAGGATGATGGTAAGAAGTCAATCTTTTTTATATCGTAAAAGCATAAAGAATTTACACTTAGCAGTGTTGCTGCGCTGCAAGCCAAACCAATTACATACTTGTAACAAGACAAAAACAACTACATCAACATTTTCTTATTTAATATCTTTATTTAATATCATTGGTTTTTGTTTTGATAATTTATTTTAATTATATTAAATTAGCAAGGCAGGACCCATTTTGATAAAAAAATCGTAGAAACAAGTGCATGAATCGTCTTCAATACCATCTTATAACCAGGCCAATTTGCGTTCCTTTCTCTTCCATGTACGTACATGCATGCACGTGGTCACAAATAAATCTTATATTTTAACTATAAATTATTTTTTTTTTTAAGTATTGCTAGTTTAAGTTTAATAAACCTTAAATCAGTAGAAGATTCATGATTGTTAACTTTAAGATCCGTAAAATTAATCGAGATACGTGTAAATTGACTTGAACATTCACGTTAATAAAAAATAATTCTTGCATTTTTCATCTCTCATGCCTAATGCAAATATCAAATAAAATAAATGATTTCTCTTCGATCACTTCTTCAGTACAGCTCATATATAGACAATCTCTTCAGCTGCCGGTGCTGGTCTCGCGATGCATGTATGATCATAAATTCTAAATAAATTCACGACCCCTCTAATTAGTAAGGTCCCCCTTGATGACATTGCATGCATGGGGGCAAAGAATGAATTCCGACGTATGCTTTCAACTACGCCTTATTCAATTTACATCAGCTCCCCTTTTCTGCTTACATGGTCATGGCTGTCTTATGAAACTTGTTCTTTTTTTTTAAAAAAAAAAAAACAAGTTTAAAGTGAACTTTTGAACCAAATTGATTGTCTTATTCAAAGTAAAAAAAAAAAAATTGAAAGTAAATAAGATTTTGAGTTTTTCTGAAAAATAAAAGAATCAGTCAATCGGTTGAATTAAATGCATGAACGATCGACCAGTTAAGCTGATAAAATTATATTTTCTATTCAAATTAGGATTTTTTTAAGTAGTTTAATTTGTTATTTGTGTAGAATTTGAAACTTATAAATAGATTTTTAATCAAAAAGCCAATCTAGAAAAACAAAAACTCCGAAGCCTCAAGAGATTAATTAAAGATTGTTAAAAGAAGAGGAAAGAATAGAAGAGCAATTACACGATCTCCTGCAGCCTTGGAAGAACTCGACCAGACAAATTACTAGCGTGGCGTATCATGCACATATTACAATATGGAGGAGAGTCGCTGAGTTTTTTTGACCTTCAATATCTGTTTTCAAAATAATAATAACGAGATGTTGATTAAACAAATATTTCATGAAAGAAAAAATAATTGTATTGAAAAAATAACAAAATACACTAAAAAAAAGGAAAAAAATCATGTTAGAAATATTGTTTCATAATGTTTTGTGATGAAAGGTACAATGTTTCCCCACATGATTTAGCTTTATTTGTAATGACTTATAATTATAATTCTCAAATAACTCAATATTAAAAAAATTTGACAAAGATAATTTAAAAAAAATTATAAGTAAAAAAACCATGTGGAGAGACACTGTAGCAATCCACAATATTTTGTGAGGAAAGTTATAATGCTTTCCTCACATGATTAAGTTTTATTACAAAGTTAAATTCTAACCAACTCAATATGAAAAAAAAATCGACAAATATAATTTTGAAAAAAAATATTACAAAAAAAAAAGAAAACACGAAAGAAATTGGAAAAAAACTATGTGAGGAAAAACTGCATCAATCCATGGTGTTTTGCGAGGAAAAACTTGTATTTACTTGTAATTACAATTTTTAACCAGCTTAATATTTAAAAAATAAAATTGACAAAGACAATTTTAGAAAAAAAAAATAACAAAACAGAAAAAATCATATGGGAAAAAACGTTGTAGCAATACATAGTAATTTGCAAAGAAAGTTATAGTGTTTTCCTCACATATTGTAACTGTAATTTTTAACCAGCTCAATATTAAAAAATAAAATCAAAAAAGATAATTTTGGACAAAATCATTAAAAAAAAACCATGTGGAGAAACAATGTAGCAATCAACAATGTTTTAAAGAAAAAAATTACAAAACTAAATTCTTAATCAGCTCACAAATATAATTTTGAAAAATAAAAAAATAAAATAGAAAAACTATGTAGAAAAACACCACAGCAATCCACAGTATTTTAAAGAAAAAAATTACAAAACTAAATTCTTAATAAGCTTAATATTAAAAAAAATCGACAAATATAATTTTAAAAAATAAAATAAAATAAAATAAGGTATGTGGGAAAACACTGCAGCAATGCACAGTATTTTAAAGAAAACAAATTACAAAGCAGAATTTATAACCAGCTCAATATTTAAAAAGTAAAATCAACAAAAATAATTTTGGAAAAAAGAAAAAAATAAATGCAAAAAAAATATAAAAAGTTAAAAAAAATGAAAAAAGAGGGAAAAGTTGGAAAAAAAATGAAAAAAAAAACATACTATGAATTACTATTGTAGTTTATAGTGTTTTTTAATATAGAGAACAGTGATTTCCCCGTATCATTTAAAATTAATGTATAATAATAATAATGAAAACATGAGAATGACATTTTGAAACCAGCTCACCCATTTACACAAATTAAGTTATCCCAATATTACGACAGACCCCTCGCCAATATAGTCTACGCTTATCAACAACTTTCATTAACTAATAAAACCAAAATAGTTGGTGAATTGATATATATGTATGTATGAGCTGTTGGGGCATTGATTAGGCGTTGAAATGCTAATTTGCAAACTACATCCTACAATTGAATATTGATGTATTTTCTTTCATCATATAATTAATTATTTATTTTATTTTATTATTCAATCATGATAAAACAACCACTCTATGATAGGTCTTTCTTTATTATTGTTTTTAATTTATTAAAAGGGGACAACATGTCATCCATTTTTATTTTTTTTCAAATAGATGATATGTCATTTATTTTCTACAAAATTCAGCTATAAAAAATCACTAGAAAAATAAGACTTTGTTTTTTTTGCTTTGAAAACATATTTTCAATCAATTTTTAACTCAAAACACCATAAATACCTTGATAAACTTATTAATGATCTCAAAATATGGCTCAAAAAACCAAAATTAACTCGAACTCAAAAACATTCTCGTGGTTAGATTTGCCTCCTCGAGAAAGAAGAAGGAAACAAAACACCTAGGTAAAATTATCCTCATAAAATTGAATTCATTAACACTAATTTCAACCTTTTTGATGGCTTGAATCATCATTAACGATCACTTTCTTTTTCTATATTGGAATTTGGCATCCTTTTTCTCTCTCCTCTCACAAAAAAAAAAACTGAGAAATGAAGGAAATAAACTTTAGAATCAAAATTTAATTTCTGACAATTAAAGGGACCAATAACCTATAAACCGAAAATGAGGGCAATTAAAATAATTTTTTTGTTTGAAATTCAAAGCCACCACCTATTTTACCCATCATTTTTTACTTTGGTCCTTTGACTTTCAATTCAACCTTTCCTTCCAAAAAAAAATATGCAATTGAGTTTTAATTTGGATTTAGAAGAACTCAATTATTAAAATTAAATTGAAGATCAAATTAAAAAAAAATTCTATTACAATTCACAATGCTTAATGATAGAGGATCGATGAACAATATTTTGACACTTAGTTTATGTTATTTTACAAAATTTTATTTAAATTTATCACGATATAATTTTAAATTTTAATAGTATTGACCTTGGAACTAAGTCACCATGCATGAGATTGAGACCATCACGATGATCATCATAATCATCATTATCATCTTTGTCTTTGAAAAGGTGATCGAAATTAGGTTGATGCTACTATTGTAGAATTTTGTCTTTTCATTAGAATGGTCCACTAATTTGATAATTTTGGTGATCTTTGAGATGGCCTCCTTTTATTTTTTTTAATTTTTGGTATATGTCGAGAACAACAATTGATTATTACCGTTACTTGTATTTCTTAAAGTTATTAGCTCCCATTAAATGCAAGGAAAGAAACAGTTCTAATCGAATATTGAGATTTAAAAACATTTTATCTATTTATGTTAATATGAGTTGATTTTTGTAGCGTATTTTGAAAATATAAAGTTAAAAATTACGTAAAAAAATAATTTTCATTTTCAATTAACACGATTGATTTGTTGTTTAGGCTGATGTTTTTTAATTAACAATGTTGAAATTTCTTGATTATTTTAAACATATCACTCAATGTTTGATTTTATCTTGTTATAAAATTGATATCAATTCACAAGATTATTTTTTTAATTTCTTCTAACACACAATAACAAGCAGGGTTAATTAACTTGAAAGTTAACAATCAAAAAGGAAAATAAAACAACATAAAAATATTAGAATATCATGATAACATTAAAAGCTCAAATGTTATGATTATACTAGTCATCATGTTGTTGCCATAAATGATCGATCAAATCTTTTTCAATTTTAATTCATACAATCAATGCTTCCTAATATCCTTAAAAATCCACGATGCTCTCTATTTGATAATAATTAAGCAATATCAGTCTTGTTTGAAGCCATTAGATATCAATCACTAAAAACTTTTACAATTATTTTGATGAAAGCTCTAAAACTTTTTATCACAATGTTTTCCCCAATACAAAGATATTCATTAATAATATCTGCAAGAATACCATATGCAAGTATCTTATGAGTTACAGTTACTTTTAAAAGCAATATAAGCCAATAACACCAAGATCATCTAGCCTTTATTTGAAGTATAAATTCTAAGCTTTTAATACATTTACAATCGAAAGAAAACGATGATCACTCATCCTAAATATCTCTCAAAATTGGTTTTCAATGAATTTAGGATTTTCAACCATAGTTCACTCATTTCTATTATAATTAGTGACATTGTGATCAAGAATAAAATCACGGGACTCTATTCCCTGCCTTTGATGATTCAATTCTTTTCCAACAACCACTACAGCTAGAACTTGAAAGGTGAACATGGGAGTGTCATCATCAAAATAAAAGGCATTATAAAAATTGAAATTAGAATGATTTATAATGAACTGTTTAAGTATATAAACATATTTATAGATGTACCTTTTGTTTCAAATTTTGAAATCTTAAAATTTGAAATGTTAATGGTTATTTTTTCAAAGTTTCAATTTTGATCTTTTCAAAAAAAAATTAAAAATCAAAACTTTGGCGATGTAATATAAAATTGAAAATACTAGAGGTGAGCAAAAAAACCAAAAAACCGATTAAACCGAGAAAACCGGAAAAAAACTGAAAAAACTGAACCGAAAAAAACCCGATTAAACCGATTAAAATTTTAAAAAACTGGTCGGTTCGGTTCGGTTTTGGTTTTATAAGCATAAAACTGAAAAAACTGAACTGAACCGAAATCGAAAAAAACCGAGCCAAACCGAGCCAAAAACAGAAAAACTGAGCTAAATCGGTTTGAACCGATTTTTGCCCTAAAAAACCAAAACCGAACCGAAACCGGTCGGTTTGACCCGGTTTCGATTTTTTAAAAAAAATTCGGTTTGGTTATTTTTTTTTATAAAAACCGATCCGAATCGAAAATGATCACCCTTAGAAAATACTCATATAAATAAAATTTGATTTTAAAATTTTAAACTTTGAGCTCAAAATTATATCTTTTAACTATCATATTATTTCATTAATTTTATATTTAATTATAATAAATTATTCATATTAATTGTATAATTAATAACATGATTAATTAAATTAGTTACAAGTAAAAGTAGTTGTATATCAAATATGTTAAAATATAAATGAGTTGTTAAAATATCATAATTGGAGTGCACATAAGAGGAGAAAAAGGCATATTTATATTATTCAAAATACTATATTAACTATTTGGCTCTTTTAAGTTGCTTTTTTAGTGGAGATTCTCTAACTATCTTCGTGAGGAACAACTCGTAAAATTCTTCTAGTAAATAATTATAGTATAATATATAATGGATAAGTTAGAAAAGCGTATGATGAGATATTCATAAGAAATACCTTATTTTCATAAACTTAACATAAAGCAAGTCTATTGGAAAGTTGTGATTTTAGAGATTTTTCTAAATTAGCCTAGTAAATTAAAAATCTTCATAAAATAGCACAGTTTTAGCTTTTTGCAATTCCAAAACGCAACATCTTATAGATGCCATGGTTCTGAAGTATAATAATTTTCCCAGTTACAATTTAGAAACACCACAACTTACCCTATTGCGATTCAGAATCATAGCATGTTAAACACAACCTTTCTTCTTATCCCCTAATAGAAACAAATGCTCCCTACCTCTCTCTATCTAAAAACCTCACGGCCAACCCTCTTCTCTCCCTTAAAAATGTGGATCTCGCTATAAAACAACTAGAAATCGCACCCACTTCATGCAATTGAGTATCAAATTGAATTAGGATTGATTTCATGCAATTAGGATTGATTTCATGCAATTGAGTATGAAAATCACATGAATTAAATTGAGTTTTGATTAATTTTGCATCATGTGATTTCAAAGGAAGAGTATGCGATTTGATATATAGATATCATGTGTTAGGTCATCACATTAGACCTCAAGCAAGTGCGTCCACTAATAGATTTGCAATATGAGCAAAATGCATAACAGATTCAAAATATAGTAAGTCAATGTAACTTTTTAGATTTGATATATGTTGAATGATCTATTTTATTTATGGAACCTTTAATTTAATATATGTTTTTTGTCATAATCTATTTTTAGGTTATTCCTAAAAATTTACTTTTTTCTTTTAAAATAAAAAATAATAGATAAATAATAATAATAATAATAATAAGACTAACATTTTGAAAAAACCAGGCTAAGGAGTACCAAATATACAAAAAAAAATTGAGCTGAAATTTATTTGACAAATTAAGAGCCTAATTGTACCTTTTTGTACCAAAACTGGAGAAACAATGCGATTTCAGGTTAAGTTAAATGATTTCTTGACAAATCTGCATAAAAATTAAGTTTAGAGACATAATTAGATTTTAATATGCCAACTTAATTTAATCAGGGTCAAATTGAGAATTTAATTATATTTAAGATTTAATTTGGGTCCAATTAAAGAATTTAATTAGGTGCAAGAACTTAATTATACTTTAAATGGGCCAAATTACTTTTACTAAGGGTTTAATTGATGAAAAATTAAGTTTGGGAGCCCAATTTGGGTTTAATTGAGAAGATTGAAATTTTAGAAGACTTAATTTTATTTTTACAAAGTCAATTGGTTCAAATCAGGAAAATTAAAGTAAGGTCAATTAAGGACTAAATTAAAGAAATTCGCAGCCAAAGATATTAATATAAAAGGTATCAAACTATAGGGACAAAATTGAATGAATTCAGGGGTGAAAATTGAAGAAAATTAAAAGTTTAATGGTCAATTGAGGGTCAATTTGCATAAATCCAAGACTAAGGCCAAAATGAAAGAGGCGCTGAAATCCAGGGCTGAAATCAAAGTTCATCGAGAGCAAAATTACATAAAATTAAAAGTTTGAAGCCAATCAGGGATATAATTGAGAGAAATCACAAATCGAAGGGACTAAATTGAACATTACCAAAACAACAGCATTTTGGTTACTGTTCATCTTCTTCTTTAATTTTCACCGAAAAGAATGCTCAATGGGCTACTTTTCAGGGGCATTTAATGCTTCATCTTTCCACCAAATTTGACAAAACTTGTACGAAAATGATCATCTAACATCTAACAACACCCTGGTAGAGTCCTTTTTTGCTGATTAACACCATAACAGTCATGGTGCCGACCCAAAGATGTCAACTCAGGCAGCCTTCAACTATCAAATTTGACAGTTCATGATGCCCACTTTGAGCCAACGGTTGAGATCCTTTGGGGTTGAATCAAGGGTCAAGATTTGGCACCATTGAAGACAAAATATCCATCTTCCACCCTCTATAAATAAGGGTCGGTTCCATGCTCTGGGCAGGAAGAAAATCAAGTGCAAAAATTAAAAAAAATAACCAGCTTTCCCCCAAGTTTTTTTGTCCTTATTGTCTTCCCCCTTCTCTCTCCTTCGTGTTCTCAGACGCCACCACCCCAGCACCGTCGTAACCAAGTGCGACCAACCTCCTCCATTAACCCATCCTTTCACCTGCAACAAAGGCAGCCATCTTGAACTTCTTTCCCTTTACCACAAGCTTTCTCCCAGCAGACAACGCCAGCACCAATCGTTGACGCCTCCGCCCATAACTCCACCACTAGTCAACAATAAGACTAATTGGCCTCTCCTTCCATACCAGGTAATTCTCTTCTATCTCCTTTTCCTTCTTCTCCTTCCCTCGTCATGGTGCAAACTCTTGCATGCAGGGAATGAAATTAATTATCATGGTTGCTGGACCAGGCCAGCAACCATGTAGGCCATGGGCTGGATCGTTTGGCATAGCCTAGATGGTTGGGTCGAGTCTAACCCAGCAAAAAAAAGAGTGAGAAGCTTGTTAGGTGGCCAGTCGACCCAACTCGATATATTAAATAATGATTTAATAATATAATGATACAATAATATTTTTTAAAAAAACCAAATTTTTCTAAGGGTATTTTAAAGTGGGTCTCTCGCATGTTTTTCCAATAATTTTTTATAATATCGAGCTATAGAATTACATTGTAAAATACAGATCCTGTATAAACAATATTCAGTTTCCTTTGAATTAAAAAAATCATTTCGAAAAACCAAAATATTTTGTTTTTGTGCATACGACTAAATCCTAAAGTTTTCCAAACATATTCTCTAAAAGACAAAAATCATAATATTTTTATCATGATTTTTTTTTAAAAAAAATGGATATTGTAACTAGTTTATGATTATCCATTAAAGTTTGGTCAAAATATCAAAAACCCTTTACCAATCATTTTGTTCACTTTATATTTAAAGTGTTAGGGTTTAGCTGTAAATTTTAATACTTGAAGGTGTAAAACTACACGGTAGAATATACCTTTAGATATTAAATATATAAAAAAATAAAAAATAAAAAAATAAATGCAATGCTAAAATTTAGACTTTAAAGCGATTAAGATTTAACCCAATAAGGTAAAGACTCTTTCTAAAGAATTTAGCTGTAAACTTTAATATTTAAAGGTGTAAAACTATACAGTAGAATATACATTTAATATTAAATCTATTTATGCTATTTGGTCAAAAAATTTACGGTTATGTTATTTAACAAAGGTTTTTTTTTTTTTTTTTTTTTTTTTGGTTCCAGTATCCCAAAATATCCGATTTTAGAAAGAACCATCGCCGACAATCCAAAATAACAAGAATCTGATATTCTGATGTTAGGCAGGCTTGCATAAACCCCCTAAAATGTCGTCTTTTTTGTTGCGAGGCCGGCTGATTGGTTGGATTGGATAGGTTCAGAAGACGGGTCCTGTCTAAACGAGAGATTGAACGATCAAGATTGATTGGACGGTTAGATCATGCAGCAGGAATATAGGAGATGTTGGGTCACTTATCCACCCATCTAATCAATCTATCACGCAAGGAAAGCGGAGCAGAGAACTTCGGTTTGTGGCTGCTGTCTTATAGCATCGGAACACAACCCTAGTGGCGTCATCTCATAAGCTTTGAATCTGTCGGAGGCACCTTTTCCTGGAGAAAAGAGGAAGAGATTTCAGGTTTTATCCTCCTGGGTTGGGTTAGCAGCCAGACCCTTGCAAGATATCAAAGTGTTGACGGGTCAAAAGATTATAGATATTGTGATTGAAAAGTATTTTATAGATATTGTGATTATAGATATATTAATTTAAAATAAAAAAATAAAAAAAATTTAAATTTTTTTATTTTTTTATTTTAAATTAATATATTTTTATTTATGTTTTCAAATTATTTTGATATGCTAATGTTAAAAATAATTTTTTAAAAATAAAAAAAATATTATTTTAATATATTTTAAAATAAAAAACACTTTAAAAAGCAACTGTTATTACAATTTCAAACACCCTCAATAGTTCGGTAGAATGACCAAATACAAATGCAAATATGTTAGATGTTATTTTTAAAAATAATTTTCATTTGAAAACCTTAAATATCAATATATTATATCAAGATGATCTAAAATCACCTAAAAAATTAATTTAAAACATAAAAATTCAAAGTTCTAAAAAACATAATTAAACCACAAAAACAAACACATTTTAACCTGTTGGACTGTATCTATCACCCTGTTA
Source organism: Populus nigra (assembly GCF_951802175.1). Classification (NCBI taxonomy): domain Eukaryota; kingdom Viridiplantae; phylum Streptophyta; class Magnoliopsida; order Malpighiales; family Salicaceae; genus Populus; species Populus nigra. Next base: position 7,101,990 of record NC_084856.1, on the reverse strand, counting down.
TTTAAAGGAATTGAATATCTCAAACCTTTCAACAGAAAAAAAGGTCAAGTTTCCAGCAACCACCCTAAAATCAACACATGAGTGGACATTAGGAGAATTCTGTGCCATGGATTTATTAAACAGAAACGAGAGCAATACAGGTACATTAAGAAGCTAATAGTGAGAAATTTAGCTGGTGGCACAACTCTATTAGACGCGTGTGACCAAATATGTGAAATGCGATCATAAAATACAGGGAACTAAATGTATAGCACAGACATGCATTCCCATTTTTAGGGGGCCAGGTTCCGCCCGGACCACCAGTGGCAGGATTTCGATTAGTGTATGATGGACGGGGGAAGTGACAAAAAAAAATCCTTTTATTGACTGGTTTTAATTTTTATTTGCAATGGAAATCTTGGGGGCAGCTGGACTGCGCACACCAGCATTCGTTCACTAGCTACACCAAAAAAAAAAATGAATCGAGAAGAGGCAATAGTGATTTAATCAAAGAGCTGATCGGTAGGAATCTGGCCAAATATATCAGGGCATGAATCCCAATTTCCCCAGCCTCTGGCCTCCCAATACCCGCCGACATAACGGTATGTATCACTTCCTTTATCCTTTGCAAACCACCGTGGTTTCCAGCCCCTATCCTGCATATTTCGGGCCTGGAATCCATATAAAAGAGTATTTCATCAAATTACCATCAAAACCACATCAAGAAAAAGCTGACAAAGCACATCAACAGATAAATGTAGAAAGACCCCCCCTGTATTTGATAAACCCTCTCAGAGAAGAAAAATTCCCTGGAAGGGAAAAAAAATCAAAACCAATCCCTGTAATATCAAAGCCTAGAACAGTCTATATGTCAAACAGTCCAACCTTAGGAATAATGCCTAATCATCCAAGTTCTTAGACAGAATCCTGGAATTGAAAAAAACAGCATGCAAGTTACCTGGCGTTGACGTTGCTCTAGTCGCAGTTTCTCTGAATTTGCCATATCAAATTCACCATTTTCCAAGTATCTTTGGTCAGGTCTAAGCCTTGAATCTGTAGGAGGCAGCTTTTCCTGCACATAAGATGAGATCAGGAATCAAAACCAATGAATTGGAAAAGTTAATAAAGAGGGGTTGAATCATGATTTAATGAGCATGTATGTTCAAGAGCACTGGAAGCTAGATTCTTCCCACTGTTGTGTTGCCAAACGAACAAGAAAACCAAGTACAGAATTGCTATTAACATAAAAACTACCTTAAGTCCATGGGTGAGCTCATTCAATGTCATGGCAAAGCGTGTTAAATTGTATCTGGTGGGAAATCTGGGGGGTTTACTTCGCCTCCACAGCATATGGGGTTCTTTCATAGACTCAAACCCCTTTCCCTTCCCAGAGAAATCATCATTCATGTAATACATGCTCTCATCCCATTTTCCAAAAAGAGTTGCCACTGTTCTACCACGCCTATCTTGAACCATTCCTTGTACCTGAAAATCAAGTTTGTTACTGATGATATTCCATGTTATAACTAATACCAACAAACATTGGCTACCACTAATAGATGATTTCATAAAAGCAAAAGAAAATTCATAAAGCAAAGTATGTGAAGCTATAAGTTCAATTTCCCAATAGCATCAGGCAGATTATTTTGCTTCAGGTTTATGGAGCCAACTAGGAAAAATTGTGGCAAAGTCATATACATATACATAACAGAAGATCTGGAACAATCATTTGAGAAAGATAAGAGAGCACGTACCTGGTGAGGATTTCGGTCTATAATAGACTGCTCCTTAAATTTCAGCTTGCATGAATACTCACGATTTCCTTCTATGCGCATTGTACCATAGTGATCACAGTACAGTTTTCCAAGTATAAGATTGTATATTGATGTTGTAACCTGAAATAAAATGACTATTTTCAAACAGGAACATAACAGGGAAAAAAAAGTCTTGACTTATACCTTACTCCACTGAAAGACTTCTCCATCGTCAAATTCCAAAGTCAAAACTCCAACAGGATCAAGCTGAATCGAGCGACCCCAAAATTTGCTTTTGAGATTGCTATCGCCCCAAAATTTCCATCCTGTACCCTCACAATGGCATGCAACAATCATGGGGTGATGACTGACCTAACATAAAAGTTACATAACAATAAGCTACTGGATACTTGACAATGAAAGAAGGAAAAGAATCACAGCCAAAATAATAAAATTTTCCCACTTGTGTGAAAGCGGTGATAAATAAGAATCTTCTAGGGGAGAGTGAGAAGATAGAGTGGAAAACCACAAGATCTAGTTCTTGCTCTTGCATCATAACAGATCTGTGCTAATTTTTTCCATCAAAAGTTAAGGCAACATCTACCATTTTCCTTTGAAACTCCCCCGATTATATTATGATACAGTCCTCCTGGTTAATTAACCATCATGAAGTCTACATATTTATTTTGTTTCTTTGCTCTAATAAGGTTCCTCATTATTGCCCAACATTTTCTCCATTGCACAAAAATAATAAAACCAGCACCCCCTGCACTCTGGACATGGTATCATCCTATTAAGTTCAAAGTGTTCCCCATTAGGGAGATTTGAACCCCCGGAACCCCACCTTCCCCTTGGTAATAATCCCTATAGTCTTATTGGTGCTGCGATATGAAGTCATTATACAGTAACTTGCTCAACATGCACCAAATAGCAGGTTAACCTTTTCTTCTTCTTCTTCTTTTTGTTTTTTTTTATGAGACCATCTTTGAATAAAAAATTTAGGATTTGTTGTGCTCATGCTATTATCATGTATATATGCACAAAGATTAGAAGAGAATATAGATCATGTCAAGCAGTTAATTTTGAACCTTCAGAAGTTGATAACAAACCTTCTCTGAGAAAAACCGGAGGCCCTTATCCGGATAGTCGGCCTCATATGTTTCCCCTAATAATGGATTAAATGGTTTGCAAATTCTTCCTTCAGTTGAAGCATATCCAGAAACAGCAAAAGCAGCCACGTTAAGAATCCTCATAAGACTATTACCCTGAAGACAGAAATTCAATGACCATGGGTTAAAAAGGTTAATGCTGAAGAGGTTTATCTTATAAGATGCAACCATTGAAGGCTACTATGGAATAAGTGTGAACACTAAGCACACAATGGATCAAAAAGGTAAGAGCCGCACAGGATTATCTCATAAAAAACATGAGACAACAATTGGAGACCAAGTGTGAACATGAAACTGAATGCAGCGGGTTCACAGTGAGAAAAACAAATCAGGAGGCCCATCTGTGCCAACCTTTTTTTTGTTGGGGGTGGGGGCATTGAATATCTAACATCTAAGAGAAGCACTCCACAGGATGCATTCTTGGATGTACAGGTCAAAGGGAAGTTCATACGTGTAATGAAATGATGGTTTGTAACCTATCCTACAAAAAGACATCAAGCAACGTGCATAGTCTCACCACAAACTGAAAAAACAAGCATGAGAATCTTCTTGACCCTGCTCCATTGAAGAGTCAATTGTAAATTTGAAAGGCAAACTCTTAAGCTGACAAAATCAGATTGCCACAATCCAGGATTGATCATAGTATGTTTGGGAATGCGGTGCAAACCGCGTTCCCTCAAATTTTGAAAAAAACAATTTTGCTATTTTTTTTTAGATCGTTTTGATATGGTGGTATCAAAAATAATTTTTTAAAAATAAAGAAAATATTATTTTGATGCATTTCTAAGCGAAAAAACACTTTGAACCGCAACTGCTACCACAATCTCAAACACACCCTCATAAGATTTTATATCCATGGTTCAACCAGCGGCGGAGGGTGAAGTAAATAGTTGGGGGAGTCAAATTAGAGTTATCATGAGATTTTATAAGTACTTAGAGATATTCTGAAAAATTTTTGGGGACCTATTAATAATTTCTAGGGGATTAACATGAAAACATGCATAAAATCAAGGGACTATATTGATGTTTTTAATTTTTTTTTTTTTTTGTAGGGTGGGGGGGGGGGGCACGGCCCCCTCAAAGAAGCTTAACCGCTGCCCCTGGGTTTAACCTATTTTCCAGGAAAATTATATCCACTCTAAGATGTTGAATCAGAGTTTTATGCAAAATCAATGGGTTTGTGAGATGGAAAGTAGGTAAAAAAAGTACCAACTACTGTAAATCTTAATGAGTCATGCGATTTATATCTAAAAATTAGATGAAAGGATATTCTATCATATGCCAAAATGCACATGATCCAATAATCCTCTTAGAATTCAAACTACATTACTTGAATTTTCCTTGTGTCGGGTAACTGAAAAATTAATTGCTGGAGGAAACAACAAATCATCTGAGAAATGTAACCTAAATTCGCAGAAGAAACAACAGCAACTTAAAATAATCAAAAGATAGATTTGCATCAAAGTGATATAGAAAAAACCAGGTGTCAAGTCCCACAGCTTTGTTAAAGTGACATGCATAACCAAGAATAAGACTGCCTACCTTTTTGTGGAGAAAAAAGAATAGCACAGAACTCCAATACTTAAACTTACCTGTTTTCCCCATTCATATGCCCGATCAAGAAGATATGAATATTCCAAATCTTCAAAGCATTTTTGTAGTGAAGAGAGAGGCTCATTGAAGTAAACAGGAAGACAAACTTTGGTTAGGTCCTTCCCAATGTTATCCTTAATCATCGACCATAGACTCACACCTTTTTCTTTTTCAATTGGATCAGGTAACTTCTTACGACGCTTAATGTAAGGATAGTTTGATCCAACAGACCTAATCAAAGGATCAATGCCATCTTCTGATTCAAGTGCAAAAAACCCTTCATCATCTGAAGAGAATGATGATGGCCGAAAATCAGACTCATTACTTTTGAAAGAACCTGATGATAGAAAATCACGAGTATCAAAGAACGCGTTCTCATCATCATCTGTTTCTTCTTCTGCACCATCAACTCTTTCATTATTATCATCATCGGATTCACTGACACTTGCTTCTGAAAAAAGAAAAAAATGAGAATAAAATTCCAAAGTATCCACAGGGCTAGGGAAGATGATAAATTAAAAAAAAAAAGACACAAACCAATTTCAAACATGATTAACACTAGAATTGAACCACCATAATGATGAAAGAGGAAAAGGAAAGGAAAAAACAAGCATTTCCGCATTCAGATTTCATACAGTACCAGCATTTACAATGTGTTGCACAAAAATGAAAAAAGAGAGAACCCATTGTTACAAGTTGACTTGGCATAATACCATGATACAAGCAATCATTATGTTCATAAGAAGAACATGACAGCCAGACCAGGAGGCTAGATGCTAAATGCTACCAATTACAGCTTATGTTGTTCAGTTTAGGAGGTAGAAATAATCCCAGATTCCAAGTCATAATATCATGACCTTCTGACAGAGGCTGTTGTGTCTTACAGGTTTTATTGTTGAGCAAATATTACTTTTCAGTCAGATACATGCCATAGAGTAGCTTGATGAGAAACAGATACCAAACCAGTCTTCAGATCTTTAGTACTAAGGCATGATATTCTCATGACAACCTCGTTCATATTCAGGTAATCAAGAAATGCTGAGCTCATTTATGTGGTAATAAAAGAATATACTGGACAACAACTGGAACTTCATGGCTGATTCTAAAAACCAATCAGGCATGGGCGCTTGGTATAAATCATAGTGGCTTACAAAATCAACTCTTTCTGTTAATTTTTTTTATTGCAGAACTTACCACTAAACTTGTATTGTCTCAGAATAGAAGAAGATGTTGTGCCTTGATCGTTCAACTGCCTTCGGCTCTCATCAACTACTGTATTCTCCAAGTCAACCTTCTCTGTCTACATAACACAATACAAAAGCAGTTCCCTGGTTAAACATGGAAATGTATAAGATGGATAACTGTGTAACAGAATCAGACATGCTCATTAAAAACTTGCATAATCACTAACTGAAAAAAAATCATTGTGTAATAGAACACTATAATTTAAAATCATCAACCAATTCATCAAATAGAAACAAATATTCATATTGCATGCAAGGGAACAGAAAGCAAATCAGCAATTCAAGCATCAGAGAGGTGTATGCACCTCACAGCTGTTTACATAGTAAGCATGGATCCTTATGGAAACAGTGGTATGATATTAAAAAAAAAAGGGATAAGATGATATTGCCCATATTAAGCAATCAGTCCTTAGCTTCAGATATAACATCAAATCTGTCAGATGCATAAAATGTTAAAAAACCCTCAAATCAAGTTCTAAGCACTTTGCAGTCTTACATTTAGGATAATAATCTCATGATGGGAGAGAAAACAACAAATATTGAAATTTGATCTCTCCTTCCTACCACAATAGGTTGAGCAATTCTCTACCCCATACCTCCCAGTAAACAACAGAGAAAATGTGGGATTTAGGATGATAATCTCATGATGGGAGAGAAAACAACAAATATAGAACTTTGATCTCTCCTTCCTACTGCAATAAGTTGAGAAATTCTCTGCCCCATACCTCCCAGTAAATAACAGAATGTGTGATCCAGCTTTTATTTTTATTTTTCTCCTATAATCAGAGCAGTCCTTAACATGAAAATCTGCTCTTTTTTGTAACCAGTAAAATTATTTAGAAAAGATACAAAAAGATGAAGCAGCTTGCTTTTCCAAAGGGGGATGTAGCATTTAAGTTGTTCAAATTCAAGGAAATCTCTAATAGAACACAACAAGGCCTGACAGAATCTAATGCAATAAAATGCCTTTTAAAATACGCAAGGTTAGACTTACAAAAAATTAAAAATCCCATCACTGCAGATATATAATTTAGCAAGAAACGTCGCAAATTCAATTATATGACTTCAGAAATACTGGAAAGTTGCACTACGATCCTCACTGAGTGGAAAATGAAAGCAATCCTTCAAAAATGTAACCTTAGATATAGATTTTGAAGTCGTAAAAATCTTCCTAGCAGTCATTGTGATTGAAGTTTGCTGGTGGGACTACAAGTTGCAACACTCACCAGCTTCAATAGCATCTGTCATACAATGCCGAGTTTAGAAAAAAAAGGTAGCATAAAAGTTGGACAGCTCATTGAGGAAGTGAACTTAAGGATAATTTTTCTATAGGCTGAGCGATGATGACAATAGTTAATTTGCAGGAGCCACTCCTGCAGACCTCACTGCCAAACCCAAAACTTCAATAATATTTTCCTGAAGAAAAAGTTAAGTAATGATTGGCATGTATCTGTGCAGCAATACAAAATGCATACCCTATGCACAAAGACTGCATGGATAAACAAGTCCCCAGCCTATGTTGTGCATGTATATTGTCAGAACTAAATAAATTGCTTAAAAACTCAGCTCAGTGGAAAGAAAAATCTCTAGACTGGACAAACTGACTCGGGTCAAATATTATAGCACTTGGTGAAGACATTCTCATCACATGTATTTGCTTCTCGGACTTCCAAAACAACCAGTAAAAATGACACCATTACAAACACAATCTGCCCTGAGACAATCACCTGATCCCCAAACATCACTGTTTCTTTTACCATTTTTAATGTTGTCAAAGCAACCATATTGAAATAACTTCCTAAAAACTTCTGCTGCTAAACTGAAAATCTAATATACTAGTATTTTTTATTTTTTTTTGAGACATTAATTACAGTCAGGTAAAAATAAGATGGTGGTCTCTAAAAGAGCATATTGGCAAAGGTACCTCGTTACATTTGTGAAAAACAAATAGAAATTAACTTAAAAATATAAAATTTATTTTAAAATGTAACTATGGGCATCTATAAAAGTTTGCAATCATTAAGAGACCCAAATTACATATATACAATAAAAACTAAAAAACAATTTGAACTATAAAATGCACATTCAAAAAGACAATACACTGGATGTATAAATCATGTTAAAAACAAATCAAACTCAATATAAATGGTTAGCATACATGACTTTGTACTCAGTAAAATATGTTCTCAGGAAAGGACTCTGCTACTAAGTAATTAATGGTGTGCCTCGTTTCATTTTAACCATTATGGTAAGTTCACGGGCCGTGACCAAAAAGACACATGATAAGGAGACTTCTATACTATCTGGTAGATTATAATGGAAAACCTGAACTATAAAAACAAGAATTGTGTATGTAATTTCCAATCTAGCATTTTCACATTAAATCCTAATCAAATCTTTTTTCCAGAAGGAATAAAAAATAATTGATTATTGCTTGAAACAATGCACAAAGGTTGAGAAATAAAACCTCTACAAATGAACTTCTATACAGAATAATCATGTAAAAGAATCAACAAAGTAAATCTCTACATACCAACACAGACGCAAAAGAAATCACAAAAACACCCCCACCTTCTATAGATAATTTACTTCTATAATCTAGAGAAATCAAATGGAATTTGCACAACTCTGCAGGGTAGAAGAAACTGTAAAAGCAGAAGTTGAATTACGAATTTGAATGCCATTTTCTTTTTCCACTTTTCAATACATGTACCTCTAAGTGGCGAAGTGTGTCAATGAGAAGCCATTGCTTCTGCTTGAGCAGCACTATCTGGTTCTGCAGCGCGGCAAACTCACTCCTCATGATCTGCTCACTGTCCAGTATCAACTCCTCACTCACTCCCTCTTCTTGAAGCCGCTGCCTGAGCTTCTCAGTTGAGACTGCCACACTGTCCAAAGGACCCATTAGTTCACTGTTAGACATACGAGGGAACATATCCTTCACAGCCTGCAATGCTTCCATCCATGCCAAGCGATCCTCACGTGTCTCTGCTCTCAGGTGCAGCCTCTTTGTGCCGGTAAATATTGAGAACCTCTTGTCATCTGATCTGCTCTCCCGGATCGAAGATACCTAACAACACCAATCAAAAAGGAAAAAACCATAAAAAAAAAAGACAATCATAGTCGCAATTTCTATTGAAAGTAAAATCCAGTAATCTAACACTAAACACCCAAAATTCCACTCAATTTTCATTGAAAGTAAGATTTTCCCAGTAAGAATAATTGACAATTCAAATCCAAAAGGCAAATGATGATGATGATGATGATGATGATGATGATTAAGAAAAAAGTCATATATTGAAAGTTGATTGGATAACCAATGAAAAACCTTAAGGTGAATTTCACCAACAGGCTTACGCCTATTCTGCGAATTCCCATTCTTAGGCCTAGAAATCCGTCTCATGGATTCTTCACCGATAATTTTGGATCCTTTCTCAGTCTCTTGATTAACAAGAATCTTGTCAGGTCCGTGAATTTTATAATACGACAACACTCCATCTTGCAAAACAAACCATCTCGGCCGCCAGCCTTTCCCATAATTCACCCACTTATATAAAATCCCCGAAATTCCATTCCCTACTATATCATTTATCTTCACATCCACCTGTATAAGTGGTTGCTCCCTTGCAGACGAAACTCTCTGGTGACTCATCCTGTTATTTTTGTTACAATCCGTTCCATTATTGCTGCTGCAGTAGCTGGCGGTGCTGTGATTATGGTGGTGGTGATTTGAGAAATGACTAGTGTTGTTGTGGTTTTGGTTTTGTGGTTCAACGGTGGTTGATCCGGGATCCGGGTTGGATCTGACGGTGACTGCCATGGATAGATTCGCCGGTGAGTTATCGGACACGGTGGAGATGCAGCAAAGTGGGTGCATGGGGAAACTTCTCAACACAAAACAACGGACACCCCGGCGATTATGGGAGAAATGGTGACTTGGCGGCGGCGGATGGTGGTGGAAGTGAGAAGAAGGCTATTATTATTCATGGCGGTTATTTTTAACCAGAGAAAACCGGAGATTTTGTTACCAAAACGGTTGCAGAGAATGTCGATAAAAGGACGGATATCAATTTCGTAGGCAGTAAGGATTTGTAATCAAATGCGATAAATTTTAGAGAGAGAAAGCGACCGCCTATAAAAAAAAATTGCCTTGAAGAAGCAACAAAAATAAGATTTGCGCACAGGCAAAAGAAATTTAAATATAAAGCGGTTGGTTACTGAATTATGACTCTCCGACTCTTCTTTTGGAATGGTCTCGTTTCTATGCGGTAAGATGCAGGGGAAACAAGTAAAGGTCGCCGCCGGGCTGTACAGGTCGTGTTGTGAAGTATTTTATGTTGACAAGTGGAGTAAATGCACTGTGACACGTGTGGTGTGGTTGCTTGACGGGACTTGTAGAAGGAGAACGGGTTTAATACTTGGTTATGAGATAGCATGTTTTAAATTTTATTTTATAAAATATTTTTTATTTAAAAAATATATTAAAATATTTTATTATTTTTTAAATTTTATTTTTAATATAATCATATCAGAATAATTAAAAAACACTAAAATTAAATCAACCACAAATTTCAAACCTAGGTATATAAGATTATTAACGACACAAATTTTTTATCACATGATTAAATAAATATATTAACTTTCTTTACTCTTTATATAAATATTAAAGTATTATGAGAAATTTTAGTTCTTTTAGAGTTACAGATAATACTTCAAGTTTTTGTAAAAAAAAATAAAGTAAAAAACAAAACTTAAATTTAATATTCAAAAATCATATTATTCCATCCAAAAAATTGAAAATTATTAGATTTATACTGAATTGAAAACAAATATTTTACAGGTTTTTCATAGTTTTCCCATTCAAGTTTTTTATTGTTTTTCAAATGAAAAAAATAAACAATACAATTTTTTCCTTTTATATACAAGCATTTTTACCAATGTAATATATTAAAAATTATTTTTTATATTTTCATATTTAGTTAGTGTTGTAAATTTAATTTTTATTATAAATAGAGATGAATATTTTTTAAGTAAATAATATCACTTTTTCATGATATTTTTTAGCTTGAATGAAATAAAAATAATATTTTACTATTAATATGATTATTGTAAATTATAATTAATATAGTTGCCTCCTTCTGTTTTTTTCAACTAGACAATAAACAACCATGTCATAGGAGCTTACGAGTGGGAAGTGAGCTCGTACGTGATGATTTACAATAATTATATTAATATAAAATAAACTACACTGTGAACAGCACAAAAGTCTTGGGAATTGGAGGAGAGATTGCGAATGTCATCTGCACCTGCAAGGCGTTATGTGAGCTCGTACGTGTGGATGGCTCCTGAATCGAGGAAAGAAAATCTGTGAGCCCAAAGTTGAAAGCCGTACTAGTTGTGATCCATAGAACCTTCCTTGCCTGTGTTTTGCCCAATTCAGTGCAGAAATTGTTCTTGGACGCGTAGCATAATTTGGCTACATCTCCTGCAAAATTGAAATTGATTCTGTGGCGGGTGGGTGAGATAAAAATAAATTGTTGGTTATTTCTTAAAGTATTTTTTGTATTAAAATAATATTTTTTGTATTTTTTACAATATTATTTTTAAAATCAACGCATTAAAAAAAATTAATTTTTAACAAAAAAAATATTTTTTTATGGAACAAACGATGCCTTCATTTTTTATTTGTACGTAGCAAGTTTAGATGAACATTTTAAGGCTTCAAAATAATCATATGGTAATTCAGAATTGTGATTGAATGAAAAACAAAATTAAAATGATGAGCAATCTTCTGGACATTAACTCTATTCCTGAAATAAACAATGGGCATAGAATAGTCCCAATTTGATATTTAAACTCCGGTTTAGAAATGTGGTTGCGGTTGTTTTTCAAAGTGTTTTTTATTTTGAAATGTATTAAAATAATATTTTTTTTATTTTTAAAATCATCGACGATTTAAAACATATAAAAAATTTAAATTTTTTAAAAATAAAAATTAACCCACATTTTTAAATACTCACTTAGACGCTTTGTAAGCCTTTGTTTTTGAAGCTAGCATCTTGAGTCAACAACTTTTTAACTTAATCGTGAATGGACTGGAGTTAATGAAATTTCCTCCTCCTCTTTCCTTTTCTTGTTCTTGTTCTTATTCTTATTCTTATTCTTATTTTGAACCATACAGGGAAGGCATGATCCTTGTACTCTAATATATCATGTGCTTATGTCAAATATTTATGACGTAATCCAGACCAAATAATAACAAAATTTATTATAACTTAAAAATTTTAAAGATCAATAATATTATAACTATGATAAGTCTCATTTTTCATATGATTATTATAACTTTTTATATAGAAAATTAAAAAAAAAACCTTTATTAATACCAAATAAGAAAAGAACAATAAAAAATTATTTCATTCAAATAAAAAAACTTGAAAAGATTAATAATACTAAATAGAAAAAAGAAATTAATTACAAAATTTATTTATTTTTTCAAAAAAACTCATAATTTGTCTTTCTGAGTTGGAAGGAACTTGTTCTCGAATTCAGATCTTAATCATAAAACTACAATTCACTATATACATCATTTTATATATGGTCCACCTCATTATAGATTCTTAATATTTTTATATGAATTGTCTCATCGTGGATCCCACCACTAAAACTTCCAATGATAGCAACTAATGCAAATACAAACAACACATTATTTTCAAAATATTTGTTTTTTAAGGATTCCCTCGACCTCTAACCAAAGCTATTAGAAATTAATGAGTTCTGGTATTAAAACTAACGCATGCAAGAGCAAAGGACAACGAGTTCAATATAAATCAAAATTTTCAAGAACAACATTTAAAATATTTAAATTTTATTTATTCAAATCTCACTTGTTAAAACACTGTTACAACCTTTTATATACATAAAAAATAGAATTGAAAAAGAAGATAAGAAAATATTATCTTCAAATAAAAAAAATAGAAATATCTAATAATATTAAATAGAAAAATAAAATAAAATCAACTAATTTTTTTTTAAAAAAATCTCCCGCATTAGCTCACTAATTGCATGCTTATCAGAAGGCTTACGAAGAAGAAGAAAAAGAATAAGAGCTAATATAAAAGAAATATAGCAGCAAAGGCAAATTAAGACTATATATATATATATATATATATATATATATATATATATATATATTAAGTAAAAGAAATCAATGAAAGAGTCGTGTGGACGCCGGTTAATTACAGCCATAAAAGATAATAATGATCTATTTGGAAACATAGAACAACTTGTATTTCTAAAAAAAATTAATTTTTTTTATATTTTTGAATCATGTGTTAAGTTTAAAAATAATTTTTTAAAAATTAAAAAATATTATTTAAATATATTTTTAAATAAAACACACTTTAAACTACAACTCCATTCACAATTCAAACAATTAATATCATCTCAGGCATTGAAAGCACAAAACTGGCTTTATAACTCTATAAGAAATGGCGTGGTCAGCATGCTCGGCTCCAGTCCAGTTATCTGGCTAATAATTGTGTGGAAGAGATTTGATGAATTTTCGTTGGGTATGTGTAGGAGCGACCGATGGGAAGTACAGTTCCCAGCAATCTCTCGGGGCAAGGGCACGCCATGTTGATAGTCAACGGTCAAGCGAACATCTCCATGCGGTAGCAGAACCTTTCCTCCTGGTTTGTTGAATAATCAGAGCCAGGCCATTTGAAACAAGACATTAAGTTGGAAAATGTCTAATTATGTAAACTGAATATTTTGCTGACTTGGTAAAGACAGTAGTTTAGGTGCGTGGTCCAATTGTTTTTTTTTAATTCTAAATTTTATTTTGTTTCAAAATAATTTTTTTAAGTATTTTTAATAGTTTTGAAATGCTAAAATCAAAAATAAATTTTAAAAATAATAAAATATTATTTTAATATATTTTCAAATAAAAATTATTAACCGTAAACTGTTATTGTTATTGTCTCTGTCAATTTTATCTGGCTCCTCTTTCTCTTCTTTCGAACACTTGTTTGCAGCTAGTCCTTCTACTTAGCCACCAAAACTATCTTTATATTCCTTAATTAATCATGGGATGTGAACAACACTTGTTAAATCTTTCATTAATCAGCGTTTTAGTATTCATAATAAGTGTCGGCTGCCTTAATTAAGTTTGCAGCTAGTCCTTCTACTTAGCCACCAAAACTATCTTTATATTCCTTAATTAATCATGGGATGTGAACAACACTTGTTAAATCTTTCATTAATCAGCGTTTTAGTATTCATAATAAGTGTCGGCTGCCTTAATTAATCACGGGACGTGTACAACACTTGCTAAACAGTATTTATTATTCTTTAGATAAAACAAGAACTAAGAAACTATAATAATGTTGATCAGAGAAAATAAAATAAAAACAGAACATTAAAGTAATGATTTTCTAATTAAATAAGAAACAACTAATTCTAGAAAAAAAAATCAATTATTAAAGAATGATTACAATAAAAATAATTGTGTTCGGAATTATAGAAATCACGCCCCACATCATATCCATTAATTTGATGTAATCACGTAAATTTTATTATACTAAAAACTAAAAACATGTTTGTTTTTATGTTTTAATTAAAAGTTTTTTAAAAAAATTGAAATTTTTTATTTTTTATTTACTTTAAATTAATATTTATTTTATATTTTCATATATTTTAATATACTAATATTAAAAAAAATTATTATAAATTTTTTAAATAAAAAAATATTTTATAAAACAATTACTTCACCATCCAAACCCAAACTCAAACTCGGTAGGGCGAAACTCTTACAATTTTAGCTGAGCTTCCCTCGGCGCCGACAAGAAAAAAAGATTACTCATGATGGACAGCACAGTGGTCATCAACAGGTTACGAGATGTAAATTATTCGGCTGGGTGGAAGTGGTTTTTGTCGATTGATGAGCAGTCGGAAAGTTTCGTTTTTGTTTTCGGAGTTGACATTTGCGGCGTCATGTATACTTCCATTTTAGGAAATTCCACGTCCTCAGCACTATTTTCATGTTTTGTACGTTCAAGGACAGATTACTTACTGGTAGCAAAACAATTAAAACAAACAAGATGGTTTTCCATTTTTGTCAGGTATTTTGTGCAGTGGATGATGCATGCTCTGCGGCAAGGAATCTTTGCATAGATTTTTTCAAGCGGATGCTCAACTTCTTCGTATATCCTTTCTCTTATAGCATGTCTAGAGATACAGTTTAAATCGTGTTTTTAAAAAAATTAAATTTTTTTATTAAAATTTAATATGATTTGTACATTTTAGATCATTTTGATATGTTGATATCAAAAATAATTTTTTAAAAATGAAAAAATATCATTAGCATGTATTTTAACACGAAAAGTTATTTAAAAAATACTCGTAATTACACTGTCAAACAAGCTCTTAGCATGGTTGCTTGGTGGAAGACAGTCCATTTGACACCTTTTTCTTCCTTTCCTTCTTCCTTTTTGTCTTTTCCGTGAATAACACATTGGATGATCTAGGATAAAGTAATTATTAGTGAGTATGCTTTATCGTAGGTGGATTACTTACGTGATTGTAAATCACTTAAAATATACTTATTATTAATAAATATTTATTATTTTTAATATTTATTTATATTTGATTAATGAATCTAGAGTAATAATAAAGTCTATTGAACAAAAATATTTTGCAAAGAAAATTATAAAATTGTAATAATTATAAGATTCTTATTGCATTAAAATATTGTTCTTAAATGTTATTAGTCAATATTCTATTAAAACTGGATATTAATTAGAGTTATTAAGACCGATAAATATTATATTTATTTCTTTATATAAAAAAGCAACTACTCTGGTGAGCCGAGATATAAGGGATACTTGAAATTAATATGCATGTGCTTGTTAGATGACATTTACATTGAACTGGCCTGCAAGAGGATCTCATATGGAGAGATCACTTATGTCTATGGAAAGACTCGCGTGATAGTTGTGTAAGTGATTCTTATACTAGACATTACTAAGTTATTCTATATATGGAATGTTATGCTTTGATCTGATTATATATTATCTTAATCAAGGGTAGCAAATGAACATATATTAAGTATAATATAAACTATATGAATGTATTTGAGTAATCAAAAGAGGATTCATCATCCTAGGTGAATTATGAAAATATCTCTTTTGTTCTTAAATAGTATTGATTGTGAAATCATTAGTTAATGTGAAATGAGATTTAAAAAGAATTTCAAACATTATTCTAAGAATTAATGACTACAATGTTGAGAATAAAACAAACATATTTCATGCTATAATATCTAAATCAAGATATTTTTGATGAAATTATAATAATTACACTAAGTAACTAATCATTAAAAGGTTAAGTCAAACAACTTATAAGTTTTTCAATATTTGTGGGATCATGATAAGTTGTTAGATATTGTATTTGATTTTCAAATATAAATCAATCAATTATTGAATTGATAATAAATTAAATAATTTTATTTTATTTTATTTAGAATTATAATTTATATTTGAGGCAGTTTATTAAGGAACCTAATAGGTCATACACATAAGAACCATTGATCAAAATTTAAAATGGGATGATTAATCAAGTATGACTTAATTGTAAATAAGTTTTAGAAATTATAGACTATAATAAAAGTAATACATGGGATTACAATCTAGACTTAGAAAACAAATCAAGTACAAACTTGATTGAATAAATTTATAAAATTATTTTGAAATAATATATGTAATATTATTTAAGCAATAAATTGATATTTTTTCATTGATAAGGTTTTCATGTTTTCCAATAAATATAATGTTATGCCTCTTATTTTCTATATAGAGAAAAACTATGTTAGTTACACAAACACCTGAAACACAAAAGAAAAGAGCTAGTGCTCAAAGGTATAACAATCATTTTCTCCTAAAAGGATTTAGGAGATTTCTTAATTGTGATTCATGTGAATTACTGTTAAAGGCCGGACAATTAGATGACTTGTAGGTTGCGATAATCTAGTCTTAAAGTAATTACTCAAAGTAAAAAAGAATATATGATCTTTAGATAATCTTTGTATAAACCTTAAAGGACTATGATTTTATCTAACAAGATCCTTGGGACTCTTAAAATAATTAAATTTATCATTTTCACTGTATATATGTCTTTCGAGAAACCTGACAGTAATAACCACTAAATCTTATGCATTTGAGTTGTGTATGCGTCGAGATTAACAACTTCGATCCAAAAAATCATCTTAATTGTGACTTCTTTGATGATCTTTATATGTTTTATTTTTCACTTTGTACATGACATATTCATAACAAAAAAATAAAAAAGAAGAAGAAGAAACATAAAACAATATGTATAAGAAAA
Organism: Populus nigra; assembly: GCF_951802175.1. Taxonomy (NCBI): domain Eukaryota; kingdom Viridiplantae; phylum Streptophyta; class Magnoliopsida; order Malpighiales; family Salicaceae; genus Populus; species Populus nigra. The sequence continues at coordinate 7,084,872 of NC_084856.1, read as the reverse complement.
ACCAATCAAATCAGTAACTTTATAATTTGATCTCAATATGTTTTTTCTTTTTATTCTTACTTGGTATAGAAAAAAAATAACTATTGAAGGAAAATCTTAGAAGATCATACATTCCAAAACCTAAATTTTTTTAAAATTAAGGAAATAATACAATAAAAATAATTATAAAAAATAATGAAAAAAGTGCCCTACGTCGGTCCTCTCTACTTGCAAAAATACTCGCTCTTAGGTTAATTGTCATAAATTGAACTCGACTATGCTAAAAAAATAGATAATTCAAATGTAACATTGTCATAAATTTATGCACAAGATAGCTTGCTCCAAATATTTTAAATCTAATTTTAGCAAATATATATTTATGTAAACTTTTTGAATCTATACAAAACTCCTTGAGACCTAAAAAATCAAGATCACATCACATGAAACCATTTTTTGAGATGATGAGAACTTTAATTGATGTGTTTGGTTATCCCCAGTAACAATTTCTTGACCACTAGTTGAATTGGTGATTTTTGAATATTGATCCAACATAAATACATTTGGTTTAGACAACACATTCACACTTAATTCCTCTTTGACCCAAAACCAAATTAATCGAGTTGACCTGAAATCATTGGTTTGACCATGAACTAACCCTAAAACTTTGGTTTAACTAAAAAACAAAACCAAAACAAAGTGAATATGCAAAAATAGACTCAACTAAAAAAAACATGAAAAACATAAAATTCTTTGACAAAAACATATAAAAAAAAAGAAGAAGAACACGATGAATATTCTTTGCGAACCCAGAAAACTTAACTCTCATCACATATAAAATATAACAAAACTAAGGGCATAAAGAGATTATAAATCATGCAAGGATCAATAATATGACACTTATTCACTTTGATTATCACTAAATCAATACGAATTGACCAAGAAAGGTTTCAATTTGAAACAAAAACCTTAAGATTAAAACTATGAAACACATGTTATTAACGCAAAAAAAATCTAGATTATTAGCTAAGGGTGTCATGCAAAGTGGGTTAATACAAGGAAATGAATCAAAATTGGTCCAAATCATATACCCAAGAACATTGCCCCAAAAAATATAGAAACCTCAGAAAAAACTCAGAAATGACCTCATCCCAGAAACAAAACTAGAACTCAGAAAAAACAACCTAAACCTAGCAACCAAGGCTTTGACTTATTCCTATAATTGCTTTAAAAAACATTTTTAACCCTTCACACTAAAATATATCATTCAAATTTCTAATTCTATACCATACAAAACTTTATAATATATTTATCTTGTTCTCAATAGTTGTAGCTTCAATGGAAAATTAGTTAAACATATTATGAGAATACACAAACTGACATGATGACTTTTATTAACACATAAAAGAAGAAGAAACACACATAAAAAAGAAGAAGATTTGGCTCACACGATGGTCAAAAACATGGTTTAGCTTTAGCCCATGTTTAATATTGTGTTCCGAACAAAAGTTGGATAAAATTTGAAATTTTTTTATATTTTTAAATCGTTTTAATATGTTGTTATTAAAAATAATTTTTAAAAATAAAAAAATATTATTTAATATTTTTTTTAAAAAATACTTTTAAAATAAAATTATTATCACATTTACAAATATTCAAGCTATAGAAACTTCCTATCCTATTACCATAACAACAACTGATAAAAAAAAAAGCAAACGGGAAAATGCAAATGTACAAGGAATGTGAATAAAGCATAACGCGTCCAAGAGAATACCATTACCACCCTTCAATTTAATTTTTTATTAGAGAAACGGAGACAAGAAAGACGGTATCACCCAATACAACAGCGTAACATAACCCGGATTTGAGTATAATTATATTCGACCGCATCTACTTTTGAGCAGCTGGTGCCATCTCTTTTGACCGATCTTCTTCGTTATTCGCTAGGGATTAATTATTCGTCACCGGAGTCGAGCATACCTTTGGATGCCGGCAAGCACTAAAATTTTATCGGTAGTTCTTCATAATGTTGATTTTTATAAAATTGTGGAATCAAAGAAAGCATGGACCAGAGCCCCAAAAAAATACAAAAGAGTTGAATACTCATTAAACCATATAGATAAAGGGATCTAAAGCTATGTCTTTGAGGGAAAAATTGCAAGATTAAACTCAAGAGGGAGTTTTACAATATTTATTGTCTTGGTCAGATTTTTAAACTCTTATGGCTTTTGTAATTATATAATAGCTCAGCCTATCGCTGAAGTTTACTAAAACAATTACGAGAGGCAATTATATTGCTTCTTCTTACCACACGAATACTATTAATATAATTTAGATAAAAACGAAGGTGCCAAAAGAGAATGAAAACTCGTGCAGGATCGATCACTTTTACGTTGATGGCCTGTAGACAAGAAAATCTTAATTGCACCAAAGGAGGGCAGAGGCACGACACGCTAGCAGACAATAAAAGCTACAACGCACTACTAAACGCCGAGCTGCTGCTGTTTTGAAGAACTCTACTTGCGGATGAGAAGGGAACTCGAGCAATTTCTACACCACTCCAACTTGCAGCATCTTTTTTCCTTATTCCACGTGCTAACCTCGTTTTATTTGATTCTATCTCCCACTCACCAGGTCCACCATGCCTGCTGGTCATGTGATTGTGCATTTGACCGATCCTCTTCTTCTTTTTTTCCCACTCGAAACACAAAGACCTCCCTGTACATCTTCACAAATGCCCCTTTCACACTTCTTTATGCATGAGAGAGTGTGAGTGAAATATAAACAATGGAATATGGAACACAGGATATCAATTCTGAGCCGAAGGATTTTGTAGATGATTGGCGAATCCTGCTCTTGGAATTATAAATAACTAGCCTTGAGTTTTTAGGACCTAGATTCTTGACCTTGAATTATATAAAAATATTAATTTATTTACCCAGATTTGAAAGAGCTTTATCTTTACTTGCTCATTTGCAGCCTCTTGAAGAAGACTTTATCTTTACTTGCTCATTTGCAGCCTCTTGAAGAAGACTAAACCTCAATATAATTCCATTGTAATGACGACAAAGTCTGCCACATGGTCCCCATAAAGGGTTACGGCCACCCCAAAAATATATATATGAGGTTAGACCATCTTGTTCCATGCAGAAGCTAGTGTTTATGAGGGTGAAGGGTCGTTTTCTTTTCCTTCTAAAACAAAATGCATAGAGAGAAAAGGGGAGAGAAAGAGAGAAATTCACCTCGATCATAGGTCGTACCAGTGTCTGAGTCTCAGACCGCACTAACAGTCGAGGTATCTATTCTCTAGTGATGAGCCACATACCAAATCAATTATGGAGTTGTTCATTCGTATCATTCCACTGATGGCACAGAAGTGTCCAGGTTTCTAACAAATGATTGATTATTGCTATACATCTTGGCCTGCTCTCCGCAAAGCTACAAAAACGATTTAAAATTAAATATTTGGTGAAGGAATATGACCTAATCAATAAGTAAAGAAAGAATTGCACCTCCAGGGGAAAAAAAGGAACTAAAGAAAAACCTGTATAAGTTTTACCAAAATCTCAATTAAACAAAGCAATTTCAAGATAAATATGGGCAAAGTAGTTTAATTACATGAAAGTAAGAGATACAGTTCATAAAACATCTTCAGCTACGCTGCCGTTCCAACATGACTTTTGCCTCTGGTGGAAGGTGCCTGGGAATCTTCTTTATTCAATTTTTCTTCTAACCAGTCCTTTGAAAAAGTCGAAACTGTAGCCAATGAGAAAAAAATAAAAAAAATATTGCGATTACTTACATTACGAGGATAACGAGGCAAGTTCTCTGTATGGAACCAAATCATCTGAAATGTAAAACTACATGATACTAAACCTAGCATATTTTAGTCAAAGTAGGGAAGATGACAGCAGATAGTAACAATCAGAAGCAGATCGTTTCCCATTGTTTTTTATTTGATGACCAGAAAAATTCAGAAACATGGAAAGTTGTCGCTGGCCCATTCAAATTTGCAACCAAGTCAAGGACTCAAGACATCTGGGTTGAGAAAAACATAATGGCCACTCTGACGCACATGGATCCATGGAAAACTTGTACTACAAGAGAATAGGATAGATCAATACATTAATGATGCACTATGCTTTTGTTGAATAAGTACTACTCATGCACAACTGAGCACCACACAAACCCATTCATTCTCTTCGAATTCAACTTCAAAAAAGTGTAGATTTTAATAAACAAGAATATATATTTTGGAAGGTAACACCAATCTACCTATTGCCATCAGGATGAAGTTCACACATTTGATTGTCTTCACCAATAGCTAGCAAATAACCAGAAGGTGTCAAGCCCTGCAAATAAAAGAATTAGCTAAACACTTTAGAACGCGTCATTTCAGGTTCTAGCACAAGCAGCATGGCACTTCCTCTTATTTAGCACCTGTTGCTAAAGGTCTATCATATCAAGGGGCTTAAGGAACTAAAATTTGCATCATCAATGAAACTGAAATTATAAAATCAGATTGTGGAATTTTCAGTTAGCAATATGTAGCGGGATAAAACTCTCCACAGGTTTACTAGGAGCAAAATGTGAATTCAAATCAGAAGGTAGCACGTTATCTAGGAAATCAACCTTAGCAAGGTCATACCTGAATAGTGACCACGTTCTCCACTACTTGGTTCTCATTCTTCTCCTGGATGATAACTCTCTGCCCGCTGCATGAACATCTAAAAATAAATCATAGCTATACACACAAAAGATGACAAATGCATCGCAGATCATGATAAGTGAATCCAAGAGTTCAGTACTGGATAAAGAACATAACCAAGGTTCCAAGATACCACATATAGCCTCCGAAGTTCCAATAAGAAAAGCACATGGATAAATATTTGAAAATTTGTAATTCAATACTAGGGAAAGGTGTGCCCAGAAAACAAATATCTAAAACATGCTTGTCTGAATGATATAAACAAGTCCGATCAGCTGTCTTATAGGCAATAGCATACAAAGTTGAGCAGTTGTCTAGTTGTGAGGACTTTTTAAAGCGAAGCGAACATCAATTTGGTGATCCATATGCAGTAATATAAACAAAACACGAATCAGTATTCAACAAGTGAAAAGCATGTGCAAGCAGTGTCTATATATATATATATAAAAGAATTGGGAATCAACATGCTTGTCAGAATATTGAGTTGGACATTAGAAAACAATTGACTGAAATGATTTGTGGAAATCAAGTTACACTCATAAGCTGAAGGCATCCAAAGGGAATCGATAATGTGAGCAGCTGAAACAAGGATATGCCTAAGAAGCTAGCTAATGACCCATTGATTTGAACAACATATCATCCTAGATGAAGCAAAGTGTGTGAAACAATATTCTTTTCTGTATGGAACTAGAAGGTTTATTTTTTTCTTTTGTTTTTAATTTCAGTCAAATTGTTTTTAGGTTTGCCAAGCACCATGCTCGGTTGTGAGAAATTCATAACGACAGCAATTTAAAATTTCAACGGACCTCGATACTTTTCATGGCTACAGAACATGAACATGATGGATCTCCTTTGTTATGCATCTTGAAGATTATCTACTTCATAACTTGTTTGGACATAAACTTTCAAAAGGAGTGATGAAATGACAAACCAATAAACCATCTTTGATTTGAATCGACATCAACCTTAACCAATTATAAACATTACCAGTGCCCTTTACATTCAAAAAAGTAAACAAGCACACACAGAAAAGGAAAGCAATAACACAACAACAGAGTTGCAAAGAGGAAATCATGTGAAATACTGGAGAGTATTGAAAAGTACATCTCACCTATGCAGCCATGTTTTATAGTAAAGCTCCTCAAGAGTTTGAAATCCTGGATGCCATGCCAAAAAAAATTCAGAGAGAGAGAGAGAGACGAATGTGGCATCATCATCATCATTATTACTACTACATGTAATGTGGTTAGTTTGGAAATAAAAATGACATTATCAATAGAAACAAATTGCTATTTGTAAAGAAATTTCTGATGCAGCTATCATACGAGAAAAGGAAATGACATTATTACAATTTAACACAGCCTTTGATGAAAAGGAAGAAACCAGCTAAACTATAGAGAAAAATATGATTTAATAACATTGAATATCAATAATTCTTTAACTATTTTGAAAAATAAATTAGATAACCATTTATATTAGTTCTAGACTTAAATCTTAATCCTCATAGGAAAAGGAATCCTTATTGATAGTTATATGGTTAATATAGAATCCAACTAGCATCGAGATTTCTAAACTAAATAAAAAAAGAAAAATAACAAGAAAAATAAAAAAATTTATAAAAAAGCAACTTCCAGACCTAATTTGAGCATGAAAACGACCTCAACTAGTTATAACTTGTTGACTTTCTAGCTCTTGTAGGTGATTACATTGAGTCAGCCTTTGAAATTCAGCATTATATTTATGGATACATTTATTTCATTGCAAACAGTACTGATATCACTGAAATAATAATGATCATAATCCATAGGAAGGAACTTGTCTTGCATCCATGATCTAACAAATGCCCTGCCCTCTCTTTTGCTTATATCCATTTGTAGTTTCCATCAAGAAAAAGCTCCACCTTTCAACTTGTATGTGGTCAATTTCACTATCATCTCCTCTGAGGTATTCATGCATTCCTTAAGCCTGTCGCATTTAGTAATCCAGTCAAAGAATTTTTCTATGTCCATATCTACATTGAAGCTAGGGCGGGTTCATTCGTCTCATGCTAATGTTTAGTAGGCCTATGCCTATCATAATAGGCAAAACCCATGCAACCTCAATCAATCTTGTCCTCTTCAAATTCCTCCAAATGGATAGGTTGTCCATGTAAGATTGGAGGAACAACTTTGGGATTTGATCCACTCTTAGATAAGCCTTTGGGCACGCCCCTTCTTTCAACACCATCCTTGTTTATGCCTTCCCCTGGTAGTTGATCTAACTGCTCAGCTATGTCTACTACTGAACGTTCTAATCAATCAAATCTTTGCAATAAGATTCTATATGGTGCCTGCAATAAGATTCTATATGGTGCCTCTTGAGTCCTCACAACGCTTCTATGGCTTCAACTCCTTGATTTACATTGCAAGGTAGGATGATGTTGTCAATGTCTCTATCCATCGAGCAAGCTAACCAGCTCTGATATTAATTGACACAACATGTTTAGCAAAAAGGAAGAAATCAGGGTTTTACAAACCCTAAAATTGTAGCTAAACATCTAATTTAATGATTCTAAATGTTAATAATTCTTAATTATTATGAAAAATAACTAGACAACTCTATTTATACTACTCCTAGACCATATCCTATTCCTTATAGGAAAATGAACCCTTATGCCCGCTATAGAATCTAATTGGCATTAGAATTCCTAAACTAAATAAGAAAAGTAAAATAACAAGGACAATTAAAAAAATATGAAACAATTCCAGTTCTAATTTGGACATGTAAATGATCTCAATTGGTTGTAAGAAGAACGTGCTTGCAAAATTTCAGCTTGATCCAATGATAAAATTGAAAATCATATTGTTTTTGCTAACAAGCTCCTTTAACTTGTTCGGACTTTTTCTTAGGTCTGGACTTGTTGATATGATCATGATTGTACTTGTTGGATGTTCAACATCACAATTAGAGCAATCCTAACCTGTAACAAGTCATTGGACTTTATGTTATTGAGAACCAACCGAACAAAAACCTTAACCTCATAGGGTATCTTGCCCTAGTAAGAGACAAATGAGTAGAGTTTGGAGCTTAAAAAAAAATCCAATCAAATCAAATCTTCACTTTTTTGGCTTTCAAACTTCACAATTCACATCAATAAAACCATATAAATCTTAATCCATTGTCTTACCATTCTAAAATTCCCTAAAAGCTGATTCAAGCATAACTACATGAAGTGTTTAGTTAAGAGTTAAAATATGCCTTCCTTAAGTGATTGGAAAGTATCAAATCAACACCTTTCAGTCTATTTTAGATAACTAATAAGAGCTAGTCATTGAAATGCTTTATGGATTCTGAATGAAGTCAATTCCAGTTGGTGCTTTACTAGACTAGGAGACGACAAACAAATATCTGGAAGAAATTTGAAGCAAGCCCCTAAACACCACAATATGTAAGTTAAGAAGAGCTCAAAACAACACAAACCATGTATAGGACCCTCAAATAGAATCCATTCATCTCATGCTAACGTTTAGCGGGCCTTTGCCTATTGTAATAGGCAAAACCCTTGTAACCTCCATCAATCTCGTCCACTTCAAATTCTTCCAAATAGATAGGTTATCTATAAAAGATTGTAGAACAACTTCGGGGTTTGGTCTACTTGAGATAAGTCTCTAGGCACGTTCCTCCTTTCACCACGATCCCTGTTTATACCTTGCCCTAGTAGCTAATCTAACTGCTCAACTATGTCTGCTACTGAACATTCCAACCAATCAAATCTTTGTAATAAGATTCTATAAGGTGCCTCTTGAGTCCTCACAACACTTTAGATGGCTTCAACTCCTTGATCTTCATTGCAGGGTAGGATGATGTTGCTAATGTCTCCATCCATTAAACAAGCTAACCACATTAATTGATGCAACATGTTTATTTAAAATGAAGAAACTAAGGTTTCACAAACCTTAAAATTGCAAATAAACATCTGATTTAATAACTTTGAATGTTAATAATTCTTAATTGTTATGAAAAATAACTAGACAACCTTATTTATACTAGTTCTAGACCATATCCTATTCCTTATAGGAAAACGAATCCTTATTGAAAGTTATATGCCTAATATAGAATCCAACTAGTATTAGAATTCCTAAACTAAATAAGAAAAGTAAAATAACAAGGAAAAAAATATATTCTAAAACAACAATTATTGGACCTATTTTGGACATGTAAACGATATCAATTGGTTGCATGAAGAACGCGCTCGCAAAATTTCAGCTTGATTTAATGGTCAAATTAAAAGTTATGTTATTTCCGCCAACAAGCTCCTTTAACTTGTTCGGACTTCTTTTTAGGTCTGGACTTGGTAATCTGATCATGAATGTACCTGTTAGACGTTCCACATCACAATTAAGGCAATCCTAACTTGTAACAAGTCATTGGACTTTATGTTATTGAGAACCATCCGAACAAAAACCTTAACCTCATAAGGTATCTTGCCCTAGCAAGAGACAAATGAGTAGAAGATTAAAATAAAAATCCAATCAAATCTTCACTTTTTTGCTTGCAAACTTTACCATTCACATCAATAAAACCATAAAATTTCAATCCATTGTCTTACCATTCTAAAATTTCCTAAGAGTTGATTTAGGCAGAACTACAAGAAGTATTTGGTTGAGAGTTAAAATATGCCTTCCTTAACTGATTGGAAAGTATCAAATCAGCATCTTTCAATCTATCTTAGATAACTTAATAAGAGCTTGCTTATTGAAATGCTTTATGGATTCTGAATGAAGTCAATTCCAGCTGTTGCTTTACTAGACTAGGAGATAGCAAACCAATACCTGGAAGAAATATGAAGCAAACCCCTAAACGCCACAATATGTAAGTCAACAAGAACTCAAAATGGCACAAACACACTAGCCTGCTAGTATCCAAGAGGAAGAACCCCAAAAAGTTTAACAACGAGCTAATATTGTAAAGTATTCCACAAATGCAATGGAAGAAGGAAAGGGATGAAGCCTAGCTATAAATAAATCTCAAACAATTATTTGAGCTTCAGTAATGAAGTTCATTCTCCTCAAAAGTTGGACCAACAGGTATTGAAATTTCCATGATAGCCACTTTTTATTTCATCCTATATTGAATAACCTTTAAGTTTCAGCCACCTCGGTGTTATTTCTCTTCCTTTTATGATGTCAAGTGGCAAGCAAATAATAAGAATAACCATCCATAGCCATATATGCCTTTTACCGTTTTTTGGAAATAAACTCAGTTAATTACCATGATGATGATATTTTTGACTTTTGACGTAATAAAACCAAAGAAGGCTAGCATGTTTGGATGGAAATTCTACAGGATGATTGATAAGTGAAATGGCATATTTGATGATGGAAATGTCTTTTTAATAAGTTAAAGAATTTACTCACCTCCATTTATGAAAAGATCATAAAGTTTTTCAAACTTATTTAGAAAGGCTGCAACAATATCTTCTCTTCTTAATGCACATGCAGCACCAGCCAACTCTCTAAAGACTGCATTCAAGCATGTTGTTGGTTTCTCATTATCGACATTCAAGCCTATACCTGCAATATTGGAATGCTAGTTTGCTCGTATCATAAATACAAATTTAGAACCAACCTTCTGTATAATTTGGATTACAGAGAATGGGTGCTAAACAAAGTAGCCAGTTAGCTATATGTAAGTGTGAAAATCAGAAACCATTCGCAAACCACAGAAGAATCATTTTTACCGGCACTGATATTGAACTTCTTTGATCTGTATGTTGAGGTGCAGAGAATGCCTCCAACTTTAACACCATTTAAATAAAGATCATTTGGCCATTTTATTTTAACGTCAATATGTGGTAAGCCCTGAAATAAATCATGTACCCCCAAAATGCGTGAATCGACGTCTAAACCTCAAACTCACATACTTGCTGACTGAAAATTTGCAATAAGAAAATCATGTATAGCATTAATGGGTAAAGCAGCCTAGAGTCATCGTTCAATCAGACACTGTCAGGTGTCATGCCTTAAAAACTTGTGTTTTTCACACACCATCTTATGTTATCTGGTTAAAGAAAAAATCACCAAGGAAGCGATATTCAGATATCAAATAAGAAATGAGAAGGTTATAACTAGGTAATGGCTGGCAACGCACTTCAATTAAAAAACAAAAACTAACATTTTCGTCACAAAGATCCTTAATTGCCTCTGTAACAGCAAGAGACACTACGTATTGCAGCAAAGGCACAACTTGCCCATCCTCCATTTGAATGGTAAATGAAAACATCAAGCAACCTGCTGGAGATTCCCACACATTCTTCGATCGGCCTGCACAGTCAAACAAAATAACATACATACAGATATATTCGACTTTTCTAAACTCACAGCATGACATTCCTTTCACAAACCTCGCCCTTTATATTGAACGTCAGCAATGCAAACAGCACCAATTGGAAGCTCGCCAAAATTGCTGCCAGAATTTCTTTTAAAAAAAACATAACAATAATAATTAAACAGCACACGAAAATCGCAAGATTAAATTTGGAGATGCTTACTTGGAAACAAGATCATGAGTTGAAGGCAATAGCGGAGACCAAATGAGTAATCTACCGAATAGATTAGTTGAAAGAGAATTCATAAACCGTGAAAGAGAGAAAGATTCTTCATTTTGCTGCGGCTCATCAAGAATCTCCGAGTGCAAAAGAGTAGAGATTTCCACATTATCCGGCAGTTTAAGAGTGTTATTGTTCATCAATGATTTAGCAATTTCATTCTCTGCAGATGATTTTCCACATAGTAACAGCTTACAAGGCGTACTACTGCTATCCATTGCTGAACCAAAACAGCAACAACAAAGAAATCACATTTTAAGCGTTTCCGGTTGTCAAGCAAGGTAAAAATATTTGACACCTACCTGTAGAGGCTGCAACTGATCGATAGAGAGGGAGAGAAAGAGAGTGAATGCGTGTTTTTTATTTTATTTTTTTGGTTCAACTCATTAAAAAAAAAACCTCTCTACTGAACTGTGTTCAAAGGGAGGGTAGTCAACGGAGAAAGAGCGTTTCTGGCGGTGTAATTATGAGTATTTTTTAAATAATTTTTTATGTTAAAATATATATTAATAATATGTTTTATTTTTTAAAAATTATTTTTAATATTAATATATTAAAATGATGCAAAACAAATAAATTATATTAAATTTTAATAAAAAAAATTTAAACTTTTTAAAAATATAGTCACAGCGGCATTCCCAAACGGCACAAAACAACACATGCTACTGGCACAGGAGGAGTTAAAGTTTGTTGTCACTGAAGTTTTGAAGCCGTTGGATTATCCAAGGGACACGTCATTCGCCGTAAGAGCGCGTGACTTTAACCCAAATTTTAGGGCATGTTTGGGAATGCGAAAATGGGAGGAAGGGAAGGTCAAGTTATATTCAAAATATGTCTGCCCTAGAGTTGTAGTGTTATACTCTACTAGATGCGCGTGGAGGGGAGGGGAGAGGCTAGTCCAGCCTGAGTAATCTATCTATCTATCCATGGAGGAATTGCAAAATGTTGTTAGAGATGGTGGATTAGCTGTGTCTAATCTTCCGGAGAAAGGACGATGTCTGCTCACCACCAAGAATTTCTATCCAGGTCTCTCTTCCTCATTTATTTATCATACACTTGACAAGTCCAAGAACTCAATAGCTATCTGATAGGAAATTGCTTTTGTTTCTTGAAAGCGAAGCCAATTCAACGCTCAATATCTTTCCATCTGTAAATTAAATTGGCCATTTGTATTCGCAGGAGAAGTGATTTTAAGGCAAGAGCCCTATGTCTGTGTACCAAACAACTCCACTACTGTCTCGAGATGTGATGGATGTTTTGCATCAGAGAGCCTCAAGAAATGCTCGGCTTGTCAAGTTGTGTGGTACTGTGGAAGCACATGCCAGGTGTTACAAAAATCTAAGCACGCAATTTCTTTTTTCTTCCTTTAAAATGGGAAAACTGTGTATTGAACAAGGGTGTTTGTGTATAATTCTCAGAAATCAGAGTGGAAGTTGCATCGACTTGAATGCAATGCTCTCTCTCGGCTTGAGAAGGAGAAGCGAAAGGCTGTTACGCCTTCTATTCGTTTGATGGTTAGACTTTACCTTCGTAGAAAATTGCAAAATGAGATGGTAATTACTTTATCAATCTCTGGTTTATTGTTCATCACATACTTGCTCACTGGGCTCTTGTCTTTGACCTGTGCACTTACAAATTTAATTGTTTTGACTGCCAGTTCATCCCTACTAGTGTTACAGACAGTTACAATTTCGTGGAGGCATTGGTGTCGCGTATCCACTCATAGTGTGTAGTTCATTTCCTCAATGTTGTGGTTGCTTAAAATGCTTGTTTTGTTTAACCTTATATTTGGTGAAGACTTGAAGGACCTTGATGAGAAGCAACTGGTGCTATATGCACAGATGGCCAACCTTGTCCACTTCATTCTTCAATGGCCTGAGATCAACTTAAAAGAGATTGCCGAGAACTTCTCCAAGGTCCCCAACTTATTTTATGCTGTACATTAGTAATTTGTAGATGTTAACCACTATCACCTAAAGCTGTTTCAGCAAGCACTCCCACAGTTCAGCTGATTTACATGCTAGGAGTAGTTGCAAGCTTTCTTAAATGTGTTTGGTCTGTAGTTTCATATTCCCTATCATAAGCTTCCCTTGTGCGAAACAGTAGGGACAGTGCAATGTTGTTTTGGGAACTTTTGCACAGCATTTCATGCATTATTTAAGAATTTAAGGGTTGTTTTAAGTTAAGCTTTTAATTCATAAGTGCTCAACAAAATCTTATGTAGAAGTGCACAGGATCCATAAAAAAAGTGATCCTATGTTTTATTTTCGTGCGGATTGCAGTTGCAATTGCAATGGAAACTGATTCTATGTAATGCACTGAGACAAACCTCCATTTGAATCCTTTTCTGATACTTAGTTTTGGCATCTGTTCCTCCACAATGAAATGCAGCTGGCATGCAATGCCCATACCATTTGTGACTGTGAACTCAGACCTCTAGGCACAGGACTCTATCCTGTTGTTTCCATTATCAACCACAGGTAATTATTAGTGGAATACTGTGAGCTTGTCATCTTTCCTGGTCGTTGGTTTGCCAATTCATTCTGGTGCTTGCAGCTGCATGCCCAATGCTGTGCTGACATTTGAGGGAAAGTCATCTGTTGTTCGAGCTGTAGAGCATATACCAGAAGGAGCAGAGGTAAGGTGTGCTTTCTACTAATCATTGTACTTTGTACATTAGTTGAAGAACTGTAAGAGGTAACTGATTAGTTGGGTTTGCCCAGGCCTACTTCTTTGATGATTATGTAAAAATTTATTGGGAAACCCAAGGCTCAGAAAATGCTAGAGCTGTGAACGGGTTATTCTAATATATATTCGTTTTAATTGTTCATCACAGTGTAGTCTCGGGGATTTTAATCCTGTTTTATTAAAAAAAAATCCTGTTCTGCACCAGTTTATATGTTCAAAAACTCTAAGCATTTGCTAGTGACCATTTGCTTCAAAGGGACTGTTATTGTCAGTAACGTAGATGAATATGAGTGGATATTGAAAATACTTCTGATGCAAAATTCAGGATTCAAGATTTGGATTGGGACTTAATTCTGAATACAGAACCATGCTGAAGAAGTTGTGAGACCCTAGACAACAGGCAGCAGCAATATATTAGTCATGTTAAAGGACATATCAAGACTGAAATTGTGTGGTTAGGAGGGAAAGCATGTTTGAGAGGAAAAATACTTCTGATTATGAAGGTATTAAAAATATGGGAATTCATAGTTCTTTCTTGCACAAATAGGAATAATTTGGTCTGCAAAGGATACACAAATATCTAGTTATAGGGACGAGGGAAATGAATCCATGCAATTTTGTTGGGAATTGTTGGAAGGTTTTTGTTGAAGATCTAAATTTCACTTTTTTTCCTCCCTTGAGCAAACACTACATCGTTATAGTTTGTTCATTACCTTTGATAAAATTATGAATAGGATAAACCTAGATATTAGTTGCATGTTTGTTAGTTCCTCTGGATTTGTATTGGACTGCTCACAAGGCACATAAACCATTTGAGGTTTGAAACCATATAGACTTCCAGAAAGCGACTTCACATTTTTCTTTACCAATATCTAAAGCAGTGGCAGTGACAACTTTTGTCAGGTTGTTTGAGTCATGCCTATTACAATGTCTACATGGGAAAAAAATGATGATTCCTTGACACAGGATTCTAGGAGCTGTTACCTGCTGGTTTGGATTAGCTTTTTTGAAGCTTCAATGAACTTTATTGTATCTTTAAACCCTCCTTTTATCTGCTTCTGCTGTTTTCTGGATAACATCATGTTTGGGACATTTAGCTATGGTGTAAATTGGCATTAGAATGCAAATTGTCTCTAAATTCTAAAATACTTTTATTGATGTAATTCTAATGTTATTTGTTATTTTCTTCTTTTAAGTTGTCGATAGCTTACATAGACACTGCTGGAAGCACTATGACTCGGCAAAAGGCTCTCAAAGAACAGTACTTTTTCACTTGCACATGTCCCCGCTGCATCAAAGTGGTACCCTCCTGGCCTAAATTTATAAGAATGCAGCAGACACATGCATGTGTAAAGTATGCTAGGCTTGTCTTCATCTTTCCCTCATAAAATATTTTGCATGGAAAAAAATATTATGAGGAAATGGTGTATCAAATTCTTTTGATTTTTGACTACTCTTTGATAAATCTAAGTGATTTCTGTAATGAAACCTGTTTTTAAAGTGGACTTGTGATGATCTGAAAATAAGAGGTTCCACCATATGCATGAACACACAGACACGTACATTTGTTGCCAGCTAAAATTTTTAGCATACTGTTGATGGGTCAGTATGATGATATCCAAGAAAGTGCGATTCTGGAAGGCTACAGATGCAAAGATGATAGATGCAATGGTTTTTTGCTCCGTGATTCTGGTATATGATTATGTTGTAGTCATTTCAATCATACAAGCTTCGCTGTTTTTTAATTCTTTTCTTTTTGGGTATGGCAGAAGACAAAGGATTTATATGCCAAACTTGTGGCCTTCGTAGGAGCAAGGAAGAGGTAAAAAGGATTGCATGTGAAATAACAGCAATTTCAGACAAGAAACTCAAGTCTACTTCCCCTGGAAGTATCCTTTTCCTGTAATTCTTTATTTCCATTTGGTTACATAGGTTTGCTTCTCGCCTTTCCATTGCTATGTTTTGTTTTTTTTTCTTTGTTGTAACGATACTTCCATTTACATTTGACAAAATTAAACGAGAGTTTGATATTTAACTAAGTTTAGACCAGGAGGAAGTTATTTCTCTATATAAGATGATTGAGAAACTTCAAATGGAGCTGTGCCATCCTTCTTCAATTAGTTTGATGCGAACTCAAGAAGAACTTCTGAAGGTATTTCCTTAGGTGTGTTTTCTTTTTAATGATTGTTCTCTTACGAACATTGAGCTCTGTGTTTGAAGCAATATGTGTAAACGTTCAATAAATGCTTGTGCTGAAATGTGTTATTTGGCTTTTCAGATTTTGATGGAGCTAGGAGATTGGAGAGAAGCTCTGGCATATTGCAGATTGACCATTACTGGATATCAAAGTATGCCACGCGTTGACTGGAGTTCTGGATAGGAAATATATTAAAGCTTATTTTAATTATTCTCTGGTTTTTAATAATGGAAATGGGATACTTTTGTCTAATATGGTAACATGAAGGCTTATTCCTTCAAAAGCCTTGGAAACTCAAGCTTCAAGATTTTGTAAAACTATCTACTCCAGCCTTGAAGGCTAGCAAAAAAAATTAAGCTTAATTCAGCAAACATAGCTCATATATTCTGTACTTGGGCCTGGATACTCTGAGTTACTCATTGTTGGTTGACTAGTTTCTTAACAATTATATTGTAGTGCTTTAATATCAGATTTATTTCTTTTACACAGGGTCCTTTTGTCCATGTAATTCATCTTTTTCCATTTTCGAATTGCAGAGCTGAAATTGGATTGCTGCTGACATCCTAAACTTTGTTCCCTGTCCTATTGCAGGAGTGTATCCAGAGCTTCATCCTTTGCTTGGGTTGCAGTATTATACCTGTGGCAAAATCGAGTGGTTAGTTTTTTCCCTTTTACCTCTTAGATTCTATTATTTTAATTCCAACCCCTTTCCTCCCTCCCTTTTCTTGATTCATTTTTGACATGCTTTGACAATCCCTTTGAAAGCCTATCTTGTCAGAAATATGGCTTTGAGGTTCAAAGTCGTTTTTGGGCATGTAGAACTTACAGTTACAGTGACTGGAACACTGTCTACATCCGGCAGATTGTGAATCATATCACAATCTTCTTTAGCTTAACCCTTTTAGTAATGGATGACCAAAATCAATTAACTATACCAGTTTAACAATTCAATAATGTAGGAGACAGATGTTGTAATTTGGCATAAGAAATGGGGCCGATTAAGATTGGCACATGCTTCTCATTTCTTTTTGAAATTTTCTCTGTCTGACTTCTGATCCTGTGATATGCAATGATTCATGGAATCTCTTCGCTTTTTTTGTGCTAGAAACCAAGACCTGAATGGACTGTGTTTGGAGTATTCAAGATATAGTGAGGACATCTTGTTGTGCATTATTTAAGTGCTGCACCCCATGCCCATGTACAAACAAAAGAGAAGAACTTCAAAGAATATTCTCATACTTTTTTGAGAAATAACTTCATTGGCGCTACACTTGTGGAGTTTAGACTAGTAGTTGCTGTTGTTGTCCCTGGTTCAGATGCACTGAACTACTGTTATTTGTGTTACAGGTTGCTTGGTTGCACAGAAGATGCTATCAAGTCACTGACTAGGGCTGTGGATATACTTCGAATTACTCATGGGACAAACAGTCCCTTCATGAAGGAACTCATGATGAAGTTGGACGAAGCACATGCTGAGGCTTCTTACAATCTTTCATCGAAAGATGAGTAGCGTGCTGCTATCTTTGCTCGATGAGCTTGTTCTGAATGATTCTGTTGAGCTCTGTCCGGTCATCGTTTGAGAAGCGGATTTACCTAGATCTCACAGCACTACTTTATACGTAATCTCTGACATCAACTTGCATCCGAGAGCCATCTGTCCATTTTTCTGCCAACAACTTGCGTTGCAGCACTCAGTTTGATTTAACTCTCTTCTTTGCCAGGCAGCTCTCATCTAATGTTTTGACTCACTGGAGATTTCGATGTAAAGAATATTTTTAAAAATAATATTTATCACAATATTAAACAGGTTATTATTGCTTTAAATTACTGCGTGAATGCTAAAGTCTTTGATTGCTTAACTACCACTTGAATTTCTAATGAAATCCAAACTCAAATTTAATGTTTGAAAATCTATACTAGAACTAGAACCCAATCAGAGGAAGATGAGTTTATGTCTGATTATCTATTAATTAAAGTTGCAAGATCATCCGAATCGACAAGTCACTTTCATATTCCATAGAGACATCATTATGATTTTACTTCTCCATGCGCCACTTGCTTCATTATCCGGGACGTGAGCGCCTCCTGCCGAGCGCGTGAAATACGCTCTTTATCTCAGCGGCTGGGTGATTAAAGAGCAATGGACTGTTTAGGTCCTTTGTTTTAAAAATATTTGTGAAAAAGTTTAAATTTTTTTTTATTTTAAATTAATATTTTTAAATATTTTACATCTTTTATAATATTAATATTAAAAATAATTTTTTAAAAATAAAAAAATATATTATCTTAATATATTTTTAAGTATAAACATTTTAAAAAATAATCATAACTATATTGTCAAATATATTCTAAATATTTAATAACTTAGCATGTTATTGTAATTATTTTTTAAATTTTTTTATTTAAAAATATATTAAAGTAATATTTTGTTTTAAAAATTATTTTTGATATTTTAAATTAATTTTAAAAAACTTTAAAAATTATTTTAAAGAAAAAAATAAAATAAAAATTATTTTTTAAAAATACAAAAATAAACATGTTGGAGAGAGATGGCATAGAGAGAATGGATTTTATGGTGGTTTTTTTTTCTTGTGATCTTATAGGATTTTCAAGAGAATGGATGAGCATCACTTGATAAGACTCGGATCAGATGGGCTGAGTACCCAAATCCTCTCTTTCAATCGCTTAAACAACAAGGCAAATGCAAATGGTTCTTGTGGAGAAACATTCGATGGTAATTTTCTTAGTTTTACCATTTTGAGTCATCATTCTTCTCGTCTTTCCTTGCTTTACCTTTTGGTTACATCCTAATCCCACTCTTTCAATTATTATTATTATTATTATTATGGATTTGATTATATATAGCAAATCATACTCTTTCTTTCTCTTTGGAATGGATCTGGCTTCCCTTGTGTTTCTAAATTTTACAAAACCACCATCTCTGTATTGTAAATAAATGAATTGCAAGCCCTTCCCACCCCAATAATTATCAAACTGAGTTTTCTCTTTTTTAGATCGTACGAGATACCATGCCCATGTCGTATCATGACACACAACTACTTCACCTTAATACGATGCGGGATTCTGGCTTCCTGGAGTCATTCTAGGGCAAGCTAACCTTAACAGACCTGCTCTATGGACATTTTAGGGCAAGATAGTGTCGCCGACCTGCCTGCCTTTAACGAGTGCAACGTTAAGCAATGATTATCTCAGCATTTTTTGTTGTTGTGTAAAGCCAATGTGGCAGCGCGCAGGTGTTTGATATGTTTGTTGACTTGCTGCAGAATACAGTTTGTCAAAAGTGCGGTGATCGTGGCTATCCGGAGGCTCTAAATTACTGTGTAAAGTGTAAAGTTGTTGCTGAACACACGTAAGCTTCCTCCTGTCTGCCTTTATTTGATTGTATGATTAGATTGATTTTTGGTAGCTCTAAATGTCTTACTGTCTAAACTTGATGCCAAATTGAGACCCAGAAATGAAGCAACCAAAATAGAAGGAAAGAATCAGCATAAATTGATTATCATCACTGCTGCTGCTTATCACTTATGTTGTGACTGTACACGAAATCATCTGTGTATTTTTAGTAACTTCTGTGCTTCCTTTTTTATATTATTCAGCTACTGCTTAGATGTTGTTCCCAAGGATTTTGAAGAGGATGTGGTTTGGACGTGTTGGTTTTGTTTATCTGGGAATGATGGCGGACATAATAATACCTTAGACAGTTCTAGTTATACCCAATTATTAACGAGTGATCAAGCAGTTAAAGTTGTAAGGAAACAGAAATGGGAGGCATCAGATGCATACTTGAAAGCTCTGAGAAAGGTAGAGAGACTAAAAAGGGGTCCCTCTTTGCAATCTGGTGAGGCAGAGGCAGCTAAAAGGGTTTGCTTGACTAACTCATCTGATCAAAAATCAGACTGTACTCACCTTCATAAGGACAAAAGGAGAACACTGGCCCGGGGTGAGAGCTCTGATGAGCATCAAAAAACGAGAGAACATGGTATAATGATTGTAGAAGATAGGGGTGGCTCGAATGAAGAGGTATTAACTGTTGAAAGAGAATCATTTCAAAATGGCAAGAGTGATCTGCCCAAAATTTCAGACCGCGATTCCAATGTTGATGTACAGCAACCTTTTGAGGAGAACATGAATACACTGTCTGGCAGTGAGAGTTGTGCACAGGATCAGAACTTAAGTGATCAGAATAGATTGATTCCTGATGTTGGGGGTGGCTCAAATGAAGCGGTAAATTGTATTGAAAAAGAGGCCTCTCAAAATAGCACTGATGATCTGCCAAAAATTTTAGATCGGGATTTCAACACCAATGCACAGCCAATTCTTGATCCCATATGGAGGTAAGAATATCGGGTTCTCTTTTTATTTTGTCATGTTCCTTTCCTTACTTTGGGTGTTTTCCTTTTTTTTTTTTTTTTTGGTGGGGTAGGTGTGTTCTTTAACTTGTACAGAGCATTTAACCTATTCTCTTTGCAAATTTGGCAGGGGAAATTTTACTATCAACAATGGAAATTTTGATGTTATGAAAGGACTGGTGGCCTATACATCTAACCAAGCATCCCCAAAAGTTCGTGAGACAGCTAGTTTGTTGCCAGGATCTGTTTCTATAGAAATGCTTCCTAGGCATGAAGTGTTTCCGAAAAAGTTTGGTACTTCAGATGTAACAGCTGAAGATATTGGCCTTTATTTCTTCCCGGAAAAAGAGAGGTTCCATTTCTGACAATATAATTGAACAATACCTTTGATGAGTTATATCCTGTTTTAATTCCTTGAAACATTTTTCCCTCTCTTCAATTGCTGCAGAGATGAACGAGCCTTTGATGAGTTAGTAGATAATATAATTGAACAAGACCTTGCCTTGAAAGCCGTTCTTGAGCATGCAGAATTATTGGTTTTTACATCTCTTCAATTACCTTTGCAGAACTGGAGTAAGCTTTGCTGCCATTACGTGTTATATTTGTCTGTCTCTGTTCTCATTGAACTGAATGAATGCTTGAATGATCTTTTTGCAGGATATCGGGGAAAGTATTATCTGTGGGGGTTGTTCGGTAGACAGAAGCTTTCTCACTATTCAAGTAGAAGAGAGCATGCTACAGCTTAGACTTTGTAAAATGATGTGGGTAGAGGCAGCTCAGACAGATCAGAACTATATCATGTCTCCGTAGGCAAGGAATGCTGGAAGGTAATTGGCATGATGCAGAGAAGACATACTTCGAAAATTCCAGCAATCTTTTAATGGATCAAGTCTTATATCACTGTGTTGTAAAGGAAAGAAATGGGCACGTGGGAAATATTACCACGGGAAAGTTGTCCAATTTTGAGAGTTGGGGCTGTGGTGATGGATTTTGCATCTTTATATGCTGCTGTGATTGGCAGAGATGATTCTTGACACAGATGCCTCACTGTCGCCTATACAAATATGAAAATGAAAGTTGTTATTTGTCGTTTAAAGCTTGCAATTCTCTTACACGAGGCATCTCATTGTGTCTCCTCCTTTATCCTTTCTCTTTTATTATTGTTTTTTCAGTTGGGATCATAAATAAATAGCTGATGTACTACATGCCTTGAATGGAGGAAAAGAAATGTCGGTTTATTCCAGTCTGCGAACTGGATCCTACCGCTAGAACTCCTTTCAGGGAAAAAAAAAAGATTCTGCCGATCAATCAAACTATGCCTAGATTCTGTAATCCGTCTCGAAGTTCCCTGCCCGGTTCACAAGCTGAAAACTGGGAGTATGTGCTCCAAGCTACAGGGTGTTTTTCCCCACTTTTTTCTTAAACTGGAATTTGTAGCATCCTTGTTTCCCTTCCAACATTGAACATCTAGAACCATGTTGTTAGTGACCAAGGATAATGCTAGGGATACCAAGATTCTCCAGAAAGATAGGGTACGCCCTTAATAGCAGACTTCACGGAAGCATTCAGTTAATACTCCATAGTTCGTATTTCACCTCTGGCTACATGGTAATCATGGAGCTCACAACTGGCTCTCGTTTTTTTCTAGGGCCTCCCACAATCAATCCATTGTAGGATGCAAAAATTCTCTGCGACAAAGGAACCGCCGGCCAACTACTTAAAGTTGCTCACGCCACCATATATATATATATATATATATATATATAATAGTCATTTCTCATGGATCTTCTAAGACATTTTGCAACACATTGGCTAGGTCAACAACGAGCAAGTAACGATATATATATATATATATATATCGTTACTTGCTCGTTGTTGACCTAGCCAATGTGTTGCAAAATGTCTTAGAAGATCCATGAGAAATGACTATTCCAGTTAAGCCGAGAATCAAGTCATGTATGCTGCTCAAAGTATATGTGAAAGATTACATCCAATGTCACACTGCGCGCATTCATCGGGTCCGTAAAGGAGATACATACAAGTAAAGAATTGGAGTTCAATACTTCTGTTCGAAGTCAAAATAAAACAACAGGGATGATTACACCTTATAAAGGGTAGGACGGCCATGATTTCTCATATTCCCCGAAGAGAAGAGCTTCCCGGAGTTGACTGCCGACCTCAAACATGGATTTATACACCTGAAACTATTCCTAAAATCCCTCTGACTTTGCTAAACATTCCCGGAGCTGAAAACAAAGCTTAGACATCTGGGAGAACAACTTATATTGTTGGTCTCGTGATGTTAATGACTCGGATATGTGAGTGCCTGGGTTAAGCAATTGTTGGAGCTCATGGCACAGCATAGAAGCTTCTTGGTCACTGCCACAAGTTTCTGCAACAAGTTGAAGCAGTTCACAACCTTGATTCTGAGATTCAGATTGTTGAGTCGGTACTGGTGGAACAAGAAAAGGATGTTGGAGTAATTGAGGGATCCTCCATCTCTCGTTCCTCTCCCAAGCCAGGCATCTTTTCATAAGATCAAGAAGCCATGGATTGGAGACTGGCTCGTAAGTTATCTCATGGTTTGGATCCGTTATAACTTTGAACTTGGCCCAAAATGTTTTGTACGCAGAAAAAGGGGTTCTTCCATACACCATTTGGTAGAGGATGCAGCCGAGGGACCAAATATCTGATGGCCGACCACACTTTATGGTGTTTCCATTAGCATCACTCTCATTGCACATGAATGCCTCTGGAGACATGTAGCTTAGGGTACCTACCTGCCGAAACAGAATATGAACCACTAAGCTAAAAAGCACGAACTAAAAAACCTTTGAAATAAGCTAAATTGACAAATAAGCAATCCCCTCATTTCTGTAGTCAACGCAACTTCGTCGCTTTTGTGTACCATTCGGACAGCAGCCCTTTCAGGGGTTCCTTGGGTACCGATTCACCCTGCGTAGATTGACTGAACGCAGAAAGCCTTCCACTGGCAGGCAATCGCATTTTTCACAGATTTCTCGTTATCCAAAAATATTCAGAACAAAAGAGATTCTGAAGTGGCAACATGTGGTCAGTCACAGATCGGCAACAAGGTGAAATAAGCATTCTAATAAAATCACTTCTATGTTTCCTGTTAAAAAAATTAATCAACAAAAAAATACTTTTTCATTAAAAAAAATTATAATTTAGTTTTTAAAAAGTATTTTTTCCACAATAAACACTCTGCAGAAATTATAAAATAATAAAAAATATCTTTTTATTTATTGATCATATTAAATTTAGTCTTCAATTTTTTAATTGTTATATATTTTATTTTGAATTTTTTTTTTAATTTCACCCTTTAGAATTTGATTTTTATATCAACTTTAATCTTCACTCTTTTTATTGTTATTTTTTTCTCTTATTCTTTTTTTAATTGAAATTTTTTATTTATCAAATTTGATTTTCATTTTTTTAATTGTTATTTATTTTATTTGAAATAATTTATAAATTATTTTTTTTAATTTCATCATTTTTCAACTTTTTTATCTGTCAAATTTAATTTCCATTATTTTGAATGTCATTTATTTTTTAAAAATAATTTATGAAATTATTTTTTTTTTCAATTTCATTTTCCTTTTAACTTTTTTATATGTTAAATTTGGCCATCATTCTTTTAATAAATTTGAAAAAAAATTAAAAAATTTTTTTATCTTATTTTCCATGACATAGTCAAACACTAAAAAGTGTTTTCCAACTTATTTTTTATAATGTTATCAAATATCAAAAAATAATTCTAAAAACTAATTTTAAGCGAACAAACAGGTTCTAAATCTAATAATAATCTGGAAAACCAAATGCGAGGAATAAGTAAAATCTACCTGTGAATCCCTTTGAATGTTAGTAGTATCGCTCATTATGGCTTTGGCGATACCAAAATCAATCAACTTTAGAGAACCTTTGACAAGAAGAAAATTAGCTGGCTTCAGGTCAGAGTGCACGATACGTTCCTCATGTATGGTATTGACAGCTTGAAGTATTTGCTGCAAAATATTTGAACAAAACACTGTCAATCCCCGTTGCCATTTAATTAACTATGAACAAGACCAACAAGTAATGTGTGTTTTGAAGACGATGTAAATTTGCTACTTGATAGGTATACTATGAAGACAGTGTTGCATCAGTGATATAAAACAAATGTGTTTCTTCATCCATGCCAAATACCCTTCGATACAAAATATGAGAGAAAGATGGAAAACCAAACAATGCCAATAATCAACATCATGCCAACATTAGAAACCTATCCAGTATCCACCCCATGATGCAGACCAAGTCTCAAGAATGTCATTGAAACAAAGAAACATTGTCCCCACTGTCTACAATGACTTTATTCTAGCAATAAACACTAATATCTAGATTACTATGAGAAAAAGCTATAGAGTGTTGCTATAACCAAAACTGCAACTATGAAGCAAAATAAGGTGTAGCCCAAGGACCTGCCAATAAAATCTCAGCCAATTCTCATCTATCGTCTGGTTGGAGCTATCCATCTCCTTCCATTTCTGGGACAGCATGTGAGCCAAATCAATTTCACCGTATTCAAGGACCATGTATATACACCCATCATCTTTGACTCTTCCATCTTTATTATTTACAGAGCCACTCATGACTTCGTGGAGCAAAGTTTTATCTGTCACCTAAATCCAAAAGAGACTATTAGAGATCTACTAGATAAAAATAAAGCAAGAATAGATGCCAAGCCTTGGAAATATGGATTCTGATGAGAAGAAAAAGGAACACCAAGCTCAAGGATAAAAGATATATTATTCCGAGACAAGATTTATCATCTTCTGTAATGAGATCTCAAAGCACCTATGTTGCAACCACGAAGTATCGAGTTCGTGTAAATTGGACAAACAGAGAGAACATGATAATATTCTATTGTAAACATATTGCCCCAGATTAAATCATGGAGATTAGTGCATGATTCTTTTAAGGCTGTAAGTGAATACCTCATAATCTATTAACTGTATAATGTTGTTCTTCCCCTTTAGTTTGTTTAGATAAAGAATTTCCTGACAAAAACCATATGCAGTTCCATAATCACGACCCTTGAGCTTGATTTTCTTAAGTGCATAGATTGTGCAGTCTGATGAAATGACTTTGTGAACCTCACTGCTTCCTCCACTTCCTATCTTACCAAGCCTTTGATAGAGCTTCCCATTAACTTTAAAGAACAAATCAGGGTCAAGATTCCTTTTTCGAGGCACTGATGCACCTTTACTACTTGAAACTTTTTCTTGTTTTTCATGTTTAGGAGGCTCCAACTTCACATCTGAAGATGGGTTTTTGGACATTGGAGGCTGAGATTGTACAGCAGCACCATCATCTGCTGGTTCAATATCCTTAGTGGACCTATCAACAACAAGTGAAGGATTGTTTGCAATGTCACTTACTTCAGGCACACCTCTCTGTTGCTCCTTAGGCAGGTCCTTAAACTGGGAATGGATAGAAGAGGTAGAAGGCCGGGTTGCAGTGGCTCTCAAGTCAATTAGCATGCCACTAGTGTCCTTCAATGTAGGATGTGACAGCTGCTCCAAATTCCCTGGAGTAAAGCTCTGAGAATTTGCATTAGCATCCCTCAAAGGTTCGACTGCAGCTTGAGAACCACTCTCACGAGAGCAATATGTCATCGAGTTAAGCATGGGTGCTGAAGTAGAATGAACAGATGTTGTGGTAGCACAGGATGGTCCAGCAACAGAAGATTGAGTAGCTGGTTGGCTTAAAAAGTTCCTCAATTGATGCAACTGATTCTGAATAACCATTGTTCTCTTTGCCAGTGATGGTACAGCTCCATCGGACCTCAAAGTGAGATCTGATTCCATGTTCTGAAAGTTCTGCTGCTTTGTTTCTTCATTGATCACATTTGACACCTCTACTTGATTGCTCACATCCCACTCCATTTCTGTCAATGCAAGTGAATCCATATGAGAAGTAAAGTTCTCCAATCCAGTGGCCATTCCATTATCGGCCCCTGCAAGTTAGAAGATAACAGAGCATATATATCTAGAGCAAAAAATTTAGAAACTTTTGTCACAGCATCACGAATTAGATGACAAACAACTATTCCAGCAAAACCAACTTTCAAACCACAGCTCAAAACAGCAAGGAACAACATATTACCCTGTGAAATGGTGTTGTTCAGTGTCGAAAACTGGACTTTTCTCTTACCCTCAACAGGTTGGGATTCTATGCATGTCAGGGGCATCGGATTGTTCTCTTTAGTATCGATAGCAGATTTTGGTTGCTCTCTCTGTGCATCAAAGGGATTGAAACTCTCATCAAACGTCTTCGTGATTGTTCCAGGAAACGAAGGAGGTGTGATTGACGCATCTTCATGACTTTCCATGATAACAGTAACTGGATTCTTCTTCGGCAAAGTTGAGTCTTTACTCAATGGAACAACAACTTGAGAGTTCTTCGTGCCTGTAGTTGGACCCATATTTGAAGCTACAGTTCTTGACGCTTCACGTTTTGGAATTAACGTACGTCTAGGCTTTGTGCTATTACTCGTCTGCATTATTCCTAAAACGAGCATATCAATCATTTAGAGCTTCAACAGTTATTTCATTTTTTAAAGCATTAAGTTCACGGTTTTTTTTTTCTTTAAAAAAAAAAAAGGAATCCAAATTGAAGAAGTCAATTCCATTTAAATAATAGAATCATCAACAGACAGGGTAATCAGGATTCCTGGATTAAGCCTTCATTTAGCTTTTTAGTAAATGACAACAAAAAAATAATGTGCCAAAATTGAGCACTAGCTTTCAGAATTTCTTAGTAAAAGAAAAATCCAGAGAGACAAAGCATAAAAAAAAGTTATAGATAGAGAGTTGCGGTGGTACCAAGGGGGCGGTGGCGCTTGAAGGCATCTTGGACATGCCGGAGAAAGTCCGGCGGGGAGGAGGACGAGGAGGAAGAAGACGTCGTGTCGGCGGCGTTGGTGACGGGACGAACGAGATTTCTTTGCGGAGGTGCAGATGGGACCAGAAGGTTAGCCTCCCTGTCCATGACCGGATCTGAACGGCATTTCCGTCAAGGAGAGGGGCGATTTCGGAAGTAAAAGAGCAAAATGAAGATTTTAATTTGTGGAAATTAGTGTTTGTGTGATGTCCATGAGAAATTTTGAGTGCGTGTGTTCGTGTGTCAAACAGAGAGTGGAACCAACCACAATCGCTCTTCCACTCCTGCCAAAGCCAACGAGGGAGAGAGGTGCGTCTTAAGTTTCGAAATGACTTGTTGGCGCTCTCGACTCAATTCTGAATTTGGGCCTTTATTGGGCCCCTTACTTTTTCTCATCTATAAACCACCTAAGGCTAATATTAAAACTGGGCTTTCTAACACGTGGATTTGTAAGTGGGAAACTCAAAAGCTTTCTCCAAACCGCTAAGAGTATTTTTAATGGCAAATGCTAAATAAAAAAAAATCTAAATAGTTAATATGGAATTTAAAATATATTGTAAATATATTTTTTTTATCTACACTCCAATATAAAAAAACTATTTTAACAATATATTTATACATTTTCCATGTTTTAGCTTTAGTATCTCGTGAAGAGAAACTGTTATTTTACCTCTTGGTTGAGCATTCCCGTTAGAGTTGCTTAGAGAAAAATAACTTAAATAATCATTAATTTTTTTTGCGTTGGAGATGATATAAATTTTACAGTAAAGTGTTAATATTAAAAATAATTTAAAAAAATAAAAAAAATATATTATTTTAATATATTTTTAAATAAAAAATATTTTAAAAAACAATCGCAATTATTTTTCTAAGCACCTCGTAATTACTGCTGCCGCTGTGGGTATGCAGGAGAAACAAGACTCTATACAGAACAATCTTAGTACAGTTTGGTTCGAATATGATGCATCTCAGGTCCAAAGTTCTGTCTTTTTTTCTAACAGCTTGTCCTGTTCAAATCTGCTCTATCCAGTTCAATAATTTTGAAATTGAATCGTGTATGTGAAAATTCTCTTTGCAGCTATGGTGGTACAAATTTTCTCGAGGAAGTGGGCATTAATACATGTGAGAATCATCATGACAAAACCTGGCTACTTGTGTTAAACCAATCATTTTGCTGGGCATTCCGGATAGGTACTTTTAGATTGGGCATTAACCTTTTCTTCGCCTAGTGAAGCAGCCCTTCTCCTCTCCGAGGACCCAGGCAATCCTATAATTGGGGAGCCACTGCTTCCATGCTAAGCCCAAGAGTGTACGAAGATAGGATACCTCGAGTGGAGAGTCTTGACCAGACATCAATATAATTGGAGTGAATATTAACCAAAGCAAGAACACTATAACGTGTGAGTAGACATATTATTCTATTTTTATCAGTTCATCTTTTCTATTAAAAATGTTGAACTTGTTACTGGGGTAAGATGGTTTTTTCATCAGGATTCATTAGTCAATGTTGATTTGGATGGGATGGATTGGTCTTTAAAAATGAGCATTAAATGAATGTATTGCATTTTTTAAAAAAAAAAAAACTTTAAATTGAAGGGTTTTTTTTTTCATTATTTTCAATTTTCAAGCACAATAATTTTGAGTCTATCATACTTTTTAGACTTTTTACCCTTGATTTTTTTTATAATAATCAATGTGAATAAGGATCAACTTCGTCTTTTTAGAGGTATAAGAAATAGTTAAAAAAAAAAAAGGCCAGCACTTGAAAAACACGTGTTGTTGTGTGTATGGGGAGGGGGGGTTGTGCTCAAGCGGCATGTTCAATCTCCTCTGGCTCCCAAAAATGCTCGACCGTCATGTCTCTCGCATCGTCGAGTGAGGGCATTTCCAATGAGGTGGCGCGCCCATGGTTGTTCGTGCATGATTGGGCAGCGGTGAGATTTTTTCTTTCTCCATCCTTTCTTCTCTTTCTTGGTTTCGAGATTCGTGCTTCCCCATCCAAAATAAAAATGTTTCCTCCCATTTGTTTTGCATATGAATTATAGTCATCATTCTTTTAATTGCTATTTGTTTATTTTAAATTATTTTTTAATTTTTCTTTCACTACAACATTTAACAGTTTTACCGACGGAATTTTTCCGTCAACGTAAGACATATATTCCATTGGTAATTAATTTACCAATGAAATCACCGATGGAAACGCTCTGTCGGTGCATCTTTCATCGGTAATTTTTTGTCCGTCGGTAAATCCATTGGTAATAAAAAAAATATTATTACTGATGGATTTACAGACGGAAAAGACGCGTTGGTAATAAAATTTTTTTATTACCAACGGAATTACTAATGGAATTTCCGTCAGTAATTATTTAAAAACATTTTAAAAAAAATTCATTTTATAAAATTATAAAATAATTAAATCAACACTCTATAATATATACTCAAAATGCTTGGAAAAAAGAATAGGAAAATCAACTCAAACAAATTTGCAACAAATAAATAAAATGAAAAAATAAATTCAACTAAAAAAATTCATATGAATAAAATGAAGTTGCAATTGCTAAAAATTTAAAAATCCTATAAATAAATCAACTAAAAATTGATCTCATATGAAAAAAAAATCTCACAACAACATTTATAGAATTATTAAGAACAAAACAATTAAAAATAAAATAAAAAACAAATATGTGAAAAAAATCATGAAAAAAGAAGAAAAAGAAAAATCTTACCTTAATGTAGTTGCAAGTGAAACTAAGGAGAGAGAAAAAATTCGTAAAGCATATTAATTAAAAAAAAACCCTAAGAGGATAAAAGAAGAAATAAGAAGAAAACATACCCGAGCATGGAGGAAAAGAGAAGGAGATTAGGAGAGAAAAGAAGAGAAAGAAATAGATATTGATGTTTTTTACATATAGTGAAGAAGAAGAAGAAGAAGAAGAAGAAGAAGAAGAAGAAGAAGAAATGAGTCTGTCTCTTGTGAAATAAGCGTATTCAGGCTTTTTATTGGGGCGCGTTAGCGACGAATTTACTGACGGATAATTGAATATTAATATTTTTTAATTATTCCGTTAGTAAATCCATCGGTAATATTTAATTTAAATTTTTAATTTCGTAAAAAGTTTTCAGAAACCGCCAACAATTACCAATGATTTTTCAATCCGTCGGTGATTCTATCTGTAATATTTAAATGAAAATTTAAATTAATTGATTTTTTTCAGAAAATCGCCAAATAACACCAACGACTTTTCAATCCATCGGTGATTTTGTCTATAAAGAACAACAATTAACAGTGCAATTGGAAAGTGAAAAGTTCTAGGGCTCTCTGGAAAATACCAACGAAAAATTCCGTCGATGATTCCCTTTGTAATTGACATGATGAACAATGTTCACAGTTTACCAATGAATTTACCAACGGAATTTATTCTGTCGGTAATTCCGTTGATAAAAATGACATGTCATCATTTGTTTTTCTTTGTTTTAATTTTTTTCCCACGGTAATTCCCTCAGTATATATCGAGGAATATTTCCGTTGGTAAAATCCCTTGGAAATTTACCGACGGAAATATTCCCTCGGTATTTCCGTTCGTATTAATCGCTTTTCTGATAATTTTTTCAATTTCATCCATTGGTGAAATTAAAAGGTGTCCTCCCGTTTTCTTTTTATTTCAATTATAGTCCTCATTCTTTTAATTGCTCTATAATTTTTTTTTATGTTTCAATTTTGATCATCATTCTTTTAATTGCTAATTTTTCATGAATCCTTTTGTATAATTGATTTTTTTTCAATTTCATCCATCAACATTTGATTGATTGAGAATTGGGTTTCTTGTTTTTTCAAATAGGGTGCTTCCGATCTAATAACCCTAGTCAGAGGCTGGAAAAGTTAACGCAAGCTGATATTTTTAAAATGAGCTTTGTGATTTTTTTTATTTTTTTTATCAAGTTATCCTGATCTCATGACTTAGACCATGGGTTTAGCGGGAAAATCTTGGTTGGCATAACCCTAATTATCAGGGTTATAGGATTTTCATGCGAACCCGAGTTGATTTTTTAAGTTTTTTTTTTACCCAATTTTATCCTTTCATTTTTAATAGGCTAGAAAATGAGCTACATCGTTGTTTTATTTTGGAAAAATATTTTTTTTTAATTTAGTTCATATGTTGTCATTGACCATTTTTTTATTGTCTAATTAAAATAAAAACAACTTATTTGATCCAGTCAAATCTATAACTTAAGTCATGGATTTGTTTTCCTTCTTTGAAATGCATTTGCGGCACTTAACCATCATTTTTTGTTCGAAAAAAAAGGGCCTATGACATAGCATATATATATAAGAGAGAGAGAGAGAGAGAGAGAGAAGATCTCTTTATTTTTTCGATTCATAAAAGGTTTCAATATTTTGTTGTTGCCTATATGACAACATGATGGATTTGTACAATGTTTTTAATTTTTTCCTTAGATCTTATTTATGTTAGTGATTGAACTTTATTTTTAATCTTATCATTTCAAATTGGATTGATTTGTGATTAAGCTTTGATAATTTACTTCATATCGCTTTCTTTTGGGTTTTCATAGTTTAAAAAAAAAGTCTTGGAATTGATTTAGTTCTTGATTTTACAAAGAAGATTTTGGTGTCGTTGTTTGAAAGAAAGAAAATTTTATTTTGGTCCTTAATTTTTTTTAGTCAGACCATTAAGTTTTTTTTTTTCAAATTTCATCCTTTTATATTATGTTGATTGGTGATTTAGCTTGCTAATTTATTTTATATTGTTTTCTCTCGGGTTATCACAGTAAAAAAAATCCTGATATTAGGTTAGTCCTCGATTTTTCAAAGAAGAATTCAATTTTGTTGTTTATGATAAAAGAAAAATGAGGGGATCAAAATTAGAAGTTCGGTAAAATAGAAGTCCATTTTAAAAAAAAAACAATGCCAACACCTTCTAGCCTTAATATTTTTTCCAATTTCTATTTTGATCCTTTTAGTTTGAAAATTATACAATTTAGTACAAAACTTGATTTTATTCATATTTTAATTCCTAATTTTGTGAGAGGAGAGAGAGAGTCTTTAGAAAATAACAAATAATAGAGAATTAAAGAAATTGATTTTCCTGACTCTATTCATAAAAATGATCAAATTTGGTGTCAAATTGTTTCTCTTGACAAGAGAAGTATCATTGAAGTGTTTTTTTTTCTTCCAACGAAAACAAATCGGGGTTGAGAGATGTTTCTTTTAGTTTGATTTTTTTAACCAATTTAGGGGTGGTTTTTAGTTAAGAAATTAGTTCGTTGAGGTTATAAGTGTTTTTCATGTATTTTTAAGTGGAAATAGTTTAAAATTTGGGTTTTAAGATAAAAAAAAATTGCATAACTCAATTTTCAGCCATTTATACAGTGATTGAAATATGGACATGCAGATAATGTGTAATATGCTTTGTTTTTTCAAAGCAAAATTAAACGGACATTGTGTTGTCCATCCAATTCAAAAATAAAAACAAATAAAGGTCTAACTGTGTGAGTATGTGCTGACAAGCCCACGTGCTTATGCTGATTTTAAAAGTTTTAGGCTCAATGGACCACCAAGCCCAAACGCTCGAACTGTTTTTTTTTCAAAAAAAATCTCAACAATGAATATTTACTTTGTTAAAAATTAAATAATGTAAGATGTGTGTTTGTGTTTTTGTATATATTAAGTTGTGAGCCTCTATTCAATTCCTATGCCAATTTCTAGAAAGCTCATGTTGGCACATAGACCACAATAAAGTATTACGGCCTCCAAGAGATGAGTGCAATGCCTAGCTTTTTAATCAATAACTATGTAAATATGGCACACACCTTATTAGTACAATGTCAACTTTTTTCGCCAATCTCTTACGTCTGCCAACCCTTTTGTATGGTGCTTATACAATTATTTCCCATCATTATCCTATGCAGGTGTCTACAACCTCACACTTCATAAGGTGATTTCATATGACCGAGATGTATAAATATCTCGGGTCACAAGGTAACTAAAAAGTTCATAACACAATACCAAATATAATCACATAAAACCACCAGGACAATTAATATTTACTTTGTTAAAAATTAAATAATGTAAGATGTGTGTGTGTGTGTGTGTGTTTTTATATATATTAAGTTGTGAGCCTCTATTCAATTCCTATGCTAATTTCTAGAAAGCTTATGTTGGCATATACACACAATAAAGTATTACGGCCTCCAAGAGATGAGTGCAATGCCTAGGTTTTTAATCAATAACTATGTAAATATGGCGCACACCTTATTAGTACAATGCCAACATTTTTTGCCAATCACTTATGTCTGCCAACCCTTCTGTATGGTGCTTACTCAATTGTTCCCCAGCATTATCCTATACAGGTGTCTGCAACTTCACACTTCATAAGGTGATTTCATGTGATCGAAATGTATAAATATCTCGGGTCACAAGGTAATTAAATAGTCCATAACACAATACCAAATACAATCACATAATTTATAAACATATACTCTCTTAAGCTCTGACTTTCTTGGTTATATATTATTTCTCTTATGTAATTTATTAATTTAAATATCATAGGGTTTATTATCTTGATAGAAAACTTGTTTTTATAAGGGAATATATAACAACCAAGTTCAAACACGTCATTGCAATGTGCAATCGAAAAACACAAATCTAATCTAAAATTTCAATCTAAATTTGAAGTGAGATTTATGAACTCGGCTGGTGACATACTAAAAATTGAAGGGGGATTCTTATGGCAGCTGAAACTTCAATTCAATCTCATAAATTCTTGCCTCATTCTCTCACCACCGATACACCCTAATGGAGTAATAGCAAGAATTTGTTAGTGTAGCCAAGCAATATGTTATGAGTTAATATACTTATTCTTTGGAAGAACCCACACCTGTAATAGAGCGATAACATAATCGAATATAAATTTAGCAAGCTGTCAGATTTAATATACTTTTTAAAAGAAAAAAATATTGATTTGTAGGTACTAGAATTTTTACCATTAATTTTATACTTTCTAGACTAAGTAAATGAAAATATTAACATTAACATTTAATTAACCCCTATCCATATACCAATATCAACATGCATGATGCATATGGTTTCATGATATGATACGGCTTCCAAAAAGAAAAAAGAAAAACCTTGACGAAAGCCCATTGCTCCATGTTTTATGAGCTCAGAATACACTAATATTTCTGCTTTCAGGTGGGACAACGGGATTGTCATCTCTGTCTGATAAGTTAGCATTAGCTTTGAACTTTTTATTTGTTTTTTATTTTTATAGATTTAAAACAAGCCTAATTGCAGCAAATGAGAATGCTTATTCGAAATTCAAACCCTGGATGGCTCCCCAGGTACACAGGCGTTATTTTATCAACTTTTTTTTAAATAATCTAATACTATCCACGTGATATTATAAAAACTCATTTGAAAATCAGATTTTAAAGACCTTGCTGACACTAAAAAACCTGTTGGACTTGTAAATTTCAGTCTAAAGTGTGGTAGAAAAGGTCCATAAAACTTAAAGCAGATGTTGCCCTAGCTTTAGCGGCTAGTAATCGAGAAGGTTAGCACACAGGCTGAATTGTTATTCCCAGATTTCGTGCTCGTACCAGTAACGGTTACTACTTGCTAGAGCTGAGAGATGTCCCGGACACATGTAGAAGATGTAAAGTTACAGGTGACAGTTTGGTAATTTTGAGAAGAAGAGGGGTGAAATCTTGATTTTTGATAGTCACGAATTATTAAAGTAGAGAGCTTTATTCCATTGCATATGGGTGTTCGCATGATTTTGAGGCAAAGGGAATCAGTCAGCTTTTCCCCGTAAGAAGGACCATTATGGCGTAATTAGTGAGTGCTTTGTTGAAGATGCGTCGCAGCACTTAGGCCAAGAAATTCACCTTGGGATGGCAATAAGGCAAGCTAAGGCTCTCGATGAGCCATCCACACCGTCTATCTGCACTTGTATCGGATCATTGTTTAGCTATAACCTGTATGTAGTAGACAAATATTATTTTACCAGGACAAATTTTTGAATGGCCACGTTTGTTTATTGGTTATTTTATTTATGAAAATAGAGTAATGATTGTTTTTTAATATATTAAAATAATATTTTTTATAATTAATTTTTACACCAGCGTATTAAAACGATTTAAAATATAAAAAAATTAATTTTTTTATAAATTTTATCTGAAACACAATTTCAAACCGTCCTTGCATCGTCTACTAATGTATTATAATAAAATAATTATAATGACATGATTTTTAGTATTATGCAAATTTATGAATTTTTTATTTATTCTATATAATCCGTCTCTACACTGAGATAAAAAAATTCATAAAAAAAATATATGGTTATATCTTGCTCTTGAAAAATTCATAAGAAATTACATGTTATTCTTTAAATTGAATCTGAGATAGATACTTGCTAGTCGCTAACTAGCCAACTGAGCCGCACTTTAAAGTTTTTATTAAAATATAGATTTGAAATGCAGTTGAATTAATGTATTTTAATATTTTTAAAAAATAAAATCTTTTTATATTTTTAAATCATTTTAATGTATTAAAATTAAAAATAATTTTATTAAAAAAATATTATTTTAATATATTTCAAATGAAAAACAATTTAAAATATAATAATTACCATCCTTCCAAACTACTTCACAGTCTGTGCTTAA
Organism: Populus nigra; assembly: GCF_951802175.1. Lineage (NCBI taxonomy): Eukaryota > Viridiplantae > Streptophyta > Magnoliopsida > Malpighiales > Salicaceae > Populus > Populus nigra. Next base: position 7,048,723 of record NC_084856.1, on the reverse strand, counting down.
CTTTCACTTTGAATTCGAGCGCGTGGTATCTCTCTGTAAATTCTGTGCCTCGTGCGTATCAAATTTTAATAAGGCACCGTTTGAGCCGCGTTCTCAGAAAATTTAAAAATTTTTTGTTGTTTTTTTTACTAAAATTTAATATGGTTTGTACGTTTTGGATCGTTTTGATGTGCTGATGTCAAAAATAATTTTTAAAAAATAAAAAAACATCGTTGGCATGCATTTTAGCACGAAAAGTTATTTGAAAAGCACCCGCAACCACACTGTCAAACACGCTAAGTGTACTGAGGCGTTCTATCCATGTTTTTTTTTTTTTTTTTTTTTTTGAACCTGGGAAGTTTTTGCTGATGTAATAACCTAACAGGAACTGTTAATCAATATTTAATATTGATGATTTTCTTGTGCAGACCATCCACTTTTCCCATACTGCTGAAGTACTGATCTAACCTACTGGACAAGGAGACAGAACCCTTGTAGTAATTTAACATGAGGGGCCCATATTTCTTTCTTCTTCAACTGATCCAAGTATCTCCTTCATGCAATGAACGGTCAGATTCCCATCATGAACAATGTCATGCCCAGGGCTCTTGGTTTACTATAAATCATAGTTTGCACATGCATATCAGAGACTCCATAAACACCAAAATCTAGAACTACATCTCCTACAAAAGGAAGCTTCTCCTCATGTGACAGAAGAGCTCAACTTCAGTATTCTATCACCCTCCAATGGCTAAACCAAAAATATCCAGAAAACCCACCATGGAAGTCAACCAGAATCAAAACCACCAGCCCCTGAAAACAGAAAAACCACCTTCATGGTTTGTTGTAAGAGGCCTTTTTGGCTGCAAGCATATCCAAACACAGCAGCAGCAGCGGGAACAAAAGCAACAGAAGCAACCACAGCATCGAAAGCAAGATCAGCAGCAGCAATCAAAGAAGGAGAAAAAACATAACCAGCATCAAGACCAGTCGCTGGAGGAAACAAGCAAGAAATGCAAGAAAATGAAGTACTGTTCAGGCTCAATATGCAGCAACTCAAAGGTCATGCACAGGCCTGAAACAGCTTCCATTGAAGTCCAAAGGAAAAGGGCTTCAATGGGCTCAGCTGGTAAAAGTGTTTCAAGCAGATCCATGAAAGGTCCTTTAAATGAAATCAATGGGGTTGTTCCCTCAACTAACTCTTCACTTTCTGCATCTTCTAATTTCTCCAGCAGTAATGTTAGTTCTTTCAGAGGAATGCCATTCAGTAGATTCTCTGGTTGCTATGAATGTAGAATGGTAGTGGATCCTGTTCTTGGAATTGCTAGAGACCATTCCTTGAGGGGTAGCATTTGTTCTTGCCCTGAATGTGGTGAGATTTGCATGAAAGCTGAAAATCTGGAGCTTCATCGGGCTGTTAGACATGCAGGTAGCTCACCATCTCCTTCAACTCTTAATACATGTTCATCCAACTACCATTTAATCATTATTTTCACTTTCAGTTATCTATTAGTTTATTAGTGGTTCATAATATTATTTATTGAAAAGGAACTTATTTTTCATCCATTATTCCAATATATTTTGGTTGCTCATGAGTTAATTACTCCGTTTATTTCAATGCATTAATTGTTTTAAACTAATTTCAAAATTCTCAATACCCATATATCCATTAATGTGCACCATTACCATCTCAAATCCTTAACTCCCTAATTTTGGAATCAAATTTCAGTATCTGAACTGAGTTCAGAGGACACAAGCAAGAACATAGTAGAAATCATATTCCAATCAAGCTGGCTAAAGAAACAAGCCTCCATTTGCAAAATAGATCGCATCCTCAAAGTCCATAATACCCAAAGAACCATTTCCAAGTTTGAAGAGTACAGAGACTCCATCAAAGCCAAGGCCACCAAGCTTCCCAAGAAACAGCCACGTTGCATAGCAGACGGCAATGAGCTCCTCAGGTTTCACTGCACCACCTTTGCATGCTCACTAGGCCTAAATGGCTCTTCTAATTTGTGCAATTCAGTTTCACACTGTAATGTGTGTAGCATTATCAAGAATGGCTTCAAAGAATCCACCACTCGAGATGACAATGGGCATGGGATTTTGACTACAGCGACAAGTGGAAAGGCACATGACAAAGCTACAATATCAGAGGACGGCAATGGTGATAGTGAAAAGAGGGCAATGCTGGTTTGCAGGGTGATTGCTGGCAGGGTTAAGAAGAGCATGGAGGGAAATGCTGAGGATTATGACTCAGTAGCAACTGGCATGGAGGTTTACTCTAATTTGGACGAGTTGTATGTATCTAATCCTAGGGCCATTTTGCCTTGTTTCGTTGTTATCTACAGAGGGTTTTAGTATGGCCTTACTCGTTGCTACTACCTTGTATTCAATTAATTAGAGTAATGTTTCCTGTTTTGTTCACTTGATTCTCTTGATAAACATATTTAGTTTCGGTGGGATTTTGCAATGCACAATTTGGGGCTTTGGTCAACTATGAACAATAAATTTTGTAAGGCAGAAATTGGACGTGGCTCTCCATACAGGGCATTAAATGTACATTGAACTTGTGCACTGTCTCGGTGTCTCCTCATCTCCAATCGAGAAGTTGTGTAATCTAAGCAAAACAGTAGCCTTTTTATTTTTGTTTAATCATACCAAGTGATGGGCGATCAAATTCTCGGAAAGAATGCACTCTTGTTTCGAGAATATGTAACGACGGAGGTTCCAGTGTCAAACTTCCCCACCAACCTAATAGTTACAGAGGGTTTAACCATTCGAGTGACATTATTATCGAATCTATGGACCCAGAACACTAATTTGGAGGACAAATTCTTAACATATAACTTGAGATTCCAGTTCCACTAGCTCATGGAGCTGCAACACCTGCTTTCTTGTCCAACGCTCCGCGTGAAAATGAACTTCAATGTCTACTGTAGCCCAAAGGCCCAGATTTTTCAAAATCCTTTTTGGTAATACAATATTATATTTCTCATAATTGGATCGATAAAGTAGTTCACAAAGGAAAAAAAATAGCCTTGAAGTCTGCACTCCTATTCGATCTCACCAAAGCTTTGTTAGCCATTAAACAGCCAAAAGAGGGTAGACGAAGGAGAGATGTATGCTACATTGTTACCCCCTAAATGTCATCGCAAATTTTCCACCTTTTGACTTTACGTGTAACAATGAATACTAGGTTTTTATGACTTTATATATATATATATATATATATATATATATATATATATATATATATATATATATTGTGATGAAATAACAGAGTTAAAAAAATTAATAAAATAACATATATAGCAATAAAGAAGAATGTGACTTTTATAACTTATAGCTATTTAAAATAGCAACATTTTTTCAAAAATATAAAATAGATAGAAGAAAAAAGTGACAAGAGAGAAAAAAAAATATGAAAACACACTGAAGCTCCGATTTCAATCCCACCAATACCATCAGAAATATTTTAACAAGACAAACCCAACAACATAAAAAAAGATCATTAATAATGACCTGAGTTGGACCATATGTATCACCCAAAGTTAGATGACAACCCATTTGTTCTTGGTAACAAGTGTGACCCACTTGAGTTACTGTTGATGATATTTTTTAGTATTATTATATTTATCTCGTCGAGATCTTTTTAAAGATATTAGTAGTGTTGTAATCAAAATTTTAATGTATTTTTTAAGTCTTTATCAATCACAACATGTTGGAACATGTAAAGTATGTTATTTCAGCTGTTTTTTTAACTGTGTTATTCCACGGATAATTTTAAAATAAAAATGCTAATTTTTTTATTAAAAAAAATCAACAATTAATTCTTGTGGCGTGGCGTGCTTTAAGTGGGCAGGAATTGTTATGGAGTAAAGACTTACATGTCACCACCAGACATCACCAGAGTGAAGACTGAGCTGATACGCTCGGTTGGTTCCCCTATGAGCTAATGGTAGACCTGACTGCCTATGAAGTATGAACCAAAAAGGTTAGTGGGTCAGTCCACCCATGTCCTATATGGTACAGCGTGCTTTAGCGTTTGTTCTGTGGCCTTGTTTTGTAGCCTGCATGAGATCTTGATTCTCGCCACATTTCCATTCTAGATTTACTATATTTCTTGACTCTTGTTTTGTACTCATTGCCTTATGATTTCGATTTTCTTGATTTCCGCTAAAAAAAACAAGAGGCAAAGCACCCTGGTATGGGCTTGTCAATCACTTGCATTACTATAATAAAAAAACGGCTTCCACTACCAAGAGATCTTGAAAACGGAAATGGACGATATTTATCATGGCACCAAGCCATGGAATGTACTGGCAGTCTATGTGAGGCCAAGTGATGGAATTTAATGGCTCGGGATTTGCTAGTTGATGTTTTGGCGCCACCAATTTAATGGATGGGCCCGGAGGAGGCGTGGCCGCTGTACTCTTACAGTCATCGGAAACACTAAAAAGAGAGGCCGACATGCGTACACGGGCGCAATCATAATAATTTACATTCAGTGGAGAGGGAGTGAAATGATTGAAGACGTCAACATGGCATGGAAAAGAGTACTCTTCAAGGCAGCCAACCTGTACAAGTTTGGAATAATGCCTTGCAAAGCAAAGCATTGCCCTTTGCTTTAATAATGACAAGTATTTTTTTTTAAAAAAAAAAACAATGTTTACTAAGAATCAGGTTAAAAAAATATTTAGAAAATACATGGGCACAATTATATTTTAGAATATTATTTTTATATATAACTATTATTTGAAAGAAATAGCGGTAGCTTCTCAAAAACCCAACTATTATATTGGAGCTCGCAAAATACTCAACTTGCTAGCATCCTGTGCTTGTGCGGGGGGAGATACGGCATATAAAAAGAAAAAGAAAAAAGGTAGAGATGGAAAGAAAAAAAGAGATATTGTATAGTGTCATATAAACGGCATAGAGCTTTGGGTTATAAATGGATGATTAAGAGTATGGAAAGACTTGATTTTTATTTGATTAAAAAAAAATAGAAAAGAAAAAAATTTACAAAAGTAAAAAAAAAAAGGAAGTTGAATCAAAAACTGAATAAATTGACTCATTTGATTTTAAAATGAACAGCAAGCTGGTAGAAATCATCAACCATGATTATGAATGAGAGATGCATAATGGACACAAAGAGTTACGCAACTCAAAAATAAAAAAAAGATGAAGATGCATGGCTTGTTAGATGCATTCAATGCACAATCATGACATGAGTGAAAACCCAAAGAAACTAGAGGTTAAAATTATAGGGAATATAAGACTAAAAATACCAAGAAAGGTGCATGCTATGCATTAAATATCAAAGGTTTGTGAGAGAAAGATAAAAATAATGTTTGCGATTCAAAAAAACATAAAAAATAGTCCATCTAAAAAACTCTTTTCCAGAAGAAAGATCAATAAATAATCGAACTATTAAATAATATTTATGTAGTCTTATTAATTAAGAGTGGAATAGTACTTTCAGTTTAATCTATATATACTTTATTTGTATTTAGGTTAAGACTAAACACTCATAATATACAGATTATTCAGAATTCTAGCCTTCTTTTTATGTTTGATCTTAATTATTTTAACACGAACAACGTAATAGAAATCTTGAATATGATGAAAAGACATATCAAACAACAACACATTCTTAAGAGAAAGCCAAAACAATTTAAATATAAAGATTGTATATATGATAATTGAGGATGAAATCATAGAAAAATATTTTAATGTCTAAAACGTTAAAAGGGAAAGTTGGATGAAAAGGCAAAGCAACCGAAAAATCAAAAAGCTTCTACAATCTAGATGATATAAGACATTCATGTTAGTTTTAATATCTTGCTATAATTTTATTTATTGTACAAGTAATTGCTTCATTTAGAGAGTTTAATTGATAGGAAATAGTTGTACATAATTACCTTATTTAGAGAAATTAAAATTATGATATAGAGTGATCATATGTTGTAATTATTAATGAGAAGAGATCCTCAATTGAGAGGCATTTGGATCCTTTTGACATGGTATGAGAGTTGAAATTCTAAATTATATGCTTAATTCTCTAAATAAGTGTTTCTTTTTTCTTTTTTTATTTTAGGTCAAGTTCTGAGATTTTTTTTTTGGGTTTCTCTCTTGAGACTCCTTTTTGATATGGTATTGTTGGCAATTTCTAGGTGTAGAGAGCTTTTTTTTTTGGACATTGTAACGATACAATTGGATATTTTGAAAGTTTCCATTCTTAGTAATTTGAAGTCTTTTTATATTAAGGTTTTTTTTACACTAGTTTAGTTCTTTTCTTTAAATTTATCATGTTAGGAATTAATCCACTTAAGAGTTTCAATTCAAGATGTTTGTGAAGGGCAAAGAAGTATAAAGTCACTTAGATAGACCGTCTACTGCTCTCACTAATTCTAGAGAGATTGTTTTATTAGAGAGCAAGAATGTCCATGTTATCTCTTGGTTACTATGTTCTATTAAACTGTATATGGTGAATAATCTTTTTTTCATTCATTATTGTTATGAAGTTGGCAATCAACAATTATTGCCAATATAATCTTTCTATTGAACAATTTTTTAACAACTCAATTTCGACCCTTATTTCAAAAATATTTAAAAAAAATTAAAAAAATATGTTTTCAACCATTTGCACACCCATTCTATGATTTTTTTTATTTTCTCTTTTTGACATCTTTTTGAAAAAGAACACAAAAAAATGAGAAAAGTAAATTGTAAAAAAGAAGATTGATGGATGAAATGCAAAAAAAAATAAAAAGAGAGACCAAAGTAAAATTTGGTTACTTGCTATCTATGTAATTGGGTAAAAATGAAAAAAAATGACTATAAATAGAGAAAAAATTTTAAGTAAAAAAGGAAGGATGCAATACAATTTCGGGAAGAAAATGATAATGTGAAAGAGAGAAGAAAGTGTTTCTCAAAAAGAGAGAAAAGGAAGGAAAAAACAAGAAACTTTTTTTAAAAAAGCAAGAAAAGTAAAAGCCTCACACTATCTCTCTTATACAAACTCAACCCACACCATGACATCTTCATCATTTGTTGTCGAATCCCAGCCACCATCCTTGCTATAGGTCACCAGCCAATTATTACATCATCAACCATATTTTGTTTATTATCTTTCCCTCCCCATTCAATCACAACACTACCATTGATAGCATTCACTTGTTTCTTTTCCACTATAGTTAGACTAACCTCCAACAAATAAGATCAACAACCAAAACAGAAGCCTTGACTAGATACAATAGTGAAGAAGGAAAGAGAAAAAAGAGATAAATTAAAAGAGACAAAAGAAAGAAGAAAGAAATAAAATCAAAAGAGTAAATAACAATGTCTAGTCACTCAGCATGGCCTCACTCTAAAAATCATGACATTTGAGATGGTAAATAGGGCATATACTGCACAAGATAAAATAAGATCCAAGTCATATACTCATTGTTATAGTTACAAGGAGTTTAGATATATTGCAAAGCATTAATACAAAAAAAACTTTGTCATTATTACAAAAAGAAAGGGTATATCATTAAAAATTATAGAGTACAACTTCAAAATCAACACACTTTAGCCCTCTTTAATGTTATCCAGTTTAATTTCACAGTTACCTTTTTTGTTTATTATCTGGATAAGCACTTTATAAGCAGTTCTTTCTCTCCCCTCACACTCGAGATGGTACAAAATATGATTTTTTTTCCTTCTTTACCTTTTTCATACGAGGTTAGGGGAATCTACTTACTTTTTCTTGGTTGATTGATTCTATAGTTTCAATAAGCAGTATAGATGCTTGACATAGTATTTGTAAGTATGAGGGTAAGTAGCATATTTATACAGCTAATGACAGTGTTTTTCTTATTATTGATATTGAAACTTTAAGGTCTTTTTTTAATAATATTTTTGGGTCTCATATTTATTTATTAATTTAATTTATGTTGGTCAATTGGCATATTATAATTATAAAATTCACTTTGATCATGATGGTTATCATGTATAGGATCAAACATTAGGAAAAATGATAACAAAGAGGTATAAAATGGGATGTCTCTTTCCTCTTCAGTTATTCATTCTCAGTTATGTTTCTTTAATTTGCAATGCTATTGTTAATAATAGTCATGTATGGCATAAAAAATATTTTCATCTTCTAGCGTGTCTTCTGATTGTGGATCGTGCAAACTTGGCAAAACCAAATCATTACCTTTCTTTTGCATAACAGCCAGTCTTCTACTTGTTTTGAGATTATTCATACTGATGTATGAGGTTTTATTCTTGTTATTTCACATGTTTAGTACAAGTATTTTATGATGTTTATTAATGATTATATATAGTTGTTTTCTTTGTTCTAAAAAGGATGTGTTTTCTATCTTTCATACTTTTATTGTCCTTATTGAAGATTAATTTTCTATTTGTACCACTCCACAATATGATTCTAAAAGGGAATATATATTCAATAACTCTTAATCTTATCTAAGAATAAAGTTTATTCTCTCCCACTATTTTTCCCTTAAACTCCTTAATATAAAAGAGTTGCAGAGTGTAAGAACCATCAATTTTTAGATATTGTTTGTACCTTATTAATTAACTCTTTTGCACTTTCTAAATCTTGGGTAAAAGCATTATCTATGATTGTTTATTTGTTTCATCATCTACCCTTTTAAGTTATCAATTTTGATTCTTAATATTCTTATTTATTTGGTATTGCTCTTGAGTATAACTTTCTTCGTATCTTTGGTTATATTTGTTTTGTTCACTTATTATCCACTAAATAGCACAAACTTGCTGCTTATTCTATTCGATTTGCTTTTCTTGGATATAGTAATGTCCATAAAAGGTTTGTGTGTTATAATTTGGCTGCTAATAAACTTCTTATTTCTTAAATGATGATCTTTTTTTAATAATCAACATTTCTTTCAATCTTTTGCTTCTCATTATTCCTTTTTAATTTTTCTTTCTGTTTTTTATGATATGTCTTAATATATTGGATGTTTTAAGGTAGGGTTGTGAATCAAAGACACCTTTCACCATTTCTATAACTTTACCCTACCTCGATGGCTGGTCCTTTCTTGGTTGAACCTTATTAGTCATCTTGGATTTCATGTCCTTCAAATAGGTATGGATTCACTCATATAAATATTCAAACCACTCTTGATACTACATTTGTACCTTAATCTTACTATTAGGCTTTCACTTAAGCATGTTGGTAGCAAGCTATGCAAGAAGAGCTTCAAAATCTTTAAGATAATCACACCTAAAATATTATTTCTTGCATTGATGGCATCAAACTTTTTTATCTACAAATGGTTTTATACCAAAAAGCTATGTCATAATGGTTATATCGCAAGGTATAAAGCCTGTTTGATGGCTCTTGAGAATTTATATGAATATGGACTTGATTATAAGGAGACATTTACACTTGTGGATAAGATTATTATTGTTCACACTATTATAGCTTTTATTGTCATAAAATGGTGGTCACTCAAATAGATGGATGTGAAGAATGCATTTCTGTATGGAAATCTCAAAGAATAAATATATGACTCCCCCACCTAGCATGTTAACTCGTTCTTATTTTAAGATTTATCACTTGAAATAGTCTTTATATGGATTGAAGTATGAACAATACACTTGGTTTGAAAAGTTTTGTTCTACCCTTCTTGATATTAACTTTATTAAGAATTAATTTAATTCTTATTTCTTACTTTAAACAAATACTGAAGGTCTTATTATGCTTCTTATATATGTGGATGATATTGTTATTATAGAATCTAACTTTTAGTTGATTGAGCAAATATAGGCATATCTCAACAATTCAATTCATATGAAATATCTTAGTCTCATGCAATATGTTTTTGGTCTTAAGCATCGTTGTCTAATTAGCACACTCCAGCATCAACATAAGTATACTCAAAAGCTTTTCACCTAATTGATCTTTATTCCAGCAACTCGATTATTATACCAAAAGAAGTTAACTTGAAACTATAAAAAAGTGATGGCATGCTATTATATGATCCTTTATAATATATACAGCCAATAGAGAGTTTAAATTATATGACAATTACTTTGCTTGATATTTCTTTTGCTATATAGTAGGGTTAGTTAGTTTATGGATGCTTATTGCCATTCTCATGTGGTCGTGTGTATAATGTATTCTTCATTATCTCAGTGATGCTCCTAGTCACGAGTTATTTTTTGCTACTAGGACTTCTTTATAGTTGATGGGTTTTAGTGATGAAGATTGGGTTGGTTGTTCTTATACTCATCATTCAGTTGCTAGTTGATATATACTTCTTGGTAAGCTTTTATTTCTTGAAAAAGTAAGAAGTAAGATCAAGTCTCTAAGTCCTTAATCAATTTTGAATATCATACTATATCATTTGTTTGCTCTGAGATTGTTTGGGTTAGGGATATATTTGGTGAAGTTGTATTTTTTTTTTATCTTAATTCTACTCTCCTTCATGCTAATAACACTAGTGTTATTCAAATTTATGTTAATCTAGTTTTTCATGAGCGATCAAAACACATTAAAGTAGATTTTCATTCTATTTGTAAAGCATTTGATCAACATGTGATTACTCTCCCTTATATTTCCATTAAGTTTCAGATGGTTAACATGTTTACTAAGACTTTGTCTCGTCATTAACATCAATTCATAATTGACAAATTGATGTTTCGTTTGGTGATCCACCAACATTAAACATTGAATCTATTGGAAATGAAGTTTTATTATTTTTATGAAGTTATCTCAGTCTCATGACTCAGGTTACAGGTTTAACAAGTTAGTTGGGGTTGAGTTGAGTTTTTTTTTTAATTGATTTTTTTATTTCATTCTTTAGAGTTAGTTAGAAATTGAGTTTCGTAATTTTTTTCAATTTATTTTTTTGATTTACTTTCAATGAGGTTATCCCGATATCATGACTCGAGTTGTGAATTTTAACCTAGTTGACTCGGGTAGTGTTTGTCCTTTTTTTAATTTAAAATTTTTTTAATTTCTTTTTTCAATATTAAGTTAATTATAAATTAGTCTTCATAATTTATTTTGATTTGTTTTCTATAAGATTATCATAGTCTTATGACCTGGATTATAAATTTGACATATTAATCCGAATCGATTCAATATATTGTAGCCTTAATATTTGAAAAAAAATAATATCATCTAATGTATTATTATCTAATATATCATTATATTAATAATTTTAAAAAAATATCATTTAATATACATCATATTTGATTATTTTTTTTTTTAAATTAGACCATGTTAAGAACACATACAATTCTTTTTACATTAATTTTTTTTTTATTCTACCAGCCACAAAACACGAGACGAGACAATAATCTAGTTTGTTCTGTAGGATTGTCCAATTGAAACATTGCAGAATCTACCGAAATTACGATGCTGAATAGAGAGAAGACGAAAGAAGAGAAGCTCTTGTACACTGTTCTAAACATCTCATAATTTTGAATTTCGCCGAAGACGAATGCATTTAAATCCTTTCCTTTTTCTTTGAAATTTTCCAATATCAAAGACTTTAACAAATGCATTTTACCAATAGAAGAAATATAAATAGCCAATAACAAATATAAAATTAATGATAGTTGATGCCTAATTTTCAAAAAACAATAAAAATAATCTAAAACTGAGACGATATTTAGAGTCCAAGAGGGGGGAGCTCAACTAGAGGCAGCCAGTTGAATAGAGCTAGCAAGTCAATCTCTATGTTATAACAACAACCAAGCCCCAATTCCACATTAGCTGGGATCGGCTATACGAATGTTTCTGTACCATTTCTTGCGATCATACCCCCAAATGCTATGCTCACACTTTGCATGATGAAGATCGAAGGCCGCCAAAAACCAAACATTCACTTGTTGCAGCCAACAAGAAATTGGATGCTGAAAAAACTTTAACCAACGTAAAGAATGCTTGGATGCAGTCTTGCGCAAAATGTATAATATCAGAATTCCTCAAATGATCAAAATCGGAATCCACACATCTCCCGATGGCAACTGTAAGTGTTATCTGCTTTTGAATATAACAATCCATGAGAAGAGGCTGAATTGCTGAAAGAACCGCTGAAGAAAACACCCCAATAAAAGTATTGGTTGATTACTGTACATGATAGGATCACTAATCGAGTCTGGAATCTGTTCATCTTGGGGGTTCAAGAGCATTAAGAGTATGGTTTAGCCCAAGTGAGGAGTCGTGTGATTGGAGACAGTCACATTCTGGCAAGGGGAATGTGTAGATTGAATTTTTTCTGTTGAATTTTCTGACTCTTGGAATCATCATTCCCTTGCGATCGCTTTCAAGGAGCATTGCATCCATATCATCCTTGAAGTCCTTCCAGCTGCAAATCCAATGAGTAAACATCTCATCATCAACTACAGACAGCATGTTTTTTTATCTGTATTGGGCCTTTGTCAAATCCTAAAGCTCAGTAGTATCTTGCACTCTAGTTTTTAACTATACATAAAGCAAACCACTTTACCTGCAGTCTTCCCTGGTTAATGAAAAACCAAACAGCATATCCTCTTTTCTAAAACGGTTTGAGAATTGATGTTCACTATGTTTGTGATAAAATACTGGATAAATACAAACTTGGGAGAATTTTCCAAAGTTCAAAATATACTGACTACCATTTGATAGAGCATGCCAAACTTCTAAGTGGCACGCAAGACATTTTATTCAGTCAGTGTTTTCCACTGTAACTGCTATCTATCAAGTCATCAACAGATAATCAAAGATAGAAGCAGATTGCAAGTCCAAAATTCTCAACATTGTAGTTCCAAGTAGCACAAGTATATTAACAAAGAGGAATGACGCAGTTGACGGAAAAAATACCTGATTGTCATGTTTTCTAGTAGACCAACAAGCATGCGTTTATCGGGTTTAATGGTCTTCGCGTGCCCATTAAAAAGGAATCTACGGTGACCCATCAGAAAATGTGGGAAGTTTCCTCCTTGAGTTGTCACGAAAACCTCACTGAACAAACATACAGTGTAGTCCAAAGCTGCTAGCCTTGAAGAGTAGCCCTTCAATAAGAGAGAACAGGAATTTGAGCAAGTTAGTAGAATGAGCTTTTGGGTCAAATTGGAAAATAAGCACAAGCATAGCAGTCAAGGCTTGTTCAGCTTTATACATGGGTTTGTTTCCATATTTAGAATCATTTGTATGCTGTTTATATTCAAGTCAAGTAGCTCAAAAAGATAAACTCACTAACACAAAACCAATATAGCAATCTAGACATTCAGCAGTTCATTCAATTCAATCAATCCATAGACATTGCAAAATCCTATTGAACTAGTAGAAACTTTAAAAATAGAGTTAATAATAACTTGATCCCTGTAGTTTATCAAAACTAATTAACTAGTCCATGAAGCATCAGATATAATTGAAAAGTCCCTTACCCAGCATTAACCATTCTCAATTTAATAGTTTCTTGTTCCAAAAATGCCTTCTTTCCAAATCAAAATTTCTCATCTTACCTGCTTATCTGTTATTCTCTTTTGTTAAGAAAATAAAAGAACAAAATGAATTGGAAAAGAATTAGTGATTGATGAAATACTTGAGATATTATAATTAAGGAAAAATAACATTTGGAACAGAGTTATCAGGTCTTGCTCAAAATCCCCAGTCAAACAAATATGCCTTTCAAATTTTCTGTCACAAGCTCAGGTAAAACATGAGCTGTAAGTGAAGCAGGAGCAGTAAAGCGGCGCCTGTTTTAGACTTGTATGGATTGGTTAAACTTTAAAGTATATTAGTAAATTTGAAAAAAACATCCTGGATTCTGATCCAACAAATTCCTTTAAGCATACAATGCAAGAGAGGAATAGCGAGTCTTTGGATTTACCTGAAATGGAGCAAGCTCGTCAGAGGTTGCAAGAGATTCCTTGGTGTAAAGAAGGGGAAACATCTTCAACAAAGGAGCTAAATTTTCTTCTGCTTTGTAAAGTTTCCCTGAGGCTAAATAAATTGAAGTGTTGTTATCGAATCCCATGCCACGCAGCATCATCCCTACCTATGCTGACAGCAAAAACATTGTGTACAAAAGAGTTATTACTGGCAAATTAGATCAGCAGGGATGAAAAGCAATAAGGTGATTTAAAAGATAGTGCAACAACCATACCAAATTGAATCGAGAGTTATTTGCAATTAGTTTGCGTTGCCATAATTGAAACTGTTAGAATTTTGTTTTGTTTTGTTTTGGTTTGTTTTGTTTTATAGCCAATGAAACAAAATCTTTATTTTCAGTTTTAAAACAGTAATGAACATCTTGCATGGCACAAAACAAACCAAGAGAACGTAGAAGTACAACGAACTTAGAGAAAAGCTGTTGTGCACTCTTCAAGGCCATTCTCTTTAATTTAAGATGCTATAAGAGCAAATACAAGGTCATGAAAATTTGTCTTAAGGCTGCAAGTAAATCACAATAGCAGCCATTTTATGATAGGATGAGCTCAAATGAAAATGCCAGAGAATAGCAAGAAAAGAGGTACATAAAAGAGATACCTCCAAGGGGGTCAGAGGGCATTTTCCATCAATTCGATTACGACCAGCTACAAAGTCAAGATCTTTTTTTTTAAACTTCCCTTTCCACCCTTTTTCACGAAATGAATCCATTTCAAACTTTTCAGCATCTCCTCCATCATACAAACAGCATGAGAAGGCCACCATGTCCTAAAAGATGAACAGGGATATCTTCGTAGTTATGTGAAATCTGATCCTCAACATTTCAACATAAAATATTTAAAAGAACAGAAACTTGTTTAGAATAGAATAATAAATGAGCTTTAGTACCTCCTCAAATCGAAGGTGAACAGAAACATATTTTCCACCAGTCATTGAGCTCCTCTCAATCATTCGGTTTAGTAATTTCTGTGCTAGTGTTGTTATAGGAGAAGAGAACCTCAATGCTCTATAATTTGTTATGCACCTGAGCAATTGAATGTGAGATGGGACATTCATTGCCAATCTATTGGCAAAGGGTGCAATGCGGATGACCCTGCTTTGAACAAGCAAATAGTAAAAAACGAGCTAGAAGAATGTTTCAACAGATATCAGGTTAGAAAGTAGTGAACACAGAAAATATGATAGCTGGGACAAATTAGCAACTAACAAATGGATCATTTTCTTACAAACAGATACATTCTAATTGAGCAAATGGATAGAATGATAAGAACGATAGAAGAAGAAAGAATGCTTCATCACATACCCATGCTCCTGCAGGACAGGATAAACTTTTCCTAAATAATGTTTAGCAGGAGCCCATGCTTCAACACGGAGGTGTGGAATATTAGTAATATTGTGGTCATATCTTGATATCAATTCATTAGGCAACTCTTTAACCACTTTCACATAACCCTCAAGAGTGGCTATAAAATGATCTTCATCATAAATGTCTCTGAACTCGCTGTAAAACAAATGAATCTTTAGCTATAACTGATTTGGTGCGGAAAGATTCAGTTTCAAAAGAAAATCATAGAAAGCAAGGGAATGCAGGGGTGGAACTCATTGTTTCACCTATAAGCTTGCACTTATAGCAAGTGTAATTTTGGCAAGTTTCCGAATACAAACAGTGGGACACTCACCACTGTTGGGTGCACCATTTGAATCAAGAACCTAAATTTACTTCCAAAAAAGGGGTGGTTTTGATTACACACGCATGCCAATAGGGGGTTCATCCACAAACTAAAAGAAATAAAATACCAAAAAAAGTGTTGCCTGAAAAGTTACAGCAGCATGGTGGGTTGATGGAGTGATATTTTAATGCAGCACGTGAACTACTAATGCAAGCACCCACCACCACCATCTCAAATTTAAAAGAAAATAAATATGACAAAATCAGTATTTGATCATGTCTTTAAGATGTCATGCTAGGCATTAATTGTTAGTCTTAGAGATACAGCCCGGAAAAATGGACACAGCACTCCCAGCTAATTTGAATACAATCACGTGTCTCGGTCCCAGTTAAAGTTCTGCCATCTCTAAAGTACTTCCAGGTTACACTAACATGACGTCTTTAAATTCATGTGTATTTAGATAATTAAATGTGCATTACAGTAGCCAAAGAGGACCTTAATATCAACTCGCCAGTTTTGAAATTAAAAACCTGGTCAAGAAATTAAAAACGAAAATGAGGAAATAATTTAACAGCTCACCTTGGATCCTTCCAGACATTGTTGTAACCAAAACTAGGGATGACCAGCACTGCATTCAAAATTCCAGCTACGGCAACTGCATTGCAGATCTACAACAAGCCATAACGGATACAAGAGGACAAGCTTATGAGCAGATTATTAGATAATTTATATCAACATCAATGCATCAAGACCCTGCATATCTGGCAGCCCATGATGCTCTGGCTATAACCTTTAATGATAGCAGTAAATAGAAAACATACCGCAGAGCGTTGTTGGTTCAGACCGCCATTTGCCTCGACGATTAAGTAACCGGTAGGGTCAGATGACACTGCATTTGAAGATACAAATATCGGTTTTACACTCTTACTTCCTAAAACTCAGCTAATTTTCCCCATGGCGTTGATTAGCATGCCGACATTAACCTTAAACATAAGTGACTGATGCAAAGGGATGTGCATTGGACTGAAAATCATCGGTAACAATTACACTTACCTTCAACTGAGCCCAAATGCCGTCTAGCAGTTGACACGGGACAAGGTTTCTGCACTCTCATTCTCCTTTTGAATTGCCAAACAGAAGATAACTGGAAAAAGGGCAAAAAAAGGGGACATTGTTGGCAAAAAATGGATAATGCCAAAACTCCTTAATTAGGACTTAGTACATTAATTCACTTTACTAAAAACCAAAAGCCTACATTAATTCACTTTACTAAAGACCAAAAGCCTATCAAAATGACTAACGCCTCGAATCATTATCAAATTAACCCCACTCTCTTTAGACCTGAATGTCATTTGAGTTCTTTTTTTTTTCCATAAAATTTTCTCTTTCGGCCCCACAATAGCAATTCGGTGGTTTCAAACTTCATTTCTCTTTTTTTGTTTCTTCCCTTCCTTTTTCTTTTTCCACATCTCCGCAACAACCAAACAGGAAATAAAATTAAAACAGCTAAAAAAAAAACAAAATTACACAATAATAATGATGATGTGATTTGAAAAGGCTGAAAACCTCAAGAGCAGTAGAATTGTCAGTCTCGATATCATGCCAAAACTTCTCTAACAATAGATGGCTTTTATAGATCGCAATAGGCTCACGAGAGTGACGCAAGAAATTGGAGAACCGGCCCACGCACATCATCAAGCCAGAAAAGTAGAGAAAGAACAGGAGCAGCAGGAACTGTATGTTCCGCCGGCCAAAAATCCCGGCAGCTAAGCTGTATTTGCGGAAATACTGTAAGGGAACCTTCGAGCGGAGCCGCCGACGACATTGAGAGAAACCGCTTGTCTGACGCCGTGGAGATGGTGGTGAACTAGGAGGATTTCCGTCTGCACCGCTTCCCTCGCTACTGACAACAATGTAAGGTTTATTTTTCATTATAGTGTTTATAGCCATGCAAATAAAGAAACAAAGGAAGAATGTTTATGTTCTAGAGTGTGAGAGAGAGATCATTCAAAAGAAGAAGAAAAGGCGAGTGAGAGAGAGAGAGAGAGAGAACTGTTGTTCCTTTGTTTTTTGTGTGCGAGAAATGATGAAAAAGATGTTTTATGTTTGTTCTGTTTCCAGGAGTTTTTTTTCAAATTATTATTTTGAGAAAATCTCTCTCTCTCTCTCTCTCTCTATATATATATATATATAAGAGAGAGAGAGAGAGATATATATATATATATAGAGAGAGAGAGAGAGAGAGAGAGAGAGAGATTCTCAGTTGCATCCCAAATCTACACGATATATCAATTTCATTCTGAGTTTTTCGAGAGTTTCTCTATTGCATCCTTTATCAAACGTAAAAAATGCAAATGGACTAAAAAGATGTTGATTTCAATAAAATTAGATGAAAAAGTGAATACACATTAGCAATTTCAGTCTAATGTTGTCATTGAAGAGAATATGATGAAAGTGTTGGTGAACATTAACAGAGAGGATTATTTGAGAAATTTCTGAATATTTGGGATTAAATTGATTAAATCTGTACGCTTAGGACACAACTGACAATAGGTAATTATATTTGGGACTAAATTAAGGCTTCTCCAATTGTTTTTGTTCGCAGAAGAGAGCTGGAGAGGGAGGGAGCGGTGGAAAGGGAAGGGCCAAGAAGGTGGCTTGGTGGCTTGGCTTGGAGCCAATAATGGTGGGTGTGTAAAAGGGTGGGTAATTATGTATGTATAAAATTATAAATTATAATTGGAGTTAGCAGCTAGAGATTCATGAAATTTCAAATTTTTTAAAAAATTAATTATATTTAGATTATTTTAATATATTAATATTAAAATAATAAAAAAATATTATTTTAATATATTTTTAAATAAAAAATATTCTAAAAAGTTACCACTCCACTGTCCAAACAAGCTTAAGTTAGTGAATTTAGCAACTCTAAAGAAGGAATTGTTGTCTAAAATTATCACCGAAAAACACGGTGTCATGTGAAAGGCATTTAAATCTGCTGCGACCTTGACAAAAGAAAGACGCAGCCAGCTCCAAGTTGTAAGAAAAGAAAATTCACTGTCTTTAGATTCTTGAAAACATCTTCTAACAAAGAATCCAAGCATTCATACAATCATTACAATTATAATTACAATTACCATTACAACTAACAAAAGCTAATTGTAGATGGATTTTCACTGTAGCATATAAGTAAAAACACTATTGACCGGAACAATGTTTTTACGGTTTTTCCTCCAGCAAAAAAATTTAACATTAGCGGTTGGGAATATTAAAATCTTTTTATAATATTCATTAGTTATTATTAAATTAATTAAGAATAAATAAGTGTTTTTTATTTTAATTTCACATAAAAACAACCAAAATTAATACTCTTATAAACAAAAAAATTTAAATTGGTGTCAATAAACATTTTAAAGCCCGAGTCACAGGTCGGGTTGATCATTGACCCAGATCAACATAAGGATGAAAATAATTATTATTATAGTTTTAAAACTCGAGAGTGAACTAGAGGCTAGGCACAGGTCACGGGTCGAGTTGACCATTGACTTGGGTTAACCTTAGGATAAAAATGGTTATTATCATAATTTTAAAACCTGACTCAGGGCTAGGCCTAATTAACCAGACCCAAGTCATGAGTCGGGTTGACCATTGATCCGGGTCAATGTAAAAGATAAAAATAATTTTTATCATAGTTTTAAAATCTAGCTAAGGGGTTGACTCGAGGCAAGCCCCAAGTCATGGGTTGAGATGATCAACTTAGGTTAACCCAAAGCAACATAAGAATAAAAATCGTTATTATCGTAGTTGTAAAACCTAACTCAGGGGTCGATCCAGGATAAGGCTCGAGTTACATATCAAGAGGGTCAACCTGGATTAATCTAAATTAAAAACAAATCAAAGCAGCCTCGTCTTGACAAAAAATATATGAGAAAATCAATGGATTTTTTACTTATATTTTATCTCGAATTGACTAAGTCGCAGGTTGACCTGAGTTTTTGAACAGGTGAGGTCAAATCAATCCTTCCTCTTTTTTTTTTAAACCTGAACCGGTCCAGATCTTGTGTCGGTTGAGTCTCGTCTAATGCATACCAAACACAAAATAAGACAAATTATCCAATATAACCCAAAGTACACCAAACACAAGACAAGACAATTATTTGTTTAGTTCAGTCTAGTCCAATCAATTAATTACGATAGAATCACTATTTGTTTTTTCATCCTTTTTTTTCAATCACTGACACGATCAAAGAGTTGATGTCTTCTCCCAAGTGTAGGAATGTCGAAGTAATAAATAACTAGGCAAGATCGAGGTCGAACCACAGGGAGGTTAATTGTATAAACTACAAATAAAGAAATAGATAATAACAAAAAAGGAGTTGAAGAGAGTTTTGAGATGTGATATTGATATAAGGATTTAAACAAATATAAAACAATTGCCAAGGTTAGAGGATCCACTAATGGTATTTCAAATAAATATAGTATAAACATTTTTATTACTCAACTGGAAACCACACACAAAGAAGGTTCCAATCGGATTATAAATTATTAACATGATTATATTAATTATCTTATTTGAGTAGTGCCAATACTTGTAAATATGATCAGGTATTCATGATGATAACTTATGTTAACAACAAATCAAGTTCCTTTCATAACACAAGTGTCGGTTATACCATATAATTGGGCTATAAAAGTGCCAAGTATTCGTTTTACCAAGGATTGTTTAACACAAATCTATATTAACCATTTAATAAGCAAGGTATTAAGAATGAGTAAGATAATAAATACAAAACATGTTAGTATCAAACATTAAAGTTCATGTTAAGTTTATACTATACTTATTCGTACACCATTAGTATAACCTTTTCACCTTAACATAATAAACTTAGCTGAACATTATGAATAAGAGAAACATATATAAACAAGATAAGAACATAATTATATAAGTATAGTAAAGGAAATGAAAAGCATAAACAAGAAATTAAGGAAAATATAACATGAAATAAAACTTGAACATTACAAAATACAAAGAAAGAAAGCAAGAGCAAGATTTTGATCTGAAAACCAAGATGCTTAAATACATGGCAAATGCCTCCTTTTATATGTCAAAATTCAAAACTATTGATTTGATGACTAATTGTTGAGTGGGTGGCCACCTCTTAACTTGGTAACAATCCTTATCTTCTTGTCTGCAGAAAACATCATTGCTCACATTCGAATTTGAACAGATAGTCCTTATGAAAGTTCTAGAAAATTGTCTTCGCTTTTCAACAAAACAAGAATAAGGTCATTGGGACTTTTAAAACTCGAGAAATGGACTGAACACTGAATAATATCTAGGCTGCAAAACAGATTCTGACTTCTCTGTTGTTGCTATAATTTAAACTTGAAAACGGTTCTTTTGAATCTTGAACTCTTCATGAAAGTTTTAGGAATATATCTTAACTTTCGATCCATATAAATCAGCCATAAATCCAAGTTTTACAGCTCCAGTTATGATCCAATAACCGAATGGTATTCCAATTTGAATTCAACCAGCATCTCTTTTCTAAACTTAGCCCTCTTTTTGTCTTCTCAATTTTAGTAGTTAAACTCATCAATCAATCCTTTAATTTATGTGATAAGCTTGCATTTAAACTGAATATTTACCATAAATTAAAGGTATCTTATATTATCAGACTTGTTATTATAAATCATGCTCTAGTTAAGGAGTTATTGATACTTCAAGTGCAAAATGATGATATAAAACCTTGATAAAATGCACTTTTAAGTACTAATCAATCACATAATTTTTTCTTAGTTCAATTTGATCATTCCACATTAAGTTGTTTTGAGGTTAGGCTTAGCATTTCGATTCGATTAGTTTGGTACGGGGTTGTCGCATTGTCAAAAACAAAAAAACTCAATGATGGATTGACATTTGATTTTACAAAAAGAAATTCAATCGATTTTTTTTCATGAAATGCAAAATAGAGGGACATAAATTAAAAATTGGAAACAAATTTCAACCTCTTCCCTCTAAAAAAATACATTATTTCAATGCCTTTTGCCATTTTTATGCCTTATGATTTTGAAAACTTTCTTTATAGTCCTTTTAATTGTCTAATTGTTTCTTTTAATCTCAAAGTTTATTTTTATCACGTTGATGTCTTTGAACATTATAGAGAAGAAAAAAAGTCATTAAAAATAATTGAGGCGAGAGAGTCTTTGATTGTTCACATTCAAGAACAAAAAATCATGTTTGTTTTTATGTTAATGAGTTCCATACAAAGAAAGCTCCATTGTGGTGTTTCTTGTCCTTCATCTTACTAGAAAAAGGTAAATCAGGGTTAATAAAGAGAAATGTTTTTTCGATTAGATTCTATTTTTCTGAACATGATTAGAGGTTTTTGGGTTGTTAAAATGCCTTATTGGCATTTCAAGGGTGTTTTTAAGGTATTTTTGGGTTAGGATGAGTTGAAAATTTAGGATTTTTTTATGGAAATACACAATCTCAATTTTTTAGCCGCCTTGCTAGTGGCTGGACTTTGAAGATGCAGATAACGTATCGTCTACATCAATTATTCTTTAAAAAAAATGGGGTGGATGACATGTCGTTTGCCTCCTCAACAAAGGTAAAAAATAGGCCCAGATGCACAAGGCCTGTCTTTTTTTTCTTTGCTATTTGTTTTTGCTGAATTCAACCTCCAACATTTATTTTTTTCGTTAGATTGATATTTTTCTCAATTGCATCCTTCAATATTTCTTTTATTTTGAACTAGGATTCATAATTTGTTCTAACTTGCTTTTTTTTTTTTTTCTATTGTGTTCTCAAACAAACATCCCAACATTTTGTTTACGCTTAATTTTACAAGCGTCTATTTTTATTGTCATGAAATTAGCTAAAAATAGTTTTAGAAAAAATAAAGTTATTATGCATAGTGGAGCCTATGACCCGAGTCCTAGGTTTGCTAAGTTAACCTAGGTTGATTAGGAATTTGACTTCATGATTTGTTTTGATTTGCTTTCTATAAGGCTATTACGATCTCAAATAAACATACCAACATTTCTTAATTTTGTAAGCATCTATTTTTGTTATCATATAATTAAATAAAAAATATTTACCATAATTAAAGTTATTAAACCTAGTAGAGTTCATGGTATGAGTTGTGAGTTTGATAAGTTAAACTACGAAATACAAGTCAAACCAATATGTTGTCATATCAACCTTAACAAAGAAAGATGTTATCTTGAATTTTTGTTAATGTTAAGCCTCATTTTGACTAATCATCCATTTTTGGACCCATCAAGTCGCTTAGGTCATGTCAAAACAACTCCCACGCCATTTGACTTGAAACTCCAGCTAAGCATGAAGTTGATTTAAGAGGTTTTAAGGTTGACTCGCTAAATCGAATTTAATGATGCTGTTAAAGAGTTGCCTATGAATTGAGATTTCTTTTTTTACATTTAGAAAACTTTTTGTTGGACCTGTAGCACAACGCGTGCCAGATATCTAGTCTCAACTATACACTTAAAGTATTTTTTTGTGTCGATTATAACACCGAAAACTCCTTTCTAAATAGGATAATTCCATTAAATACAATTAACAAAAACTAATCATTGATAAAAATTAATCATTTGGTATAGTGCAATGTGAATATATAATAATAATAATAATAATAATAATAATAATAATAATAATAATAAATGAAAATTAGTATAAGCATAAATGAACCACATACAAATTTATATTTATATTTACAATAAGTACTAAAATTTAAAACAATGTAAATAGGGTACTTGCTGAATTTTGGATGAAAATAAGAAAATAAATATGTTATTGATAAGATCATATTCTTTGTTCTTAAAACTAAATTGCTTCTCAAGTTTTTAACAACACTACCTTGAAAATTGCACAATTAATCAACATCTATGAACTTAGAAAACATATTCAAATTTCTCTCTATGATAATCAAATCTAAAGCTTTAAAATCAAATAGTAGGCTTATGAAAATAAAAACAAAATAAGAATGAAAAAGATAGGGAAAAAAAAAGTAGAAAACGTGCTCAGGTTATTGTTTTGAATTAGCCCATACAAGCCATTTATACAAGGAACCTGAAGGAATTAATTATGCTAATTAGAATTAATTTTTATCATTTTTAATCCATTAACCCCAGTTATTTTGTCTATAAATATATGATTTTTTAATTAAATACTAGAAGTTTTTAAATGTAAAAAAATATTTAGATCAAGTTTAAAATAAGATTTAAACTAATCTTTGAGATTCAATGAATTTAGATAAGTATTGTTAATGAGTTAAAATAAATAATTTTTAAATTAAAAAATTATTTTTAAAATTAACCCGATCTCAAGATCTACATTATCCAATACCTCTCCCTTTTAAAAACTTTAGCATTATGTAGATCTGATTTTTACTTTTACTTGTTCTTATAATTTTTCAAAGTAAATAAAGATTTTTTTATTTGAAAATTTTGCAAACAAATATTTTTTAAGATTAATGTTTTATTTACAGGAATATTTTTGGTACATAGCGGATGGGAGACTATCCCAATAATTAAATGAAAAGTTTGAGGTCCTCCTTAAAAGAATTTGAATGAAATTAAGTTTGGTAACAACATGGAAAGGAACCTTATGAATCTTTACATGAACAGATCAATTTTAAAAATTATCTACTAATTTCTCATTTTAAATATGAACCGACAAGAAAAAATAAAAATCATCAATATCTAGACTAATGTATATTATTTGGTAGGTGCGTGCTTTTTATTTATTTATTTTTTACTTTGAAGTTGTGTTTGATCAATACTTATTTTGTTTTTAAATCAATATATATTATTAAAAAAAAATAAAAAATTCTTTATTTTTGAAAGGATAACCCTTTTTTAGCCAAAAAGTAAATGCACAGCTGTTTGTTTCAAGAGCTATTTTTTTAATTAAAATGGTAGCTTTCTTTATTATTATTTTTTAAAGGATTACATATATTAAATATGTTAGTGTTTTGCATAATTATATTTCAAATTTTTTTTTATATGTAATCGAAATGATGTGTCTATATATTATTACCCAATTAATATGTTTCTTTGGAATCTAAGAATTACTTTCATAAAAAAATAAATTTAATATAAATAAAATGTATTTATTTAAATATTTTTAATTTAATTCTTATTAGTTATTTTAATCTCAAAAGCAAAGCAATAGAATTTAACCAAAATGCTACTCAACTATTTTAAATATTTATTACACACAAGGCGAGATCCATTTATAGAATATTATTTTTATCTCATAAAACAACACCCAAAAACAACACAAACCTAATAAATCAACCACGTCACATCACAGCACTAACACCGTCTAATCTACAGACATATATATATATATATATATATATATATATATAAAATTAATGTGGAACCTATTTAAACGGCTATTTAATGAATTCGACAAAGGGAGATAGCCAAGCCGACGGACTACAGTAGTCTAATAATTGAAACTTCAGGGCACGCCGATTATATTCACAGTTTTTTTACTGATAATCCACGCAGTTGTTGCACTTTAAATAAACGGAGTGCCCTTTTTCTCACATTATTGCAATTCAGAGAGAGGATAACCGGCTACAGCCGGTCATCGAGTGACTGGCTTCCTCGGGCTATGTGGAGCTCCACACCAAGCCACCCTACATACTGGTTTTGTACTGGATGTTCTTGATTATATAATAATTTTAATTACCATAGATTATCAAAACAAATTAGCTTTAGTATTAAAACAATAAAATAGTTTATTAATATGTGTTAGGGAATAAGATAAATCATATTCTAGAACTTTACCTAACAGCTTAAGTTATTGGGTTGAGATGGTTTTTTGACATGGTATCAGAGCTTTTATTTCATAAAAATTAAACATAGATAAAATGAGTCTGTGCAAGTTTCAAACTCAAAAGGCTTTCACTTGAGGGGATAACATTTTTGTTTAAAAGAGGTATTCTTCCTCATAAATCTTCTCATATGAACCACTTATTTAATTAATTTTTTTTTCTTATATATTTCTTTAAGCAAAATAAATTGGAAAAATACATTAAAATAATTAAATATATAATTTATGAAACCATGAGGACTAATGGATTTGTTTAAATAAATTACAAGGGAAGTTATAATTAACTCTCTCTGTTTTTTTTTTTAATGTGTGCACAGTTTAGACTTTAGTTGATATAAAGGTAACAACTTGATTTCCATGCTCGTTAATATTTGAATCACGGATTAAGAATGATTTAATTAATCATATAAATTAAAATCTTTAATGGTATCATCAATTCAAGCGTGTTCTAAGAAAATATGTTAAAAAAACTCATGAAAGAAAGAGAAAAAAAACATGATAAAGCTTAGCATGGTCAGCGAAAACTACAGTCTGAAAAAAAAAATAAAAAACTAAATAAATTAAAAAAACTAAAAAATATAACTATAAAAACCAAACCGTGAAAAAAAACCGATTAAATCGATTAAAATTTTAAAAAACCGACTGGTTCAGTTCTAGTTTTATAAGCCTGAAACTGAAAAAACTAAACTGAACCCAAAAAAAAAACTGGAAAAAAACTGAGCCAAACCGAAAAAACTGGTCCAAAACCGAGCCAAACTGAAAAAACCAGTTTTTGTCCTAAAACTGGTTTTTTGTCCTAAAAACGAACCAAAACGAACCGAACCCAAACAAAAAAAACCGAGCCAAATGAAAAAACCTGTTTTTGTCCTAAAACCGGTTTTTTTCTAAAAAACCGAATCGAATCAAAACTGGTTTTATTTTTTTTAATTTTTTAAAATTTAATTAATTCTTTTTATAAAAATTGAACCAAAACACACTCCAGTGAAAAACAATAACAATGCAAAACGACGCCATAAATCCTCATAGCAGGTATTGAAGAAGGTCACATGGGGTGCTTTAGATTTCCCACACGGCATGGAAAGTCGACTGCCTTAACACGAGATGTATGTGTGAGCATGGAGATGAGGTCGACCTAAAGCAACCCTTGCAGGACGACAGGTCAACCCCTGAGATAGAGCAAAAAGTGATGACAAGTTCGGCAGTGGAGAAAACGTTTGATTTGATGGGTTTGAAAAGTCAACATCATCTAGCTTTCAATGCCCTCACCACATATCAGTAACAATTTACGTTGGATAATAAATACTTCTCTGCCTTTTCTTAGAGGGATGAGACATATTAAGATTTTAATTAAGATTTCTTAGAGGGATAATAAATATGCATGTAAAAAAGATGCTTATAACATCTTTCATTTTACTCCTACTTGTACTAATTTTTTAAACCAAACCAATGAATTAAAATTAAAATTAATTTTCATCATTTTACCTCAATTACAGTCATAAAAAGAAAAAAAAACCTATCAATTCTTAGCTTTAAATTGAAAAGTTTTTCCTTTGAAAAACTATTCTAGAAGATAAAGAAGATTGATTGTTCAGACCTTTAATTCATAGGATGAATATTCATAAATGAGCTGGAAGAAAATATTTTTTTATAAGCAAAATAATTATTTTATAATAACCTCAAATTCAAATCCAGAATAAATTAGCAAAAAAAAATAAAATCCAAACCTATGATTTGGAACCCAAGGCCCGTGTTCGAGTTCAGGTCAAGTTGAGCACACGCGTGTGAGTTAAACTCATACTACTTTACTTATGCTTATTTATGACTCTTTAACTTCCCACTATATAAATTATAAAAAAATATCATTTCTTTTCTATGTGGGATATAAGGTTTTGAATTTCACAAAACATGACAATCTAAGGTTCTTTGAGATTATTTTCTCATTCACTCATAAATTATTTTAATCATACTAACATTTAATGTTAAAGAATTTTTATTAGAGAACAGTTTTCAACAAAATTTTAACCTTAAAAGTGAGTATATTGTACTGTAAATCAAATGTGTCCAATAACCATGTTTTATAAAACAAATTCTAACAATCCCCCACATAAACAAAAATTGTCTAACTAATATAAAGACTTGAAGAATTGTAAAGAGAATGATTTGGTGAATCACTACATTAGGATATGTAGCTTTAGGCTTTAGGCTTTAAACTTTTCTTAATAAAATATTATCAAATTTACTTGGCTAAATAATAAACGTGATGTCTTGAACCATTTAACTTTTTTTTTGTAAATCATGACAATAATCTTCATATAGTTCTCTACCTAGAAATCTCCTTTGGTTTCTATGGTTTTGTTCATTTTATTCCTAAATAACTCCCAGATTCATTAGTGCTTTAGAGAATTAAATCTTTTTAAAAAAGTCTAAAAGAAATGACCATATTTCCACTTATATAGGTGATCAATCATTAAAAGTATTTTGATATGTTTCACTTGGTATACCAAAATATAAAAATCATTAAAAACACAACTTACCCTTTATCATGTTATAACTAGAACTACTTTCATCATAAGAATATGTAGGAAATGATAATTTTCAAGTGTTACCGAAAATGTTATATGACTTATTTTTTTTTTTTGAACTTTGATTTTAGGATCTCCAATCAACTAGGCATGATTACCATCATTATAATTTTTTATCTTTAAAGACTTTAAGCCCACCCCCCTTGAAAAATTATACATAAGCTCTCTCGATAAGCTTTTAGTTAATGAATTCAAAATACTTTCCTTTGACTTTACATAATCAATGGAAATACTATCATTTAAGAGTAAATGTTTAATGGTATTATGTCAATGATTTACCATTACACATACTACTTTATGCCCTTCCAATTGTATAATAACTTTCGCAATTGATACAGATTGTTGGCATTGATTTTGGCTAACTTGAAATATCTTATAAGAAATTACAAAGGGGCTTAACTTCCTCTCCAAATTTATCAAAAGCAATAAACTTTGATTCCATTATGGATCTTGCGATATATATTTGTTTATAAAATTCTCATAACACAATTGCTCCACTAAATGTGAAAACATATCCTCTAATGAATTTTGAATCATTGGTGTCAGATATTCAATTGACATCATTGTACCATTTGAGTATTATTGGGTAACCAATATAACGTAACTCATAATTTAAGGTGTACTTCAAATATTTGAATACTCTATTTATTGCTTTTCAATAATCCAGTCTCAGAATACTGGTAAATCTACCCAGTTTATTAATTGACCATGTTATCCCAGGTCTTGTGCGGTTCATAACATACTTTAAAATTCCTAATTATTCGAGAACATTTTAATTAGTCTATTCACCTAACTTTATTTTTTTGATAGATGTACACTTATATTAATTGGTGTTTCGATAATGCTATTATGAGGAGTCGTTTGAGAAATTGCCTAGGTTATTGTTGGTATTAAAGAAATCAAATCCTAGAACAGTTGTTAGATTGGACACACAAAAGATATCTTAGTGATAGTATAATGGTTTTTGGTAGAGTTTTTTTGGTCATTTGGACCTTATATTGAAGGTTTCAAGTACTATAGGCCACTTGTTAATGTTGACGAGGCATATTTGTATGGGCAATATGATGAAAAATTATTGATTGCAGTTGCTTTTAATGCAAATAATGAGATATTCCCGTTAGCTTTTGCAATTGTTGATGAAGAAAATAATGATAATCGGAGATGATTTTTGCTTTATTTACAAATATATGTTACTAGTGGTAGAATCGATATATGTATAATATCAGATAAACATGCAGACATCAAGAATAAAGTAGAAGAAATTTGGTGTCAACCTTTAGGATACCATCAGTATTGTGCTAGACATTTTGTTATCAGCTTCAACCATAAATTCAAAGACCTAGATACCATTTTTTTTTAATAAAAAAGTGTTATGAATCTTCCAAGTGTAAATTTGATTTATGGTATCAAAGAATATGTAACATGAACCCAACATATAAAGAATGACTTGAAATAGAGCAAAAAAAATAGGTTTTATGTCATGATGGTGGTCATTGATATGATAATATGACAACTAATCTTTCAGAATAATTTAATCATGTTCTAAAAAATACTCGTGCAATGCCTATTTCTATTATGGTGCAATTAACATTTTACAGATGTAATGGTTAGTAGGTCAAACAGAGGCGTAAAGCTAGTGATGCCATTCAAAGTGGAGTACTATGACCTTTAACAATTCAACTTAAATTGATAATGAGCAGTGATAGATCAAGAGATCATACTGCAATGTTGTTTGACTCTGAGGAACATGTTTTCTAAGTCAATACCCCTATTAAACCGGGTGTTGTGAAAGAATTCAGATGAGCAATCAAATTGAGTGATAAAACATGCATATGTGGTAAATGATAGACATTTCATCATCTATGTTCACATATTCTTGCATGTTGTGCCAAGAATAACTTGGACTTCACACAATTTATTGATGGTTATTACACGGTTCAGAGCTACAAGTAAGCATATGGAATGGCATTCCGTTCATTACCAGACGAGTTAGAATGGATTGATTGCACTGGACGTCGAGTTGAAGTAGACTCATCTAGATGGAAATTAGGACATGGTCGATGAATTTATACTTGTTTGTACAACGAGATGGATGCACGGGAAGGCTATGCACATTATAGGTGTGACATATGCAATGACATAGGGCATAATAGAAAAATATGTCCTAATAGACAACATATGTATAACAATTTTTTTGGTTATATTATGATACATTACGATATTTTTTTAAGCATATTAAACTTATATAATTTTACATCAATCATATGTACTATTACATAGGATGCCACACAGTCAAGGTGATAGATCATTTGCTTATATAAAGCATCCATATTTAGACGATGATCAGGGTGATCATTACTATGAGCATGAAGAGCATGCCTATGATATTCATGTAGAGCATGAGCATGAGTCACAGTACATGCCTACCGAATCCACCGACACTTTTGTACTATAGTGACAAGATCGACATCAATCAGAGGATGTATTTATTGGCATTGTAAGTATATTTAATTTTAATATATATTTAATTTAATCATCATTAAATGTTATATTTTGGTGCAATTATAATTTAAATTGTTATGTAGAAAGAGACCACTATTTACTATCGCATACATAGGCAAAGCAACTACATGAGTAAGTCCAGCCATACATGGTCCAAGCTGGTTTTTTATATGTTAGTAACACATCAAGCTTTACCATAGCTTGATCCATGCACTAATTAAGAAATTAAGACGTGAGACACACACGTTCCATCTTAGACATGGAGAGATGACATCGACACTACAGAACATGATAGTTTTGCTTGGATTGCCTATTGATGGATGAGTAATCACATCTACTAGTCTTCATAATATGATTGTGTTATGCAAGTAATCATTTGGATTAACACCCCTCCTTCTAAATTAAAGGTGGGTGGCATACGTCTTAAGTGACATTTTTGTCACCACCAAATGATGGTGACAAGGAGGTCTTGCGAAGGTAGAAAATCAATTATGCTTTACAAGTGTTGATTATTTTTTATGATTGCATTGATTATTATGATGATTTTAATTTGTTTGCAGGTATATCAAAGCCTATATACTTTACAAGGAGATATATTATCTGTTTGGTAGTGTATTATTCACAAACCTTACAAGGAGATATATTCCTTTGCTTTATCTGACGCTTTTAAAAAATTTCAATGCTATCCCCACATATAGCTAGGGATTTGCTGTATTGACATCCTTGTACAAATAATTATGTCTTGAATACATGAAAGGGGCCAAACATATCAGGGGATGTTTGCTAAAATGAATCGAAAAAATCTAAATAACTATTTAGATTTGAAAGTTTTTATGCATAACAAAATTAACAAAAAGTTTTTATTTAATATGTCATGAGAACATCTCCATGTGGGCAAACCCCATATACCAAGATTGCCGGATATGACAATCTAGACTATAGGGGTTACACTTCATCTCCCACTAGGATACAGGTATTGCAATATTATTTTTGCAATTATATACATTTATAGTGTTCTAGAAACTTTAAAAAATACAATTAAACTAACATGTTTTTAATGTTAGGTGGTGTGTTGGACTAGTTTTTGTAAATAATCCAGCACATATGTTAGTATTTTATCGGAGTGAGCTTGATAGGCAATATGCAATCCATATATTTTTGGAACTATTTGTTAAATAAAATAATTGAATTATTGTTGTTTGATATTTATTTAACTTATAATCTGTAGGTCATTTGGATATCTTACTCAAAAGAAAGATTGGTCGTTGCTCCAGTTGTCTGCACTAGCAAGATGGATATATAGACAAGAATGGTCCCACTAATATGTTTTGATGGTCGAGCTATATTGCTCGGATCGAGAAATGTGATAGTTCAGCTATAAACAATACATTTCAATCGATATTAATATGAGCGGTGCTTTGCATATTACTTGTAGGGGTAAAAATGATGATTACGACTAATTAGGTCAACATAGTACTTACTGACAATGAATATATGATTTGGTACATGAGTATAACAAGACAGATTATTATTCCGAATCCTGAGCAAGTTCCTTTACTTGGATATATGTAGTTCGAGTAACATGCCTAACGGATTCAACATCACGTAAGTAATAAAAAAATTTTATTTTATGATTAATACATGTTAACCATTGAGTTTTATGTATTTATCTTTTAATTGAACATTATTATTAATATTATGTTGGTTTCTTGCTACGAAAGGGTCGAGAGGTTGGATCTTATCTTCGTAGTACCAATGAAGAAAGCAAAGTTCACATCGTAGCGTTCAGGTGGTTAAATGTTTGCCGTATTGAACTTGAAACCTTTGGAGAGAGTCTAACTTTTGATAATGTCGTAGCAGAGGACAAGATCATTTAGGCAGGAGCAGGAGCAGAATCCAGTCATGCTACTGATGAACTTGGATCATCCAATAGACGACGTATGCATAGATAAATAAATGAGTTATATTTATATATTTTGGGATTACTTGAATATTATATTATTGAATTATTTTATATTCATTTTACGTGTGTATATATGTGTGCGTGCGCGCACACATTCTCAGGGCTACTTGTGATTATGGAATATGAGAATATATTGATTGTAGTTATTGTGGTTTTTTTAAGTGAGATAAAATCTTGAGTATAGTTCTTATATAGAGGAAACTCTGTCCAGATTTTGATAAAATTGTAAATATTTTAACTTTCTAAAATCATAAAGTAAATAAAATTTCAAATTAACAAAATCTTGGGTATAGTTCTTATATAGAGAAAACTCTGTCTAGATTTTGATAAAATTATAAATGTTTTAACTTTTTAAAATCATAAAGTAAATAAAATTTCAAATTAACTATGGTTTTATAAACTTTTTCAGGTTTAAAACGCGACAATGACCTAAAACTTTATAGTAACCAAAATGGTCCAACCGTTTTGGTTACAGTCCTACTATTTTATCAAACGTCGAGCAATTTTTCAAAATAAATGCGAACAGTGACATTTTAATAATATTGCGATTCAAAAACGTGATATTTCAATAATATTGTGGTTATGAATTACAATATTAGTTATTACAATTCTGAAATGCAATATATGTATTCAATTATAATATTGTATTTTTAAATTGTGAAATTAATGAAATATCACAATTTTTAAAATTATAATATCTTTAAAATATATTATTTTACCGAAAATTTTTTCAAGTGTCCAGTTTATCCGAATATCACGCAAGGGAAATGAATCACGAAGAGCCTAAATCTCTCCGAGACATGCGCTTTATCCACTTTCGCGGGATCCCAAGCAGCAATTTGGACTCGTAGGGATCTTCATTTACTAAACTACCCTCCAGTATAAGAAGTCTTTTTTTAAAAAATCTTTGAAGGTTACTTTAGCCAAACTGGACTAGCTTTTCTCTTATATCGATGAACTCGCTCACAGCTTATTTGACAAGTTGTCATATCGTGCGTGCTACTCAGCCAGTGGGGAGGGAAAAAGAAAAGAAGAGAGAAATAAGGCTTGAACAGCTATTGATAATAATGGAAGTGAAGGCCCCAGAGTTGCATGATTCCAGGCTGAAGAGGCTTGTTTAGTTTTTGAAGAGAAGATGATTTTTTATTTTTTATTGGTAGGGGCAAAGATGAAAGAAGTATTTCCTCGAGTATTATTATACAAAAAGGGTATTAGCTTAGTATTCAATAAACTATGGACTGTTATATTGGTTTCCTTTCAAAAAAACAGAAGGGTAGAGGAAGATTTTACTTGTGCATTGTTTCTCCCTTCTCCAAAAGCTTGAAATCTGCATATTATTTCTCCAGAACAAGAGCCAAAGTATTTTATGGCTGCTACTGCTCTGCAGCATCAACTCAACCTCCAAAAGGCAACTAACAACTGTGCAAAAACAACTGTCACCGAGACGAAAGTACCCGGAAATACTGGCGGGACTCCTTCCCGTTGTTGGCCCTACTAGGAGACATGAATACGTTAGTGAACGTGATGGAGTTAGTGATCAGATTCAATTGTCAATTTTTAATAGCCAAAAAATTGAAAGCGACTCTAAATGCACTTGTCCTCACTCTCTCAACCTCCCAATGAACTGACCACTGCTATGACGATATCACCGTTGTGGGCCTCGCCTCTCTGGGGCACCCCGTATCCCTCTGCCATTTCTCCTCTTTTACCGACTTGCTAGAAAGCAAATAACATGTCAAATCAAATATGTAAACACACAAACGCCCACATGCGACACATTCTCTTGTACAGTTCGGTCGGCAAGCTCACACCATCTTCAACGTGGGTGGAGGGCACGCGCAGTTTGGTCCGGAAAGAGCAAGAAAGTCAGTTCACCACTCCACCTTTGCAAGGGTCCTGGGTACTGAAAATTTTCGACTAACGACTGGGGTTCAGACCTAGGATAATGCTGAAATAGAAATTACGTTTTCCGGGAGCGACCCTTTCATGTCGTAGTGTGGGGAATCCATCAATGAGGCACATTAACTTCCACAATGGGCCTTGGTTTTAGTCTATAACCTAGATCCATCATCCAATAAGTCAAGGTAAAAAACGTACTAAAACCACTGCATCTGTATTGGCCCTGATTAGAAGTAACCACGCCTTTGACCTATAATCATTCACCCCAAGCTCAAATCTCTGATGGAATTATGGATGGACAAAATGGAAGAGAAAGGCCTAAGAAAAAGGGCAATGCGACCTTTCCATTATAATTAACTCAAAGACCATGTGTTGCAGCTACCTTTCATCTCAATTCATATTGATCATCATATCAGTAATATAATGCGCAGGAAGCAACTATCAACCCAACTTATAGAATTGGCACAGAAGAAAACAAGACACAGATTCATCAAAAAGATAAACCACTTTTTATGTCTGATGATGATCCTGTTTTCAACATTCAAAAGCTCCAACTCTATCACGGGGGATCAAGCGCAGTTCAGTACCATGTTTAAGGAAGACATTGCCTAGCCAGTCAAAATCACGTGAAACACAAATCAAGATCCTTGGCAACAGTGTAGTGCACAAATCATTACTAAAATTATATCATGAAAAGATACCTCCTAACATATGGAGCTACCATATGAGCAAGGCCTAGGGTTGAAGTGTTACGATTTAGTTTTTTTCTAAACAAATTGAGAAGTAACTCGCTGCAATCGCAAAAGCACATTATGTACTGTCAATGCACTTCTAAAGCTAAAGTGATAATACCTTAACAGAAATCTGATCACTTGCTATTGGGATGATAATAAAAGCTACTGTGTTACCTGTTGAAGACAGACCAAGGCATGAACAATAAATGATTTGTGCCTTGCTCATAATCCTAGGGGTTACTGGCAGACATTTCCTTGATATTATGGGATGCTGAAAATGGAAAAACTAGAATGTGGAGATGGGACATGAGGCATACATGCAACTTCATAATATTATGATCAATATCCATGGGGAGACACCATAAAAAGACAACGGTGAATTAACTGAAAACACAAATCTAAAAATATAAAGAGAGCATGGCATACCTGCACTTTGTTGAGGATTGATTCCCACTCCATCTGGAGAGGGAAGTCAAAACAAAAGGTTTGATGTAAGAAACAGTGAAAAATGCAAAGGAGACAAGTAATGGCTCAGACCGTATGTTCATAGAAATAATAAAGATCAATGCAGCCAATTCATTTACAAAACCAACTTGGATTTTTCCATCCTGTCAATTTGACTTGTCTAATCTCTTCATAATGCAAGGCAATTTCAGTTATGTAATCCCAAATCCCAGTGACAAGGCAACCATAAATCAGGAGCACTTTTTTTAAGGAAATCTCAAGAGTTTGCTTGCCTCTAACTCAGTTGAAAATCATCAAGGACCATCACAATAAAAAATTTCTGGTCTTACGTATGGAAAAGAGAAACGCAGACAGTGAATCATAGTTTTACTTCATGGCACTATGCCAGATCAAAGTCCAAGACAAATACAGACCAAAATAGAATTCCAGCATAACTACAGCATCACATAGAATAGTAGTCCTCAGGGTCTAGAAACAATGCAAAAGAGTTTGACTTTTCAACCATGTAAATAAGACAATCTTTTAAGGGAGTTGTTTGTTAAAAAAACAGTTTAGCAGGGACTGAACAAAAAGTTCAACAAAAATTATTTTCCAAGCTCAAAATTGATATTCAAAAACATGTGATCTATAATGAGACACTTGTTCAAGCATCTCAGTTGAGCACAAAAGCATCAAGAAAGCAGCCTTCAACTTTAAAGGAAAACAACACAGGTTTAAACATTTCATAGTTGCATAGAATTTCAGAACTTTTCTCCAAAACCATACGATGGTTAAAACAAAATATTTTAACCCAACTGAAACCCTCTATTTTTGGTTCCCGTGTCTTTCATGTGTATTTTCAGAACATGTTAGCCTGAATTCAACTTCCTTTCTATTCCAAAAATAAAGTGCACTTTCTGGTACAAGATTCATTAAACAGATAAAACACAGTATGTAAGATGAGTTTTCTAGTCCCACAAAACAACCTTTTATTTTACAAAACAAAGATCACTTTTCGAATACAAGAACAAAACAGTGCCTTAAGAGTCCTGAAACAGCTCATGCTAGCTGTTTACCAACTCCTAATTTCAGAATAAAAGAGGGTACAGGTGACAAACAAAATGAGATGAGGAGGTAATCATTAAAAAAGGAAAAGTTTTCTGGGTTAAATAGCTTAAAATGAGGTAACTTTTAGTTTTCAAATATGTTCCTCTTCAAAGGACCAAGTAGGTCCATCCCTGAGGTGTAGCAGCAGTAAACAAATATCAGATATAGGCAAAGAGCTCATCAAAATGAAAACTGTCGAGGGAGCTTTTGTAAACTAAGATAAAAACCAAGTTTTCAATTTGACAAAATCAGGAA
The DNA here is from genome assembly GCF_951802175.1 of Populus nigra. Taxonomy (NCBI): domain Eukaryota; kingdom Viridiplantae; phylum Streptophyta; class Magnoliopsida; order Malpighiales; family Salicaceae; genus Populus; species Populus nigra. The sequence continues at coordinate 7,011,802 of NC_084856.1, read as the reverse complement.
TTAAAACTAATTAAAAGGAATTCACTCCATTGTGCAATGCCAAATCCAATTGCAGGAAAAAAGTCCCAGAAAATGAGATTCCAGCGGAACAACTATTATGTCACAAAAACTAATTACTCAAGGTCTAAGGGCAATGCAAACTCAAGAAACAACTTTCCCACTGTTTAAAGAATGGTCTTTTTAGGAAAAGAGTGAAAAGCCAGATTAAGGAGGAGAAAATAGAAAAAAAAATAAAATTGGGATGAGATTACTTTCCAACTCAAATTGGTTTTCAGGGAAACCAGTATAATATAGAATACAACATTTGTGCAAGTCTCTGTTATGCATATACGCATCACTAGAAAAAGCTTCAACTTGAAAAAAAAGGCCATTTTAAGTTTTCTTGTTTCTCAGTTGCATAGATTTAGGAGCATTTTCCCTATAAATTTAGGAGGCTAAAAGCAATATGTTAACCAGCATGATAAGAAAATAGAAATGAAACAGTCCTTAAGAGTCCTAAAACAGCACATACCAGCTGTTAAGCAACTATGAGTAACAGATAAAACAGAAGAAGAAGATGAAAAGTAAAACAAGAAAAGTACTTAGAGGCCAAAAGTAATATGCTACGAAAAATTGTTTAAACATAAAATTTGAATTTGTCAACAAACAGCTCGCCCAGTTGAAAATCATAGAGGATCTCATGAAAATTGAGATTTTCCAGTTCATATATGTATATATATATATAAGATCAAAATGTAAAACAAGCAATTCTGGAAAACTAATAAAAAAAAATCCACTCCATCACACGGTCAAATCAAATTCCAACATGGGCATCTATTTGAAAATAGAATTCCATCAGAACAAGTATTACATCACATAGATTTTGCCAGGGTGTAAAAACAATGACAAAATAAAGAAAAACTCGACCTCCAAACCATGTAAATAATAATCTCTAAAAAGGGCGGAAAACAAAACAACAATTTAGCAGAGAGCAACAGCAAAACTAAAAATAAAAATAAAAATAGTAAGATAATTTTGAAAGGTGAAATTGGTGTTAAGAGAAACCACAAGTGATCTATGATTTAATATTGGTTCAGCTGTCTTAGTTAAAATCCTATTTGTTTTTGAGTTTCAAAAATGTTTTTGAAATTTTTTTGTTTTTTTCTTTGCTTTAAATAATTTTTTATGTTTTCAAATCGTTTTGATATGCTGATATAAAAAATAAAATTTTTAAAATAAAAAAAATATTATTTTGATGTATTTTTAAGTAAAAAACAATTTAAAAAATAACATCTACCGCAATACTAATTGGTCTCTTAAATATGCATCATTAGAGTGACATTTTGTCACTTTGTACATGCATATAGTTACCGTGTTTGTTTTTCACTAGTTTTTGCGTTTACCATGAAACAAACGTAGTAAGGTATTTGGTAACAAATCAAACTGCGTTTTGTATTGCGGGGCTCACTAAAAAAATAGAGTTTGAAATGCAATTTTTGTGAATCAGTTTTTTTCTTTTTTAACTGAGTTCCGTAAAACCCTGTTTGTTTTTTGCGTTTCAAAAGCGCTTTTGAAAAAATTCAATTTTTTTTTCTTTGCTTCAAATTGATATATTTTTAGTGTTTTCAGATCATTTTGATGCTCTGATCTCAAAAATAATTTTTAAAAAATAATAAAAAATATTATTTTGATGCATTTCCAAGTAAAAAGCACTTAAACATGTTTTTATACATGTTTTCACCAAACATTTTATACATGTTTTTTGCTACACATAAACTTCAACTATAATTTTTACCAAACACGTATCTAAATCCAACTAATCACAACTAAACACACCTTTTTCAAACTAGTTAGTGAGTTTGTTTTTGAAGTAGCTTTTGCGGTTGTGGTTTTAAAAAAATATGGTTAGTTGGATTTAGATACGTGGTTGCGGTTGCTTTTCAAAGTGCTTTTTATTTACAAATGCATCAAAATATATATTTTTTATTTTTTAAAAATTATTGTTGATATCAGCGCATCAAAATAATCTGAAAATAAAAAAAAATATTAATTTGAAATAAAGAAAAAAATAAAATAAATTTAAATTTTTTTCAAAAGCGCTTTTGAAACGTAAAAACAAACAGGCTCAGTTAAAAAAAAATGTAAAAATTGCTTCACAAAAACTACATTTCAAACTCAATTTTTTAATGAGCCCTGCACTACAAAATGTAATTTGATTTGTTACAAAAAAATTTTACTGTGTTTATTGCACCGCAAACACAAGAACAATTGCAAAACAAACATGTCCTTACGTTTTTTAAACCACAATAAAACAAAACCACCTACAAAACACACTCTTAACGTATACCATAATTATCTTATACTCAATGCTTTTGTTTCCAACATAATCTCATGAGGCTCTTATCAAATTATTTCAAACTCTTATGTCCTCTTATTTTTTGCTGCTCTCATATTTTTACACGCATTTTCTCATTGCATGTAATAAAGTAACTATAAACCGATGCATTTTTTCTTATTATTAATAATAATATGTAAAACAAAATTATAAGAAGAAACACAAAAGAAGAGAAGTACCGTTGGTGATGATAGCGCTGGTTTGGGGAGGAACTTTGAATTCCTCGGCAGCGAATTTCAAAACGGCCGTGAACGGGGCTGCTTCCGGTACGCTAAATCTGGAATTTCAAAATTAGCACATTGAATTAAAAGATAAACCACAATTAAGAAACTCAACAGCGAATCAAAAAGGAAAAAAGAAAATTAAAGAAACTGAAACGAATTAACGCACACTTTGAAAGGGAGTTTTGGATCGGAGGTGAGCGTAACTTTGAACGACACTTTTCCACCACCAGCAGCTGCAGCACCGCCACTCGCCATTTTTTATTCTTCTTCTTCTTCTTTTCCAACTTTATTGTTGATGTTTTTCTTCTCCGTTCGGAGGGGCTGGTGAGAGATCTTACCGCGTTTTATAGACGCACTGCTTGTATAGGATGGGTCCTGCGTACGAGGGTGTTTGTTTTGTTTTATTTTTTATTTTTATTTTTAATTATTGATTTTTAATGTTATTTTTATGATTTGAATGTGATGTTATTAAAAAAATTTAAAAAATATTTTTTTTAAAATAATACATCATATTACTAGACACATATGTCTAATGAACAGTATATCAAAATTAAACGCTAAGGACAATTAATTTTTTTACATTTCTCTGTGTAGTTTTAAGATTACATGTATATTTAATAATGTAGTGTACGAATACTTATTTTTAAAATAACAGCTTGTAGAATCATAAAAGCAAGCCTGAGTAAAAAACAAAATAAAACTTATGTATTTAATTTTTTTTATGTGTTAGAAAAGAATATAATAATATTCTATTTAATGCTGCTATAAAAAACTTTTCAAAATTTATTTTTTTTATCGATTATAAAAAAATTAATTGGCAGGTAAAACAATGAATAAAATTATGGAACCAAAATGCATTTTTTTTTTGTTAAAACTTCTTTAGTGATTCATGTAATTTTGTTTACAAAAAATAATATAGTTTTTTTTTTAAAAAAAGAAGCATAGTTCATTAAACAAAAAGCAATAGACATTCAAGAAAAAAATATTTTTAATGAAATTCATTTTCATAGAATATTCATGATGAAAAAAATGTGTAGCAGGTACACAGAACAATGAGAAAAATGATGGTTAACATTATATAAAAAAGGCATGAATCTTATTAAAAAATAAATATCAAATTGATTGAAATCTATGGAAATGACATCTTAAATACAATCCTATTTATTTAATTATAAGAAAATAATAATAAAGGGCTATAAAAAAATAGTGCTTGCTAATTTAATAAAAAAATATTATGATCTGATTTGAAAATAAATTTAAAATTAAATGGTATTTAATAAAATAACATCCTAAAAATAAATTTATTTATTTTATTTTAAAAAAATAATTTTTTTTAAATAAGACTTGTAAAAATAGCCCCGGTAACCTTAGAATATTGGGCCAGTTTATGGTCTAGAAAAAGCATGTCAAACACATGTGTGCCAGTAAGGACAAGCCCACTTTTTTTTTTTTTTTTTTTTTTTTTTGGGACGACGTGTGTTTTTGTTTTGTTAAATATCAAATTACAATGCATCGTTTATGGTTGAACTCTACCCGTTTAAGGCACCCAAAAAGATGGTATTTGTCTATTTGACTTCTATATTAATTTTTTTAATCTTTATTTTAATTAAAAATATCTAAGAAATACTCTAAAAACATTAATAAACTCATGTTACATGAGCATTTAATCAGTTAAAAAAATAAAAATTTAACATAATTCAAAAGCTTTTTTGAGCTCTTGGTTTTTGAAAGAATAAGGAATAAAAAACATCTAATTATAATTTTTCTTGTTAAATAGAACTTATTGATATTAAAATTAATTTTTTTATTATTGGAATATGATAAATTAATATTTTTCTACGTGGAGTCACTATTTTTCAATTATCTTTTCTCTTTCCTTTAAAAGTCAAGAACTGAAAAATAAATAATATAAAATTTTAGAATAAAATTAAAATTCTAAAAATTATAGCGACCGAAAGATACAATTATAATTCACTAGTTATTCTAGATGCTCTCCAAATCTGAAAAAAACTGGAGATTATTTGTATTCCTCAGAAACCCCCACCCACATCATCTTTCAGTATTTTTTGGCCTATTATTGGCCAAAGTACTTAGATGCTAGGTCCAATGTGAGTAGGATTACTTAGCCATGTTTCATAATTAGAAAAATGAGCATCGTGGAAATACATGTCACTCAACAAAAGAAAAGATAAAAATTCTTTAAAAAGGCCTGACTTAAAACAATAATTAAAAAAAAATTACATTGTTGCCACCTTGTCAAATTTGACCCAATGTAAGCAACAAAATTAATTTTTGTAATTTTTTTATATAAAATTTAGCATTAATTCAACACAGAGATATTCTTTTAACATTATAACAACCTAATAACAAAAACACATTGAAAGAAATTATAAAGCCATATTTTAATTTAATGCAATGCCAAAGGACAAATTTGAAGAAAAAACTTTTTATGATTATAATAGAAAAAATATATTAAAAGGATAACAAAATAGTATTGGAATTTACAATGTTTCTTTTTATATTTGTTTGGGCTACTGATATATATTAATTTTCTAATACGAAGGTTTAGGCGAGTTGGAATGCTAGTAGGACCAAGGTTGTCAATTATATTATGGTTGATGTGTTTTAGAGCATTTTACCATTCTGTCTTTTCTTTTTTTCTCTCTCTATATATATAAAACATGATTTCAATTTAAATATAAAAATAAATTAATTTTAAATTATATAATAAAAATATAATAAAAAGTGTCTAAATATAATTTTAAATTTTAAAATATTTCTAAATATTCAAGATAATTTTTTTTTATTTAAAGTAATTCAATCCAAATAATAACGGATAAAAGTTTTCAATAGTAATGTTTGCCGATATTGCAGTAGGGTAGCGACGCTAATTAAATAAATTCCCTGGCCTCCTTCTCCCTCTGCTGGGGGCGATGTACAAAAGGATAAACCAGACGCCATTCTTTTTTTCTTTTTGAAGAAATAACAAATTAAGCTGAAATAAATAGAATGAGCAAATCTGTATTTACATTCAATTCGGAAATACTTCCTCTCGCGAAGAGAAGATTAAATCGGTATTAAAATTGTACAAGGTGAAGCTCATAAAAAATGAGGCTTCAAAAACCGAAAACGTGTTCTTCTTGCTTAGAATCCATTATCAGAAGGCAAGTAACAGTGGGAATACGAAAACGAGAGCCCACCATCTCTCAATCAGTGATTTTAAGCCTCTTGATCCACTGCAAATAAGCTTGTTATTATGGTAGGTGCAAGCCTCTCGCTTCCTGAAATCAAAACCAAAAGGTACATATGTTTATACCGAATCCAAAAACTTTAATAAGACAGAATTTCTCTTATTCTTATAGGGATTCTTCTGCTTATATATATCCATGGATAATATATAGGAAAGAAGCTGAAAATCTTAATATATGTGGTCGTCCTGTTTACTAACCTGGATGAGCAAAAGGTGATGACATAATCTGTTCCTGCGCACGTACAAATACTGGTAGGATCATCATATGCATAGCTATAAGCAGTGGGGCAAGCTTCTTTGAACTTCTTTGAATAAAATGTAGGTTGGCACACCCTAGGGTTTCCATAAAGTCCCCTGCAACAATATTCATCCGTGTTGAACACATCACAAGCGCTTCGACAACCGATGACCTTTCCCTTGGACTTAACAGCCAGCTCTGAAGGGCAAGTATCCCTCAAATCTGCATCACAGCCAGCAACACTGCAATTTCCTTTACCATTGATCGGCGTAACAGTTATTGGCAAGTTAAACCCGTCGACAAGGCTGACATCGTAAAAGTCGAGTGTTGTTAGGGTAAATTCAGCAAGTGAGGCAGGGGTTTCACCTGAGGCCCTGCATTTCAGGAATGAACCACAGGTCCCAGTCTTGCATGAACCGTTCCCATTTTTGTCAAAACTACAGCCTGTTCTACCCCATATCCGGCCACTCCAGCCAACCGGAGCATTTAAAACACTAGATTGGCCTGGTTTCAACTCAAATCCACCACCATTGAAGTTCTCACCTGGGAAGATACCCGGCCATACCGTTTCTTTGCAATAATTAGTTATGGTGAAGACTCTCAGACTCTCCATCATTTTTGGCCCTGTCCATCCGGGGAAATTGAGTTAAGAACAGGAAAATATTAGTGCTGTGTTTTTTGAGTTTTTGTGAGGGACCCTACCATAAACCCTTGGTTTGCTACACTATCAAACTATTACTAGTGCTTCTCCAGGGTTTCATTTTTGTTTTTAGTGGTGGTCTCCACCATAAACCCTTGGTTTGCTACATTGTCAAATTATTATTAGTACTTCTCTATGGTTTTATTTTTGCTTTTAGTGGTGGATACACCATTAAAACTAAAAATAAAAAAAACTAAAAATAAAAGAGTAGACAAACACTAAAAGCAAAAATAAAAATCTAGAGAAGCACTGGCAGTAGTTTGATTCATTGTATAGCAAACCAAGTGTTTATAACATTAAAGAGGTTGTACTAAACCAAGCATGGCATAACAATATAAATCAATAGATCTAGCTAATTAATTAATGAAACAAAGAGCAAAACTGATAATGATTAACGTTTACCTGATGAAACCACGAGTAGAATCAGCAACAGCAGTAGATTCAGATTAAGACGTGCCATGCCTCTTTGCTTGTTTCTTTCTGTGGAGGTAAAGAGTGAAAATGGAACGCAGCATATAAAGCAGCGTGGTGAAGAATACGTGTGGAGGGAGGGACAGTAAAATTAAAATATTAGTCCCATTGTAGGAAGGATTTAGAGCAAAGCCGGTATGATTCTTTCCCTAATTCTTTCATGCAAGTTTAATCGAGGTTCCATTCATTCCTTTTTCTTCACTTTTACTTTTCAGTCGTGCATCAAAGTGATAAGTGGATCTGTAACCCCAAAAAGAAGTCACCAGTGGATCACCGGAATCTGCCACATCGGAAAAACTAATCTGTAACCTTCTCCGCACAGGTATTCATCATTTGCCTTTATGATTTATACATTGCCATTGTATTAGTACTTCGAATCCTACCATTATGCACTTTTCAGAATTCCAGTTTTCCCTATGATACAGAAGTTCTCAAACCCATCTTCCAAACCAATCAACAATTTTTCTGAACATTAGGAAATGAATAGGAAGTTGCTTGTAAGCCGGGCTTGCATGTGTGTGATCCGATTGCTTTTGCTTGCTTGCTATGTGTATTCCTCGTATGCTTTGGCTTTGCTACAGTTAATTGTCCACGTGGACATGTGGCTGAAAAGAAGTAATTATAATGGGCCGGTTGGTGCAGATCCTTTCCTTCATGACTTTTTTCAGTCCCTCCTACTAAAGATTTGGACAGCTTCAGGGTAAGTAAATGTTGCCAAATTATAGGCATGTATACATGTAGTTTACACTTTGCACAGAAAACCTTCCCAAAACTAGTGAATACCTCGGAATTTCCCACCATTGCTGAATTAGAATTACGAGGGAAAAAAACAAAAGAAAACTACAGGGATTTGGGAGACAAAAGTCCAAAAAAATTTCAAACCTTAGGAATATTTAATGGACTTTGAGAATTATTTTTTGAAGTTGGGCTGGGTTAATGGTTATAGGATACTCTTATACTTAAGTTAGCAAATTACATAGAGATGTAATATAAAGAAGAAGAAGAGAAAAATGCAAGAGTGTTATGTTTAGATAATTATGTGTAAGGGTGTGTTTCATGATCTATTATGTTATGTTATGTTACATACGTGGTGATCTTGAGTATTTGAACTTACTTGATCATATGAATTTTCACTATACAGGGTAGGGTTGTGGACATGTTATTCATCATATTCCTTGGAGTAATTATAGAAAAATAATTACTTTTATCATGGAATGCGTGAAACCTTGTAGTTAAACTATAGAAATAATAATTCATATAGGCACTCATACTGTTAACTTGTGAGATAAAACATTCAAGTAGGTGTCTATATAAAACAAGAGATTTAAGTGGTGATTGTTGCAGCGTGAGTTTGCTTAACATTGTTTAATGTGCCTAACATGGAGAATGCTCAAAATAAGAGAAAAATAAAATAACCTCGACGTGAGCCATTTATTATTTAGTTTGTAGCTATTATTTTCTTTATTTTTTGGGTTTGGTTCTGAAACTAACTTGTTTTTTCTAGACTCGGTTTTGAGCCTAAGTTTTTTCCTCATTGATTTTGACATTTGCAGGGCTTAGTTTTGAGCTTAAGGTTATCCTCCTTGATTTTCCCTTCTCCTTTTCAGTTTGCCTTTTTTTTTCCTCTTTTTTTTTATTTTGCTTTTCTTCTTTAATTTTTTGGCATCCTTTTTTCTTTATTATTGGGATCATTTTTAAGCCTAAGATTTTCCTACTTCATTTTGGGCACCATCTCTTTCTCTTTCTCTCACTTTTTTTTTATTGGGCTCTATTTTGAGCCTAAAATTCCCTCTATAGGCTTAGTTTTGAGCCAAAAAGTTTCCTCCTTAATTTTAGATAACCTCTTTTTTTATTAGACTCGGTTTTAAGCCCAATATCTATTTCTTAGGCTTAGTTTTGAGGCCAAGTTTTTCTTTTTTGTTTTAACAACCTTATTAGTTGCTCCCTTTAATATTTGAAATTACGTGAATTTAATTTCAAAGACTTAAATTTGCCTTACTTTGATGATTGTCAAGTAAAACAATAAAAATGTATGGGGTGTAGCTATAAAAAAGACATGTTTGGTTAGAGATGAAAAAGAAGACAAGTAGCTTTCATATATAGACTTGTATAACATAGTCATGCAATGTTATAGGCATGTTTGGTCAAAAGCAAAAGACAAATAACTTTTATAGAGTGATATGATTGAGTCATTTTAATATAATGGGATAATAAAGGAATGGAGATGAAAGGAGAAGATATGTAACTTTTTTAAAGTTGCATTATATAAGACATGCTGGAATGCAAATGGAAGGGGGACACAAACAACTTTTTCAAAATTGCATTGCAGGAGGTATGCTTCGGCGTAAGTGAAAGAAAGAAACAAATAACTTTTAGAATATTGTTGTAAATCACATTTACTAGAGATTTATATATAAAAAATTATATGGTATGGTGATTTAATATAATGAGATAATATAAGGTGACATGCTTGACCGATCAATCAAGTAAGAGGAGACAATGAAGTTTTACAAGTGAGGATGCTTACTTAGTTGTCTTTTATAGAGGTGGAAAAGCTAACTCTTTCTGATCATGCCATTATCAAATTTTCATATTTAGATAACTTTCACCAAACACTTAGAGAGAGAGGCTTCATGGTTTACTTGATGCATTTTTCTTTCCAATCAGGAAATGTTGATGGAGACAATACCCATTGGTGCTACCAACTTTTTCTTCGTATTTCCCTTAATCTGCCCACTCCTCATCAAGGTTAGAAACCCTTTTAATCACTTATTCAACTTTATTTGTGTCTTTATATTTGTATAATTTTAGGTTGGTTTAAGAAAGCTTTTAAGTAGAGTGGGCCTTAGTGGTAAAGGCTCTAGGCAAGATGAATCCAAACAGAGAAGAGGAGGAGCCTCTCGGTTATATGATTTTCGTGATCATGTGGTCACACAATTCATAACAAAATTGAAAACCAAACCAATAAAGCTAAATATCAGTTTTGAAACCCTGACCCAAAGGTAACACTGTACTTAAAAACCAAAGATATTGAAAAAAACTTAGACCCAAATATCACCTTGTACCTAAGAACTTGAAATATGCAAATAACGCCACGAAACCAGTTAATCTTCGATAAGTTGATATATGATCTTTTTTCCTATAAAGAAAGGTTGTTTACAACATTTAAAACAAAGGAAAAATCATGTTTATTCAAATCATCATAACTACTGAAACTTACAGCCATAAATGAAATATACAATCCCCTCTAAATAACCCTAATGGACCCCTTTTAGATTGCAAGCCAATAAGCCATATCTAGTAATCAACTAACACAAGTCTAACACTGAAACAAACCCTAAAACAATGTTTAATGAGCCAAAACAAACTCAATTTACAATAAAGTCCAAAGCTAATAATATCAAACACTAAAATAAATAAATAAAACACCATAAAACAAATTCCTCTTTTTTGAAACCTCTCATGCATGGCTGAAGCTCTCCCTTTGCTTTCTTTTGAGGCTTTTTCGAAACTTCATGCTCCAAATTGACTAGGAAACTTTGTTTTTAATTGCTGGAATTTTCTCCCTTAAAATCAATGTGCTAGGAAATCTTATAAAATAATAATAAAAAAACAACAAAAGAATCTCAAGCTTTTTTGCCATCACATACATTCCATAATGGATATGAAATCCTTGCAAACTATGGATCATAGTTGCTGCCATAAATATCACATTGTTTGACATGAAATCCTTATAGAATAGGTAAGCCAATAGCTTCCAAACATGTTTCCAAAAGTATTAAAGAATCCTTGTGGTGACTAGAATCCATAATACACAAGGAAACAATGTTTCTCTAATTTTCGCATATTCCTGACAGATTTCAGTTATAACTTCAAACTCGTCGTTTTGTCTCGTTCGAATGAATTAGCAGGCCTACCATATATCTTCAGAATTGCATGAATGTCTACTTTACAAACCAATTAAAATATAAGCAGGATTCCTTCTATAGCTCTAGATATAGTCTAAACATTAGATGAAGGTCCATATAGACAGGTTTGACAAGATTTTTCCATTAACTTCGACCCTCTAAAATAATTCCTTTTCGAACTTTAATTGACCTGAAATTTTAACCTAATGTAGAACATCATGTCTAGAGACTCCTGTAAAAATCCAGCCATATCCAATTGTAACACCTCGTACTTTAAGTGTAACACCACACACTTTCTCGTGCATTTTTACTTAATTTCAATGACTGAGTACATAAAAATTCAAGTAATTACACACACACACACATAATTTATTACAACTCTTGTTAAAATTTTCATCCACATTAACTATTTATAAGTTTTTTTTTTTAAATACAAATATTGTTTCTATATAATACTGAGTAACTTAGTGACCCTAAAAAATGAATGTCCTTAAAGGAATTTACATGGGACATATACAAAATCACAAATTAAATCATATTAAACATTTGCATCATCCCAATTACAAACATTTAATAATTATATGATCAAAACCAATTTCATAAATTTTTTTCTTTAAGAATATTGATCTTATATCAATTTTGAACATTTTACATTTTTCATTGTTCCCCAGTAAATTTTCTTCCCATCATTTTATTCATTACCTTATCATCTTACATCATGATAAATGTTTCTTTTATAATCTAGTTTAATTCATCACTATATGATTTATTTCTTACAACTTTAAAAATGATTGGTCTCATTCAAACACTTTTATACATTCATTTTCACATCAAAGTTATTCTACAACTCTTTGCACTTCATGAATATATTCAATTTATATTAATATTATTATCTCACAACTCATGGATTTTACCCTAAATTTATTTCCTCAACATATATAAATCATATGATCTCTTAACCATCTTTAATACATATCGTAACTCATTATTAAACATATCTGATTCACATTATTATTTAATTTATAATATATTTAATTCATGTCATATTTTTACTTACCTAATATTTATTTCATCTTTAATACATCGTACTTCAATCTATATAACACCCTTGTTATATTGAGAAATTTTCTTGATCCATTATTCATTCCACTTATTTTACATCCATTCCTATTATTTATAATTTATCACATAACCTTCCATTACTTTTAAAGTTGCAAGACATGCTCAAATCATCTTTCTTTTTCGTTAAACTTTATCAGTATTGTAATAATTAAATACCTAATTATTAACCTGTCAACACAATCAAACTCTTATACACCTTACTCCATTACATATTATTACAATTAACAATTACATAATCTACTACCCGGCACGATGTTGCTAGGTACCTGAAAATTTATTTAATATCAAATACAATAAGCTTCATACATAATGAATATTTCCTATTATCTCTTTTATATATTTACCACATAAATTACTAAACAATTAATTTCTTATTTTTACACTTAACTTTACAAATTAATACAATTAACACAATTTAAGGATATACCAATGTCTTCTCTAATCAAAACCGCACATTTGTTCTATTACTAAATTAACTGGTTTCTCTAATTGTCCATCTATCAGGGCACTAGTCTTATTAACCAAGGTAACTAGTTTTTTCAATTACCCATTAACCAGGGCACTAGTCCCATTAATCAACGATTAACTAGGATACTAGTTCCATTAACCAGGGTAACTAATTCCACACATATTGATATGAAAATAAAAACATTCCACATTTAATGTAATTGTCATTACTTGTCATAATGAATTGGTTGAATAAAGTATTAAGATGTCAATCATCTTTCTCACAACAATATCTGTTCACCTACTAGCTATTTTACACGTAAGTTATTTTATAATATATATATAAAATTTCCACTATGATGATGTAATACGAATCACACGTGATTTCCACCGTTTCAATTGATAATAAATCATAAATCAAATCTTATCAATAGTTTCAATAATAATTCTTACACAACAATTTTGTCATTGCGGTCAAGAGTAGTACATACACAGTTTTGTTTTAAATAGGCCTTTTGATTTTCTTTATTTTTTTCTATTAGATTATTTCAATCTCATAATCTGGTTTGTGAGTTTGGAGAGATAACCTAGGTTGACTTAACCCTGATTACCAGGGTTACAAGTTTTTTAGGTTCTTTTTTTACCCAATTTTGAAATATGTATATGACACTTAAGCATCATATTTTATACAGAAAAAAAAAATCAGGCCGTGGCACAGCACATTTCCGCAGCTAGTAATCATCTAATTCATGATCATATGTAATGTCGTCAACAAATTAATTTCCTCATTATTGATTTTAGCTAACCAGGATCCAACGGATAGCTATAGCTATGGCCCATGGCTATATATAGTTAAATGATTTTAGTCCCAAAAAAGGAGAAAATTATAATTAACGGGAAGTTTGTAGCGACAAGAAGTTCAATCATGAGGCTAATTAGAGCTTAGACAATTAGCATAGGCTGTAAAAGAAGAACTAATCCCGCTGTTATTTTGAATTATTATATTCGGTAAAAGGCAATAAATTTAAGACAACGATCATCATTTGCAAGTTGTTTGATCACTCATTGCCATTTTTTTATTTTTTTATTGAAATTGCCAAAAGACTTGCTTTGATTATCTCAACCGAAAACTTTCAGAAAACTGATTCTCGTCACATAAAAGCTTGCTTTAAAGCCTAAAGACTAAGCTGCCAATGCCTCCTTCAAAGGTTGAAGGAGGATGGGAAAAGATTGATCTGAACATCACCCATGTTTATGTTTTATTTGAGGTGTTTGGTAATGTGTTTGTGATTGTTTTTTAGAATATTTTTTATTTAAAAATATAATAAAATAATATTTTTTTTAAAATTTATTTTTGATATCAGTATATCAAAACAATTCAAAAATATAAAAAAATTTATTTTTCAATAAAAATATTGAATTCTCAAACCTCTGTTTAGACCGCATTCCCAAACAGGATCTAAGCTCAATTGAAGTTAATCACGTGGTGATAGTCCAAATTATAGCCTGTTTGTTTTTGTGTTTGAAAAAAATTAATTTTTAATTTTTTTTAATTTAAATTAATTTTTTTAGTGTTTTCAGATATTGTAATACAGTAATATCAAAAAATAATTTTTTAAAAAATATTATTTTAATATATTTTTAAATAAAAAAAAACTTTTAAATAATGTAAATCTGCAGTGTGGCACATCTCATTTAAATTATGAAATAAGAGGCCCAGTTTTGGCAAACTTTCTCAAAACAGGAACATGTTTCTGATGTAATTTTCGATGAACTTGGTTAAACCTTCCGTTAGACTCAACGGATCAATAGCAATAATGGATGATTTCACAACTCCGTTATTCAAACATGGCAACCATTTCGCATTTATGACTAATATAAGACATTCACTCAAGATCATCGGTGAGATGCCTAATCAAATGGGCCAAAGGGAATAGACACTCCCATAAGAAAATGAAGGGTCTAATCAGTTTTCCTTCTTTAGTTTAGTCCTAAAAATCAAAGATTTGTAAAGCCAGTTGGCACACGTGTGGTCTTAATCATGTTTAGCACCATCACCACTTCTCAAAGCCATCATTAACTCCATCTTAGCCTCCACGAATTCACATTCCCATCTTTCTGTAATCCCTCTTTTAATTATTTAAAATCTCTCTCTCTCTCTCTCTCTCTCTCTCTCTCTCTATATATATATATATATATATATATGTATGTATGTATGTATGTATGTATGTGCAATCCATATACTTATTTATAAACATGGGTTCCGTTTGGTTTAGAAAAAGCCTGTGGTGGGCCACCCCGCTCGTGCAATGCATGAGAGGCCCGGCCCACCATTCTACTTTCAAGCCCATAGGAAGAGAAAAAGCAGCACAGTGAAATTAGCTTCTCACATGCGGGGGTGTGTCACCCACAAATGAGATTTAAAGCTAGACCCTATGAGAATGAGCATGAGATTCGTCGAACTATGTGATGTGAAAATCACATTTTCAAGGGTGACATCAATAGTCAGGTGCCCTCGTGGGCGACTCAATAATTGCTCCAATATTTTTTATTTATTTTTTATAAAGATGAAAGAAGAGGAAGCATAACAGAACATAGAGAAAGGAAGCACCCCTTTTATCTATTTATAGACACTCTTGATTACTCAATTGCTTCCGCAACAATAGCACCAGTAAGCTACAGCAATGGCTTCCGAGAAAGTCGAGACTGTTATTGCTGGAAACTACGTGGAAATGGAGAGAGAAGAAGGGGATTCCAAGTCTACTAAGAGCAAATTCTCAAAGTTCTTTTGGCATGGTGGTTCAGTATGTGATGCTTGGTTCAGCTGTGCTTCGAATCAGGCAATATATTCAAGAATGCTCTCTGGTTTCATTGTCATCATGGAAGATATGTATAAATAAACCCATCAATATACATATGCTGATATATGTCTTTTAATGGATTGTAGGTTGCACAAGTGCTTCTCACATTGCCTTACTCGTTTTCACAACTTGGCTTGTTATCTGGAATTTTGTTTCAACTGTTTTATGGCTTGCTGGGAAGCTGGACTGCTTACCTTATAAGTGTTCTTTATGTTGAGTATAGAACTAGAAAAGAGAGGGAAAAGGTTGATTTCAGGAATCATGTAATTCAGGTAATATATTTTATACCCTATATATGATTAATTACAAATTAGTATCTTAATTAGCCTTGGAAAGATACTAGCTGAAAAGTCTTGTTGGAGAACCTTCAAGTATTCGTATTCGTCTTCGTCTTCTTCTTCTTCTTCTTCTTCTTTAACTTAATTGTATTGTTTGCAGTGGTTTGAAGTTCTTGATGGGCTGCTGGGAAAACACTGGAGGAATGTCGGCCTCTTTTTCAACTGCACTTTTCTTTTATTCGGGTCTGTCATTCAGTTAATTGCCTGTGCGAGGTATCATTACATATTCATCAGTCATGATGTTAACCTTTTTCTCCTTTCCTATTTGGTTGAAGTGATTTCGTCATAACTAACCTTCACTACTGCTCTAATTTCTTCGCTAATTCGCAGCAATATCTACTACATAAACGACAGCCTAGACAAGAGAACATGGACCTACATCTTTGGTGCATGCTGCGCGACAACTGTCTTTATTCCTTCATTCCACAACTATAGAATTTGGTCATTCCTAGGCCTTATGATGACTTCTTATACGGCATGGTATCTGACAATTGCTTCCCTAATCCACGGACAGGTAGACTGCATGTTTTATCTTAGATAAGAGGCATAAAATTCAGCTGAAAAGTCCATTTTGGCGTAATATCCTTTCCATAATCCATTTAACATTGACTTCTCTCTTTTTTTGAAGATTGAAGGAGTGAAACACTCAGGTCCAACCACAATGGTTCTGTACTTTACTGGGGCTACCAACATTCTTTATACCTTTGGTGGGCATGCTGTCACAGTGTGAGTGATGATCAATACACACACACACACACACACACACACATATCCATGCATACCCATAATTAAAGGAAAGAGTTTTCCTGGAAAGGGAACATCTTTTCTTGTAAGAGCTGGTAAGCAACTTTCTGACTACTTACTCTCCATTTGGTTTCCTGTAATTATAACCATAACACCATCATTTTATACATAATACATGCTCCATATGTCTGCGCGCACGCTTGTGTGTGCCTGGCATATGCACAATTGTATCAAAAAATTAAATTTGGATTGTTAATGTAGGGAAATTATGCATGCAATGTGGAAGCCACAAAAGTTCAAGCTCATATACTTGATAGCAACACTTTATGTGTTAACCTTGACGCTGCCATCAGCTTCTGCTGTTTACTGGGCATTTGGGGACTTGCTGCTTACTCATTCTAATGCTCTCTCTTTGCTACCAAGGAATGGATATAGAGATACTGCTGTCGTACTCATGCTCATTCATCAGGTTAACTAATTGCCACTTAATTCCATGGGCCTAAAAAGTCTTTTTTTTAAAAAATAAAATAAAAATAAAGTTACCATATATTCAATTCCTTCAAGGTTTTGATTTTATTTTTTTGGCAGTTCATAACATTTGGGTTTGCATGCACCCCACTGTACTTTGTCTGGGAGAAATTCATTGGGATTCATCACACAAAGAGCGTGTTCAAGAGAGCTCTGGCTAGACTTCCTGTGGTGATACCAATTTGGTTCCTGGCTATCATCTTCCCTTTCTTTGGACCTATCAACTCTACTGTTGGCTCTCTTCTAGTCAGCTTCACTGTTTACATAATTCCCTCATTAGCACACATGGTCACTTTCTCTTCTGCTTCGGCTCGAGAGGTTAGACATCTTAAAAATCTCTCAATTCATTCACATTAATACGCAGTGCATTTTTATTCTCATTAGAGAAATCAAGTTACTGATAATTTTTTTGTTTGGTTTTTCCACAGAATGCTGTGGAGAGACCACCGCCATTTCTTGGAGGGTGGGTGGGCTCGTATTGCGTGAACTTTTTTGTGGTGGTATGGGTTTTTGTCGTGGGATTTGGATTTGGAGGATGGGCAAGCATGCTCAACTTTATACGTCAGATTGATTCATTTGGTCTCTTCACCAAGTGCTACCAGTGTCCTCCTCACAAGGCTTGATTATTAGATTCCCCTACTTTCAGAAAAGAAAGTTGACGAAATATTAAGATACTTACGCAAGTGTGTAAAGAGAGATTGGCATTTGCAACTCCCCCCCCCCCCCCCCCCTCTCCCTTTCTTTGTAAGGGCTATATATGGTTGTTGGTTCTTGAAAAGGTGTGATGGCAATCATGGCCACCCCCCTCATACAGATGTAACTTGTGTGTTATGAATCTTTGCCTTTTTTATGAATGCAAACTCCCTTGGTTTTTGTGGGATACACACTATCTCTATTTCTATACATGTTAGTTAGTTATCATTTGAAAATTAGTTAAATCTGAGTGCATTATTACAAGAAGCAGAACTAATTTAGGTTTGAGAATATTCCAAGTAAAAAGCTACCAGATTGAGTTTTGCTGGTGACATTTTACATGTTCTGAGTTAAAACTTGAAGTTACTGATTTCCTCCTAAGGTCGAGTTAATTAACATATAACTACATATATTACTACTAGAAAGTTGTTGGCAAATTGCAACTAATCTGCATAAAATATTCCGTTGGTATTGACCAATGATAATAGCAATGTGTAATTTTTATTCTGAAATTACCAATAGAATTCCTGATGGATTTAATAATAAAATAAAAATAATAAATTAAAGAATCAATAAATATTATATCAGCAATATAACACATTACTAATTATATTCCAATGAAATGGTCGATGTAATCATTACATTGCCATTTTCCATTCAAATTTCGTTGTTAACTTTAAAAGTGTTATAATCAACAACAACCCCTCTTTTCTTTTTCTTCTTTTTTTATTTCATAGCAGAAACAACAACCCATCATCATCTTATTTTATCACAAATCTGGCTCTTATCCTCACAAATACAGCTAACCTAACACTCAATAGTGTTAACATCCCTATTTTGGTTAAATTGTTTTCTGAAGATTCGCTCCACCAAGTAAGCAAACCTACCCTTTTTTTTCATACAACCCATTTATGTTTTATGTTAATTTATTGATTTGTTTGTAGTATTTGTATTTTTTATATATATTTAAGTGTTTTACAACTTTTTCGTAGAGAATCTTGTTGTATTAATGTATGATTTGCATGTTAAGGTTTGTCTAGAATTTAGGAGAAATTGAATTTGTTTGTAATATGATGAAATTGAGTTTAATTTTGTAACTTAGGTGTCTTATAATGAAAGAAATGATGAGTTATTTAATGAATATTAATCACATTTTGTTAATTTTATTGTTAAGTTGAAAATTTAAAAAAATTTGGAGAAAAATGATTTTTTTTTGGAATTTATAATAATTAAAAGGTATTAATTTAATTATATTGAATAATTTTAAATTGAACAAATAATAGATTATTAGTTAGACCCCAATTATTTGTTGTTAATATGATTTTTTAGTTTATATTTTCATGCAACATTGATTTTGTGTAAAAATGATACATAGTTGTTGAATTGTGAATTTATTTGTAACAAAAAATTTGGTTTTGAATTGATGGTTACATTATTAATAAATATTGTCATCAATATTCTATATAGGCTTTATAAGTAATGGATTGTTTTTTGATGTATCGAGATTCACCCAAAGAGTTGTAAAAGCAAGATTATCTTCAAGGAGTTGAGGCTTTTATTAATTTTATACTTTTTAATTCGAAGAATATAGTGGAGGATAAAGTAGATGTCTATGTGTGAAGTATAAAAATCAAAAGGTTCCACCGAAAAGATATAATGATGATGCATTTTTGTTTAAAAAAATATTTGTAGAAAATACTTGTATTGGTGTGTGCATATAAAGAATCTTATGACTATGTTAAAAAGAATGGTTGGCTCGACTTTTAGTTCTTGCAACATTCATGAGTTTGTGGATAATAATAGTAATCCATATATGAGTATAGTGATGAATGCAATGAGAATAAATCAGGGTTTTTTAGGTGAAGGTTTATGTAGCATCTCTTTAGATGAAGAACGTATGTAAATACAACTAGGTTTTTTAAACTTTTAAAAGATCTTAATGAACCATTATGGGATATATGCATAACTCACAACAAATTTTTTACTATTACACAAGTGTTTACCATCAAATCAAATTATGGATCGAGTAAGGACAATTATGATAACATCATTGAATGAGAAAAAAAATATGTTATTTGAAAGAGAACTTCTATGCTATAAAATCCACAATGAGACTTTATGGTCTAAGATATCAAAAAATAAATATGTGTCTAAACTTTTGCATTTTGTACTATGGTGAATATATAAATTTTATTGAGTGTAAAACCTGTCAGCATGTTCAATAGAAATCAATACTGATAGAGGAAGGATTTTTGTCGCATATAAAAAACTGAGATACTTTTCAATCACTCCTAAACTGTAAATGTTACTTATGTCTTTAAATACTACCAATCACATGACATAACATCATTTACATGATGAGGTGGATGAAGTCATGGTGTACCTTTTCATTGGTGAAGCCTAAAAGTAGTTTGTTGGGTTGTGTACAAATGGATTCAATCCATTTGGGTCTTTTATTTCATCCTATTCTTGTTGGCCGATAATACTAACAATTTATAACTTGCCTCGGGGATGTGTATAAGGCTGGAATTCATGTTCTTATCTACGATCATACCTTATCGTTATAGTCTAGGTAGGGATATGAATGTTTATCTTCAACCGTTGATTAATGAGTTGAGTCAGTTATGATCATTTAGGGCTTTGACGTATGATGTTGGAAAGAAATACATTTTTTTAAATGAAAACAACTTTAATGTAGACTGCAAATGGAAAATTAGCTTGTCCATATTATATAAAAAATAATAAGGCATTTACCTTAATGAATAATGATAAAACTTCTTTTTTTGATTGCCACCAGAGATTCTTGTCAAGTCATTATTGATACAAAAACAACAAAAAAGACTTATTGAAAGGTAAAATTAAAAGGGATGTTGCACCGTTAGTACTATTAGGTGAAGAATTGTATGATTTAATTCATAGTATGAGGGCATTATGTTTGATTTTAGTTTTGGAAAGCATAATTTTTCTGGTTCTGGTGTGACCTATAATTGGATAAAACAAAGTATTTTTTTAGAAGCTTCCTTATTAAAATATTAATGTAGAAAAGGATATGAGATGCACTAACATAGATTAATAACTTTTTAGAGATATTTGTTCGATCAAGTTGCATACTCAACACATGGAGCAACTTAAAATGAACATCACAGAGATAATTTACAAACTTGAAATGATATTCCCTCTTTCTTTCTTCAACTCAATGGATTATCTATTTATTTATTTAACATACGTGGTAAAAACCAAAGGTCATGTGCAATACAAATATATGTATCTATTCGAGAGGTTAGAGACCACTTACGTGCTAAGTAATTGTCAATTGCCTTTTATAAAACATTTAGTTATTCATCTCTAATTATTTACATACAAATACTTGTTCAACCTTAATTTTTTTTTAAAAAAAAAAGCATGTTGAGACTTTACTTAGCATGTAAGTATTAATAAAGAGATTTCAACTTTTATATGCGAAGTTTATATTAATAAAGAGATTTCAACATTTACCTTATATTATTTTTAGCCTTATTTAAAAATAAGAATCAATTGTATTTCAAGACATGATGATGTTAGTGAACTACCTTTAAGTGAGGATTCATTAATATTTTGCCATCTTGGATGACCATTATTGAAGAATGTAGTTAGGGGATATTTGATAGACATCTAATTCAGATAAGCATTTAATTATGTGATATTTAACTACAATGAATTGAGTTCTTTTGTTCGGTAAGTCAATTTTATAATTATATAATTTTAAATCATTTTATGTTATATTCTCATATAGACTCAATTCAATAACTCTCTTATGGGCAACATCATTAATTATTGTTCTCTCAAAATCCAAATGCTAATGAAACTTAAATTTTTTGATTATAAAATGAATAATTTACCACATGATTTAAAACATGTGTAAATATTTAATAATTCATAACTCTTAAGAATATATTTACTTAGGTTTTTTCTTTTATCGTTAATAGTTGTTAACTTGAACTAGGTTTTCAACACGAGAGGCAATCTGGTAGATTCAAATTCCTATTTTTAAGTCCTGAAAGAAAGCTCTAGTATTATAATAAGTATTTCATTAATAGATTTTTCGTTAATGAATGTCTTTCATACTGAAGAGTATAGAGAGGGTAGAAAGACTTATAATAGTGAGGTCTGTGTAAAGGATTCAACTTTTAATAAGTTTGAAGTTGATTATTATAGCAAGTTATAAAATGTTATTTAATTGTGATATCAAAGTTCGTAAGATATATTGGTTTACCATTATAAGGATTTACTCTAATTTCTTTATCGGTATCATACCAATACCATTTGAAGATTAAGGTACCACACATGCTTTCTTGCCAAAAACATATAGTAATAGTGCCTTGCATGAATTAAATGATTTTGATAGATGAACACAACCTCAATCTCTTAAAACTAATCAAAATAAGATAATTATTTTCAATTTATTAAAGACATTAAAATTATTATTAGCATATGTTTTTCACATCACCAATAAAATAATATGGTATTGATCTAGTATTTGACGACTTGTTTGAATTTTATGCTTTACAAACATGTCTTTATTTAATTTTTTTAGTATTGTTAAATGGTGTAAACATGTTGTGCATGATAAATAGTTGATGATTGTGGTTTCAGTGGTATGCTTGAGGCAACATGTGATGTTGGATTGTATGAGTTGTTGCGTTTGGATTTTTGTTGCTATTTACAAGTAATTTAAAGCATGATGAAATTTTAGGTAGAGTCCCTGTGCAAGAGAAACTCTACCAAAATTTTATTACTTTAATAAAAATAAATATCTCATATGATGGATATCCATGATTTATACTCTTGTTGAATTGGTTAGTTATATTCTCAAGATGGTAGAAAAGCTTCCAAGTTTAAAAAGAGTGCTACTACTTCATCAGACATTAGTGTCAGTAAAGCTACTGTGTATTTAGGTGTCGATCATAAAGAGATTTAGGTGTCGATCATAAAGAGAAATCTATTAAGCCTGTTATCGATTAAGGCTCATCCAATACAAATCATAGAGCTAGAATCTCATCTTTCAAAGACTTTATGTATGTCAAGATTATTATTGAATGGAAGGCTGACCTCAACATGTAAGTCATTTTTTTCTTGTTATTAAAGATTGTATTAAGTTATTTAATTTTGTTCATTAATGAAAATAAAAATAAAAATATCTTTAATGAAATGATTTTCAGGTTTACAAATAGTGAAACTTATTGAATGATTAAATTGACAATGAGATATACGATGAAAGAACCATTGTTTCAATAGAGTCAACTCCATGATCATATTGAATGGATGGGTATGGTTAAGAAAATTTTAAGTTAGAAGATAAATAATTCATACTTTTAGTTAATATATAGTTTTGTAAATCTTAAAACTAATTAGTTTACAAAATTGATAATAAAGAAAAATTTTACTGGGATGCAAAAAAGGAGGGGGTGGCTAGGAAAGTGTGAAAAAATCACAGTGCGATTCGGTAAGTTGTAACTTGTCAAATTTATACTTTATTTGAATTGAAATCTTTCAATTTATCAACAACTGAGCCAAAATGTTTGTTGTAAGTAATTTTTGAAAAATTATAATAGGCTTGACCTTTTTCTTATTGGATTTTTGACTTGGATTATGGAATTTTAATTTTTTTATAAAGAAGCATATAACACTGACATACGTATGAAACATAAATAGGACACTTCAACCTATCTGAAATAAGATCCTTAGTTTTGGTTAGAGGTTGGAGCTACTGGTGAACCCGATAAGAATCCAGTTTACGATATGTTTATGATTACAACCCGAGACATGAGGGTGGATTGTAGTTTTATTTTATTTTATTTTAGGCACCCTATAATTTGGTCCCAGCCAGCCATCATCGATCGTTCAAGAGATGGTATGAGAATAAGTAAATGAATGATTGTTTGTTATGAAGGCTGATATGGAGGTAAAATAAAAAGAACAAAGTAGGAAAAAAGGGAAGCAAATATAGGCATACCTTTCAACATATTATCCTTCCACTCTTGGACCTCTCGGTTTATGATTTTTTATCCCTTTCCCCTTCTATCTCCAACTCCATTTTGTTAGGACCTTTTTTTTTATTGTAATTAAGATATTTGTATTAATTATTAAATTAATATTATAAAACTTTATTGTTCAAATTTGTTGTTGTGATTTTAGATTTTTTTTTAAAAAAATGCAATTAAGGTTATAATAAATGAACGCGAAAAAAAGTTCTTTGAAGTATCCATTGAATTACCGACAAATATAAAAGGTTTTTGAAAGTACCTTTCCATGTTTACCACCTGTTAACATATGATCTTATAACACTTTACAAAAACTAATCACTAACCAAATAAATAAAGAATGCAGAAAACTTAAATGCACAAGGTATTTGGTTATGAAGGAAAAACCTTTTGTAGAACTCTTCACAAGATTAAAAAAACCCTCCCGGGTAGATAATTTTTTCACTAGTTTAAAAGATTACGAAAGGAGTATCTTTGAACACAACCCTTTGTGTCTATACTACCTTACTTGATGAGTAGTAAATCATATTATGTCTCTTACCATAATAGCTTCGCAGTACATCTGACAATCTTTAAACCGTTATCATCCTAATTGGAACTTCCAGTTTGTAACAGTTCACACAGGAACTCTTTCTAGGAGTCTGCAAGCTCTCTAACTCTTCAAGGACCGATTCTCCTCGAGAATTTCCTACACACTCCTCGTGTGCCAAGAGTATATGTTGCGGAACTTTGTACAAACTCCTTAGCTAGTTGGAACACTTGCTTCAATATAATTAATGCTTTTAGGTTTTAAAACTCTCCTATAAAGCACGCATTTCTTTAGACTTAACATTCCTTATGTACATGTCTTATATGATAAGGATAAGGATAATCTTTAAGTTTTCTAGTCTTTCATGTTGGTAATAGACTACTCATGTGTTTTACAAAAACACTGATAAAGTTATCTTCAAATAACCTTTTTTACTCTATCTGAATTTATCTCTTAAATAATTTAAACTAATAAGATAATTACGGAGAAGATAATACTAACTAATTTAGATAAACTTCTATCCTAAATAAATTATCTTTTTACCAACCATAAAAAGATCTTCACTAATCTAAGTCAACAAAATAACATTTATAATTTTGTTGGTGAGTCTGTTAGAAATGCCCAAACTAATTTCATTAGAGAGTCACAAAATAGTTTTTTCAGTTTCTGGACTTGCTGATAGAATCCTTAATAGATATTATATTAGTAATTTCATCGGTGATGTCGTTAGTGATATTCAGCTCATGGCCGATGATATCACGGACATAATAATCTGTCAGTTTAATAATTACAGATGATTTTTTTAAAGGATATAAAAGCATGTCGTTATTTTTTGACGCGAAAAGCTCATTAGCAATCCTTTTAGTATAATAAATTACCGATAAAATTATCAATGGACATGAAATCCTCGACAAGAATTTCAATTAGTAATTTTATTGATAATTAAAATACCGATAAATGTCAAGTATAAATGCAGTTAGAATATTCTGTAGACGTTTAAGAACTTTCAAGTTGTGATTATTCTCATCGACTCAAGTGCTAACGAAAGCTATGATAGGTAGTACACTATCAATTGAGATAAATATACCCCCCACTAACTGTACCAAAATATCAAAAGAAATGGCGCGTGTGCTAATCTTCCAAGCATTTATATATCCAAGTCATTTTCAAAGGATGGTTAGGGTGAGATGTTGACAAAGATTTGGTCCACAAAGACCAAATGAAAAGTGCCATGGAGAATGGCTAGTGATGTGAAGGCGTTACTTAGCAAGATCACAAGATCACTCTTGCACAAATTGCATGCTTGGTTAGGTCGATTTCTTTTCTGCAGTAGAAGTAGCAGTCGTCTGTTTAGTGAAAAAGCTTGATGTGCTATTGGATGATCCTTGAATTGTCAAGAGCACCGTATGGTGAGGACCATTACAAGGTGTTGTGGTACAATAGACAGCTGCAAGCATCGGCCTCAAAGTCTGGAATTAATGACTATGTTCATGGACCCAACTGTGCATGGAAGGGCTTAATTTCATTACGTGCTTAATCAATTCAGTCATTCGATGTACCCTACACATTCCTACGGTGCTTTCACACAGCTAAACTTGGAAGTATGCATAATCTGATGTGGTCTGTTTGTACACTTCCTCGAGGACAAATGAAATGAACAAAACGATTTGGAAATTCATCAACCACTTAGTGATTGTTTGGAGTAGCTGAATGGAACACAAATTATTGGCAACAGCAAGAAAGCGAGGGAGACTGAAAACACAAGCAAGTAGCGCCATGTGATTGTGTGGATTTCTGGGCGATGCCGCTGCCCAAGTGAAGGCCTTGCTGTTTTGTGGGTCACATGTATCGTGAAAAGAGTTCAGGCCTGTGGACTTAGTGGGCTTACAACGACCATCAAGGCTAAAGTGACTTTGAATCTGACAAATAGAAGACGGTCACGACATGGAGAAAAAAGCTCCAAAAAGCAATCAATATTGATAACTACTCGACATCTACTAAAGCCATGCAACTCAAAAGCAAATGTCCCACTTCCCAGACCTAACCCAAAACCAATCCGTGGAAAATCAGCTACTTCTGCAAAAGTGATGGTATGGTGAGAGAAAGTGAAAGAGGGAGTGCCGCACTGCACTGCACCAATAAGAAAGCAAATAATTGGATATGGGAACTGTCATTCGATCGAAAATGCACTCAAAACTACCAGTTGGAGAGGTTAGTTCCTGACCAAAAGATATATCTGGTCAGATCATCAAGTGGCAAGTGAGGGGTGGGGTTATTATACATGATCAGTGCTTAAGGGGGGATCTTCAAATTTTATTAAGAACTTTCCAAGACAAGGACTGTCTGGTCACTGTCATGGAATGTTTGAATTATTTTTCTTCTTTTTTTCTTTCTCCAAGATCATTGAATCTGGCTATCTACAAAGAACTGCTTTTGACCAGCAACTGGGACTTTCCTAGATCAGCGGGGACCCTAATCTTCATGGGGTGGTCCCGGAGATCAGTGCTCCTTTTCTTTTTTCTTTTTCCCTTCAAAATTCAAATCAATGGGAGGCAACCGTAGCTTCTATGTACAAATCTGAAGCACTATCTTATAAAGAAACATCGCAACACGTTTTAGTTAATCTTTAATTGCTTTGCATTGATATGTTTTACTAGTAAATTCAGAAAAATATAAGATTAGGCCACTGCAATATAAATATACAAATCACGTTTTCTGTGATTTTGAAGTAAAAGAAGACAGAAGCTCTGAGAATCTGAGTTAATTCAATCCACAGGAGAAAGGATAGACGAACCTATCACTGTTATAATGATCAACAATGAAAACATATAAATCCCAACGTTGGATAAGTAGAACTTGCCAGCTTTGACAAGCTTAATGCGATGATTGTTACGTGAAGCAGAGATGAACAGAGAAAACAACATCATCTACAAAACAGCAACAATACAGCCATAGCCATAGGGACCTTAATTAATATCAAGTATATATAAATTAACCTTTTTTGTATGCATGCGTATTGTAAGGTTGCGGAACAAGAATCAAATCTCGATCAGGGCTCGTCCAAATCAAGTCTATATGTACTCTAACAGTGTAGATAAGGTGCACGTGTGTGGGTCCTCATAGTCACTTCAAACAGTCTGGCACACCTCATGTGTTGTGAATCGACTTGTATCGCCTTGGAGTTGGACTCTTTTGATTGTCACGAACACACAGCCACATTGCTACAAGTATATCACTTCGCCTCTTAAAGTGTTCCTATTTTAAAAATTAAGTGAAATCTAGAACTCAACCTAAAATTATCTAGGCAAGAACACAATATTGGATGCTACAACCGCGGAAAGCATTTTTTTCCATATCAGATCGCTGGCACAAGGATACCCAAGACACCATGAAGGGTGAACTACTTTTATGCCTGTTTTGGGGGATCTTACACAGTGATTTTTTAGCGAGGAGGCTGTAGAATCATTCATTTTGATACTTTTATGTGCCTTTGCGTTGGCATAAATCACTATCTGACCACGTATAAGGAAGTGACCTAACACACAAAATCTCTTTCAAATTCCCTGAAGACTGAAAACAGCAGATCTTCAAAGCCACCAACATGGCATTTCTGCATTCTCTCTGTTTCTCCAATGAAACTCTTGGGGTAAAAGAGATCAGAGAAAAGCTGAGCTAATGGGGTGGCGTTGCTGGTCAAAACCATTGGGGTCCATGGGATTTTCTCTTGATATTTTAAGGCCGCCCACTTCTAAAGCACGACTTGATATGCAATGGTTCTTCAGGAATTGTCCCCGTCAAAACTCTTTTTTTTTTTTCCCACAACGAAAACGGAAAAATCAGGCTTTACTTGAGTAAGTTAAGTAAACTTTTGCAAACTCATGATTTTGCATTGATTTTATAAGTTTTGATAGAGTATAAATATTACCTTAATTAACTCCCCTTTCACCCAAGTTAAACAAAAAAAAACCCTAGCCCACACCTTTCTCTCTCTGAACCAATATCTCTCTCTAATTGAGTTCTCTGAAGCTCACCGACTGATTACCAAGCTTCTTGATCCAAATCCAAGTACTTGAATCACGATACCCAAGGTCACTGACTCAACTTGGTTAGGTCAATAACTCAACTTGGTTCAATAAATCAATGTTGAAGACCATTAACTCGTGATTTTTTAGAAGAGAAAAGAAAAGAAACACTACAACATTTAACAGTTTTATCGACGGATCAAATGTAAGATTGTCACTTCGTCGGTAAATTTTTTACCAACAGAAAGCGTCTATCAGCATAGCGTTCATTGGTAATTCCATATTCTGTCGATAAAAAAAATTCTCGTTGGAAATACCGATAGAAATATTTTGTCGGTAATAATGACATATGAAGTATATATTTTTCAACTCTCGGTGAAATGTTGACGACATGTATTTGTCTGTATAAATGTCGGTGATTATGACATTTGTAGTAAATATTTTTCAACTCTCAGTAAAATACCGACAAAATGTTTCCGTCTGTGAAGACGTCGGTGATTGTGGCATTTCCAGTAAATATTTTTCAACTCTCTGTGAAATACGAACAGAAAAATTCTGTCTGGACATTCGTTGGTGATGTTTTTTTAAATTATTTAGAATAAATAATATAAAATTATATAAATTAATAGTAAAAAAACTAATTATGCAAATAAAATTGTATACAACATCAAAAATATAAAAATACAGTTGAATAATATTCATCCAAATATTCATTACAAATTTAATGTGTTTCCAAAAAAAATTAAATTAGAACAATGACGGAGCTAAAGGAGGAGGAGGAGGTGGTGGAGGCTGGTCGTTTCCGGGACCAAACGGCCAAAAAAAAGCTGCACATGTATCATCCATTTGTGATGTAATTTTCATGATTATTTGGCAGGGTTGTTCATAATTCGCCGAGAGTTGCTCGTATTTTTTGGTGAGATGGGTCGTATGTTGTTGCAAGGCCAAAAACTCCTTCGATTGGGTGCTCGATACTAATTGGGAGCTCTCAATGGTTGAGACACTACGAGCCGCTCGTAAGTTCTCGGTCGTAGGGTTGGAGAGTCCGTACACCCGATTTTTATCGGGTCCACCAGACGATCCTACCTCCATCCACAAATCCGGATCGAAATATGGATGGGTCGAGGGATCGTCATCATATCTCTCCCTCAACTGGCTATTATATGTCTCCTTAAAATGAAAAAAAAATATCATCATATTCAATTTAAGAAAAATAATAACTTACAAAATGAAATGGTTGAATGAACATATCACGAAGTGTTGAGCGCGGTTGTCAACGAACTGTTGCGGCCATATATCCCAGACATCAATATTGAACTGCAATATCCCCAAACTGTGAGCGTCATGTGAACCGCTCAGACATCACGTGCTCAATATATTGTGGCCATATATCCCCCGAGATGTATGGTGGCTTGAAATCCCTCCAAACTGCCACGTCTTTCCAGCCTTGTAGACTGTTATCTCTCGTGTATTTTTTTTGGCTTTTTTGTGCTTCATACCAAAAATCACGCAACCTACTTCCATAGTAACAAATTAGATTTTAAAACATAATTTTTTTAAAAAAAAAATATCGTATTATTTTCGATGTTACCTAGTTGCCGCGTGATTTTCCCACTCGAATTTGTGTTGTGCATAAATAATTTATTCAAAATAATAATTATAATTTATTTATAATAATAATTATAATTTATTAAAAATAAGCTAGAAATTAGAAATTAAAACCAACCTGAAATCTTCGAAACCATGCATCGATATAAGGTCTCCATTCAGGATGTCTGAAAACCTGACTCCATTGAAATAATAGAATATCCATCGATGATTTGAACGCCGATGATATTACTCGGGCAGCCTCAATGTTTGTGAACCTGAAAATAAATTAAATTAATGAAATATTGATTAGTTGTTCATAAATTATGTTATAATTAAAAAAACTAAAACCAAACCGAAACAAACTTTCATTGAAAGGTTGTCCTTTCAATGTGCCTTGTACTTGCGGGTGAATTGATTTCGTTGTGAAGGCACACTGCCTCTACGCTGTGAAACCGCGTTGAAAGAGGTAGCATCTTAAGTCGACACAAGTGTCTCTTCTTGATCGACACCTAAGGACATGTTATCCTCACTGCTAGAAGAACTAGTTGCGACCATATGTGAGCGACGAGCTGTTGATTTCGTTCTACGCATCTATATAATTTTATATAAATAATTACATAATTAAATTTGATTATTAAAAAAAAATCAGCAGCACCTCCCATATACTGGAGACTACCCAAAATTTTTCAAACCTACAAATATTGACAATAGCCACAACCAATTGACCCCATTCAAAAATCTTATATATAACCTAACATCTATACAAAAAACAATTAAAATCAATGGAAATAATTAAACAAATATCATGCAATAATAGAGTAAAATTGAGATAAAATAAATAAATTTATTCATATATATTCAATTACTAATTACAGGGTAAATTCAACAATAAGAATTAAAATTCAACAAAGTATTCAATTATTATGGCAATACAAACAATAAAATATATTGAACAAATTAAAAAAAAAACTACAGACTTTAGGAATGAAAAATGCTTACCTTAATAATGTGTTTATTTCAAGACTTTATCTACATTAAAAAAATACACCAAAACAAAAAACACAACAAAAATAACAATAACTAAAACAAAGAAAAAATATAAAAAATAAAATCATTAAGCAAGTTAAATGGAAATACATACTGTTTAATTTGCTGAAGATTGAACTAGAGATTAAAAGCAAGAAAACAAAAGTTGTGAAGCAAATGAGAGGAAAAAACGAAAACAAGAGAACTCTCAAACGAAGCAAAGGAAAAATGAACTGAATGGGTGATAGGTGGGATTTATATCGCAGTTTTACCGACGAACTATTTAAATAATATTATTTTTAATTATTCCGTCGGTAAATTTTCAAAAGTCCATCAGTAAATTTTGAATTTCGCACTAAAATTTTTAAATGACCCTTCAGGTTTTTCGCAGTCCATTGGTAAGTCTGTCGACCATTACACGCAGTCATAGATGCATTAATACCCGCCCTTTGGAATTCGCACAATTCATCGGTGAGTCTGTCGGTAATTGTGAACTGCAAAGACAAATACCGACAGACTGTCTTTGTCGATATAAATGTCGATGATTATGACATTTGCAATAAATATTTTGCAACTCTCAGTAAAATTCCGACGAACTGTATCCATCTATAGAGACATCGGTGATTGTGGCATTTTCAATAAATATTTTTCAACTTTTTGTAAAATGCCGACGGATACAGTAACTATCGGTATAGATGTCGGTGATTGTGGCATTTCCAGTAAATATTTTGCAACTCTCGATAAAATATCGACGGGCAGTTTCTGTCTGTAGAGACGTCAATGATCATGCATTGTACATGAAAGATTATGTTTGTATTGCCTAGTTATCTTCCTGCAAACACTTAAATTACAAACTGCCCGCACAAAACAATAAAAACAGTTAATAATTATAAAATAAGTATTTCATGTTACAAAACATCATCCATAATATTACATTACAAAAAAATGCTTTACACTTTCCTTAATTCTGATAGTTAGTCAGGATTTTCTTCTTATTCATCGTCAATTGAATCATCATCAGTTCCATCGCAATCTTCAATATGGATATCATCATCATCTTCATCAATATTTGCTTGTCCGTTAAAGCTCAGAACAACATTCAACTCCTCTGGGTCAACATCAACAAGTCAATCAAAGGAGTAACTCGATATGGTTCAACCAACTCTTTAACTTAAAAGACTTCATCTCGCATACATGTGTCTTCGTTCTCATCATGAACAACCTTGACATGACCTTTGGGTTTTCTTTTAAAACGAATAACCAATCAACTCTTGATTGGTCCTTTTTAAATGAAGGGGTGTATATATAATAAACTTGTTGACATTGCTTTGCAAAAATAAAGACATTGTTTACGTTGCAGAGTCTAGCTTTTGAGTTGATTTCGACTAGACCATAGTGAGGATCTACTCTGATTTCTTTGTCAGTGGTGTCATACCAATAGCATTTGAATAAAAACACTATGTTTTTGTTACTGTTTGTGTTAGTATTTGAAATTAAAGTTGGAATTGAAAGTAATAAGACAATACTATTTCAATTACTTTTTGTTGTGTCATCAATCTATCTATGTTTTGAACTATTTGGTGTATTGTTTTGGGGTTGGTCATGTTGTTCTAGGATTAAGGCAACACAAACACCTAAAAGGAGGTGAATTAGGTATGCAAGATAAAACTATAAATTAAAAACTTTTTACCTCATAACATTCAATTCTAAACATTCAACCACATATGGAAGCAATAAACAATATAAATATGATAATTAAATAGTGAGAGTTTGGAGAGATTGCACCAAGATTTATATAAGTTTGGTAAACTGCCACTTCTCTTCTTGAACTTCCATTCAAGAGTTTCACTATCACACACTAGTCTTCTTAATGAGCGAGACCAAACCATTACATGATCTTTTGTGGGTGCAATATCAAACCCAATCCTTTTACGGGTTAGGATCGAACTATTATCCCTAATATTTTTACAGGTTAAAAACTAGAAAACCTTTCACCAATACTTGTTGAAGAATAAGTATTAAACCACTCATAATTTTGACTCAAGAAGACTTTACCAAGTATTTAGAGTGTCACTCACACTTTGCATAATATACTCTTTTAGTAGAGTTAATTGAAATAACAATTCAACTCTTTAGGGGGATTTTATCAATTCACACCTAACCTTGTTTTTAGATGATTACAAGTGAAACAAAGGTATTATATATTGTTTTTGAGAGGGAATATGATTAGATTTTTTTTTCTTAGGAGTTCCACACTTGTTTTTGGCAAGTAAAAGGCTATTTATAAGCTTGTAAAAGAAACTAGCCGTTAGACGCAGTTTTCTGCCCATTGAAAAAATCGGTTAGACTGTTATGAAGAACCTCAAGATTTTTTGGAAGTTTTTCAAAAATGTACTAGCCATTTTGAGAAATGGCTAGACCAATTTAAGAAACAGTTTAATCATTTTGGCTACTACCTTACCGTTTCCAAAACAGTGAGACCGTTTTGGCTATTATCTAGATTTTATTCCATTTTTTATGTTTTGGTCTTTTCTTGATTTTCTTTGGTTTTTATGGGTTTTTTAGGTTGTATGAGTATTATAAGGTGTCGTAAACAAGTCTAGTGTCATTTGGCAAAATCTTGTTACAAATGTTTTATTAGTAAAGTCGATATCGTAATTTCTATATGATTTTTGATCTGGACCTTCGCAAATCCTTTCCTTGCTTGTTTGATGATTTATTGAATGTTGTAAACATGTCTATATCACTGCAAGGGTGTGTGCAACATGTATATATATATACATGGAATATTAACATATCCTTATTTAAATCATTTAAACATGGAATACATTATGATATTAATAATGTGATATGCATATATCAAAACTATATCAAAACAATGTTTTATTATATTCAATGTTTATATTATCATCAAAACATATAATTAATCATTATCATAGCCATAAGGCTAACAAGTCACAAATCAAAACGATTTGTGATTCATTCACCAAAAACTTTAAAGTTGGTAAGAACTTTATATAACTTTTCTTGTTTGTATAAATATACAGTTGGGCGACTCTTCTTTTTTTATTAACTTTTATGTCTCTTTTTTTCCTTTTGACACCCAAAAAAATAAATGACTTGGTGTTTGTAATGTAAAATATGAAAAATTGGTATTTGAACTATATATTTTAAGGTGTTTGAATTTTTATATTGCTTATTTCACTTTTGTCTTAATTGTGTTATACCGTTATTTTCTTGGCTAAAATTGTTTATATATTTAGTTAAAGAATTTCACATATGATTTTATGAGTTTATGATCATATTTTATGATTTAAGTTTACATTGCATGTTCTGTTTCATGTAAAAAAAATGTTTTTGACAACCTTGGTATTACTTATTGGCTGTTAGTCTACAACACCAATTAACCAATGAATCAACCCCCAGGGTTGTGAAACCTTGAGGGAAATAGTACTATGAGAAATAGAAACCCTAATGCCTTACAAGTGTCAAAACCACCATGATAATAAAGGTAAACAAAAAATACAGCAGAGATAAGGAGCAAGGAAAAGAAAAAAAAAGATGTTTAAAAAAAATCTAAAAAATCAACATATTTTTAGAACTAGTAATGTGTTGAGATAATGTAAATAAGCTATTGTACTTGGTGATAGCTAGCTAGAAATCACAAGCACATTTAAAACAAGTCTCATATTAGGTATTGAAGACTCTCTAATGCTTAAGTTAGAAAGACTGTAGGATAAATGAAGCCTTAAAAGTTGTTTAGGTGTTGTAGAAAATGTTGAACAAAACCACACCAACTTGTTAGGAGATAAGGATAGAAAAGGAAAAAATATTATGATACTTGATTTAACATCAATCATTTCGGTTTATAGAGTCTAATTATTGATGGTGCATTGTTGAGAAGAAAAGACTTTGTCATGTTAGTTATTTATTGGGATAAGTATGTCTAGTTATGATAAAAAAAATATAAGCATTAAATGATGAGTACCAATTATATAAAAGGTAGTAAATATTCTTTAGGTTGGGCATATTCCATTCAACCTTGGGTGTTCTTAGGATTAGTGTACTTGGATGCATGACCTTATTAGCTTGGAGGAGTCTCAAACCTATTATGGAGTTTAATGGTTTATAGGCTGGTTGGGTTAATTAGGCTTCTTAAAAGTTGTGCCTTCTTAACTAGGCTCATTGAAAGTCATGTTACCCCACCTAGATCTAATAAAGCTCTTATCTATGCAGTGTAATCGAGCCAAAATATGGTATATGGACTTGGATCTACACCTTAACATATTATCTTTTAGGTTTAGACCATACCTCATGCTTTATTTTCTAGGTATAAACAATGTCTTATGCTCTGTATCTTAGCCTAGTGTTTTAGGCATATATCATGGATCCATCGGTTGCCCTTGAAATCTTTATAGTGTAACCATATAAAGACTTTGTTCATTATTTTTCACATCTAGGTTTATGCGTGATTAGGCTTGTATGTCCAAGATATGATGTTTGTTTCTTTAATTGAGTTGTCATTTTGTTGTTTAAGTGTATTTATAAGTTCATTTATGACCGCGTTTGTGAGGAGTTCAAAAGTCAACATATGAGTGTGTGAAGATGAGCTTA
This sequence comes from Populus nigra, assembly GCF_951802175.1. Lineage (NCBI taxonomy): Eukaryota > Viridiplantae > Streptophyta > Magnoliopsida > Malpighiales > Salicaceae > Populus > Populus nigra. The sequence continues at coordinate 6,976,103 of NC_084856.1, read as the reverse complement.
AAGGTTTGGTGATCCTTAGAACTCACGTTGTTAGTTCTAATGTTACCATCTGTCTATGTAATAGGGCACATGAATAATATCTATATATTAATTCAGAGCAATTTTAAAAATTAACTCAACCAAGTCCTTAACATAATATGTATTAGTCTTTTATAGCTCTGATAAATATTCAATATTTAAGAGAGCATCAACTAGAGATATTTTAGAAACAATGCTTTGATGCAATAAGAATCTCATAATTATAACAACTTTATAATTTTCTTTGTAAAGTATTTTTGTCTCGTGAATTTTATCTTTACTATAGATTCATAAATCAAATATTAGATTCATTAATATTATATTATATGATTATTAAAGATACATTAAATCTTTATTAATAATAAATATGTATTTACATGAATATAATAATGTCACGTGTAATCATTGATTGACTACATGGCATATTAAACTAACAATTGCATGATCTCCCTAAGAAGAAACATGTTCAAAAAAGCCAACCCATTAGATCAAGGAACTATAGCCAGCATTTGCCATAAGGAAAATGGCAATATTTATTATTAATGACTGTCATTCAATTGCAACAAACAATCCATTATGAACTTATTAATCTATCATATTGATGATGACTAAGAGGGTGATCATGAAGGTTATGCTTTTAGAATGGATGGAGGATGTAAAAGAAAGAAAAAATGTATAGAAATTTGTTAGTTATAAAGTAGTTATTAATATTTGGTTTATGCTCAAAACTTTTATTAAAAGTTGATATCAAAAAATGAATTTATCAAGATTTATGTAGAATGATGGATGCATTGTTCAAGAAGAAAGTGTATTATGGAAGGATGGAAGGATAATAGAGGTGATTGTGAATATATAGTTAAGCAAAAGAAATGATATGATGTAAAGAAGATTTGTTAGTAATACATCAATCAATATGTGTGTATACGTTTTGTTTTTACAGGCTTTATTTTAAAAATTATGTTTCTAATGTGTTTTTCCAAAATATCAATTATGAAATATAAGTTAATCAAGATTTTTTCACTAATCAAAATGAAACATTTTATATTCAAATGACGTGTCATAAGATAAAAACTAGTTCATTGTCTTGTGCTTTACCGCAGGCCGGGCTAACTTTTTTTAAACCTAAAAAGGAATATTAAGAGTGTGGGGAATTATTTAGAAACATCATTAAACCCATGCAAGCAGGTAACTATTGAAACTTCTCAACTTGGCTCCTTGCCTAACATGAGTTTTCAATTAAACTACATCAGAGTTACCTGATATGAATAAGTTGATTTCATGGGTTCAAAGGTAACCTAATGAATGGTAAAAGTATGACTACGCTTATAAAAAAACTTCAAGATGAAAATATTTTTTAAGTATTGAGACAACGACATATTGAATAACCTCAGTCACGCCGCAACTCAATTCATGAACTCATTTGAGTTTAATAACATGGTTTTTAAAAAAATATTTAATTATATGATAAAAAATAAATGCTCACAATTTGAAGAATCAATCTTAAAATAGATGTTTGTTTGAGACTGTGATAACCCTATACGAAGCTAGAAAAAAAATCACTAGTGAAGTCTACTTCCCAGCCAATCCAACATTGAAAAATGAAATAATAATATAGTTTTTTTAATTATTATTGATATTAATTAAAAGACCAAATTCCCTATAAGATTATGAATAAGCCATTGAAGTCAAGCTTTAAGAGTGGAATTAAAAAAAAAAAAAAACTAGACCTAAGTTAAGTGTTGTTTCGCTTTTAAGGGTATTCTAGTAATTTAACTATGTAAAAAAAATATAAAAACAATAGTAGTAACCTCGATCAACTACGTAATCCCTGGCTTAAAATTGATAAACCAGTGCTAAATATGGTAATTTTCAATCGTGAAATGATAATTAAAAAGAAAAAACTATTACAAATATGCTAAATAAATCCATAAAGATGATCAAAGTGTCAAGCTAAGTGGAAGAATGAGATAAGGAATCTATATATATGTAGGTAAAAAACAATTTGGATTAATGAATCCAATCATAAAATTATGTTAGATAATGAAAATTAGGTAAAAATAATGGATAGATGACATTGATTATGTTTTAGTAAGAGACATGACTATTGAAAGAAAAAAAATCAATAAAATTACCATTGAGAATTAGACTAGCAATATCAAAGTATTTAGGCATAAAACAGTAGAAACAAGTATTGATGGCTAGGTAAATTACATCCAAACAACAAAAAAGAAAGTGAGTAATGGCATTATGGTAAATAAACTAAAACCTCATTCATTTCTTTCTCTTAAGGCCGACAACCAGCATAATAAAGAGAGAGGTTCTTCACATGTTAATTTCTTCTCCAAAACCATATTCATGTCCTTTCAAATGGTGAGATTGAGGGAAAAAATTTTGTGTAATCAATGAAGAAGAAGAAAACACAAAGGAATATAGAGACGATGAGGGATGGTTTTAAGAGTAGAGAGGAAGAGAGAGAAGCTAGAAGTGTGAAGGAAAAAGAAGGAGAAGAATAAGAGTTTGCTAATAAAACCACAAATTGAACTCAAACTTGCTTGTTAAGATGTCCTCTACTATTTATTTCATAGTTCTAATAGTTTTATAAGGAATAAATGAAAAGCCCTCAGATATGTTGATTCTAGGATTCTTGAGAAATGATGGAAAAAAATTGGTGTTTTTAAGTAAATGGGTTAAGTTAGCTTAGGAGAGATGTAAACTAGACATGATTATAAAATAACAAAAAAAAAAAGGAACTTTAGCATTTAAAGCTGGCCAAATTTAGGGGAAGAGGAGGAGTAGAAATTGGTTTAAACTTGTGAAGTTATGTCATGTGTATTAATGAAAAATTATGATATAATGAGTTTTTAGTTAAATGAGTTGGGTATTTGTAACATATGATGGAAGATGATAATTATAAAAGTTAGAAAGAACCTTGCTATATAATTATATTAACAACCAAATAGACATATGGGTTTGATTTTGGAAAAATGAATGAGATATAAAAAAATGAAACAGAATGAAGGAAGAAAATAGAAATTTTGCTAAGGTTAAGGCCGACCACATTTAGGGAGAAAAGGTTCTTTATTGTATATGATTTGACTAATTAAGTTTGTATGTTGTATTATCATTCATGATTAGGAATAATAGTTAAAATAAATTATGAATGTTGGTTGAATGAACAAAAAAAAAAGAGAAGAAAATTTAGTTAGTGTTGCTATTTTTTTGTAATTAGAGAAGTTTGGGAAAAAATTAATGTAAAAAGGCTTGGTATAAAGAAAAATCAATAAATGTGTGGTACCTTATATAAGAACAAGATAATGGCATGGTAAGGATTGTGAAAAATAACTAAAATGAAGTGGCAAAAAAAATGTTAGGTGGGTAAGGTTAATGAGAAAAATTGGTAATTATAAGATGTTAAGAACCAATGAAATTTTAAAGACATGAAATACGGAGTTATATATATATATATATATATATATATATATATATATATATATATATATATATATATATATATATATATTCTTTTATAGAAGCACATTTGTCAAGAGGACTAGATAAGTGCTCGACACCTTGTCCTTTTAAATTTAGTGCAACTTTATTTATAATTTTGAGATTTTTATATCATGTTATAGTCATGAAATGGAATGAGAATGATTGGATTGTGTTTCTGGAATGAAAGAATGAATTATGCCTTCAGGATAAGGAATGATATCAAATGAATTATGCCTTTATGACGGGATATTAGAATTCCAAGAATGGATTGTCTCCGGGGCAGGATAATAGAATTTCAAGAAAGGATTGCTTTTGGAGCAGGATAATATAATTTCAAAAATAAATTTCTTTCAAGGCGGGATAATAGGTGAAATATGAGAATTGTTGTAAGGGTCGCTCTCTTTTTTTTTTTTAATTAATTGATTGTTCGTGTAATGAATGTGAAGAAAATTATATCCATTATGTACAAACTGTTCATAACAAGAAAATACATTATATGAATATCGCATATAGGGCAGGAAAATATTATTAAGTGAAAACTTGCCATCGAGAAGGGAAAATAATATGAAAGGAATATGTTTTTATGACAAGAATATTAATGTGTGAGATTTGAATAGACAATAATGGCAAATTCAATAAGTAAGATTTGAATTAACTGTAACGGAAAAATTAATAAATGAAATTCAAATTGACCGCAACAACGCAACGACAGGATTAATGTATGGAAATTAAATCAACCGTGAAGATGGGATATCTGTGTAAAACTTTATATTGGTTGCAACAACAGGCCTAATATGCAAAATTTTAAATGGATCATAATGGCATGGTTATTATGCTTTGCACTCTGAATTATAAGTATATTAAATTAAGGGAGGAATATGAATGGTGCAAAATAAAAACTATGAATTGTCGAGATGAGTCGATTAGTGTATGAATAATGAATAGTATAAGTTATAAATATGGGGTTAATTAATGAAGGTTGATTAATACAAATTAAGGCCCCAAATATTGAAATGGATCGTTGAATATGGCTGACTTAAATTATGAGTTATGGATATGGAATTTTCGAGGGATATATATTAATTAAATGAGCACTTAAGACTGTTGAAATAGAATCATAAGATGTCAAGATGAAAAAGAGTAAATAAACATAATTGTCGTAAAGCATGTACTATGAGTACCAAAATATATTGATGAATATATATGATGTAGAATATGAGTTTTGAATATGGAAATAAATCAAATGAACTCAAGAATATGACTAAAATATGAGATAAATAAATAATGAGTTTAATGAGTCCAGAAATATAACTAAAGCACAAGTCATAAGCATCTATTTGGATTAATAAATCCAAACTCATTAATAAGTTAAAATACATAGATTGGGTAGTGATATTGATCAATTTTAGTATAAAGTGTGATCATTGGATGAAATAAATTAACATGGTAGTGTATGCTTTGAAAAGTAAGATAAATATTATGAATAAATATGAGAAATTTTTTATTTTAAGTTTCTTAGAATGAAGAATGGTAAGGATATATTATATTTGTAATCTAAACGAGTTAATGTTGATGCAAGTATCAACAAGACTAACATGATGGGATAAGATTTAGGGGTTCCACCAGAGGATATAATGGCAGGAAAAGAAAAAGAAAATTTTATGTAAACAAAGAATAGCGTAAATACACTCATAAAAGGTTGTCCATATTTGAGATTGTCATTATAGTCATAGTTATATTTTGGTAACAATTTTGTACATGTATAGTTTTATATTGATGTGTTTGTTTATACAACTAAGAAAAAGTTATTGAAATAAATAAATGCAAATATACTTCTTGTGTGTGCTATTTATTATGGAATTTTGTAGGTACATTCTTTTTTACACTTTAATAATGATACCAAATGTTTACTTGCTTAGTTTTTTTTGTATTAAATGAACCTTTGTATTAGTTGATGATGTGATGTGGATACAAATTGATTATACCAAAGTATTGCAAAAATCTTTTGGAAGATGGATATTATGTAATTTTAGGGTTGCATCATAAATAAAAAATAATAATAATTTTTGGATAAAGATAAAAAAAATTATCACATTCTTTATGTTCAAGATATTATCAAAATAATAATTGTATAAAAGGTTCGAATGTCACAAACTAAAAAATAGTTAATTCATAGTAATTGAAGAAGGATGCGTGTAAAAGTTTTTGTATGACAAAATAGTAAACTATTTCAATCCATATTAATTGATCCAGACGAATCCTTTAAACCTGAGTTAATATTTCATATTCGCAACCCATGAAATCACAAACTTGGATTCAATTAAGAAATTTAATTCTCAACCAATTTAATGTTAAATAATGAAATTAAAAAAAAATCGCATTTTGAAAAACTAAAGCAAAACAAAAAAAAAGTAATAAAAAGAATAAGCATCAAATATAAAAAAGGAAAAAAAATGGAGGGTTAAATTGAGAAAAAAAATATTAAAAAACTATCTTAAATTAAAAAAAAAACAAAAATCAAAAGAGTAAGGACCAAATTTGACAGATTAATAAATTAAAAGATGATGAAATTAAAAACAAAATCAAATTTTAGAAATTAATTAAAAAACAAATTGGAATAAAAAAAAAGAAGGGATAAAATTAAAAAAAAAAAACAAACAAACAAACTTGAAGGGCTAATCTGCAAATTTAGAGAGCTAGGCATGAGTTTATAGGAGGAAAGAGAAAAGAAGAAAAAAAAAAAAAAGATCGTCAGCACTGCATCAAAGATCCGTTGACCACACGCACCACACAACGAGGAAATGAAAGTTGAGACAATTGAATAACACGGTAAAAGAATGGTTTGGACCACCATCGACAGTTGAACATGCCATTTGAAGGTAGTGAAGCAACTCACGCCTGCAACGCACACATTAATAATTATTTTTATTTTTTATGAATGAAAATACCACATTACCTCTAGTACAAAAAACAATTATTAAAAAAACACCATTGTGAATCAAAAAATAAACCTCTTTAGTCAAGCTTTTAAAATTTTGACATAATGAGTAAGGGGATCATTACACTATAAAAACAAAATTGCGATACCAAAAAGCTCTAAGACCATAATTAAATGTTGTTTTTCTTCCAAGAGAAGTAAAGCGATTTTACTGTAAAAATATGAAAAGATTAAGATGCCCAAGCAATTCTAGAATAAAAAATGAACAAAGCGAAAAAGATATTGTATCCTTAAAGATGGTTCTTCGTGTTATTCTTAGACGTAAAATTACAAATTCATTATTAAATCAAGGCATACATAACATAGGTTTTTTGTTTTTATAACTAGCAAGCCTCCCATACGTATTTCATTTTGTTTTGGATGGATGATATGAAGCTCATAGTCAAAAAAACGATTATACCTACTATCTGATAAACGACTTTCCATTCGTTCTATCGCAATGAATAAGGAATTCTGGCGTGAATTAGCTGTTCGTTGGCATGGTTCTAGTTTTTTGCCTCTTGGTAACTGTTCGTTATTTATTTTTCCATTTATGCCTCAGTTACCTCAATTGCAATTTCTCTATGTATTTACACAGATTAATAAAGAGGCTAAAAAAAGTACCAATTCCTTTTCTTTTCGCATATCAATGCTCTATGGCTACGCGATCCTCCTCAAACATTCTAAAGTTAACTTTGACGTATCCGCTCATTTACATGTAAATTGCATGCTGGATAAGTACATGTGAATCTACAAAGCTCAAATTACTCAAACTAGAGCAAAACAAGTGAAGATAAAAGTATGTAAAACCTTAGCATCTTGAAGACCTTGATATGAGGGAATTCTCTGAATATATGATCTCCAGGTTTTCTATGACAATAGAAAATCAAGTTGCCCCTGGTTAGACATGTAGAAGAACTGAACTGGCAACATGACGTGGCATAACCAGAAAGATTTCTGAAAAATCAACTCAGGACAGGAAGATCAGATACATATCCGTGAGAGCTAGAAGATTCATCACAGAGTAACTTAATCAATGAAAAGCAAGAACCATACAATTATAGCCAACGATCAACAAAAATACCCAGTGAGCCCAAAAGAGCCAAGGAGTTCTTTAATGGAGTGGAGATGACATGCTAGGCATGCTACTAACTTGGGGATTTCTTCAAAGATAACCAACCAGGACAGGCCTGCATGCTAAGTTGCTAACCATTAACCAAGGTTCCTCCCAAGAAAAATTATGGGGAGTGGAAGAAGAGAAATTAGGATCCGCCATACCCGTTACAGATCTATAAAACAACATCAAAACTTTGGAACATGCTGCTCATATGTCAATCCTTGCATGAATCGTCATTTAAAGAAACATCATCCTAGTGTTTCATACAAAGCATAATGCACATTTCATCCAAAGTCCAAACACTCAGATATCATAGAACTTGATATTTGTATATCAATAACACAACAAATCACCAAAAACAAAAAAGAAGGCAAAGAAACATAAGATTAGTAGCATTTTTTTTTTATTTGTCTTGGAGAAGATTTCATTAATAAGACACCAAGTGGCTATATAACTTATAATATAGATCTAACAAGATCATGCTCAATAGAAGAGCTTTCTAAATAATCGCCCAAAATAAAAGAGAAATGGCTTTCACAAATTGGCAGGACTGTTAAGTCCTGCCTTCTTAGAAACCAGCTGCCACTTAGAGAATTTAAAGGAAGTAAACTTTAGAACTTGCATGCAACATTAAATAGCAAGCCATCCTTCGCTGTTTGAGTTATTACTGTTGCAAGATGTTACAGCTCAGAAAGAATACATAAACCCCTTATCATTATGCATTTCTTTTGTAATAATTGCATCAGATCATTCTTTCTTTTTGTTTTCAATAATCAGTCATACAATTTTGTGAAAAGATAAAGACCACAGACAACAAAACTGTGGATATATATCATGGAGCCAAAACAGGAGATGGATAAGGCCACGCACAAGACCCTTCAAGGAGTGGCCGGTCTGGCCCCAAAGGATTCCAATCTTAACAAATACAATTTCAACCTTTCATAGGCTAACAAACTTCAGATAAGATTACAAGAATTCTAGCCATAGATTAAAGGGAATATATATATACACACCCATTCATATGAAATTCTTGGTATTAAGATAAATATTGCTATCTTATCCACATATAAAACTGAATGAAACCGAAAAATGCAAAAAAGCATGCCATCACTTTCAAATAGTGGCTAGCACATTCATGACCCAATCTTGATAATATCTATTCAGCTTTGAAATTAAAGTTTACTTAGACCTGAGCAACATTACCAAATTTACTAATATCATAACAATTTAAGTAAGTGTAGAAAAAATAATTAATCTCATATAAAACAGGTAAAATGTAATCAGTTTCATGTTAAACAATAACCGATGAAAAAGAAAAGGAAGTATATCTTATGCAAACAATCGCCAACAATAACAAATTATAATAAAAAATAAAAAACAATTAGAACAGAAAGCGATTCTGCTCCATCTTCTATGCTGGTTTGCATCCTTAAAAAAAAAAGGAGAGAAGCAATCACCAAACCTTGAAAATGCAACAATCCACAAAAGAATTATTAACAACCACCGCGCTCGTGTCATCATTAACTGAAACCACTCACATTCTCTCACTTGTTATCAGTATTAGGACAGTCTCTCGCAAAATGCCCTTCCTCTCCACAATTGTAGCATCCTCCACCTCTACCTCCACCACCACCACCACCAGCAGAATATCCTCTGCCTCCACCGCCAACATATATCCCACCACCACCGCTACCCTGATAACAATCCCTCGCTAAATGACCGGACCGTCCGCAATTAAAACAAGCACCACCGCCACCACCCCCTCCAGCGCCATATCCTCCGCCTCCATATCCTCCCCCACTTGAACGGCCGCCTCTTCCAAAACCGCCGCCGTCTCGTCCTCTTCCGCCGTAGTACCCCCTCCCGCCACCGCGGCCTCCACGAGGAGGACGGCGAGATCTGGACACGCCTACGACATCAACGGCCTTGCTGCGGCCGTCTTCACTTGAATCAACGGAGAACTCCACAGGCTGTCCGTCGGAGAGGGTACGGAAGCCGTCGGACTGGATCGAGGTCTGGTGGACAAACAGATCCTCGCCGCCGTCATCGGGAGCTATGAAGCCAAAACCTTTCTGTGCACTGAACCACTTGACGGTGCCAGTGGATCTCTTGGTCTCAGCCATTGAAATGAGCTTCTAGAAGAACCTAGAAGGTTCTGGAGTTGGTTTCAGTTTGTCAATGGCTTAACGCAGTGTTTGCGTGAGTGTGGTCTGGCGTGTGTGCCTGGTGTTAATGAGTGTCAGAGTTCAGGGAGGTTTTGAGTTTGTTAGGCGGGGGACCAGTGGATGAGAGATCGGATGGTGTGGAGTGGATTAGATTGGTATCGTACGGTTGTTAAGGATTTAGCGGTTTATCCCATTTATGTTTGACTACTCATATCAGGGTCATTTATTTCTATCCGTTTGTGCCTGTTTCTGTTTGCGTGTAGTGAAACATCAAAAATAGCCCCCAATTATATACAGAGAGTCGATTTTGATTCAAGTATCAATTTTTTTTAATTAAATGTATTGTTTTCCTATGTCTTCTTGTTGTTTTGAAACTAATAGAATTATTTGAAAGTAACATTTGGTATATACATAATTTCACTTTCAAATTCTAAAATATATCATGCAAATGCTTTGTTTAAACCCTCACATAAGCCTTTAAAGGTAGAATGCAACTTATCTCTCTTTTTTTACCCAAACAAGCCTTTAAAAAAGATAAATCTTGCTTAAAATAAGCTCAAATAAAATCAAATAATTCGATGATAAATAGCATGCACTGGATCCTTGGCACATGCTAAACCACGAGCCAGATTATTTTTTTTAAATGTAAGAAAAAAATATGAGGTCATCAAAGACATGTTTTCTAAAACTAAAGCAAAAGAGTAATGAATACAAAACCCGATGTATTTAAATGAAACATTTTTTAGCTATTAAGTTAGTGACATATTAGACGATATATTTTTTAAAAAAATATTAAGATGGCGATATATTATATTGATTTAAACCAACCTCGGCTAACCTGCAAAACTTGCAACTTGAATAATGAGATAATGATAGCCTTATGAAAAGCAAATCGAGGCAAACTATAAAGCCCTTGTTATCGCAAAGAAATATTATTTGGTTGATGTTGCATATCTAAATAGGTATAAATATTTAAATCTATATAAATGTGAAAGATATCACTAGCAATGTTTTCAGCATTGAGAGTAATTAAGAAGTTAGGAAGAAGTATTTAATTGTGCAAACTCATCACTATACAATGTGATAGAACTGAAGTGTGGAAAAGTAGATGGAGATTTTTACAAAATACACTTGTGTATTTGTACAAAATGCAAGTTCAGATTGTAATCACATCAATGACACTACATCACTACATTAGAAAAGAAGTGCAAATAGTATTTGTAGAATTTGATCGTCATCTTAATTTTATTCTCGATGATTTTTTAGCCGGTGTCGTTCCATTATCAAATATCCATGGATACCAAAGACCTTCTCGAATAAATTATATACATAATAGAATTGTAAATAGTTTAATAGGCCAATAAAAATATGAATTTAATAAAGGATTGTTCTTTTTATAATGTATTAATAATTCAATGCAAAATAATATAATTTAAAACTATAAACTTACTTGATATTATTAGTTGTCATTTTATTATCAAAATCACTTTTAAAAACAGTTTTAACTAAATACCTTTGAATTACTTTTTATTCAACAATAATTTCAACTATAGTTTTAACCAGAAATGTATTCTATCCAACTAACTACAACTAATAATGACTTTTCTAAATTTTTTTTTAAAACCATAACAATAAAAACTATCATAATATTAAAATTTAAATATATATTTTCACGTTACAAAAATTCATGCCACAAGTGAATAATTCAATAATGGTTAAAGAGAAAACTATGTTTTTCCCTAAATTTATATATCAATATTTTAAAATATTTTTAGTTTTCAAAAAGTTCGCTAATACTAAGATCGTCTTTTTAGCTATTCCTTTTTAGGTTCTTCATTATTCTTTGGAGATGTCACCACACAATGTAGGAATTGATGTGATAAAATGAGTTTTTTAAATTAAAAAAAAAAAAAGAAGGAAAAAAGAGCTTTGCAAGCTATTTAAATGATTGGGGGAACACATCGGAACCTCTTAAAACCAACCACATAGATTAGAGTATAGAAGTTCAGACTACAAGGATGGAGTTGGAACATTCTTGAATCTACAAGGTTAAAAAGGAAATTTTACCCGTGACTAAACCTTCTCAACGGGAAAGGCGCCAAATCATTGTTTTGGGCCGTGGAGCTAAAAACGACATGTCGTTAGATGGTTCCCTCTAATCTAATGCATCCACTTGGCAAAAACAGAGATGTTCTAGAGACTTCGACTTCTGTCCAGAACCTACCACTCTTTCTAATACCCCTCTCCCACGCCATGTGAATTCCTCATCCAATCTCCATCCCTGAAAAATCGAATCATGTTCTTCTCCCCCTGTCTTGTCTAACATTGTTGTTTGATTTTGTATTTCGGCAAAGAAATAATTAAAAAGAAATCTAGAATCATAGCTGGTGGTGAATCCTGATCGGTGGAGTGATGTCTGCGTACGAGAACGTGATAGGGGGGAGGCTGAAGCTGAAGGGTAAAGCACTGGACGTGAAAGCAGGTGGCATTATCAAGAAGAAGAAGAATCTCCGTTACAAGAAGCATCATTATCAAGATCAATCTGCAGCAGGTTTTTGTTTCATGTCTTCTTCTTCTTTACATTGATATTTGTTGGTAACTATGATGTTTTTCTTTTTTATTGGATACTCTCATGTAGACTATGCACGACGAATGATGAGTTAAATTAGGTGGTCTTTCTAGCAATTGGTAATGTTGGAATTGCGCCGCTATCTCCTAGTTATGAAGGCATTTCTGATTGGTAAAAGGCTTGAAGAAGGGCATTTGTTTTAAGGTGGAATTCGCTGAACTTTTGACTTGAGAAATGCAAGTTTGATTTTCAAAAGTTTAAAGAATAGCGAGTTGAAACAAGAGGATATATTCAAGAGTTGAAGGTGATGTGGGATGACTATTGCTCGATTTCATTGGGCAGCGGGGATTAGTATTCAGAACAACACTGTAGGATTTGAATGTAATGTGGCATGGTGGGAGCACTGATTATTTGACATTTATCTTCTAAACTCTCATGGATAAGATTTTTGGGTGTAAGAACACAGAGGGTTGAGTTCATGTTTGAGATGGACTGAGCCAGCTCCAAAATTGACAGGAGTCGAGGGAATAGCCTTTCGAGACATTCCCCGGTTTGGAGTTGCAGTATTATCTGAGTAATTGCTGGGAAATAATTATAAAAAATCTTTGCTGATCGGAAAATGGTTCAGTCCCGACTACATCTCCAATGTAATTTACAGACTAATTCCTTAGGGCTCATTTAATCTTCATGTGAGTAGATAATGAGATATATGTTTTCCATATTGATGCCCCACTTGCTGATCCATCCAGAGTTCACAATTGGATTTGCTGCCTGGTCTTCATAAAAAATCAGTGATGATAGAGCGAGGATGGAGAAAGAAAGCTAATTGCTTCCATTGCGAGTGCGTGGGAGCTGAGAGAAAGGGAAGCGAAGAGGGAGAGAGAATGGAAGGGGGGGTGTTACTATAGTTTTATGCAGTGACTGTCTATGATGTCATAATGCTTTCTACAGTTTCTTCATTAAATCATTCATTGTTTTCAGTTAATATTTCCTTGATTCATGAATTATTGGTTTTAACTAACAAAATGTCTTCATTTTAGAGGTTGTCAGATGGAAATACAGCATTAGCAACAGATCATGCTGGGGATATGAACGAGACAGACAAATGTGATGAACAAGGGCAGACTGCAAAGTATGATGATCATCTTACACCAGCTGAGAAGCGATATCTCCAGCAGTGGGAGAGAATCGATACCCAAAGGATGGTTAAGATGGCCAGCAAATCTCACCGTGATCGGATTCAGGAGTTCAATCAATATCTGGCTAACCTAAGCGAGCATTATGACATTCCTAAGGTGGGGCCTGGTTAGTTTGTTTCTCCAATTTGTCAGTCAGTTTTATACACTAGTTCAAAGGATTGAGAACAATGAGTTTTAAACGTTTAAAGCCATGCATATTGATTGAAAGCATGACATGTCTAGATTTGTATGTTTTAAGTTCATTGACAGTTTGGTCTCTGTGTATTTAAATTATGAATTCTGCAACTAAGTTTAATGGACAGATTTGATGTCTTACCAGTTGGATCTTTGCCTCTGTAGAACTCCCAAAAATTCTAGTAAACTGTGGATAATATTCCAACTAGTAAAAATAATTGAATGGTTTCCAAATTTCTTATCTATGGTGATTATACATGTAAGGTGTGTCTGGAATGAGACAAGTGATCTGCAGCGGTGATTGGGAATTCAGGCTTTCCGATATTCACTTAACAGGATCTAAGAGGATGTTCTAGTTCATCTAGCATTAGGAATTCTCCTTTTCAGTTATGTATTAATTATGTTTGTGGCTTAGACTTAGAGTATAGTCCCTTTAATGAATTTATCGATATATTTTTACTTCATGGTATGAAGAGATTTTTGCTTCATTTTTGCCCGTGGTACGAGCTTCTAGTCGAACGGCTCGAACCATGTAAATCAGGCTTGGAGTGGAATCACTTCTCTTCCGGTAGCAAACAAAGCCGTCAGCTGCCCAAACAAAGATATTAGATTATAACCGATCCGAGGCTAGAAAGCCCAGTAACATCATTGGAAAGAAGTGGTCTCCTTAACGGCTTTCGACCCCTACCTAGCTTTCCTTGGATCCGATTACCTAAAAATCATTAATTCATAAATTTAGAGAAAAAACTATAAAAAAAAACATTAATTTTTTTTAAAATAAAAAAAAGAGCAAAGGCTAGGTGTTGTTAGGTTTGGTAAGTCAAGCCAGCCTGCATGGTTTATTTTGTCAGGACTCATGCAATTGGATCTTTATTTATTTATTTTTTATCGTTTGCCATAAAGTTTTTTGAAAAAAAATTAAACGACATGTCATCTGATTTATCTAGATATCGGTCATTATGGTTGTCAGAAAATTAAGGTTTAAGTTTTTTTATTTAAAACCTTTTTTCAATCCATTTTTGACCAAAAACTCATATAAAATATCATACAAATCATGATAAACCTATCTATAGCCTTAAAAAAAATCCAAAAAACCACCTCAAAAATCAAAATCAACTCTAATCCAAAAATAATCACAAATTTGTTTTTTCACGAGCTTTAAAGGTAAAAAAAACACTTAATATGAACTCCCTTGTCAATTGAACAATTTGACACAAATATCTTTTGTTTTTGTTGTCTAAATTAGTGTTAGTAATACTTTTTTCTCTCTACTCGGAATTTAGTGATTTCTCTCTCTCCCCCCTCTCTCAACCAATGACCAAAAATAACAAAAATAAATTTTTTATACTAAAATTGAATTGAGAAAATATTAAGGTACTGAAATTATATAATTTACATGATTTTTAAAGTTCAAGGATTAAAGTGTATTTTTTTTGCGAAACTTATGGTATGTCATCTATGTTTAACATCTTTTTCATTTAGATCTCTTATTTCAATCCTATCTTTTCATAAAAAATCAAAATCAAGTGGTCTTTAATTAGAACTAAATCGCAAAAGAAATATTTAAGGATCGAATTGAAAAAACATAAAATTTTATACAGTCCATCCACTGTAATGTGTGAGAGAATAAACAGTGAAGTCTTACACAGTAAAAAACCACAACCACCACCACCACCACCATTATTATTATTATAACAAACATTACTACTACTATTATTTTTATCATCATCATCATTAAATTTTTTTGTATTATAATTATCATCATAAATAATAATATTATTTTCATTACTTTTTTTATTTTCATTACCATTATTACTATTACTATTATTATTTTTATATTACTATCACTATCATAATCCTCATCATCATTATTACTGTCATTATTATTATTATTGAAAAAATAAAAATCATGAACTTGATTTGAAGGGCATAGTTAAAAAATATCAAAACTTTAACAAAAAGACCAAGAAAAACAATAAAAAATCAAAAAAAGATAGACTATATTGAAATCACTATTATTATCATTGAAAAAACCAAAATCATGAACTTAATTTGAAAGCCATGAAAATTTTGTTAAAAGAGCAAAAGGACAAAAAACAAAAATAAAAGCAGAAGGACCGAATTGAAAATCATTATATATACAAATTTGGGTTAAATTGAAAACACATAAAACTTTAACAAAATGAAAAACGATAAAATTTTAAAAATAAAACTAATAGGACTGAATCTGAAATACCAATAACATAATGACCATAATGTATTTATTTAAAGGTAAAAAAAGGGTCACGGTCAATAAACTAGGAATACTTGGACTACATGCGCCACCAAGAATGAAAAAGGAGATGGCGGGAAATCAAACTATACGACAAAATCTTATTTTTTATCATTGAAAGACATCGCACACATCACTCAAAAGACATGACATCTCCCACTCACCGTGCACTCGTCAATAGCATTTCTAATTAAAAATATTATTTTAATAATAAATTACAACACTACCTCATGCAAACCAACAATTAAAAAAAAAACCAAAACACTCTAATACCCCCGACCCCAGTGTATTAAATATCTTGGATTTAATGGTACATTTGTAATTTAACTATATATAAGAAACTAAAAAAATACCTTTATACCCCTATTCAAAAAAATTGATTTTTTTTACTCTTGGAGGTACTTTTATATTTTACTATTCATAAAAAATATTGTATAGACAAAGGTATTCTCACACAAATCAATAATGATGAATGACCCGAATGAAAATACCATAATATCCCTTAATCAAAGACAAGCATATTTTTTTGCCAAGGTCATCGACGTGGAGTACTATTGTAGTGAATAATGAAGTGAGTTTATACCCACAATGATTTTTTAATGCATTTTAATATATTTTTTATACTTACCTAAACGTCCCCAATTTTCCAGAAAAAAAGAAAGACATATCATTCCATGAATTACCTAGGGATTTTTTTCCAAGAATTTCAAGGCAATTAATTAATTCAAACTATAATAATAATATTCAAACATTTAGTTTACCACAAATTCCAAACATTAATAAGTATAGCACTTAACCAGCTTACTTAATTTATACATTTAATATGTTCCAATTCACTCCTAGTTCAAAAGATAATTACATCATCCACACGACATCTCAAAATTTCATTTTCTTGATTGAATAAATTTAGATCATAGGACTCTCAATTTCTTTTTAATTTTTTTTTGTAATTTTCATTGCGTATAAATGTTTTAGAAAACCAATATTATGCAAATGTATAAGATTGTTTGTTGTGTAAAATTGTTTGATCCAGCATCTCTCTTTTACCCTCAGTTATATCCTGATTTTGCAGGGCATGGGGATATTAATATTAGTCTGGGTTGAGAAAACCTTCAAATTTGAAAAACTGAAGATTCTTTTTTTTTAATATATATATATATATATATATATATATATATATATATATATATATATATATATAATACTTTCTCTGTATTACTTACTGCACGCAATAATTCGAGGCCAATTCCAAGGTTTGATTCTCGGGCTGAATTTGAGTGAATTCAGCTCACTGCTTACCATGGGCAAAAGCCATGCTAGAGCCCATCTTGTGCATAGCTGGGGCCTGAACCGAGCCACTTTGTGAAAAAATGATGCATTCAGCTCAACGCAGCGTGCAGATCATCAACATGTTTTTATCAAAATGTGGCTTGACGAGCAAGGTTGTTTGCAAGCGCCACGCTGCAGCCAGTGGTGCCTCTTTCTCTTGCCTGAACTCCGTTCAGAGAATCGTAGGATCAGCTTGGGATTGAGATAAGGACCCAAGAGATGCCATGCCAAGGAAGTTCAATTTTCACTGGCTTAGGTTGCTTGTGGGTCGCTAACCATGCAAGTAGCCATCGACTTTGTTAGTTCACGTCACATGTCTTTTTGATCACGACATGAGGGGTGGAGGTTTTTTTCTTTCTTTTTTTTTTTTTTTTCCGTGTTGGTCCGCTTGGAATATAATTTTAAAGAAGCTAAAGGCGAGTTCGCAAAGAGAGGCAAAATATCACTATATCTACGGTCTGTATTTGTGTTGATCTGTGATGGCTAAAAAATTGTCTACGGATGTTTAACAATATAATTACGCACATCACGTTGATATTCCGGGGATTACAGGCTTTGTGGAATCTCTGGTTTATTTTTGTATTTTAAAAATATTTTTTAAAAAAATTAATTTTTTTATATTTTATATTTTAAATTAATTTATATTTAATTTTTTTATATTTTAATATATTGATATCAAAAATAACTTTTTTAAAAATAAAAAATATGTTATTTTAATATATTTCTAAATAAAAAATACTTTAAAAAATAATGCTACTACACTTTCAAACACTTACTAAAAAAACTGATATAAGCATTTTTTTTCTTTTCAAGGTAATAAATTAAGAATTCTTTTTATCATAGCTACAAAATAATTATTTAAGTTTTGATGTAAGGAGATAACTTTTTACTGTAGTTTTCTGTTTTTAAGCAAGTAAATGCTTTTAAGAGTCCATAATTTGCGAACACAAAAATATAGGAAGAATCTCAAAATTATGAGCATATAATTGCATCATTTCCCCCCTACAGAATGCATTATTAATAATAATAAAAAAGAAATGGAGTTTTTACTGTAATCATCTCACATAATACTATTTATTAAATAATATTTTTTTATTTTTAATTCAATCATTTAACATTAAATTTATTAAAAATTATACTTTATAATTTTTTCAATTTCTTATTTAAGAGGTTATCTTAAATTTATAACCTAAAATGCAGGTTTAATAAGAATTCAGTTATTTTTTCTAATTAACTTTTTTTTTTCAATTTCATCATTTGACTTTTAGTTCATTTGGCATTAGTATTCAATATTTTTTTTTTCTGTTTAGTATGAGGTTATTCACATTTCATAATTGGGATCACAAGTTTGGCGGTTAATCCTAGTTGACTTAAGTCGTTTTTTTTTAATTTTATCTATCAACACTAAGCTGATTGAAAATTGAGCTTTAAAATTTATTTTAATTTACTTTTTATTAGGTTATTATAGTTTCATGATCTAAGTTACAGATTTGATAGGTTAACCGGTTTGACTAGGGTTATCTTTTTTAGTTTTTTTTTTAATTTTTTTTTTCATGTTATATCCTTCAACATTGCATTTATTGGAAATTAATTTTTATAATTTGTTTTGATTTTTTTTCTATTGAGTTATTATGATCTTTAGATTAGGTTAGCTCAAATTAATTGAAATCGATCCAATATGTTATCGTTTTAATGTTTACTAAAAAAATCTTATTTTAAATATTTATTTTGAGTTAAATTATATTTTTAGTGACTATCAAAATTATATTTTGATCTATCAAAGTAATTGAGTCATTTTAAATTAATTCTTACACTATTTAAATTTTTTTATTAAAAAAATATTAGCAATATTTAGTTATTTTTTTATGTTAAAAAAAACTAATCCTACCGAATGATCTAGTATTTCTAAAAAAAGAGAGGAGTAACTTCATTTAATAAATCGGCTCGGAATTCACGTGTCGTATCCTAGAACAATGAGCTCTTGAAAATGTCACTGTTACCATTGCATCAAGAACAACCCGGAAAATAAATAATGAATTGCATGGTGAAAAGAAGGGGGAAAAAACAGGAAGAAAAGTCAGAGATAGTGTGCCCCAAGGCAAGGGACCATTTTCCGAGCCCGTGTTAGCAAGTAATGTAAAAGAGTCGCCGCAGAGGCCTTAAATAAACGAAGGGCTCCAGTTGTTGCACCGCCTAAACCGCCATAGCTATCGTTTTTCTCCTTCTCTTTCGCTATCTTATCTCATCTCATCTCATCTCATTGCCGCAGAGGCCTTAAATAAACGAAGGGCTGATAGTTTGTTTCAACGGCCATCAATGAATTCGCTTTTGATCCAACTCTTACGTGCGTGTTTGAATTAATTCATAGACTTGGTAAAACCAAGAAAGCCCGAAGGACACTTTTACCCTCGTCCCTCCTGAAGCAGCAGCGTTCCCTTTTCTCAGCTCTCACCCGTCTCTGTCTCCACAAGGTGACACTTCTCAACTTTCCCTGTGTTTCTTTTTTGCCTTTTGCTGTTCCATTTGGATTGAAATGAATGGTCTAATAAAGTTAGCTTTCTCTCGTGATTTGATTTCACAATTGCTTTTCTTGGCTGGCTATGCTTAGGTATGGTCGGAGGGCAAGCAGTCATAACTAATCTCTAGTTTACTTTAATGTCAAAAAGGCCCTTGAAAGAAAGCAAGCTGTTCTTTTTGGGGATAAATTATTTGCAAAAACTCATTTACTGTTTAGAACTTAAGCTGAGTCCAATCAGATTGAACAAAGTGGTGGTTAGGTATATATATATATATGTTGATGCTAACAGAAGAACAGCCCACTTAAATTATTGAAGCCCGTGTGGCTGATACTCAAAAAGTCGCAATCCCCTCTCTCTTCTCTTTTGGGATTTGGAAAGTAGCTATAACATTGATAGAAAATAAATTTAGTTTTTTATTTTATTTTATTATTATTATTATGCCGCCATTTGAATATGCCGTAGCTGCGCTTCAAGTTCGTATTTTTTTCTTATAAAAAAGTTCAAGTCAAAGAAGTAACTTGTAAAAAGTTATTTATTTTGCAGCAAAACCAGTGCTTTGCTTCTTCTTTTTTTATGCTTACACGGAACAATTGACTGGATTAATAATGGATCCTGAAAAAATTGTTTAGCCTCTATGGACAATTCAGTCACGGTTCTGTTTTACGGCCGACCTTACTATTTGGACGGAACATGGAAAGCGGTGACCACTTGATGCTAATTTGGATGGTCCACGGTGTGTTCTGAGAAATCACCGAAACTGCTGGCTGCTGGTCGGTCTTGAGATTAGCTTTGCCCCGTTACTAAAACGCAGTATTTCTTATTCTTGTTAATGAACTCCTTTCATCCTCTCTCATTTTCATTTATCTGGAGTTGTTCCAATCATTGCATTTGTTTTTGGATTGACTTGGGAGTTGGATATCAATATATGAAATGAAGAGTTCTATATAATTCACAAGTATAAGGGCTGTGGTTGATTGACTTTTGCTGATTTAATTTATTGAGTACTGTTGTCTGAGTCTGAGTTATGGATCGTGGATCTAATGAGTCTAAACCCAATCTGAGTGAATCATTTCGTCAGACTAGCAACGTAGGCTGTTCAGTGAGAAGACGTTCTTTAAGTTTATCACGCAGCAGATCCTTCCAGGTAGATGATGATATTGAGAGTGAAAACGTGTCAGAGGCAGGTGATATTGGTGACAGGGCTCTTCATAGCAAGAGGCATAATGAAAGAGGTAGCAGCAGCTTATCCATTGACAGCGAGTTAGAAAATGGTACGGTGTTTCCCCTTTCAAATGATAACTTCCTACGATCATATGGGTTGTGGGCTCATGATTCCACAGCTTTGAATACAAGATCTCCAGTGTTACCTTCGCCAGAAGAAATCGTGTCTCCTATCTCAACTGATGCAGTGGTCTGCTCCAGGGAAAAACAAGAAGTGAGAATTCAGTTGATCATTATTATCTATTTCATTATCGCTGATAGTATTTGTTTGGTTTATTGCCTCATGGATAGGGGTTCGTGTCTTTAATGGCTGTTTGTCATATGATATAAGATCAAACTGCTGCGACTTGTCTAAGGCTGTTAATCTGATAATTCATTTGTTTCTTGCTGTTATATCCAGGACAAGGAGAAAGCATTTGTGTTGCCACCAGCACTCGAGTATATCTCATGTCTTGTGTATCTAGCAGTTTTTGGAATTCTTGGGGTAATATGCACAACCTTTTCTTTTTACTTTCTGAATATTTAAAATGGCATTAGTAAATGGTAACCTAACTTCAACGGCTTCTTATTTTTTATTTTCTTCTGTTAAGTTGGATTCTGGTGCTTCTTTTCCATTTATCTTATTCGTCAACTTTGTTGGCTTTGTTGAAGTGGTTTTGTTATGAATACTTAATTTTGCATTACCTGCTAGCATTCTGATGCTGCAGACACCGACCCCATAAAATTTTAAAAGGCAGATAATATTTTTATGGAAGCTAATGAAATGAATTTAATAAATCCATTATTACCATTACTTATAGTTTTCAAGTGCTCAGCATGACCACTTGAAGAGAATAGAATTTGAAATTGAAACCACTTAGCCTCGTGGAAACATTTGTACAGTAAGCTAGATCAAGAAATATGCTCTTCGCTTGACATAAGCCTTGTTGGAAACTGGTGCTCTTTAGTTACCACAACTAGGAGTGGGTGTCTTTCTAGGAGGATGTTTAATCCTAGGAAGTGTTGTCAAAATCTTGCTTTTTAGAAAATAATAAACCCAGACACTGACACAAGATACTAGCTGGATGAAATTCTTCATGCGTCTAAGTACATAGGTCTTGTTAGCAAAAAAATGAAAGAAAGAAAAAGGAACGTGATGAAATGATTTATAAATTACTAGCGAGAAAACTTTACGATACCTTATTATGCTTTTGCTAATTTTCATCCACTCCAAACAATACATTAAGGTCAGATGAAGACTAGTTGAGGCGAGTGATTTGTACATCTTCTGGACATTATTGCTAATCTAACAACAAAGCGTAATCTATTTCTTAAAAAAGGCATCCAGTAGTCCTCTTTTTCCATTGGTTACTAATACAATTGAAAGCAAGGATCCCAGTTCTCTGCTAACATTGAAGGAATTTTAAAATAGAGTCAAAGCTCTACTCTGTTAGTGGAGGTTGCAGAGGAGGTATAAACTGATTTTGGTTGTCCCATACATAATAATGTATTCCTATTTTCAACTTTTAATACACAATGCCATCATCCTGAAATGGGTTTATTAAAGAAACGTTGCACCAGCAGCATAATCTATACGGCAATGTTGGATTAAGTTTTCGTTTCAAATTGATTATCATGTTGATTTTTTTTTATTTGCCCTGTTTTTTTGGTGATTGATGCGTGCATTAAACATTGTGCTTGATAGGAGTGCAAAACCAAAGAGAGCATTTAGACATGGTTGGGAGAGGGGGCACTTTCCGGCGTGCGGGTTAATATGAAAAACTACTAATGTTTGGCACGGCATGATTTGCAGGTCTTAACAAGATATTTATTACAAAAACTCTTTGGCCCTGGTGTTGCTGGTGTGACAAGTGACAACTATCCGCTATATCTTGACCTACCTTCCAACATGGTCTCTCCCCCCCGCTGTCTCACTTACAGATACACACAAATACACAAAGATATTGCATCTCCATTATTTTTATGTTTAAAGTAGAGATCATTCCTAATCCTAAGCCATCTAGCTTGTTTTGCAGTAAGGCGTACGTTCGTTTCATTAAAATTTATGAGGTTTTGATGTGGTTGGATGAAGTAACATAAATATGTCTTGTTAACTTTGTTATGGTATGCAATTCATTAGTCATTACTCATCATGGAACTTGATCAGGATATTGTTATTCTAAATATGACTCTTATGGTATTCCCATATTACAAGATTAATTGAACCAAAAAGATTCTCGATATTGATTGGAAAAGTAGAATTGTTTATGAAGTTATTAATGTTTGGTAGATTCAATTGCCATGTAAGTTGAACCTTGGGGTTTTTGTGGTGAAACTCCACTGTGTTAGAATGATCCAGAATTAGAGGTTCTGCTTGTGGTAACGGGTACTCTGTCTGTACCCTTCCTTTCAATAAACTGAAAATATAGTGCAAGAATACCATAACTTGTCTCTGTCACCTTCAAGATGCATAAATTAATAAATTATAATGTTTCGACAACACTTGGACTCTGTGTTTTCAACTTTGGAATACAAATAAAGCTCATTAACTTATTCCTTATTTGTAATATGTGCTCTTCTAGGTCGGTTCGTTCTTGATGGGATGGTGGGGTGTTGTTTTCAAAGAAGACATATCCAAAGTGTCTGGTCATTTGGCCATTGGATTAACTACTGGTTACTTGGGAAGTCTCACAACATTCAGTGGTTGGAATCAGAAAATGCTTGATCTCAGTGTTAATGGCCATTGGGTGTTTTCTTTTGTTGGCTTTCTCATAGGTAAGTGGCACTTGCAAATTATTGTAATATGTAGTTGTAGCTTAAGGGGGACATGGAAACTTAACTATTGCTCTTGGGCATGTGCCTGTTCAAAATTTTAATGAGAGACGAGCCTTGACAATGCCAGACCATTAAAACGTAAACGAGTAACTTCTCATTGTGTGTCTTTCAGGGTTATTCCTTGCAGCCTACTCCATAAAATTGGGTGTTGGTACGGCGAAATGTTTTAAGTCATTTTTCCAAATGTCAAACAGAAGTGCAGATTTAGCCAGCTGGAGGGTGGACAGCCCCTATCATCATTTCGCAGTTATGGTGGTATTGGTGGTAGTGCTAGGCCTTTTATGGGCTCTGAGTGGAGCACTGCTAAAGAAGGAGTATAACCACGACAGTAGTGGGGCTCAGCTATGGCTGGGTTGCATAGTTGCACCCCTAGGGGTGTGGATTAGGTGGTTCTTAGCAAGGCTCAATGGGCGTGGTTTAGGTAAGGCTGGTTCTCTGAAATGGATTCCATTTGGAACTCTTATTGCAAATGTTTCTGCAGCATGTATCATGGCCGCACTGTCTACTGTGAAGAAAGCGGTATGGTTTCATCTCTCTCCCAACCGAACTCTTTCTCCTCCTTCTGTCTGCATGTGCTATACCTTCCAAGTCAAATTTGTTGATTATAGATCTGGCTAATTCTATTTCTGTGTTAGTTAGGTTAATTCTGAATCACATATTGTTTATTGTGTCCTAAATTCTTGCTTTTCCCTCATTGTTTTAACCCCCGTGGTGCTACCATCCTTATTTAGCTTGAGTGAGTTTTGGGAAGAATACCTCACTATAAATTTTGATGATATGAGATCTGGGTGATGCAGGTGCATACCAAAACCTGTGATACCATTTCAACTGGCATACAGTTTGGATTCTTGGGTTGTCTGAGTACTGTTTCCACTTTCATTGCTGAGTACAATGCAATGGAAGAAAGTCAGAAAAGCTGGAGAGCTTATGTATATGCCCTAATAACGATAGTTGTCTCATTTGGCTTGGGGACCTTGATATACTCTGTACCTGTTTGGAGCAGGGGATACAAGTAGCATGTCAACAGTCAACATATTCATAAATCTCTCTTTTGGTTTCTGGCTTACCGCATGTCAACTAGGCACAAGAGAAGTGCCCTTCCAAAAACATGCTAAAAAGCCTGCTGGTCAGCGAAGTTCTACACAATATTGAATACATGAATATATTTTGGAAATGTTTATATTTCCTGTAATTTCTTGATCAACATGTGCATTTTATTTTTTAAATTTTTTTTAAGAAATACAAAGTTGATATGGGATAAAAGAGAGTTGAAATTGAATTAATAAGCTAAGAAAAGAGAAAAGAAAAGGTTGAGGAAAAAAAAGAAGCTGAAGAAGAGAAGAAGGGGTTGGAAAAGTATAAAACTTTGTAATTTTTATTTAATTCATAAAAAAGGTGGTGGTATTAGAATTTTATGTGGTATATTGTAAATATCTTAGTTATATAAGTGAGAAGCAATAAGTTTTAAAGATAAATAATTCATCTTTGACAACAACAAAAATCTCATTACCTTAAAATGCTTTAATAAGTAAACACTCTTTTTTGTTTTAATTTAAGCGCGCGCACGCATACATGTATGTATATATGTATGTATGTATGTATGCATGCATGTATAATATTAGTATGCATGCTAAGAATTTGAATTAATATTAATTATAAGTTTCAATATATATTTAGTATTCATGCTAGTATTATATTTGTATTGAAAATAAGTTTGTTATTGTAACTAGTTAAGTTACTGTGATCACTTAATATTGATTTTAGTTAGTTAACTTGTTAAAAGAAAGTAATTAAAGATAGATTAAAAGGTGATTAAGATGAACAAATATAAGGTCGAGATGTGTTGGTAATGTTATAAAGATGAATGCGAGAAAAAAAATAAAGGTTGACAAGAAAAGAAGTGATAAGTTTCAACAATCTTTTTTATTTCCCATGTTCATGCTATTCTGTAGAAAATTACAGACTTGATTTAAAAAAAAAGAGCATTTTTATGTTGTTTTGACCACACACAAGTTAATAACTTAGCCAGGAGTAGTGGTATCAGAGTAAAGTTTGAAGGAAGACGAGTTTGGAGGTGAAATCAGATAGAAAAAAAAGTTGATTTAAAAGAGATGGCTAAGGTAAACAACTTGAATTGAAGTTCTGTCCAGCCTCCTATGTTTACAAGATTAAATTATGAATTTTGAAGCATAAAGATGAAGATTTTGCTCACTTCACTTGATTTGTGGGAGATGATAAAGACTGTATTTGAGGAATTTTAGTCAATAGATAACATAGTCATAACACAAGTTAGAGATTTGAAGGATACAAGGAGTAAAAATATTGAAGTTCTTGTATTAATTCAAAGAGTACTTCTTGGTTCAGGTGTGTTTGCTTGGTGTTTAAAGAAGCAACAAGCAGTGTCTCAATCGTATATGCTAAAGCTGAATATGTTGCAATTGGTTTAGCTATTTAGCAAGCTATTTGGTTTAGAAGAACTATGAACGATGCAAAAGAAGAACAAGAAGAGCCAACAACATTGTTTTGTGACAATAAATGAGCTATAACAATGGCAAGAAATCCAGGTTTTCACAGCAGAACCAAGAACATTGCACTTAAACATGATTTCATTCATGAAGCAATTAAAGAAAGAGAGGTTGATATTGAGTATTGCAAATCAGAGGAGCAAGTGAATGATACATCTACAAAAGCATTGTCAAATGACAAATTTTAAAAGTTGAGAAATGCACTAGGTGTTTAAGTTCAACATATGAAAGGGAAGAATGTTAAGGTTAATATGTTGTAACTAGTTACTAGGATATCTATTTAACCTTAAATTTAGTTAGTTAACTTGTGTTAAGAGAAATAATTAGAGTTGGATTAAAAGGTGATTAAGATGAAACTAAGATGTGTTTTTTTTTTGTATATATATATATTTGAATGTGAGAAAAAAGAAAGAAAAGAAAAAAGAAAAAAGAAAAAGAAAAAGAGTTGTAAGTTTCTGCAATGTTTTTATCTCTTATTCATGCTTTTTCCCCCCTTAAAGATGCATTTTTATGTTGTTTTGACCACACGTAAGCTAATAACTTAGCCAACAGCTATTTGCTCCAAGAAGATGGGAAAAACTGAACCAAAAGCAAGATCTCTGTCCAGTGACTCAAGGCCTGTCAACATGCCTAAACGATGTTTTTGTAAGAAATAGTTCATGATTGGTTCTCTCATAAATCATTACCATTAAATTTACTGCTCAAGGTCTTTAAAGGGGGTTATCCTCCTTCCAACAACGAGCTTGGAAGGAGGCCCTACAGCGAGGTCAGGTGGGGGCTCCAAGAACACAGGCGATGACGTTCTTGTCTAGTCTTTGGTCACTGTGCTTTTGAGGAGCACACTTTCATGCTTCCTGCTGCTCAAAATCAGTTGAAAGACAAGGATTTGTTAGCAGATAGTAATTAGCAAGATTACTTTGATTAAGAGCATTTAATTTGTTAGAGAGAGACCTCAATCTGGTCTCCAATGCAGATGGCTAGGGCATTATGTATGTACTTGATACCATACTACTGTCCATCTCTACAGGATTGGAGGCCCTGAACTGAACATCATTGGAAACAAGAATTGTTATGGAGGAGATGTCAGTGTGAGCTACCACCCAGAGAGCTAGATCAAGACATGAGCAGGTGGATAATAATTTATTTTGACAAGGTATATTTCTCATCTCCGCCCACAGCTTCATCGAGTTCATGCTCTTCAAGGCTCAAGCCCCAACGCTAACGACAGGCTCTTGAAGAGTTTGTCTACTACTCCGTGCAGATACTTCACTTATTCCTCGTTGGCTTCCGTGCAACGAAAACATATACCGTAACAAACTAACATTGCCGTGTACAGAAATTTCATTACATAGCATATCACATGTATACATCACTCCCTCCTCCTTACATTCAAGCAAAAAGTGCTGTAGATCATGAATATAATCCTAAGATTTTACTTAAAATCTGCGCGTGATACAGAGAAAGATGTCGTCATGTCAATATGCCAAAGCAAAAACTTCTCAAGACCAGAGAAAACTAGTGCGACAATTTTGAACACATTGAGACAACCGTTGGTTAAATTAAAATTCTTGCAATTCAAGACAAAAATTAAAGGATTATCTTTGCAGAGACGATTTTAAAAATAATAATAATAATCCCATTTCAATAGTTAGACTTTATAATGGGAGGTCGCTTGCTCATTTTTTAAACCCTTTCGGTTTTGGATGCGCTACATTCGTTATAATCTGGTGATCTTTTCGTATAATTTCAAGTACTTTTATTAGTTTTAAATTAGAAACAACAATTAATACAC
This sequence comes from Populus nigra, assembly GCF_951802175.1. Taxonomy (NCBI): domain Eukaryota; kingdom Viridiplantae; phylum Streptophyta; class Magnoliopsida; order Malpighiales; family Salicaceae; genus Populus; species Populus nigra. The sequence continues at coordinate 6,947,920 of NC_084856.1, read as the reverse complement.
CATAAATTTTTAAAATGCTAGTCAGAACTTAGAAATGGATTTCAATAAAAAAAATATTTTTTTCTTAAAAAACAGACTCCTAAATTACAACAATTATACGACAGGACAGCATAAATTGCAGGGGTGGGGATCAAGGAGGCTATAGCTTTTCCTTAATTTTACTAGTTAAGGTATTTTCTTGCTAGCTTTTGCATATAAAAATCAGTTTTTGTTTCGGCCAACTATGAACATCACGAAGTCAAGTAACATCAAATTCGAACGAGCATTATTGTGAAGCAAAATGAAATGCGGATCTACAAAGGATCCAAGGCAGATATATTCTAAGTGCTGTGGAAAGACATCACAGAATTTCTGGACATGAAAATTATCCTCCAGGCGAGTTGTATGAATCCTGAGCAACTAAAATGGTGGAACGAAGACGTAACCAGGACATGTTGGGCCTACCCTCGTAAAGTAAAATGCATTTCCATGGTATAGTAAGATTTTTCTTCTCCCGTAGTTCTGAATTGATTGCTTTTATGTATATGAAAAGTCGCCATAAACAAATGCTAATCTGCATGTTGAACTCAAATTGAAAACCGCCCAGACCCGATTTTACCATGCAGTTTCAGCTATTGTCCCTCCTTATTTGCTGTATAGACTTGCCGATATTGCGAGAACTAGGCGTCGTCAAGTGGGAGTCAAACATTTGTGCACTGTTGCACGGCAATTAGGCATTCTCGTGCCCTGTGTCTGAAGCAGGGCGAAATGATCTCGCATTCATTTGGTTTTGCTCCAGGCAGTTGTTGCATAGCTCGATGCATGAACCGTAGGGGGCAAACCATTCATGACAATTGACCAATCCCCTAGAAGAAGATTTGGTTGACAACGGAAACCACCATCTACACAAAATGGTAAGTAATCATGCTGAAGGATGATTGCCTCCAAAGCACACAATTATTGCTTCATATTTAGAAACTCTGAAATATCTCATCAGTTTGTTACAAATTGTTTACATAAAGCTGCAGCAAGAACGATAACATTTAAGAACTATTAACAAGGCAAAGATCTTAGAATTTCTATTGACACAAATCACGTTTCATTTCCAACTGCAAATGAGCTAGAGATACCTCCTCAACACATTAGCCACAGCATGAGCCACAGGCAGGCAAGGAACCTGGAAGTAAAGGATATCAAAATTGTGTTTAACAAAAAGTTGAAAAGCAAACACTTAAATATCCAAAAATCAATAAAATAAACTTACTATGGTCAATCCCTCTAACATTGTCCAGCCCCCGGGGTGGGCCACGTGGGCCACCACCATACGGTCCACTCCCAGGACCTCCTGGGCCACCATCCCATTTCTTGCTAGAACCAGATCCTTTTCTGTACGCATCTGTCTTTTCCATCTAAGACATGGAAGGAATAAAGAAGATCACTCTCTAGAGCTAGAAGACAAGCGCCAAAACAGGCATATTATGACAAAGCAACAAGGTAAAATCATTATATTACCGAGAACATAGTAGAAAAGAACACGCCTATGATATTCACAATAGCCCAGAAGAAGTCCGTGATTGTTCTTAGTCGCCATATTGATCGCTGGGATTTCACAACACCTGACAACAAAAACAACAACAACAACAACAACAACAAGGACGCAAACATATTGTTGTTAATCATTCATGACAACAATAATCAAAGAGAAGGAAAAGCTCCCAATCGATTTTCAATGCTCATCATGTTTGTTTCCCCTTTAAAATTCACACCAAGAAAAGAAATGTTCATGTTGCCCCGATCAACCATGCAGTTAGTCAGCCACAGTTTTAGCTTGTTATCACTATTTCATTCAATGTTGCCACCCAATTGAATTACAAGCCACAGGGTTATAGAGCATTTTACAGGCAATTAATTTCATCACCCAATTTTCACAAATGATAAAGTACCACATAATATTTAAGCCAAACAACACCATAAAGAGACATGAGGACTGGATTAAGAAAAAGCACAGCACATCATCAACTTTCACACAAGACAATATGTTGTAAAAGAAGAACATCGACATCAAAACTAATAACGGAAAGGCAGGAAAATGTTGATTGTATAAAGTTTCCAGCATAAGAGAAAATTAGAAACAGTCTCCAGAAGAATTAATTATCTAAATGTGTAGAGACCAAGAATTAATAATGTCAGCACACAGGTTGCATGTGCAAGAGAAAACACTAACGGGTAAATTTAATGTCCCATCAATTTCATCGAAACATGTACTATCTTCCACCTTAAAATGGTTTGTGATCCTCTTGAAAAACCATAAGTTGTTCGATTAGAAGCTCAAAATATCAGATTATGGCATGATCTTCTAACTAACAGTGATCAAGCTCCTGCGTCATTAACATCGACATAACAGATAATCTAATTAAAGAAACTCGAAGCATAATTTATGTTCATTTTTTTATGCATGAATTCATCTTAGGCACAATTAGTTCTTCACCCAGTCAATCTAAGCGTGACTTGAAAAGGTCAATTCAAACGAAAAACCTAATTCCTAAATTGAAAAAATGGAACAAAAAATCACAAACCATATAGATAGATTCGCAATGGAGAAAAGGGCTAGATAAAATTCACATAATCAAACCCTAACATTTGAGACATTAAAAATGACGAAGAAAACGTAGAGAGGAGAAAGAGAGTGCCTAACCTCGTTCGACGTAAGCCATGGGTGAGAGCGACAGCGACAGAGAGAGGGAGAGCTAATTTCAAGGTTTCTTCGATCAATTTTGAGATTAATTCTATCGAGGGAGCTTGGGTGTTGTTATTTTTACGCTTATATATATTGATGGCGTCTTTGGCACGGTGACATAATTATTACACCATCGGTTGATTTTGATTGGCTAGAGCCCTGTCTAGGTGCACGTGGTGGGGTATTAGTAGTTATGATGAAATCATTGAAGAGCAGGTACAAATACGGTGCAGATGACTCTATAGTTACAGTTAATAATATTTTTTATTTAAAAATATATTAAAATAATATTTTTTTAATTTTTAAAAATTATTTTTAATATTAACACATTAAAATAACCTAAAAACATAAAAAAAATTAATTTAAAATAAAATAAATAAAAAATTTAAAATTTTTTTAAAATATTTTTAAAACGTAAAAATAAATAATAGAAACAGTAATAGAAAAATAAACATGGCAGCTTTAAAATCTTCATCTAACTGGATGGGCTTTAAGCACCGTTTGAGAACGCAGTGTAAATCATGTTTTATAAAAATTTAATTTTTTATTTTTATTAAAAATTAATTTTTTATATGTTTTAGATCGTTTTAATGCACTGATTTTAAAAATAATTTTTTAAAAATATAAAAAAATATTATTTTAATATATTTCAATATAAAAAATACTTTAAAAAATAATTATACTCCCAACATAGGCACTAAAATTTAAACCTGTAATTTTATTTTTATTTTTTTGATCCTACGACAATGTTGCCATGACCCAGCTCTGTCATAGCTTCCTATTTACCAAAAATATACAGGAGTGGGAAATTCACGTAAAAGACTAAGTTCAGGATAAAACAGTCTTTTTCAAAAAAATCTATTTGTTATTTTCACCTTGATTGGGTGTATAAAAGTATTTACAGCTTCTTTTTTTTACAATGGAATACCCTCACTGCACTCAAAAGAAAACAATCAAATACTTGGTTGCCAGGGTTTTTTTTTCAGATTTCATATTATTTTATACGATAAAATTATTAGCTTATCCTTTATCTCGGAATTAATTAAGTCTTGCTTTGGGAATTTTTTTATAATTTCCATATTCTTAGCACAATAAAATCACAAAATTACACTTTATCTCACAATACATTTAGAGTATGTTTAGCAGTGTAGTAGCGGTTGTTTTTCAAATAACTTTTCGTGCCGAAATGCATGCCAATGATGTTTTTTCATTTTTTAAAAGTTATTTTTGACATCAGTACATCAAAACAATCCAAAACATACAAATCATATTAAATTTTAACAAAAAAAATAAATTTTTTAGAAACGTGATTTGCATCGCGTTCCCAAACGGTTTCTTAGACTTGCTTTAGAGGCATTTTTGTATTTTCAATTGAGTTTTATTGTTAGAGTGGTAAAATGCTCTTCACAGTAATTAAATTTTTTTTGTTAAACACATGTGAGAATCCACGACGTTTCAATGACATGCACGACATTAAACAATAGTAAAAAAGTTACTTTTGCCATATCATTGGATTTATTATGTCATCCTCTTCCACACCAGGCACCTTAGGTTTTGATGGATAGATTGTTGTTGGAGTCTTTTGTTTTTTCCATTTCTTTTCTCTCCTCCATCACATGGCTTTTAAAATTTCAGAGTACTCCCTTGGCTTTTCTCTCCTCTCGTCGCGTATTAGTCATTATTCTTTTTATTGTTTTACTTTTGTCCTTGACCATCTTGTAAGTTTTTTTTGTTTTTTTTTCAATTATGTCCTTTAATCTAGATTTTTTATTTTTCAATCTTTCAAATTTGGTCTTGATTTTTTTCCTTCATTTTTGATTGCTTCTTTTGTAAACTTTCAATTGTTTCAATTTCATCTTTTAATAAAAAGTTTTAATTTGTTGATTTTTTTTATTTGGTCCTCATTCTTTTGGTGGTTTCTTCTTTTGATTATTTTGTTAAATTGATTTTTCTTTTCAACTTAGCCCTTCAATCTAAAATTATACACCCTCTTTTTTTTTTCAAATTTGATCCTTATTCTTTTAATTGTTATTTTTTCTTTTGAATTATTTTTTGTGATTGATTTTTTTTCAATTTTATCTTTTCACATTTGATTTTTATTTTATTTTGGGCTTTATGATTTTTTCAGTTTTAGTGCTTCCAATCAAATGGCTTGGGTCATCGGTTTTATAAGCTGATATGGTTCCCTATTTTTTAAAACTTATTTTCTTTTTCGATCTCATTACTTGACGTTGGTTTTTAAAAAAAACAAATAGGCCTTACGGTTTTCTTCGTTTCCCTTTTTTATTTGGTTTTCTCGATCTCATAACTTGACCCACGGGTTTGGCAAGTTAATCCAAGTGGGTTATTAATTTTTTATTTGCCCTTTTTTTTCCTTTTAGTTAATATTTTTTTACTTTTGAATCCTTTTGTATTATTTTTTTTATCCTTCAATATTTAATTTGTTGAGAATTGAATTTCGTTGTTTTTTCATATTTGGTGCTTTTGATCAAATGGCCTAGAGTACGGGGGTTTTTTTTTCCAGCTAATAAGAGTTAGCATCATTTTTTTTTACTTATTTTTTTTCATCTCATAATTCGACATTGGTTTTTTTTAAAATTGAGTTTCATGATTTTCTCTGTTTTCCTTTCTCTGTAAGGTTATCATAATTTCATGACCTAACCTATAGGTTTAGCGGGTTAACTCGGGCGAACTCAAGCCTTTTTTCTAGCATATACTTGCTATTTTTTAATCATTTTCATCCCATGATTCAACATTGTTTTTTTTTTAATTGGGTTTCGTGATTTTCTTCGTTGTACTTGTTTCAGGTTATCCCAATCTCATAACCCGACTCGTAGGTTTGGTGATTTGGCCTGAGCGGGCTCAGGTCTTTTTTTTTTACTTATAATTGTTTTTTTTATTCTTTTGTATGTTTGAATTTTTTTTTCAATTTAGTCTTTCAATATTTGGTTAGTTGAAATATGAGCTTCAAAGTCTCTCTAAATTTGTTGTTTTTAGTTAAATGATTTGAGCCACAAACTTAATGGGTTAACACATGTTGACATTGATTTTTTTTTCTTTTTCATCATTCAATATTAAATTTTTCTCTTCTTTAAAATGCGCTTGCATTGGATAAACATTAATTTTTTCCTTAAATTTGTTTTATCTAATCTACGGCAAAATGCAAGTTACATAGCTAGTTTTTATTATATAATGAAAGAAGGAAAATCCTATACATATAGAACTTTTATGTGCCACTGGAGGTGAGCATTTTCAGTTTTGTTTGATTTGGTATTTGGTTAAAAAATTAATCAAATCAAAATTTATATTTTTTTAAATTATGAATTGAACGAGCCTACCAATTCAAATCAACCAGTTCGACTTGTTTCTTTCCTTTCAATACCAGCTTGACCTATGTCAATTTAATTGGGATTTTTTGTAAAACCCCGATCTAAAATTGATAAGTATGGGTTAAATAGGGTAATTATTAATTGAAAAATTATAAATCAAGAAGAAAATTCTCATGAATTAGGATGAACATTCTCAGGAGATTAATTGAAAGTAATAAATTGGTACACGAAATATTAACTAGCAACAAGTCGTGTAAGTTTCCTGATTGGGTAAAATAATAATTTGAGGGCAAGAATTTTGTAAATTTAGGAGATATTATTTATAAAATAGTAGGAAGTTTCAAATAGATTAATGCATGACCATTTACATGAGAAACATTGAGTTTTGATATAAACATGGTGCACAATTGCGTTAGTTGAACCAAAAATGATAAAAAAGAATATGAGAAAAGTTTTATGATAATTATGAATAGGAATCTCTAATAAATTATTCTAAAACCCACGAAGATTTAATAAATTATATGGTATGTGAAATTTGGATTTTTGGTAAAAAAGTATTGATTTTTCAATTTTATGATATTAAGTGTATCTTTCAATCTGATTGTTGGATTGAGTTGAAATTTCACAAAGTATCTTATGATATATTTTCTTATCTCAAGTTAAATTTTAAGGACAATCGAAGCTTGGAAGGATCTTAAAAATAAAAAAGCAGCGACAAATTAGTACAACAAACTAGAATTAGAAAAGCATTAATAAGGGTAAAATGATAATTGACTTAAATTTTAAACCTTATCTGCTATGAAGCTACTGTTCACATAAAACAATAGCATGGAAGAGAGAGGGACCTTGTTCTTATTCTCTCCAAAATAAACCATCATATTGCATGTCCTTCCATAGAGAATTTTGAAAGAGATTGTGTGTGCATATGAACAAAAAAAAAGCATAAAAAGTTTTAGAGAGAGAAGGATAGTTTAAAGAGTGGAAGAATAGTGAGAGGGGGGCTGAAATTTGGAAAGAAAAAGATGGGATTTTGGAAAGTTTGCAAGAACACACTCAATAGAGCTAAACTAGTAAAGGTGAAGTACTTGCCCTGGAAAGGTGAAGTACTTGCCCTGGAAAGGGGGAAGGAAATCCATAAATTTTGATTTTTAAGGTTCTTGAGTAAATTTCATAGGAAATTTGAGATTATGTAATTATTAAAAAGAGGTTTAAATGCATAATTAAGGTGTATTATTGAAGAAATTGAAAACCAATCGGAAAAAAATGAAGCTTATGGTGGCTGATTATTGAAGGGAAATTTGAGGAACTTTAAAATTTATTTGTATAAATAATGATGGAAATACTTGTGAAATTATTACGTTGTGTTTGAACCATGTTTGGTGTGTTAGGAAGTTTTAGACATAGTTAAATTTCATGAAAAATGATGATTGTTTTGAATAGCCATTAAGTGTTTGATAGGATATGTATAAATATTGCAAATGAATGTTTATGGGTGTGTTGTAAGATGTTAGCAAAATTAGAGACCAAGTAGTAATGGAATTTGGTTAACTTTTAGTAGCGTGTTGTAAGGATTAAATAAGTGTATGAGGATGTTATGACAACCATGTATGGTTGAAAAAGACTATTGTGATAGCCTAAATAAGGGTGAAGGAGGGTTATTATAATAGTGAAAAAGTGTTTGAAATTGAGTAATTATAAAAACCTAATTATAAGTAAATTGAAGGCTGATACGTTATATAAGTTTGGGTAGCATTATGTATATAAATGAGGGTTGTCTTAATAACCCATATACATGGGAAAAAATGGTTCTAATGATAGATAAAAAAATATGTAAATGTGAGTTGTCTTGACAGCTCATATACGTGGAAAAAAAAGGTTATAATGATAACTCAAAATCATGAAAATATAGGTTGTCATGACAGCTCATATGCATAGGCTATTATTATGACAACCCACTTGTATGAAAAAAAAATGGTTGTTTGGGCAACCCAAAACATGTACAAAATGGGCTGCTAAGGAAGCCATATCTATAGAAACTGTTATGACAACCCTTGTATGCGTCAATGTGGGTTGCTATGACAACCATGAATGCCTGTATATGTAAATGATGATGACAATTGTGAATATATATGAATATGGGTTGTTATGATTAAAAGAATACAAGTGTGCATTATAGATGTTAAATCAATATGGTTGTGTATTGGATGATTTTATAAATGAAAATGGTGCTGGAAATTATGTAGACATATACTATAAAGATGAATAGATCTTGAGATTTAGACTAAAATCATGATAGAATTAATTTATAATACATAAATGTTTGCCAATGTGATCGAGGATAAATATGTGAAATATCTATGAAATAGATGGGTTGGATTAGTATTTATTATATTGTTTGAGGAAATGCTAAACATTGAAAATTAGTAACCAAAAGGTTAGGATATTAAATTTGATTCTAAAGTGAATAAGTAATATATACAACCATGACAAGCCATAAATGGTGTAATATTTGTTGAAATTAAAAAGTGATATTGTTGAGCTATAAATGGCAGAATGAGTATTGGTATGAACTAACAAAACTAGTTGGTCGAATATGACATAATAAATACTGGATATGAATGAATATAATTAAAAAAACAAAATAGTATATTCATGAAAGTTTACTTCAATCATTGATGATAATGTTAGTGATTATATGAGAATCATTGGAATTCAGGAGGGATTTTGAGGTAGAAACTTGAAGTGAGAAGATCATGTCTCTACGTAAATACCAAGTAGGTGCTTAGCACCTCATCTTTATTTAATTTTAATATAATTTATTTATGAAATCCAAAATTGCTATGTTATAATGTAATTATGAAATGAATTGGATATGATGGGATTGTGTACTATTAAAATTGCAAAATTGATTTGGATATGATGGAATTATGTATTAATAAATTTGTAATTTTGAATTGAAGACGATTGGATAATGTATATAAATGAAATGGGCATGGTAAATGATTGGAATGGAATGAGATGGTGTGTCAAAAATATTATGAAATAGTTAAATTAAATATGTGAGAGGTATGAAACGATACTTAGAGGTCGAAGTGTTGGTAATTAAGGATATAACATGAAGCGATACTTAGTGATTAAAATATCGGTAATTAAGGATATAACATGGAGCAATACTTAGTGACCAAAATATCGGTAATGAAGGATATAATGTGGATCGATACTTAGTGACTGTAGTGTCGACAACTAAAGATTTGGTATGGATTAATATTTAGTGGTTGAAGTGTTGATGACTAAAGATATGACATAAAATGATATTTAGCGATTGTAACATCTATAACTATGGATATGGCATAAACTGATACTTAGTAACCAAAAAGATGGTAACTAAGGAAAAAGAATGATTTGACACTAGTAGTAAGAAAGACAAGGATTAAGGTAATGAATTATAAAATTTAATGATTAAAAAGGTAGATAACCAAGAAATTAAAGTATTGTTTGGTTAGTTTTAAGATATTGATGTGAGTGGCAAATAGAAATTTAGACATCCTAAGAATAATGTTTTTTTTTATGAAGGGTAGTAATGTAATAAGAATGACCACGATACATTGGAAGTTAGACATGCATGGATGAAATGAATTGATTGTGTCAAGTAGTGATGAGACCATTTAATAATGTTAGATTAATTGAGTGTAATGCCTTAAAAAATCTTATTACTTAATAGTTGAAAGAATGAGAACTAAGGATTGGATGTGATTGATATATAGTAGCTGGAAGATTAATAACCAAGAAAGTGATATTTAATAGGGGGAATGGAAATAAAATATGCTGAATATATAATTTAGATAAAAGTTACCAAAAATATATTGATAACGTGAAGTTCATTCATGATGCTTTCAAGAAAATATTAGTCTGGTTAATTCTAAAATTGTTGAGTTAATAAAATTAAGAATTATATATGTTTGTTGGTATTACATATTCGTTGCCGCATTTTCAAAAATCATGAATCCTATTTTCTTTTATCGTACTTAGGTATAAATTGAAAATTTATTGTATAATTTTACAAGTAGATTTAATGTATGTAATTACACCAAATGAGGTGTGAATTGTATATGATAAAAAGAATAATTCATGTAAGGATGTGAAATTAGTTGAATATTATAAAAGTCTTGAAATTCCAAATAAATTATTAGGCGTAATGGCTTATATGACATACCAAAATTAAGTTACTTATGACTTTAAGGTGGTGGGTTGTGATGTCTGGATTATGAATGTTGTTATTGTGTTATAAGATGGAATTGAATTTTGGGTAAAGTTCATATTTAAGAGAAACTCTGTGAAACTTTTATTAAGAAAAACAAAGACATGAATGATTACATAATGCATATTAAGATTAGAAATGAAAAGAAAAGAAGGAATTTTTCATAGAATGGAAAATTATGCATGTGGAATGTATATTATATTTGATAATGGAGTTGATTTAGAATGTTTAAAATTTCTTCAAAAAAAATAATTCATCCTATTTTACATACACGTAAATTCCGGGAAAATATTTTCCAAACTTTTTTGTGTTTGTTTACCATTAGAAAAGTTGGTCAACGAAAAACACTTTCCAGTTAATGGAAAATTTGGCTTGGTTTCCAGGAAAGTGTTTTCCTGAAAAATTTGGACGGAAAACACTTTCCGGAAGTTGTGAAAAAATTAGAAATGTCATATTATTTGCTGATTATATCAAATTTGGTCCTCAAACTTTTGATTGTTATATATATTTTGTTTTGAATATTTATTTTTCAATTTCATCTCTTAAAATTTAATTTTTATATTAACTTTGATCCTCATTTTTATAATTGTTATTTGCTTTTCCCTTATCATTATTTTATTGAAATTTTTTATGTATCAAATTTGGTCCTCATTCTTTTGATTGTTACTTATTTTATTTGAAATAATTTATGAAATGTTAATTATTATTATTATTTTAATTTCTTCATCTTTTATTTTTTTTATTTTTTAGATTTGATCTCTATTATTTTGATTATTATTTATTTTATTTGAGATCATTTATGAAATTATATTTTTTTTTCAATTTCATTCTCATTCAACTTTTTAATTTGTAAGATTTGTTCCTCATTATTTTAATAAATTTGAGAAAAGTAAAATATTAATAAGTTATTTTCCAGCTTATTTTCCATGACATAACCAAACACTGGAAAATATTTTTTCAACTTATTTTTCATTATACTATCAAACATCAGAAAATAATTTATTTTCCTGGAATTCACTTTCCAAAAAAAAAACTATTTTCCAGCAAACAAACATGATCTTAAGTTATATTGGAAGTTCTGAGTCGTTATATTGTTACATTTTTAATTGGACTTGGGCTTTTCTTAACTTGTTTTTTTGGTTTTTTTAACAATGTTCTTAAGGTGTTTTAATTAGGACCAAACTGTGGCTCATGCATATGGCAAATGACTTCAATTTAATCCTTATAAATGATGCAAAGCCATTACAAAAGCTTATATCTTTGTGTGTGGAAAGTACTTTGATTGTTCTTCTTTTCTCCCCTTTTGTTCTCTAGAGAAACATCTTTTGTGATCACGGCTATTACCATACATTAAAAGCAAACAACTTGATTATACAAAGCTTGAAACATTTCCCATGCTATGATGCAATGTGATTGTTATATTTTTCATTCAGATATTAGAGGAATTTTTTAACAGTTTCTAATATTTTAGTTAGATATTTGAGTCGCGCCATGTCAAAGATTATTTTTTTTTTCGAAGCAATAAATCTAAGTTATGATCAATTAAATTATGCATGCATGTAATGAATTAACTTCAGAGTTGTGCGTGCTAATAAATGAAAAAAAAACATTAATAATAACTAAAAATAAAAAATAAAAAATTAACAATAAGCGTTGATCAAGATTTTAATCAACTACTGTGCTGCGACATTAGTTTTCTTTATTCACTTTCATTTATTTTTGCTGTCTTCCTTTTATAGATAAAAAATTGTCCATTTACTTTTTGCCTTCTCCTCTCTTTCCAGGAGATGCAAACTTGACTAGCACATGCAGCTGCTTTCCTATGGTATTTTAAGTCAAGGATACTTGAGCTTTTGTCATATAAGCATTAGTGAGTTTCCTGGTTTTTTCAAAGGTTTTTCACACATTTTTTTTCTTTACTTGCTAACATTCTAGGCTCCATTTCATTAATGGTTCTTTTATTTAGCTATGGTGAAATACCTGTTAAAATCCACAAACTCTCTCCATCCATACATGCTAGCTGTCATATCTTTGAAAGATCAAATCAACGAGAACTAAAGAACAATCGAAGAAATTCTTTGCATGGATCAATATGAGCATAAAGTTTCTCCTTTGTTTTCTTATGCTTTCTTTATTATTGGCTCATCAACACAATTGCTATATTGTTTCATGAGTTTTAAAATAATTACAACTAATCGTTTGATTTTTTCCCTCTGTAAATACAGAACATATGCTTCACATGCAAAGTTTCCATAACTGAATATGATCTTAACAAGGGCTGGTGGTATGAGAGCTGGCCAAATTGCAGTAAAACACTCTCTAGAACCAGTGACAACCTAGCTCAAATGTATTGATTGAACATGGCTTGCCAAGCTCCACACCTATACAATGATTACACCATAACGCATACCACTTTTCGTTTTTTCCTCTAAAAAATTTTAATTTACATTATCCTTTGTTTAATATCGTATTCTCGAACACTCATTAACTTATGGTTTTTGAACTTCATGTTTAGAATTAATTGCATCGTGACTGATGAGAAAGATGTCAAAAACTTCCTATTATCTGGCAAGCCTGCTGAAAATTTTTTAGAGGTCTTGACTCATCACTTTGTCTATAACAAGAATTTCACGAATCCTTATGTTGTTCCACCCTAAATGCTTGAGGTCCTTAACAAACCCAAGATTTTTCAGCTGCGTTTCAGGGCCTATAAATATGCTCTCAACAAATGTGACATTTATGTTGGGAATGTCTTTGATGATTTCTCAGAAGAGACACCCATCAAATTGATTGGGTAGGCTGAGGCAGGGCCCTTAAATACTTCAACACCTATAAGGACAACATATACAACTTTTATGACCCCTCCAACACATGTCGCAACAACTCCATTGAATGTTAACCTGCCTCAGATTACCTCAAATTCTTCCTCCCAACATCAAGTCAGGTCAACTAATTCAAGAAATCTTTCCCCCTCGAACAAGAAGGGCTTTGGTGTAACCCTCAGACATACCTCAACTAATTACGTTACAGGTTTGTTTTTTAATGGTTATGAATTCAAGTCCTTTTCGGACCATTGTAGGCTTACATGGTTGTTAACTTCAAGTCTGTGAGATTAGTCGAGGTGCGCACTTCAAACCCGTGGGATTAGTCGAGGTGCGTGCAAGCTGGCTCGGATACCCACGTTTATCTAAAAAAAAGAAGGCTTTTGGAGTTCATTGATCCACCCACACAGGATATGTATGAATGATTTTCTTACTTAACCTATAGTCAATCATCAACCAAAATGTTTATGCATGCTTTCTAAGTTTCTAAGCCTTGACAAAAATATATTTAGCACTGCTTGTTCTTACTCGCTCTCAATCCCTTCAATTCTAAACAATAGTACTCGACACATCTCATGAGTCATGACTTTCTTGATGGAACTCCAGTCATCTTTCGTTGTTTACATTCATGATTTTGAATTATCCATCTTTAATATTTAGAAAACATTTCGAATGTCTTATTTTAAACTGGTCTCATGAACTTTTGCTTATCATAATTGCCTGTTAACATAAGGATTTGAAACTCCCCTGCAACTAATTAAATTTTTCTATGTAGTCTTTCACATCTACAAAGCTGATGACCATATTTTGTTATTTAAATACGCAACACACTTCCACATACACAGCGTTACAGAAGATGAAGACATTTCAGAAAAGAATGGCTCCACACAAGATAACACTCCAGCAGAAGCGATTTCTACGAAACAACGACTCACTTCTTCTACATCTACTGAGGTAATGCTCTTGATTTTGTCTGCACGTTCTTATGTTTATGACCAACTATCTCATCCATTTTGTTGCTTTTACCCTTCATGTATATCGGTAGTCATATGATACTTACTGGATTGTCTTCTTCTTTTATGATGTACCGAACACAATTTTCAATAATCTCTTGCATCAGCCTGATCAATTTAAGCCACCACGGCCCTTTTTTTTTTAAGGAGTGTTTTACCCATTTTCAAGCTCTCCTTCACTCAAACTGTTTATAGATATATGACCACTTACATTCATGTACATAAATGACTTTATTTTTGTTGCAGGGCGGTGAGAGCTCAAGAAAACAACGTTTTGTGTCTTAGTTAATTCTCAAATTAAAAAATGCTTTATAATATGAATATTGTTGTGAGCTGCTTTGTTTACATGGACTTGCCGCTTTATATGAAGAAAATTTAAATATTTAGTTTATTTTTATGCTATATACATTTGCTGAGAATAATTCTTCATGCCCGCAGAGCAAGGGCAACAAAGCTAGTAAATAGTACTATACTGGGGCCATCCATACATATATAATATTTTTCTTGCATGCACGATATCCCGTGGTAAAAAGAGACAGGGAAGCGAAGAGAAAGGAAAAGAAAAGGAAAAGAACAGAAAGAAAGTGAAGGGGCTGGCGGGGTTAGGGGCTTAAGGGGAGTAGACTAAGGAATCGATGGTCGGCGCCATTTGTCTCAGCCGACCAATAATCACGTCCCCCTTTTCCTTTTTAACTTCCCACACTGACCTCTTACCCTATCATCTCTTTCCCCTTTCTTTCGTTCTTTATTTTCTTTTTAATTTTATGTCCCATTATCATCGGTTCTTCTGTGATATTTTTTAACAATCGGAAGGTGCCTTGGTTTCAGGGTTTTCCTTATCTGTCACCTCATTGTTTTTTGATTAATTGTTTAGTCTTTTAATTATAAAGTGAGGAATTGTGAGAAGTTTGAGTGAGTATTCGGCAATGATGGTGGTTGAGGGGGGTGAGGATAGTGTTGATAAGGAAAAGAAGAAGAATAGGCGCCGATCTAATCGCCGATCCAAACGGAACCCTCCCAATCCAGGTAATCCTATCTTATAACTACTATCGTGTTTGTCTTTTGTGGTTGTTGAGGAAAGTACAATGGATTAGCTGTTGTAAGATTTGAGCTATAACTGTAAAAAAGAACAGCAAAAAAGAGAGCAAGATAGATTAGTGATTTTGGAATTTTTGTTATCATTGCTTTTGTATTCTTGTTTTTGTCAGTTTTTCCGCTAAGGGTATTTGTATTCCCTTTCAGTGACAGCTAAGAATTTTGTGAACAGAACAGTGTTCAATTAATTATTTTTTTAATTTTTAAATGAATCAATCATCTTCCTCTTCTACTCGATTGATGCTGTGATGAAAAGTAAATAAATCCTCTGGAGTACACTAGCATGGTTTACTGTCTGTGCCTAGACTGTATAATAATTCTGGTATTCTTTCAGAACAATTCTGATGATATGGTTTCTGTTTTTAATTGTCACGAGAGCAGCTTTTAGTCAACCAAATGAACCACGTGGGGAATCATCACTGTCTGTTGGAAATGGTGGCAAAACAAAATGTTCGAGGCAGCTGGAATTAGATGCAAATCCCATCAGGGAGCATGGACCAACCACAGCATTGGGTATTGTATATAGTTCTATGCCAACTATGCATGCAAACGAACAACTAGAAGACCTGGTGCCATCTGATCGTGGTGAATCAATGCTGGCTAAGCCATGTCCAGAATCAATTGTTGGTGGAGGTCTCAATGGAAAATCGCTTCCTTTTCACCAGTTTGAGGGTCAAGCTCAGAGTAAAATTTTTGCTCCATACTGGTCCATGGAGACTGTTAATGAGGCGTTGGAGGTTTGTTTGATATTTAATGCAATAATATTGTTGTCTACACTAACATAGCTTTTCCTTAATTTTTGTTTGCTCACTTGTGTTTGCTATCTCAAATTCTTGGCAGAAAGGTGATGTATTTAAAGTGTTATTTCGTGTAAATGCTCACAATCGACTTGAGGTTTGTTTTATGCCTATTTGCAAGTGTTCTTTCAATTTTCCCTAATAACTTTTTATTCTTAGCCATTTTCATATGCTGTTTTCTATTGGTAGGCATACTGCAAAATTGAGGGAGTTCCTACAGATCTTCTTATCAGTGGAATTGCTGCACAGAACAGGGCTGTAAGTTTGAGCTTCTCCATTTTTTTTTCATATTATTTGTTGGTTGGTAAATTCTCACCGAGTAGTTAGAAAATGACCAAGATTCATTTCAAACAAGATGCCTGATCTACTTATCTAAATAGCTAAAAGAATCTTTGACAACATATGGGAGCTAGATTTCACTCTTTTGGTATTGAGTGAAACTTTTTCATGTACAGGTGGAAGGTGATGTTGTGGTCATCGAGGTTGATCCTTTGTCATTCTGGACCAAGATGAAAGGGTCAAATGAGCCATCAAACAATCTTTCCACAGCAGAGGATAGCAATTTACTTCTCGAAGCCAATGGAAAAGCTGGTGGTAGTCGCCAAGGTAAAAGTAAACTGAACATGGACTGTAAGTATGCTGATTTTGGAAATTCCTTGGTTCCTCATAAGGGGTTTTATTATGGGTATAGTTCATGTGCTGGTGAAGATGTTCATGATGAACTGAATGGGCCAGTGGGTTATAATTATGCTAATGGTTATCACCAGTCTCCTTCAGATTCTTCACATGTTGCTCATTCTATGGGGCAGAGTGAAGTTTTGAATGGTGTGGGGAGGTTGTGTTCTATGCTTAGTTCATACCCGTCGAAACGACCAACATGTAGAGTTGTTGCTATAATTGTAAAATCTCCTCGTCGAGATGCTATTATTGGCTTTCTCAATGTTAAGCAGTGGTTTTACTACAGGGAAGGTTGTAAAAAAGATGCAAAAAAGAACAAGAGCTTGCTATCAATTTCAAACTGCGAATACATTGAGATTATGCCTGCTGACCCAAGATTCCCAAAACTGATGGTCCTTGTGAGCAGTTTACCTAACTGCATCAAGAAAAGATTGGAGGACGAAGATGAAACAGTTGAAATGGAATTGGTAGCTGCACAGATTGATAAATGGAGTGATGAAAGTCCCTTTCCAGAAGTCCATGTCTCATATATTTTTGGACGGGGTGGTAAAATGGAGTCGCAAATCAATGCTATTTTACATGAAAAAGCAGTTTGTTGTTCTGAATTTTCTCCTGAATCACTTTCCTGTCTTCCAAGCAATACATGGGAGGTGCCAAAAGAAGAATTCCAAAACAGAAGAGATCTTAGGAATTTGTGCATATTTACCATCGACCCTTCTATTGCTACTGATTTAGATGATGCTCTCTCAGTTCAAAGGTTACCCAATGGCCTTGTCAGAGTGGGTGTCCACATTACTGATGTGTCATATTTTGTTTTACCTGACACAGCCTTAGACAAAGAAGCTCAGATTCGATCAACCTGTGTTTATATGTCGCAGTGCAAAATACCAATGTTGCCTCCATTGCTTTCTAAGGACGTAGGTTCTCTTAACCCTGGTGTTGATAGGCTCGCATTTTCTATCTTCTGGAACTTGAACAGTTCTGGGAATGTTGTAGATCGCTGGATTGGTCGCACTGTGATACGATCTTGTTGCAAGCTTTCATATGAACACGCTCAGGAGATTTTTGATGGGATGATTGATGCAGAGACTCACAACAACTTCAGGGACCTTCCCCAGTTGCACGGTCATTTTGAATGGGCAGATGTAATTGGATCTATTAAGTGTCTTCATGAAATTTCAAAGACTTTAAGGGAAAAGAGGTTTGATGATGGGGCTCTACAGCTTGAAAGTTGTAAAATTGTCTTTTCGTTTGATAAACATGGAGTTCCATATGATAACACACTTTGTGGGCGAAAAGACTCAAAATTTCTCGTTGAGGAGTTTATGCTTTTGGCAAACAGGACCGCTGCTGAAATCATATCTCGAGCTTTTCCAGATAATGCATTGCTGCGGAGGCACCCTGAACCTAATATACAGAAACTTAAAGAGTTTGAAGCTTTTTGTTGCAAGCATGGTTTAGAATTGGACACTTCTTCTGGTAACTTCCGCCAGTCATTAGAGCACATCAAAGAAAAGCTCAAGGATGACTCTGTGCTATTTAATATTCTTATCAACTATGCTTCAAGGCCAATGCAGTTGGCGACCTACTTTTGTAGTGGTGATTTGAAAGATAATATGAATGATTGGGGTCATTATGCACTGGCTGTTCCTCTCTACACGCATTTTACTTCACCACTGCGCCGATATCCTGATATTGTTGTCCATCGAACACTGGCTGCAGCAATAGAAGCTGAACAATTGTATATGATGAATAGAAGAATGTCTCATAAAGTGAGGCCGGGTGAAGAAGTGACAAGATGCTTCACTGGTATTTGTTTTCTTAAAGATGCTGCAGGATCCTCAGAAGGCAGGGAAGCATTATCAGCTGCAGCATTAAAGCATAGAATTCCCTGCACAAAATTACTCTCAGATGTTGCAGCTTATAGCAATGAGAGAAAGCTGGCTAGCAGGCATGTCAAGGATGCCTGTGATAAGCTCTACATGTGGGTTTCAGTGAAGAGAAAGGAGGTAAGTTTTCTCCCTTTATTTGGACCTGAATGTTCAGTTCTCTCATCCTATAATATGCTTTTGCATCCTGTTTCTTTAAGTTATAAAATTTGTTGAACTTACATAACACAGAATAGGATGATAAATTTGATGAAACAAATTTTTAGATGAGGTAGTTTTTGTTAGTGATTGGCCATTAAATGGTTAATATGCTCTGGATTCTATTCAATTATCATGTGTTTGTTTACATATATGGCCAGGAATCCATTTCCTTCCTTCTTATGTCCTGCAGGTTTTATTGTCTGATGCCAGAGTTTTGGGTCTTGGTCCAAGGTTTATGTCCATTTATATCCACAAACTAGCTGTGAGCATATCTACCTATATATTATCCACAGTTTTGACTAGATTGCATAATGGTCTCTTATTTTCAACCACACATGCTTTCAGTTTGAAAGACGTATATATTATGATGAAGTTGAAGGCCTCACAGTGGAATGGCTTGAAGCTACATCGACACTGGTGCTAAGTATACATGCCTCCAAATGCTCTGCCAGGAGAGCAGGCCCTGGGTATTACAGGGCACTCGATGAGGTTGCATGGGTCATAAATCCTTGTGATCATAACATGGAACCTGACATGGAGAGTACCCAGGGATGTCATGCAGCCCAGCATTCTGATCCCATTTTGAAATCTGAAATTGATCCTTCTGTTTTCCCTCTCACAGTGCGTCTCCTCTCAACAATCCCTGTTGCACTTCATGCCACTGGTGGGGATGATGATGGGCCCCGTAATATTGGGGCACGGCTATTCATGAGCTCATATTTTACCTAGACTCTGTTTCACGAGCTGGTATTTGAGTGGCGGATGAAGTTTTTCAACTCAATGAATCCTACAGAAATGAAGGTGACAGAGCTTTACAAGGGATCACAAGGGATCTCTTGTAGATAAGAACTTTAGTGTATAGTTTTAGATTAAAAAAGAAGCAAAATCCGTGGTTTTTTCAGAATCACTGATTTTTAATGGGTGTTTTTTTCTTCTTCAACCTTCTGATTGTAAAGCATCCAGTGGAAGGTGCAGATGATAGCGGGTTCCTTGCTGTGGGAGTTCTAGCTAAGGTGGCTGTTTTTATCAAAGCTGCTTGATAGTGGAATCGAACCTTGTTTTTGGAGTTCAGTTCCATCCGACATAATGTGGTGGCTCATATCTGGTGATTTGGAGCCAATTTCTTGCTTTAGTAGTTAGGTCAAAAAAAAAATCGGGAGCAGAAACCAAGCATGTTTGGGTCCTGCCGAGTTAGGTCTCAAGCATATTTGAGTCATGTTGCGGCCAGGATACAAGGTTATTTTAGATCCTTTCAAGTTTAACCTTGAGTTAGCCTTGGGTCAAGCTATGCAGAACCCAAGGTTATTTAAGTCGCAAGACCAAAGTTTGTTTTTGAATCCTACAATGAATAATTTGTTTGTAATTTGTAAATGAAAATAAATATAAAATTAAGTGTAATTTGATAAAATTATTATTACAATACATTTGGTAAAATTAGTAAATGATGTAATATTTTCTTTCAATTCATCAATTATTTTATTAATAATATTAATTACAATAAAATATACTCTTATAAATTTTACTGAAAATAATAATATTTGTAACACAAATCATAATATTTTTAGTATTAATTATTATAAAAATAATATTATTTATAACTCCAAAAATAATAATATTTTCGAGATTAATACTATTAATTATACTAAAAACAATATTAAGAAAAAATATAATAATAATTTTAATATTAATTATACCAAAAAATAATATTAAGAGAACAAATAATAATAGTTTTGAGATCAACACTATTAATTAGACTTTAAAAAAAATATTTTTAACACCAATAGTATCAATTATACCAAAAAAAATATTAAAAAAAAATATAATAATTATTTTAATATTAATTATACTAAAAAAATAAAATCAACAAAACAAATAATAATATTTTTACTATTAATACTCAAAAATTAATTATACCAAAAAAAGAATATTAAGAAAACTAATAATAAGATTTTTAATATTAATACTAGTAATTATACTAAAAGTGTAGACAGTCCAAGCACCACTTGACGCTTTGTTTGCTGCGGTTAGCACGCAATGCTATTTTGGGTCCTGCCCTGCCAGGTTCAAGGCTAGCCTTAGGCTATGCCTGGCAGTGCCCAAGCCAAAGTGCCACCTGTCGCTTGGACTGCAGTGTAGAGGAAGCAGGCCAAGCGCCATGTGGTGCTTGGGCTGTCCGCCCTCAAGAGGGAATTCAAGTGCCACGTGTCTCAATGTGGTTTTTTTCATAGTAATAGCAGTTTTTTAAAATTTATTAATGATAATAATAATACTTATACTCTTATAAATTTTAATGAAAATAATAATATTTATAACACCAAATATAATAATATTTTAGAGACTAATAATATTAATTATACTAAAAAATAATATTAATAGAACAAATAATAATAGTTTTGAGATCAATACTATTAATTAGACTAAAATAATAATAATATTTTTAATACCAACACTATCAATTATACTAAAAAATATATTAAGAAATAATATAATAATTCTTTTAATATTAATTACACAAAAAAAAATATCAACAAAACAAACAATAATATTTTTACCATTAATACTCTAAACATTAATTATACTAAAAAATATATATTTTTCATGCAATTATACTAAAAGTATAGGCAGCCCAAGTGCCACGTGGCGCATGGAGTGCACCCAAGAGAAAAAAAGCAAGTGCCACACGGTGCTTGGGCGGCCTGCTTGTGAGCATAGTAGCAAGCGCCGCGTGCGCTTTTGGTCTATCCCAGTGCCCAAGGCCAGGCAGACCAAGCACCAGGTGGCAACGTGCCTGGCGCCTTGGCTTGCCCCCATCCCCAAGGCCCGACAGAACGAGAATCAAGGGGCTTGCCTCCAGGCTAGCGCCCCTGCCTTCCAGCTCAACCACACCCCTGTCAAAATAATGCGGTCCACAGTAAAAGCTTTCATAATCTATAGTGAAAGCACTCACAATGCATCTATAATAATATAATTCACAGTAAATTCACTCATAATAAACAGTATTCCGTGTTACATCAGTTTTAATTATAGATAATTTTCAAATTTATATTGTGTTCCAATGCAGCCCATAGCCTTTTATTTTGGGTTAGCAGGTTCTTAGCTTTTTAGTACAGTGTTCAATAATAAATGTACGAGTATGGACTGGGAGAAGATAATACTATACTTTTTCACATTTGAATAAAATGGCTTTTTTCTTTTAGTGAGATGTGTGTGTGAGAGAGAGAGCTATTTCTGTCGTTTCACTTGTTCTTTGCGAAAGTTTAGATGAAATGAATCAATTACGGGATACAGTCTACTCTTGGTTTTCTTGTTATAATTGTGCAATTTTTCTTTAAGTTATTACTAGATTTTTAGCTATTGCTATGCTATGAATGTAAAAAACATAAAATTAAGCATTGCTAATATTTTTTTTAGTAAAAATAAAATTTAAATCATATAAGGATTGACTGAATATAATTTGATTGACTTAATAAGTTTAAAGATAATCTGAATGACCAATAAAAACATAATTTAACTCAAAATAAATATTTAATATGAGATTTTTTTATAACATCGAGATGAAAACATAGCGTGTCACAATTTAAAAACATAAACATGCCACCCATCACTTGAACCTATGACCTCATGCTTATCATGTGTGTTAACGGTTAAAACAGCGACTTAGATTTGTCAAAAAAATAATTAAAATAATATATTATTGTGTTTTACTACTTATATGAACAGTAAAACACCACAAAAAATCCCAATTCTTTTATTGTTATAGGTTAATCTTGTGTGTGAGGTTGGTCTCCCTCGTATTTGTCCCAAAATTAGTGTTTGTGTAATTGATTTGCACTTCGTTGTGAGATGTATCAAAATTAAAATATGTAAATGTTGTTGATGTATTTTCTATTTATAAGTAAATTCTTGATTATAAAATCAAAATTTAATGTAAAAGAAATAACTTCTTTTTTAAATATTGAGATGATCATATCTTTGATTGTCCCGTGTCAATTTAAGTTAATTTTCCAAACCGTATATGACTTGGGTTATGAACGTGACTAGATTTAATAACAATATTTTTTAAAAATAATTTTTATTTAATTATATGACAATAAAAATATATGCTATCAAGAAAACAATAATGTAAAATTTTTAAAAAGTAATGGTGGTTGCAAAAGAGAAAAATTGCTAATATTATAAAAAGACTAAAAAATAAAGTAAAATTAAATGATATTCGATAAAAAATATATATTCTCATTTAGTAATTTAATACATTTATAGTATTCTAAATTAACTAATTTTAAAAAGTTAAATTTAAATTAAAAAAAATAGTTAGGCACATCGGCATAGCTTGAATTAAAAAACTTAGATGTGAATAGGCTTGGAAGCACATATTTCATTTGATTTTTTTTTCTTTTTTTGTTATTTTCTTTTTCTTTCTTGTTTTTTTTTAAAAAATTAGTTGATATATTGCCTAAAGTTGTAGATGACTTGTTGCCTATTAGGCTGTTGTATAGAATCTGGTTGCCACCGTGGTTGTCGGAAAATGAAAAGGGTTTGGCCTAAAATATTATTTCCATCTATTTTTATCTAAAAACACATTAAAAGCATCATAAAAACCTCACTCACCAATCTTAAAACATCTCAAAATCACTGGAACAAACAAAAAGCAACCGAATAAAAAAAATCTAAATGGACTTCAATATAATTTCTCCAGGCATGCTTATAGGAAGTAATTATAACAATTAAACTATTCTTGTTAAATAGAACTTTTTAATACAAAATTGATCATTTTTGTTGTCAGTATGTAATCAATCGACAACCTTCTCTCCTCTATTTTTTTTTCCATGACTTTTTCTATTTTCTCTCAAATTCAAAGATTAAAAAAGAAATAAAATGAAATTTTAACCCCAAATAAAAATTATAAAAACTTAAGATTAATCCTGTATTTTTTTTTTTGTGTGTTTATATCATAGTTTTGAAACCCGACCCGGTCATTGACTCGGTCAAGTGATCGGGTCACGGGTCACATGGGTTAACCCGGGTTGACCCGGGTCAACCCAAAAAAACCTATAAAAAAAAACACATAACAATCATAGTTTCCCTCTGGCATTGCACTACTTGTTCTATCAACAATCAATGAAGTTTACACATCGATTCCAGTCTACCAGCATGAATAGAAGTCCCCTACTATCAGTTACAATTGAGCTGCTGGTTTTTTAGAATTTTTTTTGAAGTTCTACTTCAGAATTTTTCATTGTTTTAGATTTTTATCATCGATTCCCTTCTTTACATTCTTACATAAGAGATCAGTTCCTCCCACCTCAATATCTAGAAAAGCCAGTCTTAATCCACGATAGTACTGTCGAAAATGAACTAAAAGAACCAGCAAATAACAAAGGATCATAATACGGTGGGAAGAACATGTATTCTCGATGGGCCAATCAAACAGAAAAATAAAAGAGCAGAGATACATATCTGTGGGAAGAACCAATGGGTCAATCGATGGGAAGAACTGATGAGTCAACAGAGGGAACAGAGGGAAGAACCGATGGGTCAACAGACTGAACAGAGGGAAGAATCGATGCCACTGTTATACTCTCCTGCAATTTCAAGAGAGGGAAGAAGATGAAATAGAGGATAGCGAAAGGCGAAAGAAGAAAGAAACAATTAAAAACTCATCTAACCTTATGCTCAGAATTGAAACGGCGATCAAGGATTCAAGATTCTTCTGCTCATCTGCTCTTCTTCGCGACTAAGAGTGAAATGGGTTTGACAAATTCTTGAAATTAATTAGGTCTTCTTCTCACTTCTCTGCTCTGCAATGCATTCGTGATTCGTCTCTCTACTCTTGTCGTTTTGGCCTTTTAATTGTAAAAGGTCAAAACGACGTCGTTTCGAGCATGAGAATAAAAAAAAATAAACCCGGGTCTCAGTCGGGTTTGGCCGGGCCGGCCGGGTCCCGGGTCGACCCTCCGGGTCGACCGGGTCTGGCCGGGCCAATTCCCAACCTGTTTTTTGCTTAGACCCGGCCCGGCCACATGCCCGGGTCGGCCGGGTCCCGGGTCGACCCGCCGGGCCGGGCCGGGTCTTAAAACACTGGTTTATATTATGGTCCTCTCACTTTTAGTTTTGTTTTTCTGCTATAATTTTAAATTTTATATTAGGGCATAAAATGATTAAATAAATAAAAAAGTCTAAGAACAAAATTAAATTAAAAAAATATTTTTTTTTAAAAGAGGGAAGGTGTGAATAGTGTAACATTTGAGAGAGAGAAAAAATCTCGTGCGAGTAACAACTAAGAGGGACAACATGCAACTAAATGTAATCAGCCTTTCACTATGGATGATATTGTGAAAATTCACAATGAGATGGATGCCTTTTTGTTTTTGGTTTTTTTTTAATTAATTTTTTTTAATATAGTTAGTTAATATTAAATTTTTTTCTATTTAGTTATTACACTCTTATGAAACGGATCCCAGGTTTGATGGGTTAACTTAGTTGATTCATATTTTTTTTCTTTTTCTTAATTTGTTTTTTCTTCCAATTTTACATTTTAATATCGATTTGATTGAGAATTAAACTTCATGATTTATTTTGTACTTTTCATTAGATTATCATGATCTTATATGAAGGGATTTTACTATATCTCTCCTTGCAAAGCACTATTCATTAGAATAGTGCTTGGATTTGTTTTTTTATTTTTATTTTTTTCTTTTCAATTAATTTTTTTTTTGTTTAAATTTATTTTTTAATATTAAATTTTTTTCTATTTAGTTATCATATGACCTTACAGCCAGATCTACATCCAAGACTCTTAGGTCTGGTGTTGCAGCCAGACTTGAAGCTTTTGGGCCTGATGTTGCAGCCAGACTCACTTAAACTGGGGTCATGTAAGTTTAATATTATTATTAGTATTAAAAATATTATTATTTGTATTATAAATATTATTATTTTTATTATAACGAATATTTCTAATATAATAATTAATAAATTTGAAAAACAAATATTATTAATACTGAAAAACAACCATAGATTTGATTTGAATGGTAAAATTAAAAATTATAAGAACTTGAGTCAAGCATGTTTAATATTATTATTAATATTATAAATATTATTATTGTCATTATTATTAATATAATTATTAATAAATTTGAAAAAAATACTATTAGTGTTGAAAAAAAATCATAAATTTGATTTGAAGGGTAACATTTAAAATTATTGTTGTTGTTGTTGTTGTCATTGTTGTTATTCTTATTATTATTATGATTATTAGTGTTATTTCTATTCTTAATATTGTTATTATCTTTATTATTATTAAATTTTTTAAAAAATATTATTACTATTAAAAAAAATCATAAATTTTATTTAAATGGATTAAAAATTATAAAAACTTGAGTCTAACAAGTTTAGTATTACTATTAATATTTTTATTTTTATTATTATTAGGGAATCAGACTCCAGAAACTTGGGTCTGGCTAGGGCGCCAGACCCAAGTTTATAATCATTGATATTATTATTATTATTATTATTATTATTATTATTATTATTATTATTATTATTATTATTATTATTATTATCTTCTGACTTTGCAAATAAACATAACTTTCGTTCGAATCTTAATTTTTTTTTATAATTTTTGTATATATATATAAAAAATTAACCCGTGGTATATCCGGGCACGTAACTAGTCCAAACTATTTTTAGAAGCAAGCTGCCCAAAAGAGCAGAAAACTCCCAGGAGCCCTAAATGAAATCGAGAGCGCGCCAAAAGTTGTCCTGGTCGGAGGTAAACAATCAATCTGGTTCATTGATTGTTCTATGAGACATGACGTCTGCAATTGGATGGTACGGACCGTTAGTTGATCTCTGCAAAACGGATCATCACATCGGCGATATCGTTCAGCTTCTCGTCTTCGTTCACCGCTCCACTCCCGTTCAGGTATTACCTTACATTTCCTTTTATTAATTATAAATGTCCGCCTCCTTACATTATTGGTTTCTGGTTTCGAATCATGCAGTACAAATTATCAAAAGGTGGAGAAGTAATCAGGACAGACATTCAGGTTGGTGATGATACGCAGCCATTTTTCTCCGTCTCGTTGTGGAAAAAGCAGATGGGAACCATGGTTGTTGCCGGTGATATCTTACTGTTGCAAAGTAAGCAAGGACACCCTTTTTTTGCAATTTGCTTCATTTTTCATAATATATACAAGATTAATTGGGGATTGCGTTTCTGCTTTATTGATTCTTTATCGATGGGAAATTTCACTCATATCTTTGGAATTTCGTTCCGTATTCCGATAAAGTATCAATGTTTGGAATTTCTGATTCGCTCATTTCTTAAACTTGTAGCGGTGATAATCACATAAATTGTTGATTTTTGCTATTTGTTATAATCTTTGGGATA
Source organism: Populus nigra (assembly GCF_951802175.1). Taxonomy (NCBI): domain Eukaryota; kingdom Viridiplantae; phylum Streptophyta; class Magnoliopsida; order Malpighiales; family Salicaceae; genus Populus; species Populus nigra. The sequence goes on along the minus strand of NC_084856.1, from coordinate 6,920,733 downwards.
ATTCAGATGTGAAGATCACTAAATTTGGACATGCCGTTGAGGCCAGAACGGTCGAGTGGTCATCATTAGTAAGTTTAGTCCATCCTTATGGATCACTTCTCTCAAAAGGTACTTCATTTTGCTTCGCTTTTCTGCTCGGAAGTGTTAACCCTGTACTCTGCCCCGGATATTTGGAATGGAATCTTGGAGTCATATTTTGGGCTTTCAAATTTTGAACATCACAACTGCTTAGAATTAAGAGGAAATGAAAACGGAGGCTATTCTATTAATGTTCAACTCGTCTTTTGGGCTTCTCTAAATAATGAATATGTATGTAGGTGTAGATGAGTTAATAGAGGAATCTCAAGTAGGGAAAACAACGTTGGAAAAGCTTTGCAAGGTAATAAAATGGGTGCAGCGAGCTAGATCTGTTCTTAACACAATCGGGTCACACAGTTTTGTGGTAATGTCTTTGCTCTCTTGTTTTGTAGCTTTAGTTACATTGCATTTAACTACGCCTAATCTTATATGTTGCTTGGGGAATTTGAATCCAATAAACTCATGGTCTCTATTGTTTAAATCGAATAAAGACTCTTTCAATGATTGTGTTGTGGACGTGATATACAAGTTGTGTTTAATGTCTTTTCTTTTTCATGTACTCTAATCTTCCCATTGTAAGTGATCTTTTTGCTGGTCATGTCAAGCCATTTTATTATTAATTGAGAAAATGTCATGGTCACAGAGTTGTTGTTGCTGTTTATGCCATTTCAGTCATTTAGGAATTTTTTTTCCATGTTAATTGCTCCTGTCATCCTCCATTTTGGATGTCATTACACTTTGCATTTTGTTTTTTGAAAACTTTTCATTCTCAATTTTTCTTATGATTGCAATTTCCACCTTCTGTTAAAAATCTGTTAGTTAACCATAGAAATGGAGCTGACTTTTGGCAAAACAATTCCATAAAATGACCAAATAATCCATGAGGAACTTGCAACAAAGTCATCCCTTTTCATCTCCTTAGATTTTGTTGAAAAGGAATAAGCTGTACACTAGGTAATGAATCTCATAAGCACCACATCTATACCATTGCATTCTTATCACAACAGTTGCATCTTTAAGCCTTTAAGTTGTATTGGTACTGTTGGCTAGTTGTATGCTCATTTGAGTAATTACTGAAACAACTTGCATGGCAGAAACCGAGGAACTGGAGATTGCCAAAACAGAGTGAATCTCACAACCTGCTCTTGCTTTCAGAAGTATTGGGCCTAAGTAATTCCTGTAATGCAATTTTTAATGCATCAATTGGTGAAATTTTCCTACCAATTACCTGGAGAGCACTTGATGACTCTGATAAGGAAAAGATGTTTGTCAGCAGGAGGACAATGGAAGATAAAGATAATAGTTTAGCAGAAGATTTTATTTGTATTGGCTGTCACTTGTGTGGTTCTCCTTTGGTTTCAGAGAACGGGTATGGAAAATTGAAACTGCCATATTGCAATTATTTCCTGTATGGAAAGTTGAACATGAATTGGATTACTGAATAATTTACTGGTTGCTACAGGTCTATATGCAAGCAAAACAATATTTCACTCTATTGCCCGAAAAGCCCAAATCACCTTCATGCAGTAACCTTGATTTACAGGCCCTTTATGGTATGGATTTGTTCATGCTCTTGTCTCGATAAGTGCAATGCTCTCGTTCATATTGAAATGATGACAGCACTGCACATTCAGACTGCTTCTTGATATTCCTGCATCTGTTCTAGTCATTCTGCTTTTTTCCCTCATTATATGGTTGGTGTTGTCTCTCTCTGCGTGATAGATTTTCTTGTTTTCAAGATTTCCAATAAAACAAGTATTTTAGGAACAAGTTTATCTGTTCTTATCTTTGTATGTCTTAGATCATCTTGAAATCAATATCTTGCTGATTATGATCTTCTGCATCAGATTTATTTTTGCCATTGCATTGTTTTACCATAATCATGTCAGAGTATTTCTTCACCGCAGTTATATGTCTGGGATGAATCAGAATACCTGCCACTCCTCGTAAGAAACAAGGCTGCAGTAGTGTTGTTTGGAAACATCAGGGCTGAAAGAGTCTACTCATGCTTTAGAGGACAAAACCGTAGTCATAATTCCAACCAAGCATATTTTTGCCGGGAGAATAATCCTGAAGCTATAGAGAAAGGATTAGTGGGTTCTTGCTCATCAGATGCAGATCAGAGCCTAGAAGTTAAGGAGAAAAACCACCACAATAAAAACACTAACTTTCATTTGATTTGGTTGGTTCTTCTAAAGATATTGTTGCAGCAGGGAAAGAATAGTCCCTTGAAATTTGAAGCAACTGTGAACACCAGCCTAGATACCGAACACGGGAAGTTTGAAATGCTTTCTGTTTCAGTTCCATGCGCCAGAAACAAATTGTTCTCTGGTTGATGTATATGTACTGTGCTAGTTAGAGGATCCGATATTCCTTTTCGTGTAATCATAAACTCTACAAACTCTGCAACATTCAGTAGTAGCTTACTGTCACAGGGGCCTTTGTACCAAAAAGAAAGAAAGAAAGTCATTGGGATCTTCTTCATATGATCCTGTAAAGTGCATCTCTGAGCCATATTCTACTGCTCTCCGTAGTGGGGGCGTTGGCTTGTAAGGGAGGAGGATGAAGCAGAAAGACTCCATGAAGAAGGTGAGAGTCACTTGAAACATTTGCAACTTCACAAACTAGTGAATTCTTTTTGTTTATTATTATTTTTTTGAGAGCGATGAAATAGCTTCTGAGAAAACCCTTGTTTTTATTAAAAATGAAGCCACGTTGGCTGAACGCAAATGTGAATATACATCATTATCAGCTAACTTCAAAGGGAAAATCAGGGATGCAAGAAGCCGATCTCGGAATCACCAGAAAGTAAATAAAAGGAGAATCCAATCCACCATCTGTCTCTGATGCCAAGCAAGTTTAACGGGCTAACAGCTCTCCAACACGAGGTTCATGGCTGTGTGAGCTAGAGATCAAGACTCGGATCCTGTTTCTGCAAAAGATTCATCTCCTGCCTAGTAGCCTTGCTTGGCGTTCTGCATGTTCTCTTCCACATTGACTGGCCCCATTATAATTTCAAGCATTGTACCCGTCGTACGAAAGAACACAAGGGGTGCTAAAGATTTTCGTTTTATCCCAACTGGAATCGCTAGCAAAGCTCCTCCGACTGCAAAAAACAGACCCATGTACCTAGTGCGCTGCAGATATAGATCATTCATTAGCTATCATGGTTTCATGGGATAATTATAAAAAAACCTTCTCTAGCTTATTTATTTTTCTAGTATTTTTTTTTATAATATCACGGTTTAAGAAATATTAAAAAAAATAATATAATTTAAAATTACAAATGACATGCGAGAGTTATATGTTTAGAGATGAGAGAGAGAAATAAAAAGAGATCAAACACACTAAAACTTTAATGATGATACCACTAGTATCTTTAAATTTTTTTGGAAGAGATGAATTTAATAATATTAGGAAATGTTATCAACGGTGATCAAAGTGAACCACACAAGAAAATCAAAAGTTTCAAGTGGCTCGCTTGTTTTTAGATAGTTCATGTAGCCCACTCCGATTATCAATGATGACCTTGAATTAATCTCGTCAAGATCATTTTGATGGTACTAGTAGTGTTATCATCGGAGCTTCGGTGTGCTTGCGAGATCTTTTTCATTACTTTCTATTTCCTCTCTCTTTACAAATTACAATGAGAAGAGAGGAGCGACACAAAAACAAAGAAAGAAAGAAAAAAAGAGATCCTAGAGGCATTCAAAACTCGATAATGACATCATCGGTGCTATCAAAAAGATTTCGATGAAATGAATTTAATAACATCAAGAAAGGTTATTAACGATGATTGGAGCGGGCCACACGAGTCGTCCAAAGGTAAGTGTGCTACTCATATTTTTTGGCAGCTCGTGTGGCCCATTCCAATAATTATTAGTGTACTTCCTGCATGTCGTTGGATATGTCTCGTCAAAATATTTTTTACAGTACTGATAGTGTCATTATTGGAGTTCAATGTGCATTCAAAGTCTTTCTTTTTTTTTTTTACTTTATTTTTCTCTCTCTCATATCTCCTTTTTTTATTATTATAATTTGTGCTATGATATTTTACAATTTAAAAAGTTATTAGTGATTCATATAACTCGCGAGTCGCAAATATCATCTGTGATTATTTAAACTATATTATTTTCTTAATTATTTTTTTATGTATGTGATTTTCTTAATTTTTCTTATCGTGATACATTCCAAAAAAAAAATATATTTTTTATCATTTTTTTTAGAAATTACATTTTATATCCACAGTAAATAAAAAATTTCAAATTGAATGATATGAATAAAATACCATGAGATATAATATATTAAAAATATCTCATACAATAAATTCTCTCTCAATTCGCGATTTCTCTCTTTTTAGCCAAAACAATTTCAGATCTTCCATTCCCTTCATTTATTTTCTCCCCCAAAAAAAAAATTGAAAAAAGAATGTTATCCCTTCCGATGGCGTTGAAAGATCCAGAAGTATGGTGTTGAAAGACGCTTTTATCTCCACTGCAGATCCATAAAAAGTCCTGAAACACCCAGCCCTAGCAACCCCATTGGTAAACCTAATCTCCTTCGCATAGACGTTTTTGTCTACACTGCAAATTCAGAAAGAGAACCACCGCATGGTGTTGAAAGACGGTCAGAGACAAGTCCAAGTTCATGGGGGTATTTTTTGCTAATAATGGGTTTTGTGAATCTAACTGATTATTTGTACAGGTAAGGTCACGGTTCTTGGGTCTTGTTGCCAAAGTTTTATTTTTCAAGAAGTAAAGTTCGTGTCTTTCTCAAATGCCAACAATTTAACGAAAAGATTTGCATAAAATCACATTTGATGGCTTGATTCATTGTTTGTGAAATGAACATTAATGGAGGTGAAATCATAAGCATGGATCTCAGTGACGTGGTGCTTGTACCAAAAAATGAGAAGATTAAAGATGAGAAAGAGAGAGTATCGTTGAAAGTTTTATTTCAGAATCAATGTTCTTGATCTTGTGTTCTTCAAAATCCAAATGGGTCTCATGAAAGTGGGGTTAATTTGTTATCCACAGTGCTCGATGAAATACCACTATAATATATAATTTTTTTTAATATTTTTCTAATTTTTAACAAAGTTATAATTTTAGTATGGTAAAAACATCATAATTATTAATATTACAAGAACTCTTTAGTCATTAAATAAAATATAATAATAATAAATTATAACAAAAATAGTTAGCATAAAATATGAAGACCAAATAAAAAACCACACACATCTCTGTTCATGAGTGCATTATTGACTGGATATGGCTAGGATAGCAGTGTGACAAAGGTAGGTCCAATCTCCAGTTTTGTCCCTTCTAATAAAGATCAAAATGTGGCCAAATAAAAAGGATATGCTGATTCAAAAACTCATTTAAATAGAAGTATTGGCATTAACAAATATACTAATAGAATTGGGGTGGCTGAAGCTGCTCCCCATTTTTTTTTCTTGTTAGTACATATTTCTTTTTAATTAAACACTTTTATGATTTAATTCTACATGATTTAAATTATTATAAAAAGATAAAATTAAAAAAGAAAAGACCACAGTATAAAACACGAATAAAATGCATGAACAACCTCAAATTTATAAAAAAGTGCTTTTCAATCCACCCAGTGAAGTTGATTTTAGAAGGAATGAAAAAACATGAGTAGAGTAACGCGGATACAGAGACACTAATAGCTTGTTTTTTATTTTATAATTTATTTTGAAAAAATTTAAAATTTAAAATTTTATTTAAAATAATATATTTTAAATATTTTAAATCGTACTAATATTAAAAAATGTTATTTTAATACATTTTCAATTAAAAAAATACTTAAAAAAAAAACCACACTATCAATAACTAAAATATTAGATGGAATTGGCGTTAAGCATTGAATTTAGGCCATTAGTTCTTGAAGACTGTTGTGAAACAGGTGATCTTCGTATTCTGTACACATTAGTAAATTCATTAATTAATTTCTGAAGATTAGATTTTAGTTTTTCAGAGAAAGTCATGCATTCATGCTGGAGAAGATAACAAAATTATCCAGACACCAGGCAGGCACCCCCTCCTTCCTTGCTGCAGGAGGCAAATTATCGCAACAGCTCATTCAATGAGGTGGTTGGTTGGTCAAAACTTGTCAATCTTTTTGTCAGAAGTATGGAGATTGTCTTGTCCCACGCTTCTAGTTTCAGACCATTGAACTGAGCATGACACGCTTGAATGGCAGTTGTACTTGAATGTCAAACGGGTTCTTAAATTCAATGCATAACGCCTATTCTATTTACCCTTTGAGCTTGAGCAAACTCACACAAATCAAGCGTTGAGCAATGGCTTCAGATCAGACATCTCAAGGTGCTCAAGCAGCACGAAGTCCAGCCACAATTCTAGCCATTGGCACTGCAAATCCAGCTAATTTTATCTACCAGGCTGACTACCCAGATTATTATTTCTGAGTCACCAGGAGCGAGCACATGACTGACTTGAAGGGCAAGTTCAAGCGCTCTATGTAAGTGATTAATGTGATGGAAACTGAGCATATCATGATTGAGCAAGAAATGCAGGGGAGCTTGCAGCTCTTACAAGTGAATGTTTATGATTGACTTGCCCATTTTTTTTTCCAGCTATTACAGTCACAGGTTGTTTTGACCTGACTGCTTGCTGATCTTTAACAATAATATATATGACCGTAAGATCTAAACAGATTACGTGCATGCTGTTTTCGGATACCAGCTTGCTAGGGTTGTAAACTTGCTGATTCTATCTTCCATAAATGTGGAGGGTACATCATCAAATGGCTACTAATGTGATATGCTTACAGGTGAGAAATCAGAAGTAAGGAAACGTCACTTCCACCTCACTGAAGAAATCCTCAACAAGAACCCAACCATGTGTACCTATGATGACCCATCTCTCGATGTGCGCCAAGACGTGCTAGTGACAGAGGTACCCAAACTTGGAATGGAAGCAGCACTAAAAGCTATTGAAGAGTGGGGGCGACCTAAATCCAACATCACACACCTCATATTCTCTGCACTTGCTGGCATAGATATGCCAGCAGCAGATTATCAACTTACCAGGCTCCTTGGACTCGAACCATCCATCAAGAGAATCATGCTGTATCACCAGGGCTGTAATATTGGTGCAGCCATGCACCCTTCGCATTGCCAAGGATTTTGCAGAAAACAATGCCGGTGCTCGTGTTCTTGTTGTGTCTTCGGATCTCACTGTCGGTACTTTCCGGGGGCCTTCTAATGACAACATATCTTGTCTGGTAGCCCAAGCAATTACTGGTGAAGGTGCAGCTGCTTTGATCATTGGTGCTGATCCTGATATGTCAGTTGAACGACCATTGTTCCAGATTCTGTCTGCATCACAGACAATCATCCCTGATTCAAATGATGGAATCAATCGACACCTGCGTGAAGTGGGTCTAACTGTTCACTTTTCAAGGAATGTGCCCGAGTTGATCTCTCGAAATATTGGAAAGTGCTTGGTTGAAGCATTTGGTCCAATTGGTGTTAGTGACTGGAACTCACTTTTTTGGATTGTACAACCGAGTGGTGCAGCAATTCTGAATTTGATTGAAGCCGAAGTTGGTCTGGCACAAGAAAAATTGTCAGCAACTAGACATGTGCTAAGCGAGTTTGGAAACATGGGTGGCCCAACTGTGCTCTTCATTCTAGATGAGATCAGGAGAAGGTCGTTAGAGAAAAGAAAGACCACGACGGGAGAGGGGATGGAGTGGGGTGTGCTGATTGGATTAGGGGCAGGCATCACCGTGGACACAGTTGTACTGCACAGCGTTCCTATAGCAGAAGGCCGCGGAGTCCTGTCTAATGCTTTGTGCTCATAATGGTGTCGCTTAATAATTAAAAATAAGTCACAGATGCTTGGTTGTGTTAATTAAGTGAGAAAACCTTGCTTATCGCCATTTCAGTGGGTTTTGATGAGTGCCTGTGCTTGTGCAATACCACACTGCTATCTACTTTCATAAATTCAGAGATGAAGTATTTCAATAAAATAAGAGGTTCTGTCCCATACGAAATGATCTATGTGCTCTTCCTCTTCTTTTTCTTTCAGTGAATTCAATGCAGTGCCATTAATGACTTCCAAATCGTAACCGCTCTCCTCTCCCTGCTGTCGGAAAGCAAGGAAATTCTTGTCAGTTACAGTGGTGTCAAGGACAAAACCTTCCTTGAGCATTTAAATTTGTCTTTTGTGGCGGCTATTTATGGCCATGATTGATTTTATCTTCGAAAGAAAGGAAAGAAAAGAAAAGTAAAGAAAGGAAACACGATCAGTCGCTAAATACAATGCCTTAGCTGCTCCAATGCTAGCTGTTGCAGTTTTCTTTAATGCTATCAGATTTTAAAAACCCATTAACAGTGTAATTGATATGGAGCAAACCTACTGCGTTTCTGAAATTGGGATATGGGAGGTAGACGGTCATCTACAATTGATCTCCTTTTCACAGCATTCGATCTAACCCTAAGAGCCATTGATTAGATGAATTCTAACCCTGAACTGCACACGGACTTCTCTCCTTCAGAATTTCAAGCAAAGAATAAAGATATGTAAAATTTATAAAAATATAATAAGATATTGTTACCTATTTTATGTGAAATAGAAAATCTTAACTTAACTAACCTTTCAAATAATTTAGGTGGTATATTTGTTATATAATAAAAAGATAATAAATAAGTTGTTTTGTATTTGTTTTAATAATAATAAAGATGTCTAATATTCTAAGAAACTAAGAGTTTGCCTATATTGATATATTTGTATTTGTTATCAACATTAAGAGATTATTATAATCTAAGTCGTTGATTTGAGGCTTAAGGCATGATAATAAGGCCCGATCCTTACTTTTAAAACGCATGCATTGGACCCAAATTAAAAATAATAAACAATTAATAGATATAAGCTTATTCAATATTAAATTTATAGAAATGTACTCGAAAACCACCACTCACATTCAATAATTTTACGTGGAATTACATTTATTTTGCCCAAAGTCATTTGCATCATCAAAGAAAGGTGTTAAAAAAAAAAATACACAAGCATAAATTTAACATACATATCAACATGAATATAGACAAGTCAAATTCAAATAACAAATGAATATTTATAATTAAGCATTAATATTAAGGTTCACAAAATATTTATATTTTTATAATAAAAAATAATATTGTCATCGTAAGTGACTTTGCTTTTTGAAAGCAATTGATTGAAAAGCTAAAAGAGTAGCTTGAAAGGGTATTATCAAGGCATCCTCAAATCCAAGGGTTCAAATTCACAAGAAAAGAAAACTTTCTTTATTGTATTTTTTATTTTTAGAAAAAATTATAAGGAAAATCATGATATCTTTGAAAACATTTTGAACACGATAAGGATATTTATTAATCAATTTATCACTTTGTCATTGTAAATATAGAATAATGCGTAATGATGTTTATTTATCCTGGGTGGGTGGATATATGAATAATAAAATAACTAATACACAATTTCATTAAAGGAAATATATTTTAGAAACATTTTTTTAACACAATGAAGTCAAGTATTAATTAATTTATTACACTACTAGAATTCTTAGATTTATCAACAAAATTTATACTATCATTCTATTGGCAATGAATTTACCGACGAGCTCACGAATAAAAATGCTCCATCTGTAAAACTCTCATTGATAATTTTTGGTCTCTCAGTAAGCCCGTCAATAATAAAAAATATTTATTATCGTTAGATTTACTGACTGGAAAAACACACCAAAATTTTTTTTATCTGCTTCATTCTGTCGATATTTCCTTTGAGAAGCCTATAATGTCAATGACTAAAATACCGTATGCAGTTCCGTCGGTGATTAAACAATGGCATAATAGAATTTGGAGTAATGTTTTTCTAACTCTCTAGAATATAATGACAAACTTAATATGTCGGTAATTATTTAAAACTATTTTTTTAAAAAAATATATTTTATAGAACTAGAAAACAATGAAAATATTATAAATCAACACTCTATAATACTCAGGAATTGAGTTGCTCAAAAAAAAAAGAAGAAGAAAATCAACTCAAACAAATTTAGAACAAATAAATAACACAAAAAAATAAACAACAACAAATAAATAAATCAACTAAAAACAATTTTCACATAACCTAGAAAACCTATTTCAGAACCCATAATCTAGCAACAAATAAAATAATTTAATTGAAATTCAACAACAACATTTAAAAATAAAATCCAATAAAATTGATCTCATATGAAAAAAATCTTACAACAACATTCAAAAAATTATTAAGAACAAAAAAAATGAAAAAATATAATGAAAAAAAACACAAAAAAGAAGAAAAAAAATAATCTTACTTTAATGTAATTGCAAATGAAGCTGAGAAGAGAAAAGAAAAATAAATGCATAAAGTATGTTAATTAAAAAAACTAAGAAGAGAAAAGAAGAAAAGAGAAGAAGACATATCTGTGCGTAAAGGAGTTGAGAAGAGAAAAGAAGAGAAAGAAAGAAAATGAAGTTGATGTTTTTTACATAAGCAAAAGAAGAAGAAGAAGCGCGTTTGTTGTGAAATGAGGGATTTTAGTCTTTTTATTTGGGGCATTCTACCGATAGATAATTAAATATTAATATTTTTAATCATTCCATTAGTGATTTCATTTATGATATTTAATTTAAAATTTTAATTTAATAAAAAAATTTTAGAAACCCCCCAAATATTACCGACGACATTTCAATCTGTCGGTGATTCTGTCTGTAATATTTAATTTAAATTTTTAATTTAATAATTTTTTTTAGAAACCTCCCGAATATCACCGATAACTTTTCAATCCATTGTAATTTCACCTATAAATAACAATAATTAACAGTGCAATTGAGAAGTGAACATTTCTAGAGCTCTCTAAAAAAAACCGTCGGAATTAATTTGTCGGTGATACCCTTTGTAATTGACATGATGAATGGTGCCAAGGAGAAGTGAACAATTTACCAACAAGTTTACGAATGGATTTTACTGCCGGTATTAATACCGTCGGTAATGCCGCCGGTATAAATGAAACGTCATCACATTTTTTCACTTTGTTTTAATTCCTTCTTTTTCGATTATGATTCCCTCGGTATATACCGATGTCATTTTTCCGTCGATATTTATAGATGGAGTTAGCAATGAAAAAATTCAGCTAGTAAATATCACCGCAATATATCGATGGAAAAAATCTGTTGGTGTTTCTGTTTGTATTTGCCAATCTTCTAGTAGTATTACCCATTCGTCATTAAACTAGGATAATGCTCAAAGATGGTTCATTCATCTTGGGTGGATTTGTGAATAATAAAACAATTAATACACAACTAAATAGGTCGAAATTATATTTAAAAACAAACACATTTTGAACACGATAAGGACATGTATTAATCGATTTATCACCTGCTCATTATAAATATAGGATAATGCATAATGAGGGTTCATTTATCATGAGTGGATATGTGAATAATATTGTAACTAATACACAATTGCATTAAAGAAAATATTTTTTAGAAATATTTTTTAACACAATGAAGTCATGTATTAGTTAGTTTATTACCCGCTCATCATTTACCCAGGATAATGCCCAATGATGGTTTCATTCTTTTTAGATGGATTTGTGAATAATAAAACAACTAATACACAACTAAACTACCTGAAATTATATTTAAAAACAAACACATTTTAGACATGACAAAGTCATGTATTAATAAATTTATTATCCACTCATTATTAACCTAGGATAACAACCAATAACGGTTCATTTATCCTATGTGAATTTATGAATAATAAAACAACTACTCCATGACAAAATTACAAGGAAACATATTTTTTTTTAAATCATTTTTAACACAATATAAAGTCATGTGTAAATCAATTTATTCCCCACTCATCATTAATGTAGGATAATGGCCAATAATGGTTCATATTTATCCTAGTTAGGCTTATAAATAATAAAGAAACTAACACACAATTAAATGTTGTGTTATAAGCATCAAAACACAATATATGAGATCAAAAATGATATAGACACATGACATAACAAAACAGAAATAATATCAGCTCGCAACATGACAAATTAAAATCAACATCCACACATAACATAACAAACCTAAAACAATGCGCGCTCAAACATCATAACACAACATTCACAAACAACACCACAATATTAATTTTTCACACTGTCCATTACATCTTGGATAAACTTGTTGCAACTCAATCCTACCAACCCCATTGCGGGGGTATTGATTCTTACATCATTCCATATAAAAAATAAATCCTTAATGGCATGATACCCCAAGGATACCACACAACGATTTAGATCCTAATACTTCTGATTTTTGTAACCATTCGTAATAATACGCAATGAAAAAAATTATAAAAAATAACCAATATTTTGTCACAAGAATTCAACAATATATTAAAAAAATTTCATTAAATTCATTGAGGTTCAAAATGAACCTTATGACTAAAGTTAATTAGAAACTCTTAGAAATGGACTTGAATAATAGTGTCATGTGGGCTGCATGCGCATATAGACAAGTTTTTCTCTTTTTCTCTCTTTTTTTTAATTATATCCTTTAGTCACTTGGGAAAAAGGTTAGAAATATTCACGTCAGTCCATTTTCTCTTCCTCAATTATCTCTATGTTCACTAAAATTTATGATTTGTTTAGAACTTTTTTTTTTAATTTTGAACATTCATCAACCTAAATATGATAAGGGAAGAGGTCAGAAATTATGAAATAACCAAAATTAGCATTTAAAAAATATTCTGATCCTAAACCACACATGTGGTCATTCTACCTTAGAATTTGAAGCAAAGAATATGCAGGTTGACAGTGTGAGAAGTTTATGCGCATATGACAGTGGTTACCTCAATGTTTGTTATTTTTAGATTCTAAGAGAAGAAAGATCAATAAATCTTTTCCATTCATGAATTAGCAAAGCATGCAAGTTTACTTTGGCTTTCATTAAGTGTATACTAATATGTTATGCAAACAAATTATAAATCAATGATCTAGGAAATGTCACTTGCTGCTCATTGAAGAAATACTTGACAGGAACCCGAGTATAGGTTCTTATGATGCTCCATCTCTTGATGCACGTCAAGATATTCTAGTCACAGAGGAGCCTAAACTCGGCAAGAAACTATTATGATGGAGGGCTAGGCTGCCATTCGCATAACAAAGGATTTTGATGAAAGCAATGCATATTGGAAAATGAAACATATTTCTTTATTGGAAAAGATAAATATCTAAAGCAATAATATAAGCATAATCATTAATGGATTCCTTCTTCAATAAATGTTGGTTCTTTGATCAAGTTTTGAATGACTTTCTATTCATATCCTTCTTGCATTTCAGATATGAAGTCTCATTCGAAACTTTATACAAAGGCTTTATTAAGATATTGGTCCCTTATTGTATCTCGTACACATTCTCAATGATTGGCTGACCGAGTAAGTCAATTTCAAAATGGATTTGCGGAGAATGAATTATTATTGAAAGTAAACCAAATTTTAAATTATGAAAAATTTAGAATTTATCAACCGATTTAGTTGATAAAATATAATTTCTATTCATATTAGATTTTTTTTATATTAATTTAATTCCTTAATTATCTAAGATTTTATTCATATAAAAGACTTGTAATTCAATATTACTAATAAGTACATAAGAAAAGAAAATAGCTAAGAGAGTTTAGAAAAAAACATTTAGTAAAAACATATATTCCTCTCAATCTTGTTTTTATTCTTAAATTCTTAACCTTATATTATTGTGTCGATTTTATACCATACCTGTTTTACTTCCAACAATTATGACTCGTGACTGCCTCCCTGGTGAGGGTCGCTCCTTTATTGTAGGTAAACAGGAAACCTAACTCCACAAACCCGGGTAACAGTAGTAAGAACATTAAGACTAGAGCTTTTTCTTATGCTCTACTCTCCATTATGAGTATAAGGAACATATTTCATATGCTACAACTTCCTATACAACCCTACTAAGAATCTCTCCTAAAAAAAAGCACTTATCTCCTTCCTTGAATATTTTAGCACAACAATGTGTATCAACAGCCTTCTTATGCATGACATTGGTTTTCAACAATTTTTACCTCATATCATCCATCATAGCTTGTGCATCCATAATTATATTCTCGACAACAATGTTATATTTAATGCCTTTGCAAACTAGTATAAAATGAAATACATGCCTAAGACATTGTAAATACACAATCTTGAATTTTATGTATTTTGTAGTTTAGAAAATGAATAATTTGAGATTTATGAGTGGATAGTATTCATCTTTGTTTGAGTATGAATAGGTAATTATATATCTCTAGTGATGGGTGTTTTGACTGGATCTGTTGCAGGTTTACTCAAAAGTGGTGGCTTTTTTATATTTCTCCATCCCTTTACGTTCTCCTTCCTTGAAGTCTAAAATTAGTCAATAGTTAGGCTAAGTCTTTTGAGAAGGATGACGTCCCACATGTAAACTTGAATCACGAGAAAAAGAACCCTCATGTATAACATTAGGTGAGCTTTGCTTGATGGATCCATAATGATTTGTACATACGGTTTCTAGAAGATTGTGTTTATGGAAGAATTTCTAAGGGTACAAAAGTTCAGTGGTATAAACTTGTCAAGGGTATCTTAATATTCCCATGCATGGGTTTATTGCTTGGCTTGCAATTCTTAATCGTCTGCATACCAAGTCTCTAGGCAAGCTACTATGGGGAGAAATATCAATACAGATTGCTTGTTTTGTGGTGCGGCTTGCGAAGACAGAGATTATCCCTTCATTGGTTGTTAGTTTTCCAAAGTCTAAAGGAAAAGTATGCATATTTCTGGGATTTTCAAGAATGTTGATAGTTGGAATTCCAATAGGTTGTTTTATATTTATAGAAGAAGAAATTTGGCTCTACTTTACCTAGATTGGCCTGGTGTGCTATTGTTAATGCTATCTGGAAGTAAAGAAATAGTAGATCGCGCAATAATGTTTCTTACTCTTATATTGAAGTGGCTGATTAGGTTATCAAAGTGGCCAGATACAGATTATGTAGTTTTGTTTTCTTCAAAGAGTTATCTCTCAGTTTCATTATCATGAAATTTGTCAAAATTTGTGTTTTTATATATGTTCTTACATTTCTAATTATATATTTGAAGTGTAACTGCGTTGTAGTAGGGCTGACATCCTATTTAATTTCTTTATATCAATAAAATCTTATAATTTATAAAAAGAAAAAATAAGAAAATTTCTCCGAATAAAAATACCATCAATTAAAACCTAAGATTTCCATTAGAAAGTTTCATCATCAAATCATGTAAGAGTAAATAGTATGGAATTATGTGCTCCCCTCTCTCGTTCTATATACCAGGGGATGAAACCTCTTCTCAATTCCTGAAAGCAACTTTTAATCAGCTATGCCATCTTGGTATAATTAATTAGGCTTGGATCTGTGAACCAAACTCCACTGAAATCCAATTTAATGTATTGGGCTTAAATTTGAAATTTCAAGAGCAAGACTTATTGGGCTAGACTTAGGAAAGTTAAAGTTTAGGGTAGAGTTCATCTTGGTCCCTCTATTTTCCCTAATGCACCACTTGAACTCCTTATGTTTAAAGTGCTTAATTTTAACCCTATAGGTTTCAATTTGTCTCCATCTGCATGTATTACAGAAATTGCCACCAAAAACTAAGGAAAGCCTTCTATTTCTCTCATTCGTAACCCTTTCGTTTTAAATTCCCATAAATCGAGCTAGACCCATTAAAAAAAATATAAGGAAGTGGCTAACATTTGTAGGACATGCACGCACAACATTATCATTGAAAGAAGCTTTCAAAGGTTATACGTAGAATGAAATATTGGAGTAACTATAGGACCCAAAGTATACCCAAAAGTTAATTGACGCCACACGAACTTCAAATTACAATTCCAATCGGGTTAAAAGTACTCGTGCAATATCTTCCTCTTTTTTCATCCTAAAATTATGCTAGCTACCTTCCATATAGTTTTATTGTTTTTTTTATTCATAATGAGATTATGTCAATAGAACTATCTCAATTTAATAACTTAAGTTGTTAGATAAGGTCTCGATATATGATTTATATCATCATTTAACACACACCTTCAAGTGAAAGTCTTTTAAGCTTGAAACTTGCACCGACTCACATTACTTTGTATTTAATTTTTTCAAATAGAATGAGGGTGGTGATATTCGAACTCATGACCGTTTGATCAATAAGGCTTTGATACCATGTCAAAGAATCAATTCAACCTAAAAGCTTAAGCTATTAAGTGAGATCTCAAGATATGATTTATATAATTCTCTAACACACCCCTTCGAGTAAAATTTGCTTAATTTTTATAACATGAAATGAAAGTAGTAAGATTTGAACTTGTGACCGTTTCAGATAAAACTCTAAAATATAATTCATATTATTATCTTTCAAACAAATCCTAAATTTAGTCGGTCTTTTCATATGCTAATTGAGTTGCTGTTCATTGATCACTTGCTGTATTATTCATTGGTCCAATGGCTCAACAACTGCAATCTTATTGTCTTAGTCAATTAATAATTCTGATGTAAAAGAAAGGCAGAAAGAAAAAAAGTTTGTCCTTTGCATTTCTTTATCCCTTTTGAACAGGTTATTTTTTTTAGCTTACAATAATTGACCTAAACGTTTAAAATGACCAGCATCTCCTCAAACAACAACTCTTTTGGATTGGATTTGAACTCCTTAAAGAACAGCCAAACCAAATTATTATGCAATCAGTATGCCCTAATCTTCCAAGAAAAAAGATTTCTCATCACACAGAGGAAAGAAGACAACCCTATCAACAACCTTCCCGGCCGCTTGGTCTCCAATCTATGATTAAAATCCTCCAATTTGCAAGTTTTTTAGCAATAAAGTCACTCTCTCATCACCATAGAAAACTCCCCCACAGATGCTTACGGTACCAGCAAAATCACATAATTGTTTTCTTTATAAAATCAATTGGACATAAAATATGAGTTGATTCTCTTTTAATAAGACAATTAGGTAGCCATCGTAGCCTCCTCTTTCGTTTTCTACTAGTCTCCGTTGGTTGTCACTCATATTTTAGTGATGGATCTGAAAGCAGTGAGGCACAGTGACATCATTAGCCTTCTCTACTTTAAATGACACTTGCTTGTTTTCCTCTATTTTCCCTCGCTAGTAAAATCATTGATTAATTGCATGACGTATGTGATGAACAGCCTAAAATATGGCTAAGCACCCATTAAAGAGACAGGAAGACTCGACATGATCGATCCACGTGGAAGCTTATTATACAATTAGAGAATACTGTTGGACTCCAAGAAGCTGTATCCATGTACAGGGGATCGAGTGATCTCCGCACTCCATAGATACATTCCCACTAATTCATTGTTTTTTCCAAAATAACAACGGGAGAAACAAGAAAAAGATAATTAAATATTAATTAGGGTATTTTGTTTGTTTTATAAAATTAAATGAGTGAAAGCGTGGTTAATAATTATAATTGTAGAGTCACCAACCCATCTACAACAATTTTCTTTATTTCAACAATATTCTCTTTTTTTTTTTTTTATTCCATCTCCAACTTGCTCTCGGCCTCTCCATTTCTTTTTCTCATGCATGTATCTTGTTTAATTTTTAAAAAAATACTTAGTAATTAAACTGAAACTATTCATTTACAATATATAATCCTCCTCTATTTCAACAATCTCTCTCTCTCTCTCTCTCTCTCTCTCTCTCTCTCTCGGCCATGATGAAAAATCAAGGTGAGATAGATTGAACAAGAAGTTCGCCTTCAAAATCACCATATATCAACAAACACGAGCCCAAATACTTGAAAAACTATAAGGAAAGAAAAACCATTCATATGTATATTTTACTTCCTGAATTTGAAATATTTTGTCTTAAAAAGAAAAGAGAACGTAGGATTAGTGCTTTCACTATCGCAAATTAAAACTCCAAAGGAAAGTGGTTTTGGCTTATGTTTTACCAATACATGCTTAGTAACATTGGCGTATATACAAAATTAAACCATTTACAGATCTCATTGCTTTGCTTATTATTTATTAAGAAGACACCCGAAGTTTTAAGTTGGACGGCAAGTTAATCCCATAAGGTCAGTGAGAAACATATATATATATATATATTGATTATTATTTTATTTTATTTTATTTTCAAATGGAATTCGTTCTTACAAGGAAAGGATATGTGTTGAGTGTTGGATTGTCAATTCAAAAGGAAAAGAAATTGTGCAGTCATCTTCCCATGTCACTCTTTGTACTGTTGGAATATGAGACACTCCAAATAGTAAAGGAATTAGTAAATTTTTAGCATAATAAATAATAAAGGAACAAAATATTGTTCCTCATGAACAATATATATAGTGTTGTTAAAGTTCAATCTCGCAAGAATTTTCCTTCGAAACGATGAAACCCCACAGGCTACAGCTATGGAGTGATCTGTTATCTAAAATAATAAAATAAATTACGCTAATAAAAAAGAAAAAAGAGAATTATTTGTTTATCAGTCACTGACAAGAAGTAAGACAAAGCAGTGCGAGTTCCCAAATATGTCTGCTTTCAGATGTTCCAACTGCCACAGGGTGTTCGCCTGATCTGCTGGTTTTTCCACAACACTGGTGTGTGTCTAGGAATTAATTCCTTTTGAGCTGGCCAATACAAGGCAACCAAGCAGCAGCTGCATTTCTTGGAGTTCTTTTTAAATTCTCTCAAAACACAAACTTATTTATGAACAAATAAGACAGTGACTGATAAGAGAGGCGCATGGAAGCCAATACAGGCACAGGCAGAGCATGCGCGATCAAGAGAGGCGCATGGAAGCCATGCACTATCTTAAGATGCATAGGCGAGACCTGCGCCACCTTAAAATTGCAGTGACAGGGGTATTTTTTCAACTTGTAAGGAAAAAAAAAAACAAACTGAATAATTTACCATTCACATAACCAATTTAACACAAATATATGTAATACAATTTTATTTCAACAAAACTCATTATATATATATATATATATATATACATATATCGACAAAATCAATTCTCCATTCAATTATTAATTAATTTGGTTACATAAAATCATATCATGTATTGAATTTATTACATGACAAAATACTATTAATTTGATTACATGACATAATAGGTAATTTCAATTTACATTTACATATTCATTACCTAAAACTAAAATAATCAAGAAAAACTATTAATCTTGTCAAGTCTATGAAGATCATGAAATGAACATACATTGTTATAAATACACATGATAATTACAAATATTAAATATTAAATAATACCTCTAAAATTATACCCTTAAACTTCATTCTAAATATAATACAATCTTTCTTATAACAATTAACTTATTTAGATAGTGTTATCCACAAAATAACATGCAAACCTAGTCAATCACAAGATACCAATAATCTTGACTATCCATAAAAGGAAATCTTTCTTATAACAATTAACTATCTATGATATTTTTAGTTGCCATTTTGTATCTTTTTATTTCAATAATCAACATACAAATACACATTTAAAGAATTTGCAATTATAAGATTTTATAACATTGTAAAAGTGGTATAAGGTGTCGTATAACTTTTTAAAATGTATAAACGATCAGCTACTTTTAACATTGCCTAACAAGACCAATGTTATCATAACTAAAGAATTCATTATAAGAATATTATTTTGGTTCTTATTCAATTCATAATTTTATCCTAATTAAAGAAAATTCACATCGTTATGTATATTTTAAGAACAAACTTTGCACCTATTCTTGCACATATACATCCATTTCCATGCAATATATAATCCTAACTTATACACGTAAACCAACAAACAATCCATTACTTTCCCACATCTAGAACCTCCCTACAATGTAGTATCTTCCACTTTTGGCCATTACTGCCTAGTTTTTCTTCTTGTATAAGACTATCAAAATGATTTCATTTATACTATTTTTCGAGCTGTTTATTTGAACTTTCTTTTGCACCCCAATCTTACCCTACAACAACTTTTGTTCATTCCACCTTCATTTTCAAAATATGCTGCTTAAACAACTATATTTCATAAACATAACCTATTGATAAAACAACCATGATTTTGTATTATCATATTATTGAAAAGGGTGCTTTTCACACCCCAACATGCTATCAAAACAAACTTTAATTTTGACTTGATAATATGTTATTGACTTGACTCCTCTTCCTCTGTATAAAATGAATTATATGTCTAACTATTATTCACACCACTTTTCTTATAACCTCTATATTCCCTTTCTTAATGTATTTTTTGATTGCACATGTAAAACCTGTGCATGTTATTGGTCGCACATGTGTGACTTGCATGTTTTATTGGTAGCGCATGTCCTACATATATGTTTCAACAAACTATGTTACTTTCACAAATAAGTTTTTAATTGTATTATTTTAGGAGGATTGTTTCAACAAACTATGTTATTTTCACAAATAAGTTTTCAATTGTGCTATTTTAGGAGAATTGTTTTCTACTATGCTAATTTATATAAAAAAAGAAGAAGCTCCATTTCTTAATGGAATATACATGTAGTCCTCCTAAACCTCATAAAATACTATACAACATACGAAAATCTCAAAACATGCTTAGAAACCATCAGTACTGGCTTGATAAAACATATGTGGTGCTCTAACATATGAAAAACGGAAAACATAATTAGAAACAGTACCAATTGCTTCTCGTTTAGGTAGGCAGGCAAGCACTCAAAGTCTGCCCTAGTTTTTTTTTTTAAAAAAAAGTTGCAGACATGATTTAATTTGTGTCGGGTTCAGATCATATTGCTAAGGTCAGATTGCCAACCAATGAAATTATTTAAGTGGCTCAATTAATTTACATAAACATATGCTACATCAGGACGACTGCACATCAAGAATATTTTAGAGAATGGAATCTCGTGGTCCTTACGACAGACAATGGATCTTATCTCTTACTTGGTATATACCAGAGAATACATCTGTTTTTAATAGCAGAAGTTGACAGGAAGGGCATATAATTATATATATGATAAAAATAAAATAAAATGTGGGCTACAATTATATTAAACAGCTATCCATTTGAATATATATCGCTTATAAAGAAGGACCAATAATATCGTGTTTTGACTTTGATTGTGAATGTTTAATGCACCACTAACTGGTGATGGGCAGCTTCTTTTGGACAATTTGTAATCAAATAGTAGATTAGGCTGTACTTCAATCAGCATTAATTAGCTCTCTTAAAAAATAAAGAAAGAGCAATAATGAAACTTGAAGAAGATTTGGCATATAAATTAATATCGCCTCAGATTTAAATCTTTCATTTATAATGAAAAATATATTAACATGCATGTAATGACCGATGATCTTCAGTTTGCATCCAATGGAACTTGAAGAAGATTGTTTATGCCTTCAAATTAAAATCGTTAAAAAGGAACTGGAGATGACGAACTAGATATAATTAAGCTTTTAATTATTGTTATTATTATTATTTATTTAAACCAGCTCCTTTGATTAATTGTACTTTTTCGAAATGGCGACAGATGATTGTATAAATTGGCCCGGGAGAATAACGTGAGGCCATCACAAAAAGGCGAGTTTTGAATCATATGCAAGCAAATTTGGTTCGTTACATTATCTATCGCTGGCTAGCATAAGAAGAACAATTTTTAAACGAAAAAACCCTGTTGCCAATTAATTAATATTAATTTAATTTAATATCTATATTGTAATGAATATGGGTTTTTCTTTTTCTTTCTTTTTTTTTAAAAAAAAGAGCCATGAGAACGCAGTTAAAAGGGTTTTAAAGTTTTCCTAGAATATTGTCTTTAGTCTTTAGCATGAGATAAACGAAGCAGTGAATTAACTTTCAATACTATAAATTTCAGACTTCACAATTCACATAGATGTGATGCAAGTCACTCTTAAATACTAGCTAGTTTGCATGCACTATACTTCCATATGGAAGTTATTCTTAACTACTAGCTAGTTGGCAAAAAAAAATTAAGTGTTGTTAATGTTCTTCTAATAAAAAAAAATATTCAGTACGAGAGTTGATCCGATGTGATCTGATCAATTTAGTTTGTTTAAAGCCGATTTAGATGATTAATAAAAACATGGTTTGATTAAAATAAAATTCAAGACGATATCATTTTTTTAAAAAAAAAATATTGAGATAATAACATTTTGAATCGATACGGGTAAATCTAAGTTTATCTATTAAATCTACAACTCGGATCATAAAACCATGATAATTTCAAGAAAAGTAAATTAATCATGGACACAAAAAGTAGAAAAATCACATTAATGAAATGGAATATTGTGTTAACTTTACAAGTTTTTGGTTGAAAAGTCGGTTCAACACAAAAATATTCAGCCTGTTTCGTGATTGTCTTTTAAGAGATGTTTAAAGGTAATTTAATAAAGTTATACTTTTATATCCAAGTGATTAAGGCTTGAGTTGCTTAACTTAGCTTGCTTTTAGTTAAATCCAGTAATGCTTAATTAATGAGAAACTTGAATTTCTTAGTATAGGTATAAAAGGTCTCCTTTGGCTCATAGATAAATGCTTTTACGAGCCTTTTTGAATTTTAATTGTGGTGTTGAAATGCCATAAACTCGATTCCTACTTGGCTTTTGGTTCTGAACATCTTTAAATAGTCATCATTGCACTTGACATGGTAAAGGTAGATGGTTTTTGTGAGGAAAAAAAAATTGTTCTTTGGTTACTTAGATATTACATAATCAAAATTGAGGAATTTGTGTTGATAAAACAAAAATTGGCATGGTTACATCTTAATTATATGTCTTTTTAAATCTCGGCTTCAACATAAGAAGAAAGGAAGAAGAAAAGAAAAAGAAAAGGGAAGGAAAAAGGTTTTAAGAAGAAGAGACTAGACATGGAAGCAAGAATTAGAGATACAATAAATCATCCATGTCTTTTATCTCTTCAGATCATGTCATTCATATTCATATCATCAGTTTGTTTTTTAATATTTGTTCTTACTTCATGTACTTTTAATAGATTATAAATTATAATAGAAAATCAAGGAAGCAAGAGAGAAAACATTCTTTAAACCAAGTGAACAAACATTAACCAGCAAAGAACATTCTCCATCCAATATTGATGTCTTAAATCATAATGATCAACCCCCCTCCTAGATCTCAAAGAGTTGAAATTGATATTAATATTCTTAAACAAGATCTTGGAATACAGATTTCATTGTGGTAGCATCTTATTAATCAATAAGATGAAATTAGAAGAGCTTATATTAAAATGGATCTATATCAAACTAAGTTAGCATAGTATCTGAGGACCAAATCAGGGAGACAATAACGTTGATTTCAGTACACTTGGTTTGATCAATTTTCATGGTTAGAGTACTTTTCATCAAAGGATGCAGTATTTTATTTTCCATGCTTTCTCTTTGAAAATAAAGTGTCTCGCCATTCTACATTCACTATTAAAGGCTTTAAAAGTTGGAAGAGGATTAGTGAAAGGGTTAGATGTGTACTTTTGTTGGATGTAGGAAGTTTCATTTCACCATATAATAATGCCATGAAATCTGCTGAAGAATATTTAATGAAAGTAAGTACACATATTGATAAAGTGTTGAATGCACAAATTGCTAAAAACATTTAAAAGAATCAGTCACGACTTATGACAACAATCGAAAGTGTTTGATGGTTTAGCTTACAAGCATGTGCATTTAGAGGTCATGATAAATCTTTATCTTCTAGTAGTTGAGGCGGTTTTATGAAGATGATAAGACTTATAGGGAGAATGAATGTTAATATTGATGATGTTGTCTTAGAAAAAGCTCTGAAAATTCAAAATATACCTTACTGACTACTCAAAAGAAATTTTGTATATTCTCGTGAACAAAGTGAGGAAAAAAATCTGTGAAGAAATTGGAGATGAAAAGTTTTGTATTTTGGTTGATGAAGCGAAAAATGCATCAAATAAAGAACAAATGACTATTGTTTTGAGATTTATTGATATTTAGGGTATTTTACGAGAGGGTTCTTTTTTTATTATGCATGTTTTAGATACTACTTCTTCAACACTAAAAAAAAGAAATTTTTGATGTGCTCATTAAATATAACTTGCATATCTTCAATATGCGAGGTCAATGGTATGATGGTGCTAATAATATGTGTGGCACATGGAATGGACTACAAGCTCTATTTCTTAAAGATTGTCCTTATACATATTATGTATATTGTTTTGCCCGCCGATTACAACTAATATTAGTTGCAGCAGCAGGAAATGAGATTTCTATTTGGTTTTTGTTTTTCAAAAATAACAACCATTATCAATCTTTCTATAGGTTGTTCATATCAGCAACAAGGATTGATGATAGTTTACCAATACTATCATTATGATATATTTAATTTAGCAATAGATTTTTAGTTGGAAAAGTTAAATTCTAGATTCAATGATGAGACATTGAAACTCTTTATACTTAGCTCTGCTTCAGAACCTATAGACAACTTTAAATCATTTAAAGTTTATACTATTTGCAAACTTGTTGACAAATTTTATCCTGAAGATTTCAATGAACAAGAGATGCATTATTCGAGGTCTTAGCTACAACATTATCAGATTAATATGATTCATCGTGAGAGCTTTCAGAATATGTCTATCATTTCCAAATTATTTCAAGGATTACTTGAAACAAATAAGTAGTAACACTATCATTTGATTGACAAGTTGATTCATTTTGTTTTGACTTTACTTGTTTCTACTACCATAACTAAGTGAGCATTTTCAGCTATAAAACATGTTAAAATTATGCTTTGTAATAAAATAAAAGAGGAGTTCTTAGCAAATTCTATGATGATTTACATTGAACGAGAGCTTGTTGAAGATATCGATTCAAATATGATCATAGATGAATTATATTCCATAAAATATTGAATGATGCAAGTTTCAAAGGATTCAAATTCGATAATGTAGTTTATTATTATTTTTTAAAAAAAGTTTTATATTGATTTTTATTTTTTTTATATTTTCTATTATGTATTTGAGTTGAAGCTTCATTATTAACTTGATAAATTTATGTATATGATTTAATGATTGATCGTGGAAAAACAACTCTGCATATTTGCTTGGTAGACAAGATCAGAAAATTCATGGTTTGGTCCTTGCTTGAGACCTTTTTTTTAAGAAAAAGGAAAAAAAAAAAAGAGTCTGGTAAGTGCATAGTTAAGTAAGAGAGCTTGGTTGCAAATTTGGATAATGTCAAACATGGATTGTTGAAGTTGCTTTTGGTTCAAGAGAAATCCTATTCTATATATTATAAAAGACTTGCGTAAAAGGGAAAGAATCCTATATAGTATTTACAGGTTTTTTCCACCAATTATATGGAAAAAAGCCGATAAGTGTTTTTAGGGCACTTAATGTCTTTTCTTTACTCGGGCTTGAATTTGATTCAACAATATTTATTTTTTATTCATTAGAAATTTTGAATATCCATACTAATTAGGAAAATAACTAAGCAAAAAAAAATTGTCATTCCTAATTTATTTTGCCACTCCATATGAGCTAAAAATGGTAATCAACATTTCATCCATTTTTTTTAGCAATACATGATAGTGCAACTGTAGAAGATGTCTTTGATTTTGATATAGTTTAAAATTATAGTATTTTTTTGTAATAATATTTTTTTATTTTTTAAAAATGATTTTTAATATTACAACATAAAAAAATCTAAAAATATATAAAAAATCATGATTTAAAATAATAAAAAATCATAATTTTTCAGAATCATAATTAAACCGCCTTTGACTGGTCTTCGCGCAAGTGGCCGTCCGAACAGGACCACAGCGCCCCCTGACCTGCAATAGTGGGGATGCGTCCCTTTCGGCGACGTATCTTTATCATACTGTTCATTGCGTGCCGGCCGTTTGATTAATAAAAAACACTTGTGATTCGATCAAGAGACCAAATGCTGCCACGTCTTCCGCCACACTTAGCTCATCCTTCACTGTATCGTATTTCCAATTTTTTTCATGGGTTTGGAGTTATTTTTCATCCTTTCCTCCTCTCTTAGAATTTCACTGTCTTTATCAATGGGTTGCCGAGCTGACTTTGACTGGATAATAATACTCAACGTCTTGGATGCCCGACTTTATCACTGCAATCCTAGCCATCCGATGGGTTTTCTATTCACAAATATTTTTCTCAATTTTTGAAACGAGCAAACTGAATAATTTTATTTTAAAAAAAATCACCATGATTGTTTAATATATACGTGATCGGCACTACTTGCTTTTTATTATCAATGGAGATTTTTGCATCACGACTTTGAGCAAATAAAGAAATTAAAGCGTTGGCAGATGCAACTCGTGTTCCCAGCAGCTCCATTATTTTTCATTTCAATAAATATACAACTGATTGAAAAAAAAAAAACATCAATAGTTATCATATTTCTTAAATAGGAAAGAAAAACACATGTCACGAGTTTCATTATTTACAAGTGATTTTTTTTATTAATGTGGGTGTTCGGACCAGATTGTATGTACCTGAACTAATCCTACGAGCCCTTAAGTTAATGACCATATAAATCTCTAGTAACTATCATACTAACAACACAACCACAGGATTCAAGTATGAGATCGAGAGAGCAAACCCTTGATCTCAAACTTTTATAACTGGATTCCCTACTAGACAGCTACATGTTGTTTTTATACTTTGATTGAAATGTGCTGAAACAACATTATTCTTAAGGAAATAGATTTTCACGAAGCTTTAACCAGTTACCAAGTTGCTTTTGTATTATCTGCATATCTTTTGCTCCTATATATCACCACAGAAATCACCACAACATTATTATTATTATTATTATTATTATTATTATTATTATTATTATTATTATTATTTGTGCTATTTTGGACCACACTCCACGCATTTATCATACCACCAAAAACATAACTTCTAAAGTGACCGAAAAGCATCCTCCTGAATTTTCCTATTGTCTCGCTTAGCTTCTATCTCAAGTCCATCCGGCCTTCACAAATCTACTTGAACGAGTAGAGTACGCTATTTATGTACTTGCTAAGCATATAAATACACTGGCAAGAATTCCACGTATGCTAAAATAGGATCCAGCACATTTGACCAATCTTACGGTGAAAATCATCTAATCAATTCCATCATATCAGATTCGACTTGAAAGATTAGCCAGGTAGGGTAGGTGGATCCGCCTGACAAACCTTGCATACAGAATACCAAACATTCTTACGGCAATGAAACCGAACTCGAGTGAGCAATGAAGATACCGGCCTGGTCCCGCCGGCTAATGATGACATGGCATCCATGCTGACGTGGTCACAAAAGAGTGCCTAGTCAAACTCAGAGTGGCTTTGGACATTTTTTGGGTAACTGAATCGTAACTGCCATTCTGATTCACGGGGCCTTGGTTATATATATATGTGTTTATGCTTGCATGTCAGGTTAAAACTTTGATGATTTCTACCCTAAGAGTGTACGGCTAGATCTCTGTCATTTATGTGTAGGCCGCTAACCTAACAGTGGAGATTTTGCTCCCACACTCCTCATCTTTTCCGTAATTAATATGCTTCCATGATTTTCTTTGTTTTTCTCCCTGGCTTTCTGCAAATCCACTGCCTGCAACTTACTAAAATAACTATTATAAGACATCACTTGGTCCCGTGGGGCTATCGGCCCTGTGCCCTGGTACATGCTCGGTTAGTAAAAATTCATGATAAATTTTATTAAAATAATATTGTTTTAATTTTATTAAAAAATATCAAAACGTTAATCAATTCAAATTAACTAATTTTATCTATAATACAAATCTTGAATTAAATTAACTCTAAAATTATATTATTATTTTCATTCGTATCTGTTTTACTTGTTTAATTTATCTCAAGTCGAGCAACTTAATGTAGAATGTATCTTAATAATAATATAATTTAAAAATTAATCTAATCAGTCCTTGTTTAAAAAATTAAGAAGGTGCCATTAAGGAAGAAAATAAATTTGAAGCCCACTTTTTAAGTAAAACCATGCATGAAGGTTCCTCTTATAAACATATATTTTAAAGGGATAATGTTAATATTAGGGATGTTAATTTTTTTAATAAACTTTGCTTATTAAATTATGTAACATTTATCATAAGTAGAGAAATTAAAATTATAGAGCATGTATCATATTTAATAAAATAATTATAATTTTAACATTGAGTATTAAGTAATGATTTTATATTTCGAGATGCAACTCATCAGAAGTACCCCCCCCCCGGTTGGAAAAAATTAGCACTGTTGTTCGAATAATAATAAAAAAAAAATGTGTGCCGTTAACGATAATATTCGATAATGCAAGGGCATCAGTGTAAAGTTCCACATTCATTATTGAACAGCACTGCCTGATTAAGTCCCCTGAAATGTGTATATAAAACCAAACAAGCATGGAATCAATAGCCCGAGCTTAGTTGATAATATCTTAATTAAAGCCTTGAAGACAATTGCTTTGCGTCCCTCACTGTCTCTTGTTTCAGCTCCTTCCTCTCTCCAAAACCCCAAGTTAATATATAGCTGATACACACAATTACTCATCGTAACACATTTGCTAGGTTTATTAGTTCAGCTGAACCATGGCCATGGCTATAGATGGAGCCAAATTTGAGCTCGACTTTTCCAGCTATAGCAGCACAACCACCACCACAACCCCCACC
The DNA here is from genome assembly GCF_951802175.1 of Populus nigra. Classification (NCBI taxonomy): domain Eukaryota; kingdom Viridiplantae; phylum Streptophyta; class Magnoliopsida; order Malpighiales; family Salicaceae; genus Populus; species Populus nigra. The sequence continues at coordinate 6,891,897 of NC_084856.1, read as the reverse complement.
ACTTCCACCGAAAATGACCATGGCTGCAATTGGAATGATTGGTCACCCATGGTCGACTGGGAGGCCTTATCAGGTGCCCAAGATGACTTTCAAGATCTCATCGATTCCATGATGGATGATGGAGCGTTAATGAATCACAGTATTCGCTTGACACCAGACACAAGCAACTCCATGTCCACAAGTGACACTCTGCTTGTGGATGAAGAAACAAGCTGCAGCGACGATTTGAAGGGCTTGCGGCTTGTTCATCTATTGATGGCTGCGGCCGAGGCACTTACCGGTCTAAACAAGAACCGTGATCTGGCTCGGGTGATATTGGTTCGGCTCAAGGAGTTGGTGTCCCCAAATGATGGAACCAACATGGAAAGATTAGCTGCTTATTTCACTGACGCCTTGCAAGGCTTACTAGAAGGCAGTGGAAGTATTCACAGTAATAAACATCTTTCGGGAACCAACAATGGGCCTTACCATCATCACCATCGCGACGATCCTCAACATCATCATCATCAAAGTGATGTTCTCGCGGCCTTTCAGCTATTGCAAGACATGTCGCCTTATGTCAAGTTTGGGCATTTCACTGCCAATCAGGCTATTTTAGAAGCTGTAGCTGATGATAGAAGGATTCATATTGTGGACTACGATATCATGGAAGGGATCCAATGGGCTTCTTTGATGCAAGCTTTAGTTTCCAGGAAGGATGGCCCACCAACCCCACATCTTAGGATCACAGCTTTGTCAAGGGGTGGTAGTGGTAGGAGGTCTATTGGGACTGTCCAAGAAACGGGACGTCGTTTAGTGGCCTTTGCCGCATCAATTGGTCAACCCTTTTCTTTCCATCAGTGTAGGTTAGACTCTGATGAGACATTTAGACCGTCTGCTTTGAAGCTGGTTCGAGGGGAGGCATTGGTTATGAATTGTATGTTACAGCTCCCTCATTTTAGTTACCGGGCACCCGATTCGGTTGCTTCGTTTTTATCCGGAGCCAAGACATTGAACCCGAGGTTGATAGCCATGGTGGAAGAGGAGGTGGGCCCCATTGGAGATGGAGGGTTTGTGAGCCGGTTCATGGACTCATTGCACCACTACTCTGCCTTTTATGATTCTCTGGAGGCGGGTTTCCCGATGCAGGGTCGGGCTCGCGCTCTAGTTGAGAGAGTGTTTTTGGGGCCACGAATTGCTGGGTCATTGGCTCGGATCTATTCGGCGCGTGGAGAAGAGGGTTGCTCGTGGGGAGAAAGGTTGGCTGCGGTGGGGTTTCAGCCAATCAAAATAAGCTTTGCCAATCATTGCCAGGCGAAGCTTTTACTGGGGCTTTTCAATGATGGGTACAGGGTGGAGGAATTGGCTAGCAACAGGCTTGTCCTCGGTTGGAAATCTAGACGTTTACTATCCGCCTCTATTTGGACCTCTCCTTCTGACCCTGATTTGTAAATCGGTTGCTCCTCCCCTTACACGGCTCTCCCCCCAACCTCCAAGCTGTCATTTTTTGAACCTTCTCAGCCAAAATGAACGAGAATGTGCAGCGATGTGTACCGAGCATCAATTTGTCGACTTGGTTTTAGTTTTTTAGTTTAAGCGGCATGTAAGATAAAAATAAGAATAGCGATTGTATGTTTGAGAATTTTAAGAATTCTGTCCCCTGTGCTTTTTTTTTTTTATATAAAAAAAAGAACTCAAAAATAAAAATCAATAGGTTTCGCTGTTGTCAAGTTCCGCGGTTGTCGAGTTCCACGTTGATTTTGATTTAGAGTCTTTTTGTTTGTTTGTTATTGTAATAATAATTATTTTTTAAAATATTGTTTATTTATAAATATATTTAAATAATGCTTTTTAATTTTTAATTGAACAAAATGCGGTTTCCAAGCTGACATAGGGTATATTTGATATTTTTTATATAAGTATATTAAAATTATTGAAAAAATTATAAAATATTAATTTAAAATAAAATAATAAAATAATTTTAATTTAAAAAAAAACATTTTCAAAACAAAAACAATGGATACATGAGCCTATTGGTATTGTGGTAGTTTTTTATGATTGTGGTTTGAAAAAAATTATTTTATAAAAAGTAATTTTAATTGAGGTTGATTTGGTATTTATATATGTTCGGTTAAAACTGTGGTTAAAATTGAAATTGAACAAAAAATAGTTTAATGTGTTTGGTTAAAATAATGCTTTTCAAATTGAGGTTATATATATATATATATATATTGATGGTTTTTAATTTAAATATTGTAAATTTAATTACTGCTATTACATCATGAAATAAATAATACTTATATCAAATATTTTTTATTATTCCATTAAACTATCTACAATTTCATCACATACAAAATCCATCCGACAAGGACTATAGTTTCATTGGTTTCTTAAACGCGCAACAACATTAGGTAAAATATCATCTTAAACAAAATTTGAATTGCGATCAAATTCAGTACATGTTACGTCATCAAGCGATTTCCTTCTAATTTTTTGAATAAAACACAATTAAAAATTTAATTTAATTTTTTTAACTAGGTCGGACTCGATTCAATGCATTTAACTTTAGACCGGATCGCTGGAACAGTGGAGAGTGACTCCACTATTCACGTGAACAGTGGAGTCACTCTCCACTGTATAGTATAATAATAGAAGAAAAGTAACCTATATATTATCCGCAAGTTTGCGCAAAGCAGCTGAGAGCCGCTTTCCGCAAACTTGTAGTTTTAGCAAAATTTACATGGATTCCACGTGAAAAATAAATTGTGTTTTATTATTATCAAATAAATTAAATCTATGATTTGCTTTAAATACTACCGCAACCGCGTAAATTAACGCATATTTAATTTGTAATGCCATGAAGGGTACAGTGTTCCCTCCCCCAGAACAAAATGTAACGGAGAGAGGGTTTGTTGGTGATTGGCATATCCCACTCTTGCCATGTGTAATCCTGCCTGAATCAAGGGCAGATATATCACAAGGCAACTTCAAGCCCCACTGTTGTTTTTCATCAAAATAAAGGCAATATTAGACTATTACCGATCAGCCTAGTGGCTTGCTTGCTCCTTGTCTTTCGGACCAGGATTCTTAAGCAATTTGGGGACGTCGTGCAAGAAAGTTCCGACAATTTTCTATTATCAGCAATTAGGGCATTCCCACTTGCTTCACATAATAAAAAACCTCAACAACCATGTATTAATTACCTCGTATATTCCTTGGTTGTGCGATTATATTGCCAGCTCCCTGTCCTGTATCATCTTCCGCTGCGCATCGCCTTTTCTGTTCAAACAATATATAAAAGACGATCAACATTTTACCCGTAAGTGTTTGGAATTATAGTTGTACTTGTATTTTTTTAAAAAATTATTTTTATTATTAAAAATTAATTTTTTTATGTATTTTAGATTGTTTTGATGCGTTGATTTTTTAAAAAAAAATTAAAAAAATATTATTTTAATATATTTCAATACAAAAAATATTTTAAAAAATAACAACAATTATATTCTCGATATTACTCAGTCTAAGTATTAAACTATTGGTGTTCATGTTTACACGTATTAAACAGGCCATAGTGATATTATAATAAGAAGGAAGCCTGCACAACTCGACTTCTATACAGTAATTAATCAGCAATATATTAATGTTAAGTACACATGACAAGATTCTTCCTCTGAGCCATTGTATTAATTTCAATTATATGATTGCGCTTTTATATCAGTTATTTTACCTCTAAATACTTCCCCACTGGAATGATACCGCCTCTGACTCTAACTGAACATTCTAAAACTCCTAGATATTTCACTATAGCTCCACATATCAATTTTCTTTCATTTTCCCATCCTCTTTTTTTTTTTTTGCAACCTTCAATGATCAATTTGTCAATTTTTTTAAGGATAGAAAATTTTAAAAGATAAAAGATCAAAGTATAAACCAAGAAAAAAAATATAACCAATATAAGCTTCTTGAAAAAAATTCATTTTAATCCTGAAAATTACTTTTTATAATGTTTCAACTCTGGAGTTGGAGAAAAAAGAGAGAAAATTGTCCGAAAACATCAAGAAAAAAAATCATTAGTTTAATCGTTATTCAAATAAAAAACTCATCATTTTTAATATCAATATGTTTCATTCAAAAAATAAAGTTTAGTAATGATAATTTTTTTTTCTCTAGTTGATTTTGGCTCGAAAAGCTTTTTTTAATTCATGTTGAATTTCATTGTTCTAACCTTTTTTGAGTTTTTTTAGGGTTATTATATAGTTTAGAAAAAGTTTTATGTGTTATTTAAGTGTTTCATATTGAAAGATTGAATTTTATATCCAAAAATTATCCCTCCCAGTTTTCTGGTCAGATTGAGACATGTCAACAATTTTTATTTTTTTTTACAAAAGCAAATGTTTTTGTTTAAAATTAAGTTGGGCGACATTGAAAACCAATTGTTTGTGTGTCTGAGTTGTTAATGCATTGGATTTAAAATTTGTTGACCTTCCTCTGAAGGTTCGAATCAAGCTATCAACGTTTGCACAGTCCACTACAATATAAAACACGTAACTAATTTATCACACAGAGCATAACTTCGTAGACAAGACCCAAAACAAATGTTTTAAATTAATTACAGAAAGACTAGATTATTTTCTATCTTTTTTTTTATAGTTTAACGTTGTGTCCAGGCTAGCTTGCATGTACCTCGACTAATCTCACAGATCCTGAAGTTAATGACCATATAAACCTCCAGTGACCATCATATAAGTAATCACGGGGCTCGAATCTGAGACTACAGAAAAAACAAATCTCTTGATCCTAAATTCTTATCACTGGTCACCACCTATATAATTTTTATCCTTTTTGTTTACCCAAGTGATATGTTTAAAGTTAATGCGAGTTCAAGGACAGTACTCATAATTTATACATTAATTGTTCTTGTTAGGGAAACTAAAACATGAATAAAAAAAATAATATCCTATTCAGATTATAGATTGTGACTTGTGCCCGGGCAAGATTTTTTTTTTTTTAGAATTTTTTTTATTTTTTAATATTAAATTTTTCTTAAATTTTTTTATTTTTATTTTATCCTTTGATATTTGATGAGTTTTGAATTGATCCTTATAATTTATTTTAAAATTTTTTTATAGAGTTATTCCAAACAAGCATCATAAGATTAATAGGTTAATATAATTAATCTACATCAATTCAATATATTATTGTTTTAATAATTTTTTTTATAAAAAAACATTTTGAAATTTTATTGATATTTTGATTTAGGCATAATGAACCCACGCATCTATGATTTTTTATTATCTAGGTTTTCTTGTTCTTTGATTTTGTTTTTTTGATAAAAAAATATTTTGATTTAATTGTAGCGCTAGACAGTAACCTGGTTTGGTTTTCTTCTGATACCGTCTTGTTGCCTATACAAGGCAAAAGAGTGGCACCATCAGGCCCAATTTCACTGAAATAAACTCTCTCTTTTTCCCTGTAAGGGACTCAAAATATCATCAATGAAGACCCGCTATTCTGAAACGATGCCGGCCTTTTCATGGAAGCCCACGCCATTCTTAGGTGGGCTACACCCAGATTCGTTGGGCTTTAGGCCATACTGTCGAGTTCCTAAACTTCCGGGCTCCAGACAAATTTAGATTCACTCAGATTTTTTGTTCTTCGACGAAGCTGTTTATTGAAGTAATATTTTCAAAAAAAAAATAATGTTTGTCCACTTATATTTTTTTTTAGTTTAATATTGGTGTCCGGGCCAGCTTGCGCGCACCTCGACTAATCCCACGAGCCATGAAATTAACGATCATGTAAGCCTCCAATGATCATCATATGAGCAACCACAGGGCTCGAACCTGAGACCACAGAGGAAGCAAACCTCTTGGTCCCAAGCTATTATCACTGGACCATCACTTAGATGGTTGTTTGTCTGCTTATATTAAATTGAGTGATGATAAGCAGAACGAAAAGAATGGTCAAATATTTTCAAATAATCACATCTATACCATTGTTTTTTAATGATATTATACATAAATAGTTATATTTATCATTATCATTTCTTTATTGATTACATAAATACAAAATACTCATGTAAGTTTAAACAGGATGCTGTATATTTAGATTATTAAAAGTTTGTGTATGACTCTGGAAATTAAACAAAATGCACAGAGGTGTGTGCATGACATGGCTCGGTAATGAAGTAAAGAAAAGGAGAGGGGGAGAGAGAGGGTTGGCCGTTTGATCTATATAAAAATAGAAGGTTGATTTAATATATGGAAATGCAAACTGAATTGTTTTTCATGGGATATGTAATTTTTTGCCATTCAAACTGGCCATTGTCGAGTCATTTGGGTCAAATCAAAATAACTATATTTAAAAAAAAATAATTCTATGCACCGTCAGCTCCCAAGTCTTTTAATTTCATAGGGTAATTTCAAATACTTATATACTTAAAAGAGTATTTTCACTAAAGGTACATAAATATGGAGACATTTGTGTAAGCAAACATTGCATGGAGATTTTCATAATCATTGTTTTAAAGATGTGAAAATCTTCGTAGAGACATGGATGGAGTTTTTCCTAGGTAACTTGGAGATGTTCATGGAGGCTTTCGTTACAGTTGTAATAATTCAATTTTAGTTCCTTCAAAAAAAAAAATTTATTTTATTTATTTTTAATTTTTATTAAAAAAAAAGAAAACCAAAAAAATTAAGAAAAATTCAAAATTAAAAATATTTTTTCTCAGTTCAATCGCCATGTTTCCATCAATACTAGGCTCATTAGGTCAATACAGGTCAAACCATGTCACTATGGTAAAAAATAAGTTTTAAGCCATTTCGAGCCAAAATCATCATTTTCGGTCAAAACCAGATCAATACGGATCAAACAATATCGATCAGGGTAAAAATGAATTTTAGGTCATTTCGGGTGAAATGCGGGTCCTTCAGATGAATACGGGTCAATTCGTGTCGATTAGGGTCAAGTGATCCACAAGCTTTAAGGGCACTAAATTACCATGCTCGCGTCCATATCGTACATTTTTTAGAGACTCTCTTTTCCTTGTCAACAATTCTTTCTCATCAGATCTCCTAACTCTGACCATATCTCACGGAGAAACCACCAAATAAAGATTCCTTTATTCATCACGAGCAAATCCCAAGTGGTGTTAACCGTCGTTAATGTCGTATCTCGCTAAAAAAAGGCCGCTACATCTTTGAACAACCAAAGCTTCAAGCCAGTGATTCTCTCTTCTCGGCCATCAACGAGATCTACTAGATTTTGCCCTTGTTTTCCTGAATTATCATTAGAAAATTTCAGTCCTCTCCAATAGTGGCTGCGCGTGGGCTACACGCCATTAGAGCTAGTTTAAATTTCTTTTACAAGTATTTGTATTTTATTTGTATGTTTTGTAAAATACCCTAAATAATAAAAATGACAACACAAGTCCAACACCTAAAGTTTCTCGTCGTCACTCGTGGGTCTAACACCCAATTTTTCACCACCTATATAGGTCCTATACCCGTTCCAAAAATCTAAAATAAAAATATATTTTTTCTACAAAAATAATAATATTTTATTTTCTTATAGGCCATTATACTTTTAACGATTTAACTTATCGACATGACTTAATCGATAATAAGTAACAGATTGTGATCAAATGGTTCAACTTACTAACATAACTTGATTGACAAAAAGTCACAGGTAATGATCAGAAGTAACCAAATTGGTTAACTTACTAACATGATTTGATTGATAAATAATCACAGATTATGATCAAGAGCAACAGAAAAATGTCAATTCATTAGTATAATTCACACCATAGAATGGATAGTTTCACATTTAGCCTAAAGTTTTTTTTTTTCACATTTTACATGTGTTTCACCTTGTAAATAAATCACTAATCAAGCATAATAAACTTATAGCAATGAAAGACAACTGAAAATGCAACTTACCTCAGTTAAAATGCTTTAGGGTAATGGTATCTTCATTTTAGTATAACTAGTCCTTTACCTTGAAACCTTTAGAGACTAGTTAAGGTTTCTAATGATCATAATATTAGGTGACGACTCCGTAAACAAGACATTTCCCCTCAAATAACAAAACACTAGAAACCTTGTTTCAATATATTTTTCTATAGAAGTCATTGTGGTGTCCACCAAGGCACGACGAAATGACGACTCCACTAGGAAAATTTTGGACTAAGCTTTGTTATGTCTTTTAATTGCTATTGTGTTTGTTATGCTTGCTTATTTATTTTCATGCCTTTACTGCTTTTGCATCACTTTTTGAAACACATACTTTAAACTTTAAGATAGGTAGGGAAGTGGCGATATTCCAATGACTTTTTAGCATGGGTAAGACTTCTGAAACCATCCAACTGTCCATTTGAGTATGTTTAGTATGCCGACGTGACACGATCTTGGCTTATGTTATTCGTACCTAATACGCCTCATATCAACTTTTTGGGGATGATCATTGAGCAAACAAAAGGCTTTTTTAAAACCAATTTAGATAAAAAAAAAAAAACCTAACTATGTATTCATAATGGCTAAAACTTTCCCTTAGGATGTATCCTGTAATATCATTAATATGGGTGATAAGATGATTGTCACACAAAAGATTATACTTGTTCAATTTTAATAAGAGTTTGAGTCATTATAGTTGACTGAGAGGGATTGCTCGAGACTGAATGCTAGTAAGTTGCCTTATATAAAAAGTTTGAATGGCCTTATAAATGAAACCAATAAATTCACGTAACTATGGGATGAGATGTGTTGTAACCCATTTTTGGATCCCTAAAAAAATAAAAAATAAAAAGAAAAAAAGAAAAAAAAACCAAAATAGTGTAGACACTGTTCCTCCCATTTGCATGTCGCTGCCCGAGACCCTCAGGAGTGGGGAGCAGTGCAGGCGTAGGAGCAGCGCAGGCTGCCCTGGCTTGGTGTCCCCTGCTCCCCATGTGCATGCTGTTGCCCCGCTCCACTTGTGCCTATGAATACCGCTCACAATTAATTAACATGAGGAGAGAGGAGAGTTTTGAAAGGGGGAGAGAGGGCTGGAAAAGAAAGAAGAGGGGGGAAAGTTTTGAACGAAAGAAAATGACAGTTAAAGGAGGAAAACAAAGGGGAAGAGAAGAACGGTAACCTCTCTCTCTGCTCTCTCCCTCCACCGTTTGGAAGCACACCGCCACCTTCCTGACCACCACCAGGTGAGGCATCGTCGGCTTCCTCCCAACACCACCATTTCCTTCGGTCCAGCAGCACCAGGAGAAGAGCAGCAGCAGTAACACCAGGAGCCGCACTAGCGCTGCCAACGACCTCATCATCTCCTCCATCCCAGCAGCAGCAGCACCACCAGGAGGAAAGGCAGCCGCAGCAACACCAGAGAGGAGGAAGAGCAGTGGCAGCAACACCACCAACCGCACCAGCTCATCATTCCTTCATCCCAACAGCCACATCAGAAGAGGAAGAGCAGTCGCAGCAACACCACAAACCGCACCAGGTCATCATCTCTTTCGGGCTTTGCTTTTATTTTTTACATATAACACTTGCAGAACATAGGAGAAGAAAGAGCAGAAAACCAAGGAGAGAGAGTGACAAAGACGTAGAGGAAAGGAAAAACAGGGAAACCGACGCCAACATAGGACAGGAGGGAAAGACTGGGAACGGACGAACGCAGACAGCTTTTTCATCTCCAGGTTTGTTCTCTTCACCTTGTGTGCGCAGTGGTTTTCTTTGCATTTACACTGTTCAAGTGAGTTTTAATTCACTTGAACAGTAACAGGTTCTCTTTGCCTGCATTTCACCGCACTGTTCAAGTGAATTAATTCACTTGAACAGTTAATCCGCCAACATTGATTGAACTGTAACCTCCCGCACTGTGTAATTTTTTTGCTTTGTGTTTGCACTGTTCAAGTGAAATTTAATTCACTTGAACAGTAACGTGGTCTTTTGCATGCAGTTTGCTTTGTTAATGTGTGAAAACGGGGTTAACCGGAAAATTAATTAACGTGTTACTGTGCGGAGGAACAGTAACACGGTTACTGTACAGTGAACAGTAACCAGTCATGTGGTTTGGGCTGGGCTGAGTCCAGCCCTGTAGAAAGTAGGCTCATTTTATTTTTGGGCTGATTTCGGCCCATTTTCCTTTTGGGCCGGGTTTGGCCCATTTAAAAAGTTTTCTTCAAAGATGTATTTAAAAAATCTGTGATTTTATGCAAGGTTGTATTTTTGTACTATAAAGATACAAGTCTGGTATGAAAATACCCGGTTTTCGTCGAGACATCAAAAAAATATAAAATGAAAAAATGTTTTGTTTTCCTGCATACGGCCAATACCCTAACATTGTTTTTACGTTTTTTATATAAAAAACAAATATTTGAAGTTTTGAAAATGTGTTTTCGCATGGATTTCTTAAACACAACAAAAATCATTTTGTTTGCATTTCTGGATTTTACAACATGTTTGTAAAACTCCAAAGGGTATTGGCCAATATTCCAAAAAATATAAAAATCTTATTTTGGGGAAATTCATCTATTATTCACAGCTAATGTTTGGATAAAGAAATCCTTAAAGGACGAATATCCAAAATATTATTGGAAATAATTTGTTATTATTCACTGTTAATATTTGGATAAAGAAACCCGGAGTGGTAAATATCCAAAATAATTTTCTAGGAATAATAAATCTGCATAAATCCTTGAAAGAAGCCTTGATTATAATCGAGGACATTTCAATTTTTTACTCCACGGTTTACCAGTTGTGAAAGTATAAAATACTAAGACAAAAAAAATAGGTTTTAAAGCACCCTAGATTTTGTTCATCAGAGCAGACTTATCCTAGGAAACTGATGGGATTAGAGAACATCAACACCATTAACATTTATAAGGCAAATCAAACACCAAGCAACTTACCTTAGGTAAGGCGTACTAGGGGTGCTAATACCTTCCCTTTACGCAACCAGTCCCTTGCCTTAGAATCTCTGAAAGACCAGTTAGGTTTCCTAGTTACCATAATACTAGGTGGCGACTCCCTTTTTCACAATAGAAAGACCCCAACATCAAATCCTCGCTACGGAGGAAGTGTCGCCGCGATGTCGAGCTCTCGGGAGGGTGCGACAAGATGAGTATATAATATCAGGTGGATTTTACAAACAACAGGTAGGTCACTCATGAGAATTAGACCTACTTGAAAAATCTTTAAATGATTCGAAAGCCATCTAGATAGGGATAATGAATCTATTAATGATATAAGGCCTTCGAAAACCCAACTTCAAATTGTTGAGATGATACAATCTTGTCTTGATCCAAATAGATACGTGAATCAATGTTTACCTCACTTTCTGACAAAAAGATCCCATTATGAACCCTAGTCTTTCCAATGAAAAAGAATTGTTGAGATGATACGATTCTTTTCTCATTTCTTTTCTGATCGAGGTAAATTGCTGAGGTGATGTGATCTTGTCTTAATCTAGGTAGATTTGTGAATTGATTCTACTTACTTTTTGACCAAAGGATCTCTTTGTGGATCCTAGTCTTTCTAATGAAAAAGAATCGTTGGGATGATACTATTCTTTTCTCATTCTCTTTTGATCAAGAAAATCATTGAGATAATATGATTTTGTCTCGATTCAGGTAAATCTATGAATCGATAATACCTTATTTTTCAAGAATATGAATCTTTTCATTTCAAGAGATCTCCATCTTTTTCCTTTATTTACACATTTACTATATAAAGCCTTTTTCAAAACTTTGTGTCGTAAGTATTATAAAGAGAGTCCCCCAAAATTTCCTCATGTTTTATTTGTTTTTTATTTTTATTAAAAAAGATAAAATCCAAAAAAATTAAGAAAAGTTCAAAATTCAAAATATTTCTTTTCTCAAGTCAACTGCCATATTTCCATCAAAATCGGGTCCACCATGTCAATACAGGTTAAACCGTTGACTGGGGTAAGAAATGAGTTTCAAACCATTTCAAGTCAAAACCATCATTTTTGGTCAAAATCAAGTCCACCAGTCAATACAAATCAAATCGTGTCAACCAACATAAAAACTAGGTTTCAGGTCTTTTCAGGTCAAAACCGTTATTTTTTGTTAAAACTAGGTCCACCGGATCAATACAGGTCAAACCATGTCAATCAAGGTAAAAATAAGTTTTAGGCCATTTTGGATCAAAGCCATCATTTTTGGTCAAAATTAGGTCCACTTAGTTGATACTGGTCGAAAGATATTTTTCAGTGTTTGAAATTATTTTTTTGGTAATCAAATTTAATTCTTAGCAGTTGAAACAAACCTTTTCTAATATTGATTTGAGGTTTTAGTTTTACCCATATATATATAATAAAAATTAATAGTGCATAAGTTTTTTTTTTCAACGGAGCAATTGATGCAGGGGAAAATTTTCTTTAAGATACTCCGTGTCTCTTGCTCATTGGCATGCGAATTGGCTATAAAAAACTAATTCAAAGTTAAAAAAAAAGGAATGTAATATGATTAGTTTTTCTTCATCCTAGTAGGATATTGATTTTAAAAAACAATTTAAAAAATATCAAAAATATGCCAACGGTAGATGTAATAATAATTAGATTTGAATCCTTAATTGAATCTGATCTAATAGGGCTTACTACACTGGATTAAAGCCCAAATTCATCTCAGCCCTTAACGAATTTATCCTTTGATCTTATATTGCCACGCCATCCTGTGTATTGAGCATCCAATACACCTTATCACACCAAAACAAGTATCTATCAGTCAAAATCATCCAATCAAGTTTCATATCAAGCCAACCACAACTGAGGGATCAATCCAGAACTAATCGAGCAATCCACAAGCTCTAAGGACACCAGATTACCATGCTCGCATCCACACTGTAACATTTTTTAGATACTTTCTTTTCCTCTTTGCTGATTCTCTCTCTCATTAAATCTCCCAACTCTAGCCATGTAGCACAGAGAAACCACTACATAAAGACTCCTATACTTATCACGAGCAAACCCTAGGTGGTGTTCATTGCCTTTGACACCATATCTCGTTAGAAAAAGGCCATGACATCTTTAACCAACCGAAGCTTCAAGTCGTTAATTCTCTCTCCCTGGCCATCAAGGACCACCACCACCATTAGAGTCGTGTCATTGATATCTATTAGATTCTACCATTGTTGTTTGGAATTCTCACCCAAAAATTTCAGCTCCCTCCAATAGTGGCTGCGCATGGGCTACATGTGCCATTAGGGGTATTTTGAAATTTCCAATGAAATTTAAGATATCTTGGTATTTTTCCTAGCTAGTAGCATTTAGGTAAATTCAAGGACTTCTGAGGTATTTTTTAAATTTTTTACAAGTATCTGTATTTTATTTTTGTATTTTGTAAAATATCTTAGATAATAAAAATGACAAAATGGGTCCAATGCCTGAATTTTCTCGTCGTCGCACATGGGTTCAACACCCAAAATTTTCACCATCCATACAGGTCTAACATCCATTCCAAAAATCCAAAATAAAAATATATTCTTTCTGAAAAAACAATAATATTTTGTATTTTTATAGGCCATTATTAAAATATATTTTTTCTAAAAAATAATAATATTTTGCTTTTTATAAGCCATTATAGGTTTAATAGTTTAACTCACCGATGTGACTTAATCAATAATAAGTAATAGATTGTAATTAGTAGTGATCAAGTGGTTCGACTTATTGATATGACTTGATCGACAAATAGTCATAGATGATGATCAAAAGTAACCAAATTGGTTAGCTTACTAACATGATTTGATTGATAAATAATCATAGGTTGTGATTAGGAGTAACCGAAAAAAATTATAAATCATTAGTATTATCTAAAGGTAGTAATTGAAAATGACAAAAATAATTCACACCATAGAATGACTAGTTTAATCTTTAGCCTAAAGTTTTTTTTTTCACATTTTCTTGTTTTTCACCTTTAAATAAATCACTAATTAAGCACAATAAACTTTTAGCAATAAAAGATAACCAATAATACGACTTATCTTAGATAGAATGTTTTAAGGTGATAGTATCTTTGTTTTAGCATAACCAATCCCTTACTTTGAAACCTCTGAAGACCAATTAGGGTTCCTAGTGATCATAATACTATATGGTGACTATGTAAACAAAACCTTTCCCTTGAAGAATAAAACCCTAGAAAACTTGTTTTAATATTTTTTCTATAAAAGTCATTGCGAAGTTCACCTAGGTGCAACGAGAGTTATGAAGAGTTTTTGTTTTCATGGAGACATGGAGAATTTTCATTTCATGGAAACATAGAGGATATTTGTTGGAGACTATATAGAAAAACTACTAATTTTACTAAAAAGTTGAAAAATATTTTTTTCAAGTAAGTGGAGATACAATTCCTTAAAATCATCTAATTTCAGGTAGCTCATTAAGTGTGTAGATTTCATTCCTTTCTTGCTTTAGTTTTTATTTATCTTTTCATAAATTACTAGAGGTAACCTCTAGCAATCGATCTTTCTGTATACTTTTTTAAAGCATGGCATTCCTCAACGTCATGTCCATAAACATCATGAAAATGGCAAAACTTATTAAAAAAATTTATGTTTATGCTGTTTTTCTTGGAAGGAAGATATTGCATAAATTCTTTTCCTTTGATAACAATTAGTACTTTAGTATGTATGGTGGTCATAATTGTGGTTAAGAGATTATAAAGTATCAGGCGATCACGAATGTGTCTCTTGATACTTTTCTCAGATGTTCCAGTAGGAGAATGATGATGTTGGGGTGTTTCTATTCTTTGTGGCTAGAAATAAAGATGTCTTTATCTGTTTATGATTACTTCTTCCATTTTGATGAACTTTTTCAACATTGAGGAGAGTTTTATCAGGGAAAGTATATAATCTTTCCCATAATAAATAGTTATAGATTTTATTAATCAAGGCTTCTATGAAGATAAGTTCAAGTAGTCTTTCCATATTAAGCATTTTCTCATTGAATATTTGGAGATGTAACTTAATGTTCGCATCTTCTTGTTATATGATGATGATGAGCTCAATGATGCTCTTTTTAACTAGGATGTTCCTACTAAAATGCTAAATAAGTTTGGTACTTAGATCATGAAATTCAATGATGAAGGTACATTTTAGGTTATGGTACCATACAAGAGTAGATCTATAAAGTGTTGTTGGAAGAACTTTGTATATAATATCATTATCTTGCACAACAAATTCTAGAATGCTTCTCACATTTTTATGTGCTTGTTAAGGTCTGTGAGTCTATCATAATTGTCTAGGCTAGCCTTTGTAAAGATGCATTGTTTGAATAGATGAGTGTCCAATATTTTATGATAAAGTAGAGATTCTTCTACTTGATGAGGACTGTACTTATTCTAAAAAACTCGTAGAGTTGTGGATCTAGTCTCACATCTGGGTCTTTTCATAGAAAGAGTGCGTGAGTTAGATTCAAATGGAGATCGATGAAGATAGTTAGATCCTCGTTAGAGCATCCTGTGTTGGAACACTTTTCATGGTTAGCATAGCTCCTTCTAAATGTATGAGTGTAAGTATCTTCATGTCTACTTGCTTGCATGTTATTTTTTCCTATCTCATCAGATAATTAGAGTTGTATATGTGCACTTAGTGATGTATGCATGAGAACTTGTTATCTGTAAGAAAGAGTGCAAAGATGCAGTTGTATAGTTGTGGCAAAATCATTAAACATCTATACCTGATGAGAGAGTTGTTGAAGACATATTGGAACTAATGTACTAATTGTGAGGAGATCAATTATTCTCCCTTGTCTCAGATTTTTGTTAGCTATGAAAAGTACTTTTTATGAGGAGTGAAAAAGAATGAACTAGATTTTATTCAATTTCCCATAAACGGTGCCATTGATATAGTCTAGAAAAACTTTAGATATAAATTAGGTTTTCCATGGTTGTGTTCCAAGTTGGTGGATGGCTAGACTTAGCTACGATCCATGAGTTTTTCCTATAAAAGAAGTCTCATGTCAGAACATGAGACCTTCTGATGGTTAAATTAGTAAATGTGGAAGGAGTGTAGTGTATGAAGAGAAAAAAAATATATACAAAAAGATTATATGTGTAGCCTCTGTATAGAGTCTAAGACTTAAAACCTACAACTTATATGACCAAAACTTATCTTTCTTACATAGTGAACTTGGAATTACCTTATGGAGAAGAAAAAAATGTTTTCTAGAAAATTGAATGATTATGTGTTGTGTTGTGTTTTCCATTTACAAATACCTTGGTGGTAAAATTTTTCTTCAAAGTTGTCATTGGTTAGTTATTATTCCATGCACGTTATTGGTGGAGATGTTAGTAGATGATAATCCCATGAAATAGCATTGACGTAGAAAAATGATGCTTGATCTGTATAAAAAATATTGGGTGCATAGAAAAATGTGTGTGCCTTAAAAATTTATGTGCACGCTTTTTAAGAACTTGACATGGCTTGGTAATAAGAAAAAGGAAAGGAGATAGAGAGAGAGAAGAAAAGGAGGAAAGAGAGTGTTTAACTTTTAATCTTCATAAAAAAAAACCAAGGTTAACTTAGTTTGAAGGTGAATTATTTTGCTACCTCTTAAAATGTATGAGAGGTGAATTATTTTGCATGAAAGATGTAATTTTTGTTTATGTAGCATTGGTCATGCAGAACCTCAATTGATATTGTGATAGTTGTTGTTTTTCAAAGTATTTTTTACTTGGAAATACATCAAAATAATGTTTTTCATTTTAAAAAATATATTTTTGACAACAGCACATCAAAATAATTTGAAAACACAAAAAAAATTAATTTAAAATAAAAAAAATATTTTTTATTTTTTTAAAATGTTTTTAAAACACACAAACAAATATGCTCACAAACTAGTGATTGTCTAGATGTTGGGCATCATATCTTCCAGCTATTCGGGGATGCCTAAGAAGTTGGATTTTTTATATATAAAAAAAATCCTTTATCATCACAAATGCATATAAAAATTTGCAATATTTCGAACTGGATATTGCAATGTCAATAATAATATCTTGGACTCAGTAAGCATATACTGGATTTGACAGGTTTCTTGACCAAAGACTGCTCTTTGCCATTTCAAAGCAGCAATAATGGCATGGGTAAAGCCATCTTATAATTCAAATTAAATAAAAAATCACATGTGAAAATTGGAGTAAAACTTTTCCTTTCTTTTTTTTAAAAAGAGTCAAATTATGTGTGGTTAGTTGGTTTGGTCTTGACTAGGTTTTTAGAATCTAGTTTGTCGATTCATAATGTTAAATAATCCAAAGAAAATAAAAAGAAGAGGCTAGAGTTTCATTAATATTGTATAATGTAATGAATTACTAAAAAAAGATTTTAACTTAACTTAAATACAAAGAGACTATATATAGGCTAAAACATAGAAAACTAAAGAGACTATTATACTCTTAATAAATAATAAAACAAAATAACTCTATATTTCTTAACATCTCCCCTCAAACTTACGATGTGACAACTACAAGCATAAAGAGTTTGCCAAGTAGAAAACGAAAGTAGGAAATAAAATGTAACTTTGTAAAGAAATCTACAATTTGTGAAGAAGAAGAAATAAAAGGTAAAGTAATGGTGTCATGTTTGAGATGATGACAAATAATATAATAATCGATCTCAATATGCCTAGTTCGTTCATGAAAAACCAAGTTGTGAGCAATCTGAATATAATTCTGGTTGTCACAATACATAAGAGTGAGATGAGAAAAAAAAAAACTCTCATATTTGCAAGTAACCAACATAACCAAAAAAATCTCTTTGATAGTAGATGTCATAACACGATACTCTAATTCAATTGAAGATTGAGAAACAATAAATTATTTCTTTCTCTTTCAAGAAATAAGATAATCACTTAAAAAAATATAGAAACCAGTAACAGACTTACTATCTGTGGGATCACTGTCATAATCAACATCAGAGTATGCACACAGCTCTAAGAAAAAGGTGGATAGAAGTATAAGACTCTAAAAGATTATGCTTTGAAGATATCGCAAAATATGAAGAACATCTGCCCAATGAATTAAAGTAGGAGAAACATCAAACTGACTAACAACATAAACAACATATATAATATCTGGACGAGTAATAATGAGATATACCAAACTCCCAACAATAGTACAGTATAAAGTAGGATTTGGCAAAAGTAAACCATTAGAAGAAAAATACCTTGCGTTAATCTCAATAGGAGTATCTATAGTCTTATTATCAATAAGTCTAGCCTGCTTAAAAATATCTATAACATATTTCTACTGAGAAAGAAGATAACCTATAGGTGAGTAGGCTACCTCAATACCCAAGAAGTATTGTAGAGAACCCAAATCTTTCATTTCAAACTGTCTAACTAACTATGTTTTCAAAACTAAAATACAATTAATATCGTCACCAATAATAATCATGTCATCAACATATAAAGACAAAATGATATGACCAGCATCAGTGCACTTAACAAAAATAACATAATCATGACTACAAGAAACAAAACCAAGAGAAGAGATCACAATAGAGAATTTCTCAAACCAAGCACGAGATGCTTGTTTGAGACCATATAATGCTTTTAAGCTTGCAAACATACCTAGAATCATATGAAACACTAAGAGGGGGCTCTATATAAACTTCTTAAAGATCTCCATTAAAGAAAACATTTTTAACATCAAGTTGAGTGAAATACCACTGACAAACCAAAGCTACTACAATAAAAATATGAATAGTAGTCATTTTTGCAAAAGTAGCAAATGTCTTCTTATAATCCATACTATACTGTTAAGAGTATCTTTTTGCAACCAATCTAGTTTTGTATTGCTCAATAGATCCATCAGAATTAGTCTTGATCTTATACACCCAACGACAACCAACAACACTCTTATCAAAAGGTCGAGGAACCAAATCCTAAGTATCTATATTATGCAAAATAGAAAGTTCCTCATCCATAGCTTATTGCCAAAGAGAATCAAGAATTGTCTCTTTATAGAAAGAGGGCTCAATGAGATAATAAATAGAAGTTAAAAAGAAATTAAATGATGAAGAATAAACAAAATATGGTAACTTTGTGGACTTATGAATACGTATGGATTGACGTAGAGGTAGATCCACAATCTCAGACGAAGTTTGAGGGACCATAGAGGTGAATGTAGCTTTAGATGTGCTGGAGAGTAAAGTGTCAATACTTGTAGAATGATTAATACGAATTGGTCGAACATGAGGAGGGGTATTTAAAGTACTAGGAACTTGAGATGATAAACTATCAGAATCCTTATAAAAATGATATGTTCGAATAAGATCAAATCTAGTCAAGTTATGAGTAATGGATAGAATGGAAAAGAAAGGTATATGCACAAGAAAAATAACATGATGAAACATAAAGTTTCTAAATAATTAGATAAAAGAAAGGATACCCTTTTTACCTTTACCATAACTAAGAAATACACAAATAACAGATTGAGAGGAAAACTTGCTGCATTCTACATGAGGACGAAGAACAAAATAAATACAATAAAAAACTCTAAAGAAAGAATATCAGGGGCATACTCATATAGCTTTTCAAAAAGAGATAAACAAAAAATATGAGAAAATAAAATTATATTAATCAAACCTACCATGATAAGAACAACTTCGCCTTAAAACACATTAGGAACTGAAGCAAACAACAAGAGAGAATGAGCAGTTTCAACAATGTGCCTATATTTTCTTTCAGCAATGCCATTTTGCTCAAGAGTATCTATACACGAGATTTGGTGAATAGTTCCATCTCAGGCAAGCAACTTATAAAATTTATTAGAGGTGTATTCTCCATCCAAATTACACATAAAACAATTAATAATAGCAAAATGTTGCGTGTTGACAAAAGCTGTATATATCTCAAAGAATTCATAATGTTGTTTCATTAAATAAACCTAACAATAATGAGTATTATCATTAATAAAAGAAACATAATATTGAGACCTTTTTTTTATGGAAACAGGAGAAGGTCCCCACATATCAGAATGAATCAAATCAAATGGAGAAAAAGAAATAAAAATACTTCGATTAAAAGGTAAAACGGAAAATTTTGCTAGTTTACACCTACTATAATTAGAAATATCATAAGTTTTAAATTTTTTAAGGCTCATGTGGATACTAAAAATCTTAAACGAGTAGACAAAACATGACCAAGATGAGAATGTCATAAATAAAAATTAGAAGAAAAAGGACTCCAACAAAAAGAAGTTAAATCATCACTAGTAGCAACATCAACTAGCACTTTTAACTCATCCAAACTATAGAGTCCCTTCTTCTTACGGCCTGTCCCAGTTAACTTTTGAGACTGTAAATCCTGCACATAACAAAAAAAAGAGGAAAAAATGACTAAATAATATATTTGACTAACAGAATCATATATTTGACTAACAGAAGTAAGATTTAATGTGAGATTCAGAATAAGATAGACATTAAGAAGAGACAAGTGAGGTGTGATAACAAAACCAATATATGTTAAGGGCATATGAGTGCCATTTACAGTCATGATATGATTAAAAGATGAAGAGGACACAAAAATAAAAGATGAAGAATCTAGAGACATATAATGTGAAGCACCATAATCCAAAAATCATTTAGGATGTGACATACCTGAAAACTATGAGGTAACTAACCTACTGAAGAAGAAGTAGACATAGCTTATGACTATAAGGAGAGAAACTTCTGAAATTGTACTAGGATCAGTGAAAGGACTTGATAAGACTATTGTTGTATTATTATGGTGTAGTGGTTTGTAACCCTGAAATATTCTATAAACATTAAATTGTGACCAATTGCTAGGTTTCTAAGCTTGATTATGTTATCTCAGTTTAAGACACTAAGCATTTCAATGACCTTTCTACTTATAGAAATTGCACTCGTCGAATGCAAACCTTATGTAAAGCTTATTCTTATTAATGGAGAATGACTTAAAAGATACTACTAGCATAAAAGGATTAGAGGTAAAAAGAATCTCCTTTTGGAATAAGACCAAAGACATATTTCTTCAGTCAATAACTCACTAACAACTGAGTCAATAGAAGGAAATGGAGAACGATGTAAAATTAAACCTCTAAATCTTTCAAAATCATTGTGAAATGTCATTAAAAATTATACCAATCATTGCTGCTCTCTACGATTAATATAGGCACAATATGCATTTAATTCTGTTGATTCTATAAGAGCCAATTGATCTAAAAGATCTGTAATAGTAGAATAAAACTCCTAAATATTAATATTCTTCTAGTGAAGAGCTCATATGTCTTTCTCTAATTGATACTGCTTTGTAAAATTTGATTGAGTAAAGAACCTTTATAGATAATCCCAAACCTCATTTGTTGTGTCATACTTCATCGGCTGTGTACTTATGGAATGTTCAACAGAATTATTAATCCAAGTAATGATCTTTACATTGTTTGCTTCTCAAACATCTATAAAAGTAGTATAACCCTTATCAGTTTTCTTAGGTTTCACAGGTGCTCTACTAACATATCCTTATATCTTTTTACCCTTACAAAAATTTCTCATCACATAACTTTAATACGAATAATTTTTTTTTATCCAACCTCATATTTACATATTGAAGTGAATTGTCTCTTTTAGTAGCTATAATTAAAAAATAAAAAAAAACATAATGCAAAAGAAGAGAAAACGAAATAGTAAATTGCAGAAATTGAAGGAATTATATGATCACTCCAAAAAAATATTAAATAAACCTATGTTTGAGAAAACTTTATTTGAGATTAAGCCTCATTCTATACAAACATGTTCTAATACTATGTTAAATAATTTAAAAAAAAAATAAAGAGAGAAGGTTAGGGTTTCATTGATACTATATAACATAATGAATTATTTAAATTTTTTTTTAACTTAACCTTAATACAAATATATATATATATATATATATATATATATATATATATATATATATATATATATAAACTAAAACAAAAAATTATAAAGACATTAGTGTACCCTTAATAAATAATAAAATAAATAACTATTTATTTCTTATCACACAAAACCCGGCCTCAAGAATCCTTAATAGAGGTAGCAGCCCCTTTGACGGCACTGGAGCTTTTGACGTTGTGATGCAGAGTCAATGTCCGTGGACGCCTTGCAAAATGCCCACGCCACTGAGCTTTAAACCCTTGACATTCTCAACCTTTTCATTTTCAAATCAACTGCTTCTCCACAAAAAAAGCATTGCCTCTATTAGCTCTACAAGCAGAGGAATCGTTTCTTACCCTTCTCTCATGGCCTCCTCACCTTCCGTTTCCACGACACAGAAGGATGCCTTTTCCACTCAAAACGACTCAACGCGGAAGACCCAACAGCCATTACAAGTACCCCAATCCCTTTTTTTCTCTCTTAGCTAATTTTGTACGCCCATAGTTTATTTTCGATATGGGTTTTTATTTTGATTTTTTGTGTGTGATTAACTCTAATTTTCAATTTGCTTAATAATTCAGTCTTAGGGCCAAGATCACTTTATGATTCTGTTTAATCATTTGTCCAATTTTGGATCTTTGTGTAGATTTTTTCGCTATCCTTCTTTTTAGCTTCGTTTTCCAATGAAATGATTTGCTTGAATGATGGTTAATGGTTTGAGGAGCATAAAAAGAGAGCTTTTTAGCCAGGGCGCAATCAGGGGGTTGTTATTGTTAGAAAACTTTAACTATTAGATTTGTCTTGACTTTGGTTCACAATGCTAAGTTGGTGAGCAGTCTTAAACCTCTGGTTTTGTTGGGCTATTATGTTTTGGTTGGAGCTCAAATCGAGTTATGGTGGTAGGCTGGAGTTAATTGTTTTGGTTGGAGCTAAAATTGAGCTAGTTTTGTGATAACTAATGAAAACACATTATTCCTTCACCGTGCTTCCTTTAAACTCAATCAGCTTTTATCGTGGTAATACATGGCTTGAAATGTATTGCCCTATTTTTCTCTGAACCCGTAAATATTTGGTCAAGCACTGTGGATTCCTTCAGTTTACGTTAATTCATCATATGAAGCAATGATTTCATTCTGCAATGGTTTGATGAATAGTTCCATATCAAGTTAATAAATCACACGCCTCAGTATCTTTGTTTTTGGAGTCCCTTTCTTCCTTCTAATATTTTGGCCTTTCTGCAGGTTGCAAAGCGTTTGGAGAAGTTCAAAACCACAATCTTCACACAGATGAGTTCGCTTGCCATCAAATATGGAGCAATAAATCTTGGCCAAGGTTTTCCCAACTTTGATGGTCCCGAATTTGTCAAAGAAGCTGCCATCCAAGCTATTAAAGACGGAAAGAACCAATATGCTCGTGGATACGGGGTTCCAGATCTCAACTCTGCCATTGCTGAGCGATTCAAGAAAGATACCGGGCTTGTGGTGGACCCTGATAAAGAAATTACTGTTACATCTGGGTGCACTGAAGCGATAGCTGCTACTATGCTAGGCTTGATAAATCCTGGTGATGAAGTTATCGTCTTTGCTCCTTTCTATGATTCATATGAAGCCACATTATCAATGGCTGGTGCCAAGATAAAGGGCATCACATTGTGCCCACCAGCCTTTTCTGTTCCCATTGACGAGCTTAAATCAGCCATCACAAAGAATACTCGTGCAATTCTCATCAACACTCCACATAATCCAACTGGAAAGATGTTTACTAGGGAGGAGCTTAGTACTATTGCATCACTTTGCATTGAGAATGATGTACTAGTTTTCACTGATGAAGTTTATGATAAATTGGCTTTCGAAACAGATCACATTTCTATGGCCTCTCTTCCAGGAATGTATGAACGGACTGTGACTTTGAATTCCTTAGGGAAGACATTCTCCTTGACAGGGTGGAAAATTGGCTGGGCAATAGCGCCACCTCACTTGACATGGGGAGTGCGGCAGGCACACTCTTTCCTTACTTTTGCTACCTCCACTCCTATGCAGTGGGCGGCTGCGGTTGCTCTCAGAGCCCCAGAATCCTACTATGTTGAGTTAAAGAGGGATTACATGGCAAAGAAGGAAATCTTGGTTGAGGGGTTGAAGGCTGTTGGTTTCAAAGTATTTCCATCAAGTGGGACTTACTTTGTCGTTGTTGATCACACCCCTTTCGGCCTGGAAAATGATATTGCATTTTGTGAGTATCTGATCAAGGAAGTCGGGGTGGTAGCAATCCCAACAAGTGTATTTTACTTGAACCCGGAAGATGGAAAGAATTTGGTGAGATTCACCTTCTGCAAAGATGAAGAAACTCTGAAGGCTGCAGTCGAGAGGATGAAGGAGAAGCTGAAGAGAAAATGACCCCTTTTGTGTGGGAATAGCAGTCTGAACTTCGATATTTCAATGATTGATGCCTGCAATGCAAAATATTTATGTGGGAGTTAAGTACCCTTTTTGGGTGGCGATAAAGGCCAGTTAGTTTGCTAGCAATTATCATTAGAATAATAGAGGCATCCTTTTCCAAAATCTATTGATATTTATCGATTTGATTATTGTCTCTCGAATTCTCATGTTTGTGTAATTATTTTGAAATCCGGTTCGGCAGGTCAACTAGAGACCCGGCCGACCCGGGGCTAGAACCGGGCCGGGTTGAAAAAAAATAGAGGAAGGAAAAACCCGGTGTGACCTGGTTGACCTGGCGGGTTGACCCGGTCAAAAATTTGGTTGCAACCCGTTGATTTTTGTTTTTTGGTTTTTACTAAAACGATGTCGTTTTGATTTTAAAAAAAATTAACCTGGTGACCTGGTCAAAACCCGGAACCCGGGTTTTGGACCATGCCGGCCACTGAACCAAGCATGAAAACTATGCTCTCTAGTTCCTTGCATTAGATTGGCTTGATAATGATTAATTTTTTTTATGTCTTGAAAATGGATTTCTTACAATGTTGGATACAAAAAGTCCAAGTGTGTTTTCCAAACTAGGTCAATTAAGGCCTGGGATTTATCTTAGGCCTTATTGCCTCCTGAGAGCTGTGTAGTTGTGGTGGTTTATTCATAGGTGACGCGAGTCACTGCGGTTCGAGTTGATTTTTTTTTGCAGCATAAAAAAATAATGATTAAGTGTTATTGGATTTTCAAGAATGAAAAAAAATCCACAACTCAACACCATAGAAAGAGAGCTAAAAAAATAATGATTGTCAATCCCCTATAATAAAAAATAATAAAAGATAAAATTAGAAAACAAAAATCAATGAAAAAAAGGTATTAAAAAACAAAGTACTAGCAAAATCAAATGAAGTTGTCACAACCTGCGAGCAGAACCAAGGGGACGATCATTATTTGATAAGTGGCTCGCATAAAGCTGCGGACCTATCATCATTTTTTTTTATTGCAAAAAAGATATCAAGACGATGCATATTTTTTTTTTAACAAAGAACAAAATCCAAGATTATGATTATTGACTCGAGATCCAAAAATATTAAAAAGCAATGAAAAAAATGATCAAGCCAAACCTAGTGAACCTGCTAAACCTATGACTCGAGACATGATACCAGGATAACTAAATATAAAAAAAGGTAAATAAACAAAAATCTCATAGAAAGCGAATAAAAATTGTTGTTACCCATTTTTGGGCCCTCATGGAAAAAAATGGTCGAAAAACTTGTGAGAAAACAAAAAAAGAAAGCATAAATTTTGAAAGAATTTTTAGATTTTTGTTATTTTATTTTATTTTTTTTAGAAAAAAATAATAAAAAAATAATATAATATAATATAACAGAATATACTGGGTTTGGGTTCAACCCAATCTTGTGGTTTGAGCCCACGTTGGTTGGGCCCGAATTTGGCTTAGAGAAGGAGTCATGCCGTGTCTAGACCAAAAGAAAAGGGGTCCTGACTGGCCCCAAAGACAGCTGGGTCGAATCTGGAGCCAAGAAAAAAAAACGAGTCCTGCCGCTCAAAGGAAAGGGTTCTTTCCGGCCCCAAAGGCACTAGGCCGAGTTTGAACCCAAGCAAAAAAAAGGGGTCTTGCCGCCCAAAGGAAAAGGGTCTTGACTGGTCTTAAAGGTAGATGGGCCGAGTTTGGACCCAAGCAAAAAATAGGTCTTGCCGCCTAAAGGAAAAGGGTCCTAATCGGCCTCAAAGATAACTGGGCCGAGTCTGGATCCAAAAAAAATTAGGTATTGCCAACCCCAAAGGAAAGGGATCTTGACCTACCCCAAAGGCAAAGGAAAGGGGTCTTGGCTGCTTTAAAGGCAGCAGGGTCGCGTCCAGACCTAAGCAAAAATGGGTTCTACCGGCCCCAAAGAAAAGGAGGTTGACTGGCCTCAAAATGACTGGTCCCAGACCGCCTTAGACAAAAGATAGCTGGGAGGAGAGAGACCGAGTCGTGACCCATGAGAAAATAGGTCAAGACTGACCCCAAGATAAAATGGGTTGTAACTCGCCCCCATAGGAACTGGGTCAAGGACGACCCATAGGAATTGGTTAATTAATAGCTCTATATGCAGAATGAATTGACGTTCTGCATGCAGCAAACTTGCTGCATTTCTCTCCCTTTCTCTACGACTGTTCCCGCTAGTTTTTTTTTTATTATCTCGTCCTTGCATCCTCGGGTCAGGTCGGTCTGTACGAGTATCCCCTCTTTAACGCCTAGTTTGCAGCTGCAATTCACGATATTGGCAAGCGAAATGGTTTTGTACCTCACTATACCAATTTTGAAAGAAGACAGAGAGGAGCCTCACCATCATTTAAGGGCTAGGATTTTATCTCTAACACCTACGGAGATGAGTGGATATTAGAGTAGTCTCCAAGTTGAGTTTTGGCTATATAAACAAGCTGCAGAAAAGAGAAAGAAAAAAGAAAAGGAAAACAGAGGGTGACGAAAAGAAAAAGAAGAGAGAGAACAAGAAGAAGGAAGAGTAGGAAAACAGAGAGAACAAGGAGAAGGTCGAGGATAGGAAAAATAAAAAAAACAACGAGAACAAGAGAAGATTATCTTTAGTCTATCCTACCTTGTCGAACAGGGCTTTACAAAACTTTAAAAGGTTTTGAAAAAGCTCTAACGGCAAAAAGAGGAAGGCTTTCTTTAGTTATCAAAGGCAAAAAGGCAGAAGTTTTTCCATTGGTTTGCATTCCATCTTTTGCATTCAAAACAAGTGGGATCTGCAGGTATAAGTCTCAGTTTTTTCTTCCCTGCCATTTTTAAATCTAGTGTATATGTGCGTCCTTTTTAAAACCTGTTTCTTCCTTTGTTTGGAACTTTCGGTTTCGGTTTGGACAAAAAAGTTGTATGCTTGACCACTGTTCTTCCATGGCTTTGAGTTTTAGATGTTTGTTTATGTTAAAGTTGCATGTTCTTTTCTTTTTCTCTTGTCATGATGAATTATAAGCCTTCCACTCCTTTGCTCAGTGTCTCCATGTCTTGGATATTGCATAAGAGGATTTTCTTGCTTATAAACATAGTTTTATCCGGAGAAGAAAGTAAAAACACGAGGGAGGTGCTTTTAAGTTGAGGGGATCTTTTGGCAGGTGTCCGATTCATGTTTTCATTTATATTTCTTTGAAAAAAAGAGATAGCTGGTCATT
The DNA here is from genome assembly GCF_951802175.1 of Populus nigra. NCBI lineage: Eukaryota > Viridiplantae > Streptophyta > Magnoliopsida > Malpighiales > Salicaceae > Populus > Populus nigra. The sequence goes on along the minus strand of NC_084856.1, from coordinate 6,864,419 downwards.
GGTTTGTAGTTATAGTTTTTAATATATGTAGTACAAAGGCATGTTGCTTAGTTTCTTTCCTTTTGCATGAAACAAGCATGACAATGTCAAAAGATTAGAAAAGAGGATGGGTGGTGAGTCACGGTTCCTGTTATAAGTTTTGGTTTCAGAACTTTTTTTTTCCCATGCATACAGATTTGTGCCTTACTTTAGAGAATGATGGGTCGGACTTATTCAGGCTTCGAGTTTAAGTTGGTGTGCCGAATCTTGTTTATTTGAGATATATTGATTTAGGCTTTTTATGAATTTTGGAATGTATGGGTATTTTTTTGTTAATTGTGATGTTTGTGTTTAATTGTGTTGTTTGTGTTTTGACAAAACATAAAAATGTTTTCTTGTTTGTTGCATACGGCCAGTACCTTAAAAATATTTTGAACATTCCTTTTTTGGAATAATAAGTATTCGAAATTAAAAAAAAGTGTTTTAACATGGATTTCTTAAACACAAAAATTATTTTTATGCATTTTGAATTTTACAACATGTTTGTAAATTCCAAAAGGTGTTGGCCAATATTTCAAAAATATAAAAAATTTATTTTTGGGTAATTCATCCTTATTCACTATTAATATTTGGATAAATAAATCCCAAAGGGTTAATATCCAAAACATTATTAGGAATGATTTGCTATTATTCGCTATTAATATTTGGATAAAGAAACCTCAAGTAGTTAATATTCAAAATATTTTTCTGAGAATAATATGTCATTATTCGTTAATAATATATGGGCAAAGAAACCTATGAAAGGTAAATGTCCAAAAATATTATTAAGAGTAATACAACTTGTTCATTTTTAACATAAGGGTAGATTTATGCCCAAAATGTTATTTAGAACAATTTAATTGCACATCCTTGAAAGAAGTTTCAACTATAATTGAGGACATTTCAATTTTTGTTCCATAATTTACGAGTCGTGAAAGTATGAAATACTAAGGCAAAAATAAGCTTCTAAAGCACCTTAAATTTTCTTAAATTTCTAACGTAGTTTTTTTGTTTCTTTTCTTTGCAATTTATAAGTCGCGAACACTTGAAATACTAAGAGGAAAATGAGCTCTTAAGCATATTGAATCTCCTTGGATTTCTATCTTAGTTGTCTCTTAATTCACAGATTGTAAATTTAGTTTGAATCAAACACATATTTCAAGATATCTGCATTGGTTTTCCTTAACACTCTATAGACATATCTAAAGGTATGATCCATATTGGCCAAGGGTTCTTTCTTTTAGATTGAGCCCAAGTTTGTTCATTGTAGCAAATTTATCCTTGGAGAACTGATGGGATTAAAGAACACCAACACCATAACAATTATAAGGCAAACAAAACACCAAGTAGCTTACCTTAGGTTGGGCATACTAGGGGTGCTAAAACCTTTCCTTTATGCAACCAATCCCTTGCCTTAGAATCTCTAAAAGACCAATTAGGATTCCTAGTGACCATAATACTAAATGACGACTCCTTTTTTCACGAAACAAAAACCCCAACATGATCCTGCTCCGGGAAGGGTCGTCGGGACTCTCGTGAGGGTACGATAAAAATAATAACAAAATGGTAAAGGATGGAAACAAAAAGCTTTTAAAAAAAGCAAAAACACCATGGAAACTTGTGTCCCTATCAGCTTCATTAATCGGAGTCAATCTCTTCAACCTGTAAACCGTTAAATTCTGCACTCGGACTTCACTTATAAACTTAACCCGACCAACCTACAACCTGAGATATGAAATAGGGATAACTCGACAAAAAAAAAAAGTTAAACAAATCACAAAGCTCATAGCCCAATAATTCAAAGTCAAATGATAAAAATAAAAAAACAAATTAATAAGTCAATGTCAAATGATAAAAATAAACAAGAAAACCAAATTCTAAAAAGGATTTTAAAAAGTATCGAACTTAAACTAGGTAAATCATTGAAACTAATGAGCTGAGTCATGAGAACGGGACAACCTTGTAAAAGACAGAAATAATCAAAAAGCAAAATCCTCAATTTAAAAAAAATTTAAAAGATAACCAATGAAGACCAAATCTTGCACAAAAAATAATTGAAAGAAACTAATTAGGGACAACATTGAAAATAAAATAAATGAAGAAAAGGACAGAAAAAGAGTAATGAAAAAAATAAGGACCAAAATTTGAAAAAAAAATTAATTAAAATTGTAAAAGACAAAATCAAAAAAATAAAATAAATTAAAAGGATGAAAAAACAACAATTAAAAGAATGAGGATTAGATTGTAAACAAAAAACAAAATAAATTAAATGCAGAGAAAGATGAAATTGAAAAAAATAAATTTTAAGAAACATTAAAATCAAAGCAAATAAAAATTAAAAGATTAAGGACCGAACTCAAAACAAATTCAAAATGGAGGACAACTAAAATTTTCAAGGTCTAGCATGAAAACCAAGACCTAAGAGAGAGAAACGAAGGGCAGGAGAAAAAACCACATTGCTGCCACCCTTATGGAGCACGCGCCACTCCAGCAGCTGTGCCACATCCTTACGTATCAGTTGAGACGAAGATTGGTTTATTGGCCATAATACTTGGCCACACGCACCTTCAGAATAGCATGGAGGACCCTGACACACTTATACATGCATCACACACGTCAGCATATTTTACTGATTTATTAATATTTTAATAAGTAAAATTACAAAAAAGGATCCAAGGGCATATCATTATTACAAAGAAACCATGGCGCAAAGATCAAAATGCCCTCGGAAGGTAAGCTTTAAATCTGGAAAGTCAAAGGTCAACAACGTAATTTTTCAGTATAAAAATAATGCAAAGTCAAAGGTCAACAACGTTATTTTACTGTGCAAAAAAGACAAAAGAAAACCGTAAGTGGAAAACCAATTTTTATTATATTTTAAGAGCAAAATAGTATTTTTTACTGTGCATTATAGTTTGGAATGCAATCTATGCCCCATATCGCACCCGACATCGCGGCGGCCCTAAAAATAATTCTCGTAAAGAACAGATTTCTGACATCTTGTTCTTTTAGGGGAAAATGTCTTGTTTGAGGAGTCACCACCTATTATTATGTTCACTAGGAACCCTATCTGGTCAACAGAGATTCTATGGCTCGGGATTGGTTACGTAAAAGGGAAGATACTATCACCCTTTAAACGTTCTGCCTAAGGCAGACTGCATGGACGGTTTTGTCTTAAATTGCTAAATATTTATTAGTTTATGCTATGATGATTTGTTTATAATATTCCTGACTCTGGCACCAGTGAATATTCGAGTTCGAATAATTCCAACTCTAGCGTTGGTAAAAATTCGTAGCTATGAAAATAAAATTAGATCAATATTTTTTATTCCTTACTCTAGCACCAGTGAATAAATAAAAAAAATAAATTTATTTTTACGCATGCACATATTTTTTTATTTTTCTAGCTAAATAAAATAAAATACAACGAATAAAAATAATATAAATTTAAACCGGTATTTTTATTCCTAACTCTGACATCAGTGAATAAACCAATAAATTTACATTATTTTTATTCATGCATACACATTTTTTTATTTTTTCTTCCCTTTTTTTTTCTGTTTTTCTATTTTCATTTTTTTTGCTGGGCCCAACTCAGCCCATGGGGCTGGGCTGGGCTGGACCCAACCGGCCCGACCCCAAGCCAGTGACCAGGCGGCTTTTACCCGCTAGCGTGCGTGAATTGTTCACGCACGCTGGCTACAATTATCATGTAATTATATTTCTAATGCACAGTGTTGGGGAATTATTTTGCAAAAGTGGAGACACTTACCCGGGAGCAAGATGGAGGCGATGGCTTGCTGTTCCTCTCCTTGTTTGTTAAGCTTCTTCCTTTGGTTTTGGAGGCTGGCGCTGGAGAAGAGGAAGCCGATTGAGATGCTGGTGCTCTCGTCTATGGGTTTCTTGTTTCCCTGTCCTTCTCTCTGCGTCCCTTTTCTTGTTTTGCTGTGTATTCCCTGTCTTTCTCAGTCTCTCTTCCTGTTGAAGCTTTCTTCAATCAGCCCCTCCTTGTTTTTTCATTCCTCTCCTCGGTTCTGCTCTTTTTTCAGTTCCCCCCGCCTCTGTGATTCCTCTTCCTAGTTTTTCCTTTTGTTTTTCTCCTGTTTTGGGTCTCTCACTCTCTCTGTCTTCTGTTCTTCGTCTGATTTTCGGCCTGTTCGTCCCCTGTTTTTTTTTCTTGTTTCCAGTTACTCACTCTCTCCGTTTTCTTGCTCTCTCGTTCTTCCCCCCTTGGTTCTGTCTTCCTGTCCAGTGCGTTTTGCTTCAGTTTTCTTCTCGGTTCATTGTTCCAACCCCTTTTCTGTCTCCTAGATTTTTTTCGCCCCATTTTCTTCGTTGTTCCTCTGTTTTATAGAGTCCGATCGGTGGTGACGGATGGAATGCAGAGGAACGACAACATTAAAATGTCCATAACTGAGGTGAGCAGATGATTACTACCCTTTACTGCTGGAAACGGTCTTTGGTTAGAGAAGATGAACAACGTTCTTTCAAACGAAGCTGTTTTGGGATATGAGGTGGCCATTTGCGTTTTGACCAGTGAGGTTTTGAAAGTTTTGTAATTAAGCCCTTGGTTTAAACTGTAATTGGCCCCCTGTATTTGCGCGACATTTTCAATGTGATCCTTGGATTTTAATTTTGTAATTTTGACCCCAAACTTTAATATTTCTTCAATTAAATCGCTGATTTAATTAATTTAATTAAATCCAAAGTCTAATTAAGTCTAAAACTTATCAATTATCCAATTAAGCCCCTGATTGGATTAATTAAATTAATTCCAAGCTTAATTAAGTCTCAAAAATTATCAATTCTCCAATTAAACCCTTGATTGGATGAATTAAATTAATTTCAAGCTTAATTAAGTCTAAACATTTATCAATTCTCCAATTAAACCCTTAATTGGATTAATTAAATTAATTTTAAGCTCAATTAGATTAATTTCAAAGTTTAATTAAACCCCAAAACTTTCAATTATTTTGCCCTTAACCCAAATTTTAATTCATTCTTCATTTATTTCATTTTACTTGTTTTTCCATTATTATTATTATTATTATCATTTTCATCATCATTTTTTTATTTTTTTCAGTAAATAAAATAATAATAATAATTAAAATAAAATGGTCAAAAATTGGGTTATGACACCCCAGATAACATTTAAATCTCATAAAAAATATAAAGATAATTATTAAGAATAATAAAGAACAAAACCATAATTACCCTGCTTGAATACGTAATTATTCTCCTCATGATACAGCGAAAAACTACACTGAGGCCATTTAATTTTTTTTTTGTGAGGAGCCCCTTCACCCGAGTCCCTAGTCGAACTAAAAGATTATCGCCATGGCTACTCCCTCTACACACTTTTTATTTATTTTTTCTTGAGAAATTAAAATTAATTAATTAATTTTTTTTTTTTTTGTATAAAAGAAGTATTTCTCGTAAAGAATATCGTTAAATTCGTTGTGAACCGAAGAGGTTTTATTTTCTAAAATCTCGGAGAATCGAGAGACAGAAGGAGTAGATCTTTGGTGGACATTGAACTCCGACTCTTCCCGGGACACATAAACCGTATCCTGCTAGGACTATTACGCTTGATTCCCCCAATCTATAAATATATCAAACTCGGTTTAGAAAAGGAGCTCTCAGCAAAAAGTTTCAGATCAGGAAGGCAGGGGAACCTCAACCATGGCCGCCAAAGGGCAGGTTGATCTTCTTCTAAAGCTAGACCATGCAAAAACGCAGCTCTACCACATCAAAGCTGTGATAATCTCCGGCATGGGATTTTTCACTGATGCATACGATCTTTTTTGCATCTCTTTGGTGACCAAACTACTTGGCCGCATATATTACCAGGTTGAAGGATCACCAAAACCAGGTATTTTGCCCCCTAATGTTGCTGCAGCTGTTAATGGGGTAGCACTATGTGGAACTCTTGCCGGACAACTCTTCTTTGGGTGGCTCGGTGACAAGCTTGGTCGCAAGCGTGTTTTTGGCATCACGCTTTTGCTCATGATGATATCTTCCGTTGGTTCTGGCCTTTCTTTCGGGAGTTCACCGAAAACAGTCATGGCTACTTTGTGTTTCTTTAGGTTTTGGCTTGGTTTCGGGATCGGAGGAGACTATCCACTCTCGGCAACCATAATGGCTGAATACTCTAACAAGAAGACTCGTGGGGCTTTTATTGCGGCTGTTTTTGCTATGCAAGGATTTGGAATTCTTGCTGGCGGTGTTGTGGCTATGGCTGTTTCTGCAACTTTTGGTGCTGTATACAAAGCTCCTGCTTACTCGGTTGATCCAGTTGGCTCTACCGTGCCACAAGCAGATTATGTCTGGAGGATAATTTTAATGCTTGGTGCATTGCCTGCTGCTTTGACCTATTATTGGCGCTTGAAGATGCCCGAAACTCCTCGTTACACTGCCTTGGTAGCCAAGAATGCTGAGAAAGCCAGTCGAGATATGTCGAAAGTCATGGGCATTGAGGTGCAAGCTCAGAAGGAGGCAGGAGAGGAGAAGGTGATTAATAAAAGCAACTCTTTTGGGTTGCTATCGGAGGAATTTCTTCGCCGTCATGGACTGCACTTGTTAGGGACTGCAAGCACTTGGTTTTTACTTGACATTGCATACTATAGCCAGAACTTGTTCCAAAAGGATATTTTCAGTGCTGTTGGGTGGCTTCCAAGGGCCAATACAATGAATGCAATGGAAGAACTTTTCAAGATCGCCAGGGCTCAATTCCTTATAGCACTCTGTGGCACAGTCCCAGGATATTGGTTCACAGTTTTTCTCATTGATCATATAGGTCGTTTCACAATTCAGCTGATCGGGTTTTTCTTCATGACTGTGTTCATGTTTGTACTGGCCATCCCTTATCACCACTGGACTCTAAAAGAAAACAACATTGGTTTCGTAGTCATTTATGGACTTACCTTCTTTTTTGCAAATTTTGGGCCTAATAGCACTACATTTATAGTACCAGCGGAGATTTTCCCTGCAAGGTTCAGGTCAACTTGCCATGGAATATCAGCAGCTGCTGGGAAGGCTGGCGCAATAATAGGGGCTTTCGGGTTCTTGTATGCAGCACAGAATCAGGACAAGTCCAAGGTTGATCCAGGGTATCCAGCAGGTATTGGGATGAAAAACTCGCTAATGGTGCTTGGCATGATGAATGTGCTTGGCTTTCTGTTGACATTTTTGGTTCCTGAGCCAAAAGGAAGATCCTTAGAGGAGATTTCAGGGGAGAGTGAAGAAGTTGATCAAGCACATCCCACTGGAGTTGAAACTGTCTAGTCTAGCGGTTTTTGTTTTTTTTTTCAGATGACCTTTTCATTCTAGGTTTCAATATGCTGTACCAAGATCTTAAGAATTTTTCTTTATCCTCTTAATTAAACTGATACTTATTTGCTCGGAGGTTAAGGGCTGCCACTTGGGAATTTCAATGTTGTGCCGTTTTTATTTTATAGCAAATTAACTTAGTTCCATGCCAGGAACCAAGAAACTGATAATGCAGCTAACATTAATCTCTTGTCCACCAATGGTCACAGTTATTGATGGTGTGTTTGGCACATATTTTTAAGATTTCATTTGTTTATGCGGTGTTCTACGCGATGCTCTACATAAATATACATATTATAAATTTAAATTAATGTTTTTTATATGGTGCATCGCTTGGTGGTGGTGATAGCCGATAAGAAAATACAAAGGTTTGTGCATATTCTGAAACCTTTTTTTATGTGACAAAAAGAAAAACATTATTATTATGTTTTTTCAATTCATAATAATCTGAGTTTTAATAAACAGTAAAATAATAAACAATAAAACACTGATCTATAATTATCCCACATTTCATTTAGACTTAATTATTATCATGAACAGCTTTGATTTTCGCATGTTTAGTTCTGCAAGTCGGGGACGAAATAGTGACAGTGACAGAAGTACCATCTGCACTCTGCACCCATAAGATCTCACATTTGCAATGGATGGCTTGAAACTAAGTATGCGCGAGTCATCATCGCTCCATGCATTATCATAAACAAGAAAATCTGGCGCATGAAGGGCCGTCTGATGCTGAGCTTTCTCTATTGAAGCCGTGCGTGGAAAGTCACAACAATTCTGCTAGTCTTCTTTAGTTAGAGAACAAACTCCCTTCTAGGCTGAAGAAGGATCTTGCGTTTCGTGAGTGCTCACCCAATGAGACATGGCGTGATAGATTACTGCTTCCAATAGAATTCTTTCTTCCAAGTATTAATTAATTTCCTAACATTATCAATGGCTGGTGCCAAGATAAAGGGCATCACATTGTGCCCACCAGCTTATTCTGTTCCCATTGACGAGCTTAAATCAGCCATCACAAAGAATACTCGTGCAATTCTCATCAACACCCCACATAATCCAACTAGAAAGATGTTTAGTAGGGAGGAGCTTAGTACTATCGCATCACTTTGCATTGAGACTGATGTACTAGTTTTCACTGATGAAGTTTATGATAAATTGGCTTTCGAAACAGATCACATTTCTATGGCCTCTCTTCCAGGAATGTATGAACGGACTGTGACTTTGAATTCCTTAGGGAAGACATTCTCCTTGACAGGGTGGAAAATTGGCTGGGCAATAGCGCCTCCTCACTTGACATGGGGAGTGCGGCAGGCACATTCTTTCCTTACTTTTGCTACCTCCACTCCTATGCAGTGGGCGGCTGCGGTTGCTCTCAGAGCCCCAGAATCCTACTATGTTGAGTTAAAGAGGGATTACATGGCAAAGAAGGAAATCTTGGTTGAGGGGTTGAAGGCTGTTGGTTTCAAAGTATTTCCATCAAGTGGGACTTACTTTGTCGTTGTTGATCACACCCCTTTCGGCCTGGAAAATGATATTGCATTTTGTGAGTATCTGATCAAGGAAGTCGGGGTGGTAGCAATCCCAACAAGTGTATTTTACTTGAACCCGGAAGATGGAAATAATTTGGTGAGATTCACCTTCTGCAAAGATGAAGAAACTCTGAAGGCTGCAGTCGAGAGGATGAAGGAGAAGCTGAAGAGAAAATGACCCCTTTTGTGTGGGAATAGCAGTCTGAACTTCGATATTTCAATGATTGATGCTGCAATGCAAAATATTTTATGTGGGAGTTTAGTACCCTTTTTGGGTGGCGATAAAGCCAAGTTAGTTTGCTAGCAATTAACAGCATCATTAGAATAATAGAAGGCATCTTTTCCCAAAATCTATTGATATTTATCGATTTGATTATTGTCTCTCGTATTCTCATGTTTGTGTAATTTTTATCACTCTTTAGTTCCTTGTATTGGACTGGCTCAATAATGATTGATATCCTTGTATGTCTTGAAAATGGATTTCTTACAACGTTGCATACAAAAAAGGCCTAGTGTGTTTTCCGAATTAGGTCGATTAAGGCCTGGGCTTTATCTTAGACCTTACTGTTTCCTGTGAGCTGTTTGGTTGTGGCGGTTTATTTATTTATTTATTTTTCTCCTTCCAAACAATATGACTTACTAGATAGATGGTCGTGATTGCTTTTTATTTTTTTTTGCAATGTAAAAAAATGATGTTTAAATGCTATTATCGGATTTCAAAGAATGAAAAACAAATCATGACTTGACATCAAAGAAAGACAGTTAAAAAAAAAATATCATCAATTCCTTATAATAAAAATATAAAAGGATAAAATTAGAAAAACAAATCAATAAAAAAAAGTATTAAAAAACAAAGCACCAGTAAAATCAAGTGAGGTTGCCAAAACTCACGAGCAGAACCAAGCGGACGATCATTATTTGATAGGTGGCTTGTGTAATGCTGTGGACCTATCATTTTTTTTATCGCCTAAAAGATATCGAGACGATGTATTTTTTTTAAAGAAAAAGATCCAAGATTATGATCATTGACTCGAGATTCAAAAATCCTAAAAAGCAATGAAAAAAATGGTTAAGACAAACCTAATGAATTTGCTGAATTCATGATTCGAGACATGATATTGGGATAACTAAATAGAAAAAAAGATAAATAAACAAAGAATACAAATTTTAAAAAATAAAATTCTTTCAAGTATTGCCTCAAATTAAATGCCAGGGATGCAATCAATAAATTTAATAAAAAACTAAAATAGGGCCAATCATATTTTTTACCAGAGAAAAAATATATATTAAAACGATGCAAACCTTGTAAACTCGAGTTATACTCTAAAACTCGCAATCTATTAAATTCTTGAACCGGGCTCAACCTATGAGCTCAACACCTAAACAATTAAATGCTGGATGATAAAATCAATCAATTAATTCAAAAAAAAAAATCCTTTAGAAAATCTAAATTTAACAAAGCCAAACAAACTAAAAGTAAGGTGACCCATGTTATTTTAAAATTGACCACAAAAATCTCATAGAAAGAAAAAAAAAAAACAAAATAGTGAAGTATATTAAAAAAAGCAAAAAAAAACACGGAAACTTGTGCCCGTGTCAACTTCGTTAATCGAAGTCAATTTCTTAAATTTACAAATCTTTAAATTCTACACCTGGACTAAACTAAGATACTTAACCCGATTACCCTGCGACCCGAAATATGAGATGAGAATAACCTGACAAAAACAAAAGCTGAACAAATAACAAAACTCATAGCCTAACAATTCAATGTCAAATGATAAAAAAAAATTCTAAAAAGAATTTAAAAAAATACCGAACTCAAACTAGGTAAATCATTGAAACTAGTGAACAAGGTCATAAAAATGAGACAACCCTCTACAAGGAAGAAATAATCAAAAAGCAAAACCCTCAATTATAAAAAAATTTAAAAAATAAACAATAAGGACCAACTATGACACTAAAAATAATTGGAAGAAACTAATTAGGGATAAAATTGAAAACAAAATAAATGAAGAAAAGGATAGAAAAAGAGTAATGAAAAAAATAAGTACCAAATTTTTTTTAAAAATGAATTAAAATTCTAAAGGAAAAAATAAAAAATTGCGAAGAATGAAAAAATAATAATTAAAAGAATAAAAACTAGATTGTAAATAAAAAAAAATAAATTAAATGCAGAGAGGGATAAAATTGAAAAAAAAAATTTCTAAAAGCATTAAAATCAAAGCAAATAGAAATCAAAAGAATGAGATCCGAACCCAAAACAAATTCAAAATGGAGGACAACAAAATTTTTCAAGGCTTGGCATGAAAACCAAGACCAAGAGAGAAACAAAAAGTAAAAGAAAAAACCTTATTTTTGCCAAATCGCCGCCCGCCGTGGAGCACACGCCACTCCAGCGGCTGGGCCACATCCTTGCATATCGGTTGAGATGGTGATTGGTTTTATTGGCCATTGTCCTTGGCCACACGCGCCTTCAAAATAGCATGATGGCTCCTGACACGTTGATGCATGCGTGACACACGTCAGCATATTTTACTGATTTATTAATATTTTAATAAGAAAAATTACAAAAAAAGAACCCAATGACATACCATGACGCAAAGACTGAAACATCGTCAGAAGCTATGCTTTAAATCCAAAAAGTCGAAGGTAAACAATGTAATTTTTCTGTACAAAAATAATGCAAAGACAAATAAACTCCTCCTTGCAAGGTCATTTTATTTGAGCACCCAAGGGTATAAATGTTATTTCACATGTAAATTTAAAAAATTGAAAAAAACTCTTAGTAGAAGACTATTTTTATCAGATTTCAAGGGTATATAAAAATATATTTTCACTGTGTATTATAATTTAGAATGAAATCTTTGCCCCTGATGAATTCTGAAATACCATTTGAATCTCATGGAAAATATTATTTTACCCCAGTATTATAGATAAAAAAAAATTATAATTACACTGCTTGAATTTACGGTGATTCTCCTTGTATGCTACAGTGTTTTCTCTTTCAAGGAGCCCTTAACCCGAGTCCCAACTGGAACTAAAAGAATATCGCCATGGACTACTCCGTGAACGCTTTTTATTTATTTTTTTCTTGTGAACTTACAATTAATTTATTTTTCATTTTTTTTTTGGTATAAAATAAGGATTTCTCGTAAAGAATCTCGTTAAATTCGTTGGGAACCGAAGAGGTTTTTTTCTCTAAAATCTCGGAGAATCGAGAGACAGAAGGAGTAGATCTTTGGTGGACATTGAACTCCGACTCTTCCCGGGACACATAAACCGTATCCTGCTAGGACTATTACGCTTGATTCCCCCATTCTATAAATATATCAAACTCGGTTTAGAAAAGGAGCTCTCAGCAAAAAGTTTCAGATCAGGAAGGCAGGGGAACCTCAACCATGGCCGCCAAAGGGCAGGTTGATCTTCTTCTAAAGCTAGACCATGCAAAAACGCAGCTCTACCACATCAAAGCTGTGATAATCTCCGGCATGGGATTTTTCACTGATGCATACGATCTTTTTTGCATCTCTTTGGTGACCAAACTACTTGGCCGCATATATTACCAGGTTGAAGGATCACCAAAACCAGGTATTTTGCCCCCTAATGTTGCTGCAGCTGTTAATGGGGTAGCACTATGTGGAACTCTTGCCGGACAACTCTTCTTTGGGTGGCTCGGTGACAAGCTTGGTCGCAAGCGTGTTTTTGGCATCACGCTTTTGCTCATGATGATATCTTCCGTTGGTTCTGGCCTTTCTTTCGGGAGTTCACCGAAAACAGTCATGGCTACTTTGTGTTTCTTTAGGTTTTGGCTTGGTTTCGGGATCGGAGGAGACTATCCACTCTCGGCAACCATAATGGCTGAATACTCTAACAAGAAGACTCGTGGGGCTTTTATTGCGGCTGTTTTTGCTATGCAAGGATTTGGAATTCTTGCTGGCGGTGTTGTGGCTATGGCTGTTTCTGCAACTTTTGGTGCTGTATACAAAGCTCCTGCTTACTCGGTTGATCCAGTTGGCTCTACCGTGCCACAAGCAGATTATGTCTGGAGGATAATTTTAATGCTTGGTGCATTGCCTGCTGCTTTGACCTATTATTGGCGCTTGAAGATGCCCGAAACTCCTCGTTACACTGCCTTGGTAGCCAAGAATGCTGAGAAAGCCAGTCGAGATATGTCGAAAGTCATGGGCATTGAGGTGCAAGCTCAGAAGGAGGCAGGAGAGGAGAAGGTGATTAATAAAAGCAACTCTTTTGGGTTGCTATCGGAGGAATTTCTTCGCCGTCATGGACTGCACTTGTTAGGGACTGCAAGCACTTGGTTTTTACTTGACATTGCATACTATAGCCAGAACTTGTTCCAAAAGGATATTTTCAGTGCTGTTGGGTGGCTTCCAAGGGCCAATACAATGAATGCAATGGAAGAACTTTTCAAGATCGCCAGGGCTCAATTCCTTATAGCACTCTGTGGCACAGTCCCAGGATATTGGTTCACAGTTTTTCTCATTGATCATATAGGTCGTTTCACAATTCAGCTGATCGGGTTTTTCTTCATGACTGTGTTCATGTTTGTACTGGCCATTCCTTATCACCACTGGACTCTAAAAGAAAACAACATTGGTTTCGTAGTCATTTATGGACTTACCTTCTTTTTTGCAAATTTTGGGCCTAATAGCACTACATTTATAGTACCAGCGGAGATTTTCCCTGCAAGGTTCAGGTCAACTTGCCATGGAATATCAGCAGCTGCTGGGAAGGCTGGCGCAATAATAGGGGCTTTCGGGTTCTTGTATGCAGCACAGAATCAGGACAAGTCCAAGGTTGATCCAGGGTATCCAGCAGGTATTGGGATGAAAAACTCGCTAATGGTGCTTGGCATGATGAATGTGCTTGGCTTTCTGTTGACATTTTTGGTTCCTGAGCCAAAAGGAAGATCCTTAGAGGAGATTTCAGGGGAGAGTGAAGAAGTTGATCAAGCACATCCCACTGGAGTTGAAACTGTCTAGTCTAGCGGTTTTTGTTTTTTTTTTCAGATGACCTTTTCATTCTAGGTTTCAATATGCTGTACCAAGATCTTAAGAATTTTTCTTTATCCTCTTAATTAAACTGATACTTATTTGCTCGGAGGTTAAGGGCTGCCACTTGGGAATTTCAATGTTGTGCCGTTTTTATTTTATAGCAAATTAACTTAGTTCCATGCCAGGAACCAAGAAACTGATAATGCAGCTAACATTAATCTCTTGTCCACCAATGGTCACAGTTATTGATGGTGTGTTTGGCACATATTTTTAAGATTTCGTTTGTTTATGCGGTGTTCTACGCGATGCTCTACATAAATATACATATTATAAATTTAAATTAATGTTTTTTATATGGTGCATCGCTTGGTGGTGGTGATAGCCGATAAGAAAATACAAAGGTTTGTGCATATTCTGAAACCTTTTTTTATGTGACAAAAAGAAAAACATTATTATTATGTTTTTTCAATTCATAATAATCTGAGTTTTAATAAACAGTAAAATAATAAACAATAAAACACTGATCTATAATTATCCCACATTTCATTTAGACTTAATTATTATCATGAACAGCTTTGATTTTCGCATGTTTAGTTCTGCAAGTCGGGGACGAAATAGTGACAGTGACAGAAGTACCATCTGCACTCTGCACCCATAAGATCTCACATTTGCAATGGATGGCTTGAAACTAAGTATGCGCGAGTCATCATCGCTCCATGCATTATCATAAACAAGAAAATCTGGCGCATGAAGGGCCGTCTGATGCTGAGCTTTCTCTATTGAAGCCGTGCGTGGAAAGTCACAACAATTCTGCTAGTCTTCTTTAGTTAGAGAACAAACTCCCTTCTAGGCTGAAGAAGGATCTTGCGTTTCGTGAGTGCTCACCCAATGAGACATGGCGTGATAGATTACTGCTTCCAATAGAATTCTTTCTTCCAAGTATTAATTAATTTCCTAACATTATCAATGGCTGGTGCCAAGATAAAGGGCATCACATTGTGCCCACCAGCTTATTCTGTTCCCATTGACGAGCTTAAATCAGCCATCACAAAGAATACTCGTGCAATTCTCATCAACACCCCACATAATCCAACTAGAAAGATGTTTAGTAGGGAGGAGCTTAGTACTATCGCATCACTTTGCATTGAGACTGATGTACTAGTTTTCACTGATGAAGTTTATGATAAATTGGCTTTCGAAACAGATCACATTTCTATGGCCTCTCTTCCAGGAATGTATGAACGGACTGTGACTTTGAATTCCTTAGGGAAGACATTCTCCTTGACAGGGTGGAAAATTGGCTGGGCAATAGCGCCTCCTCACTTGACATGGGGAGTGCGGCAGGCACATTCTTTCCTTACTTTTGCTACCTCCACTCCTATGCAGTGGGCGGCTGCGGTTGCTCTCAGAGCCCCAGAATCCTACTATGTTGAGTTAAAGAGGGATTACAGGGCAAAGAAGGAAATCTTGGTTGAGGGGTTGAAGGCTGTTGGTTTCAAAGTATTTCCATCAAGTGGGACTTACTTTGTCGTTGTTGATCACACCCCTTTCGGCCTGGAAAATGATATTGCATTTTGTGAGTATCTGATCAAGGAAGTCGGGGTGGTAGCAATCCCAACAAGTGTATTTTACTTGAACCCGGAAGATGGAAATAATTTGGTGAGATTCACCTTCTGCAAAGATGAAGAAACTCTGAAGGCTGCAGTCGAGAGGATGAAGGAGAAGCTGAAGAGAAAATGACCCCTTTTGTGTGGGAATAGCAGTCTGAACTTCGATATTTCAATGATTGATGCTGCAATGCAAAATATTTTATGTGGGAGTTTAGTACCCTTTTTGGGTGGCGATAAAGCCAAGTTAGTTTGCTAGCAATTAACAGCATCATTAGAATAATAGAAGGCATCTTTTCCCAAAATCTATTGATATTTATCGATTTGATTATTGTCTCTCGTATTCTCATGTTTGTGTAATTTTTATCACTCTTTAGTTCCTTGTATTGGACTGGCTCAATAATGATTGATATCCTTGTATGTCTTGAAAATAGATTTCTTACAACGTTGCATACAAAAAAGGCCTAGTGTGTTTTCCGAATTAGGTCGATTAAGGCCTGGGCTTTATCTTAGACCTTACTGTTTCCTGTGAGCTGTTTGGTTGTGGCGGTTTATTTATTTATTTATTTTTCTCCTTCCAAACAATATGACTTACTAGATAGATGGTCGTGATTGCTTTTTTTTTTTTTTTTGCAATGTAAAAGAATGATGTTTAAATGCTATTATCGGATTTCAAAGAATGAAAAACAAATCATGACTTGACATCAAAGAAAGAGAGTTAAAAAAAAAATATCATCAATTCCTTATAATAAAAATATAAAAGGATAAAATTAGAAAAACAAATCAATAAAAAAAAGTATTAAAAAACAAAGCACCAGTAAAATCAAGTGAGGTTGCCAAAACTCACGAGCAGAACCAAGCGGACGATCATTATTTGATAGGTGGCTTGTGTAATGCTGTGGACCTATCATTTTTTTTATCGCCTAAAAGATATCGAGACGATGTATTTTTTTTAAAGAAAAAGATCCAAGATTATGATCATTGACTCGAGATTCAAAAATCCTAAAAAGCAATGAAAAAAATGGTTAAGACAAACCTAATGAATTTGCTGAATTCATGATTCGAGACATGATATTGGGATAACTAAATAGAAAAAAAGATAAATAAACAAAGAATACAAATTTTAAAAAATAAAATTCTTTCAAGTATTGCCTCAAATTAAATGCCAGGGATGCAATCAATAAATTTAATAAAAAACTAAAATAGGGCCAATCATATTTTTTACCAGAGAAAAAATATATATTAAAACGATGCAAACCTTGTAAACTCGAGTTATACTCTAAAACTCGCAATCTATTAAATTCTTGAACCGGGCTCAACCTATGAGCTCAACACCTAAACAATTAAATGCTGGATGATAAAATCAATCAATTAATTCAAAAAAAAAATCCTTTAGAAAATCTAAATTTAACAAAGCCAAACAAACTAAAAGTAAGGTGACCCATGTTATTTTAAAATTGACCACAAAAATCTCATAGAAAGAAAAAAAAAAACAAAATAGTGAAGTATATTAAAAAAAGCAAAAAAAAACACGGAAACTTGTGCCCGTGTCAACTTCGTTAATCGAAGTCAATTTCTTAAATTTACAAATCTTTAAATTCTACACCTGGACTAAACTAAGATACTTAACCCGATTACCCTGCGACCCGAAATATGAGATGAGAATAACCTGACAAAAAAAAAAGCTGAACAAATAACAAAACTCATAGCCTAACAATTCAATGTCAAATGATAAAAAAAAATTCTAAAAAGAATTTAAAAAAATACCGAACTCAAACTAGGTAAATCATTGAAACTAGTGAACAAGGTCATAAAAATGAGACAACCCTCTACAAGGAAGAAATAATCAAAAAGCAAAACCCTCAATTATAAAAAAATTTAAAAAATAAACAATAAGGACCAACTATGACACTAAAAATAATTGGAAGAAACTAATTAGGGATAAAATTGAAAACAAAATAAATGAAGAAAAGGATAGAAAAAGAGTAATGAAAAAAATAAGTACCAAATTTTTTTTAAAAATGAATTAAAATTCTAAAGGAAAAAATAAAAAATTGCGAAGAATGAAAAAATAATAATTAAAAGAATAAAAACTAGATTGTAAATAAAAAAAAATAAATTAAATGCAGAGAGGGATGAAATTGAAAAAAAAAATTTCTAAAAGCATTAAAATCAAAGCAAATAGAAATCAAAAGAATGAGATCCGAACCCAAAACAAATTCAAAATGGAGGACAACAAAATTTTTCAAGGCTTGGCATGAAAACCAAGACCAAGAGAGAAACAAAAAGTAAAAGAAAAAACCTTATTTTTGCCAAATCGCCGCCCGCCGTGGAGCACACGCCACTCCAGCGGCTGGGCCACATCCTTGCATATCGGTTGAGATGGTGATTGGTTTTATTGGCCATTGTCCTTGGCCACACGCGCCTTCAAAATAGCATGATGGCTCCTGACACGTTGATGCATGCGTGACACACGTCAGCATATTTTACTGATTTATTAATATTTTAATAAGAAAAATTACAAAAAAAGAACCCAATGACATACCATGACGCAAAGACTGAAACATCGTCAGAAGCTATGCTTTAAATCCAAAAAGTCGAAGGTAAACAATGTAATTTTTCTGTACAAAAATAATGCAAAGACAAATAAACTCCTCCTTGCAAGGTCATTTTATTTGAGCACCCAAGGGTATAAATGTTATTTCACATGTAAATTTAAAAAATTGAAAAAAACTCTTAGTAGAAGACTATTTTTATCAGATTTCAAGGGTATATAAAAATATATTTTCACTGTGTATTATAATTTAGAATGAAATCTTTGCCCCTGATGAATTCTGAAATACCATTTGAATCTCATGGAAAATATTATTTTACCCCAGTATTATAGATAAAAAAAAATTATAATTACACTGCTTGAATTTACGGTGATTCTCCTTGTATGCTACAGTGTTTTCTCTTTCAAGGAGCCCTTAACCCGAGTCCCAACTGGAACTAAAAGAATATCGCCATGGACTACTCCGTGAACGCTTTTTATTTATTTTTTTCTTGTGAACTTACAATTAATTTATTTTTCATTTTTTTTTTGGTATAAAATAAGGATTTCTCGTAAAGAATCTCGTTAAATTCGTTGGGAACCGAAGAGGTTTTTTTTTCTAAAATCTCGGAGAATCGAGAGACAGAAGGAGTAGATCTTTGGTGGACATTGAACTCCGACTCTTCCCGGGACACATAAACCGTATCCTGCTAGGACTATTACGCTTGATTCCCCCATTCTATAAATATATCAAACTCGGTTTAGAAAAGGAGCTCTCAGCAAAAAGTTTCAGATCAGGAAGGCAGGGGAACCTCAACCATGGCCGCCAAAGGGCAGGTTGATCTTCTTCTAAAGCTAGACCATGCAAAAACGCAGCTCTACCACATCAAAGCTGTGATAATCTCCGGCATGGGATTTTTCACTGATGCATACGATCTTTTTTGCATCTCTTTGGTGACCAAACTACTTGGCCGCATATATTACCAGGTTGAAGGATCACCAAAACCAGGTATTTTGCCCCCTAATGTTGCTGCAGCTGTTAATGGGGTAGCACTATGTGGAACTCTTGCCGGACAACTCTTCTTTGGGTGGCTCGGTGACAAGCTTGGTCGCAAGCGTGTTTTTGGCATCACGCTTTTGCTCATGATGATATCTTCCGTTGGTTCTGGCCTTTCTTTCGGGAGTTCACCGAAAACAGTCATGGCTACTTTGTGTTTCTTTAGGTTTTGGCTTGGTTTCGGGATCGGAGGAGACTATCCACTCTCGGCAACCATAATGGCTGAATACTCTAACAAGAAGACTCGTGGGGCTTTTATTGCGGCTGTTTTTGCTATGCAAGGATTTGGAATTCTTGCTGGCGGTGTTGTGGCTATGGCTGTTTCTGCAACTTTTGGTGCTGTATACAAAGCTCCTGCTTACTCGGTTGATCCAGTTGGCTCTACCGTGCCACAAGCAGATTATGTCTGGAGGATAATTTTAATGCTTGGTGCATTGCCTGCTGCTTTGACCTATTATTGGCGCTTGAAGATGCCCGAAACTCCTCGTTACACTGCCTTGGTAGCCAAGAATGCTGAGAAAGCCAGTCGAGATATGTCGAAAGTCATGGGCATTGAGGTGCAAGCTCAGAAGGAGGCAGGAGAGGAGAAGGTGATTAATAAAAGCAACTCTTTTGGGTTGCTATCGGAGGAATTTCTTCGCCGTCATGGACTGCACTTGTTAGGGACTGCAAGCACTTGGTTTTTACTTGACATTGCATACTATAGCCAGAACTTGTTCCAAAAGGATATTTTCAGTGCTGTTGGGTGGCTTCCAAGGGCCAATACAATGAATGCAATGGAAGAACTTTTCAAGATCGCCAGGGCTCAATTCCTTATAGCACTCTGTGGCACAGTCCCAGGATATTGGTTCACAGTTTTTCTCATTGATCATATAGGTCGTTTCACAATTCAGCTGATCGGGTTTTTCTTCATGACTGTGTTCATGTTTGTACTGGCCATTCCTTATCACCACTGGACTCTAAAAGAAAACAACATTGGTTTCGTAGTCATTTATGGACTTACCTTCTTTTTTGCAAATTTTGGGCCTAATAGCACTACATTTATAGTACCAGCGGAGATTTTCCCTGCAAGGTTCAGGTCAACTTGCCATGGAATATCAGCAGCTGCTGGGAAGGCTGGCGCAATAATAGGGGCTTTCGGGTTCTTGTATGCAGCACAGAATCAGGACAAGTCCAAGGTTGATCCAGGGTATCCAGCAGGTATTGGGATGAAAAACTCGCTAATGGTGCTTGGCATGATGAATGTGCTTGGCTTTCTGTTGACATTTTTGGTTCCTGAGCCAAAAGGAAGATCCTTAGAGGAGATTTCAGGGGAGAGTGAAGAAGTTGATCAAGCACATCCCACTGGAGTTGAAACTGTCTAGTCTAGCGGTTTTTGTTTTTTTTTTCAGATGACCTTTTCATTCTAGGTTTCAATATGCTGTACCAAGATCTTAAGAATTTTTCTTTATCCTCTTAATTAAACTGATACTTATTTGCTCGGAGGTTAAGGGCTGCCACTTGGGAATTTCAATGTTGTGCCGTTTTTATTTTATAGCAAATTAACTTAGTTCCATGCCAGGAACCAAGAAACTGATAATGCAGCTAACATTAATCTCTTGTCCACCAATGGTCACAGTTATTGATGGTGTGTTTGGCACATATTTTTAAGATTTCGTTTGTTTATGCGGTGTTCTACGCGATGCTCTACATAAATATACATATTATAAATTTAAATTAATGTTTTTTATATGGTGCATCGCTTGGTGGTGGTGATAGCCGATAAGAAAATACAAAGGTTTGTGCATATTCTGAAACTTTTTTTATGTGACAAAAAGAAAAACATTATTATTATGTTTTTTCAATTCATAATAATCTGAGTTTTAATAAACAGTAAAATAATAAACAATAAAACACTGATCTATAATTATCCCACATTTCATTTAGACTTAATTATTATCATGAACAGCTTTGATTTTCGCATGTTTAGTTCTGCAAGTCGGGGACGAAATAGTGACAGTGACAGAAGTACCATCTGCACTCTGCACCCATAAGATCTCACATTTGCAATGGATGGCTTGAAACTAAGTATGCGCGAGTCATCATCGCTCCATGCATTATCATAAACAAGAAAATCAGGCGCATGGGGGCAAGCTGATGCTGAGCTTTCTCTATTGAAGCCGTGCGTGGAAAGTCACAACAATTCTGCTAGTCTTCTTTAGTTACAGAACAAACTCCCTTCTAGGCTGAAGAAGGAACTTGCGTTTCGTGAGTGCTCACCCAATGAGACATGGCGTGATAGATGACTGCTTCCAATTGAATTCTTTCTTCCAAGTATCAATTAATTTCCTAACACCAAGGAAATGGAAACCGATGGAATCTTTAATTGTTGTAATCAGACCATTGGGTCATTCTTTCTTTTCAAGTTCGATGACCGTACGTTGCGGTGAAAACTTCAAGAGTTGCATTATTATATATAAACTGGCGATTAAGGTTTTACTGCCCATAGTAAATTGCGATTTAAGGTATGATTTTACTGGCGATTAAGATTTTACTTTCCATATATATATATATATATATATATATATATATATATATATATATATATATATATATATATTAAAGGATTTTAAATTTTATATTAAAAAAATAAAATATTTTTTTATTATTTATATAATAAACTTTAAAATAGGTTAATAACCAACTGAAAAATATATAAAAAAAAAATCTTTGACTAAGAGAATAAACACATTAAAAAAAACAGATATTTATCAGGTTTTGTCGGGTCACCCAGGTTCCAGGTTGACTCGACAAGTCCAACAGTTTTCTCCGAGCCAATTATTGGCCCGGTTTTGAATGAAACAAACCTAGCCAAGGTCTTAGTTTACCTGGGTCCCGGGTGACCCCCGAGCCGAGTTTGATAACTATACATTATATCTGTCCAATTTAATCCTTTAATATCACATGCAAATCATGTTTTTTTTTTTTAATATAAGAAATTCATAAAGTTGTCAAAAATTAATATCATATGATGATTTTATCATATTATAAATGATGTTTTTTTAATCATATAATAATGGTAGAATTGTTTTTAAAATATTTTTATGATATTTTGATGTTTTATAAGAAAACATGTGGAACTCATATGTTATTTAATAAAATAAATAAATAAAATGTAATGGAAGGATTATCAATCAAAATATCTTGTTGTTGAAAGAACAAGAAGAAGAATTAATGAATTAAAACCATCAATAATTGGAGAGATGTTTGTCAATGCTTGCTGGAGAGTCTTGAAAATTAATCTTTTTGGTGTCAATTCAAAATATTGAACATTAAATATGTCAAGTCATGCAATTTATAGGGCTAAGAACCATTCTAATTTTTAGAATATTAAAACAAATATTATAGGCTTTTTGTAATTAATTCTCTATTATAATTGAATTTAATTATTATATTTAATTTGAATTTAATTAATTAATAACTTGAATCCACATATTTGAAAGAGATAGAATTCAATTCATTTTGTTTTATATATTATCGTCATTACATTCATCTTATTTCTTAATTTTTTTATATAAAAAAAGATGGGTGGAAGCTAGTTTTAACATTATTTTTTTCTCTTTAGCATAATAGATTAGAGGAGTTAGTCTATGATTTACTTTTATACTAATTTTAGAGATTGAATCACATTTGAGATTTAATTCACTCAAAATAGTTTTAAATATGAGATTTTATTAAAATATCTTAATTGAATTCAATTTAAAAAGTTTCAAACAACTTATTAGTGTTGAAAACTAAACACACAAGTATTTGAACCTCTTTAAGTGTTTATCAATTGATTCCACAATTATGAATACAATGACCCTTATACTTATAAGGTATGTCCTCGAAAGGTTTTTTCTTTTTTTTATTATTATTATTCTCATAATCTAAATCCAATGAAATAATTTGTTTAACATTATCATTGCTCCATGTCTAAAACTTAGCTTTATAAAAAATAATATCACGAATAATAATAATTGTCTTAGTGCTAGGATTGTATAGTCTATATGTTTTTGAATAATCATTGATACAAAAAAAAGACACATTTTCTCCCTTGTCATCAAGCTTTTTTCAAAGGATTTTCATCTCTTTCAATATTCTCACCATCTAAATACATTAAAATAATTTGTTTAACACCATCATTGCTCCATGTTCAAAATTTAGCATCATAGAAAACAACATCACAACTAATAATAATTTTCTTGGTCTTAGGATTATACAGTCTATAAGCTTTCGAATAATCACTAATACCAAGAAAAATACATTTTTATCCCTTGTCATCAAGCCTTTTCTCTTTTGATATGGAACATAGGCATATGCAATGCATCAAAACATTTTGAGATAATCAACAACTAGTCTTTATCCATTCCAAGCTTCCCCTGTTGTCTTATTTTGAATGACAAGAGTGAGACTTCTATTTAAAATATGAATATTTAATTTACTATTTCAGGTAAAAACTCTTTGGTAGGCCACTCCTTATTAAAAGACTTCGTTAACATATCTATAATAGTGTAATTTTTTCTTTCACAAACTCCATTTTGTTGAAGCATATAAGTTGCAGTAAGTTGCCTCTTAATTTCATATGTCTTATAAAACCTTGCAAATTCATTTGAGTTATAATACTCTCCACCATGATCCGTTCAAATAGCTTTTATTAGTTGGTTAGCTTCATTTTCAATAAGTGATTTATACCTATTAAAGGCTTCAAAGCTTAAGATTTTTCTTGCAAAAATAAACCCAATTTTCTAACTATAATCATTAATAAAAATGATTATATATCTTTCATCTCCATTAAAGAATGGAGTTATTGGTCCACAAATATCTGAATGAACAAGCTTCAATGGCCTCTTTGCTCTCTATGATTTTTTTTCCTTGAAAGATTTTGGTGTTGCTTATTAACAACTCATTCTTCGTAAACTTGAGAAGGAGTTGTAATTTGTGAAAGCTTTATCATCTTATTCTTTTGATGTAGAATTTTCAATACGTCAAAATTTAGATGTCTATGACAAAAATTCCATAACCACGCTTCCTCTTTCAATATTATCAACAAACATGAATGAAAATATTTTAATATATGAAGGAAACAATTAATTTGTCATCATGTTAACTTTTAAAATTAAGCCAATTTATTGTCTTCAATTCTACATACTTTGTTTTTTATATAAACTACATACCTCTTTTTTTTTTAAGTTGACCAATGCTAAACAATTTTTTTTTTTCAATTCTTGAACAAAGAAAACATCAAAGATGGTATGGATAGTATTCTTTATGGTTTGGATTGCTACCATTCCTTTTTCCCGTGATAGGAACTTTAGACTCATCATCAAACTTAATAAAATCTTGATAAGATTTAAATAAATAAGAGAAGATTAGTTTATCTCTACTCATGTGATTGTTATACATAGTGTCTAAATACTATAAATTTTGGTGATTTTTTCATTCATATTATAAGCCATCAATAAAGACATTTCATCTTCCTTCTTAACAAAATTAGATTTTCTACCATCATTATTATTTAAATTAGTTTGACATTTATATTTGTAATGTCCATACCTATGACACCTGAAGTATTCAACCTTCTATTTGTCCATTGGCTTTGACTCTAAAAAATTGAATGATTGTTTTCATATCATTTTCCTTTTGTTTAAGAATTAGGAGACTGGTTATCTTTAAAGTTTTGATGTGAAAATATACTATGATTAATGTTTGTGTTCCTTCCTCTTTCCCGACCATCTTTTTATGAGGTAGAAAAAGATTATTATATGAAACGCGTAAAGCTTGCTCCTTCTTTTCTTGTTGATTCCACTTTTGCTCATCAATTAGCAAGTAAATTCACAATTCATCAATGAAGAGTTCATTGATATCCCTATATTCCTATATTGAACACATAATAAAATTGAATTAGCGTGAACGAATGAAGAATTTTTCAAGGATGGTGATATCCTCCATTTTATCTCCATGGATTTACATCTGTTAATGATTATCGTCACTCTTGAAAAATTGTTTGTAACTTACTCTCCCATATTCATCCAAAGAAATTTGAATTGTGTTTAAAATGCTTGAAGATGATGCCTCTTCGCTCTAATTGTTTCTTGGAACTTCTTTTCCATCGAATCCCAAATATTATTGGAAGTATCCTTGCAAATAATGGTTTTAAAACTTTTTTAAAAAATATTAACTAGCTTTGTGGCATCATTCAATTTAATTTCAATAGTGCTGGTGTCTTAGGACAAGTTTTCATTGTGTCATACTCGTATCAGACATATTTTAACTTTTCAAGATCAGATTTCAATCTTGATTGTGGGTCGCGTGACCACGTGATCATGAGGTTCGCATCAGATGGTATCAAAGCTAGGCTCTAAAATCAGGTCATTTCCTTATAAAATTTTTATTTTCTTAACGTTCCTTAAGTTTTAGTATCATCAATTATCTTCTTCTCATTCTTTTTTTGGCAGCTTATTAAAAAAAGAAAAGAAGAGTGTTATTTCATTTTATTACCATCTCTAAATATATCAGTAGGATAAACAAAAGTAAAAGAACACAAAAGAAAAAAAAGATTAGACATTATATAAAGTTTGTTTTAGATCAGTGTTAACTATCTAAAAGGTTGTACAAAATGTTAACACTGACATTGATGAGTTTATTGATGATCATGCAAAGGTGGGTGAGGATGAATATGACTTTGCAACCATGGGCCATAGAAACAAATTTGGGTCAAATAGAGCAAGAAGGAATGTGAGTTTTTGCTAAGGTGGAGTTTTCAGCCAAAAGGAAGAGTTCTCGAGATTTTAGGCATCGTATTGAATCAAATGGAGAGGTGGTTACCATTAAGTTGAAAATACATGCTTTTTAAGGAAATAATGATCCAGAGGCATATTTAGAGTGAGAAAAAAAGGTTAATTGGATTTTGACTGTCATTATTATATAGAACATAAAAACATAAAACTCATTGTCATTGAGTTTACAAATTATGCACTAATATGGTGGGATTAGCTTGTTTTGAGCAAAAGAAGGAATGATGAAAGACCTATTGAGTCATGGGATGACATAAAAGCTATAATGAGAAAACAATTTATTTCTAACTTTTATTACTGAGACCTTTTTTAGAAATTACAGAGTTTACACTAGGGTTTGAAAAGTGTGGAAGATTACCACAAGGAAATGGAGATTGCAATGATTAGGAATAATGTGGTTGAAGATAGGGAAGCTACTATGACTAAGTTTCCTAATGAGATGAATAAAGAGATAGCTAATGTTGTTAAGTTACAACACTAGGTTGAGCTAAAAGACATGGTTCATATGGCTACGAAGGTGGAGAGACAACTAAGAAGAAAAGGACATGTTCGGCCATCATTCAATTCAGGTTTTTCATCATTATGAAAGATGAATTTAAATAGAGAGGAGGCTGCCCAATCTACCAAAGTCGAACCACTTAAAGCTACGGTTGAAGTCTTTATGGGTTTCAAAGGTAAATATGACACTCAACCTAAACGTACTCGTGATGTTAAATGTTTCAGATGTCACTAGCTTGGACATTGTGCTTCAGAGTGTCCAAACAAGAGGATAATGTTGATGAGAGACAATGGTGATGTGGAATTTGAAAGTGACCAATATGATTGTCTTCATAATATTGATGAGAAACAATGGTGATGTGGAATCTGAAAGTGACAAATATGATTGTGAAGACATGCTACAATTGGAGGATTGTACTAAAAATGAATTGGCATTACCTATTGAGGAGTCCTTGATTATAAGGCATACACTTCAGGTTCATATCAAGGAAGGTAACAGTGATCAGCAAAGGGAGAACATTTTCCATAAACGTTGCTATGTACAAAACAAGATGTGTAGTTTAATTATAGATAATGAAAGTTGTGTTAATATACCTAATAGTAACCTTTTTAGTAAATTGAACTTGAGTACTATTAAGCATGCTAGACCTTATAGGTTGCAATTGTTGAATGATAGTGGTGAAGTGAAAGTGACTAAGCAAGTTTTGGTTTCATTTTTTATTGAAAAGTATACTAATGAGGTTCTGTGTAATGTGGTAGCAATGATATTAACAAATGTTTAAAAAATAATTATTTATTAACTTAATATACACAATTTTTAAAAGAATTTCCTCATTAATTAGTATTGAATAAGAATTATATGTATATATATATATATATTGTTATATAGTTTTATTCTTTTATATAGACACGTAAAAATGATTGATATATAATTTTTTTTATTGAAATTTTCTTTTATGATCATAATAAAGTTTTGCTTAAAACATAATGCTTCTCATAAAATAAACATGTTTTTTTTTGTCAAAAAGAGGAAGAAGAAGAAATAAATGAATAAAGAAATTAAGTTGTTGATTAAAAATATTTTTTCTTAATTCAGATCATTATAATTTTTGCAAATATTTGTTTCCTAATTGAGTAATGCATAAGGAAGTAGATGTTAAGTATCTTTGTCTAATGGCAGGACTCAAAAGCATGGTATGGAGAACATAACCAACAAATTTCATGATTGAAGAGTTTTCTTGGGGTGAGGGATCTGCAATAAGAAAATACAAAAATATATGGTGTTGATACAAATAAAATTTTACTTTTCAACTATTTTTTTCTTATTTTTTGAAAAAAAAATAACACATTTGTCTCTTTTATTCTTAATTGATAATCATCTTAAAACATGTGCTTCAATGTTGGTTTATTGACAAAATAAAAAATTAGTGGTTAATTGGACTTGTATAACTATGCCAATAAAAAAGGCTATAAGGGATAGAAAACAAAATTTATTTGCAGCTTTAAAAAGTAGGGATACTTAAATCATAACTTTGTTAGTCTGTTTCTTTTTTCTTATTAAGAAAAGCACCAATATATTTTTTCAAATTATAATTGGAGAATGAAATAAAATGTGACAAAAGCATAATCATAAACTATTTGATTAATCATATATTAATTTCTCCAAAAAACATTCTTAACTATCATATTCCAAGCTGCCAAAAAGAGACAACAACCTCCAAACAATCTATAACCTAAGAATGAGAAAAAGCAAGTCGAGTAATGCAAAAACAAACCACAAACAAAAATTATATTCGCTGACATTGGAACAACTTTAATAAGCAATGCAATGAGATGTTTGGCAAAAAAGAAAGGCATAAAGAAATCTTAAGAGACTGATTGAAAATATAGAGAAGTTAAAGATTTTAATTACCATATTTTTCTCCATATATTTGATAAAATGATTGAACAAAATAGGACACATACCTAGAACTATACTAAAGAGAAGACAAACAAAAAAAAATCTTTTTATTTTTCTCCATATATGTAGTATATTATTTGATAAAATGATTGAACAAAATAGAATACAAAATAGGCTAGAACTATACTAAAGGGAAGACAAACAAAAACTAAAAGCTTGTTTTAAAAGTTAGGGAAAAGATAAATACTGCATGAGAAACTCTAAAGACCAAAAATATAACCAAGTTGCAAGAAAAACAACAGAGAATAGGAACAAAAGTTAAAGTGAAGGTCTTGGTTCTAATTATATGATTCAACAAAAATTGTTGTCATGATAATGAAAACGAAGTGTGAGTAGGCACATAAAAATAGATACATGAATGTCAACAAAAGAAAGAGACAAAAAGGACCAGAAAAAACTATTGTCAATGCAAAAAAGATAAAAATATTTTTAAAATCAATTTGACCACCTGCCATGAGTAGTAGGAAATGATGATGATGCAAAGCAAAGAGTAATGATATACTTTTTTTTTCTTTTGCAAAATATAAAAGAGCTCAACACTTGTTGAGCCTTATATTAAATTAAAAAATGGCAATGTTTTAAAGCTAAGATGATATTGTCTAAAAGAATTCATGAAATGACAATTCCATTTTACATAGAAAATTGAATTGATATAATTCTAGAGGAAAAAGGTTTATGAGTATCGTCTACTAGCAAGGATCAAACCTAAAATGAAATGAAGCAATTAATTGGATATGTGATGGTGGTAGAAAAACCCTACAAAATAGAGATTAATAATAAGTCAAACATCAAAATTATTAGATAAAATATACCATACATCCAAAGAAAGATGGGAATCGAAACTTCCAAAGAAAGATGGGAATGTATTCCATCAAAGACCACCAAAAGAAATGGAGCACCAACGGAGAATAAAGATGGAGGAAATAGACCACCAAAGTTGTAGTGAAGCGCTAATTGTTGAAAACAAAATAAGCTCCATTAACAATGTAGAAAAAAACACTAAGATAAAATATAATAAAGAAATGGACACAACAACATTAATAGTTTTGTAGTATAAAGTGATAAGGAACATGAAAGTAAGTATGATCACAAGTGCCCAAACTAATCAGTAAAAAGTAAAGGGGTTTTGACAAAGGAAAATGCATGAGATTAAACATCTTTAACGGCAGGGAAAAAAAGAAAAAAAAACCATCTTCAAAACAACATTAAAGGCAACAAATGTGCTTAGAACACAAATTAAGATTGCATATTAGGACCAAACATCCTATTATAACATGCTATCATTTGATGTTCAATTCATAGGATCAAATGTCAAAAAATCAATTCAACTTAAAAGTTAAAGGTATTATATGAGGTTTCAGTATATAATTTATATTATTTTTTAACATATTTCCTCAAGTGAAAGCTCTAAAGACTTAAAACTTGCATATACTCACATTACGTTGTACTTAATTTTTATCAAATAAATAGAGATAGTGAGATTTGAATTCGTGACTGCTTGGTCATCAACTGATATCATGTCAAAAAACCAATTTAATTTAAAAACTTAAACTATTAGATGAAATTTCAATATATAATTTATATTATTTTCTAACATCAAAAACCCATGAAATGTAAGTGCTTAACATAATATAAGATTTATTTTTTTCTAAACACGACAAAAGTATCGAGAAGGACATAGCATCCTTCAAATGCAATATCATCAAGGAAAAGGCTGAAAATACTCTACCATACTTGGAAACTGCTATTAGTGGATCCATTATAGATAATCAATAAAAACAACATACAGAAAACAATAAAAATCATAGCATCAACCAAAAAAGAGAAGCAGAGTTTAGCATCCAATCATTAAAGAGAAGCCAAACATAGTTTTTTAGGATAATAATAGGCTCAAAACTAATAATCATTAAGCAGAGGAACCTAGAGGTTCAAATCAGTGAAACGAAAGGTGACTTGGAGAAAAATACAGGTGCACCATAGCGAGGGGGGGAATCAATCACCCACCTCAATTTAGGTCACAGGGAACATAGCGAGGGGGGGCAATCACTCACCTCAACTCAAGTCACAGGGAACATAGCCGAGGGGGGGGCAATCACTCACCTCAACTCATGTCACAGGGAAGGCGCTAACTAGCCAAAAGACATGCGCTAACAGTTGCAAGTAGAGAAAAAAGAACAAAAAGGACAAACCCAAAAGCATTTTTTGATAGGAACATTTCGCTCCTTAAGTTCCCTGTTTGCACAATTCAAAGCTGAATTCAATACACAACATCCATTTTTATTCATTGTAATGTCAAGAAATTAGCTTTCTGCTTTCTACTATTTCTTTAATGAGATGCTGCAAATATATTAAATATTTTTATTATGATTATGGAAAGAAATCCATCTGCAAATATTTTTATTTTTATTTTTATTTTTATTATTGACTAATCATTTACCTTCATTGAATAAGTGAATACATTTGCACAATTTAACCGTAAAACATAACTTTATCCATTGGTATGTACCTTCCATGTCCTTTTGTTAAAAATGTTAAAGAGCCATCATTTCTATAGGAATTAAGAATAAATTCAAGTTATACTTCAATCTATGAAAACTTTACATAACTTCAATTAAGTTCTTAAATGTTTTTATATATATATATATATATATATATATATATATATATATATATATATATATATGCTCTAAATAAAGATCACTAATCCCTTGTCTTGATATGCTCAATCATTTTTTTTCTTTTTGCTTTGCATGGGTTTTATGAAAAAAAATATTAAATGAAAATTGCAATCACTGTCAAACTATTAAAATTGTTTTCCATTTAGAATTCGAATCAAAATGAGTCCATTCGAAAAATAAACTTAGACTAGACCATATACATACCACATTGCATGAAGACATAACCTACACAACCTCTTTTGGTTATGTCTTCATGCAAGCACATTGCTCTACCCTCTTCTTTGAACACTCTATTAATTAATTGCCATCTAGGTAAGAGATCACCAAGCTTTCAGTATACAAGCACAAGAAGGCCATTCAATGGAATTCAATTTTTTAGGAAAATGTAAGGCATATCCATTCATCATGAAGAATTAAAGTATGGAACTTACGGTTATGAAATCTGGTTAAGCAGTTAATACCAAAATATTGATGCGAACCTCTCGACTCGATATAACACTGTTAGATCAACTCGATCAGGGACAAAACTCTATGAAATCATGAAAAATACCCTTTTTCTTGTTAAGATATTGTATATATAAAACTCGATCATCAGGGACAAAACTCATACTACTTTTAATAAAAGTGGTTATTAAAGGATAAAAAGGTGTTGTTTTGACCATTTCTTTTTTTTTTTTTAAAGCAATGGGTTTTTTACTAGGGTTTTGCCTAGTTATTAAACCTGGCCCGGCGGGTCAATCTAGGACTCGATCGCTGGACCGGTTCAGGTTTAATAAAAGACCAGTTGGGGCAACAACTTGGTCGACTCGAGCGAGACTCAATGTTTTTTTAAAAAAATGTGGGATTTGAAACCCTAATGTTATGTTTTTTAAATGTGGGATAAAAAACTTTTTGGTTTAAATACTTCAACTTAAAGAGGTAACATAGTATCTTTTCAATGTAGGATTTGAAGCCCTTTCATATATATACTCTATGTTCCCAAGAAAAAAGTAATGTTTTTTCAATGTGGGATTTGAAACTTATTAGTATATATACTCTATGTTCTTAAGAAAAAAATTATATATTTTTCAATGTGAGATTAGAAACCCATTAGTATATATACTCTATGTTCCCAAGAAAAAGTTATGTTTTTTCAATATGAGATTAAAAAAATTTTGGTTTAAATACTTCAACTTAAAGGGATAACATAGTATCTTTTCAATGTGAGATTTGAAGTCCTTTCGTATATATACTTTATGTTTCCATGAAAAAGTTAAATTTTTTCAATGTGGGATTTGAAAGCCATTAGTATATATACTCTATATTCCCAAGAAAAAAATTATATTTTTTCAATGTGGGATAAAAAACCTTTTGGTTTAAATACTTTAACTTAAAAGGATAACATAATATCTTTTTAATGTGGGATTTGAAGCCCTTTCATATATATACTTTATATTCCCATGAAAAAAGTTATGTTTCTTCAATGTAGGATTTGAAACCCATTAGTATATATACTCTATGTTTCCAAGAAAAAAAGTATGTTTTTTCAATTTGGAATTTGAAACCCATTAGTATATATACTCTATGTTCCCAAGAAAAAAATTATTTTTCAATGTGGGATAAAAAAAACTTTATTGCTTTAAATACTTCAACTTAAAAGCTTAACATAATATCTTTTTAATATGGGATAAAAAAAACTTTTTAAAATATTATTTTAAACTTCATTATTTACAATATGTATAGCCTATATTTACATGGATTTTTTTCTTAATTTTTTCATACGAAATATTAAAGTTTTAAATATTTTTTCATAAAAAATACCAACGAACAAGAATTTTTTTTACCTGGGTCATTAAACCATGATAGCTCTATAGAAAATTAATCAAAATAAATTATAAAAGTTTGATTTCCAATCAACTTAAAATTGAAAGATAAAATTAATAAAAAAAAAATCTTGAGTCAACTATATTAAATACAATATAGTGAAATAGAGATGGACTATATTTTTTGTTTTGCTCATGCTCCTCTGCGAGTTGTATTATATTATCATAAGAGCAACATTTAAAAAGGGTGATTGCTAGAGGACAGGAAAAAATAGCTACGTAAACCGAGTAATGATTGAGGTAATTGATGCATAGATGAAAATATCAATAACGAGGCACAAAAGGATGGTAAATCTATGACCAAATATAACAATCATCTCTAAACATAGCTAAGCACAACCAAAACCTTGAATAATAAAAGCAGTGAGCAACCTCGAAGGATGTAGCTCAACTGGTCAGGTCCTAGGTTTGCTCCCTAGAGGTCACTAGTTCGAGTCCCACAAACTTCAAGGCCACTGGAGGCTTACGTGGTCGTTAACTTCAGGACCTGTGAGATTAGTCGAAATGCGCGCAAGTTGGCCCAGACACCTACGTTAATAAAAATAATAATAATAAAATAAAAGCAGTGAGCTGAGAAATAAGTAGAAGTCATTGATTAAAGGAAAAGCATTGTATTATGTATTAAAGTGTAATAAACAATCTCTAAACCTCGTGATAAATCATTTAAATTCCAACTAAAAAATAATAAAATTAGAAAATATTGTGATTAGGGTGAAATTCTTGGTAAATTGGTGTCAAACCCTAAATGAATTAAAGTATGAATTTGTGTGAAAATATTGATCGTCAATATGAAACCACGCTTAACTGTGTAATTTTTAATAAAATAAATAAAATTTAAAGAAATTTTATTATACTTAGTGGCAAAAAAATTTCAGGCAAGTTAGTATGAAACCTAGGCAAAATAATAAAGAAATTTTATACATGAAAAATACCAACGAACAAGAATTTAATAGAAAATACATATAAGACAATAGTTAGTAGCATTACTATAAATATAAAGGCCAACAGTTCCATGCCATGGGAGGAAGGAAATTTGTAAAAAACTTAGTTGAGTGAATGGTAAATGTTTAAAGTGATTTCCCATAAAAATAAACAGATTTTATTCGAAACAATTAGAGATAAATAGTTAGGGTTTATGTTTTAGAAAGAGAGAGTGAGAAATTTGAAAGAGAAAGGGAAATTGGTGAAATTAACCATTGAAAACTCATCCAATTGGGTTGAAAACTCATCAAATTAGGTTAATCTGACAAGAAGAGGTAAGATGTTTGAACTTCATTAATTTCATTTCCTTTTTGGATTGAATGAAAAAGAATGAATTCCCTAAAGTTATAAAGTTAGGGTTTAATATATTTTTGTATTGGAATGTTAATTGGGCTTATTATTATTGATGTTGGTTTAATACTGGTTTAATTTGGATCAATTGCATGAAAAATTGGATAGCCCAACTTCTTGAATATTAGGGTTTATGTTCATTGTATGGAAATGTTGAATTGGCTATTTTAGTGATTTTAGGTTATGAAAATAACATGGGAAAATTTTAATTTGGGTAATTAACATCTAGAATTAAAAAGCCCAAAATGCGTTGAATTCTAGGGTTTATGGGAAAAATCTAATGGAAATGAGTTAATGATTATTTAGGGATACGATAACTTGATTGAGTGATTTGTTGGAGGAAATATTTGATATAAACATTGAAATTAAATAAATTAGTGGTCGACCATGGATAAATTTTAGGGGAAATTTGAGAAATTGATTAATTTAGTAATGAATTGTGTGTATTGATGTTATATGAGTTTAATCGAGTAGGGTTGGGGTAAAAATTTAGGTTATTACATGATTGTATGCTTGTTAGCATGTTTTTGAAAGATATAGGAAAGTAAATCTTAAGGTTGTTGTTTTCAGGAAACAATTGGCTAAATTGAGTTAAATGACTTTGAGAATTTAAGGTTTTGGGAATCTATTGAATAAATTAAGGTCAACCATAGAGTAAAAATCATTGGTGGCTAAATTGTTACCTTTAGGAATTTTATGGGAATTTTGAAAATTTAGACATTAATTTTAGTTTTTTTTTTTTGGTAATTGTGATGTTTGAAGATGTTGGCAATAATTAAGATTGAGTATACATTTTTCATACTTTACTCAAGGTTTTTATGTGTTAGGATGATGAAAGTGCACCAATTGAACTTTTTCTTTTTGAAATTATGTGTTTGAATGACTTATAATATGTTTGAGTTCGATTTGGAAATAATGTGAGAATGTTGATTTTGTATTTTAAATTCAATTTGTAATGGGAAAATTTAAATAAATTATGAAACATGGGCGACGTTGTCTTTGAATGAATATGTGTAATTTTGGTCGGGGTTTTTATGTGGTTTTTTTATGAGAATACAAAAAGTTATATTTTTCTCCTTTAATTTTAAGTTTTTTTATATTTATTTGATTTCTAAACGTACTAATTATTTTTATATTTTGATTTAAGATGTAAATGGAGGCCTTAATGGCAAAATAAAGTTAATTGAGCAATTCTGAACAATTTCGACATAGTTTTGTAATTTGGACATAACTCTTTCCTCCGAACTCCATTTGAGATGATTCTAAATTCTATGGAACCCTAAGAAACATCTCTATAATTTCATGTTTTGAGTTTTGAGATATTTTGACTGCATCAAGGTTAAAATTTGGAAAAAAGCCATTATACCTGTACTGCTAACATGTGGAACATTCTTTGGCATACAAATCTAATATGATGTGATTTATTTTCAAAAGCTTCTAGACTTGGTGCATGAATTTCAACTAAAGACATCACTTTTCTTGTTATATTAGGACTATGTTTTATTATTTAATAATTTCATTAAATATTCAAATTTGGTGGTTATTTTGGATATAATGTTGAGGGTATTTTTAGAAGATTTTGTAGGCTTCTAAAGAGGAAAAAACATGTAAAAAAAGAAAAGAGAGATCAGAACTCTCTTTCCTCCCTTCTTTCTTCCACTTCTCTTCCCTATTTTCTTTTTCTCCTTCATGATTTTCATGATGATACTATGTAACTAAATTTGATTTGGTTAAAGGAAATAGAAGCCTCAAAATCAATAAAAACTATGAGATTTAATTTATTTTCATTGTTCAATTTATGCTTTAAGCATTAAATATTCTTCGGTGTCTATTTTTTATGATTATCTCATTTAATTAATAAGAGTCCTACTAGTTTATTATTTGTTGCAATCTATAACTAGGTGAATAATCAAATCCGTAATTGTTTGATCTCTCTAATATGTGAAGCAACTAAGGTTTAATGATTTGATGCGTCAAAAATCCGTAAATATTAGGAAGAAAATTCAACTAATTTAAATGCAATTGCTTATGCTTGTGTTGTTTAGCTTTATCAATCTTTATAAGTTTTAAAATTGCTGCTAGCTTAAATTTTAACACTTGTCTTGAGTTGTTTATTAGTCAAGGCTAATTAGATTGCTTGTTTTCTAATTGACTACAACGAAGAAGAGATAAGAAAATAGTTTTGAGTGTTTTTTAATTGTTTTTCTTAAATTGTTTTCATTATTATCAAAACCCTCCTTTCATCCTGGTTCACAGACATCAAACTAGGCTAGATACTCTCCGTGAGAATAATCCTTAATCGCATTACTACATATATTTTAAAGAGTATAAGTTTTTTTTTGGTTCCCTACAACAGCACATCAATCTTTTACGGCCATCTATGAGTTTGACAAGGTGTTTAGATTCTTTCCTAGGTATTTTGAGTAAAAAATGAGTTGAAAATGAGATTCTTGGTTAAAAAAACTTAATAATTAAACCATATTATTAATTATTTGGTTATATATATCACATTTTACATGGAAATACATAGAAATCTTAAAGTATAGGTTTTAAATTGCATTGGAAAAGTGACGTTGTTACAAAGATTCTCATCCAAAGCTCACTAAAAATAGAAAGTAAAACAAACCCTGAAATACATCAGGATTGGAATCCTAAGATGCACAAGGCAAAACACGCAAACTCAATTAAAAAATGAAATTTATTGTGAAATCAGGCATATGAAAGAGCTTAACAAACTACAAAGTAATGGACACTACCACCAGTAGACTAAAACGCAAACCAAACTCCCAAAAAAGGCATAAACCAATAAATCTAAGTAATTTCCAAAAAAGCATCAAAACAGAAGGGAAAAAAAAGAAACTGCAGTCGCATGAAAACAATCCTAATCACAAATAACAAGTATGAAGATTGATCATGAAAACAATG
This sequence comes from Populus nigra, assembly GCF_951802175.1. Lineage (NCBI taxonomy): Eukaryota > Viridiplantae > Streptophyta > Magnoliopsida > Malpighiales > Salicaceae > Populus > Populus nigra. The sequence continues at coordinate 6,827,264 of NC_084856.1, read as the reverse complement.
ACATCAAAAAGGAAACAACACAACCCCCCTAAGAATGGAATGACCCCCATGTGCAAAACCATATGATTAAAATGAAAACAGACAAAATCTATGTAGAGAAGGAAGAAAGAAAAGAGAAAATGAAGGAATGGAAAGCAAAAAATCTCTCTATCTCGACAGGAGAAAGAGGAGATAAGAAAGAAAAATAAGAAACACGCCTTTGTAACAGGAGAAAGAGAAGAGATAAAGAAAAAAAATGGTTGGTGTTGATTCACATCTCCATGCATGAAAGAAAAGGAAAGGTAGAGAATTGTTTGAATCTACTATGCAAATGTCTTTACATCCATAGAAAAAGCTTCAGTTTTTTTAAGGGTTTTTTTTTTATTAATGGTGTATTTATAAATTATTCAATCAAAATTTCTCTATTTAAACAGGGCAACAATAAAAAGGTATTGATGTTGATCATTTCTTTAACTTATTGGCCAATTATAAAGTTCTTCTTAATAACATTATGAATAACGATTAAATAGGGCTTTTTACACAACTTTTAATTTCTATTTCAAGATTTCATTAAAAAAAAATGAGAAGAAGAAGATAGGGAGCATTAAAAAAGCATGCTACATCATAAACAAACATAGTTAGTCACATTCACAAATGGGTTCAAGCCTTAATAAACAATAAACTTCCTTCAATTGATGAGACAAAAATTATTTTTTCTTTTAGGCTGATTAGTTTTAATTTTTTTTTAAAAAGTGAATAGCATGTATTTAGACTTAATTTAACAGTTGTATACATATAGGATAGCTAAAATTTTATATTTTAGTTTTTATATTAAAAAAATCCAGATTTAAAGCACATAAATCTAGTAAAGATTGAGTATGTGATTTGCATGATGAACTTGTGGTACCAAAATCTTTTATTTATTGTTAGTCTTAGTTATCAATAATAATAAGATTTTAATGTAAATGTTTCAATCCCAATTCTAAAATTTTAGATATTAAAATTAGTAATTATAAAAGAAAATATAAATCAAAATGAATAGTAATTTATGATGTTTTTTATATGTGAGAGCTAAGACAGTTTTAACTCTCTTTGTGCTTAAAGTTTTTCTGTATAAGCTTTTAACATATGTAATGCATGAGCTTTTTTAAGAAAATAGATATTTTTTTAGTTAATTTTATATTTTTTTCTATTTTTATTTCTAATTTTGTATTATGATACGTTTTTATTTTTTTTTCTTTTTGAAGGGAATGATTTTCCTTGTTTATTTTTTATATTTAGTATTATTAGTGTTTACTAGTTTTTTTTTTCTATATAAAAGGTTGTAATAGCCTTTTAGCAATTGCAGACATGAATGGATAAAATTAAATATTTTGAGAGTCTCTTTATACTTGTGGTGTTTTTTTTTTTCTTTGAGGGTTCTGATATGTAATAAACCCTTTTATCATTTGCTTTTATCTACATCAATTGGTATTACAGCCCAAAAAACCTTGATAGTTAATTATTTGCTTATTGTGTGCTACTAAACAGTCATGGTTAAAAGAGGTCATTAAATAGAATGTGCTCATGTGAAAGGGGATAAAGAGGATTTGTCTTGGGAAAGAAACATCTAGGAACTAAATATTGGTTATGTCTACATTAATTCTTGTTAATGAAAATCCTAGTGATGTAACCCACGATGAAACAACCTGTACGAATTTGTTATGTTTAAGATCCATGATGATGCATCTCATACAAAGGTGTTGTGTTAAGGTCTTATAATGAGGTGACCCACACATAAAAAGGTTTTCATGATGGATGCCAATTTCTTTCTAAGACTTGAATTCGAGAATGAGTTCCTTCCGATCCTTGGAGACCAATACAAGAGCTTTTTTAGAAAATTAGATATTTTCCTTAGTTAATTTTATGTTTTTCTATTTTTATTTTCCAATTTTGTATGATGATGCTTTTCTAATTATTTTTTCTTTTTTTCCCTATATAATAGAGTTGTAATAAAATTAAGTATTTTGCAAGTAGAGATATAAATGAATAAAATTAAGTAAATTAAAAGTCTCCCTATACTTATGGTGTTTTTAATTTTTTAAGATTTTGACATGTAATAAACCTCTTTACCATTCGCTCTTGTTAGTGTCAATACTGATGCAAGATGTTTTTTTAGGAAAATTTTATTTGTTTTCTTAATTTTAATTTTTCTATTTAGTTTAGGAAATTTAATATTATGTTGAACAATTTTACTTCTTTTATTTTGTTTAGGATTTCTTATTATTTTTCCTTTATTTTTAGGTTTCTTAGTTTGTTTATGACTTATATTGTTTTTTTTTTTATTTCGAGTTTTTTAGTTGTTTAGGTTAGTTTTTAAGTTTATTTAAAAAGTTGTAAACATCTTATCGAAACACACTACTTGAAGAGAAAATATCTAGTAATAAAATTTTAAATTAGGGTTTTTATGTAAATGTTTTTTTTTTCTTTCTTATGTTATTTCAATTTATAAGCAAGAGATAATGTTTGGTGTGATATAGACAAACATTGTCTTGTTTCGTTTCCTATAGGCAAAATATATTTTGATAATATTTTGTGTGAAGGTGTGACTATAAATGTGTGTCATATATTATTAGACAGACCATGGAAATATAACATGAGTGTCTTGTATGATAAAAGGCGTAATACATATGCTTTTGGTATAAAAAGGAAGTGTATAGTATTGGCGCCTAGAAGGGAACATAAAATTGTTGAAAGCTAGGGTAAACCTATGTTGTTTTTATCTAGATTTGAGGATAATGAGCAGAAAGAAAAGGAGAAAGATGAGAAATATGAGAGCCCAAATAATTTGTGAGTAAAGGTTTGTTGTGGAACAAGTCATTGACGATCAGTAGTGGTTCTTTCAAGATTAAAGGTGCTTTAGGAATTGATTTTTAGCCTACTTTATCTAAGCTGCTTCCATATTAGAGGTTTAAAAGTGGTCAACGACAACGTGATGACTAAAACTCAAGGATGAGTACTTTCCAACCCAGGGAGAATAATGTAGTTTGACTTGTAGAAATTAAAGGGTTTTAGCTATTATATAGAGATTTCTCATAGTTAGATGAGGATATGCCACAAACAGACTATGTGAGTAGTCTAACATATACTTTTATCAACTAGTAGAAAATTGTTAGGCCTAAAAGAGGTTTGGTCATGAATTTTCTTTAAATTAGGCTTTGAAGATTATATTTAATTCAATGTTGTTATTTTTCCTTAATTATTCTGGATTTTATGGTTTTTAGCTATCTTTCCCTTTTGTTTTAGGATTCTAGTTTTTCTTGCCTTGTTAGGTCGATTTCATGCCTATATAAAAACTTGTAAACCTCCTAAAGAGGTAGACTTCATAAATTAATATTTTAAAAATAAAAACAGGATTTTAGGGTTTTTTGTGTTTTAAAATTATTTCAGCCTTTTTTTTGTCTTTTGTGGTTGTTGTTGTCGTTGTTGTCTTTGTTGTGCTTCTGCCTATATTAGTTACTAATGCAAATGAAAACAACACAAGAAAGACAACAGTCATATGAACACAAAACTTTTAACATAATGGAGCATATAGAAACTCTAAATCAATATTTTATTACTATATATTTTCTCTAAAATTAGATTTTCTAACTAAGAGGTTTAAAACTATTTAAATAAACCAAAAAAATAACTTAATCAAACTAGGAAACCCGAGGAGAAATAATAAGAAAAACAAAATCATAAACAAACTAGTAAAAAATAAAAATAACTAAGAAAACAAATAACTTTTCCTAAAAATCCTTCTACATCAATTTTTTTAAGTAAGAAAGAACTCATCCTTAAGTTGAAATTGTTATTGCCTTCATCTTGTGTATGTTTGATAAGAATGAAAAATTTCATATTTTTATCCTTTAATATTTAATATTTTATACTTATTTGATGCTAAAATGTATAAATTTTTTTATATTTTGATTTAGAATGCAAATGGAGGCGTTAAGGGCAAAACAAAGCTAATTTGGTGATTATAGACAATCTCAACACTGCTTTGTAATATGAGCATAACTCTCTCATCCAAGATCTGATGGAGATGATTCAAAATGCTATGGAGCACTAAGAAATATCTCTACAACTATCTTGTTTTGCATTTTGAGAGATATTAACTGTATCAAAGTTGAAACTGAGAATAATGTCGTTGCACCTACATTGCTAACGTGCTGGAGAAAACCTTGGGTTAATATGGAGTGTGTCAATAACTACATTCTTGAGAGGCAATCAAGTTTTTGGTAGTCGGAAGTATCTCAGGCTAGGCCTTACATCCGAGGAAAGGGACCTTTTAGTTGTTCGTTTACCAAGTTCTGCATCAACATTAATCCCAAAAGTTATAAGCAATGAGAACATCATTGGAAAAATAGTTAAAAAGAAACTAAAGGTCTTGACAATGTCTGAACAAATAGTTACAATACTTTAACATTATCACACTTTTATTTCTTTGCTATGTGGTATGAGCATATTAGAAGAGATATTTTAGATTTTTTTTTTGCTCAACCGAACATTCACCAGGAATATATAGGTTTGTTAAATGTTAATTATTTTTATAATAATTTGTTGTCTTTTCTTAGTCATGCTATGGAATGGAGGTTTATAACATCTTCGACATAACGAATTATAATCCTTGTTACAACTATTGAACAATTGATTAATCAACTACAAACTTCCAGGTTGTTTTTTTGGTTTTACCCATATTGTATTATTTTTTATTTTGTTATGGTTATATTTTTTTAAATGTGTTTCAAGTTTTTCAGTATTTTCTAATTCAGATGATGTCTTATATACTCTACCATTTTGACTTTAAACATTAAGGACAATGTCTTACTTTGGTTGGTAGGGAGACGATAATTGACATAGTTGTGAAAAAAATTCTTCCTAATGTTATTAAAACCATTTGACAGAACTGTTACTGTTAAGATACAAAAGTAAGGATGAACTCTACTCTTGATATTACTCTTGAGACTTATCATAATAAATATTTTACAATGGTTGTTTGAAAAATTCATAACAAGATTTTATCATATACATCTTTTCAAATTATTCAAGTTTACAAACTCTCATATTGTTATCACTTAATTCTACTTATTTATAAAGTATTCATAAACCATTCTTTTCACACACACACACACACACACATTTTGACGCATGATTGTAGGTTGCAAATTGAATTATTACATTATTTGTGAAGTTAACCTTTAAAAAACATTAGAACCAACTTTTTATTTAAAAAAAAAGCCCTATAACCATGTGTTGATATATTGAGCACCAAAAAAATATGTATTAGTATATTGATTAAGAGGTATGTAGCAAAAATATTAGTCTAATGAGAGTTTGTTTATTTGAATTGATCAATTAAAGTAAAATGATGAATGCCTTGATTTTAAATTTTGTAAATTGTTTTTCTATTTTAACACTTTAATTACTATGGACTAGTAATAAGCTGATTGAGAGGGTGTGATAAGTACTTAAAAATATATTTTTTATTAAGGTTTTATATCATTATATTGCATTTAAAGTATCATTAAATTCCCTAACTTTAACACGTTTTATAATAACAAGTTTGATAATATAAGATATCTTTAATTTATGGTAAATACTTGATTTTAAATGCAGGTTTGTAAAATAGACATATCTTACAATTTAAAGGATTGATTGATGTGTTTAATTATTAAAATTAGAGTTTATGTGAAGAGACAAAGAGATGGTTAGGCGTAGAGAAGAAATTCTGGTTATGTTGGTTCTATTGAAACTAAAACAACATTTGGTTTTTAGGTTATAACTAGAGCTATAAACCTTGGACTCGGGTATGGTTTGGCTTGATGTAGATGTAAATATAATACATAAGCATAAGACATTTATGATGTAAATATAAAACATAGCTTTATAAAGACCATCTGTTTAGATTATGATGTTATCAATGATGTTTTGTCCATACACCAAATCAATACTTAGCTATCAAATTAATACTTAGCCACCATATCAATAGTTCTAAATTTTAGCTTATAAAATAATGTATTTTCCGTGCACTTAGACATCTTGATTTTCAGATCAAGATTCATGCTCATGCTTTCTTTTTTTACATTTCTGTAATATTCCAGTTTTATTTTATTTTATATTCTCATTAATCTTTTGTTTATTCTTATCATTTTCTTTATTATACTAAATTAATTTATATCATAAGGTATTTTCCATACACTTAGACATCTTGATTTTCAGATCAAGATTCATGCTCATGCTTTCTTTATTTACATTTCTATAATATTACAGTTTTATTTCATTTTATATTCTCATTGATCTTTTGTTTATTCTTATCATTTTCCTTATTATACTAAGTTAATTTATATCATATCCATGTTATTATTTTGTCTATTTATGTTGTTATTCTTAATTATGTTTAGTTAAGTTTAATTTTTCTAAGGCGAAAAGGTTACATTAATGGTGTAAAAATAAATATAGTACAAACTCAACATGGACTTTAATATTTAAATTCAAGAAAGTTTACTATTAACATGTGTTATAATTGTTATCTTAAGCAATCTTAATACTCTCCATGTTAAATGGTAAGTTTGGATTCATGGTGTACAATTCTTGAAACAACATATACTTGATTCTTTTATAATCTACCGCGAAGAATCAACACTTGTGCTATGAAAGGATCTTAATTTGTTGTTGACATAAGTTATTACCATGAATACCTGACAATATTTATAAGTGTTGGTGTTATTTAAATAAGGTAATTAAAAATAATTAATATGATCATGTTAATAACTTAAAATGAGTCATTAATGATAAATTATTCTATGAGAACTTTCTTAGTGTGTGGTTCCCAATTGAGTAATAGAAAGAGAATAAATTATACTTATTTAAAATATCATTAGTAGATCTTTTATCCTTGACAATTACTTTATCTCTGTTAAATCTTTACATTAATATCACATCTTTTAGATTTCTTTAACTCTGTTTCTATTATTATTTGTGGTTTTATATCCTTAACCTCCTTATGGATCGACCCTGGTCTTGTTGGGTTATTTATTAATTTGACACTCCTATACTTGGGAGAAGACATCAATTATTTGATTGTGTTACTCACTAATAGGTTAAATTTGTAATTCGTCTTCATATATTTTTTATAAACACTTCATGAACACCTCTTTTCAATTCCGCAGTCTATCTCTACATGCATGTCTTTTATCATCAGCTCATGAATGTTTCTTTCTTGATAGGGAACCTCCACATCCCTTTTTACCTGAATATGTTATCTTCTGTTACCATCTAACACAAACACAAACAATACAAGAAAAACACAAAATTTTCTAAACAAAGGATTATATAGAAACCCTAATTTGAAATTTTATTACTAAATATTTTGTCTTCAAGTAGTCTGCCTCATTAAAAGTTTTACAAATCTTTAAATAAAACAAAAAATTAACATAAAAAACTAAAAAACTTGAAAATAAAAGAGAAACAATAAAAGTCTTAAACAAACTAAAAAACTTGAAAATAAAGGAAAAACAATAAAAAATATCCTAAACAAATACGAGGAGTAAAAATTATTAAATATAATATTTAATTTTCTAAATTAGATAAAAATATATTAAATAAATAAGAAACACAAATATATTTTTTTTAAAATCTTCCTACAATATATCACATTCATTGACATAATCTTTGCTCTCTTACTAGAGCTTTAGGTTGTCTAATTAGAGGTTGTTTAGGATTTATACATGCGTTTGAGTGTATTGGACATGAAAACAAAAATATTAAATTAATGTTTTTTAGTATTTTTTTATAGTTTTGAAGTAATGATGTTAAAAATTAAAAAAAATATATAAAAAATATTATTTTAATATATTATCAAGTGAAAAATTTTGTACCACAATGAAAATCTTGAATAATTTTATCCTTGCTTTATGAAGCCATTCACATCAGACCGATTAGCCCTAGATTTCTCAACCCTGTATTATGTAAGTCTGAGAACACCAATTCATACTGTTAACACCCAACTCTGAAAGTTGCCCATCAAAAAATTATTATCTCCTACTTCATCCTAGAACATTTTTTTTTGTTGTTTTCTCATGGACCTGAAAAAAATTAAAAGGGATGGTTTCAGAAACCAATATATATACTTCGGAAATTTCCCTCATATATATATATATATATAAGAAAGAAAAGAAATGAAAGCAGCATAGAAAATTACAACCAACATTTTCAAGTCATGTAAAAGCGGATGAGGGAAATTTCCGAAGTCACGTCCGCTTGCTTTTTTTTGCATTGCATGGTCATATTTGATCCCTTCCCATCTTGCCCCTGGGAATTTTGTGCGCTTGCTCCTAAGAATATCAGTAAAGAATCTAACCACCACATAAATAGCATTTCCTACAAAAGGCTACGATATTGGGCTTCGCAACTAAATGATAAATTCATCAATTAATCCAACAACCTCTCTCTACTCTCTACTCTCTCCTCTTCAATCCTTATCTCTACCACCCCTCTCATTATTGCTCCAAAGAAACCTATGACCTTCCTCACGTGATATCCTCTGAACTAATCATGACCGTCCTGATACTGATTCACCCCCTGTTGAACTTCATCATAGATATATCGACGGTGCAGATAATGGCCCCAGTAACATAGCAAACAAAAATTAAAAAAACAAAAATATCCAGTCGTCCAAATCAGCGACCACGACTTTAACACCTCCATGACAGCCACGTCAACGGTGGCGATATGTCCTAGAAGGCTAGCACATCATCCCCGTCCAAACTAAATCCTCGCCATTACCCACATGGGCCCACCCTTTTTTTTTTCTCTTTAACAAAATCGCCACATCAGCGGTGAAAGGATCAAGGGGTATCATAATACAATAAAACCGCGAAACATGGAAAAACATGTACTTTTAAAAGAAAATAAGAAAAAGTGAGATGGCACGTGCCGGCCTGCCACGGTAAAGAATTAAAGGAGCCGATTTTACATCCGACGAACGCATCATACCTTCCCGTCAACACCGGGACCCCCTTTCGATTCAATCCAGCGGCTAAAACCCAACTCCCTATATAACCGTTGGATCCCACATCTAACGATCCATATTAAATTAAATCCCCTACCTCTCCCATTACACCATAAATACCCGGTCCAAAATCTTTACAAAATCTCTCTTTTAAATCCAACAAAATCCACTCGCTCCTTCTTTCTTCCACTCTCAGAACTAGACGCCTTGCTGTTCTTTTCTGTATCATTTTTTTCTACTTGTGTGTGCTCTCTGATACTGCTAAACGTTGCTTAACGTGCGCTGCCTGAGATATGTCGCCGGCGGCGAAAATTACAACGTTAAAAAGAATATCGCGGTACAGGAGGGCCCAGTAAGAAAATCATCGGACGGGGGGGGTTAGTGTGTTGGATCGGATCTCCAAACAAGAAAATGGACGCTCAAAAAAGCAGCCAAACAAAGCTTACAAGAACTCAATCTTCACTCCTCCGTTCATCTCCCACCATCCGATCATCCATTCACAGCTTAACTTCTGTAGCCGAAGAGGACGTTATCAAAACCCAGCAGCACCAACACCAAAAACTAGAAGATGGTTTAGACGAACAGAAAAAAGTAAAGCTGCATCGGTCTGGTTCAACCCCAAGAAGAACCGGTTCAACCCGGTTCACACCAGTACTCACTTTGGTTTCGCTCATTTTTTTCACTCTCTTTTCTCTTTCTTTCTTTTTCTTCTTCTACTTGAGAAGAGAAGAAATATCCACATCAGAGAATCTCTTATTGGCTTTGATTTTCGTTGCTATAATTCTCTTCTTTGCAAGCAAGAACAAGAACTTAATCAACCAGAATTTGATAGTTTTCAAGCAATTATGGGAACAGAGTACAAAAAGATTCAATTTTTCTACTTCAAGAACCAAATCAAAGCAAGTCCAATGGTTTATTGGAGACCCAAATGTTAGCAACAATAGTAAAGGCAAGAAATTAGAGAAGAGGATTATAAGAGAAGGAATTGAGTTTTATAGCAATGGCGATTTTTACGAAGGAGAGTTTCACAAAGGGAGGTGTAATGGGAGTGGGGTTTATAATTTCTTTGTGAATGGGAGATATGAAGGTGATTGGATTGATGGAAGATATGATGGATATGGAATAGAGAGCTGGGCTAGAGGGAGTAGATATAGAGGGCAATATAGACAGGGTTTAAGGCATGGTTATGGAGTTTATAGGTTTTATACAGGGGATTCTTACGCTGGGGAATGGTTTAACGGGCAGAGTCATGGTGTTGGAGTGCAGACTTGTGCAGATGGGAGTTGCTATGTTGGTGAATTCAAGTGTGCCGTCAAACATGGCCTTGGTGTTTACCATTTCAGGTGATTTTTGTCTTCTTGAATTCAAATTTATATATATGAATTTTATTTTATGCTGTTTCTTGGGGTTACTGTTTTAAAAATCCTCTTGCAGCTAGGATTTTTCTTTTTGTTTTCGGGGTTCACCATTGTACGAATTATTTTTTCTTAGTTGTTTTCGGGGTTCACCATTGTATTTTCTTAGTTCCAATTCAGCTTTCCAGTGTGAAGTTGGGTTTCTGGGATTTAAAATGATGGTTGAAAGATGGAATCTTCGGTAATTTTTCAGGTGGATTCTTGAATTGAACTATAGTTTCTGTTTTTCTCCCCTAATTTTGTGGCTGTGTTTTTACTTTTCTCATTTGGTTTAACTTTTCTAAGCGTGTGATGTTCAATTATCATGGGGGTTCCTATTTTAGATCTGTTCATGATTTGATAAAACAGTAGAAATTTGGTGTATGAAGTAAATGTGTGATATATTTAGTATTCCATTTATGATTATTTGACTTGCATCTCTGTAACTGATAATGATTAACAGCAGAGTGCAAGCTGATTATTGTTTGTGATCAGTTATATTTACGGATTAAAGTCGATTTGAAATGGTTGTTCCTAATTTTATTTTTCTAATGGATTTATTGTTCCAGTTGGTTTGTGCTTTTGTGTTTCTTAAATTCTACGCATCGAAGCAACTTTATGTTGTTGGTTTTTTATTTGGTTACACAGTAGGAGCTCAATACTGACGAAGAAATTGATTGTGTTGCAGGAATGGAGACAGATATGCCGGAGAATACTTTGGAGACAAAATGCACGGCTTCGGTGTTTATCACTTCGCCAATGGCCACTGCTATGAGGGATCATGGCATGAAGGACGGAAGCAAGGTTATGGCATGTATACTTTCCGCAGTGGCGACACTAGATGTGGGGAATGGAATGGCGGTACCCTCAAAAACCCTTTACCGTTTTTATCTGATGCCGTCCTAAGAGCTGTTCAGGTAATTTATATGGACCCTAAACTTCCATACTGATATGGGTCATGAGAGAGTTTTCACCCTTCTCACCCTTTTTCTTGTGGATTGCTTTAAATTGCAGGCTGCCAGAAAAACAGCAGAAAATGCTATTCACTTGCGCAGGGTGGATGAACAAGTGAACAAGGCAGTTCACGCTGCAAATAGGGCAGCAACTGCTGCTAGAGTTGCTGCTGTCAAAGCTGTTCAAAACCGGATAGATGGCAAATTTTGCGAGACTAATGTTTGAGTTAATTAACTTTTGTCGAGAGTGTAAATTTACTAATTTTATGCACTTGGAAGATGTGTCGCCCTGCTGAGCAAAAGCTCATCGGAGGTTGAGAAGAGCGTTTGAGCCTTCTTTTATCACACCGCAACTTGTACATACTCCATGTATATCAATTGAATTAAGATCTATTTCCGAGGGTTTTCTTCCTCGTCTCTCGTTATAGTTTGGGATTGTTCGACAATGATGTGGAACTGCAATAATGAGATCGTATGTTGGATCCCAACTAGGGCTAGGGTAATTTTATTATCATCATTGTTAACGTACGATGAACGACAACAATCGCAGCATGGAGTTGGAGGTGGCGCCATAACAACTTGCCTCATTTATTTCAGTTCCACACCTTGCCTGCTCTGACAACTTTGTCATTTAATTAATTTCTATTTGTTTGTTGAAATGTATTTATTTTTAAGTAAATTTTGAAAAAATATATTTTTTAAAAAAATATTTTTTTTTAATGTTTGGTAGTATAATAGAAAATAAGTTAAAAAATATTTTTTAATGATTGGTTATGTTATGAAAAATAAGATGGAAAATAATTTATTAATATTTTATTTTTTCAAGTTTATTAAAATAATAAGGATAAATTTTACAAATTAAAAAATTGAATGAGAATGAAATTGAAAAAAAATATAATTTCATAAACTATTTCAAATAAAATAAATAATAATCAAAATAATAGAAATCAAATCTAAAAAAAAGATGAAGAAATTAAAATAATATTAATTAACATTTCATTAATTATTTCAAATAAAATAAATAACAATCAAAAGAATGAGGATCAAATTTGATACATAAAAAATTTCAAAAAAAAATAGTAAGGAAAAAGCAAATAACAATTATAAAAATGAGGTCCAAAGTTAATATAAAAATTAAATTTTAAGAGATGAAATTAAAAAATAAATATTCAAAACAATATATATATATATATATATATATATATATATATATATATATATATAGAGAGAGAGAGAGAGAGAGAGAGAGAGAAATCAAAAGTTTGAGGACCAAATTTGATATAATCAGTAAATAATATGATATTTCTAAATTTTTCACAACTTCAGGAAAGTGTTTTCCGTCCAAAATTTTCAGGAAAACACCTTCCTGAAAACCAAGCCAAATTTTTCTTTAACTGGAAAGTGTTTTCCATTTACCAACTTTTCTAATGGCAAATAAACACAGAAAAGTTTGAAATATAATTTTCTGAAAAGTGATTTCTGGAAAACAAACATAGCCTAAGTGTGTTTGAGGTTCGGTAATAGTGGTATGATGATTTAAAATATTTTTCAAATATGTTAAAATAATTTTTTTTATTTTAAAAAAATTATTCTAAATAAAAAAATTAAAATTTACACTGCATTCCTAAATACACCCGAAAAAAATCCTATTCACCACTTATTTAACCCGCACCCCAAATCTCCTGCAAATAAAAGAAATCCAGATTGCTTAGACCAAACGCCTTATCTTGGAGGGCCTTTATATTTATGACCTGTTGATTAGCAGTTTCCGATAATTTACATATCCTACAAATCATGACAAAATTCCTATCTTTTTCCAATTATTCACTGTCAAGTTTCTTTACCTGCAAAATCCAATTTGAGTGACTTAATGAACTTTTGCAATATTTTCTCCATTTCTTCATTCTTTGTCGCTGAAAACATGAAATTAAGAGGAGAAAAGAACTCTATAGCCACATGTACTGCATTAGACTTTACTACCATAAGCAACTTTGTTTCAACTAGTTTGACTGGATTTTGTCTAGCACCAACAGGCTATGTGATTGGTTAGTGGTGATGTTACAAAATTTGGTATGCTCATGAATGAAGATATTTGGTATTTGGATGGTGATGGTGACTTATCACATGATCATATCAATATTTTCTTATTCAAAGTATATGATTGATTGTAGAAATCATAGTACCTACAAAACAATCTCTTTTGATGGGGTTTAAGGATCCTCCGATAATACAATCTATGACTTTTAAATAAATAATTGTAATAAATAAAAGAAAAAAATTTAAATTTTAAATTTCAAGAGTAAGAGTGTTTGTTCTTATTTTAGTACTATGAATACTCTAAGAGTTAAGGTATGAATGTTTGAAGAATAGAAAAAATGTGAACTTTTTACCTGGATAGTTCAGTAAGTATTTATAGTTCAGTAGTTATTTACAATCCTTGAATCTTGTTATTTTGATGAAATGAAGGGATTTAAAAGTCATTTTTTCAAGATAACATTAATAAGAAATAAAAATCTCTTACACGTCATTAACGAGAGTCAAATATTCTTAACAAATCATTAATAAGATGAAAATATAGTATGTCATTAGAAGACCTTTTACATATATAAATGTAAAGAGATAATTATTTTCTAACATGAATAATTCATGTTAATAGTTTTAAGACAAAACATTATGGTCCTAATATGAATTTTTTACCGACCTCTAGACCAATTAAGTTTGGCATGTAGCGAGGCCTATGAGAGACAAGTATGACAATTGACTAGACTTATATTGTCTTAACCTTAATACATGATTGAACCCAAGTATATTGAGTTTGACAACTTGTTAAACCAACATTATCTTGACTCAGCACATGACTGACTCATGTATATTGAGTCGAGCAACTTCTTAGACCCATGTTATCTTGAGCTCAACATATAATTGAACTCAAGTATATTAAGTTTAGCAATTTACTAACCTTATGTTTACTTGAGCTTGACTTATGGTTAAATAAAGTATGTTAGATTTGACAACTTGTTAAATCTATATTCGCTTGAGTTATCACCCCGTTATTAATTTAGATTTTTTAACAAAATATAAAAAATATTAAATTAAAAATACTGACTTGCCAGTTAGATTTGAATGTGATTACAAACAAATGGAACAAATAAACGAAATGGTCGATGCTTGCAAGTTTTTGCAAAGTTACGTGACAAGCCATGAGCTTGTACCCAAAAATATGCTTTGGTAAAATCAGCCCACATCTCCTCCTGCACAACCACCAAACCTGTCTTTTCCTCCTTCGACATCTATTATCACCAATAAACCCTCATCTCTTTCAAATCAAAATCACACCAGCAATGAGAGATACATAGGTTGATTTGAGGGAAAGCTACAGAGAAGAAAAAACAAAAATCATAAACCACCTACGCATTAACAAACTATGAGAGATTAACAATATAGGTGCATTAAAATAGTTGAACAAAGATTAAAAAAATTAGGGTTTCCATAAGCTTTAATTTGGGTTTTTTCAAGCATTTCTGGGGGGGGGGGGGGGGGGAAGGACTAATTGCTTTTAAAGATAAAGGAAAGATTTCAGCAACGTGAGAAGAGAAAAAGAAGAGAAAAATCAATTAAAAACACTATATTAAGTTTTGATTTAGATTCAAATTACTAAGAGAAGAGAGAAATTAGTTTGGAGAGAGAGAAAGATTTTATTTAATTGATTATAATGATAATTTAGTTATTTTATTCTATTTAAGAATTTTAATTGACGAGCATAATTTTCTAAACAATAAAAACTTGAAAAAATGAGTAAACTACAGGATTTTTTTTTATAATGATCCCTTAAATTATAATTAATAATAAATCTTCAAACTATATAAATACGTCATCTATAATTTATTTTATAATCAATTTTACTTATTATTGAATTCAAAGATCGTGCAAATACATAATTATATACTCATATGTTTTTTTTTTATAACTTTTTGAGCTTGTAGCTATGTTATTTAGCAATGCTCGCATAATGTCCGATTATTTATATATAAATAATTTTTTATCATATTAATATTTTATACGATGATTTTATTAAAACATTATGCTAATATATATATATATATATATATATATATAATTGTTTCTATTTATATTATTTTTGTTGTATTTAAACAAAAATAGTAAAAATCAAATACCCTTAAATGATGTTTATTAATTTAAGTTTATTGATCCACATCTTAAAGCTATTATACTAATTATTTTTTTATTAGCTCAAAAAACATTTTATAAAATTGTACGTATTCATTTAAAACATGCTTATTAGTTAATTAGCAAACAATGAATATCTTATATATGTAGCTTCTCCACCTATCCAAATACTTATATTATTTAAAAAAGAAACTTCATCGTAACATTTCTTAAAAATTACTATCATTTTACTGTTATCATGAACAAACGAGTATTTTAACAAGATTGGAACCCAGAATAAAGTAATCCAGCTAGTACGTAGAAGCCATGTGCCTTCCTCGATCATGTGCCTAGCTAGGATAATGTTGTGTTTCGCATTTGTTGTCAAGCATATATTAGTTGTAAGAAAGAACATGATGTGGGGTTCCTCGTCGTGGCCAGAAACCTGTTGTAGCTTTCCATGCATGCTGGATCCACAATCTCTGTGTCCATGTAATTTTTAAAGGCAGTTAAGAAAGAACCTTTTCTTCTTGTTTGAATTTTCAAATCCATAAAGATCCTTTATTTTATTTTCATGGATCTTATTTTTACAACTTTGGTCACTAGCAGCTGCTGCTGCTTGTTCTGACTTCAGATTCAAATCTCCCAACAACTCCCACATGCATTTCATAAAAGTAAGGCCAGCTCCGAAAAAGCAGAAGCCATTTTGCTTATATTTATTTCTGGGGTTATGCGATGAGTATTTTTGTTTCTGCTGCCTCTGTTTTGACTAATCCTCGCGGCCTTGCTTAATAATGTCACAACAAATGATGACTGCCTCGAGCCTCCTCTATCATGATGCTAGTCTAGTTTCTTTTAACAGTCACGCGGGAGAAAGAAAGAGAGAGAGAGAGTGCGTGTCTTATTCCATGTATAGTTATAAAAATCCTGACCAGTGTGACACGATTACTGGTGATATATTTAGGTTTGGTTTGTTTTTGTATTTTAAAAATATTTTTTTAAAAAAATTAAATTATTTTATATTTTATATTTTAAATTAATATTTTTTATATTTCAAATCATTTTAATGCTTGATGTAAAAATAATTTTTTAAAAATAAAAAAAAAATATTATTTTAATATATTTCTAGACGAAAAACAATTTGAAAAATAATCGTTATTACACTATCAAACACACTCTTAACTCGAGACATGAACTAAACCGAAAAAAATAAACTTGGTGATTCAGTAAAATTTAACTTTTAATTTGTTGATTTTTTTTTATAATTTTTTTAAATGATGTTCTATTTTTACAAAAAAAAAAAAATTAAAGTTGATTCTTGCTCCAAATTGATCCTTAGAGTAAGTTTTATAATTATGATACCATGTCACTATCATTAACAAATATACTAAAATATCATAGAGTTTGTTAATTTTCACTGTAGTACTTTTTTTTATTTGATTTAATTTTTTATTATATATTTGATGGGATAAAATTTTAAATTGTCTTCCAAGGACAAAATCAAAATTTAAAGGATCACAATATAAAATACAGAGAAAATACATAATTAATTTTAAAGTTTTTAGAATTTTTATTTAGAGTTCAAAAGTGTAATTTTTTTTTTTAAGGTTTGAAAGAGCTTTTGCAGCGGTGCATTTCAAATTGAATCTCAAATATTTATTTATTATTTGATTTCGTTGAACCACATTCAAATATTCCTTTCGCTTTGTATATATTGGTGAGCAATTAAATGGTGCAGCAAAAGTGATGGCGAAAGATGATGTATCCTACGAAAGTCCAAGGTGATGGTGATATATATATATTGGCTTCGTTATTTAGTGTTCTTTAATGCTATCATGTTTCGAAAAATGAGCTCCTCTTCCCCTTCAACCACCACTTCCTTTTTGTGGTAACCGGATTGGGTTTAGTCACCGAATCCAATTTTTTATTGACTTTTTTTTTCTTGACTTTGAAAGTTTGAATAGTATAAAGTATGTGTTCACTGGTAAGCTATATGACTAGCACCTGATACATGTAAATTTATTTTATTTTTTTTATAAATATGATGGTTTTTTTATGATAAATTCAGTAATTTTATATAAAAAAATATAATTATATTTTAGAGAAATAAGTTCTGAAAATATATATGCTAAAATATTAAGAATGAATAAATCGTGAACTTTTGACTTGAAGGATTCATGGTGTATTTATAGCCTATAAATCTTGTCATTTTATGAACAGGAGGGGTTAAAATGTAATTTACACTTATGATATTTTGAGTTGTATTCTACTCATGATAATACGTATTGGATCAATATAAAATATTGAGGAACTCGCATGGGTTTCAGAAAAATCTATGGCGAGTGTTGGGCTCGAGCTCATTAAAAATGAAAAATAGATCTAAGAGGTGAGCCTGGACCTAAATATGTTGAGCTCGGGGTGCACTCCCGGGCCCGAGCCTATGAGAGTGTTGGGTGTGATAGCATGTTCAGCATGCCCAACATGAGCTCAGATTTCTTGCCCGTGCCCATACTTTTTAGGGAGTTGGGCTCGGACTACCATGCCCGAGCCCACTCTTCTAAAATCTCCTGCTATATATTGAACTTGAACTATCAAACACGGTGAAAGAGGTTTTTTTTTATTATTATTATTTTCTTGTCCGTCTAGTGCTCTGTTCACCGTAACAGCCATATAAACAGTATGGGATCTGGCTGTTGAATCTCTGTTCTTTTCAATGTAATGGTCAAAAGGAAATTGAGTAGTAAATTAAGGTTGTGTTTTGAGTAACATATTTTTAACAATTATCGGGATAGAAATGTAATTTTATCTTGATAAAGATACTAATGTCCTGACTCCAAACAAACTCGCAAGCATTTAGCTTGAGTTGTAGCACCTCTTCGCAATTTGTAAGGTGATGCAACGAGATTTGGATTTTAGTATTCCGAAATTGGGGTGATTATATAGGTACTTCGAATAAAGAATAAAAAAAAGTTATTTTGAAGAATTTTTTAATTATTAAAAAAATCTCTTCAAATTATCAGACTTGAAATAAGCTTTTTTAATTATTCTAATTATATTTTGTCTGAATTAGCCGGATTTTAAACGCTTTACCACCATCTTTTTTAATCCAGAATTCCTTAAATATTCTCAACTAACTAGATAAAATTAAGCACTAAAAAAGTCTTGACTATAAAATTAGGCTGAAGAAAAATTACACTCCCATTAGTTTTAAAAGTTTATAAATAAGTTAGTACTTAAATAAATAATTAAATTATATAGTCTAGGTAATCCAATTTATTTATGTTTTACCCAAGTTATCCAAAATAAATTTCAGGTAATTCTTGAATTATCCTTTCTTCAAAATTTTAAAAATTCATTACCTAAAGTGGTTTAGATAATTTGAGTTGTTTTCTTCTTCTTAATAGTATTCATCTCTGTTTTAAAAGTTAAAAGCTCTGAATAATTGGTGTGGTGAAAATAACATTTGAATGCCTTACATATAATAACAATTCAATTTTTTCTTTAAATAGTGCAAGGTGAAATTATGTATGATTATTCATGGTACTAAACCAAGAGTATTGTGAATTATTTTCATTCTAACCTTTTAGATCCTTCTCTTGTTATGTTAATGGCTGGAGCACAATATCTATTAATATTTATTAATGACTATTCTATGAAGGTCTGAATGTATTTTTTGAAGAGAGAAAACAATGAGTTCATCGCCTTCAAGTAGTGGAAGCCTTGATTGAAAAATAGACTAATAAGAAGACCAAACATTTAAAAATGATAATGGTTTGAAATTCTGCTAATGTGAATTTGATGAGTTCTATAGGAATAAAAAAATTACTAAATATTGCAATGTCAGAAATACACCACAATGAAATAGAGTTGCATGTTGTATGCTTTCACAAGATGGATTATTGAAATATTTTTAGGTTAAAATAGTTAACATAGGTTATTATTTGGTGAAAAGATTTTAATCAACATTTTTAGAGTTAAAGACTCTTTATGAGATATGATATGGTTCTCTTACTGATTACTCTAAACTATAAGTATTTGGTTGTTCTATTTATGCTCTAAACTAAGAAAGATAAACTTGGTCTGAGAGTAACAAAATGCATATTCCTAGACAATTCATTTAGAGTGAAGGGATATTGATAGTGTTGTATTGATCTCAAGTCATCTAAGTTTATTACTATAAAAAATGTGACCTTTGATGAATCTGCTATATTTCACAAGGAAAATAAGTTGTCTGGTTTAATGTTGAGATGAACCAAGGTACTAGTAAGCACGTAAAGCTTGAGGTTAGAGCTTTAGAGAGATTGTATGAAGATGTTTTAGCTAAGCCTACTGAGGAAGTGGTGTAAGATATTATTGTTAAAAATGCACATGAAAAACAACTTTATATTATTGATATAGGAAGTTAAAGAAGACAAAGAAAAGCACTGGTTAAGTATGGTTATACTGATTTAGTTGTTTTACCTTAAATATTATAAAAAATCTTGATAATCATGAGTCTCGTTCTTATAAAAAAATATTTTTTTCAAAGAATATTCTTAGTGAATAATTGTTATGAATGAGAAAACTTAGTTTCTTTATAAAAACCAAACATAAGAGCTTGCTAAACTACCACGTAGATAGAAGATTATTAGGTGCAAATGGGTTTACACCAGGAAATATAAAATCCTGGGGGTTGATGATACAATGTTTAAATCATGTCTAGTTACTAAGAGTTTTATATAAAGGAAGATGTTGACTTTAATGAAGTGTTTTCTCTAGTCATGATGCATGGTTTCATCCAGATATTACTTGTCTATAATAAAGGCTGAGTATATGACATTGACAACGAAAAAGGTTTGATTGGTAAGTTTGGTTTGTTATATGGGCTAACTGTTGTACATTGTAATAGTTAGAATGTTATTCATCTGACGAAGAACCAGACGTATTATGAAATGACCAAACTTATTAATGTTACATATCATTTCATTCTAAATATCATGTTATAAGGTGTTGTGTCAGGGAAGGAGATTGTTATAGCTGAGAACCTTGCATATATGTTAAAGAAACCTATTTCTATAGTTAAGTTTAAGCATTACTTGGACTTGATTGGTTTGTGCAGCACTTGAGAGATGTTTGGTGGAGATAATCAAAGAAAAGTTTAAGTTTTGTAAGTTAACTCAATTTAAGTCAAGGTGGAGATTTGTTGAGTTTATTTTAAATTGTGGGTCCAAGTGAGAAAAAAAATATTCATATACTTAGTCCATGTAAAAGCTTATAGTTGTCATATTTTAGGATAAGATTATTTGTGAATATTTTGATTCTTTACACTTTGGTGGCTAGAGATAGAAGGGAAAAAAGTGAGTTTTGAGTTACTTTAAAATTTTTAGTGATAGGATATTTTTTTTAAATTACTGAATCATGTAAATTCTGTATGTACTCTTGTATGATTGATTTTACTTCTTTTTTATATTATTCTACTTGTCAATTGATTTAAAATTTAAAATTTGTTTATTCTACATAAAACATGTAATATTAGACTGCTATGCTAACAAGACAAATTTATTTTTTGTATTGTTCTAATTGCCCATCAAACAAACTAACAAGCATTCATCTTGAATGCTAGCGCCTCTTTCTAATTTGAAAGGAGAGGCTTTGAGATTTGGAGTTTAGTATTCAGAAATAGGGGTGTGATTATACGGTAATTCGAATAAAGAATAATAAAAAAGTTATTTTGGAGGATTTTTTTTAATTATTCTCATATTCAAAATAATTTTTTAAAATTTTTAAAAATTATTTCTTCAAGTTATCCGAAATAAATTTCCAGTAATTCTTGAATTACCCTTTCTTCAAAAATTTTAAAATCCCCCCCCCCATAGTGCCCATCTCTGTTTTAAAAGCTAAAAGCTCTTAATAATTGGTGTTGCGAAAATAACCCTTGAAGGCCTTCTTTACTATAGTTTTTAGTATTCGGATTTTAGATTTTGATTGGGTCACTGGATTGTTTGGGTTAATTTTTTTAAAAAAATCAAAATGATATTTTAAAAAAAAAAGTTAATGAATTATAATAGAGTTTTTGACCAGGTTTTACCGGGTCAACTAGATCACCTGATTAACTCGTTAAGTCAGCCGAATTACATCAAGTTTTTTCTTTTTCTATTTTTTTTAATCTGGTCTGATTCCAGCTCTGGATTAGCTAAATTTCATATCGATCTGCTAGGTCAAATAGGTTTTAAAATTAAGTTACCTACAGCAACAGCTCAACTTTTCTTAAAAAATATCCACCAAACACCATTACAAGCAGTTATGCGATGTCTTGTCCATTGTGTCTCTGCCTAACCTGTCAGTTTAGGGTTGAATTGATGCTTCACAAGGATTGAATCGATTTCCTTTCAGTTAGGAAAAATAAGAAAAGCAGAAAACGCACATCCCTCTACTTATGATATTGAACTTCTTAAGAACAATATGATACTCTCTCCATCTCAAAAATGATCTTTATTTGACATTTTATACAAATTAATAAAAAGTATTAAATATTGTACCAGCCCATCTTACTTTACTGTATTTATAGAATCATCCTTTCACGTTAACTGTGATTGAATGAAAAATTAGTAATTTCATAAACAAGATATATGATTAGTTTTATGATTTATTGGCAAGGGACATGCATTTTTGGATAATTAAATAAATGAGTATATTAATTAACTGTTTAATCTATCAAAAATATTTTTGTGGTGGTGGGATCACGAGAAATGATGACTGCACGTAATTGTGGTTGATGTAAGGCTTTGAGCACTCTAGCATGCGCGCAAGCAGGAGGTCACCAACACTTGACAGACAAAGTATTCCTTAATTAATTTTGAAAGGTAGTTTAACTTAACTTTTTAATTTTAAATTTGATTTTTAGGAGTTATTAATTTAATTTTTATAAATTTTAGGGTCACTAAAAGTTTATATAATTATTAATTTTAGGGTTTGTAAGATTAGTTTAGATATGCGTAATATGATTCGAACACCCATGTTAATAAATAAAAAGAAGTATTGCTTAATTAACTATGCTAGTTTAATTGGTCAGATTTTAAATTTGTTTTTTAATGGTCACGAGCTCAAGTTCCCTCAAGATCACTAGAAAAATATTAAAAACTTACATAATTGTTAATTTTAGAAGCAATAAAATTAATTAAAATACACGTAAACCGACTTGAATGTCCTTATTAAAAAAAAAAAAGGTATTGCTTTAACTGCCCAGAACAACTAAATACTAGTTTCTTGGGATCATAAATGCATCCGAACGAACTGCACATGAAGGAGGCGAACATGTTCCCTGTTCTGAAAGCCGTGGAAGAAAAACATTTGGAGTTATTGCTTGTCTCATTGTTCTTCGATGCATAAAATATGAGATATCTGAAGATGTGGTCTCCAGATCTGAATAGATTTTTCTTGTTAAACGAGCACCCAGCTATGTTGCCAGAGAGAAAGACCATTGTCTTCGTGTCTCTTTCTCCTTCTTACGCTCCTTGGCTGGCCACGATACCATATCAGAAATGCACATCTGAACTCAATTTCAGCCCATCAATCCCTCCCCCTCACCGGAAAAGGTTCGCCAGGCAGGTTCAATGGACAACGCCTAGGTTTTATCAAAGGCCCAATAAACTATCCAGCACGGCGTGTAAACCTCAATCAATCACAATTACCAAGATTTAGAGTATGTTTAGTATTGTAGTTATTGTTGTGATTTAAAAAAAATAAATTTATAAAAAGTATTTTTAGTTGAAGTTGGTTTGGAAAAATATATATTTGGTTAAAACTGTGGTTGAAACTGAGGTTGAGTAAAAAATAGTTTAATGTGTTTGGTTAAAAAAATACTTTTTAAATTGAGGTTATATATATAGTTTTTAATTTAAATATTGTAGATTTAACTACCATTATTACATTATTAAATAAATAATATTTTATATCAAATACTTTTTATTATTCCATTAAATTATCTACAATTTCATCACGTATGAAATTTATCTGATAAGGACTATAGTTTCCATGGTTTTTTGAGCGTGCAACAAAATCAAGTAAAATATCATCAAAAACAAAATTGGAATTGCGATCAAATTTCAAAAGTGTTACGTTATCATGCGATGTTCTTCTAATTTATGTAGTGTTATTACATAATATTAAACATTATTTTTTTGAGTAAAACATAATTTTTTTTTAAAAAATTTTTATCAGGTTGGACACGGTCCAATAAATTTTACTCGTATGAATGGTGTAAAAAAAATTCACCTGGCACTGTTAACATGAACAGTGCCAGGTGAATGCTTCTCGCGGGTGGATTATAATTCACCTTGCATCACCTGGCATGGGCACTGTTATGAACAATGTCCACGTGAATTACATGAGAAGCAGTTGGAGAGAAGCAGCTCCCAGCTACTTGTGCAAAACG
Organism: Populus nigra; assembly: GCF_951802175.1. Taxonomy (NCBI): domain Eukaryota; kingdom Viridiplantae; phylum Streptophyta; class Magnoliopsida; order Malpighiales; family Salicaceae; genus Populus; species Populus nigra. Next base: position 6,803,324 of record NC_084856.1, on the reverse strand, counting down.
CCGGTTTGATGTAAAAAATTATGGGACCCATCAAATAATAAATTGTTGTTTACATGTTATCAAACGCCTGGTTTACACGGTTTGTTTTAAAAGCAAAAGTTATCGCGTAAACAAACACCCTCTTGGAACCCATGGTGGCTAGAACAAACGGTTTACAAAAGGAGGGAACAAATCCGTGAAAACAGTATAGCCCAGTTCTTTTTCATGATCCAATTAGCTAAACATAACAAAACTGTTTTCTTTTTTGAGATCAGATTTATGTTTTAAACCAATGTTCATGCATCCACTTCAAGCATATAAAAATGATGAGAGGGATGATGGGAAGAGTTTGAGAATATCTGGCGCAAGGGAAGAGGATATATTTAAAAAAGAAAAAGAAAAAAAAACTTACTGGGAGGCCCATTCAATTTGGGCTTATGATAGTATTTTCCCTCGTTGCTAATTGGACCAAAAGACTACACCTACAACTATTTGTAAAATGGACTTGATTTAATAAGAAAATGATTGAAATTATAAATATAATCTTAGAATTCAGATTCCAAATGAATTAAGATACGATAGTACTGACATGTTAATACGACGAAAAACTAAAAGGGCTAGACCGCTAGATTGGTTGTGGGTTTGCTTATTTGAAAACAAATGCACAATTAAAAGCCGCCACCCAATAACAAAGGAGCGGTTGGCAAGTGTTAAATGCGGGGCGGGGAACGTGGTAATGGCTAGAGCCATGTAATAGAGAAATAACAAAATCTTAAAAAAAAATAATAGAAATAAGAGTCATAATCTAATATTTTATGATACGAATGATTATGCAATTAAAATTATAAAATATCAATAAATTATTTTATCAATATAAAAATGCTAATTTTGTCTATAGAAAAATCACTGACAAATTAATCGATGGAAATATATTACTAAAAAGTATCTTGTCGTTGATGTTATATATCAGCAATTTCATCGATTATTTTAATATCAATAGAATTAACGATAAATTATTATAGTTGGTCTTTAAAAAAAAGAGCCGACTTATATCTGTCACCAAATTTATTGGTGAATATTATCGATGGAATTCAAACAAAAATATGCATAAAAGTTTTTTTATATCTAGATTCTTAATATATTTTTTGATGTCATGATATGAGAGCTTGTCCTCGTCTCTTCTTCTAATGAGCAACAGGAATATGCAAGAAAGTTTTTGATCACATGCACACAAGTTGCATTCTCACTCTATAATCTATTTTGGCCATTGGCGTTAATATGGTTAAAGCATATGCAAATTGATTCCTATCTTGATTCAAATTATTGAATTCAATCTCATCAAATTAAAAAACTAGTTTGGTGAGATATTCTTGATATGGCTTTAACTTTTTATTTTTCATTTGGCATTCTCCTTTTACTTAGAAAATTATAAACAACAAATTATTATCACATTCAATTTGCAAATTTTCATTTCTAGAGCTATTTCTAATCCATGTACAAATGCTTCATACTCTACTATGTTGTAGATGCATTCAAATTGCAACCATATAGCAATTGGGTAGTCTACCATTTGAGGAGATCAATGTCATCTCGATGCCACTTTTAGACATATTTACTGTCCTATTAAAATAAACAATTCATCTATCATTTACAAGTTTAGTTTCATCGTTGTTAATCATCACTGCAATTGACTTATCTAAATTAGAACTTTATTGGCTCATAATCCTTTCATCATTAACAACATTATCAGCTAGGTGATTGACTATTACACTGCCTTTATTTTTTCTCTTCATGTGAATAATGTCATACCTAGACAACATTAATTGCCATCACATAATGTGACCTAATAGATATGGTTTATTAAAAAAGTATTTAAAAGGATCCATCTTAGAGATAAGTCATGTAGTGTAGTACAACATGTATTGTCTGAACCTATGTGTATATCTTACTAAACTACATCATATCTTTTCGAAAGTCTAATATTTCGACTCATAGTCAATGAACTTTTTACTCAAGTAATAAATAACTTACTCTTTTCTTCCAGACTCATCATGCTGACCCAAAACACAAACCATTACCACATCGGTGACCATCAAAATATAAAATTAAAGGCTTCCTAAGAACTAGTGGTACTAGCAAGGGTGGCTCCTGGAAATATTACTTGATTTTATTAAATGCTATTTGAGATTATTTATCATAAACACCTGAATTCTTTTTGTAATAGTTGAAAGATAGGTTCACATGTTATTATCAATTGAGAGAGATAAAACAGGCAATGTAATTCAACTGTTCTAAGAAGCTTCAAACTTTTTGCTCCATGCATAGCTTAAATACTTTTGATTTTGTTTGTATCAACGTTAATTCTATTATTGCTTATGACAAACCCAAGTAATTTGTCAAATCAAACCCTGAAAGTGTATTTTGCAGGACTAAGCCTCGATACAAATGCTTTTTATTTTTCATTTGGCATTCTCCTTTTACTTTGAAAATTATAAACAACAAATTATTATTACATTCAATTTGCAAATTTTCATTTCTAGAGCTATTTCTAATCCATGTACAAATGCTTCATACTCTACTATGTTGTAGATGCATTCAAATTGCAACCATATAGCAATTGGGTAGTCTATCATTTGAGGAAATCAATGTCATCTCGATGTCACTTTTAGACATATTTACTATCCTATTAAAATAAACAATCCATCTATCATTTAAAAGTTTAGTTTTATCGTTGTTAATCATCACTGCAATTGACTTATCTAAATTAGAACTTTATTGGCTCATAATCCTTTCATCATTAATAACATTATCAGCTAGGTGATTGACTATTACACTGCCTTTTTTTTTCTCTTCATGTGAATAATGTCATACCTAGACAACATTAATTGCCATCACATAATGTGACCTAATAGATATGGTTTATTAAAAAAGTATTTAAAAGGATCCATCTTAGAGATAAGCCATGTAGTGTAGTACAACATGTATTGTCTGAACCTATGTGTATATCTTACTAAACTACATCATATCTTTTCGAAAGTCTAATATCTCGACTCATAGTCAATGAACTTTTTACTCAAGTAATAAATAACTTACTCTTTTCTTCCAGACTCATCATGCTGACCCAAAACACAAACCATTACCACATCGGTGACCATCAAAATATAAAATTAAAGGCTTCCTAAGAACTAGTGGTACTAGCAAGGGTGGCTCCTGGAAATATTACTTGATTTTATTAAATGCTATTTGAGATTATTTATCATAAACACCCGAATTCTTTTTGTAATAGTTGAAAGATAGGTTCACATGTTATTATCAATTGAGAGAGATAAAACAGGCAATGTAATTCAACTGTTCTAAGAAGCTTCAAACTTTTTGCTCCATGCATAGCTTAAATACTTTTGATTTTGTTTGTATCAACGTTAATTCTATTATTGCTTATGACAAACCCAAGTAATTTGTCAAATCAAACCCTGAAAGTGTATTTTGCAGGACTAAGCCTCGGTTAGTATTCCTTCAATCTTTCAAAGAGTTTTCTCAAGGTCTCAACAAGATTCTCTCCTTCTCTTAACTTGGCAATCCTACCATCGACATATATTTTTATTTCGTGATGCATCATGTCATGAAAAGAAGCCATTATATCACATTGGTATGTTGATCCCACATTCTTCAAATTAAAAAGCATCATAAAAGTTATTTTATTTGTCTTTTAAAGCCATTTTGATCTGATTATAGCCTCGACATTAATCCATAAAATAGTATATAGTATTCTTAGCAACAGAAAGTCATCTTTAGAGTTTGCTTTATTACGATCACGATAGTCAGCACACATTCAGATCTTGTCATTTTTTTTTATCGACTATAACTATGTTAGAGAACCATTGAGGATACTCCATAACTTTAAGGAATCTAGTATCTCATTGCTTTCCAACTTCTTTAATTTTGAGCAAAACATTCAGCCTCATCTATCTAAGCTTTTTCTTGACTAGTTTGCTCCTGGGAATCAATAGCAGCCTGTGGACCATAATATTTGTATCTAAACCCAACATATCGATATAAGACATGCAAACACTTTTGTAAATTCTTTCAACAAAGCCACTAAATCTTTCTTTTTTTATGTGGTCATTAAAATGCTGATTCTTAGCTCTCTTTTTTTAATCTTTTTTAGCACTCGTATGATAGTCTCAAGCTCCTCATTTGATTTGATGGGACATTTGAACAACTTGATTAGCTTAGCAAATTATTAGGTGTCTTGATCACTCCACTCTATTTCATTTATTGTAATTAAGGTTTCATTAAAGTTAAACCAAATGAATTCAGTGCATTTATTTTGAATTTAAAATGATGATCAAGATGTTCAACCCGTGAATAAAAAAAATATGAATAAAACTAAAAGACAGAATGCAAATGAGATATTATTGAAAGGAAATTGCACGCCTTGGTATTAATATTAAACATGGATAAGGGTCCAATATAAAAATAGTTCTTTTTCTAGTATCTAGAGCCATGATTACTAGAAAGGTAGAGATAATATGACAAAAAACTACATAGACTTGGGAATCTCTTCCTCGAAACAATTGAACTAGTTAGCATCAAATGTCTCCTACGAGTGTTGATGGCAAGTTGTGGTAGCATGATGATCTCAAAAGCCGTCAAGGTTGGCTGCTTAACTTATCCCTCGTCTTCGTCTTTGATTCCCATAGTATTCCCATCAACAAATAAGTGTTTTGAGATTCAAGCCTTTGTAATCTCCATAATTAGCAATGAAGGATGACTTAGGAAATGCTATGGAAATAGGAGGAATGCCTTTGTCATCTCTTAGGAAATGCTATGGCAACAGGGGGAATCTTTCCAACTTCAGCTTCCCTCATTTCAATGGGAGCCTATTAATAAAATAAAATAAAAAAAATAAAACCTATTAATATAAAAAATAACTATTTTATCATCAGTAAATGACCAATCAACTCTCTCTCTCATCTTCATTTTCCAACTACTCCTTTTCACAAAGACCAAAACATGAATAAAATGAATTTTATGGATTAAAATGTAAACTTCTCAAAAAATAGCAACAAAAAAGTCAGATAAAACTTTTATGGGCCAAATACTTAGAAATACACCTCATGTACAATTAAAATAAAAGATTGAAATTTTCGTTTAAGACAATTTTGATCCCCAAATTTTTAATTATTTTTAATCAAGTTTTTTTTTTTTTTTTGCCAAATCAAGCATCAAATTAATGTCAAAATATTTTTTTAACATTGCAAAAAAAAAAAAAGCAAGAGTGCGAATCCATAGTGATTTCCCTCATAAAGTGTATTAATGATGTTTTAGTTTTTTTTTTAATTTAATTTTCTCAAACATACATTCCTATTATTTGTTGTAACAGGATTCAACGAGAAATCTATAAATTACGGTGAGCACCAGCATGAAACCCTTGCGTATAGGCTGTGTTCTTAAACATCGTCTGCAAAAAAAAATTTAAAAAAATTAATAAAAACTCATGAACATTGTAGAAAACATGCATCCACAACCAAATATTTCACCTTTTGGCAAGACACCGTGCTAAAAAGTCAAAGATATTGCAGGCAATGCCTTGTGATGGTAAAAGTAGACTTTATTCTTCTTTTTTTGAAATAGAAAAGAATGAAAAATACTTACAGCAATGCTTTGCAAATCTGAATTAAGCCGCTTTCTAATATTTTCAGCAACCACAGTTCCTAGATTTACACCATTCTCCTTGACAGCATCCTCTGTGATCTGCATAGAAAAATTCCACAGGTCTAACTCAGAGATTCCACTACGGTTAAAATGGAAGCATATTGCACAGAACTTACCTCTGAAAGTAATAGAGCTGATGTCTTATTGAGAATCTCTTCCACAAATAATCCAGCATCTGAGAAAACACTTGGCTGGTGTACAGGATTGACCGACTTGTCTTTAGAATTTTGCGCGGAGGAATTTTGCGTGGAGGTGTGCGGCTTAGCAGCTTTTCCTACATCAAAGATAAAGAAGTCATTATGCCATGACTGTCAAATAAACAACAAATTTCATGAGGAGTTTTCATCATGAATATCTAAGAGGAAGTACTTGTATAATCAAGAAGATACAATTTTTAAAATTTTAAAAAATCTTTAGGCAGGAGAACATATAGTAGTGCTGAACAGAAAATTATGACAACCATTGTCTGAGTATTGTAAAAACAATCCAAAATGAGAAGACATTAAAGTTAAGGCCCAATAGACGAACAGAAATCTGACAAACTAGTTATGTCTATCCTGTAGAAATCAGTTGATGACTGATGAGTAAATCACATTTGGATTGAGTACCTGTGGCAGCTACAGACTTCTTATTCACAGGAACAGAATTCTCCATAGGATCTTGCAGGGGGGCTGCTATATCTGGCTGATCTGGCTGAATAGCTGAACCAGATGGAACAAAAGAAGCAAGATCTGGAGGTTGATCCTTCCCTACAGTTGGGTTAGCCTACATGGAACATAATTTTATATCTTCAATATTCTGTGAAAATTAACTGAGAGAATTAATACAATAAACTGAACTACAAATTACCTCGAGGTCAACGTATGAGGGATCTCTTCCTATTGATTTAAGAAACTTGTCAAGATCGCAAGCATTTAGAGCTGGAAGCAAGAACAGCACATGCCTGATCAGAGTCTATTCTAGTGGGAAAGAACTAATGGTGCATTTCATCATGTGGGGCAAAAAGTCGATTTGCACCCCACACTACTTTCATTTTTGGTCAGTTACAACTAATTTAGTCAAATGTGACTCAAACCACCCCAATTGATAACATCAACAACTAACTACTGTGAAATGTTAAGGCTACTTCATACTTGCAGGCCTATGACTGGCCTTGATGTTATGAAGAGAAAGACAAGACAGCCTAAAAAGTTCACATTAGCTAACAGTTTTCATCAATTGATTGGATCACATTTTGGCCTTTGAAAATAAAAACAGGGGCTAAAATGTGATTTCTTATTGTATTAGATATAAAATATATATCATAAGGAGTCGCAACTATCAAATCATTGGTTTTAAACAGGTCATCAGGAAAAAAAGTGGTATTCAAGTTCAAGAACATTGAGAGTTCGTGCAAAACCAAAGAAAAAAAGTGCCAGAAAAAAAGAGTTGTCAGACATACCAATTGACATATCATTAGATAGTGGATGGAAAAGGCAATGCTCCTGAGATTGAAATCCTTTATCCAACAAGAGTGAGACATGCCTTCATAAGAGAGATATTGGTTAAAGTACAACACCAATAGTTAAGTGATTCTTTTCTAAAGAGATTATCGATCAACTACGAATCACGGATAAAAAGTTATGAAGCAACAGTTGTGTCATAACTTAAAGTTATGCATGTTAAATATGGGACATGCCCACAATTTTGTGCAATGTGTTGGGTTCATCAAAGGGAAAATATGTGATGGCACAGAAAGATGTGATCTGTCACTTTGTCCATTTATAAAATAGCTTTACATCAGCTGGTCATTAATAAAGAAACTATCTTTCCAATTATCATAAACCTGAAAACCATCAACAAATAATTTTCCTGGAAACATACCAACAGCTAAAGTAGCTCTAAAGTGACTGTTAGAAATAGATTCAAAGCCTCCTGCACCCTCAAATGCATGCCTGACACTATAACCATTATCCAAAATCACTCGAGAAGTTTTGTCCATATACCTCTGCTTTTTATTATATTTTATCAATTCGCCTACCTTATGTATCCCACCAATTTCTTGTAGCTACATTCTATTACACCCTCTCATTGAGCAGGTTGATCCATAATCTTCAATTAAGAAAAGATTACATAAGGTGCGGCTGAAGATGAACATGTTTGCCTGTTTTGGAGTGTGGTTGTTGTAGCGGTTCAAAGTACTTTTCGCTTAGAAATGCATCAACATGATGTTTTTTTATTTTTTAAAAATTATTTTTTAGATCAGCACATCAAAATGATCTGAAAACATAAAAAAAAAAAATTTAATTTTTTGGAAACACGGGTTTGCCCGCATTTCCAAATAGGGCCTAAATGGAGGATGAAACTTCAGTTTTTTTTAATAATGTTGATTATGTAGCAGTTCAGATGATTACAAATAGAAGAATCACATATGCTATGCATCATGAGTAACAAAATGATATTAGAGACTGCAAGATTTGAAACATTTCACATAAACATTATTTTAGCAAGGTAGCAAAATTGCAAACACGAATTTGTTCAAATAAATACTTGAGAGAAGAAATTAAAAATCAATGCAGGAAATATAATTTAAAGCTCACCGTGCTGACTCATTTACAAGTGCAAATGGAGTAACACAGCCCAAAGGAACCTTGAAAACAGAAAATACAAGATCAGAGAGTGAATTACCATCAAACTTTTAGACCAGAAGCAAACTAATCAACCAGAATAAACCCAATGAAATGTGGAAATGTTCAACTTGTAAACACATGCTGAATGCATAACAAGACGCTTTATTTATTGAAAACAGCAATACGTAATGTCAGTAACAATGAAATGAAAATGGAAAAATCTGATAAGGGAGGGACTCAAGCACAGTCCAGGCATATACCTGAAGTATCTCACCCAATGCTTCTTCAGGAGCCATTCTTATACCTCCTTTCCCCAAACCAAGCCTTTGAGACAAAACTGCTCATGTCAAAAGCACAGGTAATTCCCATCAACATCCAGGAAATGAAATATCAGCATTTCTAACTTCCAATCCAATTTGGGTTTTACAATGTCATGAAGTTAAAAAGAAAAAAGAAAAAGAACTCACCTTTCATATCTACTTTCGTGTCAGCCAGAGCAGAAACGATATAGAACCGACTTTTCTTGTCCTGCATACACAAGGACATACAATTACCAGGCTATGGATAAGGAAAAAAATGTAAAACACTGCCGAGATGTATTACTGCGACAATTAGCAACTGAACACTTCATATAACCTTTATATTTTACCTTCAAGAATAAATTTTTACTGAGGCCACCTCCCTTATCCCCGACATATTTTGCCTGATGGAGAACAACAATGATCAAGTATAATATAACGAGCATTTTTGGGGGAAAAAAGAAAAAACTTTACCTGTGCTTCAACAGTCAAAACAGTAGGATGTTCATACTGCGAAAAATCAATTTGAAGCTCCTAAAAAAAACCCAACATCAGATTGGTTAAAAAATTACAATAGAGACATTAAGCAAAGCTATCACCAAGTAATGGACGCACATTCAAAACCATTCACTTTCAGAATTTAAGGTCTTGATTTAAAAGTCAATACAATTGCTAAATCCCAATTCAAATGTAGTGATCTTGCAATTTAATTATTGTTATTTTCATGATAAGGCACAAACCCTATCCTCATTCACAGAATTCTTTTTGAACATCGTGCAACCATAAATTCAAGAACAAAGAATGACTGAAAGAATCCAATACCCACCCATCACAAGTTACTCTAATGACAGATCAAGAGAAATGGAAAATGGGACAAAACAAAGATAACCCAGATCAAGTTTCTTGACATTATAATGAGCTCAAATTAAAGAGATGGACAAACCTTCAAGCGAGCAAGCAATTGTTCCTTTGTCAAACCCATTGTATGTGAATAGTAAGCTGAGAAAGGGAAATAAGAGACAGTGTTAACTGCGAAGATAGCTGGCGTGGTACGACTTGGTGATTCATGTTTCCATAGAGCTAGGGTTTATTGGGTTAGTTATGACAAGTCCAAATATATCACTGAGCCCATTTTTAGGTTTTATTGGTTCAACCCTAATGATGATAATCAAGACCACACCCAAGAGTGGCCCATAAGAAAACCATCTGTGCTAGTTTCTGGGTTCTCGGCTAAGCTTGTTGAGAGCCTGAAAATAAGACATGTGGGCTGGATAATATACTCCGAGTTTATCCATGGGATTTTATCATTGAGTTGGTGTGTCCAAAACAAGGTTACACTAAAAATATAATATAAACTAGAATAATATATATATAGTTTAGAACTTTAAAATACATTAACACTTTATTATACAATAATCAACTACAATCACATTCATTATATCATGTTTAGTACTTCAACATTAAAAACAAAAACAAGTTTCATAAAATTATCAACACACTCAAATAAAAATTCTTCATCTAATTCACAAACTAAAACTTTCAATAACATCATAAACACAATTTAATCAACACAAAGCATTTTAACATCATAAATCACATTCAAACAATTAAATCAACCAAACAAGTATGTAACTCATGAATCTAAACACAATATCTAATTAAACTATAAACGAAACACAAAAATAGAGTTAACATGTTATTGTTTATGATCTTAAAATTCAACCTTTAATGATTAAGTAAGAGGTTACCGGAACAACTGGAAGCCAGCGATGATAGTAACGACACGTCAACTTTATGCGCAGGAGAACATTATGAATGTTGGGGTGTTTTTCAACCTACTGGTAAGGTCTGGAGACATGTGAAAATCTCCATGTGATACATCAAACTCATTACTAAAAAATTGGCACATAGCAACGAAAATGTTTATGTAAAATATTTCATCGGTAATTTCCAACATAAATAGCTACAAAAAAATTTCATCGGTAATTGCCATTAGAAATTTGACAAGTTAGTATTTTCTGAAAAAAATTTCGATGGACACACCATCAGAAAAATTAAATGAAATAAAAACTCAATATTTCTCCCCCTTTACTTTCTTCTTTTTCTTCCTACCTAAAAAAATAAAAGCTTCTTCCCCTTATTTTCTCACAAATCTAGCCACCTCAAACCTACGATGTCAACCCAAATCTATCAATAGTTTTATTATCCCTCTCTTGGTTCAATTTCATATGAAGCTTCACTACACCAAGTAAGCAGACATATCTATTTTTTTTATAACTCATTTAAGTTTTAGGTTAATTTATTGAAAAACATTTTATACCATTTATAGTATACTTGTATATTTAAGTGTTTTACAACTTTTTCATAATGAATTTTGTTATATTAATGTATTATTTGTATGTTAGAGTTTGTTTGGAATTTGAGGGAAATTAATTTCATTTGTCATTTGATGGAATTGAGTTTTATTTTGTAACTTAGGTGTGTTATAATTGAAAAAATAACAAGTTATTTAATGGGTACCAGTTATGTTTTGCCAATTTTATTTTCAAATTGAGAATTTGAGAAAATTATTTTTTTATGAAATTGATAATAGTTTAAAGGTATTAATTTAAGTTAAATAAGTTTGAACTTAACAAACTCTGGATAATTAGTTGGGTACTGATTATTTATTATTAATTTTATTTTTTAGTTCATGTTTTAATGCAACAATTGAATTTATGTAGAAATGATAATTAGTTATTGGATTGTGAATTTATTTTCAATAAGAAGTCAAATTTTGAATTCATAATTACATTATTAATAAATGTTGTCATCAATATTCTATATGGGTTTATAAGTAATGGATGATTGTTCTTGAATATATCGAGATTCTTTTGAAAGGTTATATAGGTAAGATTATCTTAAAAAGATTAATAGTTTATTAACTTTATACTTTCTAATCTGAAGAATATTAGTAGGGTGAACGTGGATGTTTGTACATGAAGTGTAAGAATAAAAAGTTCTACCATAAAGATATTGTGACTATGCATCTACTTAAAAAAGAGTTTGTTGAGGAATACCTATGTTGGATTGCACACAAATAACCCTATGTTCCTTATAAAACAATATTAGAAAAGATGCTTGGCTCAAATTCTAATTCTAGTAACATGTATGGGTTGATGGATGATAATATTAATTCTTAGAGAAGTATGGTAATATATGAAATGAGAATGAATCAAGATTATTTAGATGAAAGTTCACGTAGCATCTTTTATATAAAGAACTAAATATTTATGCAATTAGGTTTTTAAATATTCTGATGAAACCAATATGGAATGGGTGTATAGCTTATAATAAATTTTTTTGCTATTGCACAAGTATTTACCACCAAATTAGATTATGGATTGAGTGAGACCGGTTATGACAAGATCCTAAAATGGGAAAAAAAAAACATGTTAACTAGAGGGAATAGACTGAAAAATAACTTATAAGCTGTAAAATTCATAATAAAACCTTTTGGTCTAAGATACAAAAAAAGGGACATGTTTCTAAACTTTTTCATGTTGTATAACAGTGAATAAGTAAATTTTACTAAGTGCAACACTTATCAGCATGCTCAATATAAACCTAATAATGGTAGAGGAAGGATATATATCACATACAAAAAATTGAGATACTTCTCAATCGCTCTTAAGCTGCAAATGTTATTTATATATTTAAAGATTATTGAGCATATGGCATGACATCATTCATATGATGAGATGGATAGAGTTACGATAAACCCTTCTAATGGTAAAGCTTGAAAGCGGTTTAATAAGGTGCATTCTCAATTTTCAATGAAATTTTAGAACATATGTATTGACTTGTGTATATATGAATTTAATCAATTTAGATCCTTTGTTACCCCTTATTCTCATTAGCCTATCATTCATATATTCTCTTATAAAATAAACTCATTTAACTTTCTTGTAGGCAACCTAATCAATTATTGTTATCTCAAAATCCAAATATTAGTGAATCTCAAATTTATCAAATACAAGATAAACAATTTAGCATGTGGTTTAAAACACTTGTAAGTATTTAATAATTTGTAACTACTAAGTTCATATTTAATTATTTTTTTCATCAATTGTTAATGGTTGTTAACTTTAACCAGGGGTTTAAAATGAGAGTTAATGTTGGTAGTTTAAAATTCCTATTTTTGGGTCCTATAATAAAGGTCATAATTATTTCATCAATTGATATATCTTTCATACTAAATAGTTTGGTGAAGGTAAAAAGACCTACAATAGTGGGGTTTGTGTAAATTGTTCAACATCCAATAAGTTTGAAGTTGATAATTATGACAAGTTATAAGAGATTATTGAATTGTTATATCATAAATCAAAAGACACTGTGTTTTTATTGAAATATTATTGATATGATACCTATAAAGGAACTAAAATAGATCTTCACCATGATTTAATTGAAATAAATAAAACAGGTAGACTTTGTAGCATTGACAACTTTTTTATTTTTTTAAAACAATGTCAATAGTTTTATTATATATATATATATATATATATATATATTCATTCCTTTAGAAAGATTATAATAGAGTTGATTGATTATGTGTTATGAAAACCAAACATAGGAGTCTTGTCCAAGTTGAAGTTGTTGAAGAAGGTAATGATGAAGTAATCAGGGGAGAAGATGTGTTCAACTAGATGAGTTATTTGACCCATATCGAGTTACTCCATCTACCGAAATAGAAAATATAAATTTTCATATCACTAAGAATATTTATATTGATGTTGATGTTAATTAGTTAAATGCAATATTGAGTACTAGTGGACTTAGAGAAACAGATGAAGATGATGAGATCAACCTTGACTTCAACAAAGAATATGATGTTGGACATGACAATGAAGAAAATGAAAAGGAGGATTTTGATTAAAGGTTATTGAGTTGATTTAAATATGATGTTTTGTTGTGTAATAAAATTAAAATTATATTGGAAATTTATTGGTATTTTATAATACATTATATTTACATTTGTTGCAAAATTTTGAAGTTGTGTTTTTTCATGTAATTAATTGCATAAATATTCTTTTATTATGGTTATGGATTTAATGTGAGCTATTATTGGATTGAATATGCCCATCTATTATTTCTATTATTATTATTATTATTAAAAACTAATCAGAAAAAAAATCCCTTACTTTTAAATGGAATCTACAACAAATTTATCATTTTCATCAAAAAATTATAGAATGGTTTGGGTATTTTAATAGATGTAATGATGAAATATTTCATCACCAGTAAAAACCTTAATTTTCAATAGAATAGGTGAAAAAATTGTCATTTTCATTAGAAAATTACAAAAAAAAATTTGAGTTTCCGATGGAATAGGCAATGATATAAAAAATATTACAATACTACAAAAATTTCATTTGTTATTTTGTCGCCATTGATGACATGTCTAATTTACCAATGGAAGCACTAACAAAATTTATATCGACAAGACTAAAATCAATTAAAACCCTATAATCTATCTTTCCCCCTATTTTTTTTTCTTCCTGAATTCTAAAATCCCTAATTTCCCAGGATACCACCCTTCTGAGCCTCTTAGCAGTCCCTCTTAGTCTATCACCATCACCCTCTCTTTGATAATCTTATCATCTCTTTCTTTTATAGTCTTGTCATCCTTCTCTAGTCAGCACCTCTAACCGCTCAGGTCTATTCCTTTTCTTTTTATGTTAAATAACTTGCTCAACATCTCTCTATCATCTTTACAATGGTCTATTCTTTTCTTTTCTTTTTTATTTGTATTGTGATGAAATTGTATTTTCAGTTGTTATAGTGATAAGGATGATGAATTAACTAGCTTAGTTTCATTTTAGGTTATTATTATGACAGTGATACTAGGTTTTTGATTAATTGTTTGGTGTTTTCAATTGCTTAAGACTGATGGGTTTTTATTTAGTCTTTTTGGTTCATAAGAGTTTTGCTTTAATTGACTTCTTACCTTTTCAATAACCGAGTTGAATGTTTAACTTAATGTATTTCAAGTATCGAGGCATTTATTTCAAGTTAACTCTTTACATTCATTGTTCAAACAAAAAATCTAAGTTTCAATTTAATGCCTCCATAAAGTCTCTTGCAAACATAATTGTTTAATGGTAGGAACTAAACAACTATACACATTCCTGAATATGGTTTGGGTTGTTGTGTTTGCACGTAATAATTTTTTATCTCAAGTTTTAGGTGAGGTCCCCGCGCAAGGGAAACTCTGCCAAAATTTTGTTAATTTTCCTTGTTAGTGTTTAGTGCTAGTTTGGATATCTTTTACGAAGTCTTTTTGCTTGTCATGTTGTTGTGAATGTAATAGAATCTTCTAATGCATGTATCAATATTGTAATGCATTAAGTTAATTATTTTATTTAAGATTCTATGTTTCAAATGAGAAAAAGTTCCAAATCCAATAAGAGCATTGTTACTTTATCAATCATTAGAAGCACTTGAAGAGGCACTTACTGCAAACACTACCGACCAAAACTCATCCAATACGGGAAGTAGAGCTAGAATCCCTTTAGAAATAGATGGATATATAGGAATAATTATTGAAGAATGGAAGGCCGACCATTTAACATAAGTTATGTTTTTTTTCTCACTAACAAAGTTATTTGTGTGTGTTATGTTATTTTAAGTTTGACATTAAATGAAAATGACTTTCATAAATTCATTTTCAAGTTTACCAATATTGAGATTGTCTATTTGATCACAAATATGATGAAACCATCATTTAAAGAACCATTGTTTCAATAAAGTAAGCTTCAATATCATTTTGAATGGGTGAATATAATAGGTGTTTTGTGGGGAATGTTTAAGGTTAGATAATAAGCTTTTTTTTGAATTAATATATAGTTTTTTTTTAAAAAAAAATTAAAACTAATTAATATATGAATTGACTATAACGAAATTTCTTGACAGGACCAGAAAAATAAGGGAGAGGTCAGGAAAGTGTGAGAAAACCTTAGTGCAATGATGTAAGTATCAAGCAATAAAATATTACATTATTGTATATTTGAAATATTTTTCTCCTTACATAGTATATGTTTAACAAATTTTTGTACCAAGTTGTGTGATTTATGGTATAATACCCATAAAAATACAATAAACAGAGACAACTTTGATGATATAGTTTTATGGAAAAATTATAAATTGAGGCACGTCATAGAGGATAATTGGAGGGGGGGGAGGATTTAAGAATTTGTGGCATTAGATGGATTTATAAGGCATTTTGATCCGGGTCTCAAAATAGAAACAAAGAAACTCATAGTTTAATGAGCAAGCACACCAAGAAACGCTTCCTTTTGTGAACCATGTAAGATGCTTGGTAAGAGCTTATTGTTACATATTTAATTATTTTTCTTTAATTTTTAATTTAGTCTTCATTTGTGATTTTTTTTACATATTATTTATGTTGCAAGAAAAAAACTTAGACACAAACTAACTCTAATGGAGTTATACGAGGAAACTCATATAAGAAAGGGAGATATGGGGTTACAATTTTTATTGATAATAGAACATAAACGTTCATTGTAAGTTTTTTTTTAAAAAAATTATTTAATTAAAATTCATATTTATTTGTATTACTAATAAGAATTTTGGATTTTGCCTTTTCTTTTTGTAGAATGCATATAATGAAGGCATGATTGTCAAACATGGAGAAGGTGTCTCCACTCATCCTCCTTACGATCCTCAATTATGGTTGGAAATTGAAGTAACTAACAAATCTGATAAGATTGGGTTTATGACATTAACTCAAGATATAATGACAAGTTGGAATATTTCAATGATAGGCACACAACATTCCAGCCTAAACTAGGTATCATTAGCCATTGAGGAGATGGTTCAAGATCAAGTTTAGGAACAACTGGTTCAAATAATGGCATAAATAAGAGATGAAGTTGAACCAGAAATACATTCATATTTGGCTTTACATTTTCCTCCCCTTTTTGGAGTTTCTGGTATTCATGATATTTTCCTCCCCCATCACCTTTATAGAAATTTTAATATGTTGTTTAAAATATTTTTGGTATGGAATTCATTGTGTTTGAAATTAAATTTAATATAATTATTCTATGTGTACAATGAATTTTAATATAATTCTTGTGTATGAAATTCATTTTAATTTTAATCACCCAATTTTTTTTTGTTGCTGCAATGAGTTTAGGGTTTTTTTAATATAATTATTTATTTGTTATAATCATAACAACTAAACAACACAGGGGGAGTGTTACATTTTGATAGAATCACTGACAAAATGGACTGTTCTATTAGCTATTTTGTCGAAAATGTTCAATCATATTTCATTAGAATGTTAGAGGATGTTTTGGCATTTTTGTTAGAATCAATGACAAAAATGATCTGTTAGCAATATTATCAATAAAATAGTTTTAATGAAATAGGCACAAAATAGTCTGTTAGTAATTAAGGTCATTTGTCGATGGAATAGGTGACAAAATAGTCTATTAATGATTAAGGTTATTGATGAATTTACCGATGGAAAATGAGTGGTACAATCTAATTTATTAGTGTGAATATTTTTCAGCGATCCCATCAAAAAATCTAGGGGACGACATAATTGATAACAAAACACAAATTCCCAATGAGAATATTGTCGATGAGATGTTTCCGTTGAAAAGTTCGTCAGTATTCTATTGTTCAAAACAAATTTCCTTAAACGCTGAAGGAATATTCCATCAATGTTTTTCAATTTTTTGAAGGTGCCTTTCCTCTTTCTAATGGTACCAATAATGTAGTGCACCATCACTGGAGATGGAAGATCACTTAAGTTGAAATTTTTTATCTTTATCTCTCCACATCTAATTGAATCTTCCTTATTTTATTTTTGGTTTTTCTTCTTTCTTTTCTTGATAATCATTATTAAAAAGTTGTCGTAATGATTGTATTTATACTTGATAGCTTAAGAGATATTTAAAAAAGTATAAGCTTGGGTATGTTTTAAGGGAAAGACCCTTTTGCTTGAAAAGAGCGAGATGTTTTTTTTGTTTGCTCTATTTCCTAGTATAAAAAGAAGATGAGATTTGAAAATTGAAAAGAAGATTGAAGTTTTACTATGAAATATACTTATTAAGTAATACTCTAAAAGACATGGGAAAAGCACTATAGCTTCCCCACGCCTTTCACTTATTAATATATTATATTATAATTATTATTACTATCCTTTCACTTATTAATATATTATATTATTATAATTGTTATATTATATTATAATAATAATTATTATATTATATTATAGAACTGTCTTTATTTTTTTTTTGTTTTCTAATGAATTTTTTTGTTTGATTTGGTTTGTTAATGTTAATTTTTTTTTATTTAGTTATCAGATTTTTATGATATGGATCTTGGGTTTGATGAGTTAATCTGATTTGATGAGTTAACCCGGATTTTTTTCTTTTTAATTAATTTTTTTTGTTTAGTTTAGTTTGTTGATGTTAAATTTCTTTCTATTTAATTATCAGACTTTCATGGGCTTGACGGGTTAACTTGGTTTGATGGGTTAACTCAGTTAAATCTAGGTAAACCCATCAATTATTTTTTCTATTTAGTTATCAAACTTTCATGACGCGAATCCCAGGTTTTACGGGTTAACCCAATTAATTCAATTTTTTTTTTCTTCATTAGTTTTTTTCTTCATATTGGTTTTTTTCTTTGTTTTTTTTAAATAATCTATTTAATTATCACACTTTTATGAAATGACCTTATAGCCAAACTCACATCCAATATTCTTGGGTCCGGTGTTGTAGGCAGGCTCACTTAAACTTGGATCATGCAAGTTTAATGTTATTATTAATATTATAAATATTACTTTTAAGCTAGGCGTTGCATCCAAACCCAAGACTTTTGAGTATAGCTTTGCAGAAAAACCCAAAAATTTTAAATCTGAGTTTTTTTTTTATTTTTTATGGAAAAAAAATGACCTGCGGCATCGCGCGGTTCATGTAACTAGTTTTTGTAATGAAATGGGGTAATATTATATTTCCAATAAAATCATAAAACCGGAATTAAATTCATAAGTTTTCTAATTTTATCGAGTTAAAATAATTTCAGTCTGATTTTATTAATTTTTAAGTTTTTAAAGCTATTTTACATGATAAGTATATGTTACGATTTTATGAGTTAACTTATGATTTTAAAAACTCGGTCTCAAATATCCAATACTCATAATTTTTTTTATTTTTTTATATGTAAAATAATGTTGCTAGTAAAAATATTTAGAAACTTATTAATTACTATCAGTTTTTCACCTGGCTGACTTGGTTCTTTTTATCTTCGGGAAAAAAAAAATAGGTGGCTTGTTAAATTTCTTATCATGGTTAATGGAATGCTAATGACAAAATGAATTTTTGCTTCAATTCATTTTGTGCGTTAGAGCTGGAACATATATGATGATGTAATTGACTATCCATAACCCCATGTTATATAATATGAAAATTCCCATAAAAAACCTTCTTCTTTCTTCTTTTCTTTTTAGATTAGTGATGTCTATGCTAAAATTCAACTTAGCTTCTCTGTAAAGATATCAATGGAAGTTATATGGATACATGAATTATTTTAATATTCTAAAAGCTGAATTAATTCACAATTCATATTACTGTGTCTTTTTATATGGTGTTGTAACTCAATTTTAGCCTATTGGCTTTTAATTTAATTTTTATAGGGTTTAAAATGAAAAATTAAAAGATCAGAGATTTATTTCGATGAAAAGTGTGATTTGTCAACTTCCATGAAAATTAAGGACTACAATGTGCTTTTGTCATTCTATCTTTATCCTCAAGATAATCTCTATCTTTAAGATAATCCTTATCTTCGAGATAATCTTTATTTTCAAGATAATGATAGTTATCTGCTTTCAAATTTGATTTTTAATCAAATTCAAACTTCAAAGATGAGAATGAGTTTGATTGAAACTTGGTCTCTCACACGTGAAGGGACTCTGGCACTATAAATACAGATCTCAGGGTATGAAAAAAAGGGAACGATTAGAGAGAAACCTTAAAAGAAGAGACCCCAAAAGAAGGCCATTACCGAAACCCTAAAGGAGAGAGAAACCCTAAAAGAAGAGATCCCAGGAGGAGGTTATTACCAAAAACCCTAAAAGAGAGAAACATAAAAAAAAGAAGGGGGCGGCGAACCCTATACTAGCCGCCACCCCCCTCAATCCTTTTTTTAGCCCAGTCTCCCTCGACTTCACCTCTAGCAGCCGCATGTCTAGGTAAGTTTCCTTCCTTGCTTGCTAAAATAATTAATTGGTTAATGTTGCATGCATGCGTGAACCTTTCACGCATGGATAGATCCAGCCCATAAAGAAAAAAAAAGAGTGGGTCAGGTCTGGGCTTTAGGCCTAGCTGACCCAAATTGTGTTTGCTAAGGGTGTGCTGGGCAAAACACACCCTTATGCCTTGACCATAATTTTTATGCTCATTCTAGTTTCACATTTGGCCAAACGAGCCCCTTTTCGATATCAGAAAATTCCAAAAATATTTGTGGGTCTTCGTTGATTTATTTGTAGACACCTCGCACTTTATTTTATTTTTTTCTTTGTGCTTGTATTTTTTTTAGCTATGTGCTCAATCTGTGGATTATTATTGCTGAATGCAAATATGTTGTGCAAGGTTTTTTATTTATTTATTTACATCTAAAAAGGGCAAATAATAATCAAGGATAAATAAGAAAAAAATAACATAGAAAATTTCTTCTTCAAATTCATTTTTTGCGAAAATATTCACTGACGTCAGAGTCAGGAGTATCGTATTTTTTGAATTTGGGTGATATTTACCAATGCAAGAGTTGAAAATATTCGTAGGAATTGTTCACTGACGCGAGAGCCAGGAACATGAAAGGAAGAATAAAAAAGGGGAAAAGGAGAACAAATTCTTAGCAATTATAGACAAAACCAGCAAAGCAGCCTGTCTTAGGTAGGACGCTTAAGGGGTGATAGCATCTTTCCTTTTGTGTAACCAGTCCCATACCATATAATCTCTGTTGACCAGTTAGGGTTCCTAGTGACCATAATACTAGGTGGCGACTCCTTGAACTAGATATTTTTCCCTAAAAGAACAAGATGCTAGATATCAGTTCTTTTTCTATATCGAGATATATTTTTTAATTGGTCACCGTGATGTTCGGGTGTGACATATGAGATTTGTTAATTTTATTTCATGACATGTGATCTAATTCGAGTTATCTATCATGAGTTAGGGATCTATTTTTTCTTTTAAATATGCATTCCGGACCCAAAAACTTACATTTAAATCTTTTTATAAGGTTATGAATTTTAAATCCTCCATTTGTAGACCATCCACACTCCATAATGCACTCCAATGTAAGATTATCTGTCAAACTAGCTGAATCTTGATCATTACATGATACAACATGTTTCTGTCATGCATGCAATAAACTACTTGCGTAATTCCACAAAAAATTAAGACCAGAATTTGATCAAGACAAAGTGCATTATGCATGGCAATCACCCTTTCGTGTGAAACAAACTGTGGGCAACAATAATAAATAAAGAGATGCTTTGTGGAACACATGAGGTGTTGTGGCTTTGCAACAATGGAATTGTCATGTTGCAGTATCTTCCGTGTACTCAAATTAGACGACGACAATATACTGCTTCTGTGGGACCGTAATCCAATATGGCCCAGCCATGGCACGCCTAAATGGCCAAAACCTTGATGTTCTAGCTCAACGACGAAGTAACATGGCCCATTGTGAGCACACCTTCAAGAGACCAGATACAGTGTAGAAAACTATAGATGGAAACAATTAAGCATGGGACCCCATAGCAAAAGAGAACAGGTCATGTGCAATCTTGGCTTTCAGACAATGAATGCTCCAGATTGTATGCGACTAGGAGGTTCGGAAAATGGACAAAATAACAATAAATTGGTCAATCTATCTTCCTGAACCTGTTGTAGAGAATTGATTGGACTTATGTATATACTTATACTTATATATATATATATATATATATATATTATTTCAATATTAAATTGGATATCCAAAACATGATATATATATTATGTCAATATTAAAATATGCATATATTATATTATATTAAAAAAATTTAAATATTCTATAAATATATTTATATAATATAAATATGTATTTTGAATTAATTTTAAGCGATGTCGTATACCTTATCCATTATTCATTAATTTTAAAATTACATATCTATTCAGGCCGGTCGAATTCATATCTATAAAATTCATATTAAATTCTCCTTTTTTAATTGTTTATCATGAGCCTAACGGGCATTTTAAGATAAGATTTCACACAGCAAACGTCGATGTTTATATCAAACAAGTCATAATTAATATAGTTATATTAACCAAAAAAATAACTAGCCTCTTCATTTATTTATTTTTTTCATTTTTCTTCAAAAAAGAAAAAGAAAAAGGAGGATATGCATGTGCAATGTTTGAAATACTGATCGATCGATCAATCTTCCCTGCCTTGCTTTGTTCTTTTGTTGGGTTGATAAAACACAATTAATGCCCAAGATTGGCTCATATTGTTTAATATGATTTGCAGATAAAAAGGAACATAGCGTATACTACACCTAAATCTAAATCTTTTCTTAGATTTACATGTTGGTATCGAAGCAGTAAGAATTGCCAACATTACCAATTAAGGCTACTGAATTAAAAATAAAAACTCTTAGCAGATGGTTTCAAGTTTCCATACCCTTTGAACTTTGTTCCCAGAGAGAGGCATTTCTGACAGTGCTTTCATCAAACAAAAGAGCTTTTGGAGCTTCACTCTGGCCAAAGGAGCACGAAATTTTAATTGCTTTAAAATAATGCATCTAATTAGGAACCTGTTGAGAAAAAAAGACACAAGGCCTCGTTGGCTGCAGTTGAAACGCAATTTTATTATTATTATTTTTTATTTTAAATTAATTTTTTAATAACTTTATATCGTTTTGATTTGTAAATATTAAAAATTAATATATTTCAAAATAAAAAATATTTTAAAACATAATTTCTACCATATACTTAGATCCAAGAAAATAAAAAAATTTATCATCCCTTTATTCCACTGCTACATTAATAAAAGAAAATTAATAATTATTGCATGTAACACACTTTAAATAATTAATACTACATAAATTCAATATCAAAGACCCACATGAGATGGTCCAAAAAAATGTTCAACTTCCCCATGTGAGTCTCTTTCTCCTAACTCGATAGACTAATTATACAATAACTTTAGGTCACTGTCAGTAATGCCTCCAGGCAACAATGGAAGAACAAATCAAATATTATAGATGAACAAAAGAATGATATGGGTTTGGCTTGATCTTGGATTAGAACTATTCAGCAAAGCTCCATAGACGAAGATCCCCTTCGTATAAATCATCGATCATTGGTGGATTGAATGAGACCCAATTGAGATCAAGATACTTTGGTGATTGTAAGCCATCAAAATTGTACCAAGAATCTAGCATTGAAACTGGTTCACTGTTGGTCTCAAAAGATTCCATCAGTGATATATAATCATCAAGCTGAATATCGGACGGCGAGGAAACCACTGATGGGGGTGATGAGATTGACGAGGAGGAGGAGGAGGAACAAGGAAGAGGAGGTGATGATGATTGTGGGGTGGTGGGATTGTCTACAAAACTATTAGCGGCAGCTGCAGCCGCTCTTTGAATGGACTTTGGGGACATAACAGTGTCAGGAATGTAATGCGAGGAAGTAATAGGAAAGTTGAGAGCGGCTGCGGAGCCCTTGAGACAAAAAAGTGCAGCATCATAGGCTCTAGCAGCAGCTTCAGGAGTTGAATAAGAGCCTAACCATATTCTTGTTTTTTGATTTGGTGCCCTTATCTCTGACACCCATGAGCCCCAACTTCTCATTCTAACTCCCTTGTATTTCCTCTTCTTGCATGCTGACGGTGAAGGCGTTGATGATATGGCCACTGGTTTTGAAGCCTCTGACTGGATTCTGTGCTCGCTCTTCACCATTGTTAGATAGAGCAATATAGATTTTGCAACCTTCAAAAACCAAATGCTCTCTGAACCAATAAAAAGTTTGGAAAGGATCGGTGTGTGGCTTTGCCGAAGGATGATGAATGTTTTGGCGAGGAAAAGGGTTTGAAGGAGACTTCTGTTTTACTCTAAGGGTAACTTCTTGTTCTTTTGAAAGCGAGGCAAGGAATAATGAAATGAAGTAAAAGTGTGGAAACAGAAGTTGGTATTTATAGATGGTGGGGGCTTGAGTTTCCAGGTTCAGCAGATCCCTCTAGTCAAGGAACAGTACGTTACACACATGAATATGAAATGGGTGACAGATAATTTCAAGCTTATAAAAATAGAAATAAGTGTCCCTCTTGATTTTCTCGAAAATGACCTGTCTGTCCAGCCATTGTCAAAACCACACCAGATCATTAATATTCATACGCGTAAAAAGAACACAATGAAGAGAAATATTGTTGATCAAGTACCTGTAAAACAAAATTTAATAATTAGCAAGAGTCTCCCCTTATATATAAAGAAGAGAAATTGGGTTACCAAATGTCTACTTGATGGCATGATAAATAAAAATTAACTTCAAATCAAGTTATTTATCTTCAGAAAATCAATATTACAGCTAGATAGTTTTGGAAATGGTCAAATTATTTACACTATACATATCGAAAAGAACATGGAGTCCTTTATCAATTATTTCTAGCAGTGTGGCGTGCTGTGACGTCCCAAGAGTTAACAATTTCTTTCAAAGATCAATAATACAGTTTTTATGACTTTTTGGCTGGAAGTTTACCGCCAGTAATTTAATTTTTCCATAGACAAACTACGCAGTAACTTCGAGAAGAAAAGGCATCGATGAATCCAGGCATCTAGCAGACTACAAACCCACATGCACCAATCAGAAACCAGCATGGAAAGGCTAGTAAAATTAAAGCCCTTGATCTAGATCAGTAATCTAATGACTTCCATAGCAAGTCACCCCTACGGTTCGATCCTAACCCAGTTGACACCCAGAGAATCAGATCAAATGAATTAAAATAAAAAGGTCAAGGGCAAATATGTACTTCCCACACAGCATTCTGTATCAAAATTTAGGCGTCCGAATTAAAAAGAAAAATATGTGTACTAAGTTGATAATATATTATACATTAGTAATATCAAAACATAGGATTCTGTCCGAGAGGCAACTTCCAGGATCTTCAAGTACTGATGCTTTAAGTTATTATTACTGGCTTTTGTGGTTGGCTGTGATGAACAGAAAAATGAAACTTAACACGCGTAGTCTAACAGTAACACTTGGGATGTGATTGCCTCAGCGAAGAACTCAGACATCAGACCCAGCTGTTGCTCCTCTGTCATGCAAGCTCTAGAACCGCGTCGTGCAAATTGCCCTCTAAATCTCAAAAAAAGTGTTTACTAAAGTAATGCGTGGCAATAAATTATAGACATACCCCATCTCAACCGTTTTGCGGCTTTTTGCTTAGCTGCAGCTGACGCTTGCAAGGCTTGACTTTAAGTAAATCACATTAATTACTATGTTTTTTTTTTTCTGGAGAAATTCTATGTGATTCTGTATTATTGAAGGAAAGCTACATTTATTTCTACATCGCCTCCTACATTTTTGCTGATTTCTACATTGTCTCCTGATTATCTTGCAAGGCTTGACTTTAAGTAAATCACATTAATTACTATGGTTTTTTTTTTTCCTGGAGAAACTCTATGTGATTCTGTATTATCGAAGGAAAGCTACATTGATTTCTACATTGCCTTCTACATTATTGCTGATTTCTACATTGTATCCTATATTATTGTTGTTGCTCCTCCAATGTTGTCGAATCTTCCTTTTTCTGTATTCTTATTGCTGTTGTCGTGTAAATAATTGATAGAATCATTACGAGTATATATATGATTAAGATATACTTTGATATGCCCAGATTACATGAGATTGATTAGCACCTTTACTATTTTTAATAGTTATGCTCTTTAATTATATGTAAGGCATTCCGTTGTAACAAATATTATTCATCAGAAATAACAAAAAACTTTCCTTTATTTTTTCATGTTATCAGAGATGGTTCTTATTGCTCTGTTGTTCGTTTAAAATTCCCTATGAAAGACTCTTTTAAATCCGAAGGTGCCAATAACACCAATAGATCATCTAATATTTTGGAAGGAGAACCAAATCCTAATCAACGTCTAGGCTCAGTATTGTTAAATGAATTTAACTATCTTTCTTTGATCAAAAGTTGTGACGATTGCTCTTGATGGAAGATCAAAACTTGGCAATGTCAATGACCATATTATACTCCTGATCTTTCTTCACAACCCTATAAAGCTTTGCAGTGCAAGGATCAACTTGACATGTCCTAGCTACACAACTCTATGGCGAATCATATTGCTGAAATATTCAGCTACTTAGAATCCTCATTGGAACTATAAAAGGTTGTGAAAGAAATATATGGAAATCAAAACAATGTGGCTTATGTTTTCCAAATCAAAAGAGATCTTACTAATCTGCTGCAAGATGACAATATTTACGTTCAGTTGCTTAGGACTCTGATAAGTATGTGGAGTGAACTTGCATTGTATCATCCTCACACTATTGATGCAGCCGTATTGAAGAAACAAGAAAAGGAAGACAAGATTGTTCAATTATTAGCTAGTCTTGATCCAGACTATGGAGATCTTCGCAGTCCGATTCTTATGAATCCTAATCTTACATCTCTTACTAGTGTGTGCACATTATAGTTCAATAAGAAAAAACTCGCGGGAAAGTCATGAATCCGAAGCTTAAAATCTCTTTATCAGAAACTTATGCCTATGTTGTTAATAAACCGATGAAAAATAATAGACCTTATAAAGGGAAATGACCAGATTTGAAGTGCCATAATTGTCATAATCTTGGTCATTCTATCAAGCGGTGTTGGATATTTCATTCAGAGATGAAGCCAAATTTTAAAAAGGAGAAAAGACCTAAAAAAACGTTAGAATATAAGGTTTATGTTGTTGTTCACTCTATTAATTCCCTTCCTAGTAATGTTGAGAATTTTTCTACCAATTTATCAGTTCTTCTTAATGACTTTGCCGCCTATCTTTAGGAGAAGGATGATATTGCCTTGACAACTTTTGGTTTTGATTTTATAGCTCTTCTTGGTAGGTTTGTTGGTTTCCTAGCAGACTCTATTCACCTATCATAAGAGAATACAAACGTCTTGCAGAAACAACCACATAACTTATCACATTTTAGGGTATTTGGCTACACTTATTTTGTGCATACATAAGCTTCACACTAGGACAAGCTTGATCCAAGGGCTGTTAATTCTGTTTTCTTAGGATATTCCTCAACAAAGAAAGGATATAAATATTATCATCGTCCCTCTAGAAGGTTATTTATATCAAGAGATGTGCAGTTTGAGTAAGGAACTTCATACTTTGATGACATGAAGTAGCAAACAGCCTTAAAAAAGTTGTTTCCTCTACCTTGTCCAGCCTCTACAAACTTTTTTGCATCTTTAGAGATACTTCCTACTGCCAGCAACCCTTATTCATTTTCTGGTCATATGTTTACTAGTGAAGGGAATGTCAGTCCTATTATTTCAGATTCTTCAAATAGTCATGGAGATTCTGAAACTAGCAACAACAACAATCACGATAAAAATTTATCTATATTAGTTGCAGATATGCCTTCCAACTCAAGGGCTGTCAATCTTATTATCAATGATTTTGAGGGAGATTCTCATAAGTCTCCTATGCCACAACTTTATATAAATCTAATTCGTAATCATGTTCCCTCAAGAAAGTTGCAAGATTTTGTCATTTATACAATAAGACATCCTATCTCTAATTTCCTTACATATCAATGTCCCTTATCTACTCATATTGTTTTTCTCACTGATATCTCTAACATCCATGAGCCATAAAATTTTTAGGAAGCCAATCCTCAGGTTGAATGGAGACAAGCTATGCATGATGAGCTGTAAGCTCTTGATTAGAATAAAACCTAAAGCATTATCAAACTTCTCCAAAGAAAACATGTTGTTGGCAACCGGTGGGTTTATAAGACCAAATTTAACTTTGATAGATTTGTTGATAGACACAAGACATGTCTTGTAGCTTAGGGATATACTTAAACCTTTAGCGTAAATTACAAGAAAACTTTCTCTTCTGTTGCAAAGATGAATATTGTCTGTGTTATGCTATCAATTGTCATGAATAATGGGTGGTTAATGTGTCAGATAGATGTCAATAATACCTTATTGAATGGGGACCTTGAAGAAGAAGTCTACACGAAGTTTCCCTTGGTCACCCTTAAAGTTTAAATCCTACCTTAATGTGTTAGCTTCACAAATCCATTCATGCATTGAAGCAATTTCCATGTGCTTGGCATGCTCAATTGAGTGTTGTTCTTGAAGAAATTAGTTTCAAAAGAAATAATGCCAACTCCTCTTTGTTTGTTCGTCTCAAAGCAAAGGAGAAATTATTGGTTCGTATCTATGTTGATGACCTTATTATTACAAGAAATAATGGTGAAATGATATCTTGTCTCAAAACTACTTTGCAACATCATTTTCCCATTAAGGATCTTAACAATTTAAAGTATTTTCTTGGGATTAAAATAGTTGTTTCTTATAAAAGGTTATTCTTTAACCAACACAAGTATGTTATTGACTTGCTTAAAGATGCTGAGATGATGGATGTCAAACCTGGGAACCCTACTCCATTGAATAGTAAGTTGAAGTTTAAAACAACTAGCGAACATCTTGTTAGCAAGGTCATTTATCTTACTATTGCACGACCTGATATCACCTGCGCAGTTAGTCTTATTAGTCAGTTTATGCATGTTCCAACAATCTTTCATTTTAGTCTTGTCATGTGAATTATGTGCTATCTAAAAGGTTCTATTAGATGTGGAATTGTTATGACTAATAATGATCATACTGAAATCACTTGATATAGTGATTCAGATTTGGTTGGCAATGCTATGGATTACAAGTTAACCACTGGTTATTGTATATTTGTTGATAGTAATTAGGGGTGATCATTTTCAGTTCAGTTCGATTTTAAACAAAAAAAACTAACCAAATTAAAATTTATATTTTTATAAATTATAAATCGAACCGAACCGACTAACTGGCCATTTCAGTTTGATTCAATTCAATTTTTTTTCTTTCAAAACCGACTGGAATTGTTTCAACTATAAAAAAAAAGCTAATGGAGGATTTTGGTAAGTCAAAGGCTAAATTCAAGACCACAAAACAAGATTATGATGCTGGTTTTGTTAGAAAAACAAGATATTTTTCTAGCAGAGAAGGCGATAGTTGCAAGTAACTTCAAACAAGAGTTTATTGCCAAACTATAACAAATGAATAATTTCCAAGTGAAACTTCAGCTAAAAAACCAGTAGAAGACAACAAAAGGCAACAAGAAAATACTTTCCTTGCTCGAAAACCAAGTTGTTCCTCCTTTGTAAGTCCAATGAACCAACAACCTTCAGACACACAAAGCTGATGAGAAATTCAACATTAAACCAAGTTGTGGAAACCAAAACATATTTTTAGGAGAAAGTATTCTTCTATCTATTCACAAACAATTCAAGCAACCCATTAAAAAAAAACATTTAAAACCCAGATCGATTTTCTCAATGAATACGAGCAAGGTTTGAATTGGGGTTGAAACTTGAAATTGAATCGGTCCGATTAGGTTTGGTTCAATCGGTTTCAGACTTTTAAAACCGAACCAGATTTTTTTTAATTTTCTAATCGGTTGATTCAGTTTTTTTTCCCAGTTTAGTTTTTTCGATAATTTTTATTTTATTTTCTCAGTTTAATCGGGTTTTTGGTTTTTTTTTTATCATCCCTAGGGGTAATCTAAAGATTTTGTTTTTTAAATTGTTAAATAGATACAAAAATATTTTGATGAGTTTTTTTTATGAAGAAAATTTTTACAACATATTATTTATAATTATCCCTAATTTGTTTTCCTACGTGGTAAATCACCATTATCACCACCAGTTAAGTGTCATATATGCGGGCAATATTTACTTAAAAATGGTGGTAGAATGAGCATGACTGATGATGTTAAATTAATGTCGAGTCATTTCATGCTAGTCAGAATATTTTGTTTTTTGCAATAATTGAGTATTTTAGAACCGAATTACATATTAAAATTGAAACTAAATCTTCCTTTACAACATTTAACAGTTTTACCGATGGAATATTTCCATCAATGTGAGATTACCAATCTGTCAGTGAAAATTTTACTGACTAATTCATCAATGGAATACATTTTTCGGAATAACATTCATCTGTATTTTCATCATCTATCACTAATTATGTCGGTAAAAAAATATAAAATCAATGATTTTACAAACGGAAAATACGCGCAAAAAAAATTCTCGCTTCATTTTGTCGATATTTTCCCCGGGAAAATTGTCATATAACCAAAAAAATATCGTATGCAATTCCGTCAGTGATTATTTAAAAATATATTTTTAAAAAATATATTTAACAAAACTAGGAAATAATTAAATTAATATAATTCAACACTCATAATACTTAGAATTGAGTTGCTTGGAAAAAAAGAGAAGAAAATCAACTCAAAAAATTTGCAACAAATAAATAACACAATAAAATAAAAACAACAACAACATTGATCTCATATGAAAAAAAATCCTACAACAATATTTGTACAATTATTAAGAACATAAAAATTTTAAAATAAAATAAATATATATATATATATATATTGAAAAAAAACACAAAAAAAGAAAAAAAAGAAAAATCTTACCTTAATGTAGTTGCGAGTGAAGCTGAGAAGAGAAAAAAAAATTCATAAAGTATATTAATTAAAAAAAATCCAAGAGGAGAAAAGAAAAAAAGAGAAAAAGACATATATGAGAGTTGAGGAGAGGAGAGAAGAGAAGAGAGAGAAAGAAAGAGATGTTGATGTTTTTTACATAAGAGGAAGAAGAAGAGCAGGCTTGTCTGTTGTGAAATAAGAGATTCTATTTATTGGGGTATTTTATCAATGGTTTTATTGACGGATAATTAAATATTAATATGTCTAATCATTCCGTCGGTAATTCCGTTTTTAATATTTAATTTAAAATTTAAATTTAATTAAAAAATTTCAAAAACCACCAAATATCACTGACGAATTTTTCAATCCATCGGTGATTCTGTCTGTAATATTAAATTTAAATTTTCAATTTACTCAAAAAAATTCAGAAACCTGCCAAATAACACCAACGACTTTTCATTTTGTCAGTGATTTTGTCTGTAAAGAACAGTAATTGATAGTGCAATTAGAAAGTGAACAATTCCAGTGCTTTTTGAAAAATACCGACAGATTGTTCCTCCGTCGGTAATTGTGTTTGTAATTGACATGATAAACAGTGTCAAGAAGAAGTGAACACTTTACTGACGAATAAATGACATGTCATCATATTTTTTGGCTTTGTTATAATTCTTTTTTTCCCACTGTAATATATACCGAGGGAATATTTTCGTCGATAAAATTCACTATAATTTATTGACGAAAATATTTCATCAATATTTATGTTTGTATTTATTAATTCTCTTTGTAGTGTTATTTTAAAATGATTCTTCGAACACATCCTCTTTGTATTGGTTTTCAGAAAAATAATTTTTTATGATAATAGTCTCAAAGTTCAGATTTAGAAAATGAAGAAAGTAAACATTAATTTTAGCCAACTCACATACCCCCCAGGCTAACAGTAATAATCAACAATTCGTGATCATCTCTAGGTATACTGCTTATATTAATACAAAGCTTGTATTAAAGCATTAGAACATCGTGGTTAATAATACCATGTCATTTATAATATCTTTTTCTACATTAAAGTCTTAGAGACTAATTAATACTTTAATTTTTGAAAAAAAAAAAGAATTAGAAAAGAGAATGTTGGAGCTTCATATTCAAATACAATATTTTTCCATTCAAAAAATTGAAAAACTAGTTTTTTTTTAAAAAAATTTATACTGAGTTTTAAAATACATTTTAGATATTTTCTATAACTTTTCTATAAGAGTAAAAAGCTAAAATAATAACTAGTACAATATATATATATATATATATATATATATATATGGACGCACTTTTAACAGTAATTAATAGCATCTCTCCTCTGTTTATTGTGGAAGGTCGTAGGTAATTAACTGACAAAATAAAGAGATGAAATACCTGTGTAATGCAATTATAATCTTTCAAGCCCATCACTCGTATGTTGTCGGCAATATATATATTGAGAAGGATCGAGTTCTCCAATGAAAATTCATGTGTGAAAAGCAGAGTGTCGTCAATCCGTACTAAACCTCTCCATTTCCCTTTGGCTCGCATTAAAATAAAACCACAAAATCGCAATAGCAAGGCATCAGGAAGCTGACAGTACATGATATTTCTATACGCATCACATGTTCAGGCCACACTCTCTCTTTTGTTTATTTTCAATTTATCAGAAATCAAGGAGTCTGACAAATGGAAGGTCAGAAGGAAATTTCTTTAGAATTATGGGCAATGGCTCAACTTGGTTGACCTTCTTACACCACTTTGAGAGCACAAATGTTGTGATTCAAACTTGTTTTCCGACCATATGCAATACATCGAAGGCGGCTTTTGTTGAGGTTTTGGGCAGCAACCTATATTTGGAAGACCGTCACATGAGCTGGTTGCACTGTGAAACTACGAACTTCTAGACAAAAAGTCTTTAGATCGAGGAATCACGTCCGGTAGTTCATCATTTGTCCTCAACCACCCGAGACCATTGAAAAGGTTTGTTGTGAAAGGTGGAGAAATTGGACCAAGTGGGAACCTGGTCACTTCTGCGAAGTGGAAAATCAATCCGATTAGCAAGTATTGGATAAATTATCTCGTACAAGCGCAGGCATAAATATATAAACAATAGTAAGAAAAGATTGAATTGCAAACAATAACTTTAAATTTTCAGTCTAATATAATATTATTATGTTTAAAAGGTTTACAACTCTTAAAATCGGTTAAAAACTAACATCAATAAGGTAATAAAATCAAAATCCTTTAACACAAAGGACAATAACAGAAATTCCAAAATTAAACATAAAATCTAGAAAAATTAAAGAAAATAACAAAATTAACTCAAATAGTATCTTCGATGCCTAATTTAGTGGTTTTTCGGATGACTTAGGCCTCATGGATCTCCTGAAAAAAAAGTTAAACTTAATCCAATAGTCAAATCAAAAGTTATAATCTTTTATTGTCGCTATGTTGGTCTAGCGTGACTAGACTTCCTATAAGGATTAATGTTGTCCCACTACTCTATAAAAGAATTTGTTAGGTTATCCATATAGTCTGTTTATGATATATATCCATCTAGTTGTGGAAGATCCTCATTTATCTGCTTAGAACCTTTAATTTTTTTCTAGCCTAATTGCATCATTCTCCCTGAGTTGGAAGAGAAATCATCTTTGGGTTTTATTTTTTTCCAAATAAAGTGTTAACTGTTGCACATTAAAGACATTTAAAGTTCAAATGACTAAGAATGTGAAGTTTGTAAGAATTGTCATTTATCTTCTGCAACACCTCATAAATCCCTATAGTCCTTTCCTTTAGCTTGATTTACTCTCCCATTGGAAACATATCATGAGTGAGAATTGGCCATATAAGATCAACTGCCTCAAACACCACCTTTTTGCAATGAGTATAAGTTATGACCTTGTATATGCATTATTGTTTGTAATTATTTTCTTAACCTGCTTATGAATGCCCTCTAAATAATCTACCATACCTTCAACTTAGATGCTCAGTTGTCCGATATAAGGAACACGTAGTAGGGTTTTGTTTGCAAATGATCTCGAATATACTCAGTTGGACGACTCAATTCCAAGACCTGTTATAAGAAAATTCTGCTTATGGCAAGGCCATATCCCACTATTTTGACTTGTCTTTTATCAAACTTCGCATCAATATTATAAGGCTATAGTTAACCAACTTTATTTGTCCACCTCTTCGAAGATGATAATCATTGGTCAAATTTAACTAGGTGTCTAGCTTTCCCTACAAACTCTTTCAGAAGTTACTCATAAACTTCACATCTGTATCCAAAATAATAGACCTATAGATGCCAAGTACATGAACCACCTTATTAAAGTGAAGGTGGATTATCTATGATGCATCTATGATCTTTTGATATGATATGAAATGAGATATCTTTAAGAACCTATCCATGACAACAAAAACAAAATCCATAGCTTGTTGGGTGGAGGGTAAGCCCAACGCAAAATCCATATTAACATTCAGTAATGAATCATCAAGAACCGATAATGAGGTGTACAACCCAACATTTTTTTATTTATAAAAAAACCCTTTAGACCTTTGACAAACAATACATCTCTTCATAAAACTAGATACCTGACTTGACAACTTTGGATAATAATAACATGATGACACTAAGGCCAATGTTTTGTCATGCTCAAAGTGTCCCTTAAAATATAACTCGTGGATTATGTTCCGATAATAAGAAATCTAAAATACATAGTTGCAACACATGTAACAAATAATCATTCACAATTAAAAAGTTATTCCACTTACCTATATTTATCAACTATGCATAAATTAGCTCGAATGAAGAGTCACTTGAATATAGTTCTTAAAAGTATAAAATCTTAACACTAGAGAATGTATAGTACCAACTAGAGTAAGTGGTTTATTAAGCGCGTTAACCATTTTGTTAAGGTTGCCTGATTAGGGCCATAAAAAAAATCTACATAAAAGACACCCACTTAACATATCGATGACTCAACTTTTGTTGGTCATTTACATAATTTAGAGTTTCATGATTTGTGATGAGAATATAGTTCATCATTTAACTTGTTTGTCATTTATATACTTTAAAGGGAGGGGTTAAATTAATTAAATGTGAAATAATTAAGTTGAAAAGGATTATAAGGATAAAAAAAATAAAGTTGCAGTACACAAAATTATACAAGTAGGTCTATAATGAAAATTACATCCTAATTAGTTTTTTTTTTATATATATATATATATATATATAGAGAGAGAGAGAGAGAGAGAGAAAGAGCCCTTGGTTTGGCAATTTGGATGTTGATGGAAGTATAACTAAATGTCTTGATAGCAATCAAGTTTCACAAGCACAAATGCTAGTGTACAAAAAACTTAAATTAGTTACAAGAGATCAAATGCTACTAGTAATTTAGTATTAGTGAGGATGACAAGAGAAATAAGTTGGGTCTAGTAATATATATGGGTTTTAAGAATTTCATATTAGTTTTTCAATATTGCACATGTAATATTATTACATATAATAGGAAGAGAATTATTTGGCAAGCTAGTCAATCCTAACCGAGAATGATGAAAAGAAAAGAGACAGGTTGTCAAGCTAAACAAAAAAAAAAAACAATCAACCTAACCTATGTTCGATTAACAACCTAACATGCAATTCACCATACCAATATATGATTGACCAATCCCAACTTGTAGTCAATCAACCCAACATGCAGTTGATGTGAACCTCATGATCATATAGCTACATAACCCATAATAAAGATGATAACTTCCCTAATAAAGCTAAATAATTAGGTTTGGTTAAATTTTGACCCAAAGTTAACTTGTAACTAAGAACTCGAGGTATTGAATGATTGCGAATGACGTCATAAGGTTGGTTATACCTTGATATGTAAAATTTACTCTTTGTCCCAGTAAAGAAGAAGAAGTTTATAAAAGAAAAACTAAATTTCATTAATGTTTAAAGGCTACCAAAATTTACGGTAAAAATAAAACATAATATAGTCCTAAGATAATAACTTGAATGGTTTTATATTGAGTAGCAAACGAATAGGCCTTAACTAAAACTCAGGTAAGCACAAGCTTAAACATTGATTTTGAAAAGAAAAAAAAATAGTAATAAAAGCCCTAACACTAAAATATAATTATAAAAATAAATAAACCTTAAGCAATATTCAAATTAATACAAGTTATCAAAACAACCCTCAAAACCATATCTATTTGGATTGGATCCCTTATAGCTAGATTTAAACTTGTAGAAGAAAAGGAGTCATTGTGCCTTCTATTTTCCTTACTTGAAAGATGATGTCTTAAATGTTGAAATTTCTTTTTTTGTTTAGCTGAAAGTATGCTCTAAAAAATAAGAAGAAAAATGGATGAAATATCTCCTTTAAATAGCCTCCCATAATCTCCCTTTAAAATAAATAAATCTTTTAAAATAAGTAAAAGAACAACAAAACAATCCCAATCCTGATTTCCACCACATACATTCCATAATGAATATGGAATCCTTACAAACTATAGATAATAGTTGTTTCCATAGATGTCTTTTTATTTGATATGAAATCTTTGTAGAATAGATAATTCAATAACTACAACACATGTTGTTAAGAGTATTAAGGAATCCTTGTATTGATTGGAATCGATAAAACACAAGGAAATCATATTTCTCTAATTTTCACACATTCCTGATTCTCTCTCGTTTAGATGAATCAGTAGCCCTACCATATATCTATAGAAAATTACGAATGTCTACTTTCCAACCCATTTAGAATTTTAGTACAATTTCTTCTATATCTCTAGATATAGTCCAAACAGTAGACAAAGTTCCAGATAGTAAAATCTAACAAGATTTGTCTAGTAAGTTCGACCATCTAAAAGAAACCCTTAAATAACTCCAACTAACCTAAAATTTTAACCTAATATATAACAACATTTCTATAAACTCCTGTAAAAATTTAAACTTGATTCAATAATTGATTTGAAAGGTATGCTCGATAGCATAAAACTAGACAATAGAAAAGTTTACGCCAAAATTCAAATCTGACCTTTCTTCGATCGTATCAGTGATTAACCAAGCCCAACATCTATTTAGATTCGATCTAACATGTAATCAGTTAACCAACCTCCAGTCAAATTAGAAGAGGAGTTAAAGAGAAAAGGTGGGTTGGTCAAGCTAACCTTAATCTAAATTAAGCCTTGCGCTAGTCTAAACAACCTTTCTTTTTTAAAGCCCAACTAAATCCTTAACATCAAGCCTAAACCCAATAGAAAAGATAAACGAAGATAAAATGGAAATCAACCACCCAAATGGAGGTTTTCCTAAATGTTTTAGTTACAAGGCCTTTTAAGCCATTTAAGCTCTAGTGCAAGCCACCCCACTCCTCTAAAAACCACCATGTTATTCCTCAACAAGAGTGTCATTATTTATAGTGATTAATATGGGCGTTTACCTTTAACTTTTACAATACAAGTTAATTTTTCAATGATTAACAATAAAAAGAGACGACGTAACATTGCAAACTGGTGAAAGATAAGGAACACCATTCTAGGTAGTAGGTTTACCACCCTACAACAACAGTAGTTTTGTCACCCTATTCTCTTAGATTTGCCTAGCTAATCGGTATTATCCTTTACTTCTAAAACATTTATGAAAACAACTTCTTCCATTAACAACCAATCTATATATACTAGATAACTCAACCCATCACAGATACATACAACCCCTACTTATCCTCTCTACTTTCTTGTTTCTATTCCTCTCTTACCGAACTAATTTAAACATTAGAGAGTTTGTTTTACAGATAACACTAGCTTGTTTTTATTATCAGCCCAAGTCTATCTAAAGATTTTAGAGGCTTCATCAATATCCAATTACGAATAAGTTGAGAATAGGCAAAATAAATTATTATTAATCTATACCAATATTGAATTGCCATAACAAATAATTTCAACATAAATCTAGCAATCGATCTACCCCTAAAATATTCAATGGTCGAAGAAGTATATAAACTTAAAAGAAAGGTTAAAGTGAATTTTACGAATAAAGCATTTATTATATAATGGGTTTCAGGATTAATTGCAAAAGAGGCGTGGTATTGCCAGGTCTTTTATGAGTTGGTAACCTCGCCATATTTAGTACCTAGAGAGTTTTAAACCAGCATGATTTACCTTCATTGTGTGTCTCAAGCCCTACTTGAATTAATCACAGAAACTTTAATGGCTAGCACACCCAAATTAAATTAAATTAATTATCAAAGCCCTTTGTATAAAAGTAGTAATAATCAACTATGAAGGGTGTAACTCAACTGGTCAGGCTCTGGGTCTGTTTCCTAGAGGTCACCGGTAAGCAGGGGTGGAAGCAAAAGGGGGCAAGCAGGGGCCCGAACCCCCCTAACACATTTTAATTTTGTTTCATTACTGGGTAATGAAGTATGAGGAGGAGATATATTTTTTATTTTAAAGAGGTGCGCTTTAAATTAAGTGTGACTTTACTTTTGATTTCCTTTGAATTTACTGTTGACTTACATGGAAAGAAAACAATATAAAAGCATTACTTTGTGAAATAAAAAAACAGAGCAACTAATTTACTCTAATAAAAATCCTGCAACTGATCAAAAACACAAATAAAAACACAAATTACAAGCAAAATTTTTCTACAAAAAGATTGAAGCAGAGCCACAAATTAAATTATTTTTATCAAACAAAATAATATAACTTAAATTTAAAATCTATTTTTATTTTGTTTTGAGATGTTTGTTAATAATTTGATGAGTTTATATATATATAATTCTACCATTTTTGCTCCTTTTTTTTCTCAGATCTACTAGTTCTACCAATTATTTTTTGAATTCTTGTTATAATGATTTTTTTTCTAATTAATTAGATATATTTTATTGATTTGTTTTGATTATGCTTTGATTTTTTTTATGTTTTGTTTTTAGCAAAGCTACCAAAATTATTAATTTTTTCTTACAATATATGTTTTGATTTTAGGTTGAACCATGAACAAAATAAGAAGAATTGATTATTTTTTATAAAAAAAAGAAAAAACATTGATAACTCACAGCCTAGTGAACAAGCTTTTTCAGCGATGAAGATTGTTAAAATAAGACTTTGCAATCGGATGGAGGATGATTTTCTTACAAATTATTTGCTTGTCTATATAGAAAAAGAAATTGCTGAAAGATTCACAATTGATATGATAATCGATTATTTCTATTCTATGAAAGAACGACGACCACAATTAAAATAAATATGTATGAATTATTCTTGATTATTTTTTGTTTTATCTCAAAGTTTATCAAACATAAATAATGCTTCGCTTTAGCTAATGTTTCTTATATACTTTGTATGTTTATATTTGATAGGTATAAAGACCAACAACATTAAAGTGATGGATAAATTATGAAGATGAAATTAACTTCATTGTTTTGACTCAATTTGGTATTGCTCCAAACTTTTTACCTTATACAAAGGTCATTATATGTTTGTAGTAAGTTATTGAAATAAAACTAAATTATGCAGGTTTTGTTTTACAACTCATGTACAATAAATTAAAACAAATATTATATCTTGTTATATTAATTTTGGTCCCCTAACAAATATCATAGCTCTGCCCCTGAACTTCAAGGCCACTTGAGGTATATATGGTTATTAATTTCAAAGCTCATGGATTAGTTGAGATACACATAAACTAGCACTAACACCTACATTAACAATAATAATAGAAAAAAAGAAAGTCGTAATAATTGATATAGATTTTATGTATTGTTCCCTTAACGCAGCTTCTTCTTCTATTGTATCCAATATCTGCCATGTTAGATGTACTTGCAATTATGTTATCGAATGTAGGATCGATTGCTTAACTGGCACCGTACCTGTAACTTTCCGTACCTTCGCATATTTATGAGAGCAGCATGCAATAATGTAATCCAGTATTAAAAAATGGCTATTCGAGCCAGCAGGAAGGAGGACCAACCCAGTAGACGCCAAAAATCCAGATGGAAATATTCGACCATTGTCACTTCCCAGTGAATATAGGAAACATGCAGGCGATGGGGTTTCAGAGGAATGGGCGAAATTAGTGCAATGAAGGTTATTCAAAGATTGGAGCATGTTGGGGGATGAAGAGGCAAGATCCATTTGAATAAGGCTTTAAAAGAATCAAATCCTTGGTGTTTTTTTTCCCTAGATAAATGAAGCTTCGAGGAAAAAGCTTTATCAGGTTATCAATGGCAACAGCCATTATATTCATTGAATAGGCAGATAATTACTAGCTTGAGACAAGAGAGGAGAAAACAGTCGAGATAAAATTAACCTCGTTTATTTATAAAGACAATATCTTAAGGATGGTGTTTTGTCCCTCTAAAAAGGAAGGACAAAACAAGAACAAGGTTCAACTTTTTTCACAAATATCATCCTTTTAAGCATTTTCAAATATGTTTTAGTAAATGGAATTATATTAAAAGTTCGTTTTTTTTAATTCGATCAAATTAACATGAAAAAATCAACTGTTCAAAATAAATAATAAATTATTTTATATAATTCAATAATTTTAAACGATTATAAAATTGAATGAATTAGAGTAAATTAATTTTTTTATGAATTGAATAAAACTAATTAACTAAATAGTAATTTTATAATAAAAATAAGTATGAGAAGAAATTCTTAAACCAGATAAGTGAGTTTTTTAATGTTATGAAATAAAATGAATGTTATTATTAAAAACTTAATATAATAATTAAAACATATATAATATGGAAAAATACAAATTGGTTGTGTTCTAAAAAAATGGATTTAATAATGAAGAGGAGGGGATTGAATGATAACAAAAAAAAGTGCATTTGTAATAAAATTATTATCTTTTATTTTCAACTATGTTATATTTTAACTGTGTTGATGCAAATATTTTATTTGACATATAATTGGTTCAATTATTTATTTTATTATTAAATATATTTAAAAGACATGATTTAAAGATCAAGTAAATCACAATTCAATTATATTATCTTCTTATCAATGAATTATTTTCTTATGATGATTATAATTTACTTTTTAACATAATTTTGATGAATGGAGAAATTACTATTTTAAGTTAATTAAAACAAATCAATGCTCATTATAAATTAAAGTGAAAATAATGATCTATAAAATATAAAATATATTTTTCTATATTTTATTATATATTTTGTTGATCAATCAAATAGAATATGAAAGTACTTTTTTTTTTATTTTATATATCATTACCAAACAAAACTGTATCTCCTATTTCATCTCATTCTCTACATCTTATTTCTCTCCGTAACTTATGTTAAACGATAACTATGAAAAGCTGCATTAGTAATTAATACCTCATCAAACCCTTTATATGTGGTTGTAGCCTTCTTCTGAGCCAAATATATGATCCTGAGAATGACGTATACTTGTTGACCCAGCTCTTTTTTTTTTTTTGATTTACATGGGGTGTCCGGGCCAGCTTGCGCGCACCATGACTATTCCCCACGGCCCGCTGGACATCCTGCAAGCCCAGGAGCAGGTAAGGCACCGCGGGGGTAACAGGCGTGCACATAGAGGGTCGAATCCGGGACGGGGACGGAACAAGTCACACGATTGACCACAGCAGCTAGACCCTCAAGTGCGACCCAGCTCTTTGCTCTTTATGAGAGGTGTATACAAACATTTTGCATGCAACAGTAATCTTGGATAGATAGCTGTTTTGAAAAAAATTAATTTTTTTTTAAATTAATTTTTTTTAATATTTTTATATTATTTTGATATGTAAATATCAAAAATAATTTTTATATCAAATGGTTTCATACGATATGGAGAGTTCTATTTAGATTTTGTTTTACATTAAAATGCCGGAAAAAAATATGAGCTCATGAGGTTTTTGGTTTCTTGTTGATTTCGAGTTTTGGGACACTTTTTAAGGTTTTTTAAGCCATGGATTTATTTAACAAGATTTCTAAGGTTTTTTTTAAGAGTTTTTGGTCAAAATAGGTTGAAAAAGGATTTTGACTAAAAAAACCTTTATCCTTGATTTTCCGGTCATTACAGTGGCTAAAATTTGAGCACAGTTAAACAATGTGTTGTCTACCTCGAGAAACGACGCCTTGTATAACTCTATTTAAAAAAATTTATTATGGATGACATGTTTTCAACCCCATCTTCCAACAAAAAATATAAAAGCCCAAGCGTACGGGTCCTTACTAAATGGGTTAGGCTCGTTGGCTTTGCTTACTAGACCGACCAACACCTAGCCTACCAAACCTAGCAGCACCTGATTTTTTATATATTTTTTTATTTGTCTTTTTTATGTATTTTTTTCAAAATAAATGTTTAATTTATTTAAATTAATAATCCTTCTCTCTTTTATTTTGTTTGTTTATAATTTTTTAAATAGTAGTAATTTTTTTAATTATTTTGTATGCATTAAATTAATTTTTTGAACAAGCTATTCTAATCCTTTTATATTTTTTTTCTTTTTATGTTTTATATAAATAGAAAATATTTATTTTTTATAATATTTTTAATATATGTAACCTTACATGATATTTTTATTCTTTTTATTTTGTTCATTCAATTTCTTGTGTGTCTATTTTTATTATCATTTGATTAATTAAAAAATTAATTTTGATAAACAAAGTCATGAAACATAGTCGGTTTAAAATCTTATGTTGTAAGGCCAAATATTTTTATCTATAAATGTTTTTTTTTGTCATTTTCATCTTCATTTATCATTAATGATTTTTTGTTAATTTATTTGATTATATTTATGGATAAGTTTTTAAATTTACATTTTAATTTTTTTTTATGGATATAAACATGTTGAAAAAGGCTGGATATATAATTTTATTAGTAAAAATAATTATTTGACTTTGAGTGCAGGTGAAAGGGCTAGTCGTAAGTGATTGGACTTTGCATTATATGTTTGGACTGATTCTGAAGGCTAAAAAATGTCTTGGCATAAATTTTAGAGTTTTAAACTTTTAGATTGACTCAATTCCATGTTTGGACAGCCCACCACTCGTGATTTATGGATCTCTTGATTCCGAGTTTACCTAACTATAATAATAGTAATGTTTTGCACCATAAAATTTCACTACATAAAAATAACTAAAAGTAGAATCGATGTGGTACTTTTCACAAACTACTTTTCACCACAATAGTGCTTTGCTAATTGTTTTCTATAATTGTTTTCTATTTTTTATAAATTAAATCGTCCTTGAATTATTCTAAACAAAAATTATAATTAATTTTTTTTATAAATTATTTTTATTTAAAAAAAATATTTAAATTATCCTTAAAGTATTCTAAAAATAAATCATAATTAACTTTTTTAAAAAAATATATTTTTTATAAGCTTTTAGATCTAACAGTCATATCAGACCTAAACGAGTTGAGTTTAGCGGTCATGCTAAATTAATTTTTTATAATTTTTTATTAAAAAACATTTAAAATATTATTGAAATATCTAAACAGATATTCTAATTAATTTTTTTATTTTTTATATATCATCATTGAAATCAATTAGACTGTTTTAAGGTTGTTGGGAAAATTCTAGGATTTCTAAAAATTGGCTAGATGATTTTACCATAACGGTTAGGTTATTTTTCAAAATTGGTTAGACCAATTCATTTACTGAAAATTTTCTCATAAATGATTTTTCTAGATTAATTGTAAACTAGACTAAAAAGATATCTTCAAAACAATAAATAATTCATGGTCAACCACACAAACAAATTATTATTTCCTAATGCATCCAAGAGTGCCTCATGACTTTATTTTTCTTTTGAAATTAGATCTTGGGATCTTCAATCATCTAGATAAGGTTTCTATCCTAATAATCTTTCATCTTTAATGGATTTAATCTTATTCTCTTTGATAATCAATGATAAACTATACATAAGCTTTTTCATTAAACCTTTAGTAAACGGATCCGTAATATTATTTTTTTACCTTAATTAGTCAATAAAAATATTTTTATTCAAAAGCTAGCATTTAAAAACATTATATTTTTAATGTATATGTCTAGACTTACATTATACATGCTACTTTATGCTTATTTAATTAATGACTAGTTGCCATGATGAATACAGATCCTTGACACTAGCTTTAATCATCATGAAATATCTTTTAAAAAATTAAAAGTAAAAGGATGAAAATTAGTCAAAAAAATATATAAAATTTAAAAGATTCAATGAATCTAGATAGGTAAGGATCATGAGCTTAAAAAAATAAGTTTTATATAAAAAATTTATTTTACAATTAACTCAATTTGAAGTCGAGTTAAATACATGCATGTGAATTTAACACA
Source organism: Populus nigra (assembly GCF_951802175.1). Classification (NCBI taxonomy): domain Eukaryota; kingdom Viridiplantae; phylum Streptophyta; class Magnoliopsida; order Malpighiales; family Salicaceae; genus Populus; species Populus nigra. Next base: position 6,759,581 of record NC_084856.1, on the reverse strand, counting down.
AAACCCATATTACATAGATCATCTCTCATTTAAAAGCTACTAATCTATTTTTTACTTCTCAAATCACCTAGGTCATTTCTCAAAATAGATTACACCAATTCATTTACTAAAATTTTTCTCATGTTTTGTGTGTTTCGATCTAATTTCTTAGTTTTCTTATATTCTTTTGTGTTTGTTTAGGTTTTGCAGGTACGGAAATTAAACGTAAATTAGACTAAAAAGGTTAGGTCATATTATGTTATCTTCAAAACAATAAATGATTGGTGTTCAACCACACAAACAAATTATTATTTCCTAATGCATCCAAGAGTGCCTTGTTACTTCATTTTTCCTTTGAAGTTTGTAATATTTTAACATGGGAATAAAACTTTATAGGCTTCAAAATTTTATCGACCAAAATTTCTTTGAAATTATTTTTTTATTTATTAATATTTTATAATAAAACACTTATATTAAAGAATATTTTTCAATAAGATTTTAATTCCAAATATAAATGTATCTCAGTTTTTAATTCTACTTCAAATATCTCCATTAAACACGTAAAAACAATTTTCCAACATGTTCTTTATGATCGTCTTCACCATCATCAAGTACAAGAAAACTGATTATTTATGATGTTGTTTGTGTGATGGCCTTAAAGAGAAGCTCCAGGCGGCATTCTTGCTCTCTAGACCTCATTCCCTTCACGATGTTGATCTACAGGTAACCCCAATTGATTTCACTGCCCTCTTTTTTTTTCTTTTTTTTTTATCAGGTAAAGGATATCACCAGCAATCCTGAGTGGGAGGGGACTTGCCAGTATGAGATGCCGTTTTGGCCAGAGTAATCTCTGTTTATTAATTTCACCCATTTTTTAAAAAATAATTTTAAGCTTTATGTGTGTGGTGATTTTGTGATGTGTTTCTTGGTCCATATTACTCCAAATTGTGTGAAGTTTTGTTCATTGTGATTTTTGGACTATGGAAGGGACATAATATGTTGTCTTTATGTCCTCTTCGTTGAGTGGCCTTTGCAATAGAAGATTGAATATATAATCAAGTGCTCTGAAGATAATATTGATTCATAAAGTGTTGAGCTTATTGGAGAGACCGACGGAGAATTGCTCTCATGCCTAACTCTAGCATTTTGCCAACGGCAAATTATCGTGCTTGGAAGCTACTGTTTGTTAATAATTGCAGGTGCCACGACTTCGTTTCACTCCTATAGTTTCCTTCTCCTATCTTTTTCATCCCTTTAGTTTTATTATTTTTATTTTTAATCTATAACTTCATTACATTTATTTTTTGGTACTCATTTGAGATAAGAGAAAGAAAATCGCTGGAAGACAGGTGAAAAAAGAAAAAGTTGTTAGTTAGACCCATTTCAGATAACAAAAATGTATTAATTTTAGTGATTTTAGTATTAATGGGTTTCATTTGATAAGAAAAGTTCATTAAGATGTTGTTTGACCCTCATTTTGAAGGAAAAAAATAGATTTAAAAAGATAAAAAAAATTTCTAGTTTGATTTTGTATTTTTAGACCAATTTAGAGGCTTATTTGACTTAATAAATTAGTTTACCGAGGATATAAGAATTTTTATTTGATATATTTAGGTCAAAATAATTTTAAAATGAATTTTTTTATTCAAAAATTTGAATCTTGAGTTTTTAGCCACCTTTCAAGCGGTTAAAATTTAGAAAATTAGATAACGTGTCATCTGAAATGATAGACAATACGTTATGTTATATTAATTTTTTAAAAACATTAGGGGCAGACTAATGCGGAATCCTTGATCACGTGGTCAAGCAACCCCCAATGAAGTTGAAATACAAGTTGGAAAGTTAAAAATCAAGTTTGATAGAATCATAACTTAAAGATAACCTTGTAATTAAGAACCAAAAGTATTAGAATAAACTTAGATCTAGAGATAACCATATACATAAAAAACCTGAAGTATAAGAATGATGTCACGAAGTCAATTAATCTTTAATAAATCAAATAAACGATCTTTGTCCATGTAGAGAAAGGATGTTTTACCACAAACATTAAAGAAAAAAAATCATGTTTATTATTACCAAACCCGATTTAAAAATAATTGTTCAACATCAAATAAATAAAATGGGATAATAAAAAAGAAATCTTTATGTTAGAATTCCTTCACGTAGCTGAAATCTTCAAGCTCTTCTAAGTGATGTTTTGACTGAAATTTTTAGTGTAAAAATTCAACTAGAAAAGTTTGTTTTAATTGCTAGAATTTTCTTCTTTATATTATCTCCTCATAGTTTCCTTGGTTTGCTAGGAATACTTGCAAAATAAAAAAAAAACACTCAAGAGAAAAATTCCCTTTGATGTCGTTATATCAGGTCTTTATGGGATTTGAAATCCTTGTAAAGTATAGACTTTAATTTTTTAATAAATCTAAGTCATGTTAGGAACCCTTGTAGCCCATGCATATCCACAAATTTATAATTTAAATAAGCCTTGTTAATTTCTCATTGTTATCCAAAATTAACCTATTATAGATTCAGACTGATTAAGTTAGAAATAGTTAAGAAAAAATACTTTATCAAAATAAATCATTTACATGGCCGGCTCTTTCAAGCCCATACTAGTTGGCCCTCTTTTTATTGGTTCAAACACTTAAGCTTGGTTATTTTGCATTTATATTTTATGAATTTAGATTTAAATGCTTTAAAAAAACTTGACTTCGATTAATGTTTAATTTTTTTATGGTCTTCTAGTGTTTTTCTAGATTTTTATAAGAATATTAGCAATATTATTTTCAATTATTACACATCTAATATAAAAATTAAACTCATAAATATTCAATTTATGTTTTTTATTTTTTATAAATTTTATCATGTATGTGTTTTTTTCTTCAATCACAAACAAAATACTTAGACTTTATTTGAATATTTTTTTTGTTTTGGTTTGATATTAATATTATACTAGGTTTATTTTTTGAAAAATTGCTTACAATTAAAAAACATGTTTTCGGTAAAATAATCAAAAGATATTGGAGCCTCCTATAGTGTAATTATTTTTTCACTTTACCTCTTTGAAAAGTTATTATTTACATCTTAAATTTTAATAACTTTATAACGCTTTACATTTCATAAAAAAAAAATCAATAAAAAATATTAAATTAACTACATAATTATATTTAATTTAATAGTTAAAGAGCACTTACAATATTAATATTATAACTTTAGCATTGAACTAAAAAACACTAGCCACCATGTTTAACTTCTTCTTCCTTTTCTTTTCAATTCTCGATCTTCAGCAAACCCACAATCAATAATTGAATCCATTATTGCTTCTTCTTCGTCTTCTTTTTCTTCCTTTCTCCTTTTCAATCTTCAACAAAGTCAAAAGAAATAATTGAAGCCATTATTTTCTTTCTCTTTCTTCTTCCTTTTTCTTTTCAAATGCACAAAAAGCTTTGTCCAGAGGAACGTGCGGAGCTTTGTTTTGGGCCTCTTCTCATCCCCTCCAAACTTCTTTGATGGTTGTTTTGCAGGGGTTGAACAGCAACAGCAACACAGGCATTAAACAACTAGAGCAATCAATTTTAAGCATTCTAGGTCAAATGGGTATTTTTGGTTTTGAGATAAATAAAGCAAATTGCTGGAAGCAATTTCATGGAGAAGAGCTTTTTCTTAGCAAATCTCCTATTCCAATCAAATAACTGAAAGAAAATACCATCACAACCACCAGGCCTATGAGCCTTTTTCTTTGTCATCGCCAAACTTGTCCTTTCTGTGTCATTCATCTCTCCAAGAAACCAAAAATCGCTCTCTTTGAGAATCAATCACACCCAAATCTCAAATACCATCTATCTAGCAATGTAGCTAACCAAGTTAAGTTACCCCATGATTGCAATGGAATACCAAAAACAAAATTTTTGTTTTCGATTAAAACAATATAATTTATTTTTTTATTTGGGGTTGTTTATTTCATAGTCTGGTATGGAGAGAGAGAGCTCTGTTGCTTCCTATAGTTTATAATACATGAGGGTAATAATGTTATTTCACATGGTTTAAAATTCATTAGAGAAAGTGAGGTTGCGGTTATTTTTTAAAGTGTTTTTTACTTAGAAATATATCAAAATATTATTTTTTATTTTTTAAAAATTATTTTTGATATCAGCGTTTCAAAATAATCTAAAAACACCAAAAAATATATTAATTAAAAATAAATAAAAAATAAAAATTAAATTTTTTAAAGCATTTTTGAAAAAAAAAAAAAACAAACAGCGTCTAAAGAAGAATGTAAAGCATAGTATTTTAAAAATAAAAATAAAAATAAAGTGAAAGAATAATCAAGTTATAAGAGGTTTAATATATTTTTTGGAACTTTTTATTTTTATTCTCAAAGCTTTTTATTAAAAAAAATGTGGCAAAGCAAATTAATGAGATGACGGAGTTTTAATTGGAAGGAAACTTTTTTCATCCTTATCTCACATATTGTAGATTTGTTTTTATTCCTTTCTATTTTTATTGGATTAAATCATGGAAAAATTATGTCTTTTTTCCCTTAAAAGGAGAAGCAAAAATTATACAAGAAAATTACTTTTTTGAATAGAGTTGGAATTATTACTTTTTTACCGGAAATAATTTTATTTTTGTATTATTATTTTAAAAAAAATAAAAGTAGCATGATATATATCTTAATTTATTGACTTGATTTATTATTAATATTCGTTGATTTTCTAAATTTTGTATAACCTGCAAGCAAGCAAGTCCATTCAGATGTTATCTCCATGCTGTGTGGACAAGGATTATTGACAGGTTTTCGTTTCATTGAACTTAGAACTAATCAAGTTGACATTTAAACTATATATATTATACTATACTTTAAAACTATTTATATTATATTATGTACATGAAATATTTATATTATAGACCACACTGTAAGTATATAATTTTTATACTATAGACGACATTGTAAATGTTCAAAGAACTATGAAGATATTATCTTTTCTATTTTTTATTTCAAAAACTGTTGGTGCGTGTTGGGTTAAGGTATGGCCACCAGATTGAAAGCTATCAGACAATTTAAATATTGTTTTAGAAAAAAAATTAATTAGTATTTTTGTTTAGAATACTTTAAGCGTAGTTTAAATGTTTTTTTAAATAAAAAACATGAATTAATATTTCTGTTTAGGATACTTTAAGGGTAGTTTAAATATATTTTTATAAAAATTAAAAAAAATAATTAAAATTTCTATTTAGGATACTTTAATGATGGTTTAAATTTAAAAAAAATAAAAAAAATTAATTAGCATTTAGGTTTAGGATATTTGAGTATTTAAATATTTTTTATATAAAAAAAATAGACATGGCCGCCAGATCCAAGTCTCCTAACTTGGCTGCCAAATCTAAGAACCTATAAAAATTAAAAAAAAAACTTAATTAGGATTTCTGTTTAGGTTAAATCAAGGATAATTTAAATATTTTTATAAAAAAATAAAAATAATTTATAAAAAAATAATTAGAATTTTTTTTAAGATACTTTAAAGATAGTTTAAATTTTTTTATTAAAAATAGAAAAAAATATGAAAAAAATTATTTATGATACTTCAATGGTGGTTTAAATATTTTTTTTATAAAAAATTATTATATAAAAAATTAATTAGCATTTCTGTTTAGGATACTTTAAGAGTAATTTAAATGTGTTTTTATAAAAAATAGAAAACATTTATAAAAAAAATAATTTAAGATACTTTAAGGATAGTTTAAATATTTTTTTAGATAAAATAAAAAAATATTTATAAAACATTTAATTAACATTTCTGTTTAGAATATTTCAAGGGTAGGATTTCTATTTAGAATAATAGTTTAAATATATTTTTTTATAAAAACTTTAATTAATATTTCTATTTAGGATATTTAAAGGGTAATTTAAATGTTTTTTTTATAATAAAAAAATATTTATAAAAAAAATAATTGAACATAATCGCTAGATTCAAGTCGTTTAGATTTAGTTTGGCCGCTAGATCCACCCAGACCCTAAAGACTTGGATCTTGCATGATCGTTATATCTAAGATTCTCGTATACGTTAAAAGCTATCAAATCTGGCTAGTTCGTCAAACTTAAAAGATTTAGAGAGCATGTTAGATCAAGAGCCATGGGTTTAGTGGTTGTCTAACTCAAAATACTTAAAATATTTTTATAATTTCAAAAAAAATATATATTTAAAAAGAAATTATTATTAACCGGAAGCGTCGGCAAATGTTATTTTTTTGTTTATATCTAAGTGACATTGGCGCGCACGGAATTATGTTCTTTTTATCTTTCTCTCTTTTTTTTTTTCCAATTTGAATCTCCCTGACAAATGATTCCTGACCAATCACTTCTCCTGGTGTTTTTGTGTGAGATTACTTTTTGTGTGAAAAATATCTCCTACCGTTCATCTTTTTAAGCTTTTATACCTGGTGCTCTTTCTCACTCCATCAGTTCCACATGCAGACGTATCTAACCCGATCCACTTGCTGATTGGAAAAAGGTAGATTTAGATTAAAAATTATCATTTGACGGTTTCTTTCTCAAATCTGACTTCTAACACCGTTAATGGGCCCAGTTCAAGATTCTAAAATTATCCGGATTCTGTTAAAAAATTTCCTAGCACAATTTTTTTCCTTATTTTTTTAAAAATTTTCCAAAGATCCCAAAAAAAAAAAGTGTTTTGAATGCATATAGGTCATTCGCACACCCTTTATATAATAATTCTTAATTATTTATGTTGTGTTCATATTTTTTTAAAAAAATCAAATTCATTGAAATATCTTTTTAATGTATTTGTGTTTATTTTGTATTTTTTTTAATTATTTTTCTCATTATATCGATGTTAATATTATTTTTCAAACAAAATAAAATGAGAAAATAAAAAAAATCAAAATATGAAGTAAAATAGTAAAAGAATCTTGCAAAAGATGAGGGGAGCTTGCCATATGATTAAAAAACAAAGACGTAGAGAGAAACAAGACTATTATGACTTTCTGGTGTCAGATTGGAATGAGTCTAAATCGTTATTAAAAGAAAGATAATGAAATTGTATTTCACTTAATGAATCTTGATGTAACTTCCTTTGATCCTGAGCTTATAGATAAAAGTTGTGGAAATTGAAATGAAAATTAAAGATAAAACGAAGAATAGAGTTGAAAGAACAATGTGAATCGATAAACCCTAACTAAATTATGAATTGTTCTCAAGATACAAAAATCAAAAAAGATTTCTTGAAAAATCTTCATTGTTTGAGTTCACCAAGTTTATGAAAAAAATGATGACGCTGCATACCTTTGGATGGCTATTAAAGACAAAAGAAAAATTCTAGATTAGGTGGGGAAAACTCTGTTTAAATCCATGATAGTTGATAACTTCATGAACTCTTTTAGAAATTAAAAGTAGTGAAGCACCATTTCTCTATCAAAATAGATGATGAGAAGATAATGGTGCAACAATACCACACTCAACGGCACAATCAAGCTGCGGAAAATTCATGATTTAAAAAGAGTAGTTGGTCTTTTTTGAATATTCAACAACATAAAAAAATTATGTTGAAAATAAAAGGGTAATGGTCACTATAAAAAGTTTAGAATGTGCACATATATTTGAGTAGGATATTTGCACATAGCATACTCAAATGGGAAGGTAAGTCAAGTGGCCAAAAAGACTGGGTAAGAAATAAGAAGCCCTACCATCCTTGAAAAAGATAGAACACTAAATAAAAGAAAAGATTTATATTTCAAATTAGGTAAGGATACATACATGTCATCTAATTTATAGTGTTTAGCATTGCAAAAATTTTACAAGCAAAAACCCCTAGTGAAATTCAACAAGGCTCCAATGAATCCAAGTCAACAAATATTTGACATTGTTTCTTCCAATTCAATATTATATAAAAAATTCAACTCTATTATTAGAAAGCACCAAGAACAATCAACCCTGCTAATAAAAAAGCTCAACTCTGCCATCAAAAAAAAAAAAGCCTTAAAATCAAGAAATCAAAACCTGTCATCAGAAATACCTAGTTTTAACCATGAAACCAAGAAGAAGAGTTTAATCTTGTTATTAGAAATCTCCAATTTTAACCCTGCAATTAGAAAAAAGAAGTCAACCCTACCACCAGGAAGTACCTGTTTTAAACCCTATAATCAAGAAGATGAGTTCAAGCATGCCATTAGAAATCTTTGATTTTAACCTTGCAATAAAAAAAAAGAGTCAATGATACCATCCAGAAGTACTAGTTTTAAACCCTACAATTAGAAAAATAAGTTGAACCTTATTATATAAGGTGTCTACAGTTTTTGATGTTTATTTTAGCATTTTTACAAAAAAAAAGGGAAAAAAATGTTTGTCATGAATTTTTAGATTTTATAGCAAGTTTATAAAATCCATTGAAACTTGGCCTAAATCAAAAGCCTCCTAGAGCAAACATTTCCAAACCTTCAAAAACTTGTTATTTTTTTAATATATGAAAAATGTTTTGCTATTTATTTTTTTATATTTAAGATAAATAGAATTACTACGAATCATTGCCTTGGATATGAAGAGGAGTAACATATCTTCTTGATCTGTGATAATAAAATTTCCAACCAAATATTCACCGATGTAAGAAAATCGAGAGTATTAAATTTTCAATTTAATATTTACTAATGAAACATAAAATTCAATAGAGTATTATTTCCTAAAGGATTTTTGAATAACAAAATGAGGAGCACTAAAAAATATTTCAACGCAGTATTATTTTTTAAGATTTTTTTTTAAAAAATCATCCAATCACAAGTAGAATAACTCAAAATAGTTAGTACTTTCTCTGTATATATATTTTTTTATAAGCAAGTTCCTCTATATAATTGGAATTCGTTCTTGCATGGGAAATTATATCCTGTCTGAAAATTGGACATAGAATGCCTATACAGCTTACGTTCAAGCGGATTTTGAATGCATCAAGAATGATCTCCAGAAAGGCATGCGAAGTTCCGCCACAAGCACTGTATCACGAGGAATTTGATTATGTTCCTCTGCTGCAAAAATCTAGATAGCATGATCAATATCATAGGTTTTGGCACACCACCATTTTCTACTGAGTATTACATGTCGCTTATTAATGCTGTTGGAACCTCGAACAACTTCGTGGGAATGTAAGATTGTAGTCTTGTCCCTGTTTAATTTTCATACATCTGGCAAAATACAAGAAAATATAAAGGTGCTGTGGCATCATGGTAATTAACTGGCATTCATGTGATTCATGGTGTTCCCAGTTGGAAAGTGTTTTATTTAGTTGCGTGTTCTTTTATTTATTTTATATCTGTATTACAGGCAGAGTTAGTAGTTTCTTATTTCCTAAGAACAACAAAACAAGAATCCCAATCAAGCAACTCGGTTATTCAATTGGTAAATGGAAGCTCTTTAGACGAGTCTGGCCAGAAAAGTGAACTACTCCCATTTGTCAAGTCACATCATCAAGGAGAAATATGAATGCACTTCTTCAGAGATATCCGTGATTAGACAGCGTTATTCAAGGATTATACTTAATCTCTGTTTTATATGAAAGAGGGCACACCGTTGGCCCAAAGTTTCTAGGCATTTGCTAGGGTTATGAAGCTAATGGGTCTCCCTTCATAAGATTACAATTATCCTCAGCAGTACCTCCTCGTAATGCCCTGCATCTTGCCAAGAACCATCGTGCTCTCATGTCAACGCTATCATTTCCGTAACAGAGGGAGAGCAGATGGGATCGATTCTTTTCGGTATGATCCTCAAAGATCCCTTGCTTTGAATTATACTACAAGGACTGGACATGCACAAAGGAAGAACACATGCACTTGACTGCTTTTGTGCTTTATAGTAACAAGACAGATTTTCTTCTCCCCTTTATTCATTTGTTTAAAGCGTCTCCCAATTTACATGTCCTTTTTTCCATGCACGATGTCTGCCTTTATAATTATTTATCCTCTAATCGTGTACATCAGCTTTATGATGTCCATGGCATATCAAGAAGATATGCACAGGTAAGTACAATAATTCTGATAGTTTCATAATATTTGTACATGGCATTTTCTTTCAAATCGATGATTACAAATTAACCCTACTTTAAAAATAAAAGATAAAATTATAGATCCGTCACTGCAAGGGCGTAGGCATGTAAAGGCTCGGGTAAGCTCTAGCCCAGATCAAGATTTTATCAATATTTTTTAACTAATTTTATATAAAAATAATTTGTAATTCTCGTTTAAGTTATTAAAAAATTCTGAAAATTTACGTGAAGCCTTCTAATATGATGTTTTTTCTTGGATTAAAATTTCATAATTTTTTAAGAAATTTAGAAATTTGATAAAAAATCATAATTTGACCAGTTTTACGTTATTGGGTGTAATTTTCAATCCGACTATCAGATTAAGCTGAAATTTTACGAGGGATCTTAAAATATATTGAATAAAATCTGGTTAAAATTTTAGGATGAACAGAGTTTGATAGAACTAACAAAAAAGATGTCAAATAAAAGCAAAACGACTCATTAAGGGTAAAATTGTTATTTGCTATTAAAAAATAAAATAAATCAGTTCTTCCTTCCTTTTATATGTTGCCAATTGAGAAGAAGCAAAATAAGAAAAGAAAGAAAAGAAAAGGCGAGAGAGAAAGAGAGAAAAGTAAGGGAAAAACATAAGAAAAAATCCAATAAAAAAAATAAGAAAAGTGAGAGAATAACATTGTAAACTTACAAAGTCCAACTTATAAAATATTAATCTAAGGAAGAATCAAGTGAAGGAATGAGGAATTGAGAGAGAGAAAAAATTTAATTACTTTGTTTGTTAATTAGTTGACATAAGATTGTTATTTTATCCCAATTGAGGGGTTATTACAATATCGATTCAGATTTGATTATAGATGAATTGTATTCCACGAAACATCGAAGGATATAACTTCAATAATGAGTTTATTTATATTTTCACTTTAATTTTATGTACTTTCAAATTTATTTTTTAATATTTTAGATTATGTATTTAAATTAAAACTTTACTGTTAACTTTAAAATTTCATGTATATGAATTAATAATTTATCTTAAAACAAGTTATATATTGATTTAATAGTCAGGAGAAAAAATTTCTGGTTCGTACTTGCGTCACTGGATGAATGCTAACATATGATATCAATATCATTTAGCTAGAATATCCACTGGTTTTGCAAATCAAAGTTACGGTCAAAAGGCGAGGTGATATAAGGCAGCATCACTCTGCATCCAGATGGATATTTGCCACACCATTGCCGTTCAAGCAACGAACTCTCTCTCGTCTAACTGACCCATAAAAAAAAAAGGGTCCATTTCTGTCATCTATCAAGGTGGTGGTGATTCATTGCAAGTCCGATTCCGTCTCCAATGTGGGTTTTTATCATCTTCAACAAGCAATCGATTTTGAAAAAAGAAAGAAAATTAAGTTTTGATTGTTCTTGTGTTTTAAAAGAATTTTAAAAAATTAAAAAATTTAAATTTAAATTAATATTTTTTTTATTTTCAGATCATATACTAATCTCAAAAATAATTTAATCATTACCCCGATCTTTATTTGTTACATGCTAATAGCTCTAATTTTAGAAATTATTTATTTATTCTGTGATATTGACGTACGTATTGCTGAATGGACGAGCATAAATTATTCGACTTAAAGAGCGAAATCCCAGGAAAAGCCAATGAAAATTGTTTATTCAATGTGTTTTGTGCTTAAATCAAGGCGGCTAATGAGGCTGGAGCTGGGCATTCAAATTAAAGTAAAAAAGTTGTGTGGTTATGTTCTTCAATATTGGAGTGGACAAAATTAAGCATGGATGGTTACAGCAAAAGCAAGTCCGGTTATGCTGGTTTTGCTATATATCAACATCATCGGAATCTGTTCATCAGTCAAATTAAGCTGAACTATGAACAATATATAATTATTGGGTTAGATCTAATTGCGTGATCACTGAAAATGATCAATATTGGATATTAGTTCATAGGTTAATTCTGGAATTAGAGGACCGTGTTCTTGTTGTAGATTTTATAATAAATAAATCTGTGAAAGTGGATAGTAAGGGATATAAATAAATATCTTCAAAATAAATTAATTAATTAAGATGCGACACATCCCAGTTTGTGGGGTGTGCATCGTTGTGGCATGTTTGCTTTAATTTCCATTTTATATGTAGTGCTGTTCGTCATTGCATTGTCTATATTTATTTTCTAAATTCCTATTAATTATCTTGCTTTCGATATTTTAGCAAAATATACATGAGCTGAGTTGAATAAATTAGTTAATCAAATCACCATTCACACGGTGATTTCTATATATCTACTATATATATAATATAAAAATAATTATGTAGCAATTAGGAGGTATTTAAAAATATAATAATGATTATTTTTTAAAGTATTTTTCACTTAGAAATATATCATAATAATAATTTTTATTTTTAAAAAATTATATTTGATAATATCAAAATAATTCAAAAATATAAAATTAAAAAATTAATTTAAAATAAAAAATTAAATTTTATACAACTTTATTTGGAAAACAATACCAAACAGTGACTAAGATTATATGTTATGGTTTCATGCATCAAGAAAAGTACCTCAAAATAGATAAGAACGGCCACCCTAACCTCCACTTTGAGGAGTATACAAACTGCACTTAGCCACCGTGAACTTCTCTCTCACTGTTGCCGATCATCTCTTTCTAACGTATCATGTTCTAATTATAATTTCAAAAGGTGAGCAGGGGAGGCAGCGTGTGGTGTGGTTTATATATGGGATATCAAAGCTTTTATAAGTTCGTGTGTGTGTGTGTGTGTGTGTATAGACATATATTTAATCACTTGGCCATTGATTAAAATTCTTGTTTAGGACGATACAGATAAAGATATGCACTTATAAATATATAAATATATTGATTTATGTATCATTATATAGTTCCATATGGAGTATTTTGATCTAAGTTTTTATTTCGAGTCAAATATTATTATTATTATTGTTATTGTAATTGTAAAGTGTGATCATAAAATTCAAGAGCAATTTGATATTAAATATCTTTATTGTCTATGTTAATATATTAACATATTCTTATATAAAATATTGATTTGATTAAAGTATAATTAATTTAATTTCAACTATACCGTTAATAATCTCTTATAGTGCGGATAGTATTTAGACGTGGATAAATATACATTCTTAATTCAATTGTTTTTTTATTATATTTTTTTTTGTGTTTTTTTATTTTTTTCTTATTTGTAACACAAATATTATTAGAGCACCTTTAACGGAGCTATTAAATGGATAATTAAAAATAAAAAAGTAATATTTTGACTTTTCTTTACTTGTTTTTCATATTCCAAAGAGAAAGCTGAACAAAATGCTAAAAAAATTTTTTTCTCTCACAAATATTATTCTTACATATCTCTCAAAAGAGTCAAAACTAATAAAGTAAGGTCAAAAAAAAAAGTTAATTAAATCTAGCCACGTGGAAAAAAAACATTAAAATCATTAAAAAAATAAATTAAAACATTTATTTATTTCACTCTAATAGAATTGACTTTTCAAATGGTTTTTTTCCATTGAAATATACATGATAGAAAAAACTATATTTATAATATTCAAGATGTTATTTTATCAATTTATCTTTTTGAATTAGCATCTTCCATAAAGATGCTCTAATTCTCTTGTAAATAGTAATTTAATTTTTCGGGTTCATTAATGACTATATATATATATGTATGTATATATATATATATATATATATATATATATATATATATATATATGTATGTATGTATCTTATCTAACCAGGGCGATGGTCATACAATTGGCATCACCGAAGATGCAACTCCACTAGAATCTTCTAACATAAGGAATTAATGCATGCCACTCGACGGATACTATCATTTAAAATATTATAGAAGTTCCAAGTGATCTTCTGAGTCGATTGCTCCACTTCCAAAATTAATGTTGTTGCGTGCCACACATGATCAATTCAACTATATAATATTTTCCACGACAAAAAAAAAAAAGCGATCATCAATTAAATGTGAATCAATAATTAGATTCTTAAAAGAAAAGAAAAAAACCAACTAAGAAGGGAAAACCTCAAATTAGCTCCTGAATTATAACCATTTCCCAATTGGATCCCTAACTTGTACTTTCTACCGATTGAGTCCCCAACATATTCATAAATTCTCAATTCGATCCTTCTCCCAACAAATACGCCTGAAATTGTTGATAGGTTGGGGTCATATTGAGAAACAATTTAGGAATATTTGATAGTAGAATAGCCCAATTGAGGATTATTGGAGATATTGGGGACCTAATTGGTTAAGAAGATCGATCGAGTACCTAATTGATAAAATATGTTTATGTGGGGACCAACCCGAGATAATTATCCCAATCAAGAATCATATATAATCATAATATTAGTGCAGCGTGTGTGTGTTGCTAACCATGTCATGCATTAAACCACGTCTAGATTTCTTGAAATTGCATATCAAGATCATTAGACCTTTGCTTTTCAAAGAAAAACAAAGGCGAAACAAGACGTTTACGAGAAACGAGGCAGTGGAAATGAACTCATTTTTTCTTAAATTAAAAGCAAGAATAATCAATGACCAAGAACGCACTATTGTCTAAAAGATTCTGCAGGTGACATCAGTCTTCGAATTATTGATCTTAGACGTACTTTTGCTGGTATTATAAGAAGGCCATTGTTTTTCTTAGTTTCTCATTCTGCACTTCCAATATTTTCTTAATCTTCCGAGAGAGAGGAGGGACGGAGGGATGGGAGACCAAACATCCGCTGGGAAGTTAACTGTAGTTTTCAATAAGATGACACCTTATATCCTAATGGTGTGCGTGCAATTTGGGTCGGCAGGAAATTACATATTGAGCATGATAAGTCTCAATCGTGGAATGAATCGCTACGTGCTCATTGTGTACCGCAACGGTGTCGCTGCACTTGTTCTTGCTCCTTTTGCTCTGCTTCTTGAAAGGTCTCTCAACACACCATAAAAGCCAGCCTTTTTCAGGACTAATTATAATTGTCTAGCCTCCACATGCCAAATATGTCTTCTAAACTATTTAGTCTACATATCCTGCATGCTACATCAATAATTGTTAAAACCGACTTGGCATATATAACACGACATGCACGCACTGAGTTTTTAAATGGATTGAAATCCCCTGTGGTGGATATTAACTTTTATGCTGTTTTTTGTTTTTCATTATACAGGAAAACCAGGCCAAAGATTACGTTGCCAATATTTCTACGAATAATGGCTCTCGGATTCTTAGAGTAATGCGTTAATCCTTTTATCAATGTATAAGAATATTTGCATCACATGAAGAAAATATTTCGAAACAGAAGTAGCCAGTGAAGGCGGGGGCATTTTTATTTATACTCACTCTGATCAGTGATGCTTGATACAGGCCGATCCTTGACCAAGGCTTCAGTTACTTGGGGATGCAATACACATCCGCAACGTTTACATCTGCCATTATGAATGCTGTTCCTTCTGTCACTTTTGTGATTGCTTTGATTTTCCGGTATGATATTTATGTAGTTACATATATTTTCTGATTTCACCTCTTAAAAATCGTGGAAAAAAGTAAATATAGAAAAATTAATATTCAGTTCTACTTTTTACATGTATATCTTCTGACTTGAACTCATTAAAAATGATGACCAAATACATTTAATACGTGAGCCAACAGGTTAGAACGAGTGAGAATTAAGGAAATACGCAGTCAAGCTAAGGTGGTCGGGACCCTAGTAACCTTAGGAGGAGCTTTGCTGATGACAGTTTACAAAGGCCCTGTGATTGGTCTACCATGGTCTCAGAAAACAAGCCAACACGGAAGTACTGCTGCCTCGTCTGATAAACATTGGGTGACCGGGACACTGTTGCTCCTTGTTGGTTGTGTTTCATGGTCCGCTTTCTACGTATTGCAGGTAAAAAATATATAGTGCAATGAATTCGATTGGGAGCTTTGCTACAAATAACGTATAAAAGTTTACTAATCTTGGCACTCATGATGATAATTTTGCTGAGCTTTTGGTAATTTCTTTCATAGGTCTGCTCTTCATTTTTTTTTCCTTAAAAACCATTCATGGCATGGAGATTTTTGTCCATTGATTAGCCCTCTTTTCAGTGTGTGTGTGTGTGTGTGTGTGTGTGTGTGTGTGTGTGTGTGTGTGTAATGCTTAACTGAATAGAACAGGAGGCGCCATCGATCAAGACTAATGAACATCATCATTTTTTTTATTCTTCGCGGAAGCCTTTTCAATTTGTCTCGTGATTAATGCAGATGGAAACGTTAAAGAAGTATCCGGCGGAACTGAGTCTAGCCTCCTTGATATGCTTGGCGGGCAGCATGCAAAGTTTAGCCATAGCCCTTGTTGTAGCACACCACCCTAGCTCATGGGCCGTTGGCTGGGACGCTAGGCTCTTCACTCCCCTTTATACAGTAAGTTACCGCCAAGAATATAATATTGGACCGACCCCTTCCTGACTCGATTAATTAAGACAAAACGCTTCTTTTCCTTCATAACTATGCCCATATGCAGTTAATGGTGATCAGTTGAATTAACCAACATGGAATTTGGGCCTTTCAGGGGATTGTTGCCTCTGGAATCACTTATTATGTGCAAGGTCTCGTGATGAAGACAAGAGGAGCGGTATTTGTTACAGCTTTTAATCCCCTCTGCATGATCATAGTCGCTGCTCTTGGGTCTCTTATTTTAGCCGAGAAACTTCATCTTGGAAGGTATGGCCTTAATTAATCACGAGCGAATACCATGGCAATTTCGGTGATTTCATTCAATTCTTTTGGGTGCTTAGCACATGTCTCTTTTGTGTTCGCTTCTCATAGTGAATTTTGTGGCAGACATTTGCTAGAAATGCACATGTTCTTGACATGTATGATCTGCATGGAGATCTTTCTTTCTTTTATTTTTGGAACTAGCTGCTGGTAAAACCGAAAGGGAGGCTTATGCGGCTATATACGCTCCAAACCTTTTTCCAATTCTTTTCCTCAAACATCCAACACAGTAGTAGTATAGATTTTTATTAACCTTTGTTCACATCCTACAAACAAAATACAATACAAGGACCGAGTTGAAGGATGTTTCTAAACTGAGTGGTATAGCCGTTATAATATCTTAACCTTTGATTGTATATGTGATCAATTTCGAAAATAAAAGTGTTTCTTTTGATCAAACCAGTGTTCTTGGAGGCATCATAATCGCAATTGGCCTATATTCTGTTGTGTGGGGTAAGAGGAAGGACTACACTAGCCCAGAAGAATTATCCACCACAGCAGCCAAGGGTAATCAGGAACTACCGATCGCCACAACCAATATTGCTACAACTTAGGCAGCCATTGCTGGAGACAACAACTGAAGAAAAACCCAGTTCCCTAATTACTCCTCTATAATTTGCGCACCCTATCATAACCGCAAAGAAGCCACAACTGAGACCTCAAGGTGTCACCACGGTGGGGCTTTTTTAACTGTCTCGTTGTTGTCTTATCGAAAGCGAGGTTTTTGGTGCGTTAGTGACAGCAGGTAATGTTGTTCAACTATATATAGACCAGGCACTTGCCATTTCTATTTTGCAATCCCAGCACCATTATATATATATCATTTAAGAGTGTGGCACCTTAAATGATAGACGAATAACCTTCTACATTTTGTTTTGGAAGGATTGGCTGTGAGGTACCCATTTGCCCCAGATAATATATGTATGCCCGTGCCTTTTGTAGTATACACCAAGTCATTCGTAACCTGTTATATATGTGTACGTACTGTTCGAATACAAGAAATTAAGGGTTAATTTTAGTGCGAATGTTATCAAGTCGAAGTAGACTGTGGTGGTTGCAAATTGTCGTGTTACTTTTTGTCGGGTTACTTTTTAGCAAATTGTCATAATGTCATGTTACTTTTCGTTTTTAATTCATTTCTCTTATTGAATATTGCTACTTATGAGAACCTGGATATAAAGATATGAAACCCCACTAGTAAAATTGACAGAATTATGAAATATTAAAAATCAAATTTAATAAAAAAAATGTAACACAACAATTATTGAGAATTGAGAAATCAATAATATTGAAATTTGAATTCTCACCTAAAAATTAACGAATCGCAAATAAAAAATATAAAAAAAACATCATAAAAATAGTTATTTTTTTATAAGTCGATATTCAGCTCAAGAGCCGAAAAACATGAGAATTTTCACACACGCAAACATAAGATTAAAAAAAAATAATAATCATTAAATTAAAAATAATTTTTATAAAAAAAATATTTATACTCCTTTCATGTAACCATAAAGAACCTAAAAATATAGATGAATTGGATCCACTTATAAATAAACTCAAAATAAATTAAATAGACCTAAAACCTAATAAAAATAATAAGTCTAATATAAAATTCAAATTCATCGATTAAATAATAATTTAATCTAAGATGGATTGAATATGTTGTGACTGAAAATAATATCTTAAAAAGACTAGGATATATAGTAATTAGCACTAAAAGAAGTCTCGTATAAAATAAGAGATTCAGAGCTTATTATGTTGTTTTTTTATTATTATTATTATGCTAGGATAATTAATTATAAAATTAAATGATCCTCTTTAATAAAGGAAAAAGGAAAAGGTGTGCATAGCATATACATTTTTCTTGTAGGACGAGGAAACTTCTTCCTTTCGTTCGACTTGTTTGAAACCATTTTATTTTCTGTCATTCGACTTATCCATGTAATAAATGCATGTCTTCACATTAACAAAGTCAATTCACGTTTCACTGCTGGAGTTTCTTTAATATCAAATTCAAATGGTAATGACCCAACCGGCTTTAGTCTCCCAGCATGCTCACTTCCAACATAATACTGTGTGGTGTAAACATAGAAACTAAAATAATATTTTTATTATTATATTATTATTATTATATATTTAAAGTAGGATAGAGATTGATTGTTTTTTATTAAAATATTAAAATAATATTTTTTTTATTTTTTAAAAATTATTTTTGACATCAGTACATCAATGATATGAAAACATTAAAAATATATTAATTTAAAATAAAATAAAATAAAATTAATGTTTTTCTAAAACATAATCTCAAACATTCCTAGACATTAATTGTGGATTCACGTAGCACTTTCATTTTTGGTTTTGTAGTATTTTCTATTCCAATCACTAAGTTTTTTTTATCTTTTCTATATTATGTTGATTAGTAATTTACCATAATAATTTGTTTTTATTGATTTGCTATGAAGTTCTCGCAATGTAAAAAAAAAACTTAACATTAAGTTAATGCTTCATTTACTAAAATAAAATTCACTTTTATTACTTGAAATAAATTTAAATTATGGAGACCAACTTTGACACTGAAACAAACAAGCTACTTTTCTTTTCTATTTTATTATTTATGAAGTGTAAATTTAAAATTTTGGTCACTAAATATTTTTTATTTTTATCCATTTTATTGAGGTTTTCACGTTTCGTTTCAATCCTATTAACAATATCTAAATGGTGTGAGGGAATCACTATTACCTACACTAAAATCACTTGTAATCCATAGTGCCTTTCTCTTCTTCTTTTTTTTTGCATTTTTCTTTTTTTTTTTAACTTTCCTATGTTTTCTTATTTTTTCACATTTTTTTTTTAAAATTATTTTTTTATTTTAATTTTTAAATATTAAGTTGGTTAAAAATTTTCACTTTATAATTTTTGTCCTTTAAAATACTGTGGATTGTTACAGTGTTTTTCCACATAGTTTTTCTTTTTTATTTTTTTATTTTTCAAAATTATATTTGTTGATTTTTTTAATATTGAGCTGGTTACAAATTTCGCTTTGTAATTTTTTTTCTTTAAAATATTATGGATTACTGCAGTGTTTTTCCACATGATTTTTTTCTGTTTTGTTATGTTTTTTTCTAAAATTGTCTTCCTAAAATTATCTTTGTTAATTTTATTTTTAAAATATTAAGCTGGTTAAAAATTGCAATTACAAGTAAAAACAAGTTTTTTCTCACAAAACACTATGGATTGATATAGTTTTTCCTCACATTGTATTTTTCTAATTTCTTTTGTGTTTTTTTTTTGTAAAATTTTTTCTAAAATTATCTTTGTCGATTTTTTTTTTTCATATTGAGTTGATTGGAATTTAACTTTGTAATAAAGCTTAATCACGTGGGGAAAGTACTGTAACTTTCCTCATAAAACATTGTAGATTGCTACAGTGTCTCCCCACATTGATTTTTTTCTTATAATTTTTTTCAAATTATCTTTTTCAATTTTATTTTATTAATATTGAGTTATTTGATAATTACAATTACAAGTCATTACAAATAAAGTTAAATCATATGGGGAAGCATTGTAGCTTTCATCATAAAACATTGTAAATCGCTACAGTGTTTCCAACATTATTTTTTGTCCTCTTTTTTTGGTTTTTTTTTTTATTTTTCTAAAATTGTCTCTGTCAATTTATTTTTTAATATTGAGCTAATTAAGAATTTAGCATTGTAATTGTTTTTATTTAAAACATTGTGAATTGTTACAGTGTTTTTCCATATGATTTTTTCCAAAATTATCTTTGTCGATTTTTTTTTAATATTGAGTTTGTTAAGAATTATAATTACAATGAAGCTAAATCATATGAGGAAAGCGTTGTAGTTTTTCTCACAAAACACTGTGGATTGCTATAATATTTCTCTAAATGGTTTTTTATTTTATTTTATTGGGGAAAATACTGTAATTTTCCTCACAAAACATTGTCAATTGCTACAACGTTTTTCCTCATGGGTTTTTTTCCTTCCAAAATTATCTTTGTTGGTTTTTTTTAAAATATTAAGTTGGTAGAGAATTTAGCTTTGTAATTTTTTTTGCTTTTTATTAACAGAAAAGCTAAATCATATGGCGAAAGCACTGTATCTTTCCTCACAAAACATTATAGATTGCTACAAATCATTTTGTTCAGTCTCTAAATTTTTTATCACCAACACAACTTTTTTTCTCGTCATGAAATATTTGTTTCATCATATCTTTAGTTTCTATTACTTATCTAGCATTGGTTCACAATTATAACACTATCAAGTACATTTATTTTATAAGCTCGTGGCAGCGCGCATGCATATCATCTCGTTCTTCATTTATTTTGTGTTTCTGTCCTTGAATTTTGTGAAAGGGGAGAGAGTTGTAGCAAGATAGAGGAGGAGAGAGAAAATTGTTTATTGTCCATATTTTAGTAACAAAAATAATTGATATAGGTGTCAATGGATTCCATTTGATGAGATAATTTCTATTTAAGTGTTTTTTACCCCTCATCTTGCCAAAAATATATATATATAATGCAACTTGATAGGTTTTTTATTCATAATGATTTTTTTTAAAACCAATTAAATGTTGTTTTGAAGTTAGATATGGGTTTATTGAAGTTTGTGAAGATTTTATTATGTGGTTATATGTGAAAAATTATTGAAAATAGGTTTTTTGGGTCCAAGAAGCTGGGATCTGACTTTCCAACCACCTAAAATGGTCAAATATAACTAATAGATAGATGCATTATCTACTTTTAAAAAAGTAAAATGATGACTAGGAGAGTAGGCCCGACCTTCTTTTAAATACTTAAGGAATACTAGCTCACCTAGGCCTTCGTGTATGGTTGTTTTTTGCTTTTATTTTTTATAGTTTTTCCCTTAATTTCAATTGCAATTCATTAAAATAAATTTATTAAAATATATTTTGGGGTGTTATTTATTAAACATCATTAAGTTTTTACTTTATATTCAAATAAGATTATTGCATTATTTTTATACTATTAACAAGCTCTTTTTTGTACAGCTTTTCATTATGGTTTTTGTTTTTTAAAATTTTATTCTATGGTTTTTCTACTCATATCTATTTTTATTATCATATAATTAAATAAGAAATAGATTTCAAAAAATAAAGTTATTAAACTCAAAAATATTCATAACTCGGGTTGCAGTTTTGGTAGTTTAACTTGAGTTCACCCAAAACTTCATTATTTTAATATTTAAAAAAAATACAATGAAGCCATCTTGAAAAAAAAAAGGTTTAAACTGGGTTTTGATCAAATCAATTAGGTTGTGTTTGCACCTATTAGATCGACTGAGTCACATCGACTCCTACCCAGTTTAGTTTGAAATTCAAGCTGAGCAAAAAAGTTGGGTTTAGGATCTCTAGGTTGACTTGTCAAATGAAGTTTAATAATATAACCAAAAAGCTTCTCGCAGCAACACATAAGCAATGTATTATTCTTATATTCTTTGATACAATTGCTTCGAGATTATTAAGATGTTATTTTCTTAATTAAAACTTGTTTACATGATTATTGTAAGAAAATGATATTTTAGTAAAAAATACCAGAAAAAACAATTGTGCCCATTCATAAAATAAAAGGATTTTAATTAGAGAGAAGGATTTCAATTAGAGAGATTCCATTTTTATCTATATTCCTAATCGTCCTAATTTTTATGATATTTTTTCTAATTTCTTTTGATTTCTATTGGATAAATAACTTACAACAAAAAATCTATATTGATAAGAAAAGAAGACATTATACTCAAATTATTTTTTAAATGGAATTTAAATTATTACTTTTCTTATAAAAAAACAATTTTATTTCCATATAATGAAATAGAAGTTTTAAAGGGCTCTCATGAAATGAGATTAAATATCTGAATATGCATCTATCTCTCAGCTTTTAAACTTAATCTTTGATTAACATTAACAATTTTTTTAATATTTTTTTTAAAAAAACAATGTTTAGACCGCGAGAAACTCTTTGAAATTGTCATTAAACTCAATCCAATGAATAAAACGTGAAAACTCACGACATGATTTTATGCTTTTTAGAACTATTTTTTATTTGATAATATAAAAATACAATCGCAGAACTAAGGATCACCCTAATAAGTTGTAAGCACCATTTCCTAAACAAAAATCCACTACGGTCTTAAAAGAAAACTTTAAAATATTCAAATAAAGTCATAATATTTTGTATATGGTTGACGAAAAAATATTGATAAATGTGATAAAATTATATCAAAGATGTATTAGGAATCTTAAAAAAAGAAATTATGTTAATTAAACATCCATGAGTTTTTTTTCATATTAGACACATAAAAATTGAAAAACAAATAAAGTTAGAATTTCCATAAAAACCTATAATATTATTTGTGAAAGATGAAAAAATTGAATAATAATTTTTATAATGCATTTAAATATAAATTTATAAAAAGTTCAAAAATAAAAAGAAAAAGAAAAAGGTAGGGGCTCAGGCATGTCCCAGGTGGCCCAGTGTGCCTAGACTTTTAAGAAACAAAGCCTAGGTGTATAGGCCTAACAAGCCAAATCCGCATGCCTAACTTTATTTTTATTTTTTAAAGGTGAACGACCTATAATTTATCTTTTCTTGTTTTACAAATGACCTACTGTCATCTTCTCAAAATTCAACTGTCACATAAGTGACCTAAAAATCAAGAAAGATAATTTTTAGACCCAAAAATTTGTTTATCAATTAATATTTACTTGAAAACATATAAAAAAAACATTTTAAAGATCTAAATAAATCTATTTATGATATCAAATAACCCGAAAGGGGTTGAAAAAATAAAAATGAACCCAAATTAGTAAAATTTTCCAAACCTAGTTATGCTATTTAAAGCAAGGTGAAGGCCACTTGACATTACAATGGAATTCTTCTGGTTAAATAGAACCCTTTTAACACCAAGATTAATTTTTTTTCATAATCAGAATAAGTGTCAACATAATATTTTCTCTCTCTTTTTTATTTTCAGATGAGTTTTTATCTCTTTTCTCTAACTCAAAAACTAGAAAATAAAAAAAATAAACTTTTAGATCAAAATAAAAATTGTTGTTGATACTCAATTAAATATATATTTTCTATGTGTTTTACATTTTAGCCCCTTATCTTTAAAATTTATATTTTTATCATAGTTTCAAACTTAATTTATTTTAATTGGGATATAGAAAAGTTTGATTAAAAAATATATTTTTATAAAAAAAATCAGTTAATTCATTGTTTATATGAATAGTAAAGTAATTTAGTTATATCTTATGAATATCTTTTAATTTTTAGTATAAGTAGAGCATGTAATTATCGATTTATTTTATTAAATATATGCATTAAATTATCTTATCGCAATTTAAACTTTTTTTATGCTGGAAAATATTTTGAGAATATTTACACATTTTTTATGTTAAAAAAATCTTAGTCTTATTCACAACCGAGTAGATACTATAAAAGCCTCCGTCAATACAATATTCTCCTGCCGGACGTCTCCGAGTTCGGAAAAAGAAAACAGAAAAATAAATCGGGTTCCGTAGACTATAATATGCTGCTTGTGGACCCAAATGACCTGACAGAAAACAGCATCATAATATCAACGCTGATTGGATACAGGTGGAAAACATGGATGCCAGCATTTTCCTTCATGGTAGGTGCAAGAATATGAATATAATATAGCCTTTCTGATGAGAAAAAAGAAGAATTTTAATGTAAATATTCGAAGATAATTACGTTTCTATGATAGTATACGACAAGCAATAAACATCTTCCCTTTTTTTATTTTGAATCCAATAATTTATGAGGCTGAAAGTGATGACATCGTTTTCTTACTAATCCCTTCCGGCACTACTGTTTGGGTTTCATTTTCATTCTTTTAAATTGTTAAAAAATTATTTTAAATACATGGACAATTCATTCATTTAATACTAAACTAAAAGCGGAGTTCGTTTAATTACTATTTTAAATTGTTATCTTTAACCATATATCCAACATAAAAGGTAATGTTAAAGGTTTGAAATTATTATCTTTTAAGTCTTGAAAAAAATAATTTAGTGCTACAACAGATATTTTTTTAATAGGTATGTCTTCCATACTAAAGAGTATAAAGATGATAGAAATATCTATGATGATAGGATTTGTGTTAATAGATAAACTTTCAACGAGTTTGAAGTTGATCATTATAGTAAGTTAGAAGAGATAATTGAATTGCAATATCACAAGTCGTAAAATAGAATATTTTTATTCAAATGTTATTGATATAATACTTATAGAGAAATTAGAGTAAATCCTTACCATTATTTGGTCAAAAATAATAAAAAAAAGATAGACCTAGCAACATCAATAATGTTTTTGTGTTTGCTAAACAATACCAACAAGTATGTTACATATACACTCATTCCCTTAGAAAGGATCATAACATAGTTGATTGGTTATTCATTGTGAAAACCAAAACTATAAGTCGTGTCCAAGTTGTTCAAAACGTGAAGTAGCTAGGGGAGAAGATGTATTTCAACTTTATAAGTTAGTTGATCTATATTGAGTTGCTCCATCTACCAAGTTATGCGAGTCTGGGGTTGCTAAGTAAATCTGAGAAAATCACAGCGCAACTAGGTAAATTTTAACGTGTAAAGTTTATATTTTTTGTAAATTAATAATCTTGTTTATCCTTATTTTTTTAGTTTAATGAACTCTTAAACCTGGTTATGTGATTTCTAGAATGACACACACATCTATGCTAAGAGAAAAGTCGAGCCAGATGACTTTGAGGTGTGGAGAAATTTTAGATGCATTCATGAAGTGGATCCTTAAATATAAACAATGAGACTTATTATTCCATTAGCAAACATATTGGCAGGTTGCTTCCTTTTATTAAGCATGCAAAGCTCTTAGTAATACCATGATTATGATTATTTGTGACAATGTTTAACTAATTATTTATTTTTCAAGTTACACAGCTAAGGTGCGAGCCGACTCTAATGGAGTTATATCTAGAAACACATATACGAAGGAAGGATACATATAAAAAAGGTACAGCAGTTCGTAGACAATCGAGCTGAGACATTTGTTGTAAGTAAACTTTGAAATCATTTATATATTTCTTGGACTAATGTTTTTTGTCGATGCTTTTTACCTTTTTTTTTCGTAGGAACAATATAACTTTAGCATGCATGTCAAACAAGAATAAGACTTT
This sequence comes from Populus nigra, assembly GCF_951802175.1. Lineage (NCBI taxonomy): Eukaryota > Viridiplantae > Streptophyta > Magnoliopsida > Malpighiales > Salicaceae > Populus > Populus nigra. The sequence continues at coordinate 6,733,551 of NC_084856.1, read as the reverse complement.
TCAACCCATTTAGAATACAATCTGAAATTATAATTGGAGGTTGGAGCAACCAATAGACCCGATAGAAATCGAGTTTATAGTATCTCTATGACTATGACCCGAGATATGAGATCGGGTTATAATGTCTCAATAATAAGCACCCACAATCCAACTCAAGGCGGCCATCACCAGTCATTGAGGAGTTTGTTGAAGAACAAATTGGTGCTTTTAAGGGCTTAAATGGAGAGAAAGTATAAAAAACAAAGTAGAAGGCAATAGGAGGAGATGATGGTATACATGTCCAATCATTATCCTCCCTTTTATAGACCTTCATGGGATTTTCCTTCCCCTCAAACTCCACCTGCAGCTCCAACTACTTTTTAATGTATATAGATATTTGTAATTGATTTTTATAGTTAAGTTAATAATATAAAATGTGTTTTTCAATGTCATTTAATTGTTTAATGCTATTTAATATCAAATTATTATTAGTATTTCAAAAAAAATAAATTACTAAAATACCGACAGACATAAAAAAAAAATGTTGGTGATTTCATCAACCCATTTTCCTCGAAGAGTTATAGAGAGTTATGAATCGTTTTGATATAGACCAATGGATTCACTGACGAAACATGTTTGTTGGTGACTATGTCGATGATACACGATATATTACCAACGGTTAGTCCATTGATGAGCACTCGATAATATTTACTGATAGATAGGTCGATAGAAAATGGTCGGCGCCTATTTTTATTACCGACATAAATATTCTGTCGGCCAATTCATCAACATTTAAATCACCAACTAAATTATCAACAGTTCAGAAATCCTTAATGAGACACTCATCGACTTAACATGTTTCCATCAAGAAATCTAATGATGATTTTTATACCGATAAAAATACAACTTTTACATCTATAGATTATTATGTTGTAGTAAATCAACTTTCTAGTTGTTATATTCTACAATTAGAATGAAAATGAGAGAAAAAGTAATAGCAAGGGAACACATAAACTTGTTACAAAACCATGCTTGAAAAAAAAAAGCAAAAGAAAGAAATATGTAGAAGGTTGGCAATGCTTGAAAGAGAGGCAAGAGAAAGGGGAAAAAAACAGCAATTTTAACTGATTATTTTCTTCTCCCTCGCTATCCATCTTTTCTATTTTTTTATTTTTTTCGTAAGATCATCTGGAATCCAGTAACCACATGGAGCTCCGACTAATCCATATTCAAGCTGGGTAAGACCACAAGGATGAGAAAACTCTCCCTGCCGAGTATTGAACACAGCTGCATTCCTAAGCCTCCGAACCGAGGACACTGGTTAAGCTAGAACAGCCCGCGCCACCTGATTTACATGATCATTAGTATCCTTGTTCTTTGTTTGAATCACCTATAAACTTCTTTAAATAAGAAATTAAATTATTTGTTTTTTCGGATATCTCTTCTTCTTTTATTTCATTATAAATCTCACTTCTTCTTCATTTTTAAGAAAAATTTAATTTGAACCTAATTAATCTCCAATTTACAAAAGAGGGATGAGAGAAGTTAATAAACTAGCACAAATCATCCATTCTACTATATTTTCATAGATTTTATTTGCAAGTTTATATGGCCAAACCTAGTTAGTTAGGGGCTGTGTGGAAATATAGTAGTTTTTATTTTTTAAAATGTTCTGCACATGAAAATAAATCAAAATAATAGTTTTTATTTTTTAAAATTATTTTTAATATCAATATATTAAAATAATTTAAAAATATCAAAAAAATATTATTCAAAGTAAAAAAAATTTAATTTTTTCAAAACACAAAAATAAACAGAATGATTTAAATATTTGTTTTACCCATAAATCCGTAAAAATGCATTCATAATACAGATGACTTTATATCCATCGATAAGAGATAAGTAGCATGCATGAGAGATAAGAAAAGAAACTATCGCACTTGAGGGTCTAGCTGCTGTGGTCAATCGTGTGACTTGTTCCGCCCCCGTCCCAGGTTCGACCCTCTATGTGCACGCCTGTCACCCCCGCGGTGCCTAACCTGCTCCTGGGCTTGCAGGATGTCCAGTGGGCCGTGGGGAATAGTCGTGGTGCGCGCAAGCTGGCCCGGACACCCCACGTAAATCAAAAAAAAAAAAAGAAAAGAAACTATCCCATTAAACAAAAGGGGGTAAAAACTTGGTCCATGTTTGCGGTGGGAAATAATCCACAGCCACATCTTTTCATTTTGCCACGAAGAAGATGATTTTTAAGATATGCTCACATTCTCACGTGTTCTTCGGTGGGATTCCACCGACCAGTTTTTTCGTTGGAATCCAAACACGATAGCACCAACATTAATTAATTTCTTTTTCTTATGAATTTTCCCAAAGGAATTAAAGAGCTTGAAACAGGAGTTTTGTAGCTTTTTTTTTTTTTAGGAGCAGGAATTATCTTAATTAGCAAGATATTAAATCAGAAATAATTGCATATTTTAATCAAGTGGGATATACGTGTTTTGTCAGGGTTACAAAACTCATTCGGGTTGGGAAAATCAATTCAACTCAATCCATGTTAATTTAAAATAATGTTGTTCTAAGAATTTTTTAATAAAAATATTTAAAAAAATGTATTATTTTTCAAAATAATCAAGTCAAGTCTCATTTAAATTCAGATGATTTAAACCAAAAACCTATCTAATTTAATCTATAAAACTCAGTACATATTAGATGGAACCAAGAGAGACCGAATTTAATAAAATAGTTAAAAACTCAAAAGGCAAATTCATGCACTGCATCAGCGGCTAAAAACATCGATCGTTGATTGATACGTCCGGGGCTAAAACTCGATTGTGGGTCCAAAAACAGGAACGAAATAAGAATAATTTATGGAATTAACATTCCAGATAACTCATGAATATATATATATATATATATATATATATATATATTTCAGGAACTAAAACAATAAACCAAGATTTTTCATATATAAAAAAAACATGAGATGCGTGTATAAATAATCTATGCATTTTATACAATTTTCTAGCAGCGTTATTAATTTCCACTAGCTTTTAATTAGTGCTCTGATTAGGGTCAAAATACAATCAGACATCTTTTAGAAACGGTGTTCACTCTTCAATGTATACCACAATACTCTCTGCAGGCTTCATGCTAGAGCACTAAACCTAGATTTCATTTGATGGTCAATGTCTAGAGTCCCCACTGCTTATAAATTAACAAATTTGTAAAGCAGCGGGGAGGGGGGGGGGGATGTTTTATACATAAAAATCAATTAATCCACAGAAACTTTCATCTTTTTTTTTTATTTTTTGTTCGGATTCTAGATCACACCCCAAATCGAGGATTCTAGTTGCTAGGAATACAAGTGTTCTTAGTTAATGGATAAAGGAATCTTCTTAAAAATGGAGTGAGAGTAAGTGCCCAAAGCGTAGAGGACAAATATTGGCATCGCGTTGCTTTAGCTTTTCTTGACTATAAAGAAGGCCATTTCTTGTTTCAGTCTTTGCATAGAGAAGTATATTGAGTGATTAAGCGATACAGAGGGATCGAGTTAGGAAGATACATAGAGATCAGATGGGAGACCAAACCCCATGTGAGAAGCTGTGCCTGGGGCTCAAGAAAGTTAAACATTACCTGGCTATGGTCTCCCTTCAATTTGGATATGCTGGAATGTACATCATCACCATGGTTTCTCTGAAACATGGCATGAGTCATTACATACTAGCAGTGTACCGTCACGTAGTTGCTACGCTTGTTATTGCACCGTTTGCCTTTGTTCTTGAAAGGTCTCTTTCTCCCACAAGCCCATTCACACCCGAATCACATTTCCAATTTTCTCACGTTAATTTTGCTCAACTCTGATTGTTATTTACATATTTCCTTCTCTTTTCGGCAGGAAAATAAGGCCAAAGTTGACACTCTCGATTTTCCTAAGGATAATGGTGCTTGGTTTTCTTGAGTAATGCGCCTAAAAGCTCCCTGGATCTTTGTGTCTATACTTCATAATTAATGTAACCTATATCATATGTATGTTTAACTGTATATTATTTTACTGGAAATTAATTACCAGGCCAGTGCTTGATCAGAATTTGTATTATTTGGGGATGAAGTACACCTCAGCTACATTTTCATCTGCTACAACAAATGCCCTCCCAGCTATAACCTTTCTGATGGCGCTTTGTTTCAGGTGAATTGAAGTCATAAATCGCTACCTCCTCATGTACGTGTGTGTGTATATATATATATATATATATAGTGTTATCAGCTGAGTTTTAAAATATATTTTTTTATTTAAAAATATATTAAAATAATATTTTATTTTTAAAAATTTATTTTTAATATAGTATATTAAACTAATCTAGCTATACCTCATACATGGGCATATAAATATCATGATTTAACCATTTAATAGATGGCTCATTGATGAGAGTTTGGGATTAAAATATTTGCTTCTCCTGTGATCTCAAGTTCGAGTCATGTGGTTATTAATATGATGGTCACTAGAGGTTTATATGATCGTTAATTTCTGGACCCGTAATATGTATAAACTAACACGGACACCCACATTAATCAAAAAAAAATATCATGATTTGAATTAGTACTACTCCTTTTTGATATCACACATTTTTAAAACAAGTTAGTTACGTGACTCTAAAAAGCATTCTAATCAATTTAATTAGCATGATCCATGTTTGAATTATAAATCACAAAAGGATCATAGTACGTGCTAGCATGCACGATGGGAAAGATTATAATGCATGCTCAAGCATAATTGAATAAAATTCACAAGGAGCAAATTAATATTGGAAGAGCTAACCTAAACAAATTTGTTTTGTTTAAATATGCTATGCTATATTATAAATAGGTTGGAGACAGTAAACTTTAAGAAGCTACATAGCGCAGCCAAGGCCATCGGAACTGTTATCACGGTCACAGGAGCAATGGTTATGACCTTGTACAAAGGTCCGGTCATCGATTTTATAAGATCACATGGAGCAGCTCACCATGGAACAAGCAATGAATCCGGTAATCAGCATCGGCTTACCGGAACACTAATGCTCCTAGGTAGTTGCTGTGCCTGGGCAGGTTTCTTCATATTGCAAGTGAGTATTAACTTCTCTTTACTGCTCATGTATAGTTTCTTACAGGAGGGTAGAAGGCTTTGACATAAATTAATACTAAGATTTGTTGAAATGTGTCGATTTTGGTTCAGTCATTTACTTTGAAGAAATACCCAGCAGAGCTTTCTCTCACAGCATTGATATGCGTGATGGGCGTGGTGGAAGGTGCAGCAGTGTCCCTTGTTATGGAACGTGACATGGGTGCCTGGAAGATAGGCTTTGACTCTCGGCTTCTTGCTGCTGCTTACTCTGTGAGTACATATGTTTTTCTTAATTCATTGTTTCAGGTGAGTGTTGGATAGTTTCTTAACAAATTTTTTTTTTTTTCACACCTTCAATCATGTAATTAGGGAGTGGTTTGTTCTGGAATTGCATATTATGTGCAAGGCGTGGTAATAAGGGAACGAGGCCCTGTCTTTGTAACTTCTTTTAGCCCTCTTTGCATGATCACCACTGCAGCTCTTGGATCCATTGTTCTAGCGGAGCAAATCCACCTTGGAAGGTATACATGTAATTGTCTTTTTAAAAAAAAAAATTGGGTGTAGTATTTTTACTTGATTTAAGTTAAATAATCATCTTTTTCTTTTGTAAATGTGATACTCTATGATTCTATGACCTCAAGGATTTGAACATTATTTGTATTAATGTGTGTATATCTTTGTTTGTTGGCATCTATTGCATTGCAGTATAATTGGAGCCGTTCTGATAGTTTGGGGGCTTTACACAGTGGTGTGGGGCAAAAGCAAGGAGAGAATAAACTCATCGAAATTGCAAATGACAAAGGAGAAAACTGGAACCCAAGAATTGCCTATCAAAGATATTAGTACTAAGCTATCATCATCAATCAATTTTGCAAATAGCATCCAAGGACATGACGATGGAATGTCGAAGATTCCACCCAAATCTTGAAGATTCTTCAAAAGATTTACGTTCCCTAGGACCACTATAAAAGATACCATACTCACACACACTCTATCTCTCCCCTCTCCCCTTTGCCAGTGGAAGAAACTCTATCCGAAATTAATATGTATCACCCTTTAGTTCATGTATGTTGAGATACTGATGCAGTGAAATATTATTTTGATATATTTTTAAATAAAAATATTTTAATAAATAATTGCTATTGTACTTTCGGATCCAGATATCTAAGAAAGGAAACATAAAGAATCTATATCTAGCCAGCTTGCTTGAATTGCATACGCTAAGCTAACAACATGATATTGGAAAAGAATCGAGTTCTCAGTGACTTGGATGTGGATAAAATGTATGAACATATGGTAAAGATTGCTTTGAAGATAAACATATACGACAAGAGAGAGATTATGACCTCTCACGTTATCACTCGAGAATCTCAATCTTATACCATATAAATTCTTTTTATTATGGGATGAGTATCAACCATGTGGCCAGGTGAGAGCAAATACCTCTTGAAAGCTTTGTAGCCAAGTTTTTATTGGCTGTTAAGAATGCATTAGAACCTAGTCGTCCAAGAACAAAGTTCAAGGAAATGACTTTCAGACAAGATCCCTCCCCTCCCACAAAAGCTCCTCTGGTCATCAAACAAGAAGCCCGTTCAAGACAGGTTAAAAAGATGTTGAGAAGTGTAGAAGTGTTGTTTATTTTTTAAAATATTTTGGGCCAATTAAGCCCATCCAGTAAAATGGATCCAATTTATCCTCAGACGCAAGATTTTATTGGATCCGATATCCACCAAACAGCCCTCATCCCATTTGCTCTAGTTGCTCAACAATTGGATCATTTTGTTTCGCGAATTTCTCTCGATCTCCCTCTTTGCTGTATGTTCTAGAGAGAGGAAGTTAGAGAGAGGCATAACGGAAAGGGAAAAATGGCGATGTGGGTATTTGGATATGGGTCTCTAATATGGAAAGCAGGCTTTAACTACGATGATCGTGTCGTTGGTTTCATCAAAGGATATCGCCGTGTATTTTACCAAGGTTTCTTTCTCTTACTCGTAAATACAAATATATTGTAGGGAGTATTTGTTAGTGAAATGTATTGGTGGGTGTTTTTTGTTCTGGTAATAGGCAGCACTGACCATAGAGGCACACCAGAGTATCCGGGAAGGACCGTGACTTTAGAACCTGCTGATGGGGAAGTCTGTGTGAGTTTTTTCAACATTTCTCTAGTGGTTTTGCAATTCTATTTGCTTTCAAAGGCTACGCAATAAGATAAACGAAATTGCTGATTCTCTTTTTAATAAACCAGTGAGAGTTGAGTTTGCCCATTGCCATTTAACATTTTGTTGTCAATTATGTTTCTTTTTTTGTTGTGGATAAAAAAAAATCATCAAATGATATGAGGGTTCTTTTTGTTTTTATCCTGCGAGGTCATAGTGGGGAGTTGCATATAAGATTTCCAAGAAAGAAGATCAAGAAGTAGCTCTGACGGTATGGTTTTTCAACTCAATTTCTTGAATTGCTGTTCTGATTCTTTTGTTCGTAGGAGACCTTTTATTCTATCGTCCCTGTACACTTGTACTCTTGGACATTTCAGCTATTGAACAGAGTCTTTTTTTTCTTTCACATCGTGCACTGGCTTGGGATCAACTAAACTGATACACCGTGATATCACAGTGGTGGCATTGTTATGGGGACTTCTCTCTTTTTTCTTTTCTTTTTTTGCTTGTATTCAGATTGGGGTGGAGAGGGATCATGGATGGTGCATCTGTATTTTGGAATTGATACCTGGATAATTGAATCCATCAATTGCAAATTGCACAGTTCTCATCCTCCAACGATGCTGGAAAGTGCTTAAACGTGTCTCATCTGTATAGTTTTTTTCACTTCAAGCTGTTGTTTCAGAGCTTATTTATCTCAACCCTTTTTCTTAGGCTCCTGCTTAATATATCTTAACAGAGTGTTTTTCTTTTTCTCATTGTGGCATACAGTATTTAGAAGTAAGAGAGAAACAGTATGATGAGAAGGCCTATCTTGATTTTTTCACTGTAAGTTCTAACTCTAGGTGCCAGTTTTATTCTATTTTCATCAGCCCTACAGCTGTAAAGGCATGTTCTGAAATCTATTTTCAGGATCCTGCTGCTACAACTCCAGTAGTTTCAGGAGTAATGGTGTAAGTGGCAAAAACCATCACCAACTGTTATCTTTTTCGCACTCAGCACATTGGGATTTAACCAGTTCTATTTAACAATTTCTTGTTTCAGATATATAGGATCTCCAGACAAGAGACATAATCAAAACTATTTGGGGCCTGCACCTCTTGAAGAGATAGCCAAGTAAGCATCTTCAATCTTTGCATTTCAGTTCTAAAAGGTGCTTCATTTTTGCTCTGATCAAATCCTCATGTCATTTCACAAAATCTTGAATCCTTCCTGTGTATATACAAGCACATCCGACTCATGATCAAAATCTCAGAGAAAATGCTATGATCCCATATCATGTATTTGAATAGTCAAAAGCCCGGAAAATTATTAAAAATCTTACATATATTAAATTACTGTGGCCTAAAAAGTTGATTCTGGTTAGTCAATTCTACTCTACTGGTAGTTGCTGAACTGGGCTGTGGTGCTTGAGTTCTCACCTTGGATCTAAAGCTCAGTTGCAAGTAATTCTCAAATTCTGTCCTTTTGCAGACAGATTTTTTATGCTGAAGGCCCCTCAGGACCCAACAGAGACTACCTCTTCCACCTTGAATCGGCTCTTCTTCAAATTGGTAACATTTTAACTTCTACTAGTTAGTTCCAGTATTCTGGTTCTTTTTTATTTGTTAGTTATTACTGCAAAGGAAAAATCATTTCAATCCCTTTTTCACCTAGGATGTAAAGACAAGCATGTAATTGATCTTGCAAATGAAGTGAGGCGCATTCGTCCAGAGACAGGGCTGGCTGGTTCCTGATGCCCTGGATTGTTAGCTTCAAGATTTACTTGTTAATTGAATCAGCGCAGTTATTTGTAGCCAACTTTCCCAGAGAAAAGTTGTTGATAAATATGAAGTTATGAACAACAGGCATAAAAATACCATGCCGTCCTTGGATTTTTGCCGTTAAGATGGTTAAAGATCCATGTATTCCTCAAATTGGAGCAATCATTGTTTGTGGCCAAGAAACATCTATGGGACTCGATTATTTAAATGAATTGAGTTTTAGAGCCATTTCTCGTGGGTAGAGTTTTGAGTTTTTCATCCTTTTGTCATGAACAATCAAATTGTTGCCGATCTGAAAATCATTGGAAGAGAGGCTAGCCTGGTCGAGAGCCCTCGGAGGTGCCCTAAGCTGGACAGCCTGGATAATATAATTAATTCCAATCATCCCAAAACAATTGCTGTAAAGATCAAATAGCCCGAACAATGATCCCTTGGAATGTTTCTAGCATAGTGCTGGATGGAACCAGAAATGCACGGACTCAAGCATTATTTGATTCATGGAATGTTGGTTAAAAACAAATTTAGCTCAACTCGGAGCCAAAGCCTGGGGCCGTCAAATTCTGTGATGTTTTCGATCGGAAATCTTTGGTGGCAGAAATAAGCCTGCATCGATATACAAGAATATGAGCTTATAATTCAGGCTAAGTTTTCCAGAGAAGAACCCTCCCCAAGTCACTAGAGCTGCTGCGATAAAATATCCTAATAGGCAAACCCGCAAACAAATTTCCCATCAAAGCTAACTACTCCTACACCCAGAAAAAGTCAAGACGAATTAAATTTGAGTATAGTACACATAACACACCCACATAATCTAATGGCTGAGGCTTCTAATACACCCTTTTACTCTAATTGTTTAAGCTTCGGTCATCCATGTCAAGTCAGCTTGCACGGGATTCAGTCGCTGCCATCATCTTGCTCTGCATAAGCAAAAGAGAGAATTATAAAAATGAAATGATATTGAAGCTCATGGCATGCAACCAATATAATTCTCCCAGCTATTTCAACCAGTGATCTATTCCAACTACCTTACACACATTGTGGTAGGCTTTGATTTGAGAAGGTATTGAGGCACCTCAGTTTAGCTGACATTGTTCTGGTTTCAAAGAGATTCTAGTCCAGTCACTTTAGAGGTCTATTATTACAGGGTATGCTGTGCCAAATGAAGGCTGACCCCCGCATCTAGGAAATTGAGTAACAAAATTCTCTCACGGGAGACCTAAATTCAGCCTGTCAGAACTAGTCAATTAGATCCAAAACACGACCGGACTAGATATCAGAATCAAAGTAACATGCTGATATAATTCTTAGCAAAACACATGTGCTGCAATTCATGGTGCTAGGACCACATCCAAGGCAACACTTTCCACGGAAAATTGCAAAAGGGCCACTAGTCACAGGTCCACATTTCCCTCCAAGTGTCACCCACTAACAAAGGACCCAATCTTGTCTATATGGTCACTTACCCTCATCAGCCTCTTCACTTGGGCTGTCAACACCCCCATTGTCATCTCCATCATCTTCATTGTTGTCCTCACCATCTTCATCATCCTCCTCTGTATCATCAGTGTCATCACTCTCACTTTCAACTAGTACTTTTGGCTTTGGAGCTACAAAACTGGTTGCAGACCTTCTACGTGAAGTTGTCACAATGTTGCTCAAGTCAATGCCCTCAAGTTCTTTTGCCCTTTCCTTTCTCTTTCTAACTTCTTTGATCTCTGAGGATACAATAATTAAAAAGTTAACTATATTAGATTAATTCATGTTAGCAGGTATAACTTGCATTTATGTTAAGTACTGTCTTGTGATCAATAAAACAAGAACTTGGAAATAATTTTTTTTATGTAAACAATATTAGGTTCATAGAGTAGCACTTTTGTTATTCATAGTTCATATAGCTAGAGTTTCAATAATAAAATCACCTTTTTCAGATGGATTTGATGACAGTCCTTCTCTAGAAAGTATGTCTTCAAGTTCCTTTATTAGCTGAGCCTCTCGCTTGTTCTCAGCCACTTGCTTCACCTTCTTATAAATCACAGGAGGCACACTACAAAAGAAATAGCAAATGTTAGAATGTCAAGCCTGACAACGCTCTGATTTAGGTCTAAATGGCAAGTAAAAGAAATACCTCATCCCGCAGGATTTAATGACTGATTTCAGATGCTCCACGCGCTTCCCATATGCTGGAGTAGAAGCTTCCTTTTTCTACAAGAAGTTCAAAACATATTTTACTTAAACCATATTTTACAATTTAAACATAGGTCCTTTTCTTTGTTTTTTTTCTTGCAGGAGGTGAGTGGGTGTGAGGGGCAAGACCTTGAGTGGTTTTTCTGCAGATGATGGAGAATCGTTGTCTTCCGAAACATTTCCGCTGTCTTCCATGTCATTATTGTCCTCCGACACTGTTTCCGAGGGCTTGATCCGCTTCTTGGCAGATACCTTCGTTTCCTTTTCAGGTCTTCCCCGTTTCTTGGACCCTTCTGCGATCTGCATCTTTTGTTCTGCACCGGTTTTCTTTTTCTTTGGTTTTACTTCTTCCTCCTTATCGCTCTCTTTATCTGAAGAATCTGCGCTCTCTTCACTGCTTACCCTTTTAGATGCTTTACCATGAGAATTATTCTTAAGATTTTTCTTCTTAGGTTCAGAAACTCGAGAAGATTTTAATACCTGATAAAAAATAATCATGGAAAAATTAGGTGGTATGAGATATGACTGCAAGCTAAGAGGTAACACCTAAACAAGAATATGCACCTCATCTAACTGCTTGCTAATGAACTTCTTGTAGGGATCTAGTGAAAATTTATCGAGTTTAAGATCATCCTCTAAGAGTCGACGAAGTCCAGCCATTGTAATTTCCCTGAGAGGATAAAGGTGACATAAACTTCCATAAGTCACATCATACCACAGAAATATAATGGGCAAGGATTGCTTCAACCAAAAATCATAGGCACAGAAACAACACAAACATAAAGGTTAGTAAAAGAACCAGACTGGCCATAGGAATTGACAGCCATTACGAAAGAAACAAAAACATACTCAGAATTAGCTTTGATATAAGAAGCCCGTTTCATCATGGCTTTCTTTATGCTGCCTTCACTTGGAACTTCTTTAATCTCGTTTGCTTGAGTATCCTTGGTTTTTGATTTTGTTGTTTTTTTTCCTGTCATAAGGCCCATTACAGGAGAGTCTTCCATTTCTTCCTCTTCTTCAGAGGAAGGTTCTTTTATATTGTTTTTTGACTCTAGTCTTTCAGGTGACTCTGTGCCTTCTTTTGGAGAACCAACATGTTTTACCCCCATTCCCCCAAAGTCCTTGGAGGCATGGTCACTTGGAACTTTAATCACATTTGCTTGAGTATCCTTGGTCTTTGATTTTGTTGTTTTTTGTCCTGTCAAAAGGCCCGTTCCAGGACATTCTTCCATTTTTTCCTCTTCTTCAGAGGAAGGTTCCTTTATATTGTTTTTTGACTCTAGTATTTCAGGTGATTCTGTGCCTTCTTTTGGAGAACCAACACATTTTTCCCCTGTTTCCCGAGAGCCCTTAGAGGCACTGTCAGCAACAGCGCCATCTAAGCACTAACATGGACAGACACAAGTATCAAGTCAGAAACAAACAGCAAAAATGAGTGAACATTTCAGAGTTCAGAAACCTTTTATCAACAATCAAAACTAGTACTGCAAATCAGAAAGCATGTATGGGAATGATACCAGCAGTGGCAGCAACAATAACAAAAACCGTTTCTTGGAATCCCAGCTCTAGAAAATGTTTGTCAAATTAACACACATCTCTAATTCAAATTCCCAAAAACAATGAACAGCTAAAGTCCACGTCATGATTCCAATGCACCCTCTACATCCCTTACTTCTTAAGATTGGAAGTGTTAATAAAACAGTCCACGACATGGTTGAGATCAGTATCAGCAAGTGAAAGAGTTAAAAGTTAATTCCTAAGATAGACATGGATTAACAGTTAAACATTCTGCTAGAATCATTCATAAGCAAATTAGACAGTAAAACATCCAAAATAAGTACAATATAATTGAAAAACGCGCACACAGTGCTCTAATTCAAAACTACCAATATCATGAACAATTATAAAATTACCGATACATCAAACACTTCACCAAAATTTTCTGATTCCCCGATTTCCAGAAAAGGTTTTTATCTTTATACACGGTTGTTAACTTACTGGGCCGCCTGAGCAATGCAGACAAACAACAGAGCATAACTAACTTTTCTTTAATAGTAAACCGACATAGAATAGCTCGGGAACAAAAGAAACTAATGGTAATAATTACATTTTAATAAAAGTAAAAAAAAAATCAAATAAGTGGCATATATTGGGATGAACATAATAAAAATTACCAATTACCAAAGACAGTCTGAAGATTAAATACACACACACACACCTCAAACAAACACTGCTTGACAAATCTCTTATGCACATCCAATGCAAATTTTTCCAATCCCAAGTCCTTCTCTAGCAGTCTTCGCACTCCCTCAAACGTCAAAGAGCTGCAATTTAAAATTCAGACACAACAACAGTTCTCCTCAATCCTTCACTCACCAAAACAATATAATTCACTTCCTTTCTAAATCAAATCCCAAACACAATTACATTACACCAACTGCAATAAAAACCCTAGCCCTATAATTGCATTAACTTCGCAAGTGAGCGAGAGAGAGAGAGAGTACTCACTCGGCTTGTTCTTTGAAGTGGCTAACGCGAGAGACCATAGCTTCCTTGACTTGGGACTCGATGTCGAGCATTTCTTTTTTCACCGTCTCGGTGCCTTGCTCTTGCATCTCCTCTGCCATTCTCGGCGCTACAGAGAGAGAAAATATTAAAAAAAAAACGAATTTCTTTTTCTTCTTCTTCTCTTTTCTTTTAATAATTTAACTTCGCGAGCTGTGCTTTGGAAAAGTGACGCTCTTTTTTACACACATGTCTAAAACCTCAACTCACACAGACACACACGGGAAGTGGAAAAAATGCGGAGAGGAATGGGACATCGTGTTTTTCTGTATGTATGTGATTCATTGATTCATAGATCTGGGCCGTCCGTGTGTACAGGAAGACACCTCCAAACTGCACGTGTCAGTGTTTCCGTCTTTCCATCAATGATCATTTTACTTTTTACCCCATGATGTGCATTTGAATTTGGAGGCGTGCTTTCCTTTCCTTCGGTAATATTTTGCTTTCATGGCGTTACTGTCAAATATCAAATTCAAGAGTTCTCAGTTTCGTTTTCTTTTCGCGGATCATGATTCCAAGAAATAGAATATAACAGCGTTATTGTTCGTGAAAGTTTTATGCATCTATAAGACTAATAAATTTGAAAAAAAATTACAATAACAAAAAAATATTCATGAAGTTCAAAAAAATAAAAAAAAAGCTAACCTCGAGAGGGTGTAACTCAACTGATCAGATCCTGAGTTTGCTCACTAACGATTACCAGTTCGAGTCTCACAAATCTCAGGGCTAATAAAAGGTTACATAGTCATTAATTTCAGAGCCTGTGGAATTAGTCGAGGTGCGAGCAAACTGACCCGAACATCCACGTTAATAAAAAAAATACAAAAAGCCCGTGGCAAAATTTATGTCTTGGATAATTGGTTAATTTCTTGATTCTTGCCATCTGATCTATTAATTTAAACAGGTGTCTAATACTTATAAAATATCTTTTTTTTGTGAGTTTGAGGATTCTCTGGCGATTAAGTCAATGATTTTTTAAGAGAAAATGTAATAATTTTATAGAAAATACTCTAAAATTAAATATGCAATGGAAAATAGAGATTTTGAACCATTTATTTAAAAGATTCATGGTTTATTTATAGTCTGTAAATCTTTTTTATGGAGAGAAATGGTTAAAGTGTAATATTGTCCCGATAATATTATAGAGGGGAAACATCCTTGACATATGTATTAATATTGATAAAAAATATCCATGTCATATGTATTAATGTGGATTGAAATACGATTGGTTATTAAATGACATTTTATACATTATCTCTTATACAATATTAATATCGATAGAAATATTGTTGATCCTTAGAGAATTTTTATACACTTAATATGTGTAGAGAGAATAAAATCTAAAATATAGCTTAACCGAAGGTGGTGGTCCTTTACTTGATTGAGCATAAGAAAAATTGGATTTGTCCTTTAACTGAGTCCAATGGAACGAGGGCCTTTCCCTTCGTTTAGTCCAATGAAAATTGGGTTCTTTTCTTGACTAAGCTTAAAGAAGATGGGTATTTTTCTTGGTTGAGTTCAATGAAGGCTGGATTTTATGGGGTTTTTTTGGGTTCTTAAATTTGAGTTTATCATATACTTTATTTTTATTTGATATTAATGAATAAATTATTTTAAAAATTCTACATATTAGATTAATATACAATTATTTATTAAATAATTGATAACATCATCATATAAAAAAAACTCCAATATTTTTTAAAAACAATGATATAATTGGATGATTTCTTAAATATTTTTTTTATAAATTGATTTAAAGAGTTTTTTTTATCAAAGTCTTATAAGAAATTAAAAAAAAATTATCTAAGAAAAAGGTTAGGCATACCTAGTCCATGAAGAGATCTCGAATCGAATTGGTATATCTATAGGCCTAGAAGGTTAGGTCAGGTACCTTGCTTTTTTTTATCTTTTTATTGTGTGGATGATAGACCTTTAGTTTTTTCATAACAAAGAATGTGTTGTCTACTTGGACAGATGACCGTATCGCCTACTTTACAAATAATATATTTCTTCTGGTTGACTTTCCAAGCCCCTATGATTATAGAAAGTCCATGTCCAAGTTTTGTAACTTTAAAAACTTAATTTTCAACTTGTTTTTCACCTGAAAAATATCCTGAAAATTATAAGAATCTCAATAAACTCATTTGAAACTTAAAAAACTTATAATCACTTTAAAAACCCAAAACCCAACTTAATTAAAAACAACTTTACATGTCCTAATCTATTTTTTACAGCATGTTCAAAGAGAAACCCTGTTTTAATTGATCTCATCCTTTAAAGATGAATTCATTAACACTAAGATTAACCTGAATATGATCGACATAATATTTTCTCTCCTTTTCCTTTTTAAATTTTAGGGATTAAAATCTAAACAAATGAAGTTTAAAACTAAAACGTAAAAGTCGAAAGACATATAAACTAAAAATGAAAAAGTAAGATTTTTAAGGGCTAAACTATAATTTTTCATGCCCTATGAATAATAATTAAAAAAAATATTGTATTTTAGTATTAATTTTGATCCATATTGTTTCAGTTTTTTTAATTGATAAAATTAAATTTTATTTTGTAATATCAAGCTCCATGCATGTCGAGCATGTAATATTGAGAAAGATTGTCCTCAACTCATCCAGAAAACATGGATTTCATTGCCCTCCAATTGCTTTCTTATAGTTGCAAAATGACAAGCTTCGGCAAACATGGTTCCGAGCTTAGCGATGGCCGAGGGATGATCAACTTCTGTTACAGGGAAAATCCACATCATGTTATGGATTATGGGATCGAAACTGGATGGACCCTCAAGGAGAGTAGATAAAGCAGAAATCCGAACATAGTGATGGCTTGGGATCAGCTTCTGAGCAAGGGAATTGGTCCCAATTTCTCTCCCTCTGTTTTCTGCAGAATCAAGCTTCTTGAAAAGATTACAGGTTTTTGGTATGGAGATTTTGTGTTTGCGGAGAGAAAAGGATGAAATCGTATCGAAGCTAAAATACAGCAAGCCAAACATGAATCAGAAAACACCATGATCATCAGAAGAGACCAAATATCGCCGCTAAAACAACACGTGCAATCAACCACCAAAAACCTAAGATGATAAAAAGGATAAAGTTTTTGTATTAATAAAAAATAAACGTTGATGAAAGAGATTCATTGAAGGGTAAAAAAGTAATTTAATTAAAAAGATGTAATAATTATTATTTTTTAAAGTGTTTTATTTTTAATTCATTAAAATAATATATTTTTTTTATTTTTTAAAATTTATTTTTGATATTAATATAATAAAATAATTTTAAATTTAAATAAATAAATTTTAACAAATTTTTATTCGGACTACCTAGCGAAAAGCTGATATATTTTATTTTTGTTTAATTATAATTGTTTAAAAATAGAAGAGAAGAGCAAATATGATGTGAAAATATATTTATGTGAAAATAACCTCCTTATCCCTCCCGAGCTCCGTCGCAACTCGCAACTCGCAACTATACTTGATTCTGGGGACACGCAACAAATCATATAACGTTGAGCACCGAAAAAAATCCTTGTCCAACAAAAATTTCCATGGGAGGCCACGGCGCTGTTGAGGTAGCGAAGACGGTCATCGAGGTGGCTGACGTGGCTTGGAAAGCCATGGAATTCACCCAACATCACCACCTCCACGAAATTCACCAACATGAATCAGCCCACGACACCAAAAGTAATTCGGTAGATGAAGAATTGGAGTCTTTAAGATCGGAGAATAAGCGTTTGAAGGATATGCTTGAGCAGAACTTGAAACTCCTCCAAAGTTTATCTGAATCTCCTTGCTTATTAAACGATTGCCCTCCTCATGTATGTAATTACTTTTATTAATTATAAGCATGAATCTTTAAATTCTCCCTTTGTGCAAATCTCTGGCACTGTTTATCTGATTAGTGGGCATCAATTATAAGCATTATCTATTAAAAAAAATATTGTTAAATTTCAAAGTTTTATCACGGAATCTATATTGAACTTTTATGGGCGTTTGTTGTTTTTCAAAAATTGCAGCTGTACAGCCGTCTAGTAGCTACTGTGGATTCTGAGAATTTCTTGACTAAAATTAAATCCCTCCAGCAGGCATCAGTTAATGAAACCGGCATTCAATTCCCTTTTAAGGAGGCTACAGGTTTGTTAATTTCTTACACGATTCTCGATTATTTTAGCTTTGTAGTACTCTAGTTTCTTTGATGTTCATTTGGGTTTCTTTTTATTTTTTTATTAGGGGATGATATGCAATTAGTTGAGGTTCTAATCAATGTTGATGGCAAAGAACCTAGTCGGTGGGTTTGGGTGACAGAAGACATGGTTCCTAGCAATGTTGAAGAGCGGAGTGGTATTGATGATGAGAATTATGTGGTGGTGACTGAGGAACGTGTGGTGGATGGGGTTGCTAACTTCATGGCTAAATGCATTGTAGCAAACCCAAAGGCACAGGTGATGTTTTGCTCTGTTTATTAAGATGGGTTGATTCTTGATATAGTATATGTAACATGATTTCCTATGCTGTACTTGCAGAATTTGACACCAGAGGAGCTGCAGAAAAGTAAGTTGCAATGGAACTTTAATGTTTTTGTGCTTCTCATTCTTAAGCTCAAAACCTGATTATGTGCCTCTTGTTAAATCAGAGGGAGTGGCAAATATTATCTACTTCTCTTCTTGATTGGTTGATGAGATAACCACTAACCCTGTGAAGAGGAGACTTGACCTATACATTTATTTCTCAACAAATCATTTTTTCTCCTTGCCTATCAATTAGCTAACCGTGTAAGGATTTCAATAGGACCATCTATTTTCTAAATTTATGCTTAGATGAAGTATACTAAGTCATGCTCGGATGGATCTATGCTGTTCAGTGTTATGCTCTTTATCCTATGATACAGTTATGGTGATATTCAAATGTGTTTGAAATAGCAAACCATATTCTGAATCTGATGCCCAGCATTTTCAAATCTTCCTGGATATGTTCCCCTTTCTATGTAATTTGTGATGAAGTAATATGGGTTTCGTAAAAATGAAGTGTCACTCAATTTCATATGGTCTGCAACTTGCAGTTTTGGCAAAAGCTCTGGGTGGTGTGAGCAAATTGGAAAAAGTGTTTGGTATCTGGCATGCTGGGACCATGTTTTATACCCTGGGGACCTGGGGGCTGGCTTTGGCAGGGTGAGTATTCAATCATCTTCTAATATCTTAGTTTGCAATTCTAGCCTTCTAGGAACACAAATTCCAGGCTGGGGAAAAATTGTGCTATGCTGTCTGATAGAAGCATGTCTCAACTTTATTTTTATTTCTAAAGAATGGATTTTCAATCTTTTTTTACTGCTACCATTTCAAAGTAAAATATATTCTTAGTTGATTGGTTGAGAAAAATTAGTTTGGGAATCCAAGCAAATGAACCTTGATTATGTCCCTGAGACCCTTAATAGGCTGAAATGCCTTCTTCACCTAAATGATTGTTGTGTTAACTAAGCAAGGAAGACATTAGAGTGCTAAGATCATCTGCACAATTGCATGTTGTTACCAAAAGCTTGGTGGATGGCCACATAAATTACTTTAGTTTAGAATTAGTTAGGGATTTGAGCAGCTTTTTGTCAAATTTTGTTTTGCTTTATGACACATTTTCTGGACGCAGATTGTATCGTAGCCGAGCTGTATTGAGGCTTGCAGCGGGGGGCATTCATGCAACCAGCAAAGTTGTTTTGAAGGCCCTCTAAAGATGGCCATTCCAATCCGAATGAACAAATTGTATCATAATTGATGTGGATTTCTTGGGAGCTTCAAGTGTCTCAGCTGTGTGCAAATTGAAAAACTCATGATTCTTCACCTCGCATCCTCCTTGCTTCTATTATTGTAAATGTTTGTAAATAACTTTGGCTTTCTGTTTGCAACTATTTCAGTTTAAATGATTGGATGCTTAATTATTATAATATAATAATACAAGTTCCAACTGTGTGCACAGACATATGGGAATCCATCTGTTGCGGTTTTCATGTGATTAGCTTGATATTATTCCTTTTTTTTAGTTTAACTTGCATGCTTTTACATATTCTAAAGTTAAAGATTATGTAAGTCTTCAGTGGTTATCATATAAACAATCACAGGTCTTGAATCTAAAACCATAGAAAAAATAAACCTTTTGATCTCAAGTTTTTACTACTAGATCACCACTTTCTTTATTTCTTTTCTTGATTGATGATAACATGGTGATAATCCGATGGAGAGAATGGCCACACCTTATCTTACCCCGCATGCCCTATAAAAAACCATGGGGGCGGTCTTTGACAGTGAGGTTAAAATGCCATTTGTCCAAAATTTTAAAAAATAATAATTTTTTTAGTATTTTTAATTCGATTTCATTTTGATATTATTAATTTTTTAAAAAAATATTTTTTTTTAATACATTATTAAATTCAAAATCGCCTACAATTCCTACCATGCCCTAAGTTGTATGATAGCACATCTAGATCCAAATCGCTCAATCTTTGTGGCAATATCGACCAAAACTTGAGCTATTTGTGATTCGGAAGCTCAAAGACTACAGAATGTTAACCACCTCAGTTTTTGGTGTAAGAACAAATACAAAACTCATAAAACAATACGTACAGGCAACAGGATGAAATAGTTTTCACCAGTAAAAGAACTGCTGCCAGCTAAATTTGCTCTCATTACTCCCAAAAAAATATCACCGGAATAACCTCTCCATTCATGGCTAGCAGAGGACTTTTGGCATTCTAGTGTCCATTCCCATATTGATTTTGTGCAGCATATCATCGCTGGAAGTGATGTATCATATCATGCGATCAGTCATGAAAGAACAAACCAAATCTCAATTCAACTTGATAATCAATTTAGTCGTGCATGACAAATGCCAGTCTTTAGGATTCCTAATATACTTTCAATCCCACATGCTAAAGAAGAAAAAATTGTGTAATGAAGATAAGACCATCTTCACAAAGGATCTTCAAGTTCTGGCACCACAAGAATCGAAACATATACAATCAATTGCCAGTGAGAAGACAAACTTGTAGTGTAATTTCATAGTAACAGCCAAGGAAGACTCACCAATGCAAATGCTTCTAAAAGAGAAATTATGTTTCTGGAGCCTTTCTCTTAAGATCTGATGTTGAGGAAGTATCTGATTGGGCTTGGCCAAAAACTGACCTGTATTATACCCAAAGCCACAACCAAAAATGAAGAGAAGAGTCGCAATAAAGCAAGAACTGAAAAGGCATGTGATTGGCAAAAAGGATATCCCCTCTGTTAAAACTTCAGTGTATCCGATTCTAAAGATGAAGAAAAGAAAAAACGCACTATGGAGCAGCCCATGCTCTGGCTCAGTTCAAAAACAGTTCATGCAGTGGATGATAATCTAAAAAAGAACATTCAATGCAATCGAAGATAATCTTCATTTCTGAGTGAAATCTTGACCACTAGTGATTTATTTTTACCACGTCCACTGGTTAGAAAGGCATTTACATTCAAACTTCATTTAAAATCTCTTTCAACTTCATTCGTTTAGAAGGCATCATCATCCCAGCTCCAAATGAATGCAATAGAGAGAGGGATGTTATAAGGAGTAAACTAAGAAATAGGTTTGCATACACTTAGAAGACAAAAGTAAAAGTTAATTGCTACCTGAAGCAAAATTTGAAAACTTCCGCAACAGGACAAAACTCTTTGACCATTTTAATAACTAGCAGTTAAAAAGCCAAACAAAAATGAGGACAATACTTTCTAAATTTTGAAAAGAGCTGGATCAGAACTTGCCTCTAAAACTACCCATTAATATTACTCTTTTATCGTGAAATCAAACACCACAAATAGTAATGGCAGGCAGTGTGTCAAATTTTGTAATATAACTAGGAAAAACCAAGCATCTACTCACCCACAAGTCGAACACTTCTTGTGATGATTGCAGAATATTGACAAACATACAGAACATATGTAGCCCATATCAATTGTGGTTTTATGGCAAAAACACCTGGAAAATGCACAATTTGATAAGATAAACTGCATTATAAATCATAAAGCAAGAAGAAATTCTTCCTCCGGTAAATGTAAGCATGCAAAGAGATTTTCTTTATATGGCTTATTGACTACAGAAGTATGATGCAAACATACAAGGCACATGCAAATGATAAAGTTGTCTTTCTATTCGGGATTGTAGCTAGCAATATCAATCTCATAAAAGGATAGCAAACCATTTTATAACATGAGTTGATACCCCAGAATCTCATAAAACTCAGGCATACCTCTTGAAAATGATTATATCTGTGACACTAGTGTATGACGTTGTCTAGTTATTCAAGTTTTTGACAACGCAATCTAGGTACCAAGGGCTCATGAAAAGATTCCATAGGAATTGACAATCTACAATTGTTCAAAAACTCACGATGCACGGAAGTCAACACCAGCAGGTCTTGGAAGTTGTATGAAGCTACGAGAGTGCAAATCAGTTGCAAAAACAGTCTGCATGAAATAAAAATACAAATTAACATCAAGATAGATGCTGGAACAAAAGGAAAGTGAAAAACTGTCAACCAAATTTAATTAACAGAGTTTCATGTTCAATCAATGGATGGAATAAACTTGCTTATGCATGAGGGTGCAAACAAGATAAGATAAGAGAACCAAACGATGTTTCAATTTATCTAGAAACAACCATGTAGCTTCTTTTCATAATATACCAACAAATTAAAGCATACCGTCAAATATTGGAATAGCCCATCCAGATGTTGGGGCTTAACATATACACCCCCGGTTATGTAGGAGGCCTGTTTGACATGAATCACAGGCAATTAGAAAATCAGATAATGTGCTCAGAATTTGCTAGGCAAACCCATCAATGAGGATACAATACCTGCTGCAAGAAGGCTGAATTGTGAGCACCAACATAACAGGAATCTATAGGCACCTGCAGCAAAGTGCGATCAGAGAATGCTTACAAGTCTTAAAGAAGTCAACTGCAATGTACATGAAGGTAGGTTACAAATACTGTTTTGATGCTCATTTTTGTTTTTCTTTGGAATGAAACATGTAAGCACCAAACAATATCTATCCGAGTGATTATCTTTAACATATTGGAATCAAGGTCTTCTGAGAAAAAAAAGGCAGCAGAAATGAAAATAACTTGACAAGCGTATGAAGTCCTTAGCAGTGTGCGTGAACACAACTTTTATCCTGTGTCAGGTTAATATGAAGTTTGGAGCCTTTAGTGAGTGGGTAACTATGCTCACATTGAAGACGAACAAAAAGCAGTATATATAAAAACAATTTCAATGAATTATGCACAATATTGTGAGGGCTCATAAAACAGCCTGATTTCAGTTCCAGAGAAGGTGAACAATGAATCGTGGGGAAAAAAGGGGATATAACAAGTCATTCTGGATGATGCAAAGTTTGTGATTTATGATGAGGAAAAGGTAGCTGATCAAGATGAAAAGAAGAGAGCATGTCAGAAATGGGCCAATATAAGATTGTATGAGCAGAATGTAATACAATTAAAAAACTAGAAGCATTAGAGTACCATAGAGCGTTGTGCAGAGAATATTGCGTTCATTACTGCAACATATCTGGAAAGACCAGAAACAGTGAGTGTAAAAGCTTGAGGAAAAGGATAGCGGACAAATGAAAAGAATATTAACAACATACTGTTCAGGCCCATCCGGGGATCCCTGCAAACACAAAATCTGCCCTTGGATGTCAGTAACGCAGTTAAACAAAATGATAAAAAGGGATGTAGTAGTTGCCCAGTGGCACGATAAAGCAAGAGAAGATCAAAAGCAATGCACACGACCCTCAACTGGATTGACCACACAGAATGATTTCCGAGCTCCAGATGCTAATTAATTTGAGATTACAATAAAAACAAAATTTATATAACATGTATCATTAATTTGCATAGTGATCGATATTCAAGGGCTTGGTTGATGGTACAATGAGAATTTCTCAAATGTAATGGTCGAATTTCCGCAGACAAACACGACTAACTGCCTTAGAAAACAAATATGTGAAAAATACTCACTCGAGGTTGAGGATGGAGTGGTCCTGAACGAAAAACCCTCTGTATATCTATTAACCGAGTTAAATAAACCACACAAATCCACCGAGATGAATCGATAACAAATCAACTTAAGAAATGCAGCATTGTTAAGCATGTAGGATACAGCAAAGGGCCATGGACAAGGAGCCTGAGAGCAACGAAGACTTGATCGCTCTTTGAGACTGCTCTTTCCCCAGTTTCTCGTCTTTGATCATAAACTCCTCCAACTTCTGCAACAAATTGGAATAAAGAGACGGCATTCTCCCATCCTCCGAGCCCAGCTGACTCGCATCCGAAGAAGAGTCATAAATGTAATCACAAGCATTATACCCAGAAGCAATCACCACCACTTGGTTCAGTTGATTTAGCAGCAAAATCGAGTTCACAAACGCCAGCACCTGCAAAAAAATATATTTATATCGGATCAATCCCTTTTAAAAATTTTATTTATCAGGGAGAGTTAGGGTTTCAGAGAGAGATTACGTGAGAAAGGAATTGGGAGAATGAGAGGGAAGAAGATGTTGTCCAAAAGAACGGATTGGTGTCTAACAACACCACTACAAGGCTAACATCATCTGCAATTAACAACGTAATTAATCAGTTGTTTAATTAATTAATTAATTAATTAGTTAACAATGGAGATAGATATATACAGATAACTAACTAATGGAGAGAGACCAGAGTAGAGTTTTGAAGGAACTGAAGTCATCAGAGAGATTTTCTTCTCTTGATTTCAGCGTTTTGGAGATTTTTTTTTTTCCAGGCTTCTCTTCTCTTCTCTTCTCTTCTATGACGTTGAACCCAGTTTCTTAGGTGTTTGTTCTGTATCACATAATTTCTTTAACGAATAGATCCCTCGTCTAAATAAATGGCATTTCTAGTAATTAATTTCAGTTCGTTGGTCATTTATTTCATCTCTCATTTTTCGTGGATACAAAAAGGCAGCTGGGACCTCTATTTTTGCCCCTAATCGTCTAATTATCAAACGACTTGACCTCTACTAATATTAATTTACTTTATATGTCCCTTTACAAAACTTTTGGCTCCACAGGAACTTTTTGAAATCAAATTTTTATTTAATTATATAATAAAAAAATATATTTGAAAGAATTAACAAATAAAATTTGGAAAAATATTTATTTATTTTTGTCTATTTTTTTCTTTTTCAAGTCATGTAATTTTTTTAATAACAAGATGGTTTTTTTATAGCAAAATAGTTTATTTAATAAAAAGTTTAAGTAATGAAAAACACAATTCTTAAAAACTATAATGATTTGAATTAATAAGAAGAAAATATATATTTTTAATAAAAAAAACTTAATTTTTTGTATTTCTGATATCCTTTTTATTTTGACAACAATATATTTTTTATGCAAAGTATTTTTTAAAATAAAAAGTTATTATAATTATTATAGAATGTTACAAATAAAAAAAATAAAGAATTATGAAACTATCATTCTTTTGTACTAGTATAAAAAAGAATCTAAAAATAATAAATTTGAGAAAAGTATATAAAAAAATTAAAATAAAAAAACCACCTATTTTATTCTCATTAAATGATCAAATTATTATAAAACTTCTACATATAAATCTAATATATATTTATTTAAGCAATTGATAATATCATCATAAAAAATACATAATATTCTTAAAAACAATTACATAAATGTATAATCATTTAAATATTATTTTAAAAAATTAATTTAAAGATATTTTTATCAAAAATTAAAGAAAAAATAAAGGATATCTAGGGCACCTGATAATGAATTACAAAATTAATTGGTTTTAAAATAAGGTAGTTTCCCATATGAGTGTAATGGAAAGTGGCATTTAGACCGGAAAAATTCCTCATTTGATGGACCGGCTCCGAAACCATTATGAAAAGACTTGAAATTTATGATATAGCTAGAATTAAATGAACTGGCTATGCTTATCAACACTGTTATTGAATATTAGAGATCCTTCTCAAGCACTGCTATAGTAAAAGCAATTGTAAGTACTGAGGAAGCATGTCGGGTTTCTCGAGAAAGCACGTAAACACACCAGAAATATAGCATGAAAAAAATTGGGGGTATTTTGAAAAAAAATTATTTTATTTTTATTTTAAATTATTTTATTTTTATGTTTTTAAATCATTATGATGTGCTGATATTAAAAATAATTTTTAAAAATAAAAAAATATATATTTTGATGTGTTTTGGAATGAAAAGCCACTGCCACTACACTCTCAAATACACACTTAATCTAATTAGAAAAATCTAGGATTTATATAAAGATTACATGAATATTTTTTTTTGGAGGTTTTATTACTTTGTTTTAAAAGTAAATTGTTGTAAATCACAAGATATTTAAATATTTGGTTTCTTAATAGTAATCTACATTAATTAGTATTGAAAAATCTCAAGAATAGAGGGATCATTGTACATTTAAGTTGTAACTCTGTACTTTTAATTCTAGTCTCTCTCTCTCTCTCTCTCTCTCTCTCTCTCTCTCTCTCTCTCTCTATATATATATATATATATATATATATATATATATTGTAACTTATATAGTTTTTTTCTCTACTAGAAAATATAAGACATGTCATTCTATTTATAGAAAAATCCTAATAACCCTATAAATAGAAAAATATCATTTTGCTCCCTGAATAATATCATATATATTATTTTATTATAATTTTAGAAATCTATTCAATCAAGTCCATACTTGATTTTTCTATATCTAGAATCGTAATCTACGTATTAATTACATTCAGTTTTCTATTTCTAAATCTTATCTTCAAGCAAGTCACACTTAATTAATTATCCTTGTTAAATTTTTTACCAATAGTTTTATTGTATGTGATCTATTAGATTCATAATGTGTTGGTCCAGATATCAGTTATAATCATAATCAACAATTGAACAATTTGATTAGATAAATTAAATATAAATTTAATTTATTATCAATTCAGCAATTAATTAATTTATATTTGAAGATCAAATGCCGTGTTTTAGCAACATGTAATGATCTCCCAAATATTAGAAAATTCATACGGGTTTTACTTAACCTTTTAGTTGGCAATTTCTCGGTGTAATTGTTATCTTTTCATAAAAAATGTTTCAGTTTTGACATTATAGCCTGGAGTGCGTATGCCTTGCTAAATTATGTTTATTCTCAAAACTTATAGTCATTGATGATTCCATGAAAAAGATTTGAAACTCTTTTTAAACTTCATTCCACTTTATACAATGAATTCACAATCAATACTATTTGAGAACACATGAAGTATTTTTTCTTAACTCACTTAAAGTTATAAATCCTCTCTTGATCACTCAAATACCTTTATATAGTTCATATTACACTAAATATCTATCCATTTTATATAATTCTTTTACAAGTTAGTTCAGTATACATGTTATCTGTCAAATAGCTACATAATATTTATATGTATTTATCATACCTTAACTTATAAAAATAACTACTTCTTTTTATACAATAGATAATATAAAAAATATCAGTTTTCGCAACTCAAATTAATATTCAACCTTTATAAAGCATTGATCATTAATATTTAGGAACAATGCTTCAATGCAGTAGAAATATCAAGATTATAACAAATTTATAATTTTTTTTACAAAACATTTTTATCATAAGAACTTTATCTTCACTCTAAGTTCATTAATCAAACAATAGCTTTATTAATCAAAGATAAATGAATATTAAAAATAAGAAAAAGCCTTTATTAATTGTAAATATATTTTGCATGCCAACTGATTGGCTACATGGTATGTACATTAAAAATTTATCACTTGCATCAAAGCCAATACAATATATGTCCATGTGGTGATCATACTTCTGTTGAGACAATGCCTTAGTGAGAGGATCCACAGGATTCTTTTCAACGAGTATTTACTTTATCTTATTTTTCTTTCAATAATTTATCTAATCAAATAGAACCATTTAATTATATGCTTGGATTGTTGATGAGACTTTGATTCTTTTACTCGTGTAATTTCTATGTTGTTATCACAATATAAAGTTATTGGATTAACAACATTAGAACTCACACCTAGTTCAATGATTAACTTCTTGATCCAAATAATTTTTTTTATCATCTTAGACGTAGAGGTGCATTCAACTTCAGTTATAGAATCCGTCATGGTTTTTTGTTTGAAATTCTTTCAATTCACAACAACACTATTTAGAATAAAATATATCATGACTAAGATTTTTTATCATTAATATCTGGTTAAAAACTAATATTTAAATAATCATAAACTACAATTCCATCTTCTCCAAAAACATATTTTTGATTCTTTTTAAGTATTTTTCACGACCTTCACTTGAATTAGATTAATACTTATTATATTTAAAGCACGAGATACATATCATCTATTAAACTGCGCTATTACTATATAATTAAAACAGCCCATTAAATATGCTATTTTTTTAAAATGCAACCCATTAACGGCATTATTTTTTCACAAACCTTATCCACGTGCTACCTTTCCAAAATTTGTTTGAAAGGGTGCAATTTTGAAAGGAAAAAAACAGAGATGCAAAGGAAATGCTTTTTAATGGCCTTCTTCCACGAGATCATGGCAAGTCGAAGGGCCACGAGGCCGATGGTTTTCAGCTGAACCTTGTTTTCTTCCCCGCCATTACTCTTTCTTACCTTGTATCAGAGTACTACTTTATAGATGCATATATTTTGTTTTGAATTCTAGTTTTTTTCCAGGTATTTTCTTCTTCTAATTTCTTACTATCAATCAAATAAAAACATTTATATTACAGATAAATTTATAGCGAAATATGAACGGATAACCTGATCTTCTTAGGGGCAAAAATTCTAAACTTGTTAATCATGCCACTCTACGCCACTAAATTTTTACTGCAAAGAAGATAATTTTTAAGGGTTTTTTATAAACAGCATAGAACACAATTGTGAACAAATATCATTGAGCTCTGGATAATTTAAGCGAAGAATGAATAACAAAAGGGCAACTGCCCATGGCAAGCCTTGCAGTACATAATGCAGCAAGCTAGCAGATCAAAATACCAACCAGGCACGTAAACAGCCCATGGTTTCCCGTATCTCAGTTTCAAGTGGTAGAGGTAAAACTAACAATGTTACATACAACAGAAAAAGGACCTGTTAAAAAAAGAAACAAACCACACAAACCAAAACTATGCCACCTGGACAAGCAGTTTCATGGTAAAACTACAATGGAATGGAGGCCATGGCAAACAAGAATAGCACAGCTGCAATTACGAGGGTGGATGATGGATTGGCCGTGAAAGAAGCAGAAATACTTCCACTTGGGCCACTTGCTGGAGGTAATCCAGGAAGTGATCTAGTAGTTGGCACAATTCCTGTCTTGGGTGTCGGTGTTGATGTACTAGAACCATCTGACTGAGGTGCAGGTGCCGGAGCAAAAGTTGAATCCTTGATCACTGTGGTAGGTGGTGCTACCAGGGGAGGAAATTGTTGCAGGCCTACAACATAAAGCCAAACCAGTTTAACCATTGTGCAAAAGGAATAGTAGAATAAGGCTTTACAGATTGATTCAATTGGCAACACCACACAAGATAATATCAGATTTGTTTAATTTCAGCCTTTCTGCATTTCAAGTTTCGAAGTTGTGTTCACCTTGTTGATGGATCAGCGCAGAAGGTTGGTAGTGACAAAAGATACCGTGCTAAGAGAATTCATCTAGATTTACTGAGATGTTTTTTCATGCTAAATACTAATGATACCTGTATGAAGATCTACTTTTTGACTCACTAACATGGCATGGTCATAATCAATCATCATCAAAGACTAAGCAATCTGATTTTGATTGAAGGAATAGAGCAACAAGTTATTTAACACTGAACCAGTCACTTATGAGATAATAACATTTTACCAAAAATATTGAACTTTCCATATTCCACCCAAGCCCCCAAGGGTGATCAATTTCAATTGCCCCATAAATTAAACATTATTTATCAAACTTTTACCTGGACATCGAGGTTGAAGAGATGTTGACAGCCTGCATGAAGATAAAAAGAGAATCGAAAGGGTTCAGTCATCAGGAGGCAGCGACACTACACAAGGAACATGCTCAAGAAACTACTAAAGAACTAGAAAAGGTAAGAAGTGCAGCATACGTGGCTATAATAGTTCCATTGACATATCCACCATAGCTACAAGAAGTTACTTTACATCCAGCACTACTCTGCTGCCATGTAACATTCCCAAGCATGAGATTGCTATTCCTGCATTGCATGCTCGAACAAGAAACTGCCAAGGAAGCAGGCATGCAGTACAAACTACACCAAAAGCAAATTAATAAGGTGAATAGGCAAGTTGCAGTTCAAGAATATCAACATTAAAGTCATTGAAACAGATTACTTGAGGTTTCCAGGTCCACAACTGCATTGGACACAGTGACTTGCAGAGATAGCATAGCTACCATTTGGCACAATCAAACCAAAATCAAAAGCATATCTTGGAAACTTGGAAGCACAAGCTGCAATGCAAGAAATAAAGAAATGCTCCTTATCCATGTCATTGATATGAACAATATGGTCACTTATAAAAGACACTATTATTGAAAACAAATGCAGCTGCAAATTTAGACATTACGGCTTTGCCCATTTTCTTTACCACAGTAACCAAACGAATTCAATACATATTGATATAACTAAATTTCAGAAGAATTGAATGAAATTCAACTGAGTGACAGTAAATATCAAAGCAAGCTCACTAGAGCCAGCCTCCTAACAGCTAAATGTTAGCAACTAACAAGATCACTAAAGAGTAGCTAAATTAATTATAAAAAAAAAACAAAATAATCACTTCCCGAAAAAACCCACGAAGGAAAGTGACAGCAACACAACTCTTTAAACTACACCCCAACATATATTACCTGGCAATGGTACAGCAAGTATATCGCCAGCCATGATCGCAACACTCCCCATGGCATTAACATTCATCAAATCAGTTAGTGTAGTTGCATACCGTGCAGCAATGGCAGCCAGAGTGTCCACCTCCTTGACAACATAAGACAAATAAATAGCAGGCAACGAATTATCCGTCCCATTAAAGCAAGTACAAGGCAAAGGAACAACAAGGCTCTGCCCCACATCAAGCACTGAAGGATCATCAATTGAATTCGCCTCCTTTATCTGGTCCGCAGAAACCAAACCTGCATAAATTGAGTCTGCAATGGTAGATAATGTATCTGAGGGTCTTGTTTTGTAGTGGGTTGAGACGGATTTGCGGATTCCATCAACACAAGAGCAAGTGATGGGGATTTTGAGGAAGAGTTGCGAAGGAAGGATGTGGTTTTCGACATCTGGGTAAGAGATGTCGATGGCGTTGGCTGTGAGGAGAGCTACTGGATCAATTTGGAAGAGGGAAGCCACTTCTGAGACTTTGAGGTCTGTGTAAAGTGTATAGGCAAGAAGAGCATTGCAAGAGTCAGAGTTAGAGCAGGGTTCGATTGTGGATTTGGGGGTCACCAAAGCCACTACATTGATGAAAATCAAGATAAAGGTTATGAATCTTGGGTTTGGCATCTTGGGGCTGTAGGTGTTTGCTCTGTTTTTCTAGAGGTTCGCTAAAAGAAGACGACTACGGGGTGGAAGTCGAAATAAATACGATGAAATGGGGTATAGCAGAGCTTTCCTTTTCAAGGAGAAAAAATGGTATGGTTTATGGAAAAAAGGGGTTCAGGTGGGGAGTGTCAAATCACAAAAAGAAGATATCTTTTCGCTTTGGATTTGGTGCCGGAAGGGAATGCGATACGGTTTTGAGGTGTTGGGGTTTGGTTTGCTACGCTTTGAGCTGCTACTCTCTAAAGTCTTAAGCCCCCAAAGAATGTATGAATGATGTAAATGGAGAGTTGAAGTTAGGATTTGATGCCAGACACTGGATTTTGGCTCCGTACCGGGACAAGCTAGTGATTTGGTGCAGGGTTTTAGGGTTTGAGTTTTTACCCTACTTTCTCTAATGCCCTCCAGCAAGAACAGAGAGACAGCGAGAGACAAGGGGGGAGAGAGAGTGAAAAAGGAGAGTTTTTTCGAAATAGTAGAGACTGTAGAGTGAGGAAAGGGAGGAAGACAAATGGGTTGCATAGAGGAGCCGACCGAAGTCAGATTCACGATCCTAGTGTACCACACCAAGCTTTCACTGGACGAATTTGTCCTTCTAGATTTCTTACTTGGTACTTCTCCAAGTCATGTGTGATAAATGAAAAGATAAAAAAAAACATTAATATAACTTTTCAATACTTGTTTTATATACTCCAAAAAAATATTAAATAAAATGCCATAATATAATTTGTTTTACAAAAATATTATTGCTATACATCTTATAAAAATTGTTAAAACCTTGCCAAAAAAAATTCATTGCAATAGTGTTTCACATGCTTCAAGATAAACGCTAAACAAAATACTATTTTTCTTACAAAAATAATATTCCCCAATATCTTGTAAAACATTATTTCAAAACCTTATTCATTGCAATAGTTTTCCTTTCACTGGTCTTTTTTCCTTTAAATTTTTTTAAGCTCTTTTGGAACAGTAGTTGAACGAGGGCGATTTGGTAATTCCGAGGTTTGCTTTTGAGATTTAGGAGGATCCAAGTAAACCCCACGTAAAAATCTAATCTATAGTTCGGTTTTCTTTTCAGGCATGTAAGGAATTTTTGGTATTTTATTTTGTTCCTGGTTTGGACATGGTACTATCATTTCATGGGTTGCACGCGAACCATTTGCGCGTGTAGTGAAAAATTCTACTTGGTTTCTTAAGAAGGAAAGGGGGTCAAGGCACGTGAACCTTCCCGCATTTAATATGTTGTTGGGCTACATGCATAATTTTTATTTAAAAATATATTAAAATAATATATATTTATTTTTTAAAAATTAATTTTAATTTTAATATATTAAGATAATTTAAAAACATTAAAAAAATTTAAATAAAAAAATTACAATTTTTAAAAAAACTATTTAAAATATAACTTCAAACAGCAACTCAACACTAAAATTTAAATTAAAAACTGGTTTGATAATACGATAGTTGTTGTTTTTTAAAATATTTTTTTTTATTTTAAAATAATATATTTTATATTTTTTAAAATTTATTTTTAATATTAATATATCAAAATAATATAAAAACATAAAAATATAGAATTTAAAATAAAAGTATTATTTTTTAATAAAAATATTCTCAAATTACAAATCTCGACCTCCAGAGACGGATGTCGTTTACTAGTTGGGCCTGGGATGATTGACTCGTTAAACAATAGTAACGGGCATGGAATAAGGAATTTTATCAATCCAATATTTGGATCTCCCAAACAGTTTAGCTACAGTAATTTTTTTGTTTTCCTTCTTCTTTAACAGCAGGAGCAAGCTCACGAAGCACAATCATATTTTACCACGAGAAAATATATAGATTTTCAATAGGGTTTACGATCTAAAAGAGCATGCAAGGAACCTTAGTTGCCTTGAACAAATTCTAGAGAAGATAGAAAACAATGTATCCAATGTTCATGTATTTGAAAACTTGGCATGAATAATTTTTTAAAATTAAAAATCCAGGCAATTTAAAGTGTTTTCTGATGATTTAAAGTGTTTTTTATTTAAAAATACATTAAAATAATTTATTTTAAAAAATATAGATATTTTTAACATTAATATATTAAAATGATTTGAAAATATAAAAATAAAATTAATTTTAAACAAAAATAATTAAATTTTTTAAAAATATAATTTTGACCCCATTCTCAAATTCTGCCTTAATCTTTTTCAAAAATATTTCAACTTTTACGTTTTCAGTAGAGTACTTCACCTCTTGATGTATAATCGATTATAGATTCCAGCTTTTTCTCTCAACAATTTGATTCATTTTACTGTATTTTCTTCGTTATTTTATCTTGCGATTACATGATATTTCTTGGCTATTTTTCTATCAAGTCTTTTCTTTTATAGATTTATTGGGATGTTATTGTTCATATAAACAATGACTCGTTTTTTCTTTTATAGTTTAAGTTTGTTAAAAAACAATTTAAAAAAAGATGATCATAATAAAAAAAATAAAGAACCTGTTGCCAATCTAAAATTCATGCGAAGAATTATTTGAATTCAAAAATTTATTTTATTTATTTTTTCATTTTTTCATTTGAGAAAGGATTGAAATATTGATCAATAAAATTAATAGGGCAAAAAAAAATTGTCGATCAGGCATATTTCAACTACCAAATAACTATCTTTGTGTTAATAGATTTCTCTTCTTAAAAAATGTTTAATGAATATATAATTTTTTATAAAAAAAGTATATTAATGCTCGTTTGTTTTTCTATTAAGTTGATTTTTGTTTTTGAAAATGATTTTGAGATGTTATAGAGTTGATAAGTAATTTTTTGGAATTTATACTATGTTTTTAAGTAAAAAAAAAAGAGAAACCAAGACTTAGATTTTTGGGATTCAAAATTTACCAATCATTTTAGGTGATAGTTTGTAGGCAATTCATCTCTTTTTTTTAAAGAAAAATAATAAATGACACATCATCAACTCCTAATAAAAAAAGACACGGTCTTGAGTTTTTTTTTATGAAGGCCAAGCACGTAGATCTGCTTTGCAATATCTGGCACATGGGCCTAGTTCATCAATGCCCGACTATTTTTTTTGCTAAATTTTATTTATTTATACTTAAATATTTATCTATACCTCCTTTTATTTCTTAAACAAATTGAGTTAGCTTTTTGTTTATACATAGTGATTAGTGTTTTTATATTTTTTTCTAGTTGCATGATCCTTTGAAAAGGATTGGTTTGATTTGTATTGAATTTCTCTCTCCCTCTCTCTCTTATCCTACATCAATTAGTTGTATTTGCATGAAGTATTTCTAAAAACAAAAATAATCTTTTATTAACAACAGCATTTAGCCACAAATATAAAATAAATGAAAAGATTTAAAATAAAATGATGAAAAGTGTAAAATATTTTTTTCATAAGATTACATTTCCGTGTTGATATTTAATTAGTTTTTTAATTTATTATTTCATACATTCCTTAATTTATTTTATAAAATATAAACAATATTTTTTGTTTTTTAATTAGAAAAAAAACTACAATACATGAAATGTCGCACGTCAAAAAAAATCCGCGCGGCGTCGGCTGGCGATTTTTCATTATGTTTGCTTGCTTGAATTTGATTGGTTCGTTGGAGTCGCCACCTAGTAATTTATTCAAGGCTACTAGGAAACCGGATGTACTGGTCTTGTCAGAGATTCGCGGGTAAGGGACTGGTTGTGGTTAGGGAAGGTATTAGCACCCCTAACGCACCCTACCTGAGGTAAGCTGCTTCATGGCTTTGACGTGTTAAAGAAGTTTTAATAATTGTCTTTTCATCGGATATTAGAAATAGAACTTACATGTAAGTTAATAATTCTTGACCGTGATCCAATCAAAATATTAAATTCTTCTTTAATCTTTGCAATTTTATCTTAAAATAAAAATAAAACATCCATAAAACAAATACAAACACACACACACACCTTCACTATATTTCTTTTCTTTTCCTTTTTTCTTTTCTTTTTTACATCTACACTACAAAATTGTACAAAATCAAAACTAAACAAAAAAAACATACATTAAACACTGTTAAAACTACAAAACCGATCCAAAACATCCTGGAACAGTGTTAGGAAGCCTTCTGGAACCACTGGAACAGTAGCGGCGCGTTGCCCAACGCGCCACCGCCACTGGCGGCGCGTTGCCCAACGCGCCGCCGCCGATGAAGGTGGAAGAAACCGGTGGATCGGGAACCTCTTCCTCTTCTCTGTCTCCTTGCGCCGTCGGTGACCTGCAGCAACAACAAAAAAACCGCAACAACCAGTTGATTTTAGTTTTTATTTCCTTTGTTTTTGAAATCTGCTTCGGTTTTTTCTTTTAGATCCGGCCCCGTTTCTCTGCCTCCTGCAGATCGATCATCTTCTTCTTCTTTCGGTGGCAGATCCGCCGTGGAGGACCCAGCGTCGTGGGTGAGAAGGCGGCGTCGCTGTTATGGGAAAGAGACGCCGCTGCAAGGCTGGCGGAGTTTGCTGCTGGAGACCGGTCTGCGGGTTAGGAGATCGCCTTCTTCTCCTCTGTTTCGGGTGGCAGATCGAGTCTGTGAGAGAGGAGTTGCTGCTGGGTCGTTGATGACAGGTGGAAGAGATGACTGGTCTTGGCTGGTCGGCGGAGGAAGGATGAACGGACACTGCTGCTGTGTGAAGGAGATGGGTCGATGGAGGCAGGTTCAGGAGCTGCGAAGAGCAGAGGGAGCAGCTGAGAGGGAGGATCTGTAGAAGGGGGAGCTGATTCGTGGCTGTTGTTGGTCTATGGCCGGTTGATGAGTGAAGATCGGGGAAAGAGAGGAGGTGATGGGCTGTCTTGTGTGGGCAGTGGGAGGCTGGAGGGACGGATGAAGATGACCGGGAGTGGAGCGGCCAGAAATGAAGAAAAAAATCTGATGAGGGGGGAGCAGAGAAGAAAATCCAGGGGAGGGGGGGCGGCTGCTCTCCTTGAAAAAATGGGTTTAGGTTTAGGTTTTTTTTTTGTATTTTTTCTGATGGTGTCAAAATTGCCCCCCCTAAAACAAATCAGTGTAGCTTAGTATTTATAGGAAAAGTTTTGCTAGGTTTTCAAACTAGTCCCTCAACTTTTCCTTTCCTTCTCTTTTCCTCTTTTTTTTGTAAATTTTGATTTTTTTTATTTTTTTGTATTTTTGAAAGCGAGCAAATATCAACATCGACTCAATGCGGAAAATCAATGATTTTAAAAATGACGCGTGAAAAGTTGAACGCGTTCCAAATATCTTTGAAAATTTAAATTCTTTTGAGACGATGCTAAAAATAATAAAAACGATGCAAATGTATTTAAAACGTATTTTTTTTGGATTTTCAATGCTTTTCACTATTTTTGGATTTTTCTGAAAATTTATTAAAACATGGGTCCAAAATTGGGTAGCAACAGATGCCCCCTCTTTACAATGCTTACGAAGCAAAACTCCTCAATGTTTTGCATAGTAAGCTTTGTAAAGAACAACTTGTCTTTTTGTCTTCCTAACTTGCTCGGTATCCACTCATCTAAAGACCTTACTTCTTTTTTTTTTATTTCTTTCTGTTTTCCTTCTTTTTTTCTCTCTCTCTTTTCTCTCCCTTTTTTTTTCTTCTTTTTTCTGTTAATCTGAGATCCATCGGGCGATCTCCTTGGACAAAAACCAGAATCTGTGTGGTTGGGCTAACCTGAGATCCCGTCCGGCGATCCCCTTTAACCAGAACCAATATCTGTGTGGTTGGGCTAACCTGAGATCCCATCCGGCGATCCCCTTTAACCAGAACCATTATCCTGTGTGTGGTTGGGCTAACCTGAGATCCCGTCCGGCGATCCCCTTTAACCAGAACCAAAATCCTGTGTGTGGTTGGGCTAACCTAAGATCCCATCTGGCGATCCCCTTTAACCAGAACCATTATCCTGTGTGTGGTTGGGCTAACCTGAGATCCCGTCCGGCGATCCCCTTTAACCAGAACCAAAATCCTGTGTGTGGTTGGGCTAACCTGAGATCCCGTCCGGCGATCCCCTTTAACCAGAACCATTATCCTGTGTGTGGTTGGGCTAACCTGAGATCCCGTCCGGCGATCCCCTTTAACCAGAACCAAAATCCTGTGTGTGATTGGGCTAACCTGAGATCCCGTCCGGCGATCCCCTTTAACCAGAACCATTATCCTGTGTGTGGTTGGGCTAACCTGAGATCCCATCCGGCGATCCCCTTTAACCAAAACCAACATGAGATCCCATCTGGCGACCTCATTAAATCAAAACTAAAAAAATGTGTGTAGCTCGGTGAACCTGAAATCCCATCTGGCGATTCCCTTTAACCAAAGCTACATGAGATCCCATTTGGCGACCTCATTAAAGTGGAACTAAAAACTGTGGTAGCTCGGTCAACCTGAAATCCCATCTGGCGATTCCCTTTAACCAAAGCTACATGAGATCCCATCTGGCGACCTCATTCAACTAGAACTTAGAAAAATGTGTGGTAGCTCGGTCAACCTGAAATCCCATCTGGCGATTCCCTTTAACCAAAGCTACATGAGATTCCATCTGGCAACCTCATTCAACTGGAACTAAAAAATGTGTGGTAGCTCGGTCAACCTGAAATCCCATCTGGCGATTCCCTTTAACCAAAGCTACATGAGATCCCATCTGGCGACCTCATTCAAGTGGAACTAAAAAAATGTGTAAAAAGTGGTCTCATTGTAATGGGTGACCTACCTAGGTGGAAAGAATATGGAAAACGGTCTCATTATGATGGGTGACCTACCTAAATGGAAATAATGTGAAGTGCGGTCTCATTATAATGGGTGACCTACCCAGATGGAAGATAGAAAAAATATGAAGTGGTCTCATTGTAATGGGTGACCTACCCAGATGGAGGATAGAAAAAATATGAAGTGGTCTCATTGTAATGGGTGACCTACCCAGATGGAAGATAGAAAAAATGTGAAGTGGTCTCATTGTTATAGGTGACCTACCCAGGTGGAAAAAATGTGATGTGTGGTCTCATTATAATGGGTGACCTACCCAGATGGAAAATGAGAAAGAATGTGAGGTGTGGTCTCATTGTAATGGGTGACCTACCCGATGGAAGATAGAAAAACTATGAAGTGGTCTCATTGTAATGGGTGACCTACCCAGATGGAAGATGAGAAAAAAAATGTGAAGTGGTCGCGTTATAATGGGTGACCTACCCAAATGGAAGATGGTGTGAAAAATGGGACTTACCTGGCGAAGTCCTGAAGGGATGATAAAAGAAGGGCCGAAAAACTTGGTGCTTCTTGATAATCCTTGATTGCAGGGTTTGAAAACTCGATGTTTTCTGATTGCAAGGTTGATCTTTTCATTTCTTTGAGATTTTCCTAACAGTAAGGCTTATCTCATCTTCTTCCCGTTCCAAGGTCACAACCATGATTCTCTGTCATTATCAGCTCAAGGATTCTCCCTTTTGTCCACAATCTTGCTGGACCTCATTGAGGATCTTTCTGTAACAAATCACAAGAATGTGCAATGCTTTGAGGTTAGATGACATGCATGCATCCTTACCTGATGTGAAATATAGGTCCCCCCTTTTGATGATCCATCGTCATAGGGTGTCTTTGTTTGCATTCCAAAGCTTTCTTTGTTCTTTTGATGCCTTGGCTCATTCATGTGCTAGCCATCCACTCAGCTGTAAGTGCAGTGCCCATCCTGGGCTGTCCACGACGATTACTGCTCTCGCTGTTTATCAAGCTTGACCATGCCCCCAAGTGTGGTGTTGCTTGATTCATCATGAAGAATTTTCTCTTTTGGATTCTTCTGAGAATTATCCTCTGATTGATTGTGTGCATCATGCCGACACCCATCAAGATTGTCAATCAAGTCATGAACTTGCCTCAAGTTGAAACAATACTCTTCAAGTATATGTTATCACCAGTCTTCTTGGAAACTATCTAGTTGTCCAGACATGCATCTCATAGCTTGCCGTACAAGGCTCCTCGTTGTAAGCTCAATGTTCTTCTCCATGGATTTTTCTCATTTTATCGAATCAGATTGTGAAAAGAAATGCAGTGGCATCATCAATGATGTTCATTTTATCACCCATATTCATGCGATGAAGTGCGCCTTTGAGCTTCAGAATAGATGGTCCCACAGTCAGTCTTGGTGGGTGCATTTTTTAGATTCATTCAATGAAGTTGTGATAACATCTGTCGATAACCACGTTTCAAAGGATGACAATATGAGATTGTCCTTCAAGTGCAGCATTGTTCCCACAGTCAGTCTTGGTGGTGTGCATCTTTTCAATATTCATTCAAATGCAACTGTATGCCCACATCGGTTGATAGCCCATGTTTCAAAAGGTGATGATATAAAGATTTCCTTCAAGTATATCTTTGCTTTCCCGATTGTTGACGGGGTTCGCTAAATCATGGACATATCTTTGAACAACATTACCCCCAATATAATCTGAGTTTGCTTGTTCAACTGTCTATAATCAAGAAGTTTTTTCTTTGTCATTGCCAGATGCTAAACATAACTTTGATGGACTTTGACGACTCATCATCTGATTTTTTTTCTTTGCCCCCCAGCTGATCTGAAAACTGCTTTTTTCCTTTCTCAGGGTCCACTGTATTGCCCCAGTGTCTCAACTTTTCAAGGAGTGTTGAGAAGAGTTGATGTCATTCTTGTCAAGGATTTTGCAAATTCGATCGATGTTCTTGTTGTTTAACAATCTTTCTTGTTCTGGAATCAACTCTCATATTTCAAAGATCATGTCAATTCAAGTCTAATTGTTGAAATGAAATCAAAGAGATATCGGTTTTGGAAAAGATCTTTTGAAAATCAAGCTTTTTTGGTCAAAGACCCAACACACACTATTCAATGTAGTCCTTTGATTGTCTTGTATTTTGAAAACAGAAATGACCCATTGTAAGTTTAAAATGACTTTTTTCATGGTTCTTTATGTCAGTTTTAATCTTTGATCTTGAGTATATCTTTTCACGGTCTGCAATGAGGTGACCTTCTGTGAATTTCAAGGAAAATAAAAGGCTCAAAGCCGAAACTTGAGGATTCATCAAGAAAGATTGTTTTCTTTTTTAGCAACAATTTTATTAGCATGCATAATAACAAGTAGCTTAATCCATGAAGCCACGACTCTTATGGAAAGGCTCTTCAAGTTTTGAGAGCGTCATTTATCAGTTCAGATTGCTTACTTGATCGAAAAGGGCTTTTAAAAGCACGTAATGCAGGCTATGGTTCATGGCTATGAAAGAAAGGGATTTCACAAGCTCAAAAAGTGTTTCAAGGTTTCAAAGACCTAGGATCAACATCAAACTATTCATCAACTTGTTTTCTATTGTTGTCTTTGTAGAGGAAATGACATATAACCTTATTAACCTCAAATATCAGAATTCTCTTAACATAGGTTATATGCAAACCCAACCTTTTCTTTGATGAATAACCAATCTCAATCATCTGATAACTTCAGGGCTTTATCGTGGATGCCAAAGGTCATGGCTTTCATATAGCATTTCTTATAGTTTTCTAACATGCTCCCAGTCTAGGTCTTCTTTCTTTTAACTCTCTCTTAAACGTTGGACTTTTGTTCTAAGCCTTCTCTTTCACTTTTGTCTTTTCTTATTTGCCCCTAGTGCGGGGTGCGATCCTAGTCAGGGTTTTCTTGAAAAAAATATTCTATCAGGCTCAAATGGGGACCACAAGGGATAATATTTCAAGAAATGTGAAAGGATAACAAAAATGGCCTTTTCTCATCTCAAGCAAGGTCGGTTAGAACCGATAAATTTTGACCTCATCTAGTGTAATGATTTGGACTTGAAAGAATCATGATTCACGAGTCCATAACTATTGAATCCACTACATGTCATTATGCATACTGCTAAAACTTAGCTATATGATGTGTGGTTCAATTTCAGGAGGTATGAGTTCAAAATTGTTTGGTCACCTCATGTCATTTTCAAGCATCAAGTCATTTCCGCAATCAAAACACTTTTAATGTTCAGGATTAAACTTTGCATGTTGGAGTTTGATCAAACATATTTTGTCAAAATAATATTTGAAAGAAGCATCTCATGATTTCATAACAACAAAGAGACAACGAAAAGACATGTTTCGTTGAAGGGTGAGATGTGATCCCAAAACAAAATGCAGAAGGGCAAAAATCCAAAACAAAGATGATTGACAGTTTAACCCCTTCTTAGATCAGCTTCTCTAGCAATATCTGTGTTTTGCCAAGCAATTCCGATCACTCGTCATTCTGAGGATGTTCTGGTGACAAAATGATCGATGACATCATCTTTCACAAACTGAGCAAGATTCTTGAAACTCTTGCATTTGTTCAACTGAAATGGCCAAGGACTCCACCATGACATCCCATCTCATGTCTGGATTATACCACTTAGAAAATGGTGGTTGCATGGGATTTGTCGGAGTCAGGCAAAAAGTCTGGAACCTGGCAGGTGCTGGTAGGCCAACTTGAGCAGTAGAAGGATGTCAATCTTGGTAAAGACACTTGAGCAGTTGATATTACAGCGAGACCTGGCTAAACCACATGAATTCATGGCAGAACCTGTCAGGTGTCTTATTCATCTTCTCTTCATTGTTCTGGAATTCATGGTAGAACCTTCAATCTTTCACTTCTTCATGGCTCGCTTAATTCTTTTGACAATCTTCACAACATCATGTCAATCTTCTAATGTTGTTGTGGCCATTTGTGGATTGTTGGAAACCTTCCAACAGCTTGGTAATCTTGGCAGTGCCCAGAAACATGTGGCATCGCCATTACCGACGTGTGGAGTCACACATTGTCAAAACTGGAAGAGAACCTGATGAATCTAAAACTCCTTTGTCTCCTCTTTGATTCCTCACTGACGGTGCATCAAATAGACACATAGAGAGGGAGTTCTGCTTTGTTGAAGTTTCAGTTTTCTTCATGTATTTCAGTCTAGTCATGTCCCTTCTCTCTACTTGTGCATTTTTATGTTGACACTGGTAGGAGAAAATTGTAGGTGATCTGAAACTACTATATTCCTTCTTGGATTTCCCACTTGCAGATTCACAAACAGATTCCTGTCGAGAGAGCTCTGCTACATTGAAGTTTGATGTCATTGAAACAAATGGGGTAGAAGTTCAGGGTCGAATCATGGTTTTTTTTTTCAGGTTTTTTTTTATATATATACATCTTGTGCCGCTGAACTGGAATTGAGTTGATAATTGGGGTAACTTCAAAGAAGGCTAATGCACCATGCACAGAAGGCTAGCAGTTATTTGGTGCCATTGAAAGATGTGGAGGCGATGAACAATTAACAGGGCAGCTGACCAAGAACAAAAGTTGTCATTAGTTGATGACTGAAGGCATTGTTGTCGTTGTTCATGACTAAAAAAGAGATGTGCAGCTTCAATGGGACGTGGACGAGCGGTGTTCTCACAAAAAATTGTGCAGACATTCCCTTTCCATTTAATGCTCAACACTTGCTCAAGCATATCTGAGTCTAGCTACTTCACCTCTGATGCTCTCAACTTCCTTTTGACAATGAGCCTCTCTCTGACATCTTTCTTCATTTCCATCGTCTTTTTTTTCAATCACGTGTAGCACAGCTTGTGTGGGGGAACCTATATTTTAACCCGGTACATGCATGATAAATGTATGAACATGTAATCTATATGAAGAACTCACCCTTCGAGGGGTGACATATGGTCGTAACTCTTGTATGATGAAACAAGAACCTTGATTCTTGCCCAAACTCTACAATGAAAATTTTCTGAATGACGGCCATTGGGTCACCCACAAGTCTTGTGTTCAAGATGCTTCAAGAAGGGTTTGCCCTGATGCAAATAAAAATAGCACATACAACCTAAGGACAGGTTCTATTCACTATGTGAACATGAGTAGGTTCTCTACCTGGTCTCAAAAGGGTCTCATATCTGCCTAGTGACGTTCTTCGTAAAGACAGTATGGGGGCGTTGCAAGGAATAGTTAAGGTACGTCTACCCACCATTACCAAGCAGGCACTCAGATATGAGTTCAGTTTTTCACGCATCTGAACCCTGACCAATAGTCATAGGGCAGATCGCTAATTCACCACCTAACTTAGAAGCTTGTGTGTGCTTTCAAAAATAAATACAGGTGATGCATGAAACAATTTTAAAAATACATGGATAAAACAAAAATAAAACAAGACAAAAATGCAAAAACTTAAACACATCAAATACACAAAGCTTAGTCCAATATTGTCAGAAACAGTACCTTCCCCAGTGGAGTCGCCATTCTGTCGCACGTCAAAAAAAATCCGTGCGGCGTCGGCTGGCGATTTTTCGTTATGTTTGCTTGCTTGAATTTGATTGGTTTGTTGGAGTCGCCACCTAGTAATTTATTCAAGGCTACTAGGAAACCGGATGTACTGGTCTTGTCAGAGATTCGCGGGTAAGGGACTGGTTGTGGTTAGGGAAGGTATTAGCACCCCTAACGCACCCTACCTGAGGTAAGCTGCTTCATGGCTTTGACGTGTTAAAGAAGTTTTAATAATTGTCTTTTCATCGGATATTAGAAATAGAACTTACATGTAAGTTAATAATTCTTGACCGTGATCCAATCAAAATATTAAATTCTTCTTTAATCTTTGCAATTTTATCTTAAAATAAAAATAAAACATCCATAAAACAAATACAAACACACACACACACCTTCACTATATTTCTTTTCTTTTCCTTTTTTCTTTTCTTTTTTACATCTACACTACAAAATTGTACAAAATCAAAACTAAACAAAAAAAACATACATTAAACACTGTTAAAACTACAAAACCGATCCAAAACATCCTGGAACAGTGTTAGGAAGCCTTCTGGAACCACTGGAACAGTAGCGGCGCGTTGCCCAACGCGCCACCGCCACTGGCGGCGCGTGGATTCACGCGCCGCCGCCGATGAAGGTGGAAGAAACCGGTGGATCGGGAACCTCTTCCTCTTCTCTGTCTCCTTGCGCCGTCGGTGACCTGCAGCAACAACAAAAAAACCGCAACAACCAGTTGATTTTAGTTTTTATTTCCTTTGTTTTTGAAATCTGCTTCGGTTTTTTCTTTTAGATCCGGCCCCGTTTCTCTGCCTCCTGCAGATCGGTCATCTTCTTCTTCTTTCGGTGGCAGATCCGCCGTGGAGGACCCAGCGTCGTGGGTGAGAAGGCGGCGTCGCTGTTATGGGAAAGAGACGCCGCTGCAAGGCTGGCGGAGTTTGCTGCTGGAGACCGGTCTGCGGGTTAGGAGATCGCCTTCTTCTCCTCTGTTTCGGGTGGCAGATCGAGTCTGTGAGAGAGGAGTTGCTGCTGGGTCGTTGATGACAGGTGGAAGAGATGACTGGTCTTGGCTGGTCGGCGGAGGAAGGATGAACGGACGCTGCTGCTGTGTGAAGGAGATGGGTCGATGGAGGCAGGTTCAGGAGCTGCGAAGAGCAGAGGGAGCAGCTGAGAGGGAGGATCTGTAGAAGGGGGAGCTGATTCGTGGCTGTTGTTGGTCTATGGCCGGTTGATGAGTGAAGATCGGGGAAAGAGAGGAGGTGATGGGCTGTCTTGTGTGGGCAGTGGGAGGCTGGAGGGACGGATGAAGATGACCGGGAGTGGAGCGGCCA
Organism: Populus nigra; assembly: GCF_951802175.1. NCBI lineage: Eukaryota > Viridiplantae > Streptophyta > Magnoliopsida > Malpighiales > Salicaceae > Populus > Populus nigra. The sequence goes on along the minus strand of NC_084856.1, from coordinate 6,688,564 downwards.
GAAATGAAAAAAAAAATCTGATGAGGGGGGAGCAGAGAAGAAAATCCAGGGGAGGGGGGGCGGCTGCTCTCCTTGAAAAAAATGGGTTTAGGTTTAGGTTTTTTTTTTGTATTTTTTCTGATGGTGTCAAAATTGCCCCCCCTAAAACAAATCAGTGTAGCTTAGTATTTATAGGAAAAGTTTTGCTAGGTTTTCAAACTAGTACCTCAACTTTTCCTTTCCTTCTCTTTTCCTCTTTTTTTTGTAAATTTTGATTTTTTTTATTTTTTTGTATTTTTGAAAGCGAGCAAATATCAACATCGACTCAATGCGGAAAATCAATGATTTTAAAAATGACGCGTGAAAAGTTGAACGCGTTCCAAATATCTTTGAAAATTTAAATTCTTTTGAGACGATGCTAAAAATAATAAAAACGATGCAAATGTATTTAAAACGTATTTTTTTTGGATTTTCAATGCTTTTCACTATTTTTGGATTTTTCTGAAAATTTATTAAAATATAGATCCAAAATTAGGTAGCAACATGAAAACACATGTAAAATGTGCTTATTTTCTTCACCTCGTAAATTTACGTGATTAACATATAGAATTTTGATGCATCTACTTCCTTCGTCAAGAAAAAAAAGAAAGGAAAGAGAAAGTAGTAGATTGTGGATTTATTTTGATATTTTGCAAACTTGAAGGGTTATTGTTTTTTTCTCTTGTTTTTGTCATGTGAGTGTCCAGTTCAGTTTGGATATATCTTAATTAATTTTTATAAATTTTAAAATTAATAATTATATAAATTTTCGGTACCTATTAATATTAACAACCTTAATCTAAAATAAAATATTTTTTTTTATTCAAAGCTATTATTACTGACGCTTTGGAAGGGCTATTGTTGATCTTGTAACTTCTCACTCCTGGACTGTGCCCGGTCTAGCGGAATTTTAAAACTTACCGTGAGACGGATTTTTAAACGTAAAATAAATAAAAAATAATTTTTATAAGTTGTCTGTAGAAACCAGAAGTCACAGCAATAACAAACGGTATATATACACAAATGAAGCAGTCAAGATCTCCGAAGCAAGAGTGGCGCGCAGCATCCTTTCAAGAGAAGTCGAAACGCTTCACCAAAGGAATTGAAACCACTGTCCGGCTTGCTTTCCAAGATTTTCTGGTATGAGAGGCATCCATCCATCCATCCTAGACTACTTTGTTTCAATTTATTTATTTGTTTTCTTCTTCCTGGATTGTGTGAATCTCGTAATTTTGTCTAGCGTTCGTCTGTTTCTATTTGTTCTAAGAGAATCCATATTTTCAAATTCAAATAAATTCATAAGCTACAAACAGAAAAGAGAGAGAAGGAAAAAAAAACACTAATGTAACAGTCTCCGATTGCAGATGGAATCGCTAAACAAGTCGGTTAACAAAGACTCCATGCTCGTGACATACTTGCGCGGTGGCGTTGGATGTCCAATTATATCGCCTGATGGCGACAGATTCTCTTCCAATTACCAGCGCAACCGAAGCGGGAGTTCCAGATCGCCGCTGTCCCCGCTTGAGAATGTGAAGGCACCGATGATGGCGGAAGATGAAGTTCTGGTGATGGATGGAGTTCTGGTGTCGTCAGTCGTCGGAAGTGGATCATCATCGAATTCTTCCTCTTCTTCGGGAAAGAGCGTGCATAAGAAGGAGCTTTGCAGAGTTTGGGAGGATCTTGGACACTGCCGCTATGCTGCCAACTGTCAGGTTTCTCTCTCACGCACTCTCTTTTATCATCTTCAATTTCTTGTTCTCAGTTTCCGATTCTTCATGCATATAACTCCATTTTTTGAAAAAAATAAAAAGGATCGTTGATGATTTTTATTTTTAATAGCATTTTCTTTTCAACATATTGCTCCCCAGCTAGTCGGTCCTTAGAAACAGAAAAATAATTGGAAGCTAAAATCTGTCGCATAAAGTACAGCTAATCTCCATAACATATTGTTTTTGAACCTCGAAAAATCTTATTGTTTAGTGATCGCCCCCTCGTTTCATTTTGCTCGTGATTCATCCTCTCATATATTCCGAAATTCCGAGTTGGCAAACAGCTAGTTCAAGAAACTTAAGGTGCTGTTTGTTTCCTGTTTCTTTTGTAAAATTGAAGGTTGATTTGGGAATGCAAAACTCACCTTGCTTATAGGATTCTGGTTTATGGAAACCTGTACTTGAAAATAAAGCTGTTCTGTCTTTTGTTATGGGAAGGAATTTGTTTTCTTGCCAACAATTGCTGAAATTTGTCATGAGAAAATGGCACTTGAACAATAGAAACTAGAGGGTTAAAGTATTTTTGGTTGGAACCTGAGAGAGTTGTGGAAAGGCCCTGCTGATTCTATGCAACTTTATTGGAATGTTTTTTAGTGGAAGGTTGCTTCATGATGCCCACGCACTTTAATGGAATGCTTGAAGCAATATCACATTGTAACTGGTTTCTTTAAATACCAATTTGAGCTTGGAAATAACTTCATTCTGACTATTGTTTCTCTGGTTACTCCCTGCTAAGTTGTTGTTTCATGATCCACTCCCTAAATAAAAAGATTTTCTTATTTACACAGCAGAGAAGGTGGGTTTTTCTTGAGCTTCCATTGTTTCAAGACCCTGATGATCCGCAATGATTTTCAACTGAGTGGGGTGCATGCAGACACTCGTGAATTGTTTAACATAGTGCTCTTCATTTATGATTGCCTTAGCTATACAATTAGGCAACCCTGGATGGCTGGTTTTGTAGAGATTATATAACTGAAATTGACAGGGAAATATCCAATTTGGTGTTAAATGAATCAGCTATATTGACCTTTATGCCTATAAAAATGTGGTTTAAGCCAGGATGGTCACTTGTGCTCTCTCTTGATAGTTTCTCAAACACTCTTTAATTAAGCTCATTTCTTGTATTTTCTGATGTCAAACTCTATTCTTTTGACATCTTGTCCAGACAGAGTAGGAATTTTATATAGCAGTTTTGGTCATTGTTATCTTTTTGTACCACGAACTTGTTAATTGTCTGGTAGAATGATGGATTTGGATAGCCTATTAAATTAAATTGCCCTAAAGATAAAGAGATCAGCTGTTGTCAACTGAAGTAATTTTTAACCAAATCATCTAAAAATATGCGACCTTTGTGTTTTTCATTCATCTTCTATGTAAATGTTCCAGTATATGTATGTCTTCAACTAAAGAGATTCCTCTTCTTTCTGTTATATGGAGGAAACAAATGCATGCCTTCTGACTCGCAAAATGATACCATTTCTGTGAATCATTTTCTTCCATGTTGACTTTAAGCGTCGAATTTGTCATGCGTGGGTTTCCAAAATCAGTTTACTTAAGGTGTAGGTCTTGAATTGCTAGCTGCTGCTTAGCCCGCTTTCAATTACCAAGGATATCAAACTAGCGAGTCCTAAAATCATTCCTTTAAACCGGAAGGGCCTGGCTATAACCAAAAAGCTTTTTTTATATGGTTTGCCTGCTAACCAAGCCCATGGTTGGCAGGTCACAGCATACGATGACCTCTAATGACTATTTTTTGGCCACGCTCTCTTTGTCATGCTGGATTCCATACAACACTACCACAAGATCTAGATTATTGCTGCTTTCTGTCCTAAATCTATTATGCCGAGAGTGTTGCAATTGTCATTTGCAGTGATGCAAGGATTACACTCTTTTAATTCTTTTGTCAACTAATGAGAGTATTTGTTACATCCAGTTTGCACATGGAAAAGAAGAGCTCCATCCAACTCATTTCCCCATCAAGAACAAAGCAGCGGTAACCAGATGCCTTGCATTTCAGTTATAGAGTACCTTCGAACGGATTTTGGCAGAAATCAACTGCTCATACGATTTTTGTGCTTGTTTGTTTGGTATTTCTTAGGTACATACTTGCAATTCATATGTTACCAATCCCAGATCAAGCCCATATGTCCCAAAGTGCCGCATTCTTCATCCTGCCATGACAAAAGCTGCGGTTGCTGCAAACCAAACAGCCTTCTCTAAAATACCTGGATATACCAGCATCAGCCCCTTCACCATCTCATCTGAAAAATTCAGCAAGAATAGTACCACCCCATTCTCCACACCTGATCACTTTCTCAGAACCTACATCTCTACCAGGCCAGAACATTGCAATAAAAGCTCAGCTGCCAACATTAAATCTGAGGACTCTAGAATGGTTTTCACTGCTACCATCAGCTCGGACTACTGGTCACCACAGGATGATGGCATTGAGATTGCCTTGCCTCATCAAACTGATAAATGCATATCAAGGGCAGAAGTGGATGCCTATATTCACAGTGTTCTTTATGGTCCAGCTACAAAGAAGAGGTTGCCTGTGTTCAGTGAGTTTTGCCCTGGATGAATTGCAGGTACAAATGTCCTTTTCTCATGACACGTATACACTTCGATGAAAATTATGATCATTCCACAGATTGTTCGAGAACCATACTTCTATCTTTTGTGGTTTGGATCTAATCTTTCTCTGACTTGATCATGGCTAGTTAGTTGGATTAGATTGACACCATCAGCTTGTTGAATTCACTGGCATTCATCTTTACCGATACTACATTAACTGTTTAGGTACATATAATATACCATATACAGATCGTGTATACATATGGAATTGTCATAGATGCTTTATACCACTATATCTCTGCAATGAAAAACTTTTTCTGGTCTTGTATTTTCTCTTGCAATTTCTCTCTTTTATGGCTATTCAGTTGACGTCTGTGGTTAATAGCTTATTGTATGACTGCACGCAATGACTGGAGAACAAATATTGGAAGATGATACACGTGCTGCAATTGTGCTGTTATTCTGATTGGATGGCCAGTGCCGCACTACATCTAGAGTAATGCTGGCATTTGAACTTTGAAGATAAAAACAAAGGGCATTTAGAGCATTTTCTCCAGGTTTACATGTCGTGTCTATAATAATGGTCCATTATATAGAGTTCCTTAGCTATCTTTTTCTATTTATACGTAGCATATACATAATAAATGATAAATACACACATATTATACTATACTTTAAAATGCGTGAGAAAATCACTGTGGTGGTACTATGTACATGAAGTGTTTGTACTGTGGACCACATTATAGACATTGAGTGCTTGTACTATAGATCATACTGTAGATGTTCAAAGCATCATGAGAGACGTTGTCTGTTCTATTTTTTATTCCAAAAGTAGTTGGTGCGTGTAGGCCACCAGACCTAAGGATATTGGATCTAGCTGGGCTGTCAGGCCTAAGGGTCTTGGGCCTAACATTGACTGTTATTTGGGTTGGCTTCGCAGCCAGACCCAAGACTATTAAGTCTGATCGTCAAACCCAAGGCACTTAAAATATTCTCTATACTCTTTATATTTTGTTTTACATTTGAAAAAAAATTATTATTGATCCGCTGCGGAACGTAGGTCAATATGCTAGTACATACATCAAAGGCTGTAAGGATTTCTTTGAAGCTATTGACATCTCTTCTCCCCTTTTCTTTATTAGATTTCTCTCTTATTCTATTATAATATCAGAGAGCCTGATTTCTAAAACATTTGAATCATTAATCTTTGCATCAAAACAGAACTGATTTGCAGCATCAATCTTTATTATTTGTCTCTTTTCTTTACCTCATCTCACAACTACTATTTCAAGCTTGTCACATGAACGCATACATAGCTACTTCAAAAAACATTTCCTTCACATAACATCTCATGGAAAATCCCTCTTCGGCACTTCCACCCTTTGTCAACCAGAAAATCAGTAGCCGCAACCTTCATCATGCTCATCATTATTTCTCTTTTAAACTTATAAACAACAACTATATTTTTTGAAAAGCTTAGGTCAACCCTTTCAAATTGGCAAGGGATAATTTAAATTTGTAGATAGCAACCATCTATGCTACTAAGGTATTGTATTTAATTATTGGTTGTTCCACATCTCATACTGCTTAGACCACTATAACATCGACACTAACCTTTCCCCTAGTAACACGCATTCCCTCTGTAACACGCATTGTATATGTCATAATTTAATTTTGGGTTTCCCCTAAATTGTCCTTTTCTCTTTCAAAAAAATATAAAAAAATGAAAACAATTAAAAATGAAAAGGGACCAATAACTTGAAGAAAAAAAAAGCTAGAAAGGGATTTAAATGCATGGAGGAACTAAACTAAAACCTTGAATAAAATTGGAAACCCAATTGTACCCCTAAAGGATCTAGGTTTGAAAGAAAATGCAAATTCAAGGTTAATTTAAATGAATATCGAATGAATTTGCAAAAAATTAAGTCTGGGTATTTAATTAGATTTTTAATATGTTAATTTGAATTAATTACATGTCTAATTAAAAGTTTAATTATGTTTAAGTATTAATTTGGGTCAAAATTAAAATAATTAATTAAGTGAAATGACTTAATTAAACTTTTAATAGGTCAAATTAATTTTATTGAGGACATAGTTAGTGAAAATTAAATTTGAAAGCCTGATTTGGCTTAATTGAGAATGAAATTTTGAAGGATCAAATTTAATTTTTCCAAACCCAATCGGATGAAATCATGGGTAAAATTAGGGGTGAGCAAATTAACCGAAAAACCAAAAAAAATTAATCGAAAAAACCGAACCGATAAAAAAAACCGATTGAACCAGTTAAAATATTTAGGAAAATATCCGGTCCGGTCCGGTTTCCGGTTTTGGTGTGCCTAAACCGGCCAACCCGAACCGAATCAGTTCGGTTTAGGAATGAAAAAAAATTAAACCAGGCGATCCTAGCCACGTGCCGCGTCCTCTCATTACTTTCCCTTTCAACAACTAGGGCATACCATTTCAAATTCAATTTTCTGCTTTCCTTTCACACAGTCACCCCCTCCTCTCCAGCCCGATTTCCAGTTTTGGATCTCAGAACATTCCCTCTCCTTTCAAAAATCCATCACCCGTAATAAAAAATCTGGTCTTCCTATCTCTAATCACGTCCTTGAGCTGTCTGATAACATCGACATAGCTGATACAGACATGTCTGCAACCTCCTTTAGTGATACTTTTATGCTCCAAGAATCTCAACAAAATCTTTTACTTGAATGAAAACCTGATTGTATTGTTCATGACGTGTTTCATCGCTGGTCTGTTGTTGCTATTAACAGTGTTGGCATTCCAAGAATTACTTTGAATGGGAATAGATGCTTCGCTTGTTGTGTCCGAGAAAATATGGAATACTATAAGCCCCATGAGAAAGTAACTTCTGATTTGGAGCCTTTTATTGTTCCAGTTCTTTTTGATAGGATTGAATTGACCACATCTCAACTACCAGTCTTTGGAAGACAATCACATGGTGAAGACCAACAGACCGAAGATGCAAAACACCTTAACACCATAGGTTTTTCTGGTTTTGGACCTAAAAAACCGGACCCAAACCGAACTGGAACCGGTCGGTTTGGACCGGTTCTGGTTCGGTTTGGGTCCCTTTTTAACAGTTTAATTGTTTTTTAAAGGTAAAAACCGAACCGAATTGAAAATGATCACCCCTAGGTAAAATTGCAAGAACATCAAAGTTTAGAAGTCAATTAAGGGTCAAATTGAAAAAATTCAAGCCTATAGATCTCTTTACAAAAGGCATGCGTATCTAGGGACCAAATTTGGCTAAAATAGGATTGAAATTGAAAAAATTAGAAGTTTGAATGTCAATTGAGGATGGAATTGAAAACATTCAAGATCAAGGACCAAGTTGAAAAACAAGTTAAAATTAGAGGGTCTTTTTAAAACTTTGCAAGGATAAAATTGAATCAATTCTTAAAATAAAAATTCAATTAAGAACTTAATTAAACAAATTCAAAGATTGAGAGCTGAAATTAAAAAAAAAAGGCTCAATAACCTAATTAAATCTAAAGTTGTCAAAACGACGCCGTTTCATTTAATGAAATGGTGCGTTTTGGTTTAAAATGATATCGTTTAGTTCAATATAAAGGAAAAAAAATTAAAAGCCAGACAACATATTATCTTGCACTATTCATCATCTTTTTTAGAAAGAACCCGAGAAAGATGCCTTTAATGCCACTTTTCATGCATTTGTCCTCTCTCATCCCCTTTTAAAACAAGACAAAAAACATACCACCCTTACCTTGACATTGTATTACCTCTTCAGCCTTGTTCCCACCAATTTACAACCCTGTAGCCACTACTATAAGTGGTTAAAACCCTTGACCTAGCCAACTTTAACAATTTGGTTTTAATAGTACCAAGTTCTTGGCTTATGGCCAATAGTTAATATCATTTCCAGACATCTCAAGGGTCAAGATTCAAGGTTGGAAGGGACCCCAAACACCTCACTCACCATCTATAAATAGGGGTGAAGCTTATGTGAAGATAAGGAAGAAAAAACTAAAAAACAGAGAGGAAAAAAAAAAGAACAGGAAGAAAACCAGCTCGAAACACATTATAATAGCTTGACTATTAGGTAAAACAAAGAGAAATCTATCCCACATTAGAAATGAAATAGGTTTTGTTGTACTTTATAAAGTGAAAGATATTGAATTGATAGATTTAGTTGTTTGAGGAAAGATTTTGAGAGAAAACCAAAATTTAGATATTATATATATGATGACACTTGGCATTGGGGTACTTGGCATTTAACATTATAAAAAATAAGCAATTTTTATTTTTATAATTAGTTTAATTTAATTAATTAATTTTTAAAATTAATGAATTAATTATGCATAATACCTCCTACCAATTTATTCTTTTAATTTGATTGAAAAGTTGTATTTTTGAATTTTACAAACATATTGGTCTGTAGAGGTTTGCCTTTTAAATTCTATAGACACATTGGTCTGAAAGGGTATTATTTTCCTTATAAATATCAATTTGATATTGACATAAATCAATTATAAAACAATCTTCTTATCTCCCTATTTTTTTCTCTACAAACTCTTTGTTTACGTTCATAAAAAACAAAATAGAAATTATTAAAAAACTTATAGAAGTTGTTGTTTATAAGTTCAAGGCTTTATTGTATCCTAAAGGTTTATTACTTTAACATTGTAACAAATACAACAAGTGCAATTAATACCTTAAAGATATTGTTCTTCACTCCTCAAAGCCTTTTTACTATATTGATTGCCCTAACAAATTTAAGGTGTTAATCTGTAATGGAGTCCAAAACCATGGTGAATCAAGAGTTTGTGAAGCTGGATTGTTTTGATAGAAAAAATTTTGTTTGTTGGAAAGACAAGATGATGTTCATGTTGACTCTTTTAAAGATTTTTTACATCCTTGATCTTAATATGTCTAAAATTCTTGCATCTACACTTGAAGATAATGATCAGTTGAAGGCAAAGCAAAAAAAATAAAATAAAGATGAATTGTTTTACAGAGGCCATGTCCTCAATAACCTGTCAGATCGTCTGTATAATATTTTTACATTCACAAAGTCTCTAAAGGAAACCTAGAAGTCACTATAGTACAAATACAATATAGAAAAACAAGGTGTGGATAAATTTCTTATCATAAAATATTTTAAATTTTCAATAATTGATAATATTTCTGTTATGAATCAAGTTCATGAGTTACAAGTCCTGATTTTTAAACTTAAAGACTTGAAAGTGAAAGTTCTCGAAGCACTAGAAATAGGAGGAATAATTGCAAAATTTCCTCTTAATTAGAATGATTATAGAAAAAAAGCTATTACATACCACAAAGGAACTTTTTCTTGAACAAATTCAAAAACACTTACGGATTGAAAAGGAAATCATAATTCATGTATAGAAATTCACTATTGAATTAACAATAAAATTGAATCATGTTAAAGAAAATTAGATTGTTCAAAAGAAAAATGCTGGAAAGAAGAGGAATTTGCTGAGGCAATAAAGAAATTTAAAAATCCAGGCAACCCAAGCAATTCAAAAAAAGAAAAGACCTGTTACAATAGTGGCAATAAAGGGCACTACAAACGTGAGTGCATGTTTCAAAAGAAATAAAAGCAATAAGATCTTAACAATGTCCAGAATTTAAATAATGTAAATATGGTTGAACATGAAACCATATTGGTTGCGGTAGTTTCAAATTTGCATATTGGAATGATTACTGGATTTCATATGATTGCAAGTACCATGTCTAATGACCAGTGGTATGATTCTGATGCAACCATCCATGCATGCAACAACAAAACTATTTCAAAAAGTATAAGGTTGTAGAAGATGAACAAAAAGTTCTGATAGAAAATTATAATGTTATAAAAGTGATGAGAAAGTAAGTGTTGAACTAAATTTCACTTCTAGAAAGAAACTGTTGTTGGTCAATATCTTACATGTACCAGATATAAGGAAAAATCTTGTATATGCAAATTTTCCTTGTATGAATGGTTTTAACATTGTTTTAAAGTCTAATAAGATTATCCTATCCAAAAATAAACTTTTTGTGGGGAAGGGCTACTTATGTGATGGAATGTTCAAACTCGATATTAATAATAAAGGTAATGTTTTTGTTTATATGATTGAGTTTTCTTTATCTTTATAGCATGATCGTTTGGCACATGTTAGTTTTAGATTATTAAAATATATAGCTAAACATAATTTAATTTCTTATAAAATTAAAGATAAAAAAACATGTGAAATCTACATTGAAGCAAATATGACTAGACAAGCTTTTTCTAAAGTTGAAAGAAATATAAATTTATTAGAACTTATGCATTCTGATATATGTGAATTGAATGACATCTTATCTAAAGGAGGAAATAGATATTTTATAACTTTTATTGATTTATATTCAAAGTATACTTATGTTTATTTAATAAAACATAAAAATCAAGCTTTTTAAATGTTTAAGAATTATAAATTAGAAGTTGAAAACCAAAAGGGAAAGAAAAATAAAATTATAAGAAGTGGCAAAGGTGGTGAGTTCCATGGATTTTTCTTTATATTGTAAAGAAAATGGAATCATACATCAAATTAGTGCTCTATATACACCAAAAAAAAGGCTTGGTAGAAAGAAAGAATAAAACACTTATTGATATGCTTAACTTTATGTTAGTGAATGCCAAGTTGCTTACTAGTTTGGTTGGGGGGAGCTTTACTCATTATTTGTCATATACATAATAAAATATCTTCTAGAAAATTAAAAGTTTCTCCATACAAATTATGGAAGAAAAGAAAATCAAAGTTGAATTATTTTAGAATTTGGGGTTGCCTTGCCTTTTATAAAATTTCAGATCCTAAAGGTATGGAATTGAGACCTAGAGCTTTAAAGGAAAAATTTGTTGGTTATGCTAAAAATTCAAAAGCATATAAAATATTGTATTCGAGTTCTAATGTAATTATGGGATCTAGAGATGTTGACTTTATTGAACAATAAATTTTAAATTGATTCATATTCAATTAGTGAATGAATCAATAATTCTAAAATTAAAATAGAATCAACAAATAATACAAGTTTTGATCCAAGTTCTATAAGTAAAAGAATTCAAATTGATCATCTTATTGAACTTATGACAAGTCAACATGTTAGAAAGGAAAAGAATTTACACTTGGATTATATATCTTCGTAATCTATTGTTTTTTTAGTTGAAGGTATTAAAACCGATGTGCTTAATAAGATACCAATCTTATTAATAGTAGAAGATGACCCTAAAACATACAAAGAGGCTATGATATCTCAAGATGTTGGTTTTCAAAAAGAGACAGTGAATGATAAGATTGATTCATTATTATATAACAATACTTGGACTATTGTTAATTTGCCTTCAAGTTCCGAGGTAGTTGGATGTAAATAGGTTTTCAAAAGAAAATACAATGGTGATGGATCAATTCAAACTTTTAAAGTAAGGTTAGTAGTTAAAGGCTTTGAACAAAAAGAAGGAATATACTATTTTGATACATATGCTTTAATGGCTCGTATAACATCTATAAGAGTACTTTTTAGCTTTATCATTAATCTATAATTTGTATGTACATCAAATGGATGTTAAGACAACTTTTTTCAATGGTGAGGTATATGAGAAGGTATATATGGAACAACTAGAGGGCTTTGTTCTACCAGGAAATGAACATAAAGTTTGTAAATTGATTAAATCTCTATATAAATTGAAACAAACACCTAAGTAATAGCATTCTAAATTTGATTATGTGATTCTATAATATGATTTTAAATATAATAGTGCTGATAGATGTATTTATTCTAGATTTATAAATAATTTTGGTGTGATAATATGTTTTAATGTAGATGGCATTCTCATTATTAGTACTAATATGAGTGTTGCTAATGATACAAAGAAATATTTAACCTAAAAGTTCAAAATGAAGAACTTAAAAGAGGTATATATAATCTTGGGTATCAAAGTAAGAAAACATAGTGGAGGGTTTTGCTCTTTGTCAATCTTATTATATTGAGAAAGTTTTAAATAAATTTAATCTTTTAAATATCAAAAAAATCGAATACTCCGTTTGATGTTTCCTTTAAATTGACAAAAAAAACGGATAAAGCAATTGCTCGGGTTGAACATGTTAGTGCAATTGGCAACTTAATATATGTCATGCATTATACTATACCAGATATTGCTTTCACGATATGTAAATTTTCTAGATATACAAGTAATTCTAGTATAGATAATTGGAAACCAGTTACAAGAGTACTTGGTTACTTGAAAATGACTATGCATTTTGGGTTATTTTATAATAATTTACCAGTTGTACTTGAAGGTTATACTAATGCTAGTTGGATAACCAATGCAAGTGATAGTAACTCAACCTCTATATGGATATTTATTTTTGGTGGTGGTGTTGTTTCTTGGGCTTTAAAGAAATAAACATGTATAACTCATTCTACAATAGAATCCAAGTTCATAGCTTTAACAGTCGCAGGAAAGGAGACAAAATAGCTGAGAAATATGTAATTGGATATTAAGTTATGACTATAACCGATGCCATCTATCTTCTTACATAGTGATAGTCAAACAACTATGTCTAAGGCATTTAATAAGATTTACAATGGAAAATCTAGACATATCAGCTTGAGACATGAATATATAAAATTAATTTCTGACAGGATAATTACCATTGCGTATAATGAAAATTGCCCAAGAGAGAAGAAAGCATTGTTGGAAAATAATGAAAAATAAAAAGAGATTGGTTGGTCTAATTCCGACCAGAAAAAAAAGAAGCAAACTTGATGTTAAAATGTTTTTTCTTGATGAGAGAAGTGTCATTAAGGCTTTTTTTAGCTTTCATATGACCTAAAAAAATAAATCAGGTGGGGAGAGAGTTTTTTACTAATTTGATTCTATGTTTTAAACCCTTTTTAGGTTGTTAGATTGATTTTTTTTGGTTTTAGGGGTATTTATTAGGTGTTTTAATATGAAAATGAGTCAAAATTGATTTTTAGACTATAAAACACTTCTCTAATTTTTCAACCACCTCTATGGTGGCTAAATTCTTTGCAAGCAAGCAAGCTACCACTACAAAAGACTTATCATTTGCATTTTTTAAAAAAAAAGGGTGGATGAGAAGTTATACGCCCCTTGACAAAGAAAAAAATAAAACGGTCCAGGCATGCGACCCTTCCCTGGGCCCACATGCCCAACATTTTTTATTTTAAAGCCTAGGCGTGTTGGGCTACCGTGCCCGCATTTCTGGTCTAGCTTTTTTGGTCTCCTTTTAATTTTTTGCTTGTTAATTTTTTTTTTAATTTGATCTTTCTATATTTAGTTGATTTAATGTTAGAGTTGGTGATTTGTCTTTGTATAACTTCATAAAGGTTTCCTAGAATATTTAGAAAAGGTTTTTCATTTTTCTTTCAATCTTATCATTTAACATTGAGCTTTTGTTGGTTTTTATTGATTTTTTTTATCAATTTTATTCTTATATACTTGGTAGATTGAAAATTGAGTTTCCTAATGTATTTCAATTTGCTTTTTTATAGCGTTATCATGGTTTCAAATAAATACCAACATGAAGGACTAAGACTTCATTTTTTTCCCACAATTTGCATTCACTAATTGTATTAATGATACTTCATTTGCACGTTAAAAGGTAGTCGACGACATAATATAGGCTGCCTATCTAGTATAACAAACTACTATGCAAAGGGAAAGCATAAGGATCTATAGTTAGTTAAAGCAAAGTAAATTATGCCAATATTAAAAAGAATTGGAGACTATATAGTAAAATACTTAGATTTGTGACCTTGCATTACACCCAAGGTTGAATAAGATTTTTTTTAACGTAAAAAAAGAAGCTTAGGTAACATAGGTGTAGTGCAAAGAAGTAAATAAATTCTATAATTCGGGTCATAAATTCAATAGAGTTAAATAAGTTGGTGTTATTTAATTAGGGTGATAATAGAAAATGCAATGATAGTAAATGGATTAAATAAAAAAAACGTTTTCACGAGGACTTGAAAAAAAAAGCATAAACAAAAAGAAAAAAAAAACAACAAAGCCTAGTTCAAAGCCAATCTAACGTGAAGGTTCAAAATTGAAAAAAAACAAAGATGTCCCGAATCAACCAAACAAGCGCACAAAAAGTGAACGTTGAGCCACATTGATTGCCATGTGAAAGGCATGTTCTAGCCATTGTAGGATGTTGCACACTTCACCAGAGCACCACGTTCTCCCTTACTCTTTGCCAATCATTTTAAACTTGTCCATTAACTTCAACCCCCTTTGTTTGTTTCATTATCAAACTTGATCTTTTAATCTTAATTGTTATAAATTAACATAATTTAAATATATTTTTATAAACTACACATCAACTGAATACTGAAACTCTCCCTCAACATTGAAACCCTTGTATCCAAGTAAAAAGAATAAATTATCAAGTAAATTGGAAAAAATAAATAATAAAAACATGAAAGGACCAAATTAAAAGAACAAAAAGGAACATTAACAAAAAAAAAGACATAAATATTTGCCTTGCCCGAACAAATTAGTGTCTAATTGGACAAAATTATAGGTACTCAAAAGTTTTCAAATAATCAAATTCAATCCTTAAACCTTTAATTGCTACAAACTAATCAAATTTTATTTTATAAAACCGAGCTACAAATTATTTTCTCGATAACTCAAAATCCTTGTTCTTAGACATACAAAACAACCTAGAAAACCTAAACCAACATTATTGCAAGCCAAAGAGTTAAATAAAAAAAAAAAGTAAATTGAAGGAGTGAAGAATGACTTCACTGGAATAGGACCAAGCACAATCCCCAACAGCTTGCAAAAAAAAAAAAAAAAGAAAGAAAGAAGGAAAGGATCTGTGTCAAGAATTAATTATTAATAAAAGGTTAATTTGATATTTAAGGACTCAATAGGATGAAGATTAAAAAATCATGATGTGAATTCTTTGCACGTTTTGATCTAGCTAGTTGTGTTGCTGGGAGTGACAGATAAAATGTATTATTTTTCTATTTTTTTTATTGTATTACTTTATAAAATATTTTTTATTATTGTATTGTTTAAAATTAAACTCCAAAATTTCTTGATTTTTCTATTAAGTCCTGTTTATTTTTGTGTTTCAAAAGTGTTTTTAAAAAAATTTAAAATTTTTTGCTTCAAATTAATATTTTTTTGATATTTTCAAATCATTTTGATGTACTAATATCAAAAATAATTTTTTAAAATAAAAAAGTATTATTTTAATATATTTTTGAGTGTAAAACACTTTGAAAAACAACCGCAACCACACTCTCAAATTGGGTTATGTTATGGTTCAATATAATTTTTATAAAAAAATATTTTTTTATTTTAAATTTATTTTTTAAAATAGTTTTAATATATAAAAATAAAAAATAAAGTAAAAAAATAAAATATTATTTTAATATATTTTTAAATAAAAAAATATTTTAAAAAACTAAAAATGATCACACTTTACAACACTCCGTAACAATGAAAACGCAACATCGAGCGCGCGGGAAAAAAGTTTCGGGCATTATATCAAAGCCCAGCAAAAGATGGCGGGCAACGTTCAAAAGAGAAAAAACAGAAAAGGAAAAGGAAAAGGAAAAGAAAATAAAAAATCCCTTGGCATTAGATTAGATTAGAGGTTAGATTCGTTTTTTTACAGTACATTCCCATTTCCAAACAAATACAATCCTGCTCTAGAGGCTGCAACAAAGCCCCTTTCCCTCCATTTCTCTCTCTCTATATCAACAAAACCCCCAAATCCTAAAAAACCCTAAATTCAACTCACTTAATCATCGTAATTTAGCATGGACAGATCAGCCGATGGAGACGGACCAGTGGCGGCCGCAGCTGAAGAGATTCCGCAGCCGGAGCGGAGGAGTGTTCGCCGGAGACTTGTACAGTCCACGTTGTTCCCTCATAAATCACCAGAAAATAGCGAACTAAAGCTCGATAGAAAATGTAACGGTGAGGATGACGATTATCAAGCCAAGGAGTATCGTGGGAGTCAAAATAAGAAGAAGAGAACGCGTAAGGGAAAGACAATTCCACAAACCAGAACTCCTAAAAAGGTAAAATTAAAACTGGCTGTAATTTAGATACGGTATGCATTGCTTAAATCTTTGTTAATATGACTGGTTAGTGTGAGAATTATTCAATATTTTAGCTTAGTTTTTACACCATCAGTTTGTTGCATTTTTTTGATACCGAGTTCTTTTGTCAAACAGTCGAAGCTGTTACCGCACAAATCACCGGAGACGGAATCCAGCTGTGATCAGAAACGCGGTAAAGAATGTAATGCTGTCTGCGGGGATGGCGAAAGTGAAGGGGAAGAATACTGTGGGATTCAGAAGAAGGACACACGGAAAGGAAAGGCAACTCCACAAAGTATAACTCCTAAAAAGGTACAATTAAAATTAGCTGTGTATAAGCATGAAGTGGTTAAGTTTTTGGTGGTTTGACTGGCTTAGTGTGGGAATCATTTTGATTTTTGCAGTCAATTTATGTGCTCTATTGATTTGTTTTATTCAACAGTCAAGGGAGAAGTCACTTATGAATGGTACACCTAAAAAGAATGGCTCCAGTAATGGAAAAGGTATTGGTAATCTGATAGAGAACAAGGATGCATCACCACCAATCCCTAATTTGAGGTTAGAGGCCAAGATGACAGCCGAGGTTAGTTATCTTGCTACCATGAATTCTAGAAAAAAAAAGTGCTCGTATATATATATAAATTATATGCACTTTCTCCATGTGGGTTTAGCAGCTATTAACTGGTGAGACTCCATGGCGCTTATGGAGTTCATTTACAATCAGACTTTGGTTTGGAAGTTGAAAGTGCTTAAAACTAAAAGTTAAACTCTTTTTGATATCTGCTGAAGTCAATCGGTGTGCAACACTATTAACTTCTATTGTGTTTTATCAGGATAATTCGCGATTGTTTGCTGGGAAGCAAATACACCCCTTTTTCTCATCATGGAAAGTGAGTAAGAGATGTAACAAGACAACTGAATCAGAAAGTAACTATTGCCTGGCCAAGATAAAAGATAAAAACATCAATATTGGTCCTATTCACGTCTTTGAAAGGGATCAGGTATGCATCATCCATTGGCCATGCATCCTTGTAGGGTAGAGCTATATGGCTATGTTGAATTTTAACTGCAGGACCCAAGTAAGGATGAAAATGATAGACATATTGGGATTTAGGGATATTGTTTATGTGTGTGTATCAAAGTTTTGCAGGGTTTGCTGTAGTTTATCTATCTATGGATGTCCATAAAACATCAAATCTTAAATTTTTTATTTTTTCAAAATCCCCTCTCCCATTGCAAGCAACACATCGAGCTCTGACCTTGCGTGAATTACTGAACATTAAAATCAGTTTTCAAATCACTCTTGTTCCATCAATGGTGTTCAAAGCTAGCATTTGTTTTTACTTTTAACTCATATCAACTGAAACTTGAAGATTACTATGTAGGATGATGCAAGGCCTCTTGATTGGAGTGATTGGAAAGTTTGTGAGGAACCATTTACCAATAGCAGTTGTAATCTAGAAGGCCCTGTCTCATCAAACTTTGAAGGCTTCATTGGATCGCTAGACATAAATGACTTCCCCTGTGCGTCACATCCTCCCAGTACATCACTTCTTCAAGATAATGCATCTTTGGATCAATGCCTTTGTCGACAAGAATTTGTGTGCGAGGCACCAGCAATATTCTCTTCCACATCATCTGATGTGCAGGTGGGATGCTGTCAGTTTGATAAGGATACAGAAACCATAGTAAAGCAACACCTGTTAAGCATCTTGTATCTTTATTTGCGCCCCCCCCCCCCCCCCCCCTCATTTTCACTTTTGTTTTTAGTCATTTGGGAAGAAATTGTTCTCACTGTAATTCAGATTGTTATGCAACTCTGCATCTCACATTCCCATTTTTGAGATTATAAATGTGTTACTTGCAGGACTGTAAGGTTGTTGAAGTTGGTTTCTTTTCTGGCTGTGCAAGAAAATCAGATGCCAAGCAGCAAAGTGACCTTCTTCAAGAAAGGTTCGGATCATCATTGGCTATCCTATTTGTTTTACTCACTTAGCCATGCGTTTTTTGCATGCGAATTGATGACTTCTGTAACTGTAGCTACAGTTTGTTCAGTGTGTACTACTGTTGTAAACATAGTCCTTGAATTGCAGTTGTAGCTTCAAGGGACCAGTTCTTTCATCTGCATCATATGTATAAACATTCCTGTTCTTGTTTGCTGATTCAGATTTTTATGGCTGAAAGGAGCACTGGAAAGGTCCTTAATGAATGGATAGTTTTATAAATGGAAGCAAGAAATGGAAGTCTGATTACATGAATTGTGATAACCATAAGAAAACTACATTAAATGCAAAATACCAACTGCCAAGTACCTGAACCTATTTAGCATTCTCAAATGATGATAAGCAAACATTCTCTACTTTATCATATACGAGATATAATTTCCCTTCATCATCAGTATTTAGGGTTTAAATTGCAGAACATGTTGTTGGTCAAGTGATGATAATCTCATAGCTGTCATATTCGATACTTGCTGCTTACATCGCTTAGCCCCAAACATGTTGGTTGTCTTATCATAAAGTAGTTTTGACCTTGTTGCATAGATGCTATTTTTTTGCAGCTGCTTTTATCTGACTAGTTTCAGATAGTTAGTACATTTAGAGACGTAACATCCTTTTCATTATATTGCTGATATTGTAGGACTGACTCATCATACCTTAGTTGCACTAATCAACTTGAGGATAGACTGTGGATGGATAAGTACCAGCCAAAGAAGGCTACTGAGGTCAGACGTTTTTAATTTACTTCTATCTTCTTGCTAGTCTTTGTTACAGGAATTCATTTTCCCTTTCTGCAATACTTCTTCCAAAAATTCTGCAGGTATGTGGAAATGATGAATCAGTGAAAGTTTTGAGCGAGTGGCTTTGTTCTTGGAAACAAAGAGGTCATCAAGCCAGCACAGATACCTTCAGTGGTGATGTATGTGATAGACAAGATGCTGATTATACCTGTTCTCAAAGTGACTCTGATTCAGAAAATAATAATGAAGGGGCCAGCCTGAAGAATGTTCTTTTGATCACTGGACCAACTGGGGTATGAATCAATTCCATCTCAATACCTATGTATTCCTACTGCTTGTTTTTTTGAGGTGCTTGTGGAAAGAAATTAGCTGTGGAATTCCACATGAAAGTTCCTCTTGGTTGCAATTCATAAAGAAGGAAATAAAAAGTTTTCTGTTTCATTTTGTTTGTTCTCCAAATAAAAAAGGGAAGGTTTCTAGGATACTTCGGTCAAATGCTTTTGTCAGCATGCTATACAGTTATTCATTAGCTCCTTGGATTCTTTACTGGAATCGTTTTTAGTTTGCTTCAGGTCAGGGTAAGATTTCAGCCCTACCACTGTTCTGTGGAATCATTCTGATAATTCTGTTCATATTATGGGTTCTTTTCTCTTTTATGTTTTACAATTCGGGTATGGCCTATTCTTGGTCACATTCCACTTTAGAGGATGCTAATGTGTTGTTATTGGAGTTTTTGATGAAGAGTTTCTTTTCAATACTAAACAATGAACTGTTATATTGTATAAGAATGTCCATAGTGTTATGTGTTTCAGTATTAGTTTAATGCAAATTTTAGTTCCATCCCAGTAGTTAAACGTATGGTCTTTTGTTGCAGAGTGGGAAGTCTGCTGCTATCTATGCTTGTGCGAAGGAAGAGGGATTCAAAGTTCTGGAGGTGCTGCTTAAACACTAATTTTCAGAACTGCATTACAGTTTTCTGCACATCATTTTCAGGGATTATCTTAGATGCCATGATAAACATTGCATCCTTCCAATTTTTTTCATGACTGCACATAGTTTTTCATCCTTGGAATGGATAACATAACATGGTCGCTGTAGCCTGTAAAGTGAAAACTAAATGTTTTGTCATGTCATCATCCTCAGGTCAATGCATCAGAGTGTCGAAATGGAGCTGTGGTGAAGCAAAGATTTGGAGAGGCATTAGAATCACATTCCCTTGAATGGTTTGTCAATATTCAGCAGCAATGCACAGATTTCCTTTAATTTCTTTTACAACATGCAGCAGTTAAAACCTAAACTAGTCAACCATTGAGAATATAATCCTCTATCCTACAATATACAGTGTATTTCTTCCAGGTCACAGGAAATTCATGTGGAACCACAGAGCAACAAAATTGCAAAATTTCCCTCAGCCCTTCCTGATTGTAAATTGACACCAGATTCTGACAGCAAGATGATTGAGGTGATACCAATATCGAATAAGGATAACTCTCTTGGAGCCACTGAGGCCGCTACTAATAAGTGTGCTTCCAAGGAGAGTACAATTGCCTGTGGTCGAGAACAACTTAAACACTTGATTCTTTTTGAAGATGTGGATATTACTTTTACCGAAGACCGTGGCTTTGTCTCTGCAATACAACAAATAGCTGAAAAAGCGAAAGGGCCTGTGATACTGACCAGCAATAGTAGGGTTTGCTTGTTAAAATTGTTTTCTGCTACTTGACATGTCATTTGTTTTGGTAGTTTTTTCTTCGTAGTCACTAACTTGTGATTGTGGTGATTGCCAGGTGAAAATCCTGTTCTTCCTGCCAGTTTGGACAGGCTAGAAGTTTCTTTTATGATGCCATCAGAGAAGGAGCTTCTTCAGCACGCATATATGGTATATGCTTCCTGTTTATGTGCTTTCCTATGCTGTTAATCTTGTATCCAGCTTAAATTGGTGTTTTTATTGACCTGTAGGTTTGTTCTGCCGAGAAGGTCAACATTCAACCTCATCTTCTAGAGCAAGTAGTTGAATATTGTCAAGGAGATATCAGAAAAACCATTATGCATCTTCAGTTCTGGTTTCAGGGCAAACAAATTAGAAAACTGCTTCCAGGTAGAGAAGCACCAAGACTGTTTGGCCCACTCAAGTTTGATCCTGAGGCTGGGCATCGAGTATTGCCAAAGATGATGCCATGGAATTTCCCTTCTTACTTATCTGAGCTAGTTGAAAAGGAGATCACAAATTCATTGTCTATGATGGAAGAAGAAAATTCTGTTTCCATGGAGGTCATAGAAGAAGATTTTGAAGATAAAGAAATGCAGAATAACTCAAAGATTCATAATTATGGCAAATACAGTATAGAGGCCAAGAAAGAAGCAATGTTAAACCAGAAGTGCTCTGATCATGATTGTGATCACTTCGAAATCCCTTTTGATGCAATATATGATGTTTTTGATTCCTTAGGAACCCCGGTTTCATTCTCTCAGAGAAAAAGTAGAAGGAAGCTCAATGTAGTAATGTCTTCGGATTCTGAAGATGAGATCGTCAATGACAGAGTTCCCTTAATTGGAGACAGGGATACTAACAGTAAATTCACCCTTGCAGCTGATGGTGCATTTCCCTCTCACTGTCCAAGCACGCAAAACTGCTTAAGTCCATCAACTGACCTGCAACTTTGTTCTGGATTGGAGAAACTAGATGAAAATTGTAGTCAATGTCCAGATATAGCAGTTGATTTGCATGTAAAAGAGACATCCATATCAGTTGATGTATCATGTGTGCCTGAATCAACATTTGTTCCAGAAACTCAAATTAATGGTGGAACAGAGGTGTCATTTAGCAGGGTGTATTGCACTTCAGTGGCTGACACTTTGGAAGAAGTTTCAGTGAGCAATGAGTTCAATCAAAACCTATGTCCAGTTGAAACTGAAAATCTTGACAAATTTGTGCCCATATTACAACATTATTCTGATATGTTGGGAAGCACTTGTGATGTAATCGCAGAATCATCTCATGAAGAGGTGGAAGATTCTCAAAATGAACATGCTGAATCTATTACAAGAGAATATCAAGTATTGGATGAATGTAGCCGCATGGATTTCAATAAGAAACCCAAGCCAGCAGAGAAATTTCAATCCTGTATGATGACTGATTTAGTACGAGAGTCTTGGAGAAAGCTTCGTGATCGTCACATAGATCTAAGACATTTTGTCACCTCAGAAGTCAGAGATGCTACTGGGATAATAGAACTTGCTTATGGTATGAGCAATCTGATTTCAGAAGCTGAACTATTGCTTTCAAAGCACCGAACTTTGGTTAGCATGAACTAACAATTAAAACTTTTTCCTTTTGTATTATCTTCAGCTAGTTAGTTCATTTTGGTACATTTTTTGCAGGATTCCTCTGATGTGTTGGATGCGTTCAGCTGGTCTGATGAGCATTTGCAGATGTCATCAACAATAGCTCGGCAAGGATTTTGCTTCTATGCCAAAGAACTTGCTAATGCAGGGTTAAAAATGGGTTTGGAGTCCAAAGTAGATTTCACCTGGGAGATGCTGTCTACTGCTAGTATGATGGAATTTGGTAACTTGGTTAGACGGAATTTGAGTAGTAAGAGCTCACATTCTGGGATGAGCACTGAGATGAGCCTACCAGAAAATGAAACATCGTCAAATAGGTATAGGGCTCAACTCAACTCTACTCATGTTCATACTGTTAGATCATTTGCGGACTGGCTTGAATATTTCCACATTTGAATTACGGATCAAAACTGACATTTAATGTAAAGTCACTGCCATGCAATGAATCTTAAAAATCATTCCATATTGCGTGCACGTGGCAAAGGTTTCATGCCATTGCCATGTTCTTTTAAATTTCTGGATTAAAATGGTATTTGTAAAGAGACATAGCAAAGCTAGGTATGTATACCTAATTGCCTGTATAATATGTGAAACTAATGGCATATAGGTTATCAAATGTCTAGCCAAGCAGGGCATATTTATGCATTGCTTTTCTAAGGTCTGTTCCTTTATTTTAGTTTTTCCTTTGATGAAAGCATGCATTATCCTCTCTTCTCTAAATTCCCTGTCCCTCAATAGAAAAAATAAAAGAAAAGAATTAATTAAATTGCACTGTTCACGTTATATGCCAAACCAAAACTTGCCATGCTTTGGCACTGTCAATTGCATGCAATTTCTCTTGCTTTGTGAACCAAACTTAATATCTGTGTTAGCTGCAGCGTTTTTCTCTTAACCCAATTCTCTTTGGTTTTCTCCAAGCAGTGAAATGAAGTCAAGCCTTCGTGATATAATCGAGTCCATAGTCCCTTCACGAGCATATATGACAATGAAAGGTGATGCATTCTATGAATATCAATCTTCGCTGTGCCACATTGCAAGATCAGAAGCTTCTCGATTTTCAGCAAGCATTGTCAGGACAAAAGGACGGAGGTATGTGCCTGTGATGCGAGAATTACTGAAACCCTCTTAATACCAGTAATCTTTCCCGGTCATCACCACAAGGTTAATTTAGTTACAATTTATTATAATGTAGGGCACGAGCTTCTCGAAACTACTTGAGCAATGGTTCACTAATGCTGTCTCCGGAAGAAATTTCATTGCTGGGTCAGTTTAACATCTATTCAAAGATTCCGTCCCAATCAATGGACGCCACACATAGAACTATATAACCTTTTTGTGGAGGAACTAACTCAATAGACGGTTGACTCTTCACTAACTCTAGTGTTAGCCATGACTCAATGCAGCTGCTACAAGAATTGGTTACTTTCGCGAAATCACAGGAACAAATAGAGTGGATGCTGATTTTACTTGTATCGATGGCACGGCTGAAGATTAGGCATGCCGGTGACACCTTAGGGCGACGTCTGATCTGGTCCTTGTGGTTATCTTCTTGACCTTTAATTTGGATGCATGATTCGTTGTTGTTGTAAAGCTAATGGTGATTCCCTTTTGATTTTATATTTAAATAAGGCAATTTGTAGAGAAAGATAGAAGAAAAGTACTAAGTGGAATTAAAAACAGAAGCGATTTGTTTCTGAAATTAAACTTGATCAATTGCCGTGTGTGCAACAACCCTCATTTTATTTTGCAATTTGCCAGGGGTTGCGAAGATCATCAAACTCAAAAAGCTCTGCTAATCCGCGTCGGAAAGGCCTTGGGACGGGGCTCCTTCAAGTACTCCACGTGCCCTAAAAGTAGTGAGCAGAAAGGAACAAGGCACCGGCCATGGTAGGGCTATGTCATGATAATGTCGTATTCTGCCTCTATTCACGAGACTGAAGAAAAACTGTTGCTGAATGCTAATTCGTCTGTATTATCACATCTCTATCCCCCGCCCACGCTTGCGATTTTGAAGACCCATCTACGTCTATAGTTATTAAATTCAAACCGACTTAACAGATGAACTCAAAACCTGATTAAGTTGGTAACTGGACTGAAGATCAAAAGGAGTAAAAATCCAGTAAAATTTAGTTGTCCCGTGAACACCTGATAAATTTTGATTGAGACTCATTTTATTTTTTCAAATATATTTTTTCTTCTTACCTTTATATTTTTTTTAGTTTTTTTAGTTGGTGATTAATTTTTTAAAAAAAGTTTATTAAATAAATACAAAAAAACATTTTATTTCTTTAATGTAGAATTTAAAGCTTTTAATAGATATATACTTTATATTTATAAAAAAAATTATTTTTTTAATATGTGATTTGAAACCCTTTATATATATATATATTATATTCACAAGAAAATAATTATATTTTTTCAATATAAAATAAAAAGAATTTTGATTTAAATATTTCAATTTAAAAAGATAACATACTAACATAATATTTTTTTAATGTAGAATAAAAAAATTTTAAAATAATTTTTAAAATTTTATTATTTATAATTTATATTTACATAAATTGTTTTTTAATTTTTTTATGAAATATTAAAATTTCAAATATTTTTTTAATTTTTTATATTAATTTAGATTAATTCAAATTAATTTATATAACTGGAGGCTCAGCTTTTTACCCGGATTAACCCGGGTCAGATCTGATAAATATATCCCCGTTTGGCATTGGGTTGGGGCCGTATATTTTGGATTGAAATTCTTAAGATGCACAAATTCCCGTAAAATGGAATCTACAGCGAAGAGGCAGGAGATACCGTGAGCGTGTAAGTTTTCTTGCTTGCAAAACCTTGTCAATCAACTGCAGCACACACAGTATAATAAGGGAGTGGCAGTACACGTTATGATGATAGTTTTTAAAGATTTAAAATTTAGTCCTTAAAGCCTATTCATGGTTTGTTGGACCGAGGACATAAATAACGTTATTGAATCGGAATGGTATGGTTTACTAACCTCTCCTAAAGGATTCTATATTGACCTCATCTTAAATTCAATTTTGCAATTAATATACACTACACGCACCCCGAAGGGGTGATAATTTACTGTTTAAAAAGCTAACTGTAATTATTTTTTATATTAAAATAATATTTTTTATTTTTTAAAAATTATTTTTAAGATCAATTCATCAAAACAATCTAAAACATATAAAAAATTTAATTTTTAATAAAAAAATATTTAAAATTTTTATGAAACGCGATTTGAACATTCCCAAACAATGATTTACTGTCCCAACACACAATTCACTATTAATAATACAATAGTGTAACTATAATTTTATCTTTTTAGTATAGCAAAATAATGTAATTATCCTTTATACTAGATTTTTAAAAAACTTTAAAGGAGGTGTTTTGTTTTTTCATTTTAAAAAATAAGTTTAATGACATCCTTGGTATAAAAAAAAAGATCTAACAATAAGCCCAAGGTTTTTTCATATTGTTTTTTTTTTTTGGTTAATTTCATAGTTACCGAGAGCAATTTTATCTTTTAAAATTGGACACCTGTCCTCTAATCGGGTTCGGATGAAAGAGAGATAGAAAGGGCTGTGGTGGTAATTTCAGAGAAAGAAGCAGGGATCAGCGAGCTGGGCGGGAGCAATAATTTGGAAGTACGATCTTTTTGGCTTTTTGGTATTTGTCTTTTTTTTGGTTTACTCACTACTGCTGATGATTAATTCTCAGTATTATTTATTATTTATTGTTTTTATAAAAAGAAGGGAACTCATTATAGGCTGTCTTCTGGTCAGGATTCTTTAATGACTCACTTTTCTGACCACACTGACGTTTTGAATCTGAAGAAGGAAAGGCAGAGGTAAGCACTGAGCACTTCTTCGCTGAAAGTTGCAACCATTAAATTTGATCGTGTGTATTTACTATGGTGCCCCTTCCCTGCCTCAACTCCTCTTCGCATCAAACCGCCGGTTCACTGCCTCCATTGCCACGTGTGGATTGCACTTGAAAATCCTCATGCACTGCTACAGTTATCAGGGGTGACCTTTCATTGCCAATTTGTATGGTGTTTTTTTTTCTTTAAAATTTTTATATTTTAATCATCAAATTTCTTTTAATTTCATTATTATTGATGGGAATTGGAACTACTGGTTTGTTTCGAATAACTCGTGGTATTTATTAAATGTTGTTAGATAAAAATAAATTTAAAATAATTTTTTACTCTAAAAAAATAAAGTTTTGATTTTCCAGTTATCTCTCTGTAATTAGGTAAACAAATAAATCACTAATTGCATTGTTAAATTCTTGTTTGAGGCCGTAGTTTACCTGTTTTTTTTAAATAAAAATTTAATTTGTTAATTTTAAAATAATATTTTAAAATAATATTAATATATAAATATAAAAAATATTTTAAAAAATAATCACAACAATATCCTTTTAAATCAATCAATTAGAATGACAACACCCGAATATTTTTATTTTGTATAAGTTGTTTGTATCTAATTAAATGTCGGTAAATTATCTAGTTTCACACTATTTTTAAGTTAGAAATCGAGGTTAAAATTGTTTGGAAATATAATGTAACTGTAGAAAATTAATTTTTTTATATATTTTATATTGTTTTGATGTTAAAAAAATTTAAAATATATTATTTTAATCTATAAAAGTTTTTTGAAAAATAATCAAAAACAGCTACGAACTCAAACAGACTCTCGATATTTGCGCTTCTCAAAGTTTTTGTTTTTTCATGATCATGGCGTTGATTCTACGCATTATCAATCCACGTGTCTATCACTGTCGATCAGAAATCTAATCATCAATGATATTGACGTGGCAATCCAAAATAACACATCTCACAATCTTCGAACCTGCCAGCAGAAATTTTCCGTGCGTGGCTGAGTTGCCTTTGCCTAGGCTCATTATTAGAATTTTGAAAACAGGAGCATTAGTAGTTGCAGGAAAATATATTAAAACCATTTTTTCTTTTAAAATTTATTTTTAATATAAACACAATAAAACAATCTAAACAAACAAAAAAAAATAAATTATTACAAAAACACTTTCTTTCTAACAGAGCGGCTGTACAAGTTGGAGGAACTAGAAGATAGGAAGTAAAGCTATTCACTCCATGGAAATGGACCCCTACCTCCCATATCATGTGCCCCTTGTGGGATGAAAAATACATAAAATAAGATAAAGATATGGGTTTCATACTATCGTATAAGACAATGAACATGAGATTTGAAGAAAAAAATTTGTACAAAAGAATCTGATACAGAAACGTAAAATATGGTGGTAGTGTGGTACAAGGAATCCTCTCTCATCATCAAAACCCTGACCAGAGCCTCTCTCTTATTCACAGTGTCCCGTGACTCTTAACTTGTTGCCTGCACAAGAGATAGAAATCATGATCTTACATCATCATCACCAGCCCCACGAGACCTTCTCTAGCCTCAGCTCTAATCTCACCCGTCATTTTCTTTTCTGTCACATAATTTTTTTTTCCTTCTAGTTTATATACTTGTATTGAAACCAATCTCACGGTCTAATGGCAGCACTCCAACCAGTTTTGCCATGGCTGTCTCTCTCCTTTTCCTTTGATAGCTAGAGCCTACACTATTATTGTACTAGCATCACTGTTCCTCTGTTGGTTTCTTCTGTTGTGCCAGTGCTTGTATTTGTCTAAGTTGATTTCTCCTTATAAGAACTATCTCGCTTTGGATAGGCTAAAAAAGATGCCAAGTTCAGGTTCTTTCCTACGGCAGCTAAGTGGGAGGTCAGCATCTTGGAGGAGGAGTGCGAGCAACAGCAAATGTTGCACTGTTGAAGGTGGCTATAACTGTGAGAGAAGTTTGAAGCAAATGGAAGGGGCTTACATGTATGGTAATGACAATGCTGGGTTGGTTATGAGGAAAAGAGTGGTGGTGGTGGTGGATCAAACTTCACATTCTAAGCATGCAATGATGTGGGCATTGACTCATGTGGCTAACAAGGGTGATTTGCTCACTTTGCTTCACATTATCCCTCCTAGCGACATAGGCAGCGGTGAAGGAACATCTGATGCTTACTCTCCTTATCTTGCTAGTTCTCTTGGGTCACTTTGCAAGGCTAGCCGACCTGAGGTATGCTTTGTTCATGTTCAAGAAATCCCCCACCCCTCTTTGCCATTTGTTGGGTCTAAAATTGATCTTGAGTTCTCTGCTGCATCACACAATTGTGATTTCCTTTTTTTTTTTAGTTTTGTTTCTATCTTGGCTCATCTCGTTTGCATGAGTGATAGATCCCATGTTGTAAGAGAGTATCTTCTAGTTGTGTTCGATAGATCCTGCCTGGTAAATTCCACTCCTCTCTTTCCTTTGAATGCTTCTTGCGAGAAGGAATTCCGGTCCGTTTCACTTGGTTTAATTTACTTTTTTAACTACATGATATCCCTTCTTCAGCCTTGTATTGCACTCTCTTTCTCTTTCTTGGAGGGAGAAGGGGGGGGGGGGGGGGGCAATTTTTACTAGCTTGGTTTGTCTTTTCATCTGTCACTTTTACTTTCCAGAAATGCACAGATGGAGGTGGTGGGAGATTTTTCTGGCACTTTTTATCCTTCTTTTCTCTTTTTTTCATTTATTTATTTATTTGGGAAAGAGAGATGTCACGACTCATGCCTTCGTTTTAAATCAGTCTTATGTTTGATCTGGGGCAATTTTCAGGTGGAAGTGGAAGCACTGGTGATTCAAGGACCCAAGCTGGGCACGGTGATGAGCCAGGTGAAGAAGCTAGAGGCTTCTGTGCTCGTCCTGGGTCAGAAAAGGCCCTCTACACTTATCAGCTGGTGGGTCTTACACTCTCTAACCTTCATATCTCAAAATAATGTATTCTCCGCCCTTTAGTCTCCGAATCTGTTTGATCCTTGACTTCGAACATCCGCTGGTGAGATTTCTTGCAGCCTCTGTGGGACAAGCAGCAGCGAAGATTTTGTTCAGCAGTGCATCAGCAATGCAGAATGCTTGACTGTCGGTGTAAGGAAGCAGAGCCAAGGCATGAGCGGGTACCTCATCACCACTAGAAGGCAGAAGGACTTCTGGCTCCTTGCTTAGGTTCATTTCAGAGGTTAATAACACTAGTTAGGTTAGATTCAATGTACTAGTAGCGTCAAATCTCTCCGTAACCCCTTTAGCACTGACCAGTTCTTCCCCCTTTTCAATGTGATGCAATGAGAATCTCTCTACTACTGAAAGTGATTTTATTGTGGATAGCATTTAATGTTGCTCTATTTTATTTAGCCCCCGAGATTGTTTCAGCTCGTCGATGCCAGCAAGGCGTCTATCTTGAAGGGCAAAACAAGCAATTCAAGCACTCCACACAAATCACCAGCTGTTACTGCTTGCAACTTGATGGCAAACAATTGTAGCTTCCTGATTTGGAAGGTGAGAAGTTTTACAGGTGATGCAAATTCCGTCCTGGCAACCAGTTTCATTACAGCATGAGATGGAGGTCAAAACAATGTGAAACTTTTCAGAGCTTGCCATTGTTGTGCTCTTGCATGATGAGGATATATGCAGACAGACAGATTGGGCAGTCATCAATTAACAGGGGAAAGATGCAAAAAGGCTGATTTATCAAATATAAATAAATATTAGACCACTGGCCAAAAACTGAATGATTTCTATTTCTGTGCGGGGAAAAGAACATCAGTAAAAATTTTGAGTGATCTAATGGAGGCCCACACGACAAAGTGAAGTTCTCATTCTTCTCTTCAAATCACCCCTCCTATGCCAACTGCGCAGGGCCTCAATACCATGACCTCTCAATCAGACCTTATCATCCAATTTGTCATTTACAAGGGGAAGTAATTCCATCCGATTCCTCGGAGTCTTGGGTGTTCCTGGTGGTGGAGGCTGTTGGGAGAGCAAGTGCCTCACATACCCATAGAATGTACACCCTACAAGTGTAATGGCACATCCAACAGCATTCATGACAGATATCGGGTTCCGGAATATCATCCAGGAAATTAGAACAGCAAATGCAACCTGTACACAATTAAGACAGGGGCACAGTGTATGCGTATCAATACCATAGTTGCTTCCTGTAGCAAAACTGCAAGCTCATTGGAAGAGCACGCAAAATAGTCTTTGGTGGAAAAGGATGCGTTATAAATTCAAGTACACACGTGAAAGCGAAAGAAACTGTCAATAAACTTGTAATGCATGCAACATCCAGGTGTTGGATATTGATGAAGACATAGAAAATGAAGAGTTTTAATGTGATTGCAAGATCAATTCTGTTGTAAAAATATTTGAAGGTACTAAACAGTGTTCAGGTTCAAATCTTGAGACAGGTCATATTAGGTTAAGGGATGAAAATTTTTGGTCTCACCTTAAGATTTCCAGCAACATTAAATGTTACTGCAGTTGTGGAATGAATCACATAAAAGATGGAGAAGTTGAGACAAAAGGCCAGCAGCCCAGAGCTTAAAATGATGATGAGGGAAGACCAGACAGCTTCGTGGGTGTAAAACCAATTTATAACCCCGCTACCTTCAACCAAGATTGCTGGTAATCCCAAGATCATGGTTGCAAGAGGTGCCATGTAGTACACGGTGTTTATGCTACGAAGGTACAGGAAAAATATATAAGAAAGGATCAGACTGAATCTTGCAGAGATAAATCATGCAAACAATTTCACATGCAATCAAACCCACACATTAAACAGTTTTCCGAAACAATTTTACAAACTTCAATTTTGCTTCATTATTTGCTAGGAATAGCTTAAAACAGAAAAGACAGGCAAAAGACAAGTGAATATCACCACCAAAACACCATAGGAAAAGGAGAATTAACAAGATCCTGGAATGTTTTGTGGTTGAGCATTAAGCTCCAGAACCAATCTGAAAGGATGCCCACTTCAATTGTCTTAAACTGGTCAAAATGTGGAGTAGAGATGCCAAGCCACCAATGAACACAAATTCTTTTGGTATGATAAGGAGAGAGACCTATTTCAACCTCCAACAATCTTTAAGTATTCAATTAGAAAAAAAAAATCACATGGTGAGCTCCTCACCTGAAATCTGCAAATATGATACATGCCAGAAGTATATATGCTATAGCAAATTTTGCATACAAGTCTTGTGTGATTTAACCTGTAATAAACACAGGATGCCAAAAGTACTGTACCCGTACCAATTTCCATCACGTGTTCATAGCAAAAAACATAAAGGGGAGCTCACAGTTAAAACAAGGCATGGCATGTATAATCCCCATAACCCTTACAAATATTGGAAGTGAAGAAAACAGAAAGTTTTTAACTGGGAGTTCAATCAAAAACATGAAAGAAAAGAAATGGCTGATCTATTGCAATCCAATCTCTCGTAAAGAAATGGACAGGTTGTGCCAGACTAGCAACACTGCAATTTCTACAGATTGGCATCATCTCTAAGCCTCATGAAAAATAGTCACCAAGTAAACATATACAAGACCGGTTTCACCTAAAGAATCAGCAGCATGTTCTTTTGAGATCATTCAAGTCAGACACCATCACGGTGGAGTTTCCATGTTTCAAAGCATTTCACTGCTAGTATGCTATGTTGTAAATATAGGTATGCTACAACAGGAAACATACCAGAATACAGATTTTAAATTTCAAATTTCAATGATACATGCATCACACATTACACAGGGAAATCCTGTAGTCAGCAATATAAAGTAACTGTAGATGCTTATCTTGCAACTTCTCAAATAACTATTAAAGCCAGATGAAAGAGTTCCAATCAGAGGATTTCCAATAAAATAAGAAATGAATGCAATAAAACAAGAAAAGGAAAACTTTAAGAGCAAGTAAAGGAAAGGCTGACAATAACAGAGACGCTACCTGTCAAATTTATATCCGTGCAGCAGAGATTCTGCAAGAATAGTCTTTGTTGAAGTGGCCAAACATCCAAATAAGGCAGCACAAAATCCGAACATATTAAAACTAAGCTCAGTAACTGATGTTAGAAGGATTCCTCCAACAATTGGTACCAAAGAAGCCCAAATTCGCCAGTCAAAATATTTTCTCCAAACTAGCCACTGTAAAACAACTGTCCAGCCACCGAAGATAAGACAAAATTATTGCATGACAACAAAAAAATACTGAGGATCAGGAAACATAAAAAAATAGCTTATTCATATTGATGATTTCTGGGCCTGACCTGTGGTTGCAGGAGTAAATGACTTTATTGTTTGCATAAACGAAACTGGAATGAATCGTAAGCTCACATTCCCCAGCACTATGTTGATGCAAAACACAAACGACATGGGAAATATCCTTCGCCAGCGATCTTCAGGTTCAACCACTATCAACGGTTTGATCTTCAGAACCTTGATTACCACATATGCTCCAATGGATGAGCATATGAAATGGATGCAAGATACTGTTAGCGGAAACTTGAAATCCAGTTTCTGTGAAAAGAAACAATTTCAAATTAGAAGACCTCTGATGACACCCATAAACATCAAGCAAACTCCAGTTCTAGTACATAAACATTTGAGCTAAACACTGAGGAATTTTTTTCTGCCAATGACTGTCAAACCAACTGGAACAGAAAGGATGACAAGTAGGCTTTTAATAAGAGGGAGATAAATAATTTAAAGAAGACTTGTAATGAGAAGGATTGTCAGAAAGGTCATCTGATTTTAGAATCAATACATGTGAAGGAGAGATAAGTTACCAGGAGCTCCCGTAATATTCAGGTCTATGTGGAGCATTGAAACTTTCTACTACGCTCCATATATAAAATACAAAAACAGAAGGATTCTGGTAATTCATTACTGAATATAACTTCAATATCAGATTTAATAATAGTCACATCAACTGATTGTTCAAACTGAAGTCACATAAAATAGTTGCTCAAAAAGAGGATAGCCATCCCCTCAGTCCAAAACAAATACAATCATAAGTTAACCAGAGCCTGAAAAATCCAATTTCTTTTCAGAGAAAATTGGGGAAAAAATGAATACAATTTCCTGCACAGATTTGGAAAACATAATCAGGTTTTTCAATCAATTAGCATAAATTCCAAACCCTGCAATGAACATACATACAGAGTAGATCTGTTTTTTCAGTGTCCCATATAGGTTGGAGTATTGATCGAACTATGAAAAAGTGAAGCCATATCCCACCATCACAAACAGGCTCGAAAAAAATATGAAGAGGACAGACAAGCTAATAAAACAGTGGCTAGCTCAATTATACCCACCACCATATAAGGTGGTTTGTCTGTTGACAAAAAGTTCCAACAGGGTTTATCACTTTTTCCATCAGTTCGTGAACTGTATGTGCCAAACATGCATATCAATCTACAACAGGAATTTTAATGATTTAATTATCTACCTTAGTGACTGCACATGGGAATTCAATTATTTAAATTACAGAAATAGAAGGAGAAAAAAATATTGAATGTTTGTAGATACATGCATATTAATACGCACCAAACAAACTAAAAATAGAGGAATTTAATATACAATCCCTCACTAATAACATATATAATTACAATTAGATTGATAAGACCCGAAATACAATTTTTTTAAAAAAAATCAGATGCAAATATCGATACATACCTAAAAGAAAGAAAAAAAAAAATAGAGCATTGACATCAAGATTTAAGCTATAAAAAATTAGCATTCCTGCAGAATTCAACTTAACCCATCAAGCGAAATCGATAGATTACTTAATAAAACAGGGAAATTGAGCTAGCCGAGTTAACAAAATTCAGACTAATTACATTTAAAAAGAGAATCAAGCTAATTAATCATGAAGATGTGTAAGAAAAGAGAGAGAACAGACCTGGAAGATCCATTTGTTCATGATAATAACAGTAACATTGAAACCCCACCATTGGAGAATAGCTAGCAGAGATCTAAACACACTCCACTGAAAAATCACACTCTCCTCCATTTCGCAACCTGTATATTCTCGCAGAAAAAAAAGAAACCACAGAATTCACCTCAATTAAGAAATTTCACTTCTCCTCCCTTCCAAATAGCTGAATTCAAAATCAAAAGGAAGGATAGAGAAAGAGAAAGTGGAACCACGGTGACGCGGTCTTTAGGGAAATGAGAGAGGTGGAAAGGGAAAATAATTAGAAAACCCTAATTAGTGAGGAAGAAGTAATAAGAAGGTGAGGATGAGGGCGTAACGGAGCAGGCAGCTCTTCTTCCATGTGATTACTGCTTAAGCTCTTTGGGTTTTAAAACTTCTCTTCGTTGAATATTAAACGTCTCTCTCTCTCTCTCTCTCTCTCTCTCTCTCTCTCTCTCTCTCTCGTGTTTATTTTATGAACTAACAAACATTGTCTGTTTTTCCAAGTATCCACTACTAAGTGCTGTTCTGTTTCAAAATATCTTTTATATAAAAATGTATTAAAATATTTTTTTTAATTTTTTAAAATTTATTTTTAATATTATTATATTAAAATAATCTAAAAATATATAAAAAATTAATTCAAAACAAATTTTTTTTTAAAATAGCAAAACTGCCAAAGAAGCCTTGAGTATTTGTTTTAATATATAAAAATAATATTATAACCCATGTAGGTTTCCAAATATTTCACTTTGGACCATGTCATTTAAAACTTTTCAATTCTTTGTTTTAAATGATATTAGTAATAATTATTTGTTAAATATGTGCCATTGTACTCTCAACTAAATATGAATTAAATAGCATCTGAGGTCGTGGCCTAACAAGAAAAGAAATTTATTTTTTTTCTTTGTATTCAGGTTCGATTTTCTTTATACATACTTGTTATCCCTGCGATGTTTTACATTCTCATTGAGTTTGCAGAATGTTCAGTGAGTTCAAAAATTAGTTGTGGTGCGTGTAAACTGACCCGAACATCTCAGATTATAAAAAAAATGAATTAAAGGGGAATACTAGAGCCGTAGGTAATGCTTGAGATGAAATTAGTTTCTAAAGATAACATTTTTTTTTAATTATATAGTTATAAGTTTGTTTTTCAAGTTTTTATTCTAAACATGTTCATATTCTGTAATATCCACACGATATATTTTAAAAGTTTGGTATTTTTATTTTTTTAAAACTAAGATTATCATTATTCTTTTTTTATATATCATCTTAATTATTATTCTTTTAAAACTAGAATTCATTGTTTTGTATTTTAAAATTGTTTTGTTATTTCTTAACATTAATAGAATTACATATTTTTAATTTTTTTATAATCATAATTACATTTTTCTAAGTTTACAATGATAGTAATATAAGAAAAATTGATTACAACAATAAAATATTTTACCATGAGAAAAAAAATAAGTATTTAAAAATTGTTATAAGTTTTCTCAGGTGAACTAAAAAAATAAAGAAAAAAAATAAAACCACTTGGGTAATCTTTTTTTTTTTAAATATATATATGAAGTGTAATATATATATATATATATATATATATCATAATTAAATATAAAATTTTCTGAAAAATAGATTGTAAGAGTAATTTATTGGTTTTAAAAAATTATAATATAATAGAATTTAATAATTATTTAAGTTTTAAAGGTCAACTATCTTTTCTCTATACATATATATACACTATGAACTAAACCCATAGACATGTGATTTTCATTATAGCACTAAACTTAAATTATTATAGTCAAATTATCTTTTTCACCCCTCCACTAAATATAGGTCACTACAGTCAACTTATTTATTTCAGTTAATCTTTAATTGTTTTAGATTTTTTTTATGATTTTTCTTTTCAATCTCACCCCTTAAATTTTAATTTAATTTGTTTTTTAAATCATATTTGATTTTTTTAATTGTTATTTTTATATTATTTTCTTAATTGATTTTTATTCTTTAATTTTATCCCTCATCATTTTATTTATTCTTATTTTTATGTTGAATCTAATCCTCGTTATTTCAAATGTTTTTTTTATTTTTTTTAATTTGGTAATATTTAGCACTCGGATAATGATTTCTCCATCGGAACCAAATTGATCATATATTTTATAATGACAATTTCGAGTATTAATCATTAAGGTATTGCGTTGTATCACTTGTTTTTTCCATTTTTTTTTAAAATAAAAGCAAAGAATCACCATCATAATTCTTGTTCTAAATCTCTTAACAATCAGCTGTCGGTTGGTTGTTTACGTTTCTTGAAGATGAAAGAATTAAACAACACATCAATTAATTAGAGATTAAAAAAAAACCGGTTTCCTGTTTTCATGAGATTTAAAAACAAGAACATGGAAGAAGAACACTGTAGAAACAGTCCTAAATTAGGCAAAACTCACAATAATGTTACGAATTTGGGATGTAACAGCCACTTCTGTAACTCAAATGCATTACAACTTCCCTTTTTTGAGTGCTCCTTGAACGATGTGGTCACAGATTAGGTTAAATAATGAGGTGAAATTCCATCATCATCATATGCTTAATTAGGTCAGTTTCTATACCAGCATAAATGAAGCATTAAAGAAAGAAAGCCGCTTCTTGTGTTCTGTTCTTTTGGAAGGAAGGGTGTATTTTTTTTTTATTTTTTTAAATTTATTTTTATTATCGGTGTATAAAACTATAAAAAAATTAATTTAAAATTTTAAAAAAAAAGACAAGAAATTTTAAAAACACGATTAATGTAAAAGGTTGTTTCTCCTCCCTTTTTACACACAAAAAAACCGAGACCTGCAGCAAGTGTGTAACCTATCATCTGATCACATACGTTACAACCATCTCTGATCTCCCAGCATGCGAACCACCACCTCGTGTCCCACAGAAAGAGCCGTCCCTCCACAAACTCTTTAAATACAAAATTAAACGTACCGGCCTCCCACAAAAAAAAAAAAAAAAAAAAAAACACACAAATAGGGATGCCAAACCCTATCGGTAGAGGTATAAATTCTAGTCAACGCCACCAAAAAGTCAATGCTTTCAATGGCTGCTATTTCAATTCAATTTTTATATTAAAATAATATTTTTATTTTACTTTTTAAGATATATTTTTTATATAAAAAGATTAAAAATTGAAAACAATAAAAAATTACTAAAAAATTAATTTTAGATAAAAAATATTTTAATAATAAACAGCATTTTAATCGCAGATTCTTTTACTTTCCTCTTGTTTTGGACCACTCACCTATGTATGCAAGAAAAACAAGTACAAAGTTAGTTTTGAGAGGTAGAAATATATCTTAACTATTAGATTTTAGATTTATTTTTTAAAATTATTCATTTAAATTTTATAAATTTAAAAGTTATTTAAGATTTATATGGTCATTAATTTTAAAATTTATATAATTAATTGAGATATATACAAATTTATTTGAACACCCATATTAATTAAAAAAATATATAATATACACGATAAAAAAGATATATAGGGCACCTGATATTCCACGTTGGCAGCTTAGCTTATAGAGATGAACATTTTTCAATATCACCCTTGAGATTTCTCATAAGTTCATTTTAGTTATCTATCAATTAATAATTAAATACTAACGAAACGCTGTTGTTTTTGCAGTTCATTTATTCTCATTTGATGGTTAACTGCATTATTTTCTAAACTTGAAAAACAAACTTATTGTTCTTGAAAAATATTATATAACTTATTTATCATTTATTCTTCAAAATAGAACTTATTTATACCCTTTCCTGTATTTAGTATTATACTAGTTTCTATTTTCAATTAGGACCAATAAAGATTATACACGTGTTTGAGTAAAAAAGAAGTTCATGCATGGCTTATGAAGCGGTTGCCTTTGGAATACATAACTTACGC
This sequence comes from Populus nigra, assembly GCF_951802175.1. NCBI lineage: Eukaryota > Viridiplantae > Streptophyta > Magnoliopsida > Malpighiales > Salicaceae > Populus > Populus nigra. Next base: position 6,650,265 of record NC_084856.1, on the reverse strand, counting down.
AGAAATCCGTGGAAACGTTCTCCAGTAATACAAACGCTAAGATGCAATTATATTTGTTGTTTTTATTCTATAAATCATTAAATTATTTTTTTAGCGTTTTAAAACTAAAAAGATTATTTTAATATATTTTTAAACAAAATAATATTTTTTTAAAAAATACATTTCGCTACAATACAAAACATAGAGATAGGTGGAGAAATTGACCCCCCCCCCCCTCTCTCTCTCCCTCTCTCTCACACACACACACACACACACACACACACACACACACACACACACACACACACACACACACTACGCGGGTTGATTGTTAGGTCGCTGAAAACCACCCATCCGTGAAGACTTTCCTCAATGCGCGGTCTGTCATTCGTCGAGAGAGGTTTTTTTATGAGCTTCCGTGCACTGATCATCACTCTCAAGCGACGCAACATCACACAAACAATATAGCCAGAAACATCAGAGTCAGTTTTCACATTTCAGAGCGATTCATACATGTGGGTGGGAGAGGGTAAAGCTTGCATTTCAGCTGCTGGAAAGCAAGTGAGATTTTGACATTTATACAACAGCTGATAGCCTCTTCGTCGGAATTGATTGAGTTTATAATATCCATCACGGCAGAATACAGTGAACATTTTATATGTTGGTGCAATGTCCATCGATCCACATGGTGTATGCATCCGAGTACAGGGAACCTAATTAAGCTCTCAAAGCCTGCGTCACCATGATGGGCTAAACGAGTGGATTATATCCAGACATTTTTCATTTCACATTTTGTACTTCATAATATCTCAAAAAATTCAAAGAACTTAAAAATAAAATTTTCAAGATAATTTGTTAATTAATTGATCTTAACAATCTCATCCACTATTTCTAACCAAAATAATTGATAGTTTATACTTGATGGGTTAAGATGACTTATGAATAGTACCTGTAAAAGGTCTTCTTTAATAGAGGTGGATACTCTAATGCTTAAATAAGTATATTTTTAGAGAGAAAAAATACAATATTATTCTAGGAAGAGATGCTCTGAAAATATATACAATAAAAAATAAAAATTATGAACCTCTATTCTAAAGGTCTCATAGTGTATTTATAGCCCACAAGTTTTTTTTTTTTTTTGAAGAGAGGGGGTCTGAAGTATAATTTTACCCTAATAACATTTAATGAGAGATAAATATATCTTACATCTGTATTAATATTTGATGAAAATATGATGAATCCTCAAATGACTTTTACACACCTAAAAGGTGTATAGAGATTATGATTCAAGACGTTAAATGTAGCTGAGCCCATGAAAGCTTGCTCTTCTCCTAGGCTAGATCCTTAGGAAGAGAGTCATCTCTCTGGACGTGTCTAATGGAGGATGCTCATTTCAAGAGAAGATGTTTTGGTCATTCATGTGAGCGTGTCCGGAACTTGGCACACAAGCTCAGCGTGCTCGAGATTTAGCATACTGTCAAGTCCAATTGTAGCTAGGTTTGACTAACATCAGACATAGTGTGTTTTCATTGAAGCATGCTTATATTTCACAAAATTTATATTTGTAATTTTTTTAATTCAGTAATTTTTAACAAAAATATACCGGTAAAAACTCGTTTCACCATGAATACAATTCAAAAATTTTTAAACCAGAAACGAAAGGGATTTTTTCATTTTTTTTCACTCGCTGTGGCACCCCTCTGTTCTGGTTTTTAATCGATATCATTAGTGATTTGATTGGGAGGCTTTCATTATACCTATGACCACTCAACCGTTGAGTTGAACTTGGAAAAGCCTAAAACTCAGCTGGCACACCGAGTTTTGAATAAATGAGGTTACGACCCTTTTCTTCGCTTATACACGATCCATATTATAGCTTATCTTTTGTCTTCTATCTACGTTTCCATGGCTTCCATTTTCCCGAAAAAATTCATTCACTCACGAATGCTTTTACCACCGTCGAATCGTCAAACCATTTGTTACGCCACATTGTCCTCACATGGCAGACCAAGTACTAAAGCGTGGATAGTTGATGAAGGAATCAATCTCTTGAGAGAACTACGTTAAGCTTCCATAGTAATGCGATGACAGAAGACCCGAAAGGTCTTCAACAAAGGTCAACTGAAAATCACGCGTGATGAGAAAAATATACAGCACATTTTTTCCAAGTGTGGCGCTTAAAAACTGTCATTTTCACCGCCTGCTTGACCTTGAAATGAATGCTATTATGAGTTAATATGTGAACACCCAAGGACATATTGCTGCAGCTGGCCAGCTGCAATAACATCGCAAATATCCACTGCACTGGAAGAAATTTCCTCGGAAACACCCAGGAAGGCTGATCTCCTCCGAAACTCAACACGATAGCGACCTGTTCAAACGCCCGGGACATCTTGTTCCATCCTTTTCTGTCAACTATTTAGGCATGATACCCGAAAACTGGGCCACTCTTCAATTAGCCGAGCTAATGGCTTTTTAATTGTCATTACAAAGCAGTTTTGTTTTTACGTGATATCGTGTTTTTAAAAATATTATTTTTTTTTGTTTTTGAATCTTGCTGATGATATTAAAAATTAAAAAAAATATTATTTTAATATATTTTTAAATAAAAAATAATTTAAAAAACAACCACTATCATAATAACAATTATTACCTTAATCAATGTATTGTGAAAACATACATTAAGAAAATAAAAAAATAAATGAAAAGCACACGAATCGCAGCCTCATAGCCGGAGTCACTTGCAGATCCATCATACGCACGAGTGCCATTTGATTAAAAGTGACGGAGAAAGTTGAGAATTGCTTGGAAATGGAATCGTTTCGTTGAGCTCAGCTTAAATTTTTGTAACATAATTGTAAAGCATCATGCTCTAAATTTTGCAATTTGATAGTACTACTGAACTTGAACAAAAAATCTCGCATTTCAACATGCACGATAGATATTAATCTCAATGCAGCAAAAGCTAGCCTGGCTTGGTTGAATAGCCATCTAAATAATTCAATAACATTTATTCCAGTTCTCTGCACTAATTACCTAGCTCAAAACAATTCCTAATCAAATCAAATGACATCCTTGCCGGTGATTTTCCAACTCCTTACCCCCAAACATCTGCCCCGAATCATTTGAATAGGCATGTTTCAATCCCCTAACCATGTGTTCCCGATCGTTTTACTTTAGAATAACTCAATGTAAAGAGCCGCTGATCGATGCAAATTCTGATGATCAAGACGGAGCACTTGAAGCAGAACTAAGCAGAAGGAATTGATTGAATTTAACAACGTGAACGTGGGTGATAAAGCTAAGGATTCTGCTAAATCAAATTCCAGTGGATTGAAGTGTGCAGGCTACAGTTCCAGCCATTTACGTTGGAAAGAGGGCAATTGATATCCAACAATTGATGGCAATCCATAACTTATGGATTATCATCCAAGTGGAAATAATAATTGATATTGTCTATATTTGTTAGATATTAAAAATTATGAGTCTAATTATTTAGTGACCGTTAATTGTAAAACTATATACAAAAGATTAGTAATTGTAGTAGGATACATTGTAACGAAAACCTATTTGTTATTAGTATGATTGGAATATCAGAGTGATTCTCTTGAGCCATGTGTGGCAACTTATTTTTTTATATCCTGTAACTCTTTGTTTGCAATAAAACTGAGATTTTTTTTTCCTTTCATTAATTTTCTTTTTTGTACAACCAAGTCTACTTTGTTTACACATAATTATTCTCATTTATAGTACAATTGTCATTAATTGGTATTAGAGCATGTTTCAAATCCATTGTTCTTCTTGTGCCTGGTACTCGCAGTGGACATTTCTACAATCCCACAAACTAGGGATTGCAGGATCCTGGTCCTTCTTAACCTAACTTGAACCCTACACAACAAACACCTCTACAAAATGACCCTACCTCCATGCTTTACTAGTTATAACAATAAATGGAACTTGTTACTCATACCTTGGGAACTACTGGTAGTCGTTTGGATGTCATAAAGGAGAGAAACGTTATTGGAGATAATAGGAGGGGTAGACTGAGATAGAATCAGTTGGGAGATATGGGTGTAAGTGATGAGAAAGTGGGGGAACATTTGGGTGGAGGTAGAAATAGGCAAAATAAAAGGGTTATGGGTGAACTCACTACATTAATAAAAGTAGAAGTATCTAATTTTAATGGGAAGTTTGGTTTTGATGTTTTTTATGTCTGGTGGTGTTTTTTGAGGACTGCTTTGAATGATTTTCAGTGCCTGAAAACATGAGGGTCGGATTTGTTAAAATAAAGTTAAAAGGGGTTGCCCGTGTAGAGTGGGAAAGTGTGGAAGAATAGTTGAGGTGCATATGCCAACCATCCATACAAATTGGGCAGGTATGGAGGCTCACATGGAGACAAAATATTTGCTAGTCAATTATGAATAAATGGTGTATAAAGATATGCTTTGTTGGACTCGAGGGATGATTATGTTAGTTGATGAATATATTGAAAAGTTCCATGATTTAATAGTCAACAAATCATTGCTCGTTTACGAGGGGAGATTAGAAATGACATGTTGACTGCCAAACTATTCATAGTGGATAAAGCCTATCAACTACCTTTGTAGTTAGAAAAGCAATAAGCACTCCAAAGAATCAAAGTAGTGAGAGATTGGTGTGGATTGAGTAGACCATCACCGATGCAAAACAATATCAAAAGCAACACGAACACTGTCAAAAGTGAAGCCTCTTATAAAAATCAGAATTAAGTATGTATGAGTTTTATAGGACTATAATGTTATAAGTGCAAAGGGTGTTATAGGACTATAATGTTATAAGTGCAAAGATCATGAACATTTTGCAGTAGTGTGCCCTATAAAGAAGAAGAAAAAGATTATACATACCTCTGAACTAAATCTTGAAGTAGCACCATAATTATTAAATTGAGATCAAGACACTCTTGAAGAAGATATTGAAGAGATTGGAGAGGTAAGGGTGCAAGCTAACATCTTTCACACTAGAGTTGCACACAAGGGCAAGACACTTAATGTGATTATTGACAATGGTAGTGAACTTAATGTCATATCTACTGAAGTAGTGGAGAAACTAAAATTATATAAAAAAAAAAGCATCTTGCCCTATACAATGTTATTTGGATAACTAACAAGCATCCTATTATGGTTCAACATCAATGTTTGATATAATTTTCTTTAGGTAATCATTTTGAAGATGAAGTCTGGTGTAATGTACTCTCTATGATAACATGCCATTTACTTTTAGGTCGACCATAGCTATTTGGCATTAAGGGGAATTATAATAGGTATGAAAATACTTATTCCTTGATGTGCAAGAAGAAGAAGTTGATTTTAGAGCCTCTTTCTATTATCAGAACCTAATTTTTGTTTTTTTTTTTATAAATAAATAAAATAAAATAAAAAATGAATGAATAAAAAATAAATTGAAATTATAAATTAGAAGTTTGAGGACTAATAGAGATGAAATTATAAATTTAAAAGTCAATTTTGGTAGAAATTGAAAGAATTGATAAGTTTAGGAACCCAATTAAACTTTGAATTAGTTTAATTAAAGAAATCAGCAGCTTAATTGAAGAATTGATAAGTTTGGAGACTTAATTGAACTTCAAATTAGTTTAATTAATGAAATCAATGGCTTAATTGAAGAAATATCAAAGTTTAAAGCCAATTAGGAACTGAATTGATTAAATTAGAAATCAAGGACTGTTTTGTAAATGACACCGAAATCCAGGGGTTTAATTGCAATCAATCCAGGGGTAAAATTAGAAAAACAAAGATTTACATAAGGACCCAACTGCTAAATGTCAACAATTCAGGGGGCAGATTAGAAATATCCATTTCAGGTGAAAATGACGCCGTTTCAAAGAGAAGTATTCACCATCTTCTTCACTCCCAGCAGTTCAACCGGAAGGAGAAACGGTAGCTAATCAACGGACGCCTGCCAGCTGCCCCACGATGCATGCCGTTACCAAGGCATGAAGGCATGTCATTCTCTGAGAAAAGCCATGACAGGGGGGGACGAAGAGGAAAAAATCCAGAGAACAGGGGGGGCAAGATACAAAGAACAGAGGAACGAACAGAAAAAAAAAATACAGGGGGGAGGAACACAAACGAAAGGCCACAAGATAAACAACACACATAGAAGGAAGCAAGGGAGGACCGAGAGACCAGAGGACAGAGAGGGAACAGAGAACAAAAGAAAACGAAGATGGTGAACAACTAGACAAACGCACCGAGAAAACCAGAGAAAGAACGACCAGAAATAAACAAACAGAAAGAGAAGGAAAGAGTGACCATTGTCTTCGCCATCTCCAGCAACAGGTTAGCTTTTCATCTCTTCCCCGCTTTTGATTCATTTTACACTGTGCGAAGGTAGTTATCATTACCTTCACCTTGTGCAGAGCATGTGTGAATAATTCACGCTGCTGCCCACCGGCTCACTGGCCTGTGCCAGTGACCAGGCCAGCCCAGCTGGGCTCTGGCCTAGTTGGAGTCTAGCCCAGCCCGTATAATTAAGTTTGATCCAACCATAAAAAAACCAGAAACAGTTGAGACCGGGATAGGCCCGGGTCTCAGGCCTAGCTAGCCCAATTTGTTTTGGGTTAAGGATATGTTTAGCAAAACACATCCTTCTGTCAATTCTCTTTATTTTATTTTTTTTTATTTTGATATTTGGCCAAACGAGTCTTTTTATGATATAAAAAAATTTCAAAAAAAATTAATGAATCCTTTTGAATTTATTTGTGGGTCCCTCGTATTTTTTTTGATGATTTCACTGTGTATTTGATTTGTGGATTTTTATTGTGAAATGTAAATATGATATGTGATACATTCCTATCTTTTTATATATAAAAAAACAACAAAAAAAATTTATGCTTTGCTTTCAATTCAAGTTTTATTGATTTATTCACTAGCGCTAGAGTAAGGAATATCATACTTTTTTTTATGTTACATAATATTTACCAACACCATAGTTGGAAGTATTCGTATCTGAATATTTACGGGCGCTAGAATTAGGAATATCACAAGTAGATCATTAGGAGTACAATCCAACAAAGTCTTAGTAATTTAATACAAAACCAGCAGCCAACCTCAGATAGGACGCTTAAGGGGTGATAATATATTATCTTTTGCATAACCGGTCCCGTACTATAGAATCTATGTTGACCATAATACTAGGTGATGACTCTTTAAATAAGACCTTTCCCACCTAAGAACAAGATTCTAGAAATCTGTTCTTTCATAAATATAATTATTAAAGGTCGCCGCGATATCGGATGCGACACTTATTAGAGAGTTTCAACAAAATTCAACCATAATACTATCACTTTAAGGGTTTCAAAGAACACTACTTGAGAATCCAGTTGTGTTCATACAGATTTATAAGGTTGTAGATAAGAAAAGTTAACCAACAATTGAAGTTTTGCCAGGAGCTCTTCAATATCTACTATAACAGTTTAAAGATATTTTCCCAAAAGAACTCCGTTCCCAATTACCACCCCTACATGATATTTAACACTCAATTGGTTTGGTTCCAGGTTTTTCATTACCAAATCTTTTACATTGTTGAATGAGCCTTATAGAACGTAAAGAATTAAAACGACTAGTACCAGAGTTTGAAAATAAATTATTCATAAAAAAGCTTAAGTTTTTGTGCTGTACCAGCCCTTTTCATGCCAAAAAAAGATAGGAGTTGGAGGATATACATTGATAGCAGGGTAGTAAATAAGATCATAATCAAGTATTGTTCTCCAATTCCAGAGTTGGATGACATGCTTGATCAATTAGGAGGTGTTAAAATTTGCTCTAAACTATATCTAAGGAGTGGTTATCATCAAATTTGTATAAGATCTGAATATGAAAGATGAATTGTACGAGTGGCTGATAATGTCTTTTGGCCTAACAAACATACCAAACACGTCATGAGAGTAATGATTCAGACCTTGAAGCCTTTTCCAGGCAACTGTGTTGTCATGTATTTTGATGAATATTTTTAATTAAAATATGAAAGAACATCTAGAACATTTAGAATAGATTTTGCAAGTCCTGCGGTAAGAGAAATTTTTTGTAAATCTTAACAAGTGCCTTTTCTTCCAATCCAAGGTGAATGTATGGGATTTATTATATCTCAACAAGGAGTGGAAACTGATTCAAAGAAGGTTCTTATAATTTTGGAGTGGCTAGAACCACAATCATTTTTTAGGTCAGAAGTTTTCATGGTTTAACCACCTTTTATCATTGATATATTCAAGCTTTTAACACCATCATGGCTCCAATCACAAAGTGTTTGAAAAAAAGAAAATTTTAAACGGTCTTCTATGACAGCAAAGGCTTTTCAGATTATTAAACAGAAGATGGTAGGAACTCTTATTCTTAAACTCCTAGACTTTTCTCAGGTTTTTGAAATTTCTTGTGATGCATTCTATGTAACATTGAAGGTGTATTGAGCCAAATAGGTTATCTCATTGCATATTACAGTGAAAAGTTGAATGATGCAAGGAAGCGATATTCAACATATGATTTAGAATTTTATGCTCTTGTTTAGACCTTGAAGCATTGGAGGCCTTATTTTATCCATCGAGAATTCATTATGTTTATAGATCATGACTTGTTAAAGTATTTGAATTCTCAAAACAAGTCAAGTAACAAGCTTGCTCGATGGATCAATTATCTGTAATAATTTAGTTTTGTCTTCAAGCACAAAATTATCCGTGAAAATAAAGTGACAAATGTATTTAGTCGCAGACCCTATCCATTAATCATTCTCTTAACAAACCCATTAGGTTTTGCTTCAATAAAAGACTGTTATAGTACAAATCTAGATTTTCAGAAGACATGGAGTTCCGTACACAACATTCCTTCTTTTCCAATAATAGATTATGCCATCATAGATGGTTACTTAATTAAAGGTAGGTGTATTTGTATTCCTAGGGGTTCATTATGGGAGTTTATTATTTAGAAATTACATGGAGGAGAAATAACGGGTTATTTTGGACAAGGCAAAACATTTTCTTTGGTTGCTGATCATTTCTATTGGCCAAATATAAGAAAAGATGTCAACACCATTGTGAGCTGGTGTAGAATTTATCAACTGAATAAGGGGAACACACACAATATTGGTCTTTATACTTCCTTATTTATTTCATAGAGGTTGTGGCTTGAATTGAACATAGATTTTGTATTAGGACTTCCAAGAACAGTTCGGGGTAATGATTCTATCATGGTGGTGGTGGATCGATTTTCCAAAATGGCTTATTGTATTCCATGTAAAAAGACTTTTGATGCTTTTCATATTGCTTCTATACTTCTAAAAGAAATTGTGTGACTACATGACCTTCCACTTTCTATTATTTTTGATAGAGATGTCAAATTTATCACCAAACTTCTTTTTTCTAGTGCCTTCCACCATAGACCGATGATCAAACCAAAGTTACTAACAAAAGTCTTAACAATCTGCTCAATTGTTTAACTAATAATCATAGTGATATTTGAGATTTAATTCTACCCCAAACTGAATTTGCATTCAATAACACTGTCAACAAAACAACATGATGTATAACATTTGAACTTGTGTATAGTTTGCATCCCAAAGTACCCATAAATGTTACTTCCTTAACTCTGCCTCGGAAGGTTAGTGAGACATGACTAGATTTTGCAGCATTTATATCTTCTTTACATAAGAATATTAGGTAACGATTACAGAAAAAGTTGTTAAGTATAGTGCTCAGGCAAACCATCACAAGAAGGTTATGCAATTTGAAGAAAGTGATTTAGTGTTAATAAGATTAAGACCTAAAAGGTTTCCCCATGTAATATATAGAAAGTTACATGCTAAGAGGGGTGGTCCATTCAAGATTCTTAAGAAATTAAAAGCTAATGCTATTTTGGTTGATTTACCAACAGAATCTCAATTTAGTCCAATTTTCATTGTGAAAGATCTTACAACTTATCATGGTTCTACCTCTATTTATGAACTAGAGGATCCTTCTTCAACTATTCTTCAGATTTCACCCACTCCTAAAATTATGGATTCTATATTGACACATTAGTACATATTGGGAGGGGGTTATAATAAGTTCTTGGTACAATGGGTATCCAAATCCTCTTTGGAGGCAATGTGGTTACATGAAGGTGAAGTTAATCGTTTTAATCCTAAATTGCCTTAAGATTATGTTTAACATTACTTGAGGCAAATTGCTTGGGGAGTGGGGAAGTTGATGCAAATTCTAGTGATCCAAAGCAAACTAAGCATAAATAACTAATTGAATCTAACAACATGAAAAAGGGTGATAAAACTAAGGATTTTGTTAAATCGAATTCTAGTGGATTGAAGTACTTTGTGCAAGCTAAAGTTCCAGCTATTTATGTTGGAAATAAAAGATAATTGATATCCAATAATTAATGTTAATCTTATTGGATTATCATTCAAGTGGCAGTAATAACTGCTATTGTTATTATCTGTTAGTTATTAGTAATTATGAGTCTAAATATTTAATAATTGTCAATTGTAAAACTATATATGGAAGATTAGTAGTTTCAATAGGACATATTATAAAAACCTATTTGTTATTTGGTGATTCCAATATAGAAGTAATTCCTTTGAGTGATGTGAGACTACTTGTTTTTATTCACTGTAAGGCCCTGTTTGTTTGCTGGAAAGTAGTTTTCTTTTGGAAAGTGAATTCCGGGAAAGTGAATTATTTTTTGATATTTGGTAGTGTAATGAAAAACAAGTTGGAAAACACTTTCCAGTGTTTAGTTACATCATGGAAAATGAGCTGGAAAATAATATTAATGTTTTATTTTTTTCAAGTTTATTAAAATACTGAGAAACAAATCTTACAAATTAAAAAGTTGAATGAGAATGAAATTGAAAAAAATAATATAATTTCATAAATTATCTCAAATAAAATAAATAATAATCAAAATAATAAAGATCTAATCTTAAAAATAAAAAAATTGGAAGATAAAGAAATTAAAATAATAATAATTAATATTTCATAAATTATTTCAAATAAAATAAGTAACAATCAAAAGAATGAGGACCAAATTTGATAGATAAAAAATTTCAATTAAAAAATGATAAGGGAAAAGCAAATCACAATTATAAAAATAAGGACCAAAATTGATATAAAAATTAAATTTTAAGGGATGAAATTGAAAAACAAATATTCAAAACAAAATATATATAGCAATCAAAAGTTTGAGGACCAAATTTGATATAATCAACAAATAATATGACATTTATAAATTTCTCACAACTTCCGGAAATTGTTTTCCACCCAAAATAAAAGGAAAACATTTTCCTGGAAACCATGCTAAATTTTTCTTTGTCTGGAAAGTATTTTCCGTTGACCAACTTTCCTAATAGCAAACAAACACAGTAAAGTTTGGAAAGTGGTTTTCCGGAAACCAGTTTCCGAGAAACAAACATAGCCTAATTCTTTGTTTACAATAAAACTATCAGATTTCTTTATTTCTTTTTATTAATTTCCTTTTTGTACAACTAAGTTTACTTTGTTTACACATAATTGTTCCTATTCATAGTACAGTTTTCATTAACCGCACTTCCTATAAAGAAATTCATCCAAATCTTCATGGCATATGGCACTTGAATTTTGAACATTTAGCTATAGCTTAAAAGGAAATATTGTATATGATTTTATATGTCTTGTGGCATATTTCAGAGGCTAATCTACAAACACAATAACAATGTAATAGAATACAACTTAATATGCATCAGATTTGCATCAAGAAACAATAACACTACTAGTTATTTATCCCTTGTGATGATATTTGAGCATATACTTAAAAAAAAAAAGCACAACAAGGTTAGAGTGTCTCCTACACTTTAACAACTTCTTTTATTTTTTGAACTTAAAATTCTATATAGTCGTAACTCAAAAAAATCTAATTTCTTATTCATTTGACATATGAATTACTAGAAGAATTGGTTGGAGCTACTATATTTTTTAAACTGGATTTAAGATTTGGATAACCATTAATTCCATTTATGAGGTTGATGTATTATCACACATCTGATATAAGTTTCCAAGCATTGATTCAATCTCTTAGTCTGCCTATTTGTTTATGGATTGTATGTAGAGCTCATAAGCAATTTGACCTTTGACTTATTGAATAATTCCTTTCAGAAAAAAACTAGTAAACATTTATCTTTGTTAGTCATAATGGTAGTTGGTAACCTATGAAACCTATATAAATGGTCCATGAACATCTTAATCATATCTTGAGCCGTGAATAAATGTGAGAGTACAATGAGATGTCAATACTTTATAAACCTGTCAGCCACCACCAATATAATGTCTTTGCCTTCTAACTTAGGCAATCCTTCTATGAAATTCATAATGATATCTTTCCATGTCCCTTTTATAATTGGAAAAGGTTGAAGTAGACTTGGATAATCCACCCTCACCAATTTAGCTTGTTTACAAATGTCACATTTGCTAACAAATTCCTCTATTTTTTTTTTATAGTAGGCTAGTAGAACATGTTCTTTAACCTTTTATAAGAGTTTTGGATACTAGCATGTCCTCTAATATATAAGTTATAAGCAACCTTCATAATCTTCTTTCTTAATTGGTCTTTAAAACCAATCACCATCCTATTTTTAAACCTTATAACTCCCTATATATATGAATAATTTGGTTAGTTATATGAATTAATCATCTTTTCAGTGATAATATTACGAATGAATGAATCTTCTTTATAACTATAATTGATTTTCTCATGTTAAGTTGGAACTACTACTGTAATTGCTCTCAACTCTTTTTTTATTTGTATTGACAAGGCATTAACTATCATATTCTATTTTCCTTTTTTATATAAAATCTGATATTTAAGCCTCATTAGTTTAGTCAATCCCTTCCCTTAAACTATAGTATGGATTTTCTACTATAATAAGTGCTCTAAACTCTTATGATTAGTTTTAATTATAAAATGATCATGCTTTAGGTATTGTCTTCATTTATCAACTACCATCAATATGACCATGTACTCCTTTTCATATATGGATAACCCAAAGTGTTTGACATTTAAAGCTTCACTAAAGAAAGCTAATAGTCTACCCTTTTACATAATACCTCCCCCAAACCATTTGCACATGCATTTGTTTCTAGAACAAATAACTTATTAAAATTTGGTAATGCTAGTATAAGAGTTATGCATAAAGTTATTTTATATTTATCAAAAGCTTCTTGAACTACAGTTGTCCAATTACAACCATTTTTCTTCAATAATTATGTTAATAGCTTACTGATTATGACAAGTTTTTAAGTAAACTTCTTGTAATATCCTATTAAACCCAAGAATCACTTTAGTTTTTTCGTTGTTAGAGGAATTTGCCATTTTTTTAATGCATCTATCTTTTTAAGATCCAAGGACATTTCTATATTGGATATGATATGCCCAAATACTCCACTTGTTGTTCATATTATATATATTTGGACCATTTTGCATATAATTAATTGATCTTCAAAGTCTTAAAAACCATTATAAGATGACTAACATGTAGTTATAATGTAAAACTATATATTAGTATATCATCAAATAATACTAACATAATTTTTTTTTCAAGAAAAGCTTCAACATATTATTCATCAAAGCTTGAAATGTGGCATCAACATTTTTTAATCTAAAAGGCATCACCTTGAATTTGTAATGTCCTTAATTAGTTTTAAATGTTGTTTTCTCTACATCCTCCTCAAATATCCTTACTTAATGATAACATGATCTTAGATCGAACTTAGAAAAGAATTGTGAACTATATAGCTCATCCATTAAGTCATCAATAAGTGGAATTAAAACTTGTTCTTAACAATTATATTGTTTAAATGTCTATAGTCAACATAAAATCTCCATGTGTTGTTTTTCTTTTTAACCAATAATACTAGAGAAACAAAAGGGCTGCAATTGTGTTGTATGATTCCACACTATAATATCTCTTTAACTAGCCTTTCAATTTTATTTTTTTTATGCATGAAAAAACTTTTATATAGTCTCGTATTCACAGGCTCCACTCTTGGAAGTAATGATATCCTATGATCTAAGCTTCTTACTGATAATAAGTCCTTTAGTTTTTTTAAAATAGACCAGAATTCATCCAAGAGCTCTTTGAATTTTGGTTTAAGTTCCTTTTTATCCTTCATACTCATAGCTTTTATTGAAAATAACTTCCCCATAAAACTATATAAAGTTTCTTTCAAATTCTTATAGATTTTAGCAGTTGATGTCATTCGTAATATATATTTTTTCACAATACCCTTGAGTTCAATCATTTTTCCTCTTGTTTTAAAAGACAACTTCATTTTAACAAAATTAAACAATATAGGCAAATAAAATTTCAATCAATCTACACTAAGCACTTTGTCACATTTCACTAGCTTCAAAACTCTCAAGTTTTCTTTGATTTTATACCCTTATATGAACCAGGTAAATAATGGATTATGGATATTACACCTCATTATACTTTTATTTACCATAGTTACTGCCAAGATAATAGTTTTCCTAATCATTGCTTTAATCTTATTCACCACTAACTCATCAATAAAATAATGAGTACTTTCACTATCAATCAAGGTTATAAAACTCCTTCCCATACTACATCCCAAAATTCTTATGGTGTTATTAGCATAACTCTCAACTAAGATATTTAGAGACATGCCATATTCATTTACTTTCTCACCTTCAATTATCATTCCATTATTATCACCTCCTCTTATTTATAAGAACTTCTTTTTCTCTTCATCCAAACCTTCCATCACGTGTCAAATTTTGACACTATAATGGTGTCCAGTCATAGATTTTTCTCCATACTTAAAACACAAACCTAATCTTCCTTTTTGTTCATACACTGTTTTTGATTGTTTAGTATTGACTATTCTTTGATGAATAAAAAGCTTAGTATAAGAGTTACATATTGTCATTCCAAAGTTGTAAACTAGATTACTCTCTTATAAGAATATGCTTCTCTTGGCCACTGTATTAATGGACTCATCTTGTTATTTAACTTGTTCAAATACTTGTAACAATATTGTAGGCTTGAAGATGTTTAACATTGATCTGATATCATCCTTTAACCCACTTATAAAACTTAAAATGTAAAATGATTATCGTAGAGAAGAAGCATTTATTAAAGGTCCGAGTTCTTCAAGTCTTTCCACATACTCATCCACACTTTGTCTTGTGCTAACTTATTGAATTCTTCCACCATATCTTTTTTATTGCCAAATATTTTATGAATTCCTTTTGGCTAAATCTTCTCATTCGTACAAGAATCCCTTGTATAAAATTTCTACCCTATCATCCAAGTACAATGATGCTAGCTTAACCCACTATTGCACTGATACATAGTTTAACTTGAATAATTTCTTGTATTTACGTATCCAGCTTCTAGGATTCTCTCATTTGAAATTTGAAAGATCAATCTTTGGCATTGCTATATGATGCCTCACTCGTGCTGCTTCTTGGTTGCAAGAACAATCCACTCCTTGATCCATAAGTCCATCTCTTCTCGGATTCACCCTTCGAATAATACCTTTTATTGTGGTGTTAACTCTTTTAGGCATCGTTTGAGAATAAGTTTTAACCTGTTTTTTTTTAATTTAATTTTTTTTTAAAATTAATTTTTTAGTGTTTTTGGACCGTTTCAATGTTCTAATGTCAAAAATAAATTTTAAAAAATAAAAAAAAATATTATTTTAATATTTTTTCAAATAAAAAATATTTTAAAAAATAATTATTATCATACTCCCAAAGAACAACTAACCTATTGACGTCCAGAGTTAGCCTTAAAAAAAATAATTATTTTGGCTTCTTTGAATTGATTAAGCTTTTTCCATGCTCATTTGTAGTCTTTCAGAGGTGTTGAATTTGTTCATCAACTTTCCTACCATGGTCCTCATGAACCTTCATCTTGTTGTTTTCCACCATTGCTGACATCTCATGAACAAAAGCAACCTTTCCAAAGAAAATAAACAAAGAAAAACTTGGTGTAGGTTAAGGCTGAGTTGTAGGTAACAACTAACATGTTCCACATCCTATGGCCTAGGATACGATTACCATTGCAGCCAAACACCCTGTCTTCAAAACCCCTTCCAGCAAGTCTCCTCTATACCTTCCCTCATAACTCACCAACCCTCTCTCGCTCTCTCTCGTCCCTTCCGTGAAAAATAAAAACCGCTTAAATCTTCATTTTCGCTTCTTCTTATCAAGCCCACACCACTGAGCACTTTATCTCCTTCAATGGCTCAACTAAAAACTGATTCTGCTCTCTCCCGTCGTATCGCTCGTGCTTTCATCGATTTCCTCAACTCCGGTTACCCCTCCCTCTAGAATCTTCTTTACCATAGATTGCATTTCATAATTCATATTATGCTGTTTTTCACTGCCTATGCTAATTTCACTCTCTCTCGATGCCTTGTAATCGAATTGTGGCTATTTAATTCCATGTTTTTTCAGTGGAAGCTGCTCCCGGTGTTGACCTAGAAGGTCTGGAAGTTGCTAAAGAATGTGTGAGTGATGCTTTCAAGCTTGATTCACCAACTATTGATGATGATCGCTTAGAACCTGGTTTGTTGATTGATTTATTTCGCTCACTGGAAGCAAATGGGCTGCAAAAGAATAAATCGGATCCTAGCAGCGGCACGGCTCCTGTGGATGCTCCTACTTCTTCTAATAATAATACTAATAATGATGGTGTGTGTGTTATACTCCTGTTTATTGCTTCTGCTCTTCTAGGGTTTGACTGGAAGGCGTTTTGATTGATTTTAAATGTTGTTGTTGGCATGACAGGGTTTTCTAGAGATGAGCTTTTTGGGCAATTCTTTGCTGCGCTTGAGAAAATGCACTTCTTTAGAACAACTCCTGATGGGAATGATGATCCTGCTCAACTTGATAGAGCGACACGGTTGTTTCATGATGCTTTAAATGTAAGTTTTATACTCTAATTCCAAACGGCTTTTCAATGTAGATTTATTTATCGTGCTTTGATTTTTGTTTTTGTATGTGCTAATACGATACTATATGGTATTCCACTTCAAAGTTTGACTGATGAGAAGCACTGTGTCATATCAGGAAATGGAAAAAAATGAATGCCATGCCTATGGCCGCAACAGTCTAGCTGAGGCATTAAAGTCACAAGGTACACGAGTTCTGTCCCTTTATGATGTGGGTTTCTTCTAATTTATAAATCGCATGCAGATTACTTTGTTTTGTACTGATTCTGGGAAATATCTAGTAATGCCTCCTTTTTCTTTTTTTCTTTTAATCATACTTTTGGTAATAACTTTGGTGCAAATCAATCTAAGACAAACTTTGCGGTTTTGGTACCGAATATACAGCCTTAAAAATCATATTTGCTTCTATATTTCACAATCTATCAGTTGCCATATTTCATCACTTCCTTGATTCACTCAGCTGTCTTGTTCACATCAGTACTGTGTTCAAGCTGTTGCATATATTAGTTTGTTGTTGCTTTTAGGCTGATTGTTTTATGTAATCTTTGTTTGCTTTTTAGGTAACAGGGCTGTGCAGTGTAAACTTTACTCTGATGCAATAGAGTTGTATTCTTGCGCCATTTCACTTTGTGAAAACAATGCTGTTTACTACTGCAACAGGTGCACTACTGATCCTTTGTATTATGCATACTCACAATATATGAATCTCTCACATGGAAATTTGTCTTCTGCTTGCACCTATGTTTGAGGATTAGGAGAGTGTGCGTTGTGCCAATTTGTTTAGGGCTATGACTGGGGCCCTTTATAGCTGTATATGTAGCTTCACAAACATTCAAGGTTTCAATTGATTAACATAATTCATGCACATCAGGGCAGCTGCCTACACTCAGATCCACAAATATACCGAAGCAATCAGAGATTGTCTTAAATCTGTCGAAATTGACCCAGGTTACAGTAAAGCTTACAGTCGCCTTGGATTAGCCTATTATGCACAAGGGAAATACAGGGATGCTATTGATAAAGGATTTAAGAAAGGTGGGTGTGATACTAATTCTTGGATATTAAGAGATGCTAATTGTCACACAATCTACTAGTAAAATCCTTTAGCTATGCTTGAATTCTATGTTTATGTTTTTCGTATCCTTATACATGTTTAGTTTTTTACCATCTTGGTGTTGCCCTAATAATTTCATGTTCTCGAATAGGCATTCTTGCTTGATAATTTGATAAGGATGTGTTGTGTCTTATGTTTAGGTGTACAATTGTTTTGTTTCAGAAATATGAATATTGGATTGTAGTTAGATGAGTTTGTGTAGCATTCTAGCTAGCTTTCAATATTTTCGCAAATGCAAGTCCATCATCAATTTGCATCAGAAGAGAAAAGTTGGCAATCCATTGATGTTAGTAGACCTCCCAAAAACCCTAATAATCAAGCATAAAATGCTGCTGGATGGTAGTGTGGGTGTACACGCAGCCTAGTTCTCAATTTCCAAAGGGATATTTAACCTGATTCTGTATTATAGCTGGTGCTGTTAGATGGCACTGATGCTCTGTGGAGAAATCTGGTGTCAGTAACAATTCTAAATACTCTCTGGCTGACAGATAAATGCTCTATTTTCACTGTGTATTATTCCTCGTCTCCACATTTCCATTTCAGCACACTTATTACACGAGTTGTTTGCATGTGAATTTGGGTGTTTAATGATTGTCTTAGCACTAAAAACCGGTTAATAATTGTCTACTGAGTTTCCTTGTCGCAACCACTGCCCCTTGTCCAAGTTCATATGATGTAGTTATATAAAATTATCAGCATCTGTTTTACTTGCGCCATGCTAATTGCATTTGAGAGATGAACCTAATTTGCTGGAGGCCATCCAGCAGTCAAATTTCCAATCCATAGTGCTGGTAATAGTTTTTCCGCTAAGAATTTTAATCTATTAGTTATTTTTTTGTGGTGTTCATTTCTCCTCGCTAATAAATGTTTTTGCCTTCTATGAAAGTCAAAGCAAAGAGAATATACTAACACACAGCATATATTTTTTGTGTGTGTGGTTAATATCAGAATTTATGAAATAGATTGTTTAAGTCATTATTAGTGTCATTGGGATGTGCTTTAAACCATTAGAACATGGTTGGCAATATCATGATTAATTTAATGATTACATCGAGGAAGCAACAATGTTGAGCTTTGGCATGTGGAATTTAAAGACTCGTTATTATGGTAAATAATCTAACTTCAAATTTTGATTTTTTTTCCCTCTTCAGCCTTGCAACTGGACCCCAGTAATGAAACGGTCAAAGAAAATATTCGGGTTTGTGCCTTCTTTAGTTCTCTTGTCCTCATGTTCTTTTATGGTTATTGCTTATTGTCCTTATGAACGCAGGTAGCTGAGCAGAAATTGATAGAACAGCAGCAACGAACAGAACAAGGCCAGGTATTTTACTTTTCTATTTTTCTCCACCATTTGAGAATTGAATTGCTGGACCAGTGTTGTATAGATTTTTGTTTTTTTTATAAAAATTTGGTATGTGATGATAAACAATCTTTTAGTTATTCAACTTGATATTATAATACTACTGTAATGGTTCTGGCTTCTTGTTATCAAAAGAAATCAGCTGTTGCTGCAATAGTATTGCTACTATTCATAAATTATTTTGTTTTCAAGGATTCAAGTAGGCGATATGAAGCTTGAACATTTTATAGAAATCTTTATTGTTTGCTTTTCTCCATTTACTGCATGTACCTTCAGTGTATCCTGGGAATGCATATATTTGGAAGTTGTCTTTTCATTATTGAACTCGTTTGTCTTCAAGCTTCCAGTGTTTTTCACTATCATTAGCAAATACAACCTATGTTTATGGATGCAATTTTTATACAGGAAAAGCGTGTTCTTCCTCCTTTTCACCTTCAGTTTGATTGTTGTATTACGTTCCAAATATCCTTGTGCCACTCATTGGAAGTTGAAAATTTGTCTTGAATACACTAATAATCATCACTTTATTCTTCATTTTGTTTGCTTTACTCATCACCAGGATTCATATGTTCTAATCCTTCTCTGTGCAGAATTCTAGTTCATCCAATCGTGATAATTATGAATCTAGCAATCAATCCACAGGAGGGTCTAGGAGCCATAGTATGCCAATGCAATTTGACATTAACGGCATTTCTGTTGACTTTTCAAGCATGTTACGGAACATGACTGCTCACATGGGAGCGCAATCTCAGGACAGGCAAGGACAAGATGGGAGCGCTAATGGATCTAATGAACCTGAAATAATAATAGGTGGGAACATAGGTGTGAATATGACAGAAACTACGCCGGATGAACCCCACCTAGGTGTGAATATGACAGAAACTATGCCGGATGAACTAAGAGGAGCTTTCAGGTCAATGATGGAAATGTTCTCAGGGGCAGCTTCCCATGGAAATGCTCAAGATGCCATGAATGGAAGATCACCGACAAACTAAAACATTGATACATTAAGTATCAATTATCGACATGCTTTCTCCGCATTTTCTTCTCTTTCTCACTCTAAATAGGAGATTTGCCTTATCGACATGTCCACGGAGTTGCCATGGGTAATTTAGTCGATGTTGAGACAGAAAAGCTAGGATATATATATATATATATATACAGTGCAGCTTTATTTGGATTTTCGAACCATGTATATTTCTGGAATATGCTCGCATTGTGAATTGTAGTGTGCAAAAGGATTTGGTGAGGAAAAAAAAAGAATCGTTACAAAATGTCGCTAATTTATTTTCCACATGCAGGTGGATTCTAAGAGAAGGCACTGTTTTGTTTGGACTGAAGTCCTCAAGTCAGAGTCGCCGAATGTGTCCTCGGTCTCACATATTATGTCATAATTCATTTTTAATAAAGTTGAACTAATTTTTGTTTTAATTTATTTTATTTTGTGTGATAAAAAGGATATAAAAAATAAAGGGGATGAACTAGGTGATTAGGGAAAAAATTATAAAGCAAAATTATGCAAAAGAGGGAAAAGAAAAGAAAATAGAAAAATTAAGTAAAATTGGAAAATCAGATTGAAATAATATAAAGATTCATTATTTTTATCTTTTTCCACACAGAGAAGCACACGATATAAATACAGGCATTAACAAAAAAAAAAAAAAAACCCTTACAAAGAAACCACCGAGCAAAGAAGAGAAGAAAGCCTGGCAACTGTAATTTAGCCAAATAGTTATGAGTCCATGTAAACGCTACCTGGTAGCCGTAAAATTTTTTCTAGATAGTAATTAGTTATTCTTCTGGATAGGAAAGATATAAACAGTGAAGAAAGAAATATAGTTAGATAAAAAAATAAAAAAATAAAAATAAATATATTTAGTTATTGATCGAGAGACCTGAGCCACAAGTAACATTGAACTACGTCAATTTAAGAATAAAAATGATTATTATCATAATTTTAAAATCTAATTTAGAAGTTAATCCAGGACAAGGCTCGAGTTAAGAGTGTAGTTGATCATTGACCCGGGTTAACATAAGAACGAAAATGATTATTATTATAGTTTTAAAACTTGATTCAGGGGTCAATAAAAGAATAAAAGTTGTTATTATAGTAATTTTAAAACCCGACTCGGGGGTCAACTAGGGCAAGACTCAGGTTACAAGTTAGGAGAGTCAACACGGATTGACCTGAGTCAATTTATGGATACAAATGATTATTATCATAGTTTTAAAGCCCGACTAGAAAGTTGACTCGAGACAAAGTTCATGTCATGGATCGGGAGGATCAACTTGGCCAACCTAAAATTTTTAATTTTTTTCTTCAAAAAAGTCAAGGAGTTTTTTACTCGTCTTTTATCACAAGTTGACCTAGGTTTTTGACCGGATCAAGTTGAGTCAATCATTCCTCTATTTTTTTTAAACTCAGACCAATTTAGGCCCTAGATCAACCTATTAAGGTAGTCCAGTTTTTATAATTATGATTATTATAATATTATTAATTTCAACACTTGATATAAATTAAATTAAAAAAATATTTGATATTTTTTTAAATATATAAGTTTGATAACAATATATATTAAGAGTAAAATAGACTTTTTTATATTTTATTATGTCTTGTCTACCATAACTAAACAAGATATAGAGAGAATCAATTTGTCTTATAACCAAATGCTAGACTAGCAACTCCTAGCCAACACCATAAGGTTCGACGTTTCATTCTCCTTCTTTGTTGAGCACTAACCATGACAACGATAACCCTAATGTCCCTAGTCGAACTAGTCTTTATCAAAACAACAACCATCTTTCTCCACCCTGATCTCTTTTGTGCAAGTGGTGGTAGTTTACACTGCCGAAGTAGATAACAAGAAGGAAAAGAGGTGCAACTAATCCATAAGTCCACAAGTTTCCCCATGATGTCAATACGCAAAACGATGCCCTGGAATCCCACTGGTCCCTTCGCGTGTATAACCCACATGCCGACACTGCATCTCTTCGCTCCAGCTATTTCAGTCTAGTTCCAACTGACTCCAAAACTCACGAAGGTCAATTTTGAACCCCAATGTGTGATTTACTTAATTTATTTAAATAATTTGAATGTATATGTTGGCTTTTTTATTTGTGAATCCATGTTTAGTTGTATATCATTATTTATGTTGTTTTGATTGATTTGCAATATGTTATGATTTTTATATTAGATTATTCATGCTTGTATTAATTGGATTGTGTTGAATTATTGTAATACCTGGACAATTTTTGCTCATGTATGGAATTTATTGGATTATATTGAGACTTGTGTCTTGATGACAATTACATGGATTTCATTACGTATGCCAATTGGTCATCATGGACATAAGGACAATATAATCCTTAAAAGAATTCTGTTACGAGGAATTAGTTTTTTTCATCTAAAAGTGTGATTTTATTTTTGCTAAAAAATATCTTTTTAATAAAAAAACCAACTCGTGGATGATATTCCTTAAAAAGGTTCTGTCCTCGAGAAGTTGAGGTTTTTATATATATATATATATATAAAAAGAGTAATAAACATAACCATGTTTTCTAAAAAAAATATGCACATAAAAGTTTCACTTTTATTTTAATCAAATAGTCAACCTTAGAGTGACATGATCCTTAAAAAGACTTTATTCCCAGGAAGTTAATACTTTGTGGTTTTCAAAAGGAAAATATAAGGTTTTGTTTTTTATCAAAAAATTGACCCGAGTATAGTAAAATCCTTAAAAGAGTTGTCTTTATGAAATCAGATTTCATAAAAAATAAAAATACAAGGTTTTGTTTTCATCAAAAAATTAACCCGAGTATAGTAAAATCCTTAAAAGAGTTTTGTCTTTGTGAAATCAGATTTTATAAAAAATAAAAATACAAGGTTTTGTTTTCATCAAAGAATTGACTCTTTGATTGACCCGAGTATAATAAAATCCTTAAAAAAGTTTTGTCCTCATGAAATTAGATTTCATAAAAAATAAAAATACAAATTGTATAACCAAAGGAAACAGGCTAAAGCCTAATTTATCATTTACCAATTCTTTTTTTTAATCTTCTAAAAAGTAAGGATTAAGCCTAATTTTACCTTTAAAAACACATACATATAGGTTAATTTATACAAACTCTTAGAATGTAAGTACAATAGTCATTTTTATCATTAAAAAAACACGAAACAACTTACTTTAAGTAGGATAATTTAGGGTGGTTTTTAACTTCTCTTTAGCACAATCAACCTTTTACCTAAAAATATTTGAAAGACTAGTTAAAATTTCTAGTTACCTTAAAATTAGGTGGCAACTTCTCTTTTTTTTTAACCCCTCTTTACATAATCAGTTTATAGAGATGTCCTATATGACAAAATGATGACTCCATTAGGGACTTTAGGGCTAAGCTTTTGTCTATTTGATTGTAAGATAATATGTTTTTTTTTCCTTATGTTATGATACTTTCTTTTAATGTTCATACCATGAGTATTTGATTAAATTAATCAATATGTTTGTCATTGTTTATGTTTTACATATCTCGTTTACATGCATCTCATCCATCATTTTTATTTTTATAGATTGGACACGATTGTGCCCATACACCATGACACGACACCTTATTTGGCATACAAATTATCTTAGGTTAGCATAATGAATTGGTAGTGTCCCGATGTGATTTCGTCTCGGGCTAGCACTCGTTAAAGTCAAGACTCTTGTCAAAAGTTTACAAGATTATGATTGGTACTTCTTGGAATTTTCGTAGTACTCTTTACGCCTTGGAGGTCTCGAGTAAGAATTTTAAGGTTTGTTTACCTGAGCGATGAGGGACCCTTTTTTAGATCAATAGGTTAGCTAATCTACTCACACATAATGGCTAGAACCTTTCCTATGATGTCTCCTTATATTATCATATACAATCAATCATTTTTCTTTTATGTGAATATTTATCTTAGCATAAGTTTTTTTCTAGTTTTCACACTGAAAACAAAAATAAGTACAATTCACATTTTGAAAGTTTAATTTTCTTTGAAAGCCTACATTAGACAAGTTATGAGAGAGAGAGAGAGAGAGAGAGAGAGAGAGAGAGAGAGAGAGAGAGAGAGAGAGAGAGAGAGAGAGAGAGAGAGAGAGAGAGAGCATACCAAATAAACCAACTCTCTAAGAGGTGAAATGAATCAATTAGCTGGTTTACTTGAACCGACTTTACAATCCATAAACCTCAACACAAGACTTCCAGTTCCTACGATATAACTCACTATGGGGATGTCTTCTCATGATCTTTCATAAACTGGGATCATATGAGAAGTATCTTATTCTTTCACTCAAAATGTGTCGACTTGCTAAAAATAAACTTTTAGCTCTTATTGAATCTACCAAACTAGATCAGGCAATATTGTTAAAAAACAATATGTAGCAACTTTAAATCCCTTCCAAGATCAAATTGTCTTTTTTAGATGAATATTGAAAAAGTAAATGTAAATCACTATCATTCAATTG
The DNA here is from genome assembly GCF_951802175.1 of Populus nigra. Taxonomy (NCBI): domain Eukaryota; kingdom Viridiplantae; phylum Streptophyta; class Magnoliopsida; order Malpighiales; family Salicaceae; genus Populus; species Populus nigra. The sequence continues at coordinate 6,625,342 of NC_084856.1, read as the reverse complement.
AAGAGTGACTGAAAGCCATTAAAAAGATAAATTGATATGGTCCTTTTAAGGATATTAAGATGCGTTTGGTACTCGAAGTTGTTATTCTTAAAGGCTTTAAGGTGTCACAATTCAACAAGTTTACTGGATCTCAATGTCCTATAACTTATTTGAGGCTTCATCATATCATAATTGTTAAGGTAATCCATGAAGAAAAATTATTGATGCATAACTTTCATGAAAGCTTGGATGATCTTGCTTTTAATCGGTACATGGGTTTTGATCAGAATTAAAATTAAGAAATGGAGTCATTTGGCTAAAGCTTTTAAAAAACAGTACCAACTAAATCTAGAATTGGCCCATGATACCTTGCAAAATACAAAGAAAAGAGTAGATGGAATTGTCAAAGAATATGCTCAAAGATGGCAATGAATTGTTGTTCAAGTCAATCCTTTTCTGTCTAAAAATAAAATAATCTCCATCTTTATAAACACTTTCAAGGCTTTATATTTTGAATGTATGATCTGCAATACTTTAAAGCAATTCTCAGATATTGTGGTTGTGTCTGAAAGAGTTGAACGAGCTCTAAGAGAAAGAAAGATGATATGGGGGCACGATAAGGAATTGTTGAAGAGGATGCCGCAGGAACAAATCTACGAGTTAATAGCATTCGACGAAATGACCTAAGAACTTGGTCACATCGTCCAAATTTTTCTCACCATCAAGCACCTAAAATTTTAACCAGTAATGGACCTCTTTCAACCATGTAAAATGATAAATTCTACTATAAAAACCAAACACCTTCACCATCCTTATTTTAACCTCATCATCATGCTTTTAAAAATACACAAAGTCAAAGTCATTAAAGAAAACACTATGAACAATCTCCACTCCCAGTTTCTCTCTTTAATATTTATAAACACCTTATGAATGCCTATCAAATAGTACCTCTACCACTCGAACCCATCCAACCATCTTTCCTAAATGGTATAAACAAAAATGCTAAATATAAGTATCATGTAGGAGTTGTGGGCTACTCCATAAATCATCTTAAAAGGTTTAAGAAGTATATAAACAATTTAATTAAGCATGGTAATTATCATTTAAAGAGAAAAGCAATGAATACAACATAGTCGATAGAGGTTTTAGGATAGTTGAAGCGGGCAACCAAGGTATGATGTTATCTTGATGATTAATGGATCAAGTAGTTGACTCTATAAAATAGAGAAGTTCAAATTGAATTTTGATTTAGTGAACAAATATATCATGGCCATCGCGAAATAGGTGCCTAAACTTTGAAATATAATCATCTTACATGTTTAAAACTTTGTTATTTTAGGACTACATCATATGTCTTTTTAATTGTGCTATTTTCTTTATATTCAATTACTGTTTTAAGAATCAAGATATGTTTATGTGAAAGTAACATTTAACAAATTCATCAATCAAAATCCAAAACATATCATACAAATGTTAAGGGCAATCTTTATTTGAATTCCAAAATCTCCTTTTCTGATCTTGATGAACCTTAAAAGATAGAGTCCAACTTATCTCTTCTTTTGACTATTAAAATATCCATTCCATCCTTGATAAATCTTAAAATATAAAGTCTTGATGATCCTTCTTTTTGAATAATAAAGTTACCTTTTCACAACTAATAAACCTTAAAAAAAAAGCTTGCTTAAAATGACATAGTTATGCTCAAAATAGAATCAAATGATTTTATGACTTAAATAATAATAAACAGTGCATATACGGGTCATAATCTAACCACTTCTTCTATGAGGTTAACCTCATGGTTTCTTAATTAATAATGATATTTGAATAAGGCTAAGATTTATCAATATGAGCATGTACGTATTTAAGATAAAGAAAAACCATATTCGTTTTATCCTTTATAAATTACAATATATCCCTCATCATCCCCCATCAAGCCTTAAATATTTCTTGGATAATAACCAAAACTAGGATAATTCCTTATATTGGGGGTATGTTTTTAATCTTAGATGATTGATAAAATTCTCTAATTACACTAAAACAGGAAGAGTATGAAAAGGATGAAAGTATTATAAAAGAGAGTAAAATGAAAAACAAAATAAAATGAAAGGCTCTCTAAATTTTCCTAATGATATTGCAAAGTCCAGAATTGAAAATAAAATCTTAACGACCAAAAAAAGATAAAACTTCGAGAATTAAGATTAAGTAGTAATCAATTACTAAAATATTAAAATCAAGGTGACAATCGTAGAAGATTTATGTACTGAATAAGTGATTCTATGTCTTTTCATCGTTAAACACCATTCAAGCATTATATATGCCCAATTTTTTCATAAACCTGAACCTTAATCTATGTTACGTGTTTTTAAAAACTATTTTTGAAAAAAAAAACAATTTGTTTATGTTGATAAGTTTCAGCCTTTTAAAAGAGAATAGAATAAAAGTGTTATAAAAGAGAGAGAAAAAAATAAAATGAAAGGCTCTCCAAAATCTCCTTAATAATGTCGCAAAGTCCAGAATTGAAGACAAAATTTCAATGACAAAAAACGAGATAAAACTTGGAGAATTAAGATTGAGGTGCAATTAGTTACTAAAATATCAAAATCAAGGCGACAATCCTAAAACATTTATGTACTGGATAAGTGATTTTATGTCATTTCACCTTTAAACATCATTTATGCATCATATATACTTAATTCTTTCATAGACTTGAATCTTAATCAATGTTACGTGCTTTTAAAATCCATTTCTGATAAAAAAAATTGTTTATGTTAATAAGTTTCAGCCTTTAAAAAGAGAAGAAAAAAATTTCTTAAATGAAATCATGATTTGTTTATATGCTATATATCATTATTTATAACATCAAATTATGGGTTTTTACCATTAAATGAGAAAAATCAACACAATAAAAAGTAAGGTGCCTTTTTTTTTAGAAAAGTCAAAACTCTTGTTTTGGAATCCAATGTTTACTTTGCAAAATACCTTTTTTTCTAGGAGAATCTATTCGAGTCATTTCTCAAAAAGAGTTAGAAATTTAGGAATAACCTTTTGATATGGTTCAACCTTGTGATACGACCCAAGCAAGGTCAGATTCGGATTTTGGTGTAAAATTTTCTACTGTTCACTTTTACACTATTGAGCTAAAACTTTACCAGAAGATTCAAAAGGTAATTTTCTATGTTAGGATAAATTTTCAGGTGAATCGGAGTTTGGAAAGGACTTGCGATATTGGTCAGAATGAGCTGTATGAATTTTGTCATTTACTTCCTTTTGGCCTGTGGACTTCCTATTTGGCAAGAATCCTTTTTCTAAAAGGATGTGTCAGCTTGTTTTAGGAATTTTCTAGTTCCACAATAATCTTTAATGAGTTGAAATATAATTTTCAAGAGTTGCATCGATTCATTAATGTTCAAGAATCCTTTTCTTATAAGGATTCCTTATTCATCTTAGCTACATAAGAAAAGAAAGACTGGTGCTATTTCATGATAGATTAGTTAGTTTTATTATTTTCTTTCATGTTTGAGCTCAATTAAAACTTGGTTTTGAGTTAGGATCCAAGGCTTGTTTGGATGAGGTAGGCTTTTTAGTTTAGGGTTTTTGGGTCAGTTTTATATGTGGGTCAATTCATCCCACAAGGATGGATTCATTAAGGTTAATTTTTTAAGAACTATTTAAACTCATGTAACTAAAATTTTGGCAGCCATTGATGAATATTACTTTTGAATTTTTTTATTTTTAATGTGTAAGAGTAATTTTTGCATTCTTCAATTCTTGAACGAACTAAATCTGACTTATCGAAGATTAATTGGCTTCGTGGCATCATTCTACTTCATTCCAATAGTTTTGGTGCCTTGAGGAAGGTTTCATTGTGTCACACTCCTATCAGATATTTTTTTGGCTTTCCGATATCATATATCAATCTTGATTGTGGGTTGCGTGACCACGTGACCACGAGGTTCACATCATTTGATATCAGAGCTTGGATCCATTAATCAGGTTATATCCTTTTATTTCTTATATTTTTGTTTTTACCTTCTGTGTTAATTTTTCTTTGTGTTGTCTTTGTTTTGGGTCTGATGTTGTTTGAAATCAGTTTCGGTCAGATTGTCTTCTTCCTACATTATTCTTGATTAGTTGCGTTGAATTGAGTCTTTTGGGATTAAGAAAATGGTGTCATATTATTCTTTCTTTCTAAAATTTCTTTCTAGAGTAAAAAAAATCAGAAAACATTATTTAGGACAACATAGTTTTTTTCGCTTCTGTTTATGTCCACTTATCAAATTGTATGGTAATTGTGTAAAAATTGATATTCTAGTTATTTAGGGTGAAATTGCACAATATATTAATTTTCAACTCATTTGAACATTTTTGTTTAGGTTCCAAATTCAGGTTTCAAAGGGGTTGATTCATATCAGTTTCGCGTCCATATATCAAATCAATTCGGAATTAAATCAAACTTGAAATTATAGTTTTTTAGCATAAATTCGCTATAAATATCAAATTTCATACCATTTGGAAGTCGTTTTGTTTAGGTTTTTTTTTGGTCTAAAAGGGTTTGTTACGTTCGTCAATTGAAAGTCCATGTAATTTTAAGACAATTTTCAGTCTTCAGTTTCTTCTTACTTTCTTTACTGTCATTAGCTTTCGTTTTAGGTTCTTATATATAACAAATAATGTAAAGGGAGTATTACAATCAGGATTCCATGTATTCTGATGAGGTATTATAATAAAAAAAGATGGTATTAAAGTGGAAGACATGACGTCCATCCTATGTTTTTTTTTAAAGGCAAACAACGTATCACCTGTAGTGGTAAATAATGTGTCACTTGCTTGTACAAATTTTGGGCATTAGAGATGATGGAATATCAGGCTCCAATTAATTTGACATATAAAACCTATTTTCAATCATTTTCTCACCTCAAAACACTCTAAAAAACACCTCATCGACCTAAAAATATTCATTTCTAGCCTTGAACCAACATTCAATCAGTTAAAAATCCAAAACCAAAAACTCAAATGAAAAACAATTGAAACTTAATCTATTTTTTTATAGCAATATGAGAGAGCGAATTGAAGTTTTTTGTGCCCATATCCAAATGGGGTCCTTTTTTTTTGTTAAGTTTGGTCATTCTTTTTTTAATCCCTTTGTTTAAGTAAAAAAAAGTTTTATTTTGCAATTAAGTAAAAGAAGCTGTAATTTGCAAAATGGATCTTTAATCCATCATCATAATATTCCTTGTCATTTTGTATATGTGAGAAAATGCAAATTGAAAGAGATCTCAACATTTAAAACTATGCTAATTTAACATGGAAGGATAAAATTACAAATAAAAAAATTTTAACATCAAAACAAAAAACAACATTGTTCATATGAATTACATAGGAAGTAGAGCATCAAGGTTAAGGGGAACAATGTTGTGCACAGTGCTCCTTTTTCCAAATATTTTAGTATATTTGGAAATAAAAACACAACCACAATTTACTGTTAGGTATATTTGAAAATGAAATTTTGATTAAAGAAATAGATTTTTTCCTCTTGAATTCAAGTCATTAGAATTTTATGAATATTTATTTTAAATAGCATTAGTTTTTATTCGATAAATCATACTGTTTATAAAAAAAGACATGATATTATATATTAAAAAAATTATGAGAAAAGATAATTTTCATTAAATTATATATTTTTCTCCAAAACTTCAACCATCTTTTTATTTACAAATATTTATTTTAATTTTTATATAACTAAATAAAAATAAATTTCAAAAAGGGCAAATGAAATCATGTGGCTACATTGACAAATATGAAGTAAAAAAAAAACAAAGTAGGGGTGAGACAAAAAAAAACCAATAAAATTAAGAAATAAAAAAAATTAAATGAAAAAACTGAACAAAAACACTTAATTAAAAAAAAAAACAGGTTTTGTTTGATTTTAATTTAAGGTTTTTGAAATAGATTTAACCAAACCAAATCAAACCGGATTGAATTAATCAAAAGATTAAAATTTATATTAATTTAATAAGGGTATTGATAAAAAACTCTCTTCCAAAGACTTAAACCCTAGAATTCACATTTACAGTCGCACGTCCCCTTCCCCCTCTCCACCCTTCTCTCTCGATCTCCTCCACAGTTCCACCATAGCCCCCCCTTAAGATTTGCGTTCTTTTCTTAAAACATGAAGTTAATATTATTTCTAATATATAAAAGAGAACATGTTTAGTGTTGTTGTCGGTTTATAGTATGCTTGTGCGTTGTCATGGATTTGTAAAAAAAAATCATAATTGTTTTTTTTTAAATTATATGGAGAAACATTATTGTAATCACAAGGTTTTCAAGACAAATTAAATTACAAAACTAAATTCTCAACCAGCTAAATATTAAAAAAATAAAATAGACAAAGATAATTTTGAAAAAAAATCATAAAAAAACAAAAGAAAAAAAAATCATGTAGGGAAACACTGCAGCAATCTATAGTGTTTTGCGAGGAAACTCAACCAACTTAATATTAAAAAATTAAAATCAATAAAGATAATTTTGGAAAAAATCATAAAAAAAACGAAATGAAAAAAAACTATGCAGGAAAACTGTAACAATTTATAGTGTTTCATGAGAAAATCTACAGATGTAATTTTCAACTAGCTCAATATTAAAAATAATAAAATTGATAAAGATAATTTTAAAAAAAATTATAACAAAAAAATCATGTGAGGAACACTTTAGCAATCAATGTTGTTTTAAAGAAAAAAATTACAAAGTTAAATTTTCAACCAGCTCAGTATGAAAAAAATAAATTCGACAAAAATAATTTTTTTTAAAAAATCAATAAAAAGACATTTGGGGAAACACTGTAGCAAGAAAAAAATCATGTGAGGAAACACTGTAGCAATTCACAATGTTTTTTGTTCAAGAAAAAAACTACAAAGCTAAATTATCAACCAGCTCAATATAAAAAAAACTAAAATTGACAAAGACAATTCTAGAAAAAAACAAAGAAAAAAGAAAAAAAACCATATGGAAAAACACTGTAGCAATCAACAGTATTTTAAAGAAAAAATTACAGAGCTAAATTCTCAACCAGCTCAATATTTAAAAAATAAAATTGACAAAAATAATTCTTAAAAAAATAAAAAACAAAAAAAAGACAATTTTGAGAAAAAAAATAAAAAAGCAAAAACAAAAAAAAAGAAAAAAAACATGTGGAGAAAGCTAAAGCTAAATTCTCAACCAGCTCAATATTAAAAAAATAAATTCAACAAAGATAATTTAAAAAAAAACATATGGAGAAATATTGTACTGAAAGAAAAACCATGTTGGAGAAATCCTGTAGTAATATACAATGTTTTTTTAATAAAAAAATACAAAGCTAAATTCCCATCCAGCTTAATATGAAAAAAAACCGAAAAGGATTATTTTGAAAAAAAAATCATAAAAAAAAATCATACAAGAAAATATTATAGTAATTTATAATGTTTTTTTTTCAATGACAGAGTTAAATTCTTAACTAGTTTAAAAAGAAATTGGAAAAAAAACCAAATATGTGAAAAAAGACAAAAAAAGTATTAGTATAATGAAAACAAAAGGCTCGAGGAAAGTAACGGTATTTTCCTGCTACTTTCAGAGTATTGTTAATTAATATATATATATATATATATATATATATATATATTCTTATCTGTTATTTTTATTATTATTATCAAAACCCGAACCGATGCGCACCCCTTTCGCTAGTTGGAGCTCCAAAATATCTATTGTCAAGGCCAAAACCGTAACTCTCGTCCCAGAAGGAAGAAAAGAAAGGAAACTTTTAAAACTAAACTGTAACCGCAGAGCCATCAGAACAATATGGACCACATGAAATTGCCAAATGCATGGCCCAGAAGCAGCCAACTGTCTTTGTGTTGATTAAGATTTTTTTAAAATTTTAAATTAATTTTTTAACATGGTCAGATATTGAAACGTGTGTTCATATAAAAATAAATTTTAAAAATTAAAAAATATTATTTTATTATATTTCTAGTAAAAAAACACTTTTAACACCAACTTAATTCTCCACCGTATTTAAAATATAAAAAAGGAAACAAGTTCGAGGAGGAGCACCTGTAAGCTATAAGTCAGAACCTCCATTCCCACCTTATGTTTCCACCTCTTAAAAAAAAAACCTTCTCCTCCCTCCATCTCCAGGATTGTTATTTTAAAACGCTTCCGTTTCGATCCCCTCTCTCCTTAAATTATAAATCCTTTGTCATTCTTGAAATCTTGCTAACTCATTTCCACTCGGACGCACTACTCAACGAAGCCAGCCAGCCCGCCCGGTAACAAAACTTTCATCGTTCAATGTTATCAGATTTTTGCTACAATGTCTTTTAATAGTATTTATTTATTTGTTTTATGTTATAGATCACATGCCCTTTTGATATTTGTAATTATGAGTGTTTGTTTTCTTGCATCTTTCCTTCTTTCTCAATTTTGTTGAGCTGTCGCAGTTATTCATTGTTAATAATACTTTTTTTATTTATTTAATTTCACTGGATACATAGATAGATAGATAATCCATGGAGCATCATTTTGTTGTTGATGATATCTTTTCTTTGATCGGTACAAGGCAACAACCCAGACAAAATAATGCATGTTGTTTTTTGTTTGTTTTCAGGACTCAGAAAGATTTGGTAGAATCAGGGGCTATAGTTGAAAGATGATTCCATATATAGTTGCTATCCTGGTTCCCCTTATAATTACTCTTCTCTATCAAAAATCAAAGAATGCAAAGAAACGTGGGGTGCCTGTTGATGTCGGTGGGGAACCGGGATATGCGATTCGGAACGCTCAATTTCCAACCCTCTTGGAAACTGCATGGGAAGGTGTCTCCACTCTTGCTCAACTTTTTGAGATGGCGTGCAAGAAACATGGACATAAATGCTTGCTTGGAACGAGGACATTAATCTCAAAGGACACTGAAGTTTCTGCCAATGGAAGGTCTTTTGAGAAGCTTCATTTGGGAGAGTATGAGTGGCTGACCTATGGGCAAGTGTTTGAAAAAGTGTGCAATTTTGCTTCTGGCTTAGCTAACCTAGGGCTTAGAAGTGAGGAACGTGTTGCGATATTTGCTGATACAAGAGCAGAGTGGTTTATTTCCTTGCAGGTGCTCATTCTTTTGTGAATATCATGTTTATATATTCACACATTGCAATTTCTTTTTCAAGGAGCATGTTATATGGAAAGTGATGCAAGGGAGCTTGAGTTTTTATCAAGTATATTTCTCTACAGAACTCTTTGGAATTCACATTCCTTTATCTAGTTCATGAACGGAATGTGTAGGTGTATTACTTTCAGCAGGCCAAAATCCATCCTATGCCTCACATAATAACCTGAGTTGCTGATGTGTTTATCTCGTATCAGGGTTGTTTTAGGCGCAATGTCTCTGTGGTTACCATCTACGCATCTTTGGGCGAGGAAGCACTTTGCTATTCATTAAATGAGGTTCTCTCTCTCACTCTGTCTAGTCAATGCTCCAATTCGCTAGATAGGCATTTACCCCAAACACTTCCGCATTGCTATAACCCTATTTGCTGTGCACTGAATGATTGACTGCAGGTAGCATGCTGGTATAAATTTTTACTCGTCTGATTGCAGCATATTTCTGAATTTTAATTTTGAGTTTGCTTCACTCCAGACAGAAGTTACAGCTGTGATTTGTGGGGCCAAAGAACTGAAAAAGCTTGCAGAAGTAAGCGGACAGCTTGAAACAGTAAAATACATCATATGTATGGATGATGAAACTCCATCAAGTGCATCATCTGTGGCGCAGAGTGGTCGCTGGAGAGTTGTGTCAGTAGCTGATGTGGAGAAACTTGGACGAGAAAATCCAGTTGATGCTGCTTTACCTCTATCAGAAGATGTTGCAGTTATAATGTACACAAGTGGGAGCACTGGGCTGCCGAAGGTTAGGAGCATCTATTATATGATGTGCATCTTCCACTTCATCTTTAGCTTGTTCAACTTCACCATGTTGCATCTTAGTTGGTTTCTCATTGGTTAGTTGTTGACTGAGGAGTAACTTGGATCTGTATGCGGTGTTTGAATTGATTATGCGAGGAATCTAAATTTACCAAGGTTCTAAGGATCCTCCTAACCTCCTCTCCAAACTAGTTTACTCCTTGGCTGTTTACATTGATGAGAAGTTGGCTCTGACTTAAAGCTCAAAGGCTCCATGAAAGGTCACATTCCATATGTTTGACTTGTACATAACATAGCAGACTAACAATGATCCATCTATTTTATGCCTCAATTGAGGATATTTGCTCGCATCCTAGGTATTGCTAAGCCCGTGCTGGTGCTTATGGTTCTTGACATTCAGGATTGACATGCTATGAGAATTTATGTTAAAGACTTCGTTTAGAAGCACTACCATAGAATATATTGATTTACCTTCTTATAGTGTTTAGAGTTTTAAGTAAGAATTACCGATCCCCATCTATGTTTTTGGCATTTTCAATAATTATACAATCCCATATCAGAGCTTACTGATTAGTTATTTATCTATTATGTCCATTCTGTACAGGGTGTAATGATGACACATGGTAATGTCCTAGCTGTAGTTTCTTCTGTCAGGACAATTGTTACTGGCCTTGAAGACAAGGATGTTTATCTGGCTTACCTACCATTGGCTCATATCCTTGAAATAGCGGCTGAGGTATGGAGCATTTATCCAGTTTACATAACCACAGTAGCTATATGCCTTCTCATATCCCCTAGTACATTCATACACACAAGTATATACATGCTTCACCTCACTGTTTATGTTACAGAATGTAGTTGCAGGTGCTGGAAGTGCTATAGGATATGGTACCCCAATGACACTCACTGATACATCAAACAAGATCAAAAGGGGAACCAAGGGGGATGCTACTGTCTTAAGGCCAACTGTAATGGCAGCTGTTCCAGCAATTCTTGATCGTGTTCGAGATGGTGTGCAGAAGAAGGTTAGGGAATTTTGACAAGTTCTCATTTCTGCCCCCTTCTCTCTCTCTCTCTCTCTCACACGCGCGCGCGCGGTTCTGAATGGCTTCTCCCTGAAAACAACGTTGGTTATTAAAATATATTTGACATTTCAGGTTGATGCAAAGGGTGGCCTTACCAAGAAATTGTTTGATTTTGCATATGCTCGTCGAATATCTGCAATTAATGGTAGTTGGTTTGGCGCTAGGGGCATAGAATTGCTTCTGTGGAACTTCCTGGTGTTTAGAAAGGTTCGGGCAGTTTTGGGAGGTCGCATCCGCTTTTTGCTTTCCGGTGGTGCTCCTCTTTCTGGTGATACTCAAAGATTTATCAACATTTGCCTTGGGTTAGTATGGCCTTAGCAGATTTTTGTGTATCGTTATGTATAAATGATCTATTAACCATGGAACTGAGATATTTAATCATGCTAATGTTTTGAAAAATTATATTTCCATCCCTGAACGTTGTTTATTTCAGTAACATTGAAAAAGGGCTACAAAATTACCAAGCGAAGCATCAGAAGATAATTACAGCATGGCATCATGGTTATAACCCCTCCTGCAGTTGCAATTTTCATTTCTAAATTCATGCAACGTGGCAGATGGGATTTTGAGCCCTAAGTCACTTCTTTATTTCAATTCTATTTTAAGACTTAAATATAGAAGATGGGTTTCCACTTAGAAAAGAGAACTTGTGTATTTACATGAAGACTCAAGTTTAATGGTTGTTTTTTAGATCCTAACATGCAAAAATGTTTAGCTGTGTAGATGCATGATTAGATGAATCTATCCTCATCTTTCACTATGATTACTATCACAAACATCAATGACTGCCCACATTATCAGGGCTTATCATTTTTTACCAGGCCTTTCTCCACTCTTTACGTTTTGGTTTATTGTTTTTCTTTTTTCTTCCCCTGACCAACATCAATGGATTCATACAGGGCTCCAATATGCCAAGGTTATGGTCTCACGGAGACTTGTGCTGGTGGGACATTTTCTGAGTTTGATGATCCATCTGTTGGTCGAGTTGGTAATCCAGTCCCTTGCTCGTATATTAAGGTAAGCTATGATTAAAAATTTAAATGTCAATTTTGAAATAGCTCATGCTGATCTGTTCAGAAATTCCCAAGTCATGAACAACGATCTGCTTAAGTTGGAAATATATGTCATGAGTCTCCATACATGACATTGGGGTGCTTTTAAGCAGTGATTTTGTGGGTATCCACATGTATTGCCATATCCTCTGAGATTTGGCCTTCTGGGGCTAGCTCAGGAAAGAAGTGGAGTTTGAGTTTTGATCTTAGGTTTTTGTTGTTGGCTGATGTTCTATGTTGATTTCCAATGGTTATTCTAGAATCCTGGTTTTCACATAATTGCAATATATTTTTACGCTAGGAGTTCCTGTCAATTAATGGATAAACATGCCTTCTTGTTTAAACATTATCATTTAGTGTTGTTATATGATGCTTTGCCATTAATTCAATGTTGTGCATGTTTTTTCTTCATTATTGTTATAGTTCTGATTGGATCATCTTGTCTCACTGTTATACGTCAGTGAATGAACTCTTAAATTTTAATAATGTAACGTGTTCCTTTTCAGTTAATAGATTGGCCTGAAGGTGGGTATTTAATTAGCAATTCACCAATGCCTCGTGGGGAAATAGTTATTGGTGGTCCAAATGTCACGTTGGGATACTTTAAAAATGAAGCAAAAACAAAAGAGGTGTACAAGGTAACATATCAAAGATTCATGCCAGTGTTTATCTTATAGAACCGTGTGCTGAAGGAAAAATGTCGACTTAAGTTTGACTATGCTTCTTTTTTTTTTTTGGAAAGGTTGATGAGAGAGGAATGAGGTGGTTTTATACAGGTGATATAGGACAATTTCACGCTGATGGTTGCCTTGAGATAATTGACCGGAAAAAGGATATAGTCAAGCTTCAACATGGGGAATATATCTCCTTAGGAAAGGTATCGGTATATATCATAAAATGCTATTTTCCATCACATTTTTGTTGGGACTAACATTTTCCTTACAGGTTGAGGCTGCACTTGTCGTGAGCCCCTATGTTGAGAATATAATGCTAGATGCGGATCCATTTCATAGTTACTGTGTAGCCCTTGTAGTGGCGGCGCAACCTGCTCTAGAAGAATGGGCTTCAAAGAAGGGAATTGCATTTACTGATTTTGCGGAGTTGTGTGAGAAAGAAGAAACAATAAAAGAACTGCAGGCATCACTTTTGAAGGTATGCCTTTCTGATCATGTTTTAGCTTCTAGAATTGAAAAGGGTGCCAGTGGATGTTTAGCTTATATTTTTTACCCATTTCAATGTTTATGGCACAAAGTACTAGAAAAACTTGAAAAGCAACATTTGTGCAACACTCTTGAAGTCTCCTGTTCAAATAATAAAGCAACTGGAGACCAAAATATGCTCATGAAATACGACTGGCAAGATTTTAGGAGATGAGACTTTTGTAGAGCCTTTATTTGAATTTATCAGGCATAAAATGGTTATGAATAAAATTTCTGACCAACTTGTAAAGAAATGTGATGGTTTTAGTTTCATCCATTCTGAGTGTTGCCAAGATTGGGGTCCAACGTTTGCCTTGCTCATAAAGCACTTCTGACCATGCATTTGTTTTGTAAGAACTTTTGCACATCAGATAGAAAACCATAGTATTTCAGATAAGCTAGTCTTAGATGGTTGTATTATCTAGATTGTGATGCATAATCAATGTTCCCCGATGTGGGAGTTTCAAAGACTGCATTGAAAGTATTCTTAGGAATTGTCTTAATGCCTGGCGGAGCACTTGCCCTTGCCTGCTAGCTCAAGATTTTACCACCGTAACTCCCTTCTACGAGCAGCAAAAGAGGAGCAGTCTTTTTCAGCTATGCAACTTTTCCGCCTTCACAATAATGCTCCAGATATTGTAGAAAGTGTGCCTGAATTTTTTTTTTTATCATCATCTTTTCAATGTTTTAAGTTTTCCTGTTTTATTAATTTGCAGGCAGCAAAGGCAGCACGATTGGAGAAGCTTGAGATCCCAACAAAGATCAAATTGCTTTCTGATCCATGGACTCCTGAAACTGGCCTAGTCACTGCAGCTCTCAAGCTCAAGAGAGAGGCCGTTAGGAAGGCTTTCTTTGAAGAACTCTCGAAGTTATATGAATCTTGAGTTAGAAACTCTCGTAGTTCTTACACGTATCCTGCAATAAATTTTCTTATATATTTACTGGTATTACTTTTTGGTAAAGATCAGAGAACGGTGAACTTTAAGAGCCCTTGAATTTGATGCCCTCTCCCAAGCATTTTACTGATATTACAAACTTGAAAAAGCACAGGCCTTGGGCCTTGAAGTAGAGCGCACCACAAGAGACCTCATCGAGTGAAAAAAAACTACCACATTTTCAAGCCAAATACACTCGTAACCAACTCCAATTATACAAGTTACAAATCCTTGCCTAAAATCAACTATTCACATAAAAAAAGTGTTAAAGAGTTTCCACAAAAAAATTACTAATTATCCTTACTAATTATCCTCAATAATTGGTTAGCATAATTAATAAAGGGTTTATTGCACAATAATTTATGTTTTTTAAAAAATTAAGCAATTAAGGTTCTGGGCAACAATGAACAATTTAAATTACAATTGGGGATTCTTTTTATGTTTTCAAATAAACAATAATAAAAGGTTTTTCACTTTCAAAATCATATTTTTTTATGTTGGTTATTATCTATTAAAGAAAAATCATTTAATTTTTTAGGGTTTTCTAGCTCTTCAAGATTAATGTTGCATAATAACAAATTTGATTTTTTTAAAGTTATAGAGTTAAACAACCTATAAACAATTAAATAATCAATTTTTTTTTACCACATCACAACACATTATCATTAAATTTCAAAGTCATGATTTGAAAAAATATAAATTAAAACTAACTTGCTATATATTGATTTGAGGATGAAACTTATGAGAGATCCCACCACCCAGAAAAGACAGCAACGTTGAAACACAAATTCGTGCAATAAATAAGTTTCAATAGTAATTCTATGTTGTTTGATTCGAGAGAAATCACAAGTTCTACACGAGAGAGGGAGGGAGAAAAAACCTCTTGTTTGGTGTCTCTTATTGTTATAATATGTATGGGGAACTTCGGTCATTTCCTTCCATTTGAAATATTTCTCTGATCATGATTGCAAAATGCAATTTTTTAAAACTAAGTAGGCAAGTGTAATTTTAACGAGATTATAAAATGTTAGGAGTAATTTTATTTTTTTTTATATTTTTATATTTGATTAGTTCTGTAAATTTATTTATTGCTATAAATAGGTTCAGATGATATAATTCTAGTTTATTTTTAGATTTAATATTATTGAGTTTAGTTAAGTATTTAACCTAATCAAATATGAATTTGGAAAATTATCAGATCTATTATTTCTGGTTTAGCTATATGTTGAGCCTAAATACACAAGAGTCTAGTAAACTGCTAGACCTAATATTCTTGAGTTTAACTATGCACCGAACAAGTATTTGTACTTTAATTCTCAAAACATTTATCATATAAAAACAAGAACAAACATTATTATTTTTATAATTTAAAGTTGATTTTTTTATTTATTACAATCCCTAACTAAAAATTATTAACTGAAAATCATTGAATTTATATTGAAGGGTTACCTACCAAAAAAAAAAATGTCTGAAAGTAATATCCTACTACTCTCGAGCTAAGCCTCAGAAATCAAAAGAAATAAGGTAAAATAATCATTACTTTACTATAACCCAAGATATATTTTACAGTGGATTGAATTAAAGTAAATGACGTACAGTTTTACTGGAGAAAACGAAAAGAAAGAAAGCAAGAAGAAAGGCTACAGAGCGGACAAGTTCCTGGAAACCAGTAGAATGAGAGCACCTTACCTCCACTCCAGTGCCATACCTGTCTGTACTGCCATCTAGTAGGTTCCAAAATTAAATGGGAGTTGCAAATCTTGACTTCACCGTTATTCCACCATCCAATGTCTTCTCGGTGAACAGAAGCTTGTCTTTCTGAGTAGGATTGCTAGCCACCATAGTCAATTGCACATTTTCTTTAGTGGAAAGATCGAAAAAGCTGAGGCCCCTCCATTGTTGATTAATTACTAATTAATTACCTCAGCACTAGACGTTTTCTTTCGGGGAAAATCCCCTCCCTCCCCCCTTTTTTTTTAGCTTTGCTGAACTTGCTTTGGATAAAAAGTTAGAAAAAAGTGAAAAGAAGCAAGACAAGCAGAGCGAGTTCCATGAAAGTTCCAAGAAAAACCCACTTCTTAAGCAATTCTTGGTTTCTCTCAAAAGGGAAATGGACTTTTGAATGTGGTTCGAATTTTATTTGTAGTTGTTTTTTAAAGTATTTTTTGTTTAAAAATATATTAAAATGATCTATTTTTATGTTTTAAAAATTATTTTTTAACATAATTTATGCTTTTTATTTTTTAAAAATATGAATTAAACAGCGTTTTCAAACCAAAAACCTCACCATACCATGAAAAAAAAAAAAATTTACCCAGTGTACATGAATGTCTCTGAAATACCCACAGGTCACTGCCCTTCTCTTATATTCTTCAAACTTGACTGATTCAAACATTTATTAGGGTGCCATCTTCATTCAGTAGTGTAATCTTACTTGCCAATGAATTCTTTATTAGAATGTAATTAATCCCTCAATTAATTAATTTAAATTTCACTCCACCATACATATGTAGTTTATACAAGCAAACGAACACACATTCTAACTTCAATTTCTCTCTCCCCAATAACTCCACAGTATTTTGCTCTCCTGCTCTTTCTTCCACTAAATCCTCTCTATCACCAAACCATGAATGCCTATAGATCAGAAGACAATTCATACTGTTATTTCCATCCCAAAGAGGTTGTTGTTGGGGTTTGTCCACTATGCTTGAGTGAGAGGCTCCTCATATTGGCCGCAAAGCAAGGCAACCTTCCTTCTGCTAGAGCAGTTCATAGAAATGAAGGCACAACACACAAAAAGCCACCCATCAACCTTCCAAAGATTTTCGCTCTTGGTTCTTTTCTAAATCGGCTTGAGTTTCGGAACTGGAAGTCTAATAACTCTGATCACGATGCTGAACCCACCAGTCAAGAAGGTATAATTTTTGCTGCAAATGTTTTCTGCTGTTGTTTGGCACTTTGATTGTCAGTGCTATTATTATTACAAGAGTCCCAGTTCTTTGCTGTTCTTGAACTCCTTCCAGCACGAGGGTAGTCTGTCTATGCAAAATTATTGTTTGTGTAGTGACAAAAGTAGAGGCAGTCAGAGTACATATACATACCATCCTGATCAGTCCGCACTTCTTAACAGATGAGATTTAGAAACTTTTTAATTATTAGTATCATTGTGTTTCATTATTTCTAATTGTTTTGCTACTGTAAATCAAGCACGTAAAAAAATAAAAGGAAAAAACTTGTAATTCATGAACCTACATAGCCCACGTTACTGAGGAAAAAACTAGCCCACAATACTATTGTAGGAAAAGAGTTCATGAAAAGATGAATTTCGATATAATGACAGATAGCGCTAATCATATGGATATATAATTTCATCAGTGCACAATCAAACAGCTGCAGTTCCTTTTGATTAATTATCTCATGCTAATATTCATCACACAGATAGGTCATGCAAGCATAACCAAACGACGGACCCCTTAGGATGCCTTGTCTTGCAGATCATGTTTTATATGGTTAATACTCTGCATGAGTCTCCGCTTATTTGTATTTAAAAATTACTGATGCAATTAAAACGCAACATGCATCTGTGCTTCCAAGTAGATAGTATACAAAATATGTTATTTTTTCCATATCTTTTGATCCCTTTTCTCTTTGTAACTTGTTATCTCAATTTAATTTAATAAGCTTTTGCAGACTCCTTTATATCAATCAAGTTTGAGGACAATGGTGCTGCCTCATGGGAAAAGAGCACAGTTTCTAAGGTCTTCATCGATCCTTGTAGCAAGTCATGGAATCAAAATCTCAACATGGAAGCCAAAGAAGGCAAAGACATTAAGGAGACCGTCAGTATGATAGAGCAGGTAAAACCGCGTTCCTCACTGAGGTGGCGAAGGGGGATTGGTCATATGTTCCAACTAATCAGATGGAAGAGGTCCACCATGGTGGAGGGAGTCAAGGTGAGGAAGAGCTGGATAAGGACTCTGACAAAGAGGAGAACCATATAAGAAAGAGAATTCTATAGAAAGAAACATCTGCCTTTTCCACCGCACCATTCCTCCTTGTGGCTTGAGCTTCATTCTGGACTGTAAAGCTCTATATTATTGAGATTGTAGAGTCAAAATAGCTTTATCATCACTCTTAAAAACTGCTTGGCTTTGAGATTCGTGGGGTTTTTTATTTATTTTTTATTTTTTATATTTATAAACAGTATTGATGATGTCCAAAAATAAAAAATATGTAAATAATAAGTTATTTAATCTTTGAGATAATGATTAATTAATATGTTTTTATACTTTGATTTTTTCTCTTTAGACTAAGAAATTTTGGGAAAAGTTTGATTACCTGCAAAAATATTCTCCATCGGGAGTACTTAGAGATCATCTAATGATAAAATCAATATATTTACGAGAAAGACAATAAGAAAGACAATAAATGATTTACAAGAGCTTTAAATTCAAGAAACAAAAATATTTGTTTTTAAGTTTTAAGTTAATTAATGCTTTGAAATCTATTAGTTTATTTTAAGAAATAAAAAGTTTTGAACTCTTACTTGGATGGTTCAAGGGGTATTTATATCTCGTGGACCATATCGTTTTCAGAGAATAGAAAGATTGGAAAGCCTTTGCTTTCGGTGATATTAATGAGAGACAAATATCTCTTCCCTTTACACATATGAGTATAGAGATATCATTACATCGATATGAATGATTATTCTAGATAAAGAGGCAGAGCGATTTGTCATGCCTTCAATACTTTTATTTTAGATGATCGTCTAGGATCAAGTATATAGCCTTAGAACTTGATAATAGTTGAATCCCAATGCTTCGAGCTTGTCATACTTGCCAGACCCACGTTATTTTGGGCTTGGCTAACTGTCACGCCTAAATGTTTTGGGTTTGACATGTTTGCTAGACCCTCGCTATCTTGGGTTTGGCTGACTGCCAAGTCTAAGTTCTTTGGGTTTGGTATGCTTGTTAGACCCACACTATCTTGGACTTGACTGACTACTAAGTTCAAGGTCAAGTTCTTTGGGTCTGACATGTTTGCTAAACCCACGTTATCTTAGACTTGGTTAACTGCCAAGTCTAAGTTCTCTGGGTCTTATGTATCTGCCATACCTTTTTTTTCAAGATGATTTTTATTTTTTAAAATCTATAATAATTTTTTTTGACTCATCTGTTGTCCTTAAGCTTTTAATGTGTAATCTTGCATTAAAGGTTTAAGAAATTTATAGGGAGACAATTGGTTAATACACGTATTATCTTCATTTGGGAAAAGATGTTTAGACGTTGGTGATCAAAACATATTTTTTAGGGAAAAAAAAAGCAAAATTTTTTAGGAAGAGCACCCAACAGTTCGTAATAAATATTGCAAGCTTTTGGCAATCCTAAGGTTACAATGAGGTGACATTTGTCTCTTATTTTTATCTTTCCCCTCTTTCTTTTACTTTTGCTAAACCTTTTTTTTTCCAGTATTCCCTAACTTAGGAATTTCTAATTTTTCATAAGAAGAGAGCTATTTAACAACATAGAGGATTTTTTTGGCTAGGTAAACCAGATCTTCTTGCCTTATGCTTTCATAAAATCTCTTTCAACCTTTTCTTCCCTCTAACATTATGACTTTTAGAAAAGGGAACCAAAATATATCTCTTGAAGGTGATTTCAGTTTCAAACCTAAAACTGAAATCATTTGTTGAAGATCTCCAGCGATAAGGATTAACCCTAGATCTGAGAAGGATGGTGCTCAACCATTTTCTGCTGGAAGAAAGGATAAGGTCATTCCCTAAGAAGTTTCAAACCTAAGGGGATAACTGAGTTTTCCCAGGACTTTGATGGATGACACATGGAGTCAGTGACTTGAGATCAAGTAACCCTGACCAATACTAGTAAGCCAAGAGAGAATATAATGGTAGTCCCTAAAGCTGGTAACCATATTTCTCTAGTTACCAGCAAATATAATGGGGGTAATATTATCATTGCTGCCCTCCATAAGTCTATATGAGTTTGAATACTTGTTTCCTTTACATGGATTTGTAAATGATATTTTGAGGTACTACAACCTTAATCCTGCTCAGATTTATCCTAATGGAGGGACCATTCTATCCTCATTTCAAAAGTTATTAAGGATTTTGAATGAGAAGCCTATGGTCAGAGTATTTAGGTAGTGTTATACCTTGATCAGTAGTTCTGAAGAGAGACTTTCAATCCCTTGGGTTTTTTTACTTTCATCAATAGATGAAATGGGCCAATGAAGAACACTATAAGGGGGAAGTCCTTTTGCTAAAAAACATAGAGGGAGAAATGGGTGATAATGAGGTACAATGGCCTAACTAGACCTCAGGATGGGTGTAGTCTAATTTGGGGTTGTACCCACTATTATAAAACATCCTCAATAGGTGTGAATGATAAGCCCTTCTTGGGCCCGAAGGAGAAGAGGGTGTACACTAGGTTAAATAATCTCTATATTGAATATGACATCGGTTGTATGGCATAAAGATATATATGGTGTTTTGGGTAATCTTGTTTTCATATGTTTTTTTATTTTAATACCTTTCATTTCCTGACTGATTCCTTATGCAAGGTCTTTACCCGAGACTACTGGATTCAAATTCAGTGGGTTTACCCCTTTTACGCCCTCTCCCAGTGGTGGCTCCTCTTCTGAAGATAGTCAACCATTGATGTGAAGATGAAGAGTTAGGTTTTCTATTCAAATGAACATTGAGGAGATTGCCACAGTCTAAGCCAAGGATGTTTCTGAAGACATCCTTGTAACTGACCTTCTTATTGATGAGATGTGTCAAGAAGCAACAAAGGGGTCTTGCTTTCCCTTACCAGGAGGCCCTGAGGTGCCAGCACTAACCTCGGTCATTCTAGAGGTTGCCTTCCAATGAAAGAGAAAGAGAGTTTCCATCCTTTCAGATTTTGATATGGAGATTTTCCCTTCTTCGCATAGCGTTCATGCTCCCTCGAGCCTAGTTTACTTGTTTCCTGAATCCTCCAGCCAAGCCTTTATATTTTCCTGAGATGAGAATATCTTTTCTAATCTCAAGTTAAACCACGTCTCTATTTGTTTCCCCACTCTAAGTAAGGAAGGGAGGGGGATAATTGTAAACCCTATTAGCAAAAAATCATAAATTGACTAGTTTTATGTAAAAAAAAATTTCATAACTCTCAATCGTGTAATCAGAAAATTCTGAAAATTTATGAGTCGTCTTCTGATATAATGCCTTAGCTTAGGTTAAAATTTTAGATTTTTTAAAGAAATTCAAAGTTACAATAAAATTTCAGAATTTTTAAAGAAATTCAGAGTTGCAATAATGGAGACCATTCTTCAAGGGAGGTTTACATTGGGACTTAGTGGGTTTGATGTGATAAAAACATTGGATAAACTCCTCACCTTTCCTTCTAATGTGGAATGATTGATTGACCTAAGCTTCTAGCACTACTTGACCATTATTGGACATATAGCTTTTCAGGTAAGATAGTGAACTAAATATTTTTCTTTATCTATTTTATTATGCTATTTTAAACATCATTTATCTTATCTCTTTGGTTCTTTAGACCTTTTGATGTGTTCCTACTTTAAAAGTAGGTGGGTTAAGGAGAGAAGGGTCAATGAGGAGGCCATTAAGCATTACTGTGTTGACAAGTCTGAAGTACGTAGACTTGAAGAAGAAAACTTTGCTCAAGATATTGAGATAAACTCTCTTAGGACTACTTACTCCAGGCAGCAGGGGCAGATATGAGCTCAGACCTATGTCTTGGAGTCAACTATGCAAAAGATGATAAAGATTTACAATCTTATTAACTTCTTGAAGAGAGGGATGAT
This sequence comes from Populus nigra, assembly GCF_951802175.1. NCBI lineage: Eukaryota > Viridiplantae > Streptophyta > Magnoliopsida > Malpighiales > Salicaceae > Populus > Populus nigra. The sequence continues at coordinate 6,603,320 of NC_084856.1, read as the reverse complement.
TAGTTTGAAAAAAAAAAGTGGCTGAGCTAAAAGGGGCGAGGGAGACTTTGAGAGAGGAACTAGGGATAACTAGGAATGAGGTTCAGAACTCTTGTACACATATAGAAAACTTGAAGAACTCCTCCTAAGATTTTTGAACTGAATATGGGGAGTTCGCATCTCTAATAAAGACATTAGGAGATACGTTTTTCTTGGTCATGCCAAACTTGTATTTATTTAACCTTTCTAGAGGGATATAAGTTGACTTTAGTGAGATTTTTCTAGACAACCAAGTCCTCGACTTCGTTGATGTCTTCCTAGTCAAAGCTGCATCAACAAGTGATGAAGTTTACCTAGCTTAAGAACCTGGCATAAAGATGTAGTTTCCATTAGGGTTTTTGTTATTTCTTTAAGTGTTATATAATGTATTGAATGCTTGGGCTTTTAAAAGCCTTGAATTTAGCTATAAGGCCTATGTTTTTTGAAATTTTATGTTGCATCGCTTGCATCATTATTGTGTTTAAGCATGCTAACATGTTGTGTTAAGTAATCAAACGGGTCCAATGCCCAAGTTAGGAAACATACATATTTCATACTTAGAAAAATTCTTTGAAATTTTTTTATTGATCAACAACCAATAAACCAACGAGGGTCAACACATGTTCAACGCTCATGGTTGGAAAACATATATTCCCAGGTCTAACACTTAGAAAAGTTTTAAGAAATAATCTAAAACCAACAAGGAAAGTTTAAATGACCAACAACTAACATCCAACAACGACTATATATCCATGTTGCCACCTGTTTGGGGTGGAGATGAGTTCTCTGCATCAGGTAGTTTACATGCTATTGAGACGTAAGATGTTAGATAACATGGTGATCGTTGCAGTTGGGACTATTGTCTTTAGGAGACAACTTATCAATCACTTATAGATTGTCATTGGGGAGAACACATATCATCCTCAATGCTTTAAGCTTATAAGCTTCATTCCTAACTGTAGCTATTAGACGTGACTCTTCTAGGAAGTCAAGATTGGTCTTAAGATCTTGTTCATTGCTTTTTGAGGTGTAATAAACTACATGGTGGCTTGTACATTTGATTTAGCTATTTATGACTTTTTATAAGTATTCCCATAGACAGTGCCACTGATGATGTTTCAAAATCCAAGATACATAAATAATAGGTTATTTAGTATTTGAGATAGTGGTTAATCAATATGTCCTGATACTTTGATTTCTTCTCTTTAGACTAAGAAATTTCAGGCTTATGGTAAAAATTTCAGTACTTGAAAAAATAGTCCCAATTAGGGTGATTTAAAGACCCTCCAATGATAAAGTGACTATATTTATGAGAAAGACAATACATGACTTACAAAAGCTTTAAATTCAAGAAAAAAAATGTTTGTTCTTGAGCTTTAAATTAATTAATGCTCTGAAATCTATGAATTTATCTTAAGAGATAAAAATTTTTGAACCCTTATTGGATGGTTCAGGGGTATTTATACCCCTTGAACCTTGTCATTTTCATAGAATGGATGAACTGGAAAGCCCTCTTCTTTCGATGATATTAATTAGAGACAAATATCAATTACATATCATTAATAAGATAGTAAGTATGATAGGTCCTTTAAGAGACGTTGTATACACCTATAAGTATAGAAAAATCATTACATTAATATGAATGATTATTCTAAATGAAGAGGCATTACGATTTGTCATGCCTTCAATACTTTTATTTTAGAGGATCGTCTAAGATCAAGCATATAGCCTTAGAACTTGGTAATGATTGAATCCAAATACTTTGGGTTTGACATACTTGCCAGATAACCACTACCTTAGGCTTGGTTGACTGCTAAGCTTAAGTGTTTTGAGTTTAGCATGGTTGCCAAACCCACACAATTTTAGATATAACTGACTACTAAGTTCAAGTTTTTTGAGTTTGACATGCTTGTCAGATTCTCACCACTTTGGACTTGGTTGACTTCTAAGTCGAAGTTCTTTAGGCTTGACATGTTTGTCAGACCCATGCTACCTTGAGTTTGGCTAACTGCCAAGATAAAGTGCTTTGAGTCTGGCATGTTTGCCAGACCCACAATATTTTAAACTTAGATGATGTCAAGTCTAAGTTCTCTAGGCCTGACGTGTTTGTTAGACTCACGTTACCTTAGACTTAGCTAACTACCAAGTCCAAGTTCTTTGTATTTGGTGTACTTGTCAGACCCACATCATCTTGAACTTGACTAACTTCTAAGTCCAAGTTCTTTAGGTTTGGCGTGTTCGTTAAACCCACTTTACTTTACTTTGAACTTGACTAATTACAAAGCCCAAGTTTTTTTGGTATAACGTGCTTGTCAAACCAACGCTATCTCAGGCTTAGCTAACTGCTAAAACCAAGTTTTTTGATTTAACGTGTCTACTAGACCTATTTTATTTTTAATATGATTTTTATTTATAAAAATCTATAAAAAAAAAATATTGACTCATCATGTATATAGACTGTAAAAGATTTGGTGCAATGTGCTTTTGCTTCACAATTTGCATTGATGATATTGAACATACCCTGCATAGAGAAGTATTTGTAGTATTTCTTTGCCCATCCTAATTAAAGCTGCTTGACCTTCTGATAGTGCACATATATAGAGTTGAAACATTGGGTCATTCAAGGGCCCTCACGTAGCTTTTATCACTTGTCTTGTAGTTGTCTAGATTGGAACATAAATGTTTGGTTCCTTCGACGTTATATATCTTGTGTTCCTAATTCTTAAAGAGCACATAATTTATGATACTGTAATGAGCTGTATCAAATCCTCGTGTTTAATTGTTCTGTGTTTCATGAATTAAGAAGAAATTAAGTTCATCATCAACCTCTCCCTTCGCCTCGTGTGAGTCATTTTGCATGTGCAAAGAAGGCCACGAGGCTTGATTTGTTCATTAGGACCCTTCACTACGGCATGTTATGTCCCAGTTTCAACCTAATTACGACTAGGACCATTCCTTCACAGGACCATGAGAAAAGCCTCAGAAGGAGTGGGCGAAAATGACAAGGCATCAATCTTCGCCCAACTCCAGCGACAACAATACAAGAAGAAGATGGCAAGTGGATCCACCAGTTGCGTGGAAAATATTGACTGCATCTATATTCCTTTATGCCCACAGCACTGTATGATGGCAACTTCAACTATTTACTTTCCAATCGAGTTTCATGACTTCACCAAAGTTTATGCTAACATAATACACAATCTTTTTATACATAATATGTTAAAATATACAAGAGGATAAGCATAGAAAGCAAAAGAGTATTGAAGCTGCCAGAAGGACTTCATAATTCTTCCACTCCACCATGATCCAAGAACGCGCGTGGTCAGAAACATTAAAGGGTAACAGTTTTAGTTTCTTTACTTGTATGATGATGAAGGGCTTTCTGTGCAATCTTAAGCAAACAACTTTTCCACTGGGGGCACACTTTCACATTGTTTTGTCACACCTCATAGAGAGTGAACTCCTGTCCACATATCCAAAGTATTTTTGAAATAATAACTTTAGAGACTTTAAATACCTAATTGGTAGGCCTCTGCCCATAACTATCTCCTCCTCCTCCTCCTTCTTTACCAATTCTTCCTGCTTGCCCTGGCATTTTAGATTTCACAGGGGAATCTCATACATTCCGATATTCTCCCTTAACCGTAGTTAACTCTCTAGGCTTGATTCCCGTGTCAGTTTTATTTTCATTCGCTTGGTTGGATCGATGCGAAGTCAGGAATATGCTTTTGCTAGCATTTAATTGTTTGCTTGTGGGAGGCGAAGAGCTCCTACTTCGTACATGGTGACTGGTGAGTCCATGATGTGATGAAACAAGTCCTCATCATGCATTATTTACTGGTCTCTTGACACATGAACTTCACCCTAACTTTTTAGCAGAGAGTAGAGACAGAATTAAAAGCACTGAAACGTTGAAACCACATCCATGTGACCACCATAGAAGAGACAGTGACTGGGACAAAGATAAGAACTTGCCTGACTACGTTTGGACTGAATTGAAACACATCCCTTCTACTGTGCTAGCATACGATGGCTTCAAAGTGTTTTTTGGACCATTCAGTCCATTTTCCTTAATATATATTTTTGGAAAAGAAAAAACTTCCCTATTTGTTTATTCGTTTTCTCTCTTACGATCACTTCCCCCTTCTCCTATGCTGTGGATGCTAGCTTGATGAAATGGATGTTGGGAAATAGCGTCTACTAATCCAAAAACATTGAGAAACGTTGTGCTACACGAGCCATGGAATTTCTTAGTAATCCATAGCTAGCTAGCTAGGCCATCATTCTTGATCAGGAAAATAGTGTTTCTAAAATAGACAGCACACAGCATATGCACCAAAACAATCATCAAGACAAAAATGTTAGATATTGTCTCAATGAACATGCATCCAGAAAACATGGACCCCAGGAGCTTTTACAACGAATAATCATATATATATATATATATATAACCACACTGGTGGGCCGCTGGTTATCTCAAATTGGAAAAACAATGCTAGTTATAATGTAAACTTGTATTTCAATTAACAAGTAAAGAAAACAAGAGTGGCGCAATCAGGCAAATAATATGTGGAAGGTAACCGTGGATCTAGTAATGTGGACCCAAAATGATCTTAACTTTATCTTCTAGTTGGATTTTGTGCGCAACAATAACAACTTGTATTGCAAGTTGTTTTTGTTACCAAGTAAAGAAGTATTAAAGAAGTGGAAGAGTGCAAAAATATTTTTATGTAGATAAAATAACTTTAGTAAGCATTTTCATTTGAAAGTGAGTTATTAGAGACGTGGAGGAGTTAATATACTTGTAGTGGGGAGGTCGGTTACCCTTTCATGTCTTGTGTTTCTAAGTTGTTAGATATGAAAAAAACTTTGGGGTGAAGTATGAAATGAGAATGAACTAATTTTTATTTAAACTCCTATAAACAACATTATTGATGAAGTTATAAAAACTTCAAATTAAATTTAAGATTTTCATAATTGATTCTAAGATAAAATATTCAGGCTTTTTATTTCTGCTTCTAAGTTAAGGTGTCTAAGCTTAGTCTTTTTATCAGAATATAAAACCTTTTGATGCTTAAGTTAATAATACGTTGAAGGACGAGAAAGTTTAACAACAAGAATATAGATATAGGAGAGTGTATATTATGATGATCATGTATTGTGTTGTTCTATGATATTTTTTTGGCCTTGTGTGTTATTACCTAGTGACACAATGTATTTATATAACTTAATCACATGAAATTGCCTTGTTTAGTGTAGAGTTGCAACCATGTAGAGTAATGATGGAGAAGAATTATCTATACTGCATAAGTCGTGTTGGTAATGTATTGGAAGGCTAGGCTTCATAATCATTGGTGGAAAAGATTGGCATCTATAGATAAATGGCAAGAAAAGTGATCATTGTATTGATAAGGTGTGAATTGTATTTCCATTGGTGGCAGTTATTGTAAATAAAACTAGGCATCACACTAACTTCTTGGAGGTCATAACACTACATTGTTAAGTGAGCCAATGCTAGGCTTTTTGGGCATTTGTGTGGGATTGGATTGAGGCCCATATATGATTTATTATTGAAGGCCTAAAATTAATAAACAACCAAGTTGTTCGTTTAGGTTGTTAGTGAATATGCTCTATAACTAATCAGTTGGTTACATATAACACTGATATTATTTCTATAAAATATATTTATTATTAATAAAGGTTTTTTTTATCTTTAATATTCATTTATATTTGCTTAATGAATCTAATATTTGATTAATAAATATAGAGTAAAGATAAAGTCTATCTGATAAAAATACTTTACAGATGAAATTATAAAGTTGTTATAATTATGAGATTCCTATTGCATAAAAGTATTTTTCCTAAATATTTCTAGTCAATATTCTATTAAGACTGGAAATTAATTAGAATTGTTGAAATCAATACATATCGTGTTTTTTCGTTTATGAAATGAAGCAATTGTTCTCATAAGTTGAGGTATAAGAAACACCTATAACTAATAAGTAGATGCTTGTTAGATGACACGCACACTAAACTAACCCGCATAAGAATTCCATATGGAAAGATCACTTATATCTATGTAAAAGTTCTCATGACAGTTGTGTAAGTGATCATTAGACTTCAAATCACAAAGTTATCTTTTTATATAAGGAGTGTTATGCTTTAATATTGACTACACGTTGTCTTAATCAAGGGTAACGAATGAACAACTATTGAATATAACATAAACTATATGAAGGTATTTGAGTAATTAAAAAATGATTTATCACCCTAGGTGAATTAGAAAAAATATTTTATTTGTTCTCAAATAGTATTGATTGTGAAATCCTTAACCAATGTGGAATAAGATTTAAAAAGAGTTTCAAATCTTATTTAAAGAATCCATAGTGTTAAAAACAAATATGATTTAACAAAGCAGATATACTTCATGCTATAATGTTTAAATCAGAACATACTTGATGAAGTGATAATAATTACACTAAGAACAGTATGACTAAAAAGTAAAGTCAAACCACTTATAAATTTTTTAATATTTAAGAGATCATAATATGTTGCTAGATATTGTACTTGATCTTCAAATATAAATCAATTAATTATTTAATTGATAATAAATTAATTATTTTAATCCTATTTTACTTAGAATTATGATTTATATTTGAGTCAATTTATTAGAAAACCTAATGGGTCACATACATAAAAAATATTGGTTAGAAATTAAAATGGAATTATTAATATAGTGTGACTTGATTTTAAATAAGTTTCAAAAATTGAGAATTGAAATGTAATTAATATAGTGGATTATAATTTTAGACCAAGAAAAAATCAAGAAGAAACTTGATTGAATAAATTTTTAAAATTATTTTAAAATAATATATGTAATATTATTGAAGGGAAAATTTTATATTTTACCATTTATAGGGTTTTTAGATTTTCTTATAAAGAGAATGATATGCCTCTTATTTTTATTACAATACAAAAATACTTAAACACAAAAGAAAAGAGCTAGTACTCAAATGTATAAAATCTATCTCTCCTAAAATGATTTAGAAAATTTTTCACTAATAATTTTTGTAGATTATTATTAAAGGCCGAATACTTAGATGACTTCTGATTTCTAACAATCCAATCTTGAAGTAATTATTCAAAGTAAAAAATATATATGATTTTTATATAATCTTTATATAAATCCTAAATAACTATAGATAGATTTGTCTAGTAAGATTTCTGGGACCTTAAAAAATTTTCAATTTTCAATTTTTGTTATATATATATTTTGAGAAACCAACACCGGCTTCACTCATCAGCAAGAAGATTTAACACTTTGTGTTAATAATTAAGTTACCAATAGATTTAATTTCATTTTAAAAAGCATTACTTTTGAAAATTCAAAACTTTTTTTTTTGGATTACCCATTTAGATTCAAAATTTCATTAACCAAAGAAATGATTAATTACTAATTGAAAGTGTGCTCAGATTGTCACCTCTAAAATATAAAGAAGAAAGGTTAATTTAGCCACTCCTCAAGATCGGAGGGACCATGCTATGAACACACAATCCTCTTGGATTGAAATGACTAGCACAGAACAACTTCACAGAAATACCCACAGCAACATGGAACACCGGATGTTAAGGTGTTATTTATTTTTTATCTTTGATTCCCGTTAATATTTTTTTTTAGTATTTTTAAATTATTTTAATTAGCAAAAATAATTTTTAAAATATATATATAAAAAATTATTTTAATATATTTTTAAATAAAAAATATTTTTAAAAATTCCAAACATTATTATTCCAAACATCCTGTACCTTAATACACTATCAAGCCAATCGAGAAAGACTAGATGGCTGCCCGATGTAAACACTTAATAAAGAGAAATAATTAAATTTGTCGGGAGTTGTATTCCATCTTCTTCAAAGAACACAAATGTACCATGAAAATAATTCGTAAATCTCGTATTTTTACGAGAGAGAATAGTACAATTCATAGCATATTGAATAATTCAACCTTTTTTGAGATTTATCACCTAGATTATATGATAATGAGCTATAGATTGATACCTATATATTGACCCACAGTCCTGTGACATGCCATCTTCAAAGGAATAGGAGGATCAGAAAAGGCTCCTGTAGATATTTGCTCAAAAATAAATTTGTTGGCGGCCTCGGTGTAATGAATTCCATCCCAAACGACTCGCACTGAGGGATCATCACATGAGCCCACGGTTATCTGGGTGCCATTTACTGTAATTGTTGCTCCACATCCAGCACTGCTACTGTAGTTATACAGGCCTCCGTAGCCACAACATGCTACAAGAGGAAGCTCAAATCCTACAATATGAAACGAAACCACATTAAATATGAACAGTTTTTTAAAATAAATACGAGTAAAATATAGGGTTTTACATACCATGTTTTTTGGGTTCACTGAATAAAGAATACTTCACAGAATAGACATCTACGTATGTAAATGCTGCTGAAGGAAAAACCTTCCTGAGTTGAAGTACGGTCTCTTTCAACTCATAATTAAAGTATTGAGCTACTTCATTATAAGACTTGGCGCAACCAACACTATCTTTTTCAGCAGAAGGAAAATTGGCTAAAACATAACCAAGACAACCAATCGGTCCTGTATTGTGAATCCAGAATGATCTCGCTCCCAAATTGTATATGCTCTGCATCAAAGTAACTATGATCTTTTAGATGTGTATAATATTTCTACGCGATAAAATGATTGCCAAAGTGATATAATCCAGATATCAGTGGAAATTTTGTATTGGCTACGTCAAACAATAAAAAATAAGCTTTGACATTATTTGATAGGACAAAAGCAGGCGTGGTAGCCAGGGGCGGAGCAAAAGATAAATTTAGAGAGAGTAAGATTTTAGTTGTATTATTATTTTAGCTAAAAATATATGAATTATCAAGGAAGGGCTGGAAAAATAATTTTCTTGTACGGCCCAACCCCTGCTTACCACCCCCTTTCTCCACCCCTAGTGGTAGGTGTTTATAAACAACAAAACAATAACAAAACTAAATAATAAAAAGAAGATTTGAGAGGAAAAAAGTCTTATTAAGTGTTTTTTCTTGTGTATTTTTATTTACACTTATTGAATTATGCTTTTAATTACAAGTTTATTTATAGACTTTAAATTCCAAACAAACAAGAAAAAGACAATCATAATCTAAACAATAAATGTATTCTGCCGACTTAAATAGTTGATCATTTCTAAACCAGTCGACCAATTCATTTAATCCAATTGGTCGAGCGATACTCAACCGCTAAACTGATTCTTTTATTTTCTAGAAAACCAAAATCTAGTTTATTTTCAACTAAAATAACTGACCCGAAACGGTATACATTATTAGCATACACTATAAATTACGATTAAGAAAGTAAACTTTGAAATTGAATTCTAAGTACAGAAACTCAGAATAACAGATGTTGGGGAGGAAAAGGGAATAGAAACCTATTACCTTAACATTTGTCAAGAACGTATTGACAATGTTAGGAACAGATGCATTCACTTCCTCAACAGACATATTTCCGAAAAATCCAGCTCCAAGATCATTTTGACCAATATCGAATGTGTATAAAGCTTTTTGAAAATATTCCTCCTTGGGCATCAATCGTGCAAATACTCCTCCTACAAATAGATCATGGCTTAACGAGAAATTCAATTTATTGCCAATTATATCTTAATTAATTGAACATAAAAATTCCAGATAAGAAGATTAATTAATTAATTAATGCTTACCTTGTTTCCTAATCAACTGTGATCTGTCCTTTAACTGCACGAATTGATTATATTGCACTAGAAAGAAGAATGGACTGAATCCATTATTGGCCGGTATAATCCTAGCTGGCAATGTAATGGTGGATGCTGCTGTGGCAAAATTTGCTCCGACAGTGAAGTTGGTCCCCAGAGAGTCGAGGTATGCGCTAAGAAATGAGAGATTCAAACTCTTTGCTGATACATCACAACATATATATATACAATTGTCAGTAAAACATTATTTTTTTAAATTATATTTTGGAGTTTCATTTTTAAATTAAAATAATTTTTTAATATAATATTATAATATTACTAAGCAAATAATTATGAGTTAAAATCTTATTACTTTTATTTTATTTGATAAAATTAAATAGAGGATAGTAAGGAGCTTATGCAAGTTTCAGATTAAAAAAAATTTCACTAAAATAATATAACTTATATCTTGAATAATTATTTAATAATTTTAAATTTTAAATTAAAATGATTTTTTTATATTTCTATTAACAACTCCACAAAAAATAGAAGAAGATGTAAATAAATGAATATTACTCTTCCAAGTCTCAAATTATAGTATTTTGTAAATGGCGGTTGGGACTACCCACGAAAAATAAGTGTTCAGGGATCCTTATGGCCTGACCATTAATTAGCACTATATCAGAAAGAAAAATAATTTATAAGCAATTTTTTCGTATTAAATTTCATGTAAATTAATGTGAAACGTGTAAGTGGTATGGAGAATTCTCATAAATTTAAATAATTAAATTCTCAAAAATAATAATAATAATAATTATCAGTCAACTAAACTCCACCAAAGTCTTCAATACATATCAACAAACAACACATGTTATACCGGTGTTGCTAAGTTATCAGATTATGTGGAACTGTGATAGTAATTCTAATATAAAATTTTTTTTATTTTTAAAAAATAATTTTTAATATTAAAATATATAAAAAAAATATTTTTAATAATAATAAAAAATTTAAAATTTAAAAGAAAAAAAAAAGGCTCGTCACACCTCCTTGTCCTTTATAGACGTAAAGGGTTTCTTAGAAGAGAGGCTGATCGCTTGCTATGTCTTATTCAGAGACCTATCTATTTGTCAGAGTCGGTTCTATCATCTCACAAGATTTGTCAATGTCTATTCATGTGGCCACTAATAAATTAGGCAATGATACTAATTTATTCTAAGCTGGAACTAAAGTTTCGAAACTTACCGACGAAATCTATAATCACCCTTCCATCGGAGAACCTCCCCGCCGGCATTTGAAAGTAAGTTTCTCCATAGGGAGAATTAAGAGGAGGGAAGGAAGCAACGAATCCTCCTGTATCCGAATTTGAGTCACCAAAGTTAAAGATAGCTGGGAACTCACAACTTTTCAAAGCAGATATGGGGTTCAAGATGGTAAGTAAAGTGAAAAAAACAAGGCAAAAAGAAGAGATATTTGTCATGGATAAGCCAGTGGTAGAGAACTCCGCAAGCAATTTTGAGATGAGAGCTAGGTAGAGAGGGGAAGTTTAATTTATGCAGCGATGTTATATCTATGGTTTATTAATACCAACATTTCGCAGTCATGTAGGACCTTTCAAACCTAGATTTATGGTCAATTTCTACATGAACATCATTTGTTTCGGCATGACATATTCAATGATGCGTGCAGTAAGAAGATTAATTCATGCACCGACATTCGTGTCTCTTACTCATCACGATTGGGCAGGTGTTGATTGAAAGATTATTAAACTTTAAATTACTAAATTATTTTATATAAAATGTTGCATATAAACAAGTAGTGCCGGGGGTTAAGAAATCGCCACCTAATTATTTAGTTTAGGGTTATTAGAAGATTTGGGTGTTCTGATCTTATAAAAAATTGTAGAAAAAATGATTAGTTATAGCTAGAAAAGGTATTAGCATCTCTAGTGCACCTTTTACGAGGTAAGCTGCATTGTATGATCTTTGTACATTTAAAGGTTTTGATGAGTTTTAAACTGATGATCAGTCTATAGCTTAGGATAAAGATTTACTCTTGCGAATAAATCTGATAGTTTGAATTTATTATGAGCTTGTATAATAAGATAAATTCATATGAAAATGGTCCATGTAGGTTCCCTAACAGGGTTCACCTATCCTAAAAAACGAAAAGGTTTTCCACAATTCATATATTGTGCTGAAAAATACTTCCAATTAAAATTGGTGAATATCTAAAAATAATTCTAAAATTTTTCTAGTCAACTTCTAGTATTTAAATATCAGTCTACCTATAGGTCCAACATTTATACTAGGGTGTTGACCAATAATTTTTATGAATTAAAATTTTGAGGGTTATTGAAATATTGGTTAAGTTCTCATGGATTTAATAAACTAATTATTAAATCCAAAAACGCATGCAAAGATATTTTTGTACATATAAAAAAATCTTAAAACTCACCATATATTTTTATTTTTAATATTTTTTTAAGAGAGTTGGTCATATACACACCAAATAAAACACATTTTATATTATTTTTGAATGATGTCATGCGATTGTGAAGATGCAAAGAAATGAAATAAAAAAGATCAAAAACTCATAGCTAAAGCAATGTTCTTGGGAAGAACATGAAGAACACTAACCTAGATTTTGCCCAGAAATTGATAAGCCTACTGCCAAACCCAGAAATGCATATCAAGCCTCGAAATCAAATCTTTTCTATTCAGACAAACCACATTGTCATATTCATATACATTTGAATCAAAACAAACAACAAAAAACAACAAATTATGGAAAACATGTATGAAATCTCATTACTGGCAAATAAAAATAGCAAGCTTATCCATGCAATTTGAACTTAAAAATTATTTTCAAAACATATTTTGGTCATGACCAAAACCTTATAAATCCAGGATTAATAACTTGGCTTATCAATGCATTAACAAAACTAAGACAACAAAAACATTATTGTTTAAAAAACTAACTTAACTAGAAGGCTTTTATTACATCAAAAAAGTCAAACACCTAAAATGCCTCAAAGAACAACATCAAATCATAGAATAAAAAACTACAAAAAGAAAGAAAGAACAAACACCTTTCTACTTTTCAAACAGTTCAAACATATTTCCATGCTTCTAAACATAAATACAAACTAAATGACTATCAAAATCAAATCAAGTACGCCATATGGACTCCACTTTTAGGTTAAAAAATGTACCTTCAAACCCCTAGAACTACTACCGCCCTTCTTTGCTTTCCTTTGTAAAGTTTTGTTTTCACAAACTTGCGGCCCTTTCAAAGATGAAGAAACCCTTATGCTAGGCTCATAAACCTTTACAACTAGGGTATTTTCTTAGTATTTCTCTCCTCTTTTCTCTTTTTTTTTCTTTGATTTCTAGTGGTATTTATAGGGTTTTTTTCTAGTTTTTTGGTGGATTTCCTTAAAGATTGATTAAAGCTCAATCATTTTATCAAAATAAGAGAGTTATGGATAAAAGCTAACAGCTAAAATCTCTTGTACTAGGCTAGTTTTGCAATGGTGGTTTTGGTTTTAGGGGTACGTATTGGTTTTGCTAGACTTGGAGGGAAATGAGTTATTTCTGGCCTTTTGATCTTAAGGAGGTTTTAAAGCCATTGATAAGAATCATTTGAGAAGCCTTAAGTGTAAACACATGAAAAAATATAGGTGGGTTTTGAAAAATAGGTGTCACAGTCTAAGCTGACTTTGTTGACCACTTTCGAGGCTTCGTCGTAGCAACTCTGATGTAAACATCATCGAAAACCACTTGAAGTTGGTGGATGAGGTGTATATATTTTGTTTGTATCCAACCTTACTTAATTTAGAGGTATGTAGCTTCACATTTATTTATCTAACGATACCAACTCGATCAGCCTAGAATCTAAAATTGTAGTGATGGCTAATCAGGTATAAGATGATGGAGGCTTATATGGAAGAATTGGGATGTAAACATCCAATTTCATGGAAACTTCTTTCATTTTCATGGTGCCAACGAGCGCCTAGAACTCCATAATGAGCTCTTGAAAAGTGTCAACCCGATCATCCAAAACTATTAAGGAAGGAGATCAACGGTAGGTAAACAATGCGTCATCTATGTTAAATCCCTAGAAATTAGGATTTTAAATTTGAGATCTAGTAGATTTCGTTTTAGTCCATGTTCTTCGAATTACTTTTAATTGCACCCATAATTGCCACTTAAACTCTGAATTTCATGTAATTTCAACTCTGCCAAACTCAATCATCAGCCCTAGAGTTTAACACCATTTTCAACTTGGCCTTTGGTTTTTTATTTTTTCATTTGAACCCTTAATTGACCATAAAACTTTTAATTTTATTCAATCTGACCCCTAATTTGGTCAATTTCAGCCCTTGAAGTCCCGTACCTTTTACGATTTGGTCCTTGGTTTTGAATTTCTTCAAACAAATCCATAATTGGCTATGAAACTTTATTTTTTTTCACAATTAAGCCCCTGATTTGATCAATCAAACTTTCCAAAGTCTAGTTTCAATCCATAAACTTCAATTTCTTCCAATTAACACCCAAATTGATTCCAAAAAACTGATTTTCCTTCCAATCAAGTCCTTAGTAAAATTGATTAAGCCTTCTAAAATCCTCATTAAGTCCTTACTTATAAAAATTTATATTTCTTTACCCCAAATAAAAATATTTTCACCGAATAGCTCTTTTGTCAATTAGAATTGGGTCACTAATTTTACCAATCTTGTACATTCTAATCCTTCTACTTTTCCACTTGTCATTTTGGTCCTTCACCACCAACTTGAGCAATTTTTCGAGCTTTCTTCATGTGTATTCTCTTGTATTTTTTTTTATTGATTTGTTATAAGTTAAAAAATAGGTAACAATAGATACTCTCTTTTAACAATACTTATGAAGCAAAATCTCATCAAGGTTTTGCATAATGAGCATGTAAAGAAAAAGTGTTTGTCTGACTTGTTGGGTGATCAACTCATCCAAAGACTTTGCTTTTAAAATTCAAAAACTGGTTTATTTTCATAGGCAACCTCCCTTTTTAAAATTCAAAAAGAACTTCAGTAAGGGTCCATACTTTCCTGAAATCGGACTATTTTCATAGGCAATCTGTCCATTTTGAAATTCAAAAATTAGCCTATTTCACAAACGACATGCCATTTTCAAATTTCAAAAGGAACTTTAGCAAGCGTCCATGCTTCCTTGAAATTGGTCATATTTTCATAGGCGACCTACTCATTTTGAAATTAAAAAACTGGTATATTTTCACGGATGACCTACCCTTTTTAAATTCCAAAAAGAACTTTAACAAGCATCCATGCTTATCTAAAATTAGTCTATTTTTACGGCAACTTGTCCATTTTGAAATTTAAAAACTAGTTTATTTTCATAGGTGACCTGCCCTCCTTAAATTTCTAAAAAATTTCAGCAAATGTCCATACTTCTCTAAAAATGATCTATTTTCACAGGTGACCTGCTCATTTTGAAATTCAAAAGTTGGTCTATTTTCATGGGCGACCTGCCCTTTTTGAATTTTAAAAAGAACTTCAACAAACGTTCATGCTTCCCTGAAATTGGTCTATTTTCACAGGCGACCTATCTATTTTGCAATTCAAACTAGGATTTTCATCAAAATCCTTCAAAACTTTTCTAAAAAAATCAAAAGAAAATGCCCTTCAAGGTAAACTCTTAAAACGAGTGTCTTATTTTATGGCTTTAGTTATCCATACCATTTGGATGAGATTTCTTCACCATTTCTTGACTTTCGTTCACCGATGCAGATTTCAACGCCTTTCCTCTTGATTGATGAATCTTGCATTAACACTTCTTCAAAGTTGAGGTTAAATCATATGCATTACATGCTTTTTGAAATAGAATACCTCATGTCTTCTCAATCTCTTTTTTTAATTGCTGAGAGTTGTAATTTCTGAGGTAATCATTTTTTCTAGTTCTTCTTCCGATTTACCCAAGCAATTTTGTACAAGTTACTTTCAAATCTTGAGCGTCAAGCTACATTTGTAGTTTTTTTTTAGTATTTAAGCCATGACAAATACTATCCTGATTGGGAATGAATTATGTCATCTTAGCGATTTTTTTTTCAGTTCAGTTGACCTGAACTCCTGTATCTTAGTAATTCCCTTCAACTAAAACTTTGGTTTTATATTTCAGTTAACCTGAAATCTCAATCTAGAGATTCCCTTTAACCAAAACCCAAACCCTTTATTTTTAGCTTGGTTAACCTGAGATCCCAATCTGGCAATCATTTAACTAGAACCAAAATCTTGGTCTTTAGCTTGCTCAACCTAAGATCTAAATATAGCAATCCTTTTTCAGTAAAACCAAAATCTTTGTCTTTAGCTTGGTTAACCTGAGATTCTAATTTGTTGATCCCTTTTAACCAGAACCACAATCTTTGTCATGAACTTGGCTAACCTGAGATCCTAATTTGGTAATCCAATTTAACCAGAACCATAATCTTTGTGTTCAGCTCACCTAATCTGAAATCCCAATCTAGCAACCCCCTTTAACTAGAATTATAATATTTATCTTCAGCTCAACTAACTTGAGATTTCAATCTGGTTATCCCTTTTAATCAGAACTAGAATCTTGGTATTTAGCTTGGCCAACCTAAGATTTAAATCTTGCAATCCCTTTTCAACAAAACCAAAATCTTTGTCTTTAGCTTGGCTAACCTGAGATTCTAATTTAATGATCCTCTTTAACTGGAACCAAAATCTTTGTCTTCAGCTTGGCTAACCCGAGATCCCAATTTAGCAATCCCTTTTAACTAGAACCATAATCTTTGTGTTCAACTCGACTAATCTGAAATCCCAATCTAGCGACCCCCTTTAACTAAAACTACAATATTTGTCTTCAGCTCGGCTAACTTAAGATCCCAATTTGGCTATCCCCTTTAACCAAAATCAAAATCTTTGTTTTCAACTTGGCTAACCTGAGATCCCAATCTTTATGATCTCCGTTAACTAGAACCAAAATCTTTATCTTTAGCTCGACTAACTTGAGATCTTAATTTGGCGATCCTTTTTAACCAGAACCACAATCTTTATCTGAAGCTCAACTAACCTGAGATCCTATTCTTGTGATCCTCTTTAACTAGAACCAAAATCTTTGTTTTTTAGAAGAACATTATTCTCACAATTATCCTCCTATGCAACTCTTTTCTAGTAAAATCCTATTATCTTAGCGATTTATGTTTTCAACTTAGTTGACCTGAAATATCAATCTGGTGATTTCCTAGAACTTCCAAAGGCATCTTGATTAAATCCAAAACACTTTGATTATAGGCTTGACATGATACTTTCGATCATGAGATTTGAACATTTTAACATTTTTCAATGCCAAAGAACTAAGAAATTATTGATGGCAGGATTTCCTTTCTTTTCTTTCTAATTGTAGGGTTAAAACCAACATCCCTTGTTATCATTATTTATTTTTCAACTAATTTCATTATGGATTTTCCTGTAAAAATTCAAAAACATTTATGCAATGTTTATGGGTTATGCATCCTCGGTTTGAAATATAGGCCCCCTCTTCGATGCTTTATTATTATAAATTGTCTTGGCTTGCCATCTAAAGCCTTCTTAATCCTCTGATTCACCAGCTCATTTGAGTTTACAATATGTCAATCCTTCGCTCGAATGTAAGTTCTCTTATTGGATTATCCATTGCAATTACTACTCTCATTGCTCATCAAGCTTGACCAAACCCCTCCAAGTGTGGTGTTGTTTGCTTCATCATAAAGGAGTTTAATAAATTATTTAACTTCTTGGATATTTTTAAAAATTATCCTTTGATTAGCTGTGTGCATTCTACTAATAATTATCAAAAGGTTTTCTGATGTCAAACTTATCTTAGATTGCAAATCAATCATGATGTTGCCCCTAGTGTAACCAAATATATGTTATCATCAACCTTTATGATTGTCAAGTCATCTAGCCATGCATCTCATTGCTTATAGGAAAGGCTCATTTTTGTATGCTCGGTGTTCTTTACAGTAAATGGCTTTCAGCCCGTCTAATCTTTTCAAACAACTCCTGCATATTTCTAGCAATCATTATATGTACTTATATAGCTATAAAGTTATCCTTTAATTGGGTCATGTTTCCCCAATATGACATCATTTCTCAGATTCTTTAAGAAAATTATTATAATCATTCTTTGCTTATGATCTTCAACATCTCTTTAGTTGATATAGCTAGGTTCATCCAAATCTATCTTCAAAGAGTCTCCCTTATTTTAAGGCTTTGTAATCATTTAGACTCGATCGTGGAAATAAATACATTACCATTATAAATGATGTTCCTTTTATCACCCCACATCCATATCCTTTCAATATTTATCTAAATCCACCCACGTGATAACATCTTTCAGGAATCATAACCATATTTCAAAGAATAAACCAAACTTTCAGATATAAAGATACATGTCAAGTGCGGTGTTACTCTCAATTAATGTTGGAGTTCATTAAGTAATACACAGATTTCTTAGGCAACATTACCTTCAGTTGAAATAGTTCTGTTTGTTCTTCTTCCTATCATCAAAAGGCATTTGTCATCGACAAATGTTAATCATAGTTTTGATGGGTTTCACTGAATCATCATTTAATTATGTGTTTCTTTGCCCTCTATTGATTTGAATGTTGTTTGTTTTGCCTCTTAGGGTCCACTACATTACCCCTTGGCTGCTCAACTTTCTAAAAATGACTTATAAAAGTGTCAACATCATTTCTGTCAAGGATTTTACAAACTCAATCAATGTTCTTTTTTGTATTTTTCTTATTATGGAATTAACTCGCAAATTTCAAAGGATCATGTCCACTCAAGCCTAACTATTATAATAAAATTAAAGAGATGTCAATTTGAAAGTATTTTGAAAATTAAGCTATTTTAGTCAAAGATCCAACACTCGTCATTCATTACATGCAATCATTTGATTATCTTGTATTTTCAAAACAAATATTGACTTATTATGAGATTAAAATAGTTTGTTTGGCTCCTTTATGGTTCTTTTTGCCAATTTTAGTCTCTCATTTTGGGTATATTATTTGATGGTACATAACAAGGTGACCTTATGTTGATTTCAACAGCAAGAGCCTTTGACTCGAGGCTCTATCAAGAAACAATATCTCTTTTAAGCATCTATTTTATCAGCATGCATAATAACCAATAGCTTAATTCATGCAACCACGACCCTTGTCGCACCCGAAATCACAACAACTTTTACAATTTTCTCTATAAGAAAGAACATATTTCTAGCATCTTATTCTTAGAGGGGAAAAAGGTCATATTTAAAAAGTCGTCACCTAATATTATGGTCACTAAGAACTCTAATTGGTTAATAGAGATTCTATGGTATGGGACTGGTTACTCAAAAATAGAAGATATTATCAACCCTTAAGCGTCCTATCTAAGGTATGGTGCATTGTTGATTTTTTAAAAAATTGCTAAAAGTTTATTTTATTCTATTTTTAATGGTTTGCTTATAATATTCTGGACTCTAGTGCCAGTGAATATTCGACTACGAATATTTTCAACTCTAACATTGGTAAATATTACATAACCAAAAAAAGTATGGTATTCTTGACTCTTGTGCCAATGAATAAATCAGTGAAATTTGCATTGAAAGCAAAAACACATTTTTATTAATGATTTTAGAGAAAAGGAAAAAAAAAACAAATATGTATTGAATACTAGATTCGCATTTCACAGTATAAGTCTACAATTCAAATACTTGGTAAAGTCATCAAAAAAAGGTATGAGGAACCCATAAATAAACAAAAAGGGTCTTTGAATTTTTTCAGACTTTTTTGATATCTAAAAAGGCATGTTTGGCTAGATACCAATATGAAGGAGAGTGAAATTAAAGGGAAAGGAGAAAAGGGTGTGTTTTGCCAGAAACACCCTTAACCCAAAGAAAAATAGATTGGTTGGGCCTAAGGCCCAGGTCCAGCCCGACCTTAATAATTTTTATTTTTGTCTAACTTTTTATGGGCTGGATTTAACCCAATCATCCGGGCTGGTCTTGATCCAGCCAGGCCAGCCTGGTCACTGGTCCAACCCAGTCACCAGGCTGCAGCAGTAAGCACGCGTGAATTAATTCATGTGTGTTTGTACAGTAAATAACTAATTAAAATTGCAATTAGTTGAGGGGCACGCAAGCTGGTCCGGACACCCACGTTAATCAAAATATTTTTGCAAAACAGAGTGAAGAAGAACGACGTTTGTTACCAGGATTTTGGAAGAAGACTAAAGTTCGTTATTCTGCTTTTAGCTTCCCTATTTCTCTGCTCTTTTTCCTTTGCCTCTCTGTTTTTTTATTCTCTATCTCTTTTCTTCCTTAATTTTTTATATGTTTTTCATTAATCTGTTTTGTTTTGCTGTGATTTCTTCCTGGAAAGCTCTGGTTCTGTTGAGCTGTTGTTGGAGATGAAGACGTAACGCGATGGTCTCTGGCTGATCTGGTGGCATTTTTGTGATGACCCTCCTCTCCTTCTCTCCCTTTCTTTTGTGTGATGTTGTTACTTTTGTTCTTTCTATCTTTCTTTATTATTTTTTTCATTTCTAGTCCCTCTCTCTATATGTCATCCTCTAGGTTCTCTTTGTCCATTTTTTTCCTCCTTTTAGTTCTGTCTTTCTTCTGGCTTTTATAGGGGTGAATCTTCAATTCTCATCCACGAACTTCATCCCTTATCTGCCCAGGATGACGATCTTGTGGATGAGGATATATATAACTTGGGTTTGCTCCGTGTTTGATGGATTCAAAACACCAACATTCTTGTCATTGTTGGAGTGTTGGTGATGTTTATCCTTGCGTCAGGGGAGAGTTATGAGGGTGAGGGATATTGAACCACCTACCCAGATTGGTGATGGATGTCTTGGGCATTGAAACAGGTCTGTTGTGGTGTGTTTGATGAGGAATGGGGGTCTGGCCGAAGCCAAAGTTTTTACATCTCAGGTGAATTTCCTCTACTTTCCTGAAGAAAAGAATGAACAGTAGATCAAACGACGTTGTTTTACGCTGAAGTGATCATTCTTCAATTTGGTCATTGAAGTTCTGACATCTTGCAATCAAGCCCTTGTTTTTAAAAGTCTTTTTTTTTTGCCCTTGGATCAATTGTAATTGGACCATTGAACTTCAACGTCATTTACAAAACAGTCATTGATTTCAAATTTAATCAATTTAGTTCTTAATTAACTCCTCAACTTTTAATTTTTTCAAAATTACCCCTGTAAAAATAAATTAACTCCCCTATAATATCAACGTCTATTCACTTTGGTCCCTAGAATTCAATTTCTTGCCATTTTGACCCAAATTGATTCTGAACTTTGATATTTCTTCAATTAAGCCTCTGATTTCATTAATTAAACTAATTCAAATATCAATTCTCCTAATTTTTTTGCCATATTGACTTCTAATTTATAATTTCCTCCTTATTAGTCCCTGAACCTTCAATTTGAGTTGTCTTAACTCAATTCCCAAATTATTTTTCATTCATTTTTGTAATATGTTTTTGGAGTTTCAAAAATTAGGTTACGACAACCCTTATGGAAAAGCTCTTCATGTTTTAAAAGTACTGTTTATTGGTTCCAATCGATTACTTGATTAAAAAGGGTTTTTAAAAGTACATAATACAGGCTATAATTAATGGTTATGAAAGAAAGGAAAATTTGTAAGCTCAAAAAATGTTTAAGGGTTTCAAAAACCTAGGATCACCATTAATTATTCACTTCGCTCTCTTTCTTTTGCTGTCTTTCTAATGACATATAACCATGCTATACATTTCATCAAAAAGTCATATTTCCTTAAATTGGATAGGAAACTCCATTTTCTAATCATAATCAAACAATGACATATAATCATGTTTCACCTTTTCTAAGGAATTTCCATTAATCAAAATCAAGTAGTGGCATGAAACCATGCCTCATTTCTTTATAGGAATTTTCATCAATAAAAAAACTTTCAATGTTATTAATCAAGGTCAAACATTGGCATATAATCATGCCACTCTTTTCAACATGAATTTTCATCTCATTCAATCAATGATTCAAGAAGTTCCATTCTTATCAATCATTGGTATATAGTCATGTCATTGTTAATCTCAAACTTAAAGAGAATACTAAAGCTCATTATCCATCATTTATCTCATGATACTCCCTCATCTTTTTATTGGTTCACGTTTTAATTCGAAGGAAGGGTAATGGTTCATTACCAATCATTAGCCTGATCATTTCCTCATTTTCTTTCACTGTCTTTTTAAAACAATAACATATAATCATGCCACACATTCTATTTTCACCTAAAAGATCAATATTCTCTCAACAGAGACCATAAAGCAACTCAAACTTTTCCTTTGATGGATAACCAATGTATTCATTTGAAAACATTGTAAACTTTATCACATTTACCATAAGACATGTTTATAGTTCAATATTTCTTCTTCTTTTTTTACTATTACCCCAACATTAACTTTTGGCATTAGTTGTGCCTTTCCTCAATGAAAACCTCACTTTCCCCTCCTAGACATAATGGGCATTTTCCTACCTTTAACCTTTTCATGTCATTCCACCAATCATCAAAATTTTATTTGCCTTTATGTGCAGACAATTTCTACTTTTGGCTTTTTCAAAGTTTGAATAAATTACCATAGTAATATATATATATGACAAAAGTTTTAATCATTTAAAAGTTTCAAAGAATTTTAAAATAAAGTTAAAAATATAAACTAAAAAAGTATTACTATACTTCAATTAGATCGACGTGGTGAATACTTCAACCAAAATTTTCAAGATTCTTTCATAATGGACACCTCCTACAACACCACAATATAATGGAGTTTTAAAATGATAAATTGCACCCTATAGGATATGGTGCCGTCTATTATAAGCTAAAGAAACCTTTCACCTTCTTTATAGGGTTATGCTTTATAAACTACTACTTACTTTTTAAAAAGGATTCCATCAAAATATATTGATAAAACTCCATATGAGTTATGGAATGGTAGAAAACCAATCTTATCATACATAAATTTTTGAAATGTGATGTTTATATAAAGCGTATTGTATAAGAGAGGATGAGAGCTAAGTTAGATAAATATAAGTTTATGGGATATTCAAAAGAAAGTATTATTTATTGTTTATATCATCCCATTGAGCAAAAATAATTATCTTAAAATATGCTAACTTTCTAAAGAAATAATTTGTTTTTGAAATGAGTAGTGATAGAAAAATAAAACTTGAAGAAGTTCAAGAATCACAAACCGACATCTAAATGGAACTCGAGCCTAAGGCTTTAACATTGGATGTTCAGCCTAAAACTTAAGAAATATAAGTACTCCGTAGATCTGGTAGGACACATCATGCACCAATAAGATATAAACTTCTCATAGAAGATGAAAATGGCAAGTTGCTTATACTTGATGAACCTACTAATTACATAGAACCAATATCTTATATTGATTCTAAGAAATGGCTGGAGACTATAAAATCTAAAATGAATTTCATGTACACCAATCAAGTATGGACCTTAGTTGATTCACTTGATGGGATAAAATCCATTGGATGTTAGTGGATCTTTAAGATAAAAATTGACATGGATGACAATGTAGAAACTTACAAAGCCAAACTAGTTGTTAAATGTTACAAATAAAGACAAATAGGTTAACTTTTATGAAACTTTCTAGACGGTAACTATGCTAAAGTTTATAAGGATTTTTCTTGCTATAGTTGCATACCATAATTATGACATTTGAAAAATGGATGTCAAAACTATAGTTTTGAATAGGAATCTTCAAAAAAATGTATATGTGACACAACTTGAAAGTTTTGAATCTAAGAAATTTTTCAATAAAATATGCAAGCTATAAAAATTTATTTATGAGACTTGTGTTTATAAAAAGGTTAGTAAGAGTGCAGTTGTTTTTCTAATATTATATGTAAACAACATATTATTAATAAGAAATGACGTTTCCTTACTCTGATTAGTAAAGATCTGATTGTCCAAGAATTTATCCATGAATGATATGAAAGAATAAACCTATATAATGGGAATAAAGATCTATAAATATAGATCTTAAATGTTGCTTGGATTGTCCCAATCCATTTACATATATAAAATGCTAAAATGATTTAGCATGAAAGAATCCAAAAGATGATACTTATCTATTTTGCATATGATACTCTCTCAAAAGATATATGTTCGAAACACAAATTGAGAGAGATAAGATGAAAATGATTTCATATACTATAGATATAAGATCTATAATATATGTGATACTATGTACAATACCATATGTGTCTTATATTTTGAGCATAACGAGTAGATAATAATCTAATCCAGATAAGATTCACTTAAAGATAGTTAAAAATATTATTAAATACATACGAAAAAATAAGAGTTTTTCTCTAGTCTATGAAGGATATGAACTAGTAGTTCATGATTATTTGGATACTAGTTTTCAATCAGATATTGAAAATGGTGAATGCAGTTGGATTATGTTTTACTCTAAACAATGGTAATGAGTTGGAAGAGTTTCAAATAAAAGACCAAAGTAGATTTTACAGCTAAAGTTGAGTATACCTTTATGTTTGAGGGGATAAAAAAAGGTTGTTTAGATCAAGAAGTTCATCACTAAACTAGGTGTGATTCCTAGCATTGTTTATCTAATAGCCATGTATTGTGATAACAATAGACTTATTACACATGCAAAGGAACCAAGGTCTCATCAATGATCTAAAAATGTACTTAGACAATTCCATTTGATTAAAGAATCATATAAAGAAAAGATGTAAAGATAAACTGAGTGCCTATTAAAGAGAATATTGTAGATTATTTTACTAAGCCATTATCTAGTAAAAGCATTATCATCAAATAGAGTGTTATGGTATTTGATACATAAGTGATTGACTTAAGTGCAAGTAAAAGATTGTTAGTGTATACACCCGTAACCAATCTCGATTGATTACACGTGACATTACCTTTATTCATGTAAATATATTTGATTTTAATAGAGCTTATTTAAATTTAATATTCATCAAATATTTTATTAAAGAATATAATATTTTATTAATGAATCTAGAGTAAAGATAAAGTTCTTGGGATAAAAATCTTTTGTAAAGGAAATTATAAAGTTGTTATAATTATGAAATTTTTTATTACATGAAATCATTGCTCCTAAAATGTTCTTGGTCAATGCTCCATTAAGACTGGATATTAATTAGAATTGTTAAGATTAATACATATTATGATTTTTCTTTTATAAAAAGAAGCAATTGTTCTCAAAAGCATATGTATGAGACATATCTAGAACTAATATGTAAGTACATGTCAGATGACATGGACACTGAACTGACCCGCATGAGAGTTTCATATGAAGTGAGATCATATATGTTATAGAAAGGCTCACGTTACCGTTGTGTAAGTGATATTTAGACTTAAGATCATTAAGTTATTTTATATTGGGAATGTTAAGTTTTGATCCTGTTACATGTTGTTCTAATCAAAGGTAACAAATAAACAGATATTGGGTATAATAAGAACTATTTAAAGGTATTTGAGTAATCAAGAGAAGATTCATCACCTTAGGTGAATTAGGGAAAATATTTCATATGTTCTCCTCAAATAGTATTGATTGTAAATTCTTATGTAATATGGAATAAAATTTAAAAAGAGTTTTAAATCTTATTCAAAGAATCAATGACTATAGTGTTAAGAACAAACATAATTTGATAGAATAGACACACTTAATTCTATGATGTTTAAATCAAAACATTGTTGATGAATGAATAATAATTACAGTAAGAAAATGGTCGCTAAAAGGTTAAGTTAAACCAATTATGACTTTTATAATATATGAGGGATCATGACAAGTTGTTGGACATTGTACTTGATCTTCAAATATAAATCATTCAATTGTTAAATTGATAATAAATTAATTTATTTAATCCTATTTTATTTAGGATTGTGATTTAAATTTGGGCTAACTTTTTAAGAAACCTAATTAGTCACACACATAAAAATCATTGGCCAAAAATTAAAAATGAATGATTAATCAAGTGTGACTTGATTGTAAATAAATTTTAGAAATTAAGAACTAAAATGTAATTTCTACAGGAAATTACAATTCTAAAGCTAGAAAGATCAAGTAGAGACTTGATTGAATAAATTTCTAAAAATATTTTGAAATAATATATGTGATATTATTCAGGGAGCAAATTGATATTTTATTATTTATAGTGTTTTTAGGTTTTCTTATAAATAGAAAGTTATGCCTCTTATTTTTTATGAGTAAAGTATGGTACATAAACACCTAAAACACAAAAGAAAAGAGTTAACACTCAAAGGTATAGCAATCATTCTCTCTTAAAAGGGTTTTGAAGATTTTTTATTAATGATTTGTGTAAATTACTGTTAAAGGTTGGATATTTAAATGGCTTGTGGTTTACAACAAACCAGCATGAAACAATTATTCAAAGTAAAAAAAAAAAAAAACAATCTTCAGGTAATATTCTAATAAACTCTAAACAACTCAAAATTTGTCTAATAGATTTTGAACCTAAAAAAAATTAAATTTACAGTTTTTGCTCTATATATATATATATAGAGAAACCCAACACCTCCACACGGATGCATTTAACTTGATTCTTTATATCATACTACTATTCTACAGTCAAATCTGGATTGGTTATGGACTTTGGTCCCTTCAGACTCTACTTTGCTCTCTTTAATGCTCATGAACAGTGCTCTGTACAAGTCACCATCTAATGTATGACAGTAAATACACACAAAGAACAAAATTAAAGGAGGACTCAAACGCATATATATGAAAGTGTCACGGGAAAACTTCTGGCATAGTTTTCGACGTATAATTGATATCATTTGATTAACATAAAACATGAAGAGGCTTGCTCCAATACATCAGGTGTAAAGTGGAATGCTAAACTGCTCGGCAGAAGAAGGCTGCAAGGCACGGATTTTAACATCATATTTTCGACGTTTGAAAACTTCACTGACTGAGGAAGAGTCAGATCCGTCTGCTACAAGTGGATAAGCTGAAGCTTCATCAGCATAAGCAATTCCAATGTGATTACCACACTTGCGGCAAAGAAGTGCAGTTCTCTGGCGGAACAAACCAAGTGAGTTTTTTGAAAAGAAGGGAAAGCATTGGAATTCATCAACCTGAGTAAATCTACTCTCATCGATGAAGAAGAATGAGATTTTCCCTCGCTTTATGGATTTCCCATATTTAGAGCCAATTGTTGACGTGTTTCGATTGGAGGAGCTCAAGTTCAACTCATACCCGCAGATACCGCAGCTGCACCAAAGTTCCTCCATTTTATTTTCTATATATCCTTAGAAAAACACAACCAATGCAGAAACAACCAAATCCACAATGATCCAATAAAGAATTTTTAGAAAGCACATAACATGTCTATGGATGGATACTGTAGAAAGCACATAACATGTCTATGGATGGATACTGTCTTATATGTTAATGTGACTACAACTAAATTTCTATCCTATCCTCTCTCTCAAGTCATTTTTTCCATCAGTTTCAGTAAAAAAGGCAATAGAGGATCAACAACTCATCCGATCGCCTTAATAGGACCATTTCTGTAATGGCCTTATGCACAATGAAAATCTTGCGCATAAGAGGCAGAACTAACAGCTTTTATAATGAATGCGGGGATGTAGAAAAGAACTTCTTCCTATAAGGGGAAATTTAAATGCGCCTTTTCGTAAAACCAGAGGTGTTCACCTAATTTGATTGGTCATAACACTTGTCCTGCTACCCATTAAAGAATTATGTTGAAGTTCTGTATCAGTATTAACCTCCCAAGACATTGTTCAAAACTTAAAGAAGACGACGACTTTTGGTTCTCAAGCTTAGGAATTGACTTCAAATATCAACCTAGCCTCATATTTTACATCCATTTAGATCAATTCTCACAAGCTTATTAAGAAACTTGAAAAGAAACCTGGGTTCTATCATGGAGAAGCCAGGCATAGTAAATCAGATGTCCTACACTGCCTCAATTTGAACGTGAATGGAATACGGTGAATTTCCAATATAAAACAGAGAGCATAGGACAGTCAGCTAATTTGAATCAACAACAAAAAAAAGAAAAAATGCTCCCATCATAAACACAATATTTCAATTCCAAAAAAAGAACCCCATATAAAAAGGATCCATATATAGAGGAAGAGAAAGAACCTGTAGCTAACATGTCTATGAGAAGCAGAGGAAGAAGAAAAGGAATGATGGTGATTCCCGTTGAGGTAAGCTTCCCTGAAAGCCGTAGATTTTTCCATTTCTCCTCCTTGATCAACGGCTGTGATCGTGATTGAGACTCAAACGATCGATGACAGAATATTTACTGAGTTAATGGTGATCAAAGCAGTACTCTTTACATGTAATTGGTTTGTAAGAAACGTGTCCAGCCTGAATCGGGTGACTTAAACTAACCAAGTTCAAGACAAGAAGTAACTTCAAAAGAGACAAGTGAGAGTGTTTTTGCAAAGAAGAAGAGGCTGCTGGGAGAGGAATCAAAACAATGAAAAGGTGATGGGATTGGCGCCTCGGCTGTCCTTTTCTTTCCTGAAGACGACGACGACTAGGTTTTAAAACGGAAAACTAAAGGGTTTATTAACTAATTTACATAATTAAGAGTAATTAAGTGTCAAATACTATTACTAAACAACTTTAAATTGCATTATTATTGCACGTGGTGGTGTTGCTTTAAATTACACGTGTCCATATTTGAGTTGTTAACGGGAGGTAATTATTATTATAATAGAGGTTGATTGTTTGTTTGTCCATCGTACGACTCTTATAGCCAAATTTATCACCTTCCTTCTTTCCTCCTTTATTTTTTTTATTAATTTTTACAGTAATATACTAGTAGTACCCAATGATGTGGCATGGCACTTTATTAAATTTAATTTTATGATAATTAAAATATATATTCATAAAAATATTAATAATTGAAATTATGAAGAAAAAGGAGTGTTTTCAGCAAGAATTCACTTTTTTTACATGTTTGTTTTTGTTTTAATTATGCATATTTTTTAAATATTATTCGCATGATTTTTTAAGTAAAAACTAGGAGCATTTTATAAATTTTTTTAATGATTTTAATTGAGTTCAATAACTCTATTTTCAACTTCAAAATACTCTCTAATTAGTTTAAAAATATAAAATCAAATCAAATAAAAAAATCTTGGATTTTGATGTATTTTTTTAATATAATAGAATATCAAAACAATCTATATCAAACTCTTATCCCCAAGACAATTTCATTAACATTAATTTTTTATTTTGCCAGAATATGTTTTACCCCAAGCTTTCTTTCTCCTCTCTTTCTTTTAGGACATTCTCCCTCTTCTATCAACTCACATAAACTTATTAAATGTAAGAAAATGGAGATTTATGACTGAAACACAAGCACCAGAAACTACATATATAGACCAAATATAAAGAATCCAAGTACCAAAACATGATTTTTCACGCTAAAAATGCAGATTCAATGAACCGATGTTTTTATAATGTATACTGTAACGTCTAATTTTTAGTTTCGAGCTAAAAGGCATTGCGTGCACGTCTTGAGTGATGTGAGGAGTCAACTACTAGTAAGATTGCATGAAGAGTAATCCCAGGTAAATCTACGAAATAGGTAGTACTCTATTTGGTCCTTCTACGTGCGTTGCCTTCCATAAGAACTAAAGGCAAGCCATATAATCAAATCCAGTACTTGTAATTATTTAACTAGCTATTTATTAATTTATTAGATCTATTTCTGATCCATTATTCAATATCCCAGCATTTAGTTAAAGCTATATCATATACGGAGTATAAAATATAACGTCTATTTCGAAAACGGTGCAGTAATTTTGGAAAATCATGTAGCTATTTTAGGGGAAATTTGGAATATAATGGTAACTCTTTGAATATTCATAACCTATCTCCAGCTGCATCGAAGCAAGACTAGAGCTAAAAGAAAGAAAGCAGAAATCCTAAAAAATAAATTAACCGGTAAGATTTTGGATTCCTTTCAGAGCTATGAGAATTTATATTATTATTAATTTTAAAATTTATAAAATTAATTAAAATATTAATAAATTATCCCGAATATCTATATTAATAAAAAAAAAAAACTTTTCAAAGAAGTATCCATGCATTAATCCCACGATTTCATTAGACGGCGGCAGACAATGTGCAAATCACACCGACAAGTTTTATGCTTATGAGCTTATCCACCCGTCGCGTGCCTGGTCGGACATAAAAATCAATACCCTTTGTCTTAATTAAGTATAGAACCGACCAGCGTCAGCCTCCCGTTGGCTAGGTAAATTGAGAAATGATATGAGTCCATGTAGCAATGCCATCGACACGATTTTTCTTTTATTTTGCTTCACTCGACAAGAGTTATCAGTTATGGCTCTGTGGGCAAAGGAATAGAGAAAAGTCGAGGATATTTATATCGTGATAGAAGCTAATATCGAATGAAAAAGTCAAAAACAACCTCCGAAATTCATATCTAAAGATTCAAAAACAACAAACGTCCATAAACATTTACCGACTATAGATGTTCTAGGATAAGGTTTAATGAAACTTGACGTGGTCAGCTTAAACTCAGTATTATAAATGGATCTAAATCTAAAAAATATGACCTTGTAAATATGAAGGGCATGGTATGAACCTGTAGCCTGGAAGGTTGATAAATTAGTGATTAATATGGATATTTATTTTTATAAATTTGAGTGAAAATATTTAGAAAAGTAATTTGAAATTTTTAAACAAATAATATATGATTTTACGCGTGAATGACTCTAACAACCTGTATAAGCTTGTGTACGATTGTGTTGTTTTAACTTGTAAAGAGATGAAATCTGAAGAATAAATTTATTATAAATATGGATGTAAGTCTCTAATTAATTATTTTGAAAATGTTGATGATTTTAGTAGGTGAAATAACTCATAAATTTGGATTTTGGCGTGAAAATTACTTGCTGACTAGTTTTACATCATCAGTTATAACTTTCAGTCCAATCATTGGATCATACTAAAGATATACAAGTAATCTCTTAACACAACATTAAACATTGGGTTGATAGGTGTTCTCAAAGGCCTCAGGATATTACTGGAATTCAGGTAAAATAACATATAAACAATAAGTAAAGGTAAGATTGGTATTGAGCCAAAAACTCTTCCTTTTTCCCTTTAAAAATTGGCGTGCAATTATGAAGGAAAAGAGAGAGGGGGGGCCGATAGTCTTCATCTTTTTTTCCTTAATTTCTTATTCTTCTCTCTTGAGAGATGGTGTGGTGTGCAGGGTGAAAAGGAAAGATTGGAGAGAGGAGAGACATCCGTGGAGGCTGAAAAATTAGAGAGAAAGAAAGAGAGAGATATGGTTGGAGAAATAGAAAGAGAGAGAAGATTGGACGAGGAAAGAGAATTGAGAACATTGGTTTGCTAAGGAAAGGTTTAATTATCCATCATGGTTGGTAATGCACCTTTAAACCTCAATGCTCTCATTAATTTAAATAGTTAACATGTTAATGTTAAATTTTAGATTTTTACTTAATTAAGGTTCTTGAATAATTTCGGGGAATTTACAAATTACTTGTGATAAAGTAAATTGGATAAAATACTTAAGAAATATGTGAAATCACTTGTTATTGAAGTAGAAAACTTGGTGAATTAACGGTCAAAAAGGCCGGATAAGTAAGAAAGAATGGAAGGATGAATTTAAGTGGGTTTAATATTTATAATTGTGCATAATTATGCATTGTAGCATAATGCATATGATTATTGAAATGGAATTAAATATTGAAATTGAATATGATGAAGAAATGTTGTGATCACATAGTTATAATGTTAAATCTTAATATGATTGGATTGTGATTTATGAGATATGCAATTAGTGATAAATTGAAGAAAATTGAGACAAATTATAAAGAAAAAAACTTTGTATTTTGTAGAGTCAATGGCTGGCTATGCTGGGATGAAAATAAGAAGTTAAAATGGAATTTTCAATAGGGGTTGAATGGGTGATTATGATTAAATCTTTATGGTACAAGAGAGATTGTGGTATCCAAAAGCCATTAGTTACTCTTGAAATGGAGGCTAATGATGTCAAGGTATCCTTGACATTAATATTATCAATTAACGAATTAAAGTATCTAAAAGGAATTGATTAGCTATTTTGAGTTCGGATAGCTAATTATATCAATGGCTCAATATTGATATCAATATTATTTTGAATTTGATTAGTCGATCTCAGGTAAGGGCAACTAAATGCTATTAGCATCGGCATAACCCTAAAAAATCAGGAGAACAAAAATGAACTTAATTCGTTATTCCTAGAAAATAGAGAAAGCTAATGATATCAAGGGGATACCTTGCATTAGCATATTTCCAAAATTTGGATTAGCTATTTATGGAATGATAGCAAATGATACTAGTGATCTGGTATTAAGATATTGTTGATTGATCATTCTTAAGGTGTTAGGAAATGTTATTTATTAGTAATTGATGTTGACGTTACAAATGTTGTTCAATTTCTAGAAGATCAACAATAATATAAGGAGTATGGGAGAAAATGCATTAAGAGGAAATCAATTTTTGTGGAATAATGTTTGAAGTGTTGGATTGAAACAAGAAAAAAGGATGTAGTGATATTTTTCAATGTAATAGTTATTATTTATAGTTGTTTCATTACTCATAATGATTTGTTGCATTTTTTAGGGCCATCTCATTCGCGTTAGGAGTAATTTTTGTCTTACTTTACTTTTGTTATCATAGACTAGGTATAATATTTATATGTTTTAGTTTTTATTTACTTAAAATGCATAATTACTTGTGAGTTTATTCATGTGGACTTTGGTGATATAATGAGTATCATTGATGCAGTTTGATATCCAAGATGATGGGATCAAAAATGAAAAATGTGAATGGAAGTATAACAGGACATGATCGATAATTTAGGATCTTCTAGTATAGTAAAGACTATCAATATTTTGGTAGATTATCAATATAACTTCTTTTTTTGTGTTTTCATAAACATGTTTGTTTGCATGTTTGTCTCAGTAATTAGCACTATTACATGTATATTAATTAATGTTATTTGGAGGTGTATACAAACTTTAACTATATTATTTAGCTATTATTTATGATTATAATTTTAATCATCATTTATGTTAATTTTAATTTTAATTGTCTTGTGTGTGTGTGTGTGTACATGACTCGATAGCAATTACATAATCACCTTATTAACACTCAACCATAATCAATCTTTTAACATTCATGTATAGTTGTGTGATTTATATGTTTATATTGAGTTGTATGTGTGATTTATATATTGAGAAAATTTGAGAATGGTCTATTTAAAGGGAAACCTTGCTGAAATTTTAATAAAAATACTAATGATCATAAAAGAGTATAAATATATCGCCAAAGATTGAAATTGAGATAGGGATTTTTTTTATAAAAAAAAAAAGGAAATGAACATAATTGTTGCAATAAACCTTATAATGGCTATTTGGGAAATTCAAATTTGAGCATGCTTTATGGTAGGGGTCATGTTAATATCTTTGAAAGTGAAACATTTGTAGTTTTGGTCCTAGAAATGCAATAGGGCTTTGACTGTTGAAATTTGTGTTGGAATCCTCATTAAATGGGCGATCCTCTTATATATCCTTTAAAAAAGAGTCTCACAATTGACACAAGTTTCTCCATATTATTTACATAACAATGTACTTTAGTTATTTGCAGTAATTTTCTAGTCTTGGTTCTAAGGTAATTTTCATCAGTTAGTTGCATCATCTCAGATTTTTTGTTCATATTCAGAAAACGTTATGAAAGTTGTGATCTCAACTCAGAAAAATCTTGTGAAGTTAAGGAATTTTTATCGGATTTGCCTTAATGCAAAATAAATTGTTGGAAAGTAATCTTAGTGGAATCCATAACTTAATTCATAGATTTAATGTACTAGTCTGGCTTACCCAATTCATAGGTTTGACGAGTTTACCCACCGAAAAAAAAATTTGTTTTTGGTCTTTTAATTGGTTTTAATTTATTTCTTTTTTATTTCATATTGGATTGGTTCGGAAATGGACTAGATTATTTATTTTTGTTTGCTTTCTAGGGATAATTATCTCAAATAAACGTCTATTTTTAGGCTAGTGCTCAATTTTATGACCATTTATTTTTATCATATAATTAAATAAAAAAAATTATTAAACCCAATAGAGTCTATAACCCAGGTCATAGGAGGAGTGAGGTCGATCCAATCTGTTATTTTCTCAATATTGTTTTTTTTTAAATATCATCTTAAAGTTTTTTTTAAAAAAATAAGTCATGTTTTTATCGATCATCATCAAGATTGCATTTGGACCTATAAAATAGATCGATTTAAGTCGAGCTAGCTCTCACGCGGTTTAATTAAAAACTTAAGTTAGGCAAAGATTTGAGTAGGGATATTTCAAAATTAACCTATTTAATCAGGTTTAATAACAATGTAAAAAAAATCTGTGCTCTTAATATTTTTTATATTTTTAAAAAAATTGATCCAACCCGCGATGAATTGCAGACCAATATACTAGTGTAGCCTATAGGATGTAAATTAACTATAAACTAGAAGAGGAGGGGATTTTATTATATCCCTCCTCACAAAACATTATTCATTGGAATAGTGCTTTGCTTTACTTTTTTTTTTGTTTGATTTTTTTTAATTTCATTCTTTAATATTAGGATTTTTTTTATTTAGTTATCATACTCTCATGACACGGATCTTAAGTTTGATGGGTTAATATAGTTTGGCAGGTTAACCTAGTTGACTCGGATTTTTTTTCTTTTTTCTTAATTTTTTTTCAATTTCATCCTTTAATATTAATTCGATTGAGAATTAAACTCCATGATTTGTTTTGTTTACTTTTAATTAGATTATCCTGGTCTTATGACCTGAGAATAATGCTTAACGAGTTAACCCGAGTTGACTCGGGTTGTTTTTTATATTTTTTATTTAATTGATTTTTTTTAATTTTATCATTCAATATTGGATTGGTTGATAATTGAGCTTCATAATCTGTTGTGATTTGCTTTTTATGAAAATATCATGGTTTCACGATCAAAGTCACAAGTTTTGGCATTTAACCTGGTTAAATCAGGTTGTTGTTTTTTTAAATTTTTTTTCTAAAAGGTTATATTAGTCTTATGACCTGGGTCACGGGTCCTTCAAAATTGGACTTGCTTTTAATTGGGTTGTCCTTGTCTCATGACCTGAGTTGCGGATTTGACGGGTTAATTCAATTGACTCATTTTTTCTCTCTCTCTTTTCAATTGACTTTTTTTCAATTTTATTAATTAATATTGTGTTTGATTGGGAATTAGACTTTATGATTTATTATGGTTTATTTTTCATTAGGTTATCTTGATCTCATGACCCAGGAATAGTGATTAATGGTTAACTCGGGTTGATTTGGCTTATTTTTATGTCATTTTTTTAATTAAGATTTTTACAAATTTCATTGTTCAACATTAGGTCCCACATGACAATTGAGAATTAAGTTTCTTTAATTTTTTTTTACTTTCTTTGTATAGGGTTATCTCAGTCTCAAAACTAAAGTTGTAGATTTGACAGGTTAACCCAGGTTTAATCAGGTCATTTTTTTATTTTTTTTATATAAGGTTATCTCAGTTTGATGACCTGGGTCATGGGTTTGGTGGATTGACTAAAGTTGTTTTTTATGTCCTTTTTTTAATTAATTTTTTTTAATCTCATCCTTCAATATTGAGTTTGTTGGAGATTGGAATTCGTAATTTGTTTCGATTTGCTTTTCATGGAGTTATCGTGGTCTTATTATCCGGGTTGCAAGTATGACATGTTAATTTAGGTCTTTTTTAATTCATTTTTTTTTATCAATTTCATTCTTCAATATTGAGTTGATTGGGAATTACGCTTCATAATTTATTTTGATTTGTTTTCTATAGGGTTATCATAATCTTATAACCTAGGTCATGAATTTGACACGTTAAACCAGGTTGTCCCAAGTCAATCCAATATATTGTTATTTTAATATTAAGAAAAGATATCACCTTGAAATTTTTTCACGGATTGTATGGGTTATTTTTTTATTAGTAAAGTCAACCGCGTTATATCAAGTAAATCCTTACATAATTTTTTTCTGTTAAAAAAATTAATAATATTTAAATAATTTTTTTACTTTAAAAAAAACTAACTTGACATATGACCCACAATGTAATGTGATTAAGTTTTGAGTGGAAAAGATACAGATACAATGACAATGATACCCGGCTCTTGGTTGTAACTAGCCCAAATAAGGAAATAAAGTAGAACAAGATAAACGAACCTGTCCTAACCATCCCATTATCAAGGTATAAAATTATAAACAAAATTTATTTAAATAAAAAATTAAAAAAAATCTAAGTCAACTCAGGTTACTTATTAAAATCTATAACTTGAATTAAAGATCAAGATAACTTCATAGAAAAAAAAATATTATCTTTAAAAACATTAAGCAACAAAAAAAATATCCCACCATAATCCAAAAATCATTATTGGTGTATGATTTTAAAAAAAAATCTTTAATTTTATTTAAATGAATTTAAAAAATAAATAAATAAAAGCCCTTTAAAAAGGAGCCCAAAAGTGCCGGCCTAATGAATAAATTCCTAGGCCAAAAACAAAAGGCATGCTCGTGCACTTTCTCATTTTATTATTATTATTATTATTATTATTATTATTATGCTTGACTATACAAATAACATGTCATCCACCCAACTATTTTTTTATTTTTCAAACAACGCAGACAACTCATTTTTCTCATTTTTAGTTTTCAACGACCGAGGGTCATTGAAAAATTAGGGTATGAGTTTAATAACCTTAAAAATATTTTTTTCTAACCTTTCTTTAACCCAAAGATACCTACACAAGAATCCAGAGATCTACATAAACCTTTTTATGCCTTCAAACAATCTAAAAGTTGATCTAAAAACAAAAAAATCAATCGGAAACCCAAAAACTTCTAGATGTCAAATCTACCTTTTCAAACAATTTTAAGCTTAAAGAACATTCAATTTAGACTCCTCTTATCAAATGGAACTCGTAGAAACCAAGATCAATTAGAATCAGGGTTAACCAATGAGTTTCTCTCTCAATTGTCAGAATCCAATAATTCTCTCTCCTCTCTCTCACACTTAGAAATTGAAAAAAATGAAAATGAAGTTTTGTACTAAAATCAAAATTTTAAAATATTGAGGGACCTAAATATATTCACTTAAAAAGTAGGTGTACCAAAATAAATTTTTCACTTAAATTTTTAAATTGCCACCTTTTTGTCCATGTTTTTCACTTTGATCCTTTAACTTTCAATCCAACCATTTCTTAGCAAATTTACCTAAATTGGCCATCGATTTGGTTGTAAAATGGCTTAATCGAGTTTCAAAAACTTCAATAACCAAATTGAAGAAAACTTCACTAGGAAAATCCATAATGAATTTTGTATTTGTAAATAGTAAAGTGGGCTACAGTGTTTTACCCACGTCTTTTAGTCTTTTGTTAACTAGTTAGTTGCTCGCAATTTGACGCATGGAACTTTTCGATAATGTTATTAAACATGACCCTACTTGGTGGGTCGACATAAAAACCTAACGATCTGGGTTATGAACGGGCTCATGTTTTAAAGTAAATCGGGAGGGAATTGAACATGTTAGACCCAATTGATCTGCCTCGTGACTTAGCCAACTAGTCAAAACCTGATTTGAATTTTTTTTAAAAAATATTGATTCAATATTTCCTTATAAAAATGTTAAAAGATGACATTTTAAATTGACTTAGATCAAATCCGATTAACCCACTAAATTATGACCTAAGTCATGGGTCTAATTGAGTTTAATAACTTTGTTTTTTTAAATATATTTTTTATTTAATTATATGATAAAAATACATTCATGGGAAAAACAATGAATAAGATTATAGAGAATAAATGTGTTTTTTTATTGAAATTTTTTTTATTCATATGACTTTTTTCAATAAAATAGTTTTTTAATCAGTAGCATAGTTTATTGAATAAAAAATAATAACAATAAAAAACATTTAGGAGAGCTATAATGATTTGAACTAAAAGGAAAAAAACGTATGTTTTTTAATAAATAAAAAAACTAATTTTTTTAAACACACATTTTTTTTGTATTTTTGACAAATTGTTTTTTATATGAGAAGCATTATTTTTTAAGAAAGAATTTATTATGATCATAAAAGTAAGTTTTAATTAAGAATATGAATCGAATACTTTTTCAAAACTATATTAAAAAAATAACAATGAACTTGAAAATAGATATTAAAAAATTTACAAGAAGATAAATAATTTATTCTCATTTAATATTGATGAGCAATTTTAAAAATTCAGCATATAAAACGGCTACATAATTATTCATAAAAAAATCGATAATATCATCATAAAAAATATAATCTTCTTAAAAACAATGACATGATTTTTTTATTAGCAACATATTTTTTGAATAAAAGCCAATGATGGTTAAAATAAAAGCTTGATAAAATTTTCAATAATATAAAATAAGTAGGAAATATATATTTGTTCAATCTAAACTTCAATTTCTTGTTAATGCATTTCTTTATTGCTTTAACAAAAGTATGTTTTTTAATTGTAATCATTATTTTTTAAATTAAAAGCAAGTTAAAAACAAAACTATTAAAATAATTGCTTAATATTTTGTATATAATTGCATGAAAAAAGGTGATAAAAGCATGTCAAAATCTATTAAGAAATTTTAAAAAAAAAACCTAGTATTAGGTATATAATAATTGAAAAACAAAATTTATAACATTCTCATAAAAACCTATAATATTATTTAAGTACCATGGTGAAATTCAATAATAATCTAAATATCATTTTAAATGTTTTTATTTATAGTGCATCTCAATTAAAATAAAATAAAAATAATTTTAAAAAAAACCCATAAAAAGAGGTCATGCTTCTAGGCCAAAGAAAGTAGGCCTATATATATGGCCCAACAAAAAAAGACCTAGCACACATGATCCTGTAAGCCTAGGCAAACACATCTAGCCTTTTATTTTAATTTTTTTATGTGTTGTCCCTCCTTTTATTTTTTTTATTTTTTTTAAATAGACGAGGCATCATTTTCTAGCCATTCCAACCATCAAAAAGGTGGTTGGAAAGTCAAGCTAATTTTTTTTTTTATCCCAAAGACCATTTCTCAACTCAATTTCATCTAAAGATACTTAATAAATATCATAGAAAGCTTAATAAATCAATTTCTAACCTCAAAACACCTCTAAATCAATAAGAAATTCTAAAAATCAAACCAAAAAAACCTTTTTTAAAACCTTGATTTACTTTTTTTAGCAAGATGGAAGCTAAAATATAGCTCATAGGCACTCCTCACATCAAGAAAACCCCAATGACACTAAGGTCGATCTTTTTGTTGGCTGGAATATGGCTGATAAACTACTTTCTCTCTTTTTCTATATTTTTTAGTGACTCTCTCCTCTCAAAGTTCAAGGATTGAAACATAAAAAAAAAAATTAGTACTCAAACATGAAAACCATAAAAAACAGGAACTAGAAATGAAAAACTAAAAACTATATAGGCCAAACTATGGTTTTTCGTGCCCTAGTGAAAAAAGGGCTACATTTTTGTTATGTTAAAGTTGATACTTGTTGTCTCAATTGTTTTTTAAATTGATAAAATCAAATCTTATTTTATAAAATTGAGTAGCAATAAAGAAAGGACATTTTCCAACAATGTAAATGCAACGTTGCATGCTAATTGAAACAAATTATTAGTCACCAAAACTGTGCAAACATAATGTAAGAGACGAAATTAAAAAACAAATTATTAGTGACCGAAATGAACAAATTTTTTAGGATCTAAAAAAGAAGAAGAAGGGTCAAACTCCTGCAAAATACAACAATCCATATTGAGCATAGGTCTCGCTCCACAATAAAAGAAACATGAAAAAAGAAAAGAAAAGAAAAACCCATCTTGTTTTAGTTTAATTTTAACTAGTGATATTATCAGTGCAATGCTGTGAGGTTTTTTTTAGAATCTTTTTTTTATTTAATTATACAATAATAAAAATAGACATTTAAGAAAAAACAATGAATAAGATTATGGAGGAGAAATGTTTTTTTTTTTGTCAAAATTGCCTTTTTATGATTCATGTAATATTTTTTTGTTTGGACAAAAAAATGGTTTTTGTATTAGTAGCATTCAAAGAAAATATTGAGAAAAACTATAATGATTTGAACTTAAAAAATAATAAAAAAAGGTATAATTTTAATCCAAAACCTCTTTTTTTATGCATGCATTGGTTTTTTATTTTGGTGAAAACTTGTTTTTTTTATGCAAAGCATTATGTTTTAAGTTAAAACTTATTATAATCATTCAAATAAGAAATTAAAAACATCGTTAATTGTTCATTTTTAAGAACCTATATGAAAAATCTAAAAAAAAAATATTTGAGAAAATTATATAAAAAATTTATAATAAAAAATATAAAAATAAATACTTTATCCTCATTCAATATTAATAAGCAAATTTAAGCTCTAATGCCATAGTTGAGAATACACTTAATATTCCCAAAATGCTAGGGTTATTAGCATTATAATTTGAAACAACTTATAGTCTAATATACTATTGTCAGAGTCAGAAATATTTATATTAACTAGTGCTAAAATTAAGAATACTCTCGGTGTTTATTAATGTCATAATTAGAAATATTGATGGTAGAATAATTTTAAATCACAATATTCACTAACGTTAAAATCAGGAATATCATACATTTTCTTCATGTAATATTTACGAATGCTAGAGTTGGAAGTATTTGTAGTTGAATATTCACCAACGCTAGAGTTAGGAATATTATATGCAGGCCATCAATAACACAACATAACAAACCCTTATCAATTTAAGATAAAACTAGCAATGCAGCACGTCTCAGGTAAGATGCTTAAAGAGTGATAATATCTTCCCTTTTAAGTAATAAGTCTCGTACCGTAGAATCTTTATTAACCAGTTAAGGTTTTTAGTGACCATAATACTAGGTAAAGAGCGTTTCTTTAAACAAGATATTTCCCCTCTAAGAACAAGATGTCAAATTTTTTTTACCGCAATGTCAAGTGTAACCATTTAATTTTTATTCTTTGATTTTTAAAAAAAAATTATTAAATCAATTGAATCGTGTCAAAACAACTCACATATTATTTAATTTAAAATTCAAATCAGACAATAAATTAGGTTATAGGTTTTTAAATTTGATCTACTGAACTGAGTTTCACACAACACCAAAAAATTATTCACAAACAAGATATTATTTTTTTCCATTCAATTTTTTTATTTAATCCACCTAAAGTGTAGCCGAAAGTAACCTAGTTAGTATCATATATACGAGGTTTCTTTTACTTCCTTTATTATTCGCATCAAAGGGATAAGCGTTCGTCCATTTGTTCTCGCCAGCCGGCAGCCATAATAGAGTTGCGTGATATTCCTCTTGGACACGGAAACAAGACAAAATAAAAGCACATAATTATTCACAATTATTCCGGGAAGGATTAATTGTTGAATGGGCCCTGGTGAAAACCTCTCTGGGCCCTCCCAAGTGAAAAGTACACTATATTCGTCTGGGCCTTCTCAACTTTGGAGATCAATCAATTTTGAATATTTTTTTTATTATATCATTGTATAACACAAGGTATTTTTGAAAAAAAAATTACATTTACGTGAATTTGGATATAATTAATATAAATAACTAAATAATTAATTAATTATGTGATTTTGTATCTATGTTACTCATTAGTTAAAGATTCTTCGTTACCTAAAATTAAACTCTGACTAATGAAAAAGAAAAATTAATTAATTATCTAGTTTTTTTTATGTTTTTCAATTTCTTGATGGATAAAAAAATATTGCAAATATTGCAAATTATTTTATGAAAGTACTTAGAAATAATTAATTTTAGGAGTATAAATATTGAAATAAAAAAATCATAAAGTAAAAAAAAGATTATTAAGAAAATGGAAAGTTTTAAAATAATATTAACTTGGACCCACAAAACAGAGAGTTAACAGCTAAATAATAAAGATAATTAATCGAGTCAAATTTATATGTAAAATTACTTATATATATAAAGAAATGCACAATACTTCAAATGTCATTATCCTTTTGTGAATAGAAATGCTAAAAGTTGAAAGAAAACTAATTTTCCCCAAGTGGGATGGATGGGAATTAGGAAGGCAAGGGAAGTGTTACGTATAAAATTATGATTAATCATGTTGAGCACGAACATAGAAGAATAAATCATATACACATGCTCGTGTGTGTGTTTGTATAAACAAAAAAAAACTGCGAACACAGATTATTATGGAAGTGAAAAAAATAAGAGATAGAGGACCAAAATGAAAATCACTAAGAAGATGGGTGGTGTTTTCAAGCTATTTGATGAAATCTTCAATTTAATACTCGTACCTTTTTAATTATAAAAATGAGGCACCTTTAATTTCTGAAATTTCAAAAAAAATAATTTTCACCCAAAACTTTATTTTTTTTATTTTTTCAGTTCTTAGTTTAAGAAAGACGAGAGAATGTCGCTAGATTCTAACGTTAAAGAGAAAAAATTATTGTTGACGCTGATTTTGGCTACCAAAACGATTGATTTTAGTATCAACGAGTTTTATTTAGAGAGGGAAGTTCCATTAAGGTGTTTTTTTACCTTCAAATTACCAAAAAAAAAAAACAAATATGAGTTCAAGAAGATTTTTTGCTTGGGTTAATTTTAGGTTTTTTGACTTGTTTTAGGTCATGGATGAGTTTATCAAAATGTCTAGGATATGTTTTAGATGTTTTTGATCAAAAAAAGAGATTTTAGATAAAAACAAAACCATGATAGTTGAAATCTAAAGAAAAATAGGTGATGTGTTGCTTATTTATTTTTTTATAAAAAAAATAAGTTCTCCACCCCTTAAAAAATAAAAGTTTAATTCAACTGAGGTTTGTAGGCTAGACTTTTTAAGTCCATGCATGCTTGGGTTTTTTTTTTTGTGCTACTAATTTTTTTTTTGTCTTTTTAGTTTTTATTCTACAAGTTTTATCCTTTTATTTTATTTTTTTGTTGAGTTTTTTTGTTAGCTATTTTAAAAAAAGATTAAAATGTTTTTAACAATATTTTATTATTTTATTTATAAAATATTATTTATTTTAGTGTATGGCTTGTTTACATTTTTATTTTTTTAATTTGATGTATTTTTAATCTCTTAAAATTTTCAAACATTGATTGTTTTTTTTATTGAAAGTCTTTTTTATTTGAGTTTAAAAAATACTTCGTTTTTCTACCAAGATTTTAAAAATCAAGGCTATTTTTTATTTTAGTCTCACTCATCACTCCTATTTTTTTTTTAAGATAATTGGTGTTTGATATAAAAAAAAAACATCTTATGCGCCTTGTTGGCATATAATTAAATAAAAAGTGATTTTAGGAAGAAAAAAAATGTTAAACCCAATGAGATTCATGACCCAATTCATAGGTTTGGTATGTTAACTTCAATTATCTCAGTTTTTTTTGTCTTTTTATATTGAATGTTTTATTTTCTATTTTATTTTTCAACCTTTTTTTTTGTTTCTTTATGTAAAACAACATGTAAAATAAGCCTCTATATTCAAATTTTTTATTGAAAAAAAAATTCAACCTACAACAACAAAGCATTAATCAAATTAGTCAATTGACCCACGCTCTGCCGCTAGTTAAATTGATTTTCTTAAAACCTCACAATCTAACTCTTTACTTAACTTTAGTATCCAACTAAATCACACAGAAGCTAACCCGAATTAAATTGATTGACTTTATAAATCCAAATGTAATATTGATGATTGATAAAAATATGACTTAATTTTTTTAAAAAAATTCAAGATGATATTAAAAAAAAACAATTACTGAGATAATGATATATTGGCTCAATTTAAGTCCCCAAGCGACTTATGTCATGAATTCCATTGAGTTTAATAACATTTTTTTTTCTAAACTATTTTTTTATTATATTTTCAGTTTATTTCTCAATCAATTTAATATTGAAAGATAAAATAAAAAAAACTATTAAAAAAATAAAGGACCAGGAATAAAGAAACATATCTGACTAGAGGGTGAACTCATTAATCCTATAAACTATGTAACTTGGGCTAGCACGTCAAACCAATAAACCAAGTTATTGA
Organism: Populus nigra; assembly: GCF_951802175.1. Classification (NCBI taxonomy): domain Eukaryota; kingdom Viridiplantae; phylum Streptophyta; class Magnoliopsida; order Malpighiales; family Salicaceae; genus Populus; species Populus nigra. Next base: position 6,559,276 of record NC_084856.1, on the reverse strand, counting down.
CTCCAATAAGATTATAATTTATTTTTTGAAACACTATTTTTATTTAATTATATGATAAAAAAAATTAGATGGTAGCAAAATTAAACATCAACCCAATACTACTATGCAAAACTGCATATATTAAAAATATTATAATAAATAAATATTTTTCATTTCTATAAATAAATTTAATATATATAAAATATTAAAAAAACTACAAATGAATAATATCAATCTCTTAAAAAATTAAATAAATCTAATATAATTAAAAACTAAACACTATTTAAAAGAAGATGAATAAGCAAAACAAATCACAAAGAAATAAAAATAAAAATTTAAAAATTATATTAAAAACACATATTAAAAAATTCTAAATAAAAAAAAAAGCAAATAATAAGGGTAGGCCTAGCGCCTGGCCTATAACTAAAGGGCCCATACACGAGCTTGCATAACACGGGCCTGCAATGTTATGCCCAGTCACGCAAGACTTTTTTTTGTAAGATAACGGGGTGGGCAATTTGTTCATCCCAATTCAATTTGAAAAAAAAAAAAGACAACGCTCCTGGCATACCTAGATTCCAGCTACTGTGGAGGCCAGAAAATTAAGGTGTTTGGTTTTTCCCCTCTAAAAATCAATTTTCAACCTCAAACATCTAGAAACAACCATCATTTGATGATCAACCCATTCTTAACCTTCAAAAACACACAATTCAAACTCCCCTTAATTTATTGAAACGGCGCCTCTCTTTTTAGGCTAGAATCCAACGATAACATTTCTCTCCTCTCATCAAATAAGAACTGAAAAAATAATAAAAGCTTCATACCAAAATGAATATTTGAAAAATGTAAAATATTGATTATCTTACAGCAAAAAAATACAGCCGATAAAAATATATTTCATCAACAAATTCAAACATGTCATTTATGTTACTTGTGTATTACACTTCAGTCACCTGTTTTTCAATTCAACCCTCACAAAAAAAAACATGTAAATTCTAATATAGGTTTAATTGCGTAAAATAAAAATTTAAGAACCAAATTAAATTTTTTTATAAATCCCACCATTGCAATATAAGTAAAATAAAAATACATATATAAAATATAAGAGGATGATAAAATGGTGTGGCTGACAACAATATTAATAGCTTTATAGATAGCGAGTCAATCCCTCTGTGGCGCAAATGGCGGGAATAAGTGGAAACTCTCATCTCAAAACTCGTATAATAAAAACAAATTAATTTATAATTGTCCGTACCACAAAAGCTGATAAAGTTGTTTTTGTTGAGGGTCTCATTCTCTCTCGCACATGCACATGCACATGCACTTCTGCTTCCTTTTCTTTTTAATTATTCGAAGAAAAAAAGAAAGAAAGTAAAGCTTCAAAACAAGAAATAGAAGCCCTCATTTTATCAGCTTAATGTTGTTGTTTAGTTGCTGTGTAGTATCTCGATATTTATATCTTCTGACTGACACTCCACAGATTTTTGCAGAGCTATATTATTTGTTTTCTTTCTTTTTTATTTATTAATCCTTGCAAATCTTAAATCTCGAACCATTTATAACTCTGGCTTGCCTTCCCATCTCATCTCTGGATTTTGTTTTCGTCTCCTGTTCAAGGTATTTGATCTCCATCTTTGTTCCCTTCCAGCTCTACTATAACTATATATTATTTTTTGTGCCGTGATTTTGGTTTTTAAGTCTTTGGATTTTTCAACTGTGTTTTTGGGTCTTGAGATTTGATGGGTCGGTTGGGATTTTTTGATCTGGGTGTTTTTTTTCCCCTTTTTTTGGTTAGTTACTGTTTCATTGATACTGGTTCATGTTTGGCAGGTGGGTTGTTCCCATTTTGTGATTCAAGTACGGGGTCTCTGGTGATTTCATTGTTATTTGTTCTTACCGATTCCTCTTTCTTAATTTCTCCATCCATGATTCTTGGTCAACTTGTCTGTGTGTGCCATTGGAGTCCTTAGAGGCGTAATCTTTTGGCGTCGTTGGCGGGGTTGGATGGTTATTCGGTGGATTCAAATCAAAGATTATAAAATGAGAAGACAAGTCATCTTTTTGTTTAATGTTTGAGATTTGTAACAGAAGCTGTTCATTTCTGCTTATTAAAGTGGTTTTTCCTGCACTTTTTATACTGCTATCCACAATTTGCAATGAATTTGTCTTGTTTATCCAGTTTTTGCTGTCTGTAAATTTCCTGCAAGTCATGTACTGACACAGACGCACATCTTTGGAAATTTGATGCGAAAGTGTACATTTAAATGCAGATAAATACATCTGACGGCCATATTTTGCGATGGAGAAGAGGAAATGGTTGTGGAAGAGGAAGTCTTCTGAGAGGAGTTCTGGTGAAACTGACAGTTCGGGATCAATAACTTCACATTCTGAGAGATTCTCTGATGATCAGGTAGGTGGCTGAACAGCCCTGCTCCATTTATAATATTAATATGTTCTACTTAAGTATCTAACTGCATCATCATTCTCCACATAAGGTCACAAACACCATTGTTCATACCTTAGTTCACAGGAGTGTTGCCATTTACTCTTAGCGAATCATTTGACTCTCTCGCAAGGTTTCAGTTTTCTTTGAAAGTCCATGACGTTTTCAATCTATTTGCTGTTTCAATCTAATTTCAGTAGTACGAGTGTTTAAACTGCTCCTATTTGAAGGTACCTCACATCAGCTAAGCCCTCCTCCTAGAGTATTTTTGAGGAAGAGAGATGAAATCTTGTTAGGACCCTCCTTCACATCACTAATTGGACATTTCTAATGAGCAGAAAACTAAAAATGTTGTTTCCTCTGTTTTCAAGTATCAAATCAAGGACTGTTGAATTTTTCACTCCAGTGGAAAATTGTCGTTGAGTTACTCAGCTATTCTCCATGAGTTGGCTTTTCTATTATCTCATAGACTTCAAAACTTTCTTGTTTGCATTGTTGGTTTCATCCACTTTCTCATCACTGAAGCAGGATCCCTCAAAGGCATCTACAACTGACAGTGCTCAATCACCTGAAGTGACATCAAAAACTGTCACTAGGGATGAAGATGTCAATGATAGCAATAAGAGCTTGACAGAGAAGTTATCAGCCGCTCTTGTCAATGTTAGTGCAAAAGATGACTTAGTAAAGCAGCATGCGAAAGTTGCTGAAGAAGCTGTTGCAGGTATATTTAGACCCTAATGTCTAGGATACAATCTCTATTCTTCTAAGAATTCCCTTAACATTAAGGGTCCTGTACTAATTGCAAGATCTGCGACATATGTTCCTTTTCAATTTAAAGGAGTTCTTTCCACAATGCCATCCATATATAGGAGCTCATTTAAAGTCAAATTTCCCAGTGACAAACTTTTTGGAACCAAGCATGGCTACTCTTGCTTTATCATCTGCTGATGTGCTTCCTCAAAACAATTATAGGCTGGGAAAAGGCTGAAAATGAAGTAATGGCTCTCAAGAAACAAATTGAAGTTGCAAATCAGCAGAAATCTGCATTGGAAGATCGGGTGAGCCACCTTGATGGGGCCCTTAAAGATTGTGTTAGGCAGCTGAGACAAGCAAGAGAAGAGCAGGAAGAAAAGCTTCATGAAGCTGTGGTGCAGAAAAGTCTCGAGTGGGAATCCATTAAATCTGAACTTGAGAACCAGTTTATTGAGCTCAAGACAAAAGAAGCCGCTGCCAAGTCTCAATCTCCTGCACTGATTGTTGACGAACTCTGCCAGAAGCTTGAATATTTGGAGCAAGAGAATGCTACCCTGAAACTCGAGCTCCTTTCCCAGTCAGAAGAGTTAGAGGCCAGAACAGTTGAAAGGGACTTGAGTACCCAAGCAGCTGAAACAGCCAGCAAACAACATCTGGAGAGCATAAAGAAGGTGGTCAGACTTGAAGCTGAGTGCCGGAGGCTAAAAGCCATGGCTTGTAAATCATCCTCTGTTAATGATCACAGGACTTCTGCTGCATCCTCAGTTTATGTTGAGTCTTTCACTGACAGTCAATCAGACAGTGGGGAGAAACTTAATGCTGTGGTGCTGGATGCTCGCAAAGTTAGTTGCTCAGGGCCATACAAGTCTGAACAAATTTGCTCAGACTCATGGGCATCTGCACTAATTTCAGAGGTTGATCAATTCAAGAATGAAAAATCTATTAATCGAAATCTCCCAGCCTCACCCGTCGAAATTGATCTCATGGATGATTTTCTTGAAATGGAACGACTTGCTGCTTTGCCTGAGAATGAAGCTGGAACTGATAATTCTAGAGCAGAAGATGCTGCCAAACAATCAATTGATGCTGAAAGCTCGTTGAGAGCTGAGCGGGAATTCATAATAAAACGAAGCGCTGAATTGGAAGAGAAGTTACAGAAGATGGAAGAAGAAAAGTTTGTACTGGAAGAGAAATTAAGGAAGATGGAAGGGGAAACGTTTGTATTGGAAGAGAAGTTAGAAGATATTAAAGCAGAGAGGGATGAGTTGGAGATGGCTCTAACAGAAAGTCAGGACAAGAATGAAGCATCACAACTTCAGCTGAGGGAGGCCCAACAGAAGTTGGTGGAGTTGCAAGAAGAGCTATCAATGGCAAATGAATCAAAGCAGCAAATTGAATCTCGACTTGTTAGCATGGAATTGGAGGCTCGGACCATGTCTGCAAAAGTTAACTCGTTAGAAGGAGAGATTGAAAAGGAGAGGGTTTTGTCGACGGGAATTGCAGTCAAGTATCAGGAACTCGAGGAAAATCTCTCAAGAAAGAAACAGGAAGAAGAGCTCCAGCAAACTGTAAGCTCAAGTGTTGAACAACAAATAAAGCAGGTCAATAAGCAATATCACCTGCATTACGTGTTTATTTTTTCATTAACCTCTATTATGCAGTTATCAAAATTGCAGATGTACTCTTTTTTTGTCCCCAATATACTGATCGTAAGACCTGCCTGTAGCAGGACCTAGATGTCGCTGCAAAGAAACATGCTGAATGCCAGGAAACAATAGCTTCTCTAGGGAAGCAGCTGAAATCTCTAGCAACTCTAGAGGACTTCTTGATAGACACTGCAAGCATACCGGAGTTCTCTACTGGAGGATCAGCAATTCCTAAGGTGATGGAGAACCTTGGAAGTGACACTCCAATGAAACGTTTTCACCTAAGAGAGATTCCAGTTCTATGAGAATTGCCAGTGAGTTCCGGTTCTTCGGTAAATAAAAAGGAAGAAAACTCACCCCCATCTGTATCTTCTCCAGCTTCATCTGCTGTGTCATTGAATCACGTCAGTTCCGAGAAGAATCGACATGGTTTTGCAAAAATTTTCTCCCGAAGTAGGAATGGAGTAAAACTAGAAATTTAGCAAGGGTTAAGTAGTTGAAAAGTGAAAAAAAAGGGTACATTGATAACGATTAGTTACTTGTAAAATGGGGAATTGGTTTAATGTTGATTAAATGCTATTTAGGCTACATTTTGAATGTGTGTGCCTGAAAATTTTTACTTTTTTGCAATTTCAAATTAATTTTTATGTTTTTTTAAATTGTTTTGATATGATGGTATTAAAAATAAATTTTAAAAAATAAAAAAAAATATTATTTTAAAGTATTTCCAAATAAAAAATACTTTAAAAATTAACCTTTATTATCAAACTCCAAATCAAGCATAGGATTTCATATACATTAATGACAGTCTCAGAATATTTCATCCAAGTGAAGTTTTAAATTTAGATTGGTTGGATTTTGAATTCATACAATACAACGAAATGCTTTGTTATATAGCTTCAAGAATGGTAATTTGAATCCCTGGCATCAATTGCTGGATGGTTCCACTTCCCAAAGAAGTCATTACAGCCAGAGAAGTTATGCTTGCCAGCATTTGGATTGGCAATAAAATTAGAGAAGAGAAATGAATGGCTAAAGAAACCTGGAGTGAGTTTGTTCCAGCAAGTGAGGGTGTCTGCTCGTTAAGGAGTGGGGAGGAGGGGGTAGGAAAGAAAGCAGATACTCTTTAGAAGAGGTAAAATGTATACACAGAACTGACCGTATACGGTTCTATGGTGTAGTGGTTAGCACTCTGGACTTTGAATCCAGCGACCTGGGTTCGACTCCCGGTAGGACCTTTTCTTTTCCCAAATTCCTGGCCACATTTTATATGAAGTTCCATAGAGTGGAAGAATATATCACAACATTTGAAATTTCTTTTGATAGGAATATCTGTATCACCATTACCATGTGGTTTCGACAAATGGTGGAAAACAAATCACTTCCACTTGTGGTGGGGGTGCATAATTTTACAGTGAGCTAACAACAATCCAATGCACAGTCAATTCACACAAATTGAGAAAGTGAAATTGGCATACTCTTGTCAAGCATAACCATAACAATAACATAGATTTCATTGAAAAGCTTGAAGGCGCAAGTGAGAGTTCAATATTTTAGTGCTAAGAGTGACATAAAGAAAGAAGACGACATTCAACATTCATAGTTACTTGCACGCACGTAAAAGCGAGTTTTCCTTTTATTTAAAGGAAAGTCAGCTATTTGTTTTTTCTCGGCCGATGCCTCCCCTTCAATGTGCAAGATTGAAGTTCTGTACCAGCTTCAAGGAGAAACAAGATACAACCCAGGCATTCCCTCGGCCCTCCATTCTGCCAGTCATTCACCATGGTGATTACTGTTTTCTGAGGATTTCTCTCTTTTGAAGGCATTAAACAGATCAATGCCAAGGCCAACATTGATTAAATTCATTCCGGCCATCCCAAACAGAGCAAGTGGCAACTCCACACCCTTTTCAAACTTGGGAGCATCAGCAACCAGCTTGACGGTGATGAGGATGTGAGTCAGGGATCTTGCAAAAATGAAAGTGAGCCAATTAAGAACCCATTCTATCCTCACAATTGCGCTCTTAGCATTGCGAATGCCAGCCATCCGCCGCACTTTCCTCACATGAAGAAAGATTGAATGCAGCTGTGTGATAAGAGAATTTCACTGTCAGCACTATATAACAACACCCCGCATTGAGCTTGCATGAAGGCCTAAAGGGTAAACAGTTACATTTAAACAAAAACGAGTTCTCAGAAACATAAAGTAACCTGCCTCACAAACCAGAGTGAGAATAAGGTAGTTGATTGTGACATTTCGATACAGAGCTAGAGTAAAGCAAATGAGAAGTATCATGTGGTGAACCAGGATGGAGGGGATCAAACCACTGTATAATCGGTAAAACAGCATATCCAACTGATCATATGCAAAATAACCACATGAGAAGCACAAAGCAGCGTACGCCCACTCCCATGTACCTCCAACGAGTTGTGAATGCTCAAACATCCCATCGGAACCATTTTTTAAGCACTGATTTACCAAAATGGAAACCACTACACAGCAAGCAGACAAGGATCGGAATTAATAATGACAAGTAAGAAGGAAGGAAGCACATCACATGGAAGGAATGCAAGTATGCTACTGCAACATAAAGTTTACAAGCATCAAATTAGTTGAGCATCTGAAGCTTCATCGATTTGTAAAATCTAGGAATACCTTTCTCCTCTTTTAAATATCTTTGTATCAGTCAGTAAGTCATAAGCTTTTCATCAAAAGAATCACCCCACTGAACAGCCTTTCAAACACACCCCGAAGATGATACTATCTATACTCCCAGTATCTTTTCCCTCTGAATACCACACTTCCTATGTTTCTAACGCAATAATAGGCCATGTCGGCCGCACTTGTTTGCTTAAGCAAATAAATCAATGGCCATTCTCAATCTGTCCAAAAAAGAAAAATCAAGAATTCTCCTTAGGACAATTTAGCAAAAGGTTGCATAAAACTTGATGCGCCTGTTAACAACAAAAGCAACCGTGACCATGCTGATGCCCAGCATGATTGTAATACTAATAGTGCGAACATTTCTATATTAAGAAACCCAACAAACCATTACAATACACGAACATCGAGAAAATAAATGACTCCCAGTGAAGTATCAGAAACACCAATTGAGAATAGAAATTTTAAGAACCTGAAACGGAGATGATGGTGGAGTGGAGGAGAGAAACGGAGGTATTAACAAAGAGAGGGTCACGGGATACAAAAGATCGAATGACCCAATTGGCTATCTGGAAAAGGCAAGCTCCAGCAACAATCCAAAGTAGCTCCGTGCGCTTGTTGAAGAATATCTCGAACAAAACTGAGACGAACCACAGAATTAAGGTGGCTAAAAAGAAGGCGCCTACCTTGTTCTTTTCATTCTGATTCTGACTACTTGTTCTTGCCATAATTTCAAGACACTATCATAATTCGGTCTGTGTGGTGTAGACAGGGGGAGAAAAAGGGAAAGACAAATATTTTCGGAGGTTACATCTTTACACATGGCAGTGAGGAGTTCATTTATTCTTGTTCGTTGGGAAATGGGAAGGGAAAGGAGGATACTGAAGATTGCTTATGTGATCCGCTATCTCTTTGGACCCTAGAGGTTTTTTTGCCCCCCAGCAATAGCACACAGACGAAAAACTTTTCCCAAGCCAGTAAATTTGGAAAAATTATTATTATACATATAATAAAATAAAATAGTATTTTTACATAGAAAAGGTATAATTATAAATTTTATCATTTATTTTGATAATATTTTGTGTAATGGTGGTAAAATTATAATTTTTTATTTTTTTTTAGAAAACAAGTTTTCTTTGTATTTTTTTCTCTCTTTTTACTTGGTATTTAATTATTTTACATTTGACCTATTTATCACCATTTCTTTTCTTATCTTTATTTATTTTTGTAATATTTTTTTAGTTTTCCTTTTTTTTTACACTTTATTTTTGAAAAAAAAATATTATTTTCTATTTTTTACATTTTGAATATTTATTACTCTACACTTGATCTATTTATACCTTTCTTTTTGTTCTTATCTTTATTCTTTTGTAATTTGTTTCTTAATTTTTTTATTTACAATTTTTTTTAAAAAATTATTATACAAAGTCTAAGAAAATAGTGTTTTACTGTAACAATTGTAACATTGTTCCATTCTTTTGCCACATTAAAAATTAAATTAGTTTGAGATCTTATATATTTTTTATTAATGTATATAATCTTTACTATATTTTATTCTATGTAAGCATTAATTTTTTAATTCACGGTTATATTTTTTACTCGATGTCAAAAGACACTAATAACATCTACACATTAATTCTTTTGCATTAGAAAAAAAAATTATTCGACCCACAGTAAGGCAAGTTAAATAAATGTATTAACATTTTGTTTTTGGTATTTATTGGAGCAGATGGTTTTCAATGTATTTAATTAAAACATATATAGACTTTTTAATTTATAGTTAGAATTAAAAAAACACATTTGAAAAGCTTTTATATTTATTTTTTGCTCAAAAAAACTATCAGACCAATGCAATAGAAGTCCTGTTATCTTTCTTTGATGTATATGAATTCATCTTATCAAGATATTTCCAATGAGACTAAAGGTGTTGTCATCAAAGCTTTGTTGTGTCTCTAATGTTTTATTTTTTCTCTCGTTTTTTCTTTTCTTTTCTTTCTCCTTCTTAGTTTATTGTGCCAACCCATTTCCTTTTCTTCTTCTTTACCTACTTCATTTGATCCCTCAATTTTATTATTTAGTTAACTTTAGTTCCTGGAAGTAAACAAATTTTGCTAAAAAATAATGGAATAATCTGCTAAAAAATAAAAAAAATATTTATTTTCCCCATCTTAAATAAAAATAAGTTATTTAAAAAAAATGGATAAAATAATAATAAAAAAAATTAAGGTTAAAAAAATTAAAAATTGAGGGGCCAAATGCATTTTAAGTAGAGAAGAATGAAAAAGAAATGATCGAATCTTAACAAAAGAATTTTTGATGTGAGACACATGTGTGGTATCTGCACATCTCAAGTTGCGTAGGTGAGACCTATACTACTATTTTAACTGTGTTAGTTTGGATCCAAAAAAAAATTCACTATGTTATTGTTGGAAAAAACTTGACTTTTAAGTCTACGAGACCCAATCCCTAAATGAAACCCTTTACAGGTTTGGACTAACAAAAATCAATGTTCTTAAATCATATTGATGATCCCTAACAAAACAAAATGTTGTTGCGTATGATATTTATTCTTTCCAAATCATAGGTATTAAAGACCTTTGAACTATGTAGTAAGGGTAAGACGATTATTTTACTATGATATAATTCTCATTTTCAAATTATACGAGGATAAATTGGTCTTTTTGTTTTTTGACACAGTAAAATTATTTAGTTACCCTAAAAAAATAAACTTCCATTCATTGGCATTTTAGTCTTTTTTAATTTTTTAGTATAGTAAAATGACTTAATTACCTTTAAATTTAAAATTTACTCAACTATCTTCTAGGGTTTTCCCCTTTCATTATGAGTTTTTTGGTTAATATCAAGGTGACATAAAAGGGTATTTTTGTATTTTAATAAATTTTAAATATGTAAAAAAAAAACTACTAACATGTGCAATGCACACATCAATAAGTGGGTGACCCCAATGCCCTTCGCACAGTGCATGCAGGGTCACCCAGTGACCAAATGCTACACTTCATGATGATGTTTGAATAATCTCGGTGTCCTCTTATATATGCGGCGATGAGTGTGGTTAACAAGCCTCTAGTTTGATACCAACAATCTTTTCTTTTCCTATTTCTTTTTCTCTCCTCAATTTTCGCACATGCACCTTAAAAATTTCAAAGCAACTCTTTAATTTATTTTTCTTTCAGATTTAGTTCTTATTTTTTTTATTACTATTTATTTTATTTGGAATAATGTATAAAATCTGAATTCTTTTTTAGTTTCATCCTTATTTAATTTTTTTCATCTTTCAAATTCGGTCACCATTATTTTTATTGTTATTTGTTTTATTTGAGATAATGTTTTAAATTGATTTTGTTTTTCAATTTCATTTTTTTAAGTTTTATTTCCTATTAAATTTAATGCCTATTCTTTTGTTGATATTTCTTTATAATTTCATCATTTAACATTAAATTGGTTGGAAACTAAGGTTCTTGATTGAACTCGAGTTTATGATTTAACGGGTTGTGAGTTTCAGAGGTTAACCTAGGTTTGCTTGGTCCCTCCACCTCTTTATTTGGGCTCATGTGTTTTTCAGTTTAATCCTTAAAACATCATCCACTTAGAGATTAAAAACTTTTATTTTTATCCTGAATTGTTTTATTTTGCTGTTTTTTGTTGAATTCTCTTTAAATAATTTTCCCCCTTTCTTTAAGGTCATGTTTTTTAACTTTCATCCTTTAACATTTATTTAATTCAAGATTAAGAGTTGTTATTTTCATTTATTTGTTTTTTGTTGAATTTCTCACTAATATTTAAAATGATCGGGTTATTTTGGATCTTTTTATTTCTTATTTTTTGTTGAATTTTCTTCAATTAATTTTTTAAATTAATATTTTTTTTATTCCATCTGTCAATATTAAATTGGTTAAAGATTGAGAATTTTTATTTAGTCTAGATCTAGGATTTCATGGGGTGCAAGTTTGAGACATTAGCATAGGTTTAAGAGGGTTCACTTGTGTTTGTTTGTTTTCCCCCCTTTTTCAAGCTCATGTGTATTATTTTTAATTTTATCTTTCAACATTTATATTATTAACGTTTAGGCTCCATTGTTTTTTTATCTGCTTTCTATATGATTTTTTTATGAATTTTCAAAATTACCAAGGTTATATTGGGTTTTTTTATTTATCAATTTTTTAAAATTTTTTATATTAATATATATTTTTTTCAATATCATCATTCAATATTATATTGGTTGAAAATTAATTTTCTTTTTAGTTCAATCCTTCAAGTTAAAGGTTTTTTGATATTGGGCTTAGTGACTTTCTGCAATTTTCTTTCTAATTATTTATCCCGATCACATCACTTATATAACAAATTTGGCAAGTTAACTCAGGTTTTTCTTAAGTTTTTTTTAGATTTAATATTTTTTTATGTTTTGTTATTCAATGTTAGATTATCTTAGAGTTGAGTTTCATAATGTTTCTTCGTTTACCTTTAATTGAGTTATCCCATTCACAAAGTTTGGTTGTCTTAGGGTTTTTTTTTTATAATGTTTTGTTTGTCCATATTTGATAAGGCTGAAATCATATATCCGAGTCCTTTTGTTTTGATAACTTGTTTCTTTTTGTAGGCTCCCATAATTATGTTTTTCTAAATTGTTTCATTTACTAAAGTTGCGTGTTCTTTAATTATCCATTTAAATTATATCAATTTGGTCTATATCTCAAGTCTTTTTTATTTTTTTAAAAACACATTTGCATTATTTTTGTATTTTTTTAATCAATATAAAAAAAATTATTTCAGCTCGTGTGACATAGCAGAGCACATAAATCTAGTGTTCACCAATCATGTTGATTGTCCTTGAACTTTTTTTTTTTGGACTCAGAAACTTTGGAACCTCTAATAATCAGTCCGACCCAATCACAAAGAGACGTGAAAATAAGGGTCGGTACATCAAATTAGAAACGTTTAAAGTAATAAAGAAAAAATTACAATATCTCATGTTACATGTTAATGAAAGTGTATTTTTTCAATTATAATAAAAATTGTGCTTGATAGTCAATACTATTGCTGAATTTCTCATATTGGCCTCGATCCAATCAAGCCCCACGAGACTTGGTAAGACAGTGGCCCAACTAAGCTTTTTTTCTTCTTTTCTTTGACTTTCATCTCATCTTGTTTACTATTTATAAATAATATTTATTATGCGAAGCTCATTCAAAACGAGTCTCAAATATCAGACCAAGTTTCACCTCCTTCTCTCTTCTTCTTCTCTCATTTCCTTTTCTTATCAGTAGGAGAGAGAAAAAGTGATGAGGCTGTTCATTACAAATAGAGTACTTTTTCAACTTATTCGAGTTATAAAGTAGCTTTCTTTACTCTCTCTCTTCTCTTTTTCTCTCTTTTTTTTTAGCTCGGTCTGATTAAGCTATCCTATCTCATCTTATTTTATTATTAATGAATAGTACTATTTGCACGGTACTATTTATCATTATTCATACTATTCATGAATAATATATTTTCTAAGATATTTATTAGATATTTTTCAGGTTTTGAGAGAGAAAAGAGGGTTTGAACACTTATTCTACACTTCTCCATTATATAGATAACATGAGATAGAGAATACACATCTCCTCCACAAAAAAAAATCATTTTTCATCTTCTTGAATTTTGATATGCTTGTCGCTTGAGAAAAAAATCAAATACTAACTTAATCATCAGACTACCACTCTTTCAATGAGAGACTTGTTTTATGAGCACGACTTAACTTATAATTCATCAGCTAGGGAAAATTAATATTTTTCTATGAAGTTTTTCCATGATTTCATCATAATCCATATACAATTTGGATGGAATCTCTTATAATATGAGTTTAAATGTATATAAAGTTAATTTCATGTTTTAGGAATATTTATATAATTATATAAATATATTAAATGACATTATTAATTTTTGTTTTTCTACTCACCCTTTCTGAATACAAAAAAAAAAAAACCTAAAAGGAGAAGAAAAGTTATTGTATCCCAAGGAACAAAAACTATCCATTGAAATAGTAAAATAACAAAATTATCCCTCGATCAAAAAAACATTTGATCTAGACATTGAGGGTAAAATGGTCTTTTTAATATGATACAATTGTCTTTAGCGATTTAATGCAGGGGTAGGTTCATCTTTTTTCTTTTGCATGGTAAAATTACTTATTTAACATTACAATAAAAAAAAATATAATGCCTTTCAATAAGGAGCATTGTGGTCTTTTCAATTTTTTTTTGAAATAGTAAAATTACTTTATTTCTCTTAAAGACAAAATTAACATAACTCTCTCTCAATGACTTTTTTGTTTTTTTACAATGTTTTTTTTTGTTAATTTGAAGATTACTCATGGGCATTATTGTAATTGAACATATATTAAATATTAACAAAAAAACATGTTGGCGCGTGTGTGAAGTGGACGATCCCTGTGCTTTTTAAATGGCAAGTAAGGGGTTGTTTAACTACCAAACATCGCCTTGAATGTCAACGTTTGAAAGGTCTCGATGCTTCTAATGCAATAGGTGGCACGTGCCCCAAAAGCATCTCGGGTTTGATGTCGATGACCATTTCTTTTTTACCCTTTCTCTCTCTCCACCTCGAATTCAATGTTAGCTCCTTTAAAAATTCAAAGCAGCCTCTACAATTTATTTTTCCTTCTTAATTGCTCCATGTCCATTTGATTATTATTTTTTTAAAATTTTGAATAATCTATAAAATTACAATATTTTTTCAATTTTAGCCCCTACCATTTTTAATCTATAAATAATCTATCATTTTTTTTTCAATTTCACCCCAATGATTTTTTAATATTTTAATTTGATTTTCATTCTTTTGATTGCTATTTTTTTATTTGGAATCATTTTTTTACTTTTTTAAAATTTCATCTTTGGATTTTTTTCTATTAAATTTTATCCTTATTTTTTTGTTGCTATATTTTTTTTATTTTGCAAATTTTTTTTACTAATATTTTTTTCACGATTTCATCATTCAAAATTAAATTAGTTGGGAATTAAGTTTCTTGATTGAACCCGTGTCCAGAATTTCACGGGTTGCGAGTATTAGAGATTAGACCAGATTTAGAATTCGTTTTGCTTTGCTTGGTTTTTTTTCTTCTTTTTTTAAGCTAATGTTTGCTTATTTTTAATCCTTTTTTTAGTTTTGAATTCTTATTTTTTATAATTTTTTTTATATGGGGTTAGTCTCGGGTTCATGACTAGAATTCTGGTTTTAAAGACTAACACAAATTGACTTTTTTTTGTTTATCATTTTTTAAATCTATTTATTTCAATTTCATCTCTCATTTTTTTTTATTTCTATGAGATTGTCACAATCTTATATATGTGGTTGTGAAGTTTCCGAGTTCATTTAGTTTACAAGGTTTTTTTTATTTTTTAAATTATTTATTTTATATTTTCACATTTAAATATTGAATTGTTTAATAATTCATATGAAATCATGTTTATTTTTTTTCTAGTTTATTTATTATTATTATATTATTTAAATTATTTAAATTATTAATTAAACTAACGACTGGAATCTTAGATTCTTTAAGCTACTTATTTTTTATGTAAAAAAAAAAAATTGCCCATGGATTACGGGCATCAAATCTAATAGCAAACTAACCAAAGATAATTGGAGGATATAGTTTTAATTCACATCACATCACATTTATCATAAGCATAGCTCTAACTTGCAAGTTAATCCCACCTACAAACCTTTCAAAATCAACAAAAGAAAAGAAAGAAATATAAATAAAATAAACAAATAGTAGCAGAATAAAAAGACAAAATAGAAAAACACAAAGAGATAGAGAAAGATATCTGGAGAATCCTAGCTGGCAAGATATGAAAGCAGAAAGCCCAACAATTGCAAGAACCGAAAATCCTCCTCTCTCAGACGAGAGCGAGCATGTGGAAGAAGGAGTTGCCACGTGGTAGACTGCATAGTCCACGTCTGTCCACATGGCAACCCATGGGAGGCCAGCGGAGATCGCGCGAAACACCAACCTCTTATCAACAAATAAATCTCTACCTCTAAACTTGAATTTTCTTTTTTTTGATCTCTCTCTTACTTGCAGCTTTGTCTGCAAAGTTTCAAACGCCATGACCGCCTTTGCTACTGCTGCAGCTCTCTCTGTGCCCATTTCTCTATGTAGATCATCTAAGCTCAACTGTAAAAAGGTAATGTTTTCTCCTCTATTTACCTGTCTGTACGCTTATCTGGGTTCTTGCTAGCTTTATTTGAAGATATACTTATCATGAGATATTTGTTATATCTTTCTTCTTTAACTATATTTCTCTGTTGTGGGATATTAAAAAAATGGCTTTTGGCTCATTTCCTAAAATCTTATCATGATATTTTCTCAACTTTATACAGAATATGATTACACTACGATATAGGAATTCTTGGTAGGTTATCTGCTGTCGTTGCAGGGGCTCTGGCCTACTACATTTAGAGGAAACTTGATTGAGTTAATTGAATTAGCAATGTTACTGGTGCTTACCTTCAAAAGATGTGAATTTTTTGTCTTGTTAAATTGATCTTAGTTTATGGTAATCTGAAGGAAAATTTACTTGGCTTGTTCAGTTCTAAGTTAGATAGCGATGATAGTCATCTCCGTACCCTTGCAGTTGCTGACCATGCTACTCGTTTTTATTCTCTTATATTTTTTTGGTTTAGTTCTATGTTAGATAGTGATCATAGTTTCCTGCTAAGATTATGGTAAACTTTTATGGCGTCAATTGTGATCGGTGTGTGGATTTTCAGGGCGTTAGAGGAGGGTTTAGGGTGTTTGCAATATTAGGGGAGGAAGGTGGGTTGTTAGATAAGAAGAGTACATGGGGTCCACTCTTTGATGTGGAGGATCCGAGGTCTAAGATGCCACAGTTTAAAGGGAAGTTCTTGGATGCTTATCAAGCACTTGAAGTGGCAAGATATGATATTCAGTACTGTGATTGGCGAGCTCGGCAAGATCTACTTACTATCATGATCCTTCATGAAAAGGTCTGTTGAAATTCATTACTTTAATTTAAACCGAGAGTAATGTCTTAATAAGGTGACTTTCAAGTCTCACCTTGGGAAATGTGGTTGCAGGTTGTGGAAGTTCTAAATCCCTTAGCTCGTGATTACAAGTCTATTGGCACCATGAAGAAGGAGCTTGCGGAGTTGCAAGATGAGTTATCCCAAGCTCACAGACAGGTTTGGAAAACTACCCTCTATTAATGGAAAATGCATACCTGTTGAGAAGCAAATAAGCACTAATTGGTTGCATACATTCATTAGATCAGGATCCAGTTCACAGATCAAGTGATACATACATTCATCCAATGCTATTAAGCAAACTCTTCAATTTTTACCATCAAATTCTTTTTAGATGCTGTAGAGGTTTACAATTCCATAAACGTTGTGATGCCTGACCCATGAATAATAACAGGTTCATATATCTGAAGCAAGGGTTTCTACTGCCTTAGATAAACTAGCTTACATGGAAGAATTGGTCAATGATAGGCTGTTACAAGACAGGAACCCAGCAGAGTCTGACCAAGCATCCCCTTCTCCCAGCACTTCAACTCAATCTCTGGATACTGTAAAAAACAAGTCACCCCGGAAAAACTTGAAAGTGTCAGGTCCAGTTCAACCTTACCATCCTCACCTGAAGAATTTCTGGTATCCTGTTGCTTTCTCCACTGATCTGAAGGATGGCACCATGGTAAACTACTCTTTTCAATCGTGATTCATTATGTATATGTGAAATACCATCATGGAAAGGAACTCGACAGACATTGCAAATAACAGCATTTTTATTGCTACAGTTCTGCTAACATTTTACTTTGAAAGGGGAGGGAAGGAGCCGCCCCTGTGAAGCGTTTGTGATTTCAATAGCTTGTGAATGTCTTCTTATGAGTTCCTTCACCACACTCTGTTTCAGATTCCAATTGATTGTTTTGAGGAACCATGGGTTCTCTTTCGTGGCATGGATGGGAAACCAGGATGTGTCCAGAACACCTGTGCACACAGAGCATGTCCACTTCACCTTGGTTCAGTGAATGAGGGTCGAGTCCGATGTCCTTACCATGGTCAGTGAGAATTATAGTAAATGGTTTGAATGTTTGCTTGTGATTAAGCAGGGAAAGAAAGAATAGATCACTGAGTATTTAAAATTTGGTGATAAAAAAATATCAGGGTGGGAATATTCAACAGATGGAAAATGTGAGAAAATGCCTTCCACACGATTACTTAATGTGAAGATAAAATCATTGCCATGTTTTGAGCAAGAAGGTATGATTTTGGTTTGGCCTGGCAGCGACCCTCCTGCAGCAACCCTTCCTTCATTACAACCTCCTCCAGGTTTTCAAGTCCATGCTGAGGTATGATTTGGATTCATCTAGATACTTTTACCTTTTGTAAAAGATGAAAGCTTGCGAATTACGCTTGCATGATTTATTAACAAGCATGTCATCTCATGTACGTTATGCCTTGCATATGATAGATTGTGATGGAACTTCCCGTGGAACATGGCCTACTTCTGGATAACCTCTTAGATCTTGCGCATGCCCCTTTTACTCACACATCAACCTTTGCCAAGGGGTGGAGCGTTCCCAGGTTTGTTCATATAACTTTTTACTGTTGAGCTGGAACGTAACATCTTTGAATATGGTTAAAAGATTTCACTATTAAATGCCTGTTTGAGAGTGCGGTAGCAGTTGCTTTTCAAAGTGATTTTCGTTCATAAATGTATCAAAATAATATTTTTTTTATTTTAAAAAAATTATTTGTGATATTAATACATCAAAACGATCCGAAAACATAAAAAAAATAATTTGAAGCAATTTTTTTATTTTTAATTTTGACTAACTTCTATTTGGGGCCGCAATCCCAAAACAGACACTAAGAGAGGAAAATTTCAGTTTTTTCAATGATTCTACATGGTGGATCTGTTATTTCTTTCAAATGACATGAAAAACAATGTATGAATGAATGCACTTCCATCCAGATTGCAAATTGCAAGTCATTAACATGTGATCAATCCGCCCTATATCTCTGATTGGTGTTAGAAATCAATTTAATGGTGCTCGTGATGATAACTTTATGTGAGGATAAGGAAAGGTGACTTGAAATCCTTTTGTTTTGTTTGTGATCTAAACTCTCAGCTTGGTGAAGTTTTTAACGCCTGCATCTGGCCTCCAAGGGTATTGGGACCCATATCCCATAGATATGGAATTTCGACCACCTTGCATGGTGCTATCGACCATTGGGATCTCAAAGCCTGGAAAACTAGAGGGACAAAGCACCAGAGAGTGTGCAACTCACCTCCACCAACTTCATGTTTGCTTGCCTTCCTCGAGACACAAGACTAGGTTATTATACAGAATGTCACTGGATTTTGCTCCTGTGCTGAAGCATGTTCCTTTCATGCATTACCTATGGAGACATTTTGCTGAACAGGTACAAAATTTTCCGTCGTTCAGGTCTTATGTTATGTTTATTTTTACCGTCTTGATCATTAGGTTGAACTTTGAACTCAAAAGCCACCAGCATGGCACCACCTGAAACTCTGGGCGGTCATATAGTTGGGAGTATTCTGACTTGTATGAAACAGGTGTTGAATGAGGATCTACGCCTTGTCCTCGGCCAGCAAGAGCGAATGATCAACGGTGCCAATGTGTGGAATTGGCCGGTATCCTATGATAAACTAGGAGTCAGATATAGATTGTGGAGAGATGCTGTTGAAAAAGGAGCAAAGCAATTACCCTTCGAAAAATCAACGTAAAGATAAACAAACTCTTGAATGGAATTAACTACTCCGGTAATTGACACCCTCGTCCATCTGACCAGTCTAGCATTCGCTTGCAAATAAAACCAATCTCCGGCGGACTGTAACGTGTGATTTGGCTTTTAGTCTCTCAAAGAAGAGTCATAAGAAACTCAGCGGAAGCTGTTGATTGATCTGAGGCAGAGAAGAGATGATGGTGATCTGTTCAGCACAAAGAGCCCTTGTAAAACCAAGAGAAACTGTACACTCCCATTATTGATTTTGTGTACAGTAAAATCTTTTTCTTTTTCTTTTTTTCTTTTGGATTCTCTTCCAGCCAATGAAGTCATCATCAAGATTTGTATCCAAACCCTAGAAAAAACACCAGTGTTTGATGATCTCTTACATTTGCGAGATGTAAATCTCTGTTTGTATGTACCATATAACATTACTGCTATTATTATTATATCCAACTGAAGTGTTTTTTTTTTCCTGTCATTTCCTTCCTTTCTCTTTCTCCGAAATCATCAAGCACCTTCCTTTCTGCAAATTACTTTGTTGCCAGCATAAAACAAAATCAAACCAACATTTAACTATCAAGACAAATTATAGCTAACAAATTTCAGTCCACAAATAAAAATAATTTGTAAAAGCAAAATTCTGAACCCGCAATTTTAGTATGGAGAAGAACCACAAAAAGAACAGAACCTAAACTCGGGCTTAATACCTCGGTCAATGTAATATCCTTCTTGACCATATTGCTTAATAAATACATGAAGCTGCAACAATGGACTCAGCTTCATTGGTAGATAAGATTGTTAAATAACTATCTTAACCCAATAATTTAAATTTTTAGATAAGGTTTCAAGATATAATTTATATTATTCTCTAACACATCCCCTCAAGTGAAAATCCTTTTAACTTGAAACTTACACATGTTCATATTATCTTATACTTATTTGATAAATGAAGATGGTAAGATTAGAATTAGCGACTACATGGTCATCAAGGCTCTTATAGCACGTTTAAGAATCATCTCAACTCAATAGCTTAAATTTTTAGATAAAATTTTAAAATATGATTTATATTATTATCTAATAAAGGTTAACATATATTATTTCTTTAAGTACCATGTCAATTATTCTAAGAAACTTGTTTTAAAATCATATAAGTCTTTTTCACTTTGTACACCCGCCCATTACCCCTATGTTCATAATGAGGAGGTTGTTCAATAAATACTTCTTCACATTCACCATGAAAGAAAGTTGACTTCACGTTCAACAGATAATTTTTCCACTCTTATCAGGTTGCAAGTAAAATCACTATTTGAATTATATTTAACCGAGTTACAAGTGCAAATACTTTTGCATAATCCACTTTATATTTTCGAGTTCATCCTTTTTATACCAACCAAGAGTTGTATTTATCCACTCTTCTCCATTCTTATTGAGCTTTGTTTTATAAATTGATTTTACCTTAATCTTCTTTTCTCCGGCAGGTAGTTCTATCAACTCCTATATATTATTTCTCTTTATAGCTTCTATCTCTAAATCTATTTATTTTGTTCACATGTCATAATAGATTTCAGACTCGGTCCGGTCCAAGACCCGAGTTCCAGGTTTTGACCGGGTCATCGGGTCAGTTTTTTTAAAATTAAAACGACGTTGTTTTAGTAAAAAACAAAAGTCAATGGGTTGCAACCGGGTTTTTGACCGTGTCTTGCCGGGTCAACTGAGTTTTTCCTTCCCCTATTTTTTTTTCAATCCAACCTGATTCCAACCCCGGATCAACGCGCTGGGTCGGACCAGGTTTCAAAACTACGCGCTCTTCCCAACGTTTGCATATGAAATAGTATTCATATTATCATAACCCAACCCCTCGTGTTTCAACTTTTTTCCAAAAAAAAATATCTTTTTAATATAATTTGATTATATTTTTAAACATTACAGTCGTTTCATGATTCTAATACTTTTACATATTTTATTCAGTGACGAGCTTTTAGAAATATAAAAAACAAAAGAGAAGAGAGAAAAAAAAATGATGAGAGAAGGAAAAGGTAAAAAAATAAAGCAAATAAAAATTGATGAAAATAAAAGAAGAGAAGAAATAAGAAAAAAAGGAGTGAGAAAAAACAAACGAGTCAGGAAAAATGAAAAATAAAAGTTGGTGAGCGAAAAAGGAGAGAGAGAGAGAGAGTTGAAAGAAATAAAAATCAAGGACAAATTTTTTTGAAAAAACATAATAAATAAAAAAAGAGGAAGAAAAGGGAGTGAAATAGCAAAAGAAAAGAAATAGATGGACTAAAGTAGGTCGTAAAAATTATGACCCCTCTTGTAAGCTATTTACCCTTATATACAGTCTTAAATTTTATCTAAAAATTGGGGGCACCCATTAAAAAAAAAAAAAAAAAAAACTGTTCACTGTTTCTGAATAACAACAACCCTCTCCCTCAGTAGCCGTTACCACACACGCCATTGACAGTCATTTCACAAAACCCAACAACACTGCTACTCGAACGTAAGCCACCGAACACCAGACCACGATATACGTGGTTGATTATTATGTTTATTTTTATATTTTAAAAATATTTTTAAAAGAATTTAGTTTTTTATTTTTTATATTTATTTCAAATTAATATATATTTTTAGTATTTTCAGATTATTTTGATGTGTTGATGTTAAAAATAATTTTTTTAAAATAAAAAAATATTATTTTAATATATTTCCAAATAGAAAATACTTTGAAAAACAATCACAACTACAATCACACTTCTAATATTTAGATTGTATTTGAGACGGTAATAGAGTTTTTTAAAAAATTATTTTTATATTAACATATAAAATTATTTAAAATAAAATTTTAAAAGTATTTTGTACAAGTAAAAACAAATTTACCCAGCTACAAACCAATTACAATAAGAACCACTAACAAAAACCAACCTAAACTGACCGAACCCATCTCCTTCATCTCTCTGATTTCGATAGGCCAACAACCACCCTTCATATCCTTATTGTGCCAACCATCACTGTCAATTTCTTCTCTCATCGGGACCCATGATAAGCCAGCCTCTCTCGTGGCTAAAAAAACCTCCATTACATGACTTTATTTTCAAAACAATATTAGCTTCTTTTTTTTTTTTTTTGTATATTAGAATATGGACTTTTGGGGAGGGGTGCCCATGACAGTACACTTCTGATCTACTTCTTTGACAATTCAATCAAACCTTAGTACTATTGGCAAAGTCATATTCAGGGTGAAAACATTTAATTTTTTCTTGTAAATAATATGTAATAAATAATCTATAAATATTATTTTAAACTTCGATTTGTAAACATTATTTAATGATTATCATTCATATTTTCTAATATGTGTGAATGCTCGCATAGGTGACTTTAGGTTTTGGAATACACACGTGATTCCATATAAACTCATTGAAAATAAGTAGTGGTGTCTGAGTTCATTTTAAACATAGTCAAAATGAATGGATCTAAGCTCATTGAATCATCACCATCATTTTAGGTTCAACGTTTGTATTTTCAAAGTAAGAATTAAATCTTGTTATCGAGCCTATACCCAAACCATTGTTTTAGAATTAGTTAGTTGTTACCTTTAAATAATAAGTGGTTAGGCAAACATATATCAGAACACATAATCAATATAATTCATGTTAAAACAAATATAATACAGCTTATTTAAGGTAAGATATTTTAGAGTGATTATTTTTTTTTTGACGTAATCAGTCTCGTAAGATAAAATTTTAAAATTACATGAATAACTCATTTTTATCTTTTTTTTAGTTTAATGGCTAAACTCTACTTGTTTTAATCTATGTTGTTTTGATTCTATATATGTGTTATATGTATTGTAAATCATCTATTAAAAATTTTGTAGTATTAGTGAAATATCCAATACTTAACCCGGAGAAGACATGGGTTAATTGAAAAATATAAATGACAAAATACTAAATAATTAGAAATAAAGTTTCAGGGAGAAAAATGTTTATGTTCAATATGTTAATAATGGACCAAGACGGGGTATCCGATTCAACAAAAAATTCAACTATACATAAGGGTATTATTGTAAATACATTCGTTATAGACTACAGAAGCATGTTCTTTCTTCTCCTTGTGGCCGGGAGAAGGTTTTTCATTTTCTTTCATTAAATTCATTAGAAAAACACCCAAAAAAAGGTTAAATTAGAGAGTATAGGAGTTTTTGGTGACTTGAAAGAAAGAATACAAGTCTTTTACGGGTTTTGTGCCTCAAAAGAGAGAAGTGGAAGCTAGATAGAGGAACAGACAAATAACAGCCATTTGCCCGTAGTTACAAGCAATACTATTCATATATTTTTGTTCAGTAACTATATACATATCCTAACAGGGTTTTACATGTTCTCATAGCTGAACTCGTGACATTTTAGCAAGGCTTCATAGTTATGCACAACTATCTAGCAGGAAGGGCTTCGGTAAAACTTACACAGGTTTCCAAACCGTAATAACCTCTTGAAACATTTCTACCATCAATTCCCTGTCGGCCTGCCTTAAAAAGTTGCTGATCTCATCTCTAACATCATATATTTTTCCAAAGTCAAACAAGTAAATCATACATCCTTTCTTCAACTTGTTCAACTGGTAAAGCCAGGCCTCTTGCAGCCTCTCAAGGACATTCATGGTATTAATATCTTCCAAGAGGCTTTCTTCACAAGCATCCTTGAGGGCTGCAATATCATATTTGTTTGCTGCCCCCAGCAGTGAGACACGGTGCTTCCAAAAATCCTCTTGCTTGATGGTTCCATACAAGTAACTCAAGAGAGTCATGCAAGATTCCAGTGTCATATCTTGTATGTAGATTGTGGAGGACTCTTTTTCCTTGAGGTTGTGATGGAACATGCTCTGGAAAACAGGCGAACTTGCAGAAAGAATTGCCTTGTGAGCACTGAGAGTTCCCTCAGCAGTATGGATGGTAACGTCAGCATGGATGGCCTCATCCAGCATGCGAGAGAGACATTGAAGTGTGCCTTGAGTTGAAACAGACTGCATCATTCCATCACTTGGCCATGTGGAACTGGGTTCCCCACCCTGAGTTGATGACGGGAAAAAAAATAGATGTTTAAACCTTAGGTAGAAGAAATATGACAGTGGCTCAACAATAACCACACCATTAAGAAGTATCCACATGCAAGATCTTATCAGCATGTGCTTGCAATAAATTATGTACGTTGAAATGTGTTTTTGAATAAGGTTCTTCCTAGGTTGTGCTTGAAGGGAAAATCAATCATGACTACAATTGTCCACTACAGTCTGGCTTTGGGTTCTAAATGAAAAAATCAAAAGAAAACCATCCACTATTACTTGTGTTAAACTAAAAACATTATTCCACAATCAACACCTTGGCTTCTCCAAAAACATAGTCTAGAGGAGCTCACATTTAGAGGGCAGATTTTGAGGTCTAGAAACTCAACATCAATGATGAAGCGACCATGAAAGGTAGAATCAACAGACCAGACAAAGTCGTCACCAGTCCGGAGCAATCTCTCATGAACTGCAGCATGAAACAATTCAGTGTCATAAGAATCTTTTTATTATAAATACTTCACTCATATCAACAACTAGGTGCTTTCCAAAATGAAAAAAGTTTACTAATCTCCATCAGGATGCACTTTCACATCATTGTGCAAAGCAGGCGCGACAAACTTGTTTATTACAGGACAGTTGTTTTCAGAATCTGCCTGACACTATCTCTACGTAATCCACATTGGTGAATAAAAGAATCCAAACCACATAAATTGCATCCTATTAGCTAGAGTGATGCCAATAAGCACTTGGCGATGGGCTCATGGTTATCACATTTTCTAATTTCAATTTTGTTCGTGTTCAATTAGACCTCTCTTGATGAGATGGTTAGGCCTTGGACAGATAAGTTTATCATTACCCGCATCAGTATATCGATGAGGAGATTCCAACTTCCTCTGCATATAAGGACGAGCATACAAGCAAGACTTCTGGTAACCAACCCATGGTGGCAAGAGAATAAAAATAATCAAAGAAAAATAAAACAGTCAACACTTGTGTGATTTCATCGTCATAAAGATGGAAAGAAAGAACCCCCCCCCCCCCCCCACCCCCCCCAAAAAAAAAAAAAAAAAAAGAGGAAAAATTGAGACCCTTCGTCTGGAAATGGAAAATCCTTATACAGCATGGACCCAATTGAAATAACAGACCCATTTTCAGAAGATTATTGAGTAAAACAGAATATGACGAATATGCACGAAGTAGACTCCATGAACCTCCCTCGATACACTTTGCAGAATACAATGGAAGTTTGCTAAGGAATCAAAGCCAATTTTAAAAAAGAAGCTTTTGCAAACAGTTCCATACTCTTCATACCAATATTACACAACCAAGAGATACTCTAGTTTTTTTTCATATGCTTACACAAGACATGATGAAATAAAGAAAAGAAAAGGATAGAGAGAGGGAGAGAGATACGAAAGCATACCTGGAGAGATAAGGGGCCTGCGATTATTAGCACTAGCATTTGAGATGCGGAGAACAAATCTAGCGATAGGAGGCTGTTCTTTGGAAGCTCGAGACGGCTCTGGAAATAAACGAATGCACAGGTACCGATTCTTCTCTATTGACAAGTACCTTGCAAAAGAAAAACAAATCAACTAAAGCCATAAATAAAATCTGCGCGTGTTTGTAGATACTACAAATTAATAGACTCACCAGTTCCAGATTCCGACCTTGAAAGGATCGGATTTTTTGTAAGAGGAAGGGCCAAAGTTGTCGATCCTCCACTGGGCTAGTCGGGAGATGGTCTCTACCTTTGAATCCGCCATTCCGCTCTTACTTCCTTTTTCTGTGTGGACGTTACTGTGAGTGGGATATCTGCTTTGAAAGAGAAACGACAATAGATAGGAAGAATAGACTTGCTGTTTAACAGTTTAAGCTTTTTTGGACGTCACTCTTTTTTGCTTTTACGAAAGACCTGTGCCATTCGGTATGCCAACAGAGCCAGTTGAAGATGAATACGGATCCCGTGTAAAATTATAAATTGATTTTTTAAAAATATTTAATTGTAAAATTATAAAATATTTTTTTTAAAATACGGATCCCGTCTTTATGAATTTGAAGTTAGAAGTACCATTTGATTTTATTCTTTTTTCTTTTTTTTTTAATTGAAGTTCTAATAGTTTGTATAATGAGCGTTATCTTGCCCAAGTTATGAAGGATTGAAG
The DNA here is from genome assembly GCF_951802175.1 of Populus nigra. Lineage (NCBI taxonomy): Eukaryota > Viridiplantae > Streptophyta > Magnoliopsida > Malpighiales > Salicaceae > Populus > Populus nigra. The sequence continues at coordinate 6,532,781 of NC_084856.1, read as the reverse complement.
TATATCATGGAAAGAGTGTTGAATAGTAAGTGTTCTTTAAACAGTAAAAATTAGAATTTATTAAACATCAAATTTATTTTCTTTTATTACCAGATATTTTTTAAATAATATTTTTTTAGTTTTAACTAGTTATTTGGCACGCACTCTACTGCGGGTCACATATTTTTTCAGCAAAACAAAATTGAATACACAAATTTTTTCGACGTGATTTTTAATATAAAACAATTCTAAATATAAATCAAAAAATTTATGCAAACATCTAATTAAATAAATCAAGAATTAATTGTGTATATAAATGGAAAAAAAGTCATCACGGTAACTTTTGGAAAAAAAACCTTGGAAGCATGAATTTAGATAAAAAAAAAAGGGACAAAAAATCACCTCAATGTAACGTGATAGACATGTAATCTAGGTGATAAGTGGCGAGCCAACCTCGGTTAACTTGTAAAACTCATGACCTAGGTCATGAGATCGAGATAATCCAATAAAAAAGAAATTGAAGAAAACCACAAATCTAGTCTTAAAAAAAATATCGAACGATAAAATAAAAAAAAAGCTAAAAAAAGGCGTCAATTCCTATTAATTATTCAAACTCGTGACACGAATTATTAGGATGGAAGCAACATATAGGAAGAAAACATAAAGTCCAATCCCGAGCAAATCAAATAGTAAAAGATGGAACCGAGAAAAAAATTAATTAACAAAAACATCTAGTATAAAAATAAATAGCAAGTAAAAGAATGAGGATGGAAACCAAAATAAAAATAAATAAATTAAACGGCAACCCAAAAAATTTTATTGGTGGGTTAAATTAAAAAGAAAAATAACTTTAACAAAAATAATAAAAAAATCAAAAGAATGAGTACTAAATTGAAAAAAAACAATATACCATAAACTTGAATTGAATAATGAAATTAAAAACCATTAAAACTTTTAGAAAAAGAGCCAAATTTTTTTTTAAAAAAAAGAGTGGATTGAAAAAAATAAAACATGACAAATTAGAATTGAAGGAATAAATTGAAAACAAATAAAATTTTCATAAAAAGATCAAGAAACATAATTTTAAAAAATAAAAACTAAAATAGAAATACCAAGAATAAAAAGGACAGGAAAAACTGTAGTACTTACAATGACATGCGCCGCATTAAAAGGAAGAAGATACGTTAGTTCTTCGAACAACACGATGGAAGTGTGGGTTTGGCAACTAGGAAGTGTTATACCCGTCATCTAAATAGCAGACACCTTTCACACGCTGACATATATATAACACGTGACATCTATTTTTTTAATTTTAAAATTAATTAATTAATTTAAAAGATCAAATTATCGTTGATACATGTTAAATTAATGAAAAACCAAACGTAAAAGAAAAAAAAAATTCTTGGACACATGTTTTATTTTTTTAGATTTTAAGGGTAAATATATCTTTTTATTATATTTAAAAAATTAAAAATACTCAAATACCATCTCCTAATAGCTTAGAAAAACTGCTCCAAAGGGCACAAAGGTTATTTTTGTGTAAAAAAAAAGAGACACGTATACCTCCTGACAAATCATTAATGGCTAATAAATAACTTGAAAAGACCAAAAGATCCCCTAACCACAACCTTCATTATTTTCTTCTCTTTGAATGGCACAGTAGTCATACAATACAGCATTGTATAATGAATTAAATGTATTGTATGACTACTGTGCCCTTCGATGATGATGGTGATGATGAGTCACAGCCAGAGTAGAAGCAGCTGCCATTGGCTGCAACAGGTTAATCAATCATCAAAGCTACATTTCAAAATCAAATCCGGTATCTTTCAATTTCCGCCGAAATATTTATTTCACAGAAGTATGGCCGACATTTTATAAAGAAGTCTCAGATTGACGTGCGCAGAGGACTGTGAGGTAGACTGTCACTCGCACGCCCTTTCTTTAATAGCAAACATGGGACACTGATTCTGCTTTCCTAATTGCGGTTGCTGAAGAACAACTAAAAGAACATTGTCAATCACTATTCATTTCCACAATACAATTTTTTACTTTCCGGTATCATCTTCTCAAATTATATTAGAATGTTTTATGTGTCGATATCTTTTTACTTTGTATACTCTCACGTATGTGAAGTGTTTAAGAATTGTACCATATTAAATTAAAGCTTAATTTTACAAAATAGATTTTTAGATTATAGTTACAAAATTCAACAAACAAGGATAAAAAAAATCCTGATTTTAAAAAGGCACGAGAAATTTCAATTTAGTCCCTAAAATTTTAGAATATGTATTATTTGGTCCTTATAGTTTATAGTCTTTTATGTTTTGGTCTTAAACTTTATTTTTGTGTTTCAGTCCCTAAATACCGAGACAGGAAAGAGAGGTGGTGAGAAATGGGAGGAGAGAAAAAAAATCAAATGAGCATATTCTAGCTATAAAAAAGACATTTTAGGTTAAACAGAGGTTTAATGAGGTCTCTAATATGTTTTATATGTGTTTAAAGAAGAAAAAAAATTAAAAAAATTAGTTTTTGATGCTTCAAAACTTGGAACCCAACGTTATAACAATCAAAGATAACTAAAATCTACACTAGAATATGACATGCCTTTCAATTAGAAAAATAACGTATTGTCTGTTTATTTTAAAATAAGAGTCAGGCTTGCCTAACTTGTTTGTTAAACAACCATTAGCTCTCTCTTACTCTTTACAAATTTTAAAATAAATTTATTTTAAAATAAATTTATTAAAATGATATTTAGACAATAATCCAATAACACCATGGTTTTTAAGAATATTAAAGGTTTATTGGTGAAATTAACAATTACTTTATGATTAATCATATATTAACCAAATATATGAAGTTTTTTTAAAAAATTGTATTAATATTCAATAAGAATATAATATCTATTTTTTTGTATTTTTTATCCAATTGTTATATAATTTTCTCATATTTATTATTTTTATATTCATTAAATGATGGATTCGTGATTTATTTTTACTTCTGATTGAAATTTTCTTTCATTATTATCCATTTGAAAATAGTCATTCTAATAAAACAAAATATATGTTTTCATAAAAACAAAAAAATTATGAATGAGAAAATAAAGTTATTAGAAATATTATGGATTTTTTTTAATTTCAATTAGTTATTATTTGATAAACCATGCTGCTAAAAAAAGACATGTTATTTTATAAAAAATTAATCATGAATGAGAGAAGAAAATTTTGACTATAAAAAAACACAATTTTCTCCATATTAATCATGACCTTGCTTACAAATATCTATTTTTATTTTCAAACAAAAAAATAAAAATATATTTTGAAAAGTGTTTTTTGACAACTTGCAGGCTTTTACTATAGTGTCCTCAATGCATTTTCTCAATGTTTCATTGCCAATTGCATTAGGCAATTCACAATGGTCCTCTTTTTTTTTTTCAATCATTGAAAATTTATATAATATAAGTTCATTGAACTTTATTTCTTTTTAATTTTATCATCTCATGTTATGTTGACATGGTTTTATATTTTAGAAATTATTTCAATTTGGCATACTCTTGCATGTTTGAGGAGTCATAAGATATTTCAACATTAAATTAAATGTTGATTTTACAAAATGTTATGTTACAATTAAAAAAAACTTGAAACAACAACAAACAAAATAAAAACACACAAAAAAACAAATCCTTTTTTTTATTTTTATTGTTCAAAGGTGTGAAAAACTTCAGTTTGATCCTTAAAGTTTTTGTTTTTCAAATTTAGTTCATGTTCTTTTAAGTTTTTATGTTTTGACCTTAAACTTTTTTTTTATGTTTCAGTCCATGTGTGTTGAGGGGGAGAGAGAAAAAGTTCATTCAGCTACATTACGACCACAAAACATATTAATCTTAGAGTGTATTTATTTTTGTGGTTGAGGTTGAGGTTGAGATTGAGGTTGAGTACAACCCAATTATGCATAAAACTCAACCATTAAAGCTAGTTTTTCTTGTCTTTTCTAGCTTTTTTGATAGGTCCCATGCACAAAACTTAACCTCAACCACAAAAATAAACACACCCATTAATAATGTCAATGAGTTTGTCTTAGATATAAGAATTCAATTAATGTGGTGTTGTCCTTTAAACATGTAGAAAAGTATATCAAAATCCATAATATGTTTTTTTATCTAGTTATATTTCAATTTTTAGAGTGATTAAAGGGTCTTTCTAGGATAAAAAATGGATTTATTGAGGTTCTATAATTGTTTTTAGGTATTTTCATGTAAAACCAAGTTAAGATTTGAGTTTTAGGAGTTTAAATAGTCAATTTAATTTTCCTACAACTAAAGATGGATGAAAAATAATTGCAGCAAACAACGTGTCATTTATTTATTGCAGTTTTTTTTAAGTTAAGTGAAAGGATGATTCATCATCTGTTCACTTAATTGACCATACCAAGTCTAATAGTGTCACGACCCGAATCCCAGGTCCGTGACCAGCAACGCAGGAGCGGTGGCGGAAGGACACCCCACCTACGCTAAGCCTCAAAACGGACATATCAAAAGAATATTTTATTCAAAAATACGCAGCATTTCATAATCTTCAGAAATATTATATTATTCAAAACTGATGAAACCAAAAGATAGTTTAAAACTCTTCATCAGTAATTAAAACAAAAACAAGAATCCATAATATTAATTATATTGTCAAAATCCAAACTTAATTAAAACAAAGTAATAGTGGAGCGTCTAAGACATTGAATCAAAACTAAAAGGAAAGTCTCAAAAATAAGCAAGGCATACCGACTCAAAACTGAAGAAGTAGGAACACTCAACAAAGTTCACATGCTATCAGAAACTAGGAACCTGAAATAATATTAAGAATGAGGGGTGAGCTCAACCAACTCAGTGAGGGAATAATATTTAATATACATTTTAGATATTAATAATTTGCAAGATGATTTATCTTGATATACATATACATACTAAACATATTACCATAACGTAGTGGAATACATGTCAGAGACCAGATGATACCCGAAGGTGACCATTGTGGGATGATCAGTCGCCACAGGCTGATGCCTCTCTCACCAGCTAGGTATACAGAATACTATATGCACATAGGCTAACTACTCTCCATTAGCATGGAGTTACTGACAAGTCCCATATCAAGGCATAATAGATATTTACAGAATCATCAGATAAATGTATATCATATCACATAGAATCTAATTCGACAGATTGCGAGTGCAAATTCAAGAATAAATGAGTACTCGGAAAATAAGCAACATATATAAATATTCAAGAAATTAACGAGTTGTACTCATTGTATAATCAACATATATATTTATTTATCATATATGCATATTAAAGATTATTCCACTCACCTGGAAAATATAAAACTAAAAGGAATGTCAGACGAAAGACCCGAAAATCCTATTGAGGATCGTTAGGAGAACCTACAACAATATATGAAATATACTGAAAAACAACTCAAACAAAAGATCCTAATGCATAAAATAAAACCAGGTTTAGTCTCCTAGGTTTAGGGACTAAAACGACAATTATCCAAAACAGGGACCAAAACATAATTTTACCAAAACTAGACCAAACTATAAATAGATAACCATACTGAAATTTCACTCATAAATGATCCTTAATTCTGTCTAGAACGAACCAAGGACCGAACTGTAATTTTTATAAAGTTTAGGGACTAAAATGTAAATTCCTAAAATTGAGGGACCAAACTAAAAATATTCCAAATCATTTATCAAACTAAGATTCATCACCTTAACCTCATAATAACACTGTTTAGAATCTCAAAATACAATTAGGGGTCAAATTATAATTTTCCTAAGTTTAGGGACTAAATTGTAATTTTCACAAATTGAGGGACCAAATTGAATTTTCATCATCTTCAACCTCAAACCCAGAATTTTCACAGTTACCTACTGTTATCTCCTGATTTCTAACACAAATTCACTATTCAAACAAAATCATAACTAAAAATCATCATCTTTACTTACATTCTCTCAAAATCAGCTAATTAACTCATTACCTACCACAATCAACCCATAACATTCTAATTAATTCATCAATCAAACCCAAAACACAATCTTCGAAACCCTAACATTTATCAAAACAGAAATTAAAAGCTCAATTAACACATATTTATACATAATCTTACTTTTAAACTTATTTTCTCTAACTCTCTTCTTCTTCCTCCCATTTTCTTCTCTTCTCCCGTCAGTTTTTCTCTCTTAAAACACACCTCTCTTCTTCTATTTCTTTTTCTATTTATATTTATCAACTATTTGTTCAATTACTACAATATCCCTTATTCATTTATACTCATTTTTAGCCTTCAATGACTTTATTGCCTTTTACCTACTCATCTTATTTCAAAACATCACAAAAAGCTTGGGCTAAGTTTAGGCTTAAACACACTTATGGCACGTGGAAATGGCCTAGTTTAGGCTCAAGCACTAAGACATTGACTCTTTCATAGGTGACCATTAAAGTATTAAGCTAATATATAGGTATAACTCAACTTATCAGGACATATTTAGAAGTTGAAAGATTGGGGTGAGAAAGACGTGTATAAGTCTACCGAGTTAATTGAACAATATGAACAACCTATAAAATTACACCAAAAAGTGTTGAAATTGATGAATGTGGCACCAAAGTGAATGAAACATAGTTAAAGGTTGGAACTTTGATTCCTAAAGATGAGAAAAGTAGCATGATTGCCTTGTTAAAAGAATAAACAAATGTGTTTTCATAGTCATATACAAACATACTAAGGTTAGACAATGTTATCATGTTACACATGCTACTTTTAATTCTGAATTCACACCAATAAAATTGAAGCCAAGAAGAATACGGCTGCATATTCTGATAATGTGTAAGCAATGGGAAACCAGATTCTTAGAAGTGGTCGAATACCATTAATGGGTATCAAATATTATGGAAGTTCCAAAGAAAAAAGGGAAAGTCAGAGTGTGCGTGAATTTTAGAGACTTAAACAAAGCAAGTCCTAAAGATTATTTTTCTTTACCCCATATTGATATACTTGTGGATAATGTAGCCAATAATTTAAATATTCCTTTATGGATGGACTTTTTAGGTATAATCAAATTAGTATGGTGGAGAATAATAATAAAAAAACCATTTTCATCATGTATTAGGAAACCTTTTGTTACAAAGTCATGCTCTTTGGACTAAAAAACATGAGCAACATAGAAACAAGTAATGATAAATCTGTTTCATGACATGATATATAAAGAAATAAAAGTGTATGTGAATGATATGATTTCCAACTCAAATGAAAAGGAATATCATATCTAAATATTAAGAAAGCTCTTTGAGAAGTTGAGGAAGTATATGATCAAATTGAATATGTCAAAATGCACATTTAAAGTAAAATGAGGAAAATTATTAAGGTTCATAGTATGAAATGAAGGCATTGAAGTTGACATCGATAAATTCAAAGCAATACAGGTTATACTAGAGCCTAGAACAAAGAAGAAAATATTCACCTGCTTTGCAAAAAAATCCTAGAGTATAGAATGGATATTATCAATTAGATTTTTATAAGATAAAACAATATCTATATAATCCATCATTTTTGAACTTGCTAGTTTCAGGAAGACTATTAATCATTTACTTGACTGTGATATAAACTGTTATACGATGTGTTATTGGTAAGCGTGATAATTTTTGAAAAAAATAGCAAGTCATTGACTATGTGAGTAAGAAGTTTATGAACTGCAAATCTCGATATACTTTCCTAGAAAATATATGTTGTGGTCTGGTATGAAGTGCATGAAGACTCAAGCATTACATATTTTATTACTGAACTTGGTTGGTATTCAAAATTAATGTAATCAAGTATCTCTTTTAAAAGCCTTACTTGTCCAAAATAATTGCATTGTGGAAAGTCATATTGGTGAAATATGACACCATTTATTTGACAATAAAGCTAGTGAAAGAAAGTGCTAAAATATATAATTTGGTGGATAATATAGTTGAAGATTATGATCCCTTGTGGTATGAATTCCTGAATGAAAAGATTGTGGCTGTTAAAAGAAAAAGAGAAGTCAAGATAGCTAACAAATTTGAACCACTTAGCCTTAATGTGTCTTGAAGTCCACTTTAGCCCATGTGTTTTGAAGAAATCTATTGAAAGTCTTTTTGAACCACTTAGCCTTAAGTTTTCACAACACCAATCAGAACCTTTAACGGATCTCTTAGTATTGCATGGATCATGTCATTCCTTCCTTCCTCTAAGGATTGTGGTTGTAAAAAAAAAAAAGTTAGGTGAAGATATGTGGACCTTGTATTTTAATACGATAGTAAATATATCTAGCAATGATGTGGGTGTTATACTCAGTTCACCAATTAAGGAGTAATATCCAATGGCAATCAAATTATAATTTTAATGCATTAACAACATAACAAAATATAAGGCAAGTATCCATAAGCTTGAGGCTGTTTTGAAAAGGAAAGTTAAAAAACTTGACGTATATAGTGATTTTCTATTAATGATTTGCCAAGTGAAAGGAGAATAAAAATGAAAGATAAGAAGTTAAATTTGTACTAGGAGTACCATGTCAAGATAGCCAATAAATTTGAAAAGGTTAAGTTCACTCATCTAAGTAAAGATAAGAATTGATTTGCAGATGCATTTGTCATATTAACATCAATAACCCAAATCAACTGCGATAAAGAATTACAACCTCTATGCATTAAGATAAAGAATGACCCTACTTATTGTTGTTAAGTTGAGGAGGAAACAAATGGAAAGCCTTAGTACCATGATATCAGATAGTTCATTATAAATCATGAATATTCATTCGGTATGAATAAAATGAATAGAAAAACTCTAAAGATATTGTCAATTTATTATTTCTTAGATGGAGAGATTCTATACATGAGAAGATTTTATGGAACTATATTAAGATGTTTATGTTACACATATCAACAACAAGCATAATGACATGAAAAATGCAAAAATGGATACTTTTTTACCATAATGGAGAAAAGCTGCAATGATCATGCTGATAAGATAAATACACTATAATGACATGAAAAATGCAAAAAATGGATACGTTTTGACCATAATGGAGAAAAGTTGCAATGATCATACTAATAAGATAAATACATTACTAATTCATCTCTACCATATAACAACATCTTGTCCATTTGTAATATAAAGAATTAATGTGATTTTCTCAAAAAATTAGAAGGCTAGTAACAGATATCGGTTCATGATTAGTACTTAAAAGTGCATTTTTATCAAGGTTTTATATCATCATTTTGCACTTAAAGTATCAATAACTCCTTAACTAAAGCATGTTTTATAATAACATATCTAATTATATAAGATACCTTTAATTTATGGTAAATGATGATCTTAAATGCAGGCCTATCACATAAATGAAAGAATTGATTGATGAGTTGAAGTACAGAAATTGAAAGGACAAAAAGATGGCCAAAGAGATGCTGGTGCAGTCCAAACTGGAACATAGTTCGGTAATTGGGTCATATCTGGAGCTGTAGATCTTGGATTTAGGTCCATTTTATATGGATGGAAAGATAAGACATAGGCCTACAACTTTCATGTGGAGCCCAAGATTTAAAAAGGCCGTTTTCAAGTCCAAATTGTAGCAACAACGAAGAAGTCCAAATCTGTCCTGCAGCCCAGACACTGTTCAGTGTTCAGCCCATATCTCGAGTTCTAGAAGTCCAAATGATCTCAAATTTTTACCCTGGAAAGATGAGACAATTTCCTAGAACTTTCATGATTCAAGTTTTTCAAATTATGACGTCATCAATGACGTTTTTGGCAGACAAGAAGATAAGAATTGTCACCAAGTCAAGATGTGGCCACCCACTCATCAATTAGTCAACAAATCAATAGTTCCGAATTTTGGCCTATAAAAGGAGGCATTTGCCATGTATTTAGACATCTTGATGTTCAGATCAAGATCATGCTCTCTCTTTATATTTTGTAATGCTTAAGTTTTGCTTATATTAATCTCTTGCTTATGCTTTTCATTTCCTTTCCTTGTTTATTTATGTTTCTTTCTTTCATTATGTCTAGCTAAATTAATTATGTCAAGGTGAAAAGGGTACACTAATGGTGTAAGAATAAGTATAATATAAACTTAACATGGACCTTAATGTTGGATACTAACATGCTTTATATTTGTTATCTTGTTCACTTATAAGACTTTGCTTGTTAAATGGTTAATCTAGATTTATGTTGTATAACATTTGGTACAACAAATACTTGGCACTTTCATAGCCCATACTGTATGGTATAACCGACACCTGAGCTATGAAAGGAACTTGATTTGTTGTTAACATAAGTTATAATCATGAATGCCTGAAAACATTTACAAGTATTAGCATTATTCGAATAAGATAACTAATGTAATCATGTTAACAATTTATAATCCGATTGGAACCTCCTTTGTGTGTGGTTTCCAGTTGAATAATAAGAGTTTATACTATACTTGTTTGATGTACCATTAGTGGATCCTCTAACCTTGACATTTGTTGTTATCATTGTTTAATCCTTACGTTAATCTTCCATCTCAAAGTTCTCATCAACTTCTTCCTCTTCTTCTTCACTATTATTATTAACATTATTATTGTTGTTGTTGTTGTTACTTTTGTATTATTGTTATCTATAATTTATACAATTAACCTCCCTGTGGTTCGACCCCGGTCTTGCCGGGTTATTTATTACTTCGACACTCCTGCACTTGGGAGAAGACATCAATCTTTTGGTCGTGTCAAGTTTTTGGCGCCGTTGCCGGGGAGGTAAATTCTTGTACAAATTATAGTATTTATTTTATTTTCTCTTTTCTCTTTTCTTTTTCTTGTATCCAACTTTGTTTCTTTTGTTTTGTTTCTCTTTCTTTTATTTTCTTCTTCCTTTTATTCTCTTCTTACACGTGCATGAGAGTGTGGTCACGTACATTAAGTGGTAGACTTTGTAGGGTATCCTCATCATTTTCAGAAAATATGGCTGAAGAAGATAACCAATCGCTTCATAATGAAAATAATGAGAATATTCGGGTTAGAACTCTTAGAGACCACATGAATCCCACAAGAACAAGTGCACCCTCATGCATAGTTTTTCCTCCTGATGCATCTCATTTTAATTTTAAGACAGGCATTATTCAACTTTTACCATCTTTTCATGGCTTAGATTTAGAAAATCCATACTTGCATTTAAGGGAATTTGAGGAGGTTTGCAACACGTATAATGACTCAAATTGTAGCATGAACACCATTAGATTGAAGCTTTTTCCTTTTTCATTAAAAGATAAAGCTAAAACATGGCTACAAAATTTGAGACCTGGATCCATTCGTGCTTGGGATGAAATGCAGCAACAATTTTTAAAGAAGTTTTTTCCATCTCACAGAACGAACTCTTTCAAAAGACAAATCATTACTTTCTCTCAACAACCAGGGGAAACATTTTATCAATGCTGGGATAGGTATCGAGACTTACTTAATACTTGCCCCCATCATGGTTTTGAAACATGGAGATTAGTTTCACATTTTTATGAAGGGTTAACTCCTAGAGATAGGCAAATGGTTGAATTGATGTGCAATGGAACTTTTGAGGATAAAGACCCTAATGAAGCAATGGAATACCTAGACTTGCTAGCTGAAAATGCGCAAAATTGGGACACCACAGGTACTTATGAGGCACCAAGTAAAACCCAACCTCATACATCTAGTGGAGGTATGTACAACCTTAGGGAAGATCATGACCTCCAAGCCAAGTTTGCATCTTTAGCTAGAAAGGTTGAGGCATTGGAATTAAAAAAGAGTGGTCAACTAAAATCTGTTCAAGACATTGCATATCAAATCTGTGAAACCAACGAACATTCAACCAATGACTGTCCAACCTTGCCTTCTTTTAAAGAATGTCTCCATGAACAAGCCCATGCATTAAACAATTTTCAAAGGCCCAATCATAACCCATATTCGCAAACATATAACCCTGGTTGGAGAAATCATCCAAATTTCAGTTGGAAGAGTGAGAACAGTAATGCTCAAACTTCACAGCCATTGTTTCCAGCACATCATAATTTCCAAAATTCTCATGGATATGCACCTCCTTATGCTCCCCCTCCTAGAAGAAATCTTGAGGAAACATTGCATGCATTTATGGAAAAGCAAGAGGCAATTAACACTCAACTTGCTCAAAGCATGACAGATTTTAAAGATACTCTTGCAAAATTGACATCTGCTCTCAGTTTCCAAGAGAAAGGTAAGTTTCCATCTCAACCACAACAAAATCCCAAGGGGCAATACAATGCAAGTAGTTCGGGAAGCCAACACATGGATCACGTAAAATCAGTCATCACTCTTCGTAATGGTAAGGTTATTGAAAAACCTATTCTTGAACCTTGTGAGAATGATGATGAATCAATCTCTGAGGGTAAGGAAGGGGTTGAATCTGATCATTGCAAAGAAAAGACTGATTCTCCGCCAGCACTTCCATTTCCTCATGCCATGACTAAACAAAGGAAAGTCAATCACAACTCTGAAATCTTTGAAACTTTCAAACAGGTAAGGATCAATATACCTTTGCTGGATGCTATTAAACAAGTTCCTTCTTATGCTAAATTTTTGAAAGATCTGTGCACTGTGAAGAGAAAACTGAATGTGAAAAAGAAAGCCTTTTTAGCCGAACAAGTAAGTGCCATTCTTCAGAACAATAATGCTTTGAAATATAAAGACCCTGGTTGTCCTACAATTTCTTGCTTTATTGGAGAACATAAAATTGAAAGAGCCTTACTTGATCTTGGAGCTAGTGTGAATTTACTTCCATATTCAGTTTTTCAAAGTCTCAATCTAGGTGAGTTAAAACCAACTTCTGTAACTCTTTTACTTGCCGATAGATCTGTAAAAGTGCCTAGAGGAATAGTTGAAGATGTGTTAGTACAAGTCGATAAGTTCATTTATCCTGTGGATTTTATTGTCTTGGACACACAACCTGTTGAAGCATGCAATTCATTTCCTGTTATTTTAGGACGTCCATTTCTTGCAACTTCTAATGCATTGATTAATTGTAGGAATGGACTGATGAAGCTATCATTTGGGAACATGACATTGGAGATGAATATTTTCAACATTTGCAAGCAACCAAGAGATGATCATGATTTACAAGAAGTAGATCTTATTGAAGAATTAGTTTGTGATCAACTTGAATCTACTTTGAGTAATACTGAGTTTGATGAATTTGAAGATTTGCAAATGACTTATTCTCAGGAAGAAATCACGGATGAAAAAGACACCGAAAATGTTGATGCGAATCTTTTGTCAAGAGCGACAACAGATTCGATATCTGACATCACACCAACCGATGATTACTTTCCTGACAAATCCTTACTTTCTCTTAGTCCAATGCCTTGGTTTGCTAAAAACATCAATTTCCTTGCCTCAAGAGACTTGCCAACTCATTGGAGTACCGAAGACAAAGGTAAGTTTTTGAACGAAGTGAAGAAATTTTATTGGGATGACCCTCACTTATTCAAACATTGTCCTGATCAAATATTTCAAAGATGCATTGCGGACAATGAGGTAAGTAGTGTCATTAAATTTTGTCATTCTGAAGCATGTGGGAGTCATTTCTCGTCAAAAAAGACCATTGCGAAAATCTTTCAAAATGGATTTTATTGGCCCACCATGTTCAAGGACACACATGCATTCTGCAAAACTTGTGAAAATTGTCAAAAAGTTGATACTGGTCAAAAAGTTTTGCTTTATAATTCTCGACTCCATTTATTTCCTGGAAAGTTAAGATCAAGATGGAGCGGTCCATTGATTGAGAAACATGTGTATCCTTATGGGACCTTTGATATTGAGAATCCAAAGAATGACAATGTTTCTAAGAGAAATGGACATCATTTAAAAACTTACTTTGATAATTTTCCTAGTGAAAATGAATCCATTGGTTTGAATGATCCTGTAGATAAAGGTTGATTATTTTGTTTTTCTCACATTGTTTTTGTGTTTCCTTTTGGTGTGACTCTTGTTTTGCTAGTCTCTCATCCCGGTCAAATGGCGGATAACGGTACTCCGTGACTTAAGTCGGTTCTTTCAGTTTCCCATAATAACTGATATCTGTATATATTTGTGCAATTCTTTGCTCTTTCTCTCTTTTTTATCTCTTCTCCAATTCTCATTTCAAAATGGACACCATTCTTGGAAAATTGAAAAAGTACTTTCCCGCTCTGCCTCAGAATGCGATTACAAAAATTTACCGTGCTAGGTGTGCAAGATTGAAGTTGTTAATGAATCATGGAATTCCTGAAGATATTCGCTGGCTGATTGAAGCAAAGGTCCGATTATCAGGTGAGTCCTCCGATTCTTTCATTTCACACATGCTTGGAACAGGTAAAAGCACTTTTGCAAAGAAACGTCGTGCAAAACGACTGAAAGTCTGTCACAAATGTGCCAGATGGACTTGCAATGCATCATGTCGTTCTTTAGGAATGGTATCTATAAACCGTGAAGATAAAATACAATTTATTAAGGATGGCCTGAGTAAGGGGTCTTTAGATAATCTTTTATTGACCCTTGAGACGCATCCTAGTGGAGATGTGCATCGTGCAATTCATGATTTATGGCCCCATTTTCATAAAGAACATGATAGACTTAGTCTTGGGAATCTGACTAAAAAAGACCCTGTTTGCCAGTTTTTAAGAAAACTGGATGGGAAGCCTATCCCCGACCCATAGAGGGCGTTTAAGCCGTTCTTGGATGTAAAACCAAGGGAAGATGTGAGCCACAATCACAACTACCTGTACATACACATGCTTTTTCAAAATAAATAAATAAATAAATAAAGAGAGAGAAAGAGTGTGAGACTCCAGCTGGCCTACATATAGGTGGTATGATTGCATCTTCAATTTCTCATCTATAAAATCTTCTCTTCCTTCCCCTCATTTCTACTTATCCCTTACATTAGACAAATATAGAAGCGTGTAGAAATGGCAGGTTCCTCAAGTTATCACATAAAAAATATTTGTGTTTTCGGTGGATCCAGTCCTGGGAAGGAAATAGCTTTTTTAGAAGCAGCAAATCATCTTGGTCAGGTACTAGCTGAGAAAAAGATTCATTTAGTGTATGGAGGAGGCAGCCTTGGGTTAATGGGGGGTGTGGCAATAGCTGCATTTTTAGGAGGTAGTCAAGTTTTGGGGGTCGTCCCCGAAGCTTTAACAAAAGGGGACATCATTGGAAGAACAATTGGCGAGGAACTACAGGTCTCCACAATGTTTGATCGAATGAATACAATGTTTAACCATGTTGATGCCTTCATTGCCTTACCAGGTGGTTTGGGCACATTGGAAGAGATCTTTCATATTTCCTCTTGGGCCCAACTTCACATTCACCATAAACCTATAGGTTTGCTCAATGTTAATGGTTTTTATGATACTTTGTTGTCTTTTCTTGACCAAGCTGTGGAACAGGAATTTCTAACATCTTCGGCACGACAAATCATAATCTCTGCTGCTACGGCTGAACAATTGATCGACAAACTACAATCTTTCACCCCTGTAATTGATCCTTTCATGAGTCGCATCAATTGGTCAACTACAGAAAGCCGTAAAAAGCTTAGATTGGATTTGAGCCTTCGTTTGTGAATCCTTGTGTCTTTTGGTTTTATTTCTAACATAGTATTTTGTTCTGTTATTTCTTATATTTGTTTAAGTGTGTTTCAGGTATGTCAATGTTCGTTGTTTCAGGTGATGTCTTCTATACTCTATCTTTCTACCTTAGGACATTGAGGACAATGTCTCGTTTTGGTTGGGGGGAGAGGGTAGTAGTATTTAAAAAAAAAAAAAAAAAAAAAAACTAACCAACTAACTGTTTTTGTTTTAAAAACCATTTGGCAAAACTGTTATTACTAGGATGGCAGAGTAAGGGGGAATGACTCTTGAGACGCATCTTAGTAAACATTTTCTAATGGTTATTTGCAATATTCATAACAAGGCCTATTAGAATACTTCTTGAAATATTCAGGTTTACAAACTCTCGCATTGTTATCACTTGATTCTGCTCATATACTCATTTAACAAGTATTCTTAAACCTTCATTTTCACACACACACTTTAACATATGATTGTGGGTTGCACATTGGATTATTACATTATTTATGTTCTTTTGTTAAAGGTAAAAACTAAGGGATAGGGATAGTCTATATTTTGCAAAAAAAAAAAAAAAAAAAAGAAGAAAAAGAAGAAAAAAAAAGAGAAAGAAAAGAAAAAGAAAAGGATGATAATAAAAACGTAGATAAGTTTGATTTCGTAGCCTCCCTAACCTAAGCAATTAAGCCCGAAGGGGTGTTTTAACACCTAATACCCTAAAGTCAACTGACTTGGGAGCTATTGGCCCAAAGCTTGTTACATGGGTTAAGGAGAAAAGCTTAAGGGAATCAAACATTGCACTATCTACGTATCAGTATCTGCAACCCGAGTTACTAAGCTCGTAGGGGTGTCTCAACACCTAATGCCCTAAGATCAACTGGTCTGGGAGTCATTAGCCGAAAGCTCGTTACATGGGTTAAAGATACATTGTGTTTTATGTTATATGTATAGATATTAAAAAAAAAAAGTAAAATAAAATAAAATAAAATAATCCCAACCCAAGGAAGTTAACCTTAAACATTAGAACAAAAATATTGTTTTCTTCCAACAAAAGCCCCATCATCTATGTTTCATACATTGAGCACATAACAAGGAAGGTTTATTAATATTTTGTTTAAGGGGTATTGAGCAGATATATAAATTTAATGAGAGTTTGTTTATCTGGATAGATTAATGGAAGTTGAATGATGAATGCCTTGCTTTGTGGAAATTTGCAAATTGTTTTTCTATTTTAACGCCTTAATTACTAGGGACTAGTAATAAGCTGGTTGGGGGGTGTGATTAGTACTTAAAAGTGCATTTTTATCAAGGTTTTATATCATCATTTTGCACTTAAAGTATCAATAACTCCTTAACTAAAGCATGTTTTATAATAACATATCTAATTATATAAGATACCTTTAATTTATGGTAAATGATGATCTTAAATGCAGGCCTATCACATAAATGAAAGAATTGATTGATGAGTTGAAGTACAGAAATTGAAAGGACAAAAAGATAGCCAAAGAGATGCTGGTGCAGTCCAAACTGGAACATAGTTCGGTAATTGGGTCATATCTGGAGCTGTAGATCTTGGATTTAGGTCCATTTTATATGGATGGAAAGATAAGACATAGGCCTACAACTTTCATGTGGAGCCCAAGATTTAAAAAGGCCGTTTTCAAGTCCAAATTATAGCAACAACGAAGACGTCCAAATCTGTCCTGCAGCCCAGACACTGTTCAGTGTTCAGCCCATATCTCGAGTTCTAGAAGTCCAAATGATCTCAAATTTTTACCCTGGAAAGATGAGACAATTTCCTAGAACTTTCATGATTCAAGTTTTTCAAATTATGACGTCATCAATGACGTTTTTGGCAGACAAGAAGATAAGAATTGTCACCAAGTCAAGATGTGGCCACCCACTCATCAATTAGTCAACAAATCAATAGTTCCGAATTTTGGCCTATAAAAGGAGGCATTTGCCATGTATTTAGACATCTTGATGTTCAGATCAAGATCATGCTCTCTCTTTATATTTTGTAATGCTTAAGTTTTGCTTATATTAATCTCTTGCTTATGCTTTTCATTTCCTTTCCTTGTTTATTTATGTTTCTTTCTTTCATTATGTCTAGCTAAATTAATTATGTCAAGGTGAAAAGGGTACACTAATGGTGTAAGAATAAGTATAATATAAACTTAACATGGACCTTAATGTTGGATACTAACATGCTTTATATTTGTTATCTTGTTCACTTATAAGACTTTGCTTGTTAAATGGTTAATCTAGATTTATGTTGTATAACATTTGGTACAACAAATACTTGGCACTTTCATAGCCCATACTGTATGGTATAACCGACACCTGAGCTATGAAAGGAACTTGATTTGTTGTTAACATAAGTTATAATCATGAATGCCTGAAAACATTTACAAGTATTAGCATTATTCGAATAAGATAACTAATGTAATCATGTTAACAATTTATAATCCGATTGGAACCTCTTTTGTGTGTGGTTTCCAGTTGAATAATAAGAGTTTATACTATACTTGTTTGATGTACCATTAGTGGATCCTCTAACCTTGACATTTGTTGTTATCATTGTTTAATCCTTACGTTAATCTTCCATCTCAAAGTTCTCATCAACTTCTTCCTCTTCTTCTTCACTATTATTATTAACATTATTATTGTTGTTGTTGTTGTTACTTTTGTATTATTGTTATCTATAATTTATACAATTAACCTCCCTGTGGTTCGACCCCGGTCTTGCCGGGTTATTTATTACTTCGACACTCCTGCACTTGGGAGAAGACATCAATCTTTTGGTCGTGTCAGTTCATCTTGGTAGCAATTGACTATTTTAAAAAATGGACTGAAGTGAATTTATATGCCTATATTACTTAGAAAGTGGTATGAAGTTTATTGAGAAAAACATTGTCTGTTTTTATGATTTACCAAAGATGATAATAACAGAAAACACTAAGAATTTCAATGAAAATATGATTCAGGATTTAAACCAACAATGAAAGATCATTATCTTAGACCTAAAATGAATGGGATAGTAGAGGTAGTGAATAAAAACATAAAGAAAATAATGCAAAAAATAGTCATCACCTATAAAGGTTGGCATGAATGCTTCTATACACATTGCATGGTTATTGAATTGTTACAAGAACATCTACAAAAGCAATCCCTTACTCTCTAGTATTTAGGATGGAGGTAGTGATACCTTTTATAGTGAAGATACCTTCTCTAATGATATTAAAAGAAGTAGAGCTATAAGAGTTAGAATGAGTTAAGGTCCAGTATGAGAAATTGAACTTGATTATTGAAAAGAGGTTGGCTAGAATTTATCATACGTAGTTGTATTAGAAGAGAATAGCTAAAGCCTGAGATAAAAAAGTATACCCATGAGATTTTCATGAAGGAGATTTGGTATTGAAAAAGGTTTTGTAAGTTCTTGGGGAAGATCGAAGTAAATAGGCATCTAATTACGAGGTTCCTTATATAGTCAAGAAAACATTTTATAAAGAGCATTTATTTTATCATATATAAATGGTAGAGAATTGTCAAAGCCTATAAATTCAGATGTTGTGAAGAAGTGTTATGCTTAAAGATATACTTTCCTCATGAAATATAATAAATAAAAGTATAAATTTAGCCAAATTTTATTCAAAGTTTTTATTTTTCCATGTTCATCTTATTTCTTTAGCACGACTACTACAATGCCTTTTTACTTCACAATTGTATTTCCAAAAACCTATATTCCTTGGTCCACTATATCCACTGTATGATTGATATTGATATTAATTGCACAAACTTGACAAACAAAAAAAAGAAAAGTAGAAAAAAAAGGAATGAGTTTTATTTCTCGGCTTAGTAGGCAAAATGAATAGTTTAAATACAAATTAAGCACGAGGATAAATTAAATGTCTGACAAAGAATTTTATTGAAGGAAGTTACAACAAGGTATTAAAAGATTAAAAGTAGGAATGAAAAAAATAAAATTGAATTATGAAAGATAAATTTGAAAGCAATGCGAGGGCAAATGAGATCTTATAATAGAAATTTGCTAATGGATATTAGAGTTGGGAATAAGAGATAGAAATATATAAAAAATAAAGTGGTTTAGAACTAAATTCCCTACTTAGAAGCCAATAATGAGCAAATAAATGAACCTAATATTACGAGAATCAGATGAATGAATTAAGGTCAAAGCCTAAGATGACGAAATGAAGTTCATGCATGTTGAGTGAATTATTTTAAATCTTATATTGAGATTGATCATTTAATAATTTTGACCCATTTTAAATTTCATGTTAAGGTTGACCATCTTACAATTTTATCCATTTAGATTCTATGTTAAGGGTAGTTGCCTTTTGAATAAACTATTTATCTATTTTATTTATTTTTAGGGTAATCGTTTCTCAATGATAATTGCTTTGTCTTATTCATTTTGTTTTGAGGATAATCACCTCTTAATGAAACTATTTTTTTTATTTAATTTATTATGAGGATAGTCACCTCTCGATGAGGAATTTCTTTTTCAATTGAAAATGGTGTGCACCTTAACCAAACAAATCTAGTTTAGTGGTAAAGTGCTATTTTTTTTGTTTATTTTATTTAATTACCTCTTGATAAGACTATTTGTTTGTTTGATTTATGTTGAGGGTAGTCAACTTTTAATGATAATTGTTTTATTTTATTCATTTTGTTTTTAGGGTAGTCGTCACTCGATGAGACTGTTTGTTTATGTTGTTTGTTTTTTTTTTCTAAAAAAACCATGCTTCTAGCGTTATTTTTCTTTTCTTTATAAACTTACTATACAAAATCCAGGGATATTAAATCTTTAAATATTTATATACCCTCAATATTATAAAAAGGGGGTAGTTGTCATAACCTAATTTTGACCCACTGATTTTCTAATGTTTTGTCAAAATGATAAAAGGATTGGGGATAGAAAATGATAGGTAAGAAAAAAAAAGGACCAAAATTATAAGGAGTTAAATAAAATAATAAAGGAGGAAAAATAAAAATGATAGTTGAGCTTAATGAGAATATTTGATTGTGATTAAGAAGGAAATGAAGAGATTATGAGTTCATTAAAAACATTAGATTATGATTAAGATGGAAATGAAGAAATTTAGCTTATTCTAATAAATGGAGATTTTGATTGTTTTTCTAGCAAAAAAAACCAAGATTGTCATAAAGAAAAAAAAAATGGTAGTTATTTGGAAAGAATCGATCATGTACATTTAAAAGAAATAAAAAATACCATAATTTTAAGATTTTTATTAATGAAAAAAAAATCCTCATATTAATTGATATGTTCTTTTCCTAATAAGATTTAACACTATAAATAGAATTGTGTTAGCTCATAAAAAAAAGGAGGCATGAGAGATATACACAAGCAAACATGGAGAGAAATCTGACAAAGTAAGAAAATAAAAAACAAAACACCAAAAAACATATCAAGACAAAAAGAAACCTAACAACCTAACAAAAAGATAAAATCCTAGCCTTTAAAATATCAATAACCAACAACCTCCTTCTTAAACCTAAAATAGCCACCCTTTCATCTTATCCCCCCTCTCTCAGTTGCAGCTACAAAACCACCTTTAACAACATCCTCATATCCCTCAAGACATCACCCCTACAAACTCATCTCCACAACAACAACTCCATAAACCTAGAAATCACAATAACATAGCTCATCAGTTCCCTATATGGTCAATATCATATAGACTTACTCATTCTCACTATAGATCTTCCATCACCACCACTAAATAGAACAATATCATAACTCTTATACTCGCCTCTATCTCCAATAAATTCATCATAACCTTATCTTTTTAAACAGTTTTTAATCAGACCTGAAACTGTCTACAACCACTATAAATGTTGCCATTAGATATGCCCAAACCCATACTCAAAACAATCTAGCAATATTCACATCAATTTTATACCCAAGAACTAGTAGTTTGTTGTTGGTTTTGTAGGTTCAAACACCACATATAAGACAAATACGTCATCCACTACCCAACATCTGTCTAGCTTCCACATATGAGGTGCATGCATAACCAATGCCCATTTCCATTCATATCTGATCCCAACTCTTTCTTAAGGTCAATCTCAAATCTCCAATGTGTTGATCTGCTTATTTTGGGTATTCTGTAATGTATAATTATGGATGATGTATATTTACTTTGCATTGTAGTCTTGATGTGTGGATGTATACTTGACATGTATTGTGTTTTTAATACGTGGATGATATATTTTCCTGTATGTTTTTTGTTTGTTTGTGTTTGCTTGTATATAGTTGATTTTCTATGCGAGAATGTTGTGAAATTCATGTTGAATAATAATTTTTGATATTTTTTTCATTATGCATTGTTTTGTTTTTATCAAAGAATCGACCTGAGAATGGTACATTCCTCACAAGGATCACGTCCTTAAAAAGTCAAAACTTTATTGTCTTAAAAAAATATAAATAAAAAGTTTTTCTTATCAAAGAAAAGACCCGAGAATGGTACATTCCTTATAAGGATCTCATCCTTAAGAAGTTGGAACTTTGTTGTTTAAAAAAGTAGTTTTGTTTTTATCAAATACATGATTTAAGATGGTACATTCCTCATAAGGATTCCATCCTCAAGAAATCAAAATCTTGTTGTTTTTTTTAAAACATAAATAATATTTTTTTACCAAAAAAATCAACTCAATAATAGTACATTCCTTATAAGAATGTTGTCTTTGAGAAGTCAAAACCTTATTGTTTTTTTTTTTATGAAAATGCTAATAATTTTTTTTATTTTTATCAAAATCAACTCATGGATGACACATTCTTTGTAAGGATCTTGTCCTAAAGAAGTTAAAATTTTATGGTTTTCATATGAAGACCAAAAGTCTGTTTTGAAAATACAAGTGATTAGTCTTCTTCCGATGTGCCTCTCCCTATTGTTATGTGTAGGCTTAGGTTGGACCCATGTGACCTCACAAACACCTTTTCTTTTTAATTTATATAGGGTGTCCGGGCCAACTTGCGCGCACCTCGACTAATTCCCACGGGTCCTGAAGCTAACAACCAGGTAAACCTCCAGTCCTTACAAATACTTTTAAGTGTGAGTGATGGTTTTTGGGTTCATTTTAGAATATAAATGGATCATAGCTCAATTTATCATCCACCATCTATTTGGGTTCGACGCTCATATTTTAAAAGTGTGGATCGTTTTATGGTCTGGTTCTAAATCATTTTCTTAGTTCATTATAGTTTTTTATACTTAAAAACAAATATACATGTATTAGTTTATGCAAAACCTTTAACATATAAGCATATAAGATATTTTTTATCATTAAAAACAAACAAGAAACAATTTATTTTATGTATGATGTTTTAAGATGATTTTTATTTTATTTTTAATACTACCAACCCTAACTTTTAAAAAATCAGTTTAAATTTTTAGTCACAATAAAATAAAACTAGGAACAACTATTTTTTTTTAATTTTACCCCTTCAAAATCATAAACAGCTAGCTGAGATGTCTTGGCAATGATACTAATTATAATCCAATGGCCATGAACCACAGACCATTTCTGCCCGTCAAACGAGGGGAAAAAATGTAGAAATGTCTGGCCAATGTCATTAGTTCATCTGAACCTTATATTTGTATTTGTTTCGTAATGAACTCCATATCGTGGGGGGTTTAGACTTGACCAGATGGAGAGTTCCAGCATTTTAAAATGCGAATTATATGTATGCAATTTGGCTACCTGTAAGGATTGATCTGTTTTATTAAAGCCTTATAGTTTACCAGATGATGATGGACGGCTCCAATTGACTGGCTAATAAATTATCTTCACAACCGAGTCTTGCCATCCAGAATCAATGAACCGCACAGACGACTTGACCAGAACCGCCAAAAACACAGGCACATAAAAAGGACATAACACACGAAATCAGACACTAGAGAAGAGATGGCAGCGGCATCGGCAACAACAGCATCGGCAACAGCAGCATCGGCGACTGAAGGACCCAGAATTGTGTGGAACGAGAAGCAGCGCAGGTTTGAAACCGAAGACAAGGAGGCATACATAGAATATGTCCTCGTAAATGATGGGAAAGTGATGGACATATTGCACACCTATGTGCCACGTTCCAAAAGGGGATTAGGCATGGCTTCTCACCTCTGTGTTGCAGCCTTCGATCACGCCAAGTCCCAATCCATGTCTATCATCCCCACTTGCTCTTATGTCTCTGTAAGTTCAATTATCCTATTAGTTTCTCTTTCTGGGTTTTCCTTCTTCTTTTTCCTGCAGTCTTTGATACTTTTTTTTGGCCCTTTTGCCTTTCGGGTCTTGTTATTGTGGTATGATCTGTATGTTTGGTGGGTTTATTAATCTTTAGCATATGGATTTATCATTTTTGTAATATTTTTCTATATGCCTCCGGTCGCCTTTGTGTTTTTCATTGACAAATGCAGGAAAATACGAGTAATTAAATTGACATTAACTGCTTTGTATCCTCTGAATTTAAGGCATGAGAATTTCTGCAATTCAATCCATTTCGACTACGATTCAACTGTAAACCTATTTCTTGACTACTGATTCGCATCCTACTGGTCTGATTAGCTACAATTTTTATTAGAACCACAAGCAAAGCCCCGTTACTGTTTTGTGGAAGCATCCGACTTACGAGGCTTTGTTTCTTGCCCCTTGCCTTGGCAGGACACTTTTCTTCCACGGAACCCATCATGGAATCCACTTGTGTCTGAAGAACTCAAATCCAGCATGTAGCTTGCAGCCGTTTGCCTGCATTTCTCGAACTGTTTATGTACCCCAGCTAGCGATATCCTAAGTAAACTGCTTTCATAAGGTGTTCGGTTTTATGTTCAGGAATCTCCCATCAGCATAATAAGGATCACTTCTTCGTTTTTGCTTCTGGGCATTTAATTATTCTCACAGCATTCCTCGTGTTCTCTACTGTAATTCGCACTATCAAAAGTTGTCCCTGATTTGCAACTTGTGATCATCGTTGGTGCTCGTTCAAGGCAACTGCCAAATATCAGACAATTTCAGTGTAAAGAAACGATCGGGAAATACGAAACTCCATTGTTTCCCAAATTCTCATGCCATTCACCGTCTGTTCAAAATACTCGACAGCACAGCATCAATTAGCCCTTCGGTCCAATCCCAGCAGACAGCATGATCAAGAATGTACATGCTTTGGCAGCGGAGTGACCTATAAAATCCGCAAATTCAACTAAAAGAACGACATGCACATTCAGTATGCGACTCGCACCGCATGCTGAAAATGCTATAGAATTTTGATCGAGCAACATAACCAACCAAATCACATAAATGAACGGCAAAAGTACTGGAACACACTGAATCTATTTTGTAGGATATAGTTTGTGCACGCATTGATCTAACCAATGGCGTGGGAAATGCATGCCAAGAATGTAACGAGCAGCTACTTCAGAACAAGAGTCATCTACTTCAAAAAAAAAAAAAAAAGGTCCATCGTTGATCAAAGATAAAATATCCTGCATACCATTTGGGCTCCTGGCTCAGTAATAATTACTAGTTCATGAATCTTAGAAAACTTTCCTGAAAAAGATTTGACCGCAACCCACTTGTTTTTCCTGACACGTTCACATCCCATTTCTAACATTTTTCACCATTTCTAAAGAAACTGAAAAAAAAATTAACAGTCAAACGTCTGTGCGCTGCTTCTAATTCTGTGTCCATTATCAAAACAGATTACAACATTTGGTACACGGCACAGCATTTCAGCTGATAAATACAATTTCAGTGCATCAAATGGACACAGAAGGCAAAAAACACCGTATGGTACAAACATATCTTTTCGGCATCTTTACATATTTACAAATGATAAAAGATCCAGGTGCTACCCAGGTACATAATAATCCATCTTTTCCACAGGCAGGTTCAAGACTGATGTTTCCACCTATACAGCAGAAAAGGTCAAATGTGATAAAAAAAAAAAAAAAAACAGTCCAACATAAAAACTAGGACAGAACTTGGCTACTTGAGCTTTTAATGCTAAAATACATTAGGCTAACAGCAACATATTGAACACAATGCATACCTCTTCAAATGGAACAAATGTGAAAGGAGCAAGACCCCTATTGTGAGATACCCGTGAAATATCATCCTCCTGCCACTCAACTCGTCCAAGAATGTCCTCCTCAGGTTCAATTACACCATCACTGTTGACTTTACTCGTAGAAAGTGAGAGTATATCCATCCTATTGTTAGCACCTAATGTTGTTCCTCTCAACCTGCAACGAAGTAATTAATAGAATGGCTCACAATAGAACCCCCCCACCCCCAAAAAAAAAAAAAAAAAAAGGTTTGTTGTGGTCCATACTTGCCAGATCTATTTATAAATTTCCATTTTTCATAATAGCATGACATGAAATTTAAGTTATTTGTCCCACATCACCGCTCCATTTGTAAGCATCCTTAAAGTCTAAGTTAAAAGAATCAAATAAAAAAAAAGATATATAATAATAACAAAAAATATGTGTCACTTATAAGCCAGATCAACACCCGCAAATACATCTACTTATCTTTTCCATTCATTAAATCAGCACAAACTTCAAATGTGCAACATATTAAGGCTAGAATGTCCAATACCTCAAGCAGGCTCTCCACATGGTGGGACGCAAGCCAGGGTACATGAAAGCGGCTTCAACCTGCAATAAACCAGGTTCTTTATGAGACGGGATAGCATTGCAAATTGTATATCTAAAATCAGAGATTAATGAAAAACTAAATACAGTAAAAGAATATGACAAGCAAAATTGTTTGCAATCTCATAGAGGACCATACCTCATCATTTGTCAAAGTGTGACGGCCAATAAAAACATCAGTTTTAGAAGCACGAAAATTCATGCATTTCACAACATCTTTTACTGCTTGACCAGAAGTCTAGACAATGAAAAACAACAAGACAAAATGGTTATCATCAAAGATAGAAAAGCAATAATCCCATTTGATATATGCACTGAAATAAATGCACTTAAATTAATTGCAAGATTGTTACTTTGTAAAGGAACCTGCCAGAAGGAAAAAATCTCATGTAACGGTAATAGCAAACCTACAATAGGAAAGGAAAAAATTAAAACAACAGTGATTAAGAGAAGAAAAAAATATGTACAGAAGCATCTTTTATTTCCCTTTCTGAAATATTCCTCTCAGTTAAATCTTTTCATGTGATTATACATGCAACTGAGTTCATGAGTTGGAACTGTATTCATTCACTGATCACAAATAGACTAGAAGTGTATTATCCAAACAAGCACCAGCATACCAAGTGAACTGGATTGGTGACGGTCCACTCTCGCACACCAGCACGAATATAGGTGTTCCTACTGACGTAGAGACCTGACATGTAAAAGAAAAATACATTTGAGGGTTATTTTTGCAAGCTCCTAGGGTAAAGAAAAATAGTTGAGAAAAGTTGAGAAAAAAAGCAGAAGTTTGGATAAGTTTCCTAAAACAGCAAAAACATTTTACTCAAAACATCTTATCATACTCCAAATCCATCTTTCTTTCTCCTTTTCCAAATAAGATCACTGACTATAGTATATAGTAGATTATACCACTAATGAACTTCCTAATTTTGCAGAAACTAAAATAAGATGCATATTATTCTAAAACTTAGAACAAGAAAGTTAACAATAAACTCCTCTTACCATCAGTACGGATCCTTGGCCTCGAAAGCCACATTTTCCTCCACGAGCTCTCATACTTTGATTGCAAAATTTTATAATTCTCAACCATTCCAGACAGCTAAATCAGGATGAAGGAGAAGTACACATTTAAGCTTGGACACAATAACACACGAGATCACAGGAAATATTATGAATATCTAACTACCTGCCATGCCTTTAAGCAAGCATTGCGCCAAAATACAGGGTTACGAAGAGTGTATCTCCATTTTCGACAAACACATGCTGCCCTTCCCAAATCATATGGAGCCATACGTGAAAATACCTGCACAAGAATAAAAAATTGGCTCAGTTACAAAATCCCCTTTTTTACAATGCATGCAAACACAAGTTCTTGATATTGGCATTAGCCAGGGCAGTGAAAGAAATGGTATTCTACCAAGTAATATTTCCTGCATCATGTTTCATTTTCAATAAGAAGTTAATCATCAATTCTAAATGTTGTGAGCCATAGAAGATTATCAAATTCTACCAAGTACCCTATCCAATACTATTCATGAAAAAACACACTGAACATACACACATGTCAATCAAGCAAATAAACCAAAAGAAAACTTGTCAAACATAATAATTTGTTTGATCTTGGTGTGCAATACCTCAAAGAGCAGCTCGTCAGGCAAGCAACGGTGTATCAACGCTGGATCAACATTTACCATTCTACTAGCACTTCCATATGGTGCAACAGGTCGAACATTAACTCCATAAAGATCTGCAACACAAACCTTCAAAAGAATTCACACAAAACAATTAAAAACATTAGAGAAGGGAACTGGGCATTACCAAGCCATGGTCTCTGTGCAACCAAGTACTGCACCGTCTTCAACTGCAGAGCTGTCTCCAGCTCATCAGGAACTTGTAGTGCAAAATCTGCCAAATCCCAAAGCACATTTTATTCAAATTCTTAAAAAATGCAATCGAATGTTAGTAGAATTTCTTCTTTTGCTCTATTTAGCTGATCATAAAAATTTAGTTAATTAATTAATTAAGAAAAGCTTAATATAACGCTTGAATTATAAATTTCCCATAATCTGGGACCTGAAACAGCCAAAATCCACCCAAAGTTCAAAATTTTATAATTTCCATTACTATAGAACAAATGATGGAAGGTCAAATAATGAAATTGGACAGGGAAAATTAAAATTAAGAGCAGAATTAGATTACCTGAAGTCATGTGTGTTGAGATGACTCTTCTTCCTTTCGGACGATGAATATAGATAGAAGCTTCTTTCTCTTTTCTTCTGGGTTTTATCGGGAAAATGAAGAACGGCAAATAATTTATTTTTTTAAAAAAAAAAACTAGGAAATGGTGCTGAGGTGCTGCTGTATATAGGTAGGTAGTATTTAAATAGTTGTTTTTTAAAAATATTTTTTTAATTAAAAATATATTAAAATATTAATATATTAAAATAATTTTAAATTATAAAAAATTTAATTTCAAAAAAAAATATTTCAAAAAAACTTTTTAAACATGAAATATAAACACCCTCGTATGAAAATTACCAAACGCTGACCGTTGAAATTGATGACGGATTGACCCCGTCTTTCGGTAGAGGGAAGTAAGACGATACTAAGGTTTGCCGTTTTGAACAATGACCACAAAAAAGGGTGAAATGCGATAATGGCCACACAACGATTTACCAAACGCGGTCAATTCAATGGAATGCGAAGTTCGGTAAAATGGAAAGTCAATCGTAAAAAAAAAAAAAGATATTGGAAATTTTTTTCTTAAATATCCGTACAATTATTAAGGGTTCAAAGTTATAAAATATATGTAAATATAAAAATTTTGGTAACAAATTAAATGATTGAATCGTGCTTTGCTGTGAGTCAAGTAAATTTTTTCATGAACTTAAAAAAGTTGTTCAAATATTGCTAATATTTTATTTCTAATGAAAAAAAAAATTAAATCGTGTAAGAGTTTACTCGATATAACCTGATTAACTTTATAAGTTAAAAAACAACACATACAACCTGTAAGAACAATATTTTATTAAACAAATTTTTAAGATAATATTTTTTTAATATTAAAATAACAATATATTGGATTGACCTGGGTTATTCGGGTTACTGTGTTAAATTCGTGACCCGGATGATGAGACTATGATAGCTCTTTAGAAAGCAAAATAAACTACATTATGAAACCTAATTTTCAATCAACACATATTTAAGGATGAAAAAAATTCAACTAAAAAATGACCTAAAAACAACTCGAGTTAACATGTCAAACTTGTAACCTGGGTCATAAGACCGAGATAACCCCATGAAAAGCAAATAAAAACAAATTAAAAATTCTAATTCCCAGCCAGTCCAATATTGAAGGATGAGATTAAGAAAGAAAACAGTTAAAAAAAATATAAAAAACAACCTAAGTCTCACAACCTAGCCCAATCTGCTAGATATTATCCGCTTTGAACCTTACCGCCCTCACGGATTTGTTCTTGGTGACCACACATGATCTTAAAATGCATATGATAAGTCAGCAATCATCACTACTAATAAAACCAGCTACAAAATCCTCACTCATCGATGTGGTATATTACAATCCACCCCTTTAAGAGGCTCGATGATCTCGTCGGCACAACCAGACAACCAATAAGGCCGGCTCTGATATCAAATGTCACAACCCCGCCCAACCTGCCAGATATTGTCCGCTTTGGATCTTACCACCCTCACAAATTTGTTCTTAGTGATCACACATGACCCCAAAACGTGTCTGACGAGTCATCAACCAACACTACTAATAAGGCCAACTACCAAATCCTTACCCGCCGATGTGGGATATTACACTGAATCAATCCACTGAACTCATGACCCGAGTTATTAGACCGAGATAATCTTATAGAAAAAAATGATTTGATTTAACCTGGATTAACTTATCAAATCCACAACTTTGATCTTGAGATTAAAATAACCTCACGGAGAGAAATTAAAAACAAATTATAAAGCTCGATTCTCAATCGTCCCTATCGGGTCTAATGTTTAAATGATAAAATTTATAAAAATCTTAATAAAAAAATGACAAAAAATAAGTCAAGTCAATCCAAGTTAACCATTAAGCATTATTCTCGGATCATGAGACCAGGATAACCTAATGAAAAACAAATCAAAACAAATCATGTAGCTTAATTCCCAATTAAACACAATATTAATTGATGAAATTGAAAAAAAAAATCAATTAACAAAAAGAGAAAAAAAAATGAGTCAATTAGGTTAACCTACCAAACCTGTTATCTGAGTCATGAGATATGGACAACCCAATAAAAAACAAGTTTAATGTTAAAGGACTCGTGACTCGGGTCATGTCCTAATTTAATTAGAGTTAAAATGCTAAAACATGTGACATTGATCGTGAGATCAATATATTCTTATAAAAAGCAGAACAAAATAGATTATAAAATTCAATTCTCAACCGACTCAATGTTGAATAATAAACATAAAAAAATTAATTAAATAAAAGACACAAAAAACAACTCGAGTCAATTCAGGTTAACCCGTTAAGCACTATTCCCGAGTCATGAGACCAGGATAACCTAATGAAAAGTAAACAAAACAAATTATGAAGTTTAATTCTCAATCAAATTAATATTAAATGATGAAATTGGAAAAAAATAATTAAGAAAAAGAAAATAAATTTGAGTCAACCGAGTTAACTCGTCAAATCAAGTTAACTCGTCAAACCTGGGATTTGTATCATGAGAGTGTGGCAACAAAATAGAAAAAAAATCTAATATTAAAAGATGAAATTAAATATAAAAACATTAATTGAAAAAAAATCAAAGAAGAAGAAAAAAAAAAAGCAAAGCAAAGCACTAATTTATTAAATAGTGCTTTGTGAGGAGGTATACAAAATAAATTATGAAGTTTAATTCTCAATCATATTAATATTAAATGTTGAAAAATAATTAAAAAAATTTGAGTTAATTAGGTTAACCCATCAAATTAGGTTAACCTGTTAAACACAAAATCCGAGCAATAAAAGTATGATAACTAAATAAAAAAAATCTAATATTTAATGGTGAAATTAAATAAAAAATATTGATTAAAATTTTTTTAAAAAAAATAATATTTTAATAAATAGTATTTTATGAGGAGTGGTACAATAAAATCCTCTTCTATTTTAGTTTATAGTTAATTAATGGAGGTTTTTTAGGTGAAAAGCTACCCAAAAGATTTATTTTAGATGTCATTTATTTTTTGCTTTTTTTTAATTAAAAATATCTAACTTTAAACCCCCCCCCCCAAAAAAAATAAATAAATAAATAAAGGACAGCTAATTGTGATTGAGTTTATAATTTTGATTTTACATTGATATATGATTGATATATGATGGAATAGAAATAATACGTAAATATATGCTTACATTATAAGTATAAACAATAACTATTAAAAAGCTTGCCATTAAACGGGGGTTTGATTATCATTAATTTTTTTTGAATTTATAATTAACTTATTAATAGTAAATCTTTGAGTTATATCAATACATCAACTATGATTTATTTTATAATAGATTTATTTATCATCAAAGTCAAAGTCATTAGTCGTTGCAAATACAAAGTTGTATGCAAAGTTGAATTCCTTTCAAATATATTATTTAGGAATGATCATAATATCTAAGGTTAGTACAATTCTAATAATCTGATTGTTTGTATATAAATAATAATTTATCATATTAATATTTTATACAGCGATTTTATTGAGACATTATGATAATTGATATGATTATTTTTATTTATGTTGTTCTTGTTGTGTTTAAACAAAAACAATACCAAATCATATATTTATTTGTGGATGATGCTCGCTAAAGATTTTTTTTATTATTAGATCAAAAAATATTTTATATTAAATTTATTAAATTAAAATATTATTATTGAAACTTAATATTGGTTGAAATGAATTTTAAGAAAAAATATTATGATAGAAAAAAATGAATCATGGATATATGCATATAATTTTTTTCACATTGGGCATTCAGTTTTTTAAAGAAAATTATTATATAATCATATTACATGATTTCATCATTTTATTAAAAATAATAAGGATAAAAATGATATATAATTCAACTATTGTATTATCATAAAATTTCAAATAATTCAAAGGGCTTTGAAAAGGATTGATCTAGCATGGATACAATAATTCAAAGGGATAAAAAAAAAAGGTTCACTGTACCTCTTAAATTGAAGCTTATAATATGAATTTTTAATTAATTTAAATAAAAATGATAAAACCTAAATACATTGAAAAAAATCTTGATCAAAAGCTTTTAATCAAAAGTTTTCGTTTATTTTTTTATTTTTCTTTCCTTTAAGCTTCGTTGATGTTTTATTTTTTTATACTACTACAACAAACCTCAACAAATGCAAAAGACTTAAGGATTTTTTTTTTGAGTGAATCATCACTGTATAATTGCTGCAGCAACAAAACATAACAGTAAAATATAATGAAAAAACAACAACAAAGTCTCTTAAAATATAAGGTGGAGACAAACAAAATATTATTAGAGGTGTTTGACAAATGTCATTAATCATGCATCAACCTCGAAACACTCATTGATTGTTAAAAAAAAAGTCAAAAGGCTAAGGAACTAGGTCGAGATTAAGAACATGTTTTGGTGTTGTGGCTGTGTTTACAGAAAAACATCATTGTGATGTGTTTGGTTATGGTCTAAACGTTCATTACTGTTTGTGGGACCCATGAACATCTATGCTGAGTTGCAAACTGTGTTTATAAACACAGTAAACAGAGGCGTGGAAGAAGAAGAATAGAAACAAAGCACAATAAAGCACAGTACAGAACAGCTCTTTCAGCTCACCACCGGCCTTGGCTGTTTCCACCGCTAGCCACTGCTCTTCCTCTCCCCCCTCCCCCCCTGCTCCTTCTCCTTCTCCTTCTACATTCTCTACTGTTCACGTTGCATGTGAACAGTGGAGAGCAGCTCACCACCAGCCTCTGTCATTTCCACCACTAGCCACTGCTCTTCCTCTTCTCCTTCTCCTTTGTCTTCTACATTCTCCACTGCTCACATGAACAGTGGATAGTGAATGAATTTACTCTCCACTGTTCACGTTGCATGTGAACAGTGGGGAGCAGCTCACCACCGGTTTCCTCGTTTCCATCGTCAGCCACTACTTTTCCTCTTTCCTTTCCCCTTCCCCTTCTCCTTCATCTTCTGCATTCTCTGTTGTTCACGTGAACAATGAAGAATGCATCCATTGTTCATGGCTAAACCATGTCCGACCCAAACCTAAATGTTTGGTGTCTGGGTCCAACCCAGTAAAATAAAAAAATCCAAAACAATTTCTCAGATATTGTGTTTTATTTGAAAAACTAGTGTTTAACATTATTCAATGACACTACATAATTATATTAGAAGGAGATCGCATGATGATGTAGCATTTGCAGAATTTGATTGCAATCCCAATTTTATTCTTGATGATATTTTACCTGATGTGATGATATTTTACCTGATGTTGTTGCATGCTCAGGAAGCCATGGAAACTGTAGTCCTTGTCGGATGTATTTCGTATGTGATGGAATTGCAAATAGTTTAATGAAACAATAAAAAATACTTTATATAAAGTATTGTTTATTTCATGATGTAATAGCAGTAGTTAAATCTATACTATTTTAATTAAAAACCATCAATATTAATATATATCTTTTTTAGTTATTTTATAACCTCAATTTGAAAAGTATTATTAACCAAACTATTAAACTACTGTTTGTTTAACTTCAATTTCAATCATAATTTTAACCAAATATATATTTTTCAAAACCAACCTCAACTAAAAGTACTTTTTATAAAATAATTTTTTTCAAACCATAACAGTTACCACAATACTAAACACACTCTAAATTGCAAGCTTTGTCGATAGATTTCATTTCCTTGCATATTATTGTCCAAATATGTGAAGGGTGGATAGTCACTTATCCTACAGAGAAATGAATATGTTAGAACATGTCAAGAAAGAGAAATTGATAAAACATGAAGGGCTTGGTTTCAAGGTGACAGATAAGAGCATGCATGTGAGTTAAAAAAAAAAAAGAAGCTGAAACAAAAGTTTTGAGAAGATGGAAGTAAATGTGGAAAGAACAACAAATAAGAGAAACAACCCATCAAGCGTTATGGTAGTAGAGGAGGCTGACTATAACGCCATGAACTTTTAAAGCAATTTTTACCTTTTCAAATATCATGGACATGTAAAATGAGGTAATATATATATATTATTGGAGTCCATCATATTTGTGATCACTCTCATGCATCCCATTATACTTTACATGAATTTTTGACCATATAAGGTATTTCTCTTTATTTGTAAAGTCATTTTTTTATTTCAAATATCTAAGAGCTAGATACATAAC
The DNA here is from genome assembly GCF_951802175.1 of Populus nigra. Classification (NCBI taxonomy): domain Eukaryota; kingdom Viridiplantae; phylum Streptophyta; class Magnoliopsida; order Malpighiales; family Salicaceae; genus Populus; species Populus nigra. The sequence continues at coordinate 6,498,057 of NC_084856.1, read as the reverse complement.
ATGTCTAATATATATCTTATAATCCTATAGAATTCAATCTTAATTACATACTATAATTTGATTATAAAACATTCACCGGACATTACCTAGATAGCTCCATAACATTTTTTAAAATACTGAGATGTTTAAGGAAAGATACCTAAATACATATAGGATCACAAAAATTATAACAAATATATGTACCATCATGGTTATTAATATTTAACAAACTATATGAACAAATACAACAACTATAAATACATCTCATCTATATCAAAATTTCAATTTAATATAGTCTCTTTAATAAATGATGAACTCTCGTTTCCTTCCTTAAACGTATTGAATTATTGATATAATTCAAGTAAGGCTATGTTCAGATTTTGGTGTAAAATTTTTTACTGTTTAATTTTACACTATCAAATATAACTTTTAACTCGATTGTTGGATTGAGCTGAAATGTTTACAAGAGTTTTTATACATGCTATTCTATATTGGGTTCAAATCTTAAGTCAATCTAAGTTTGGAAAGGGATTATTTCAGATGATCGAAGTTATTGAGTGAATCTTATTAAATTTGTCTTATATGGCCTTCATCTACTATTCAGACTATATCCAAAGATACAAAATGAATTATAATATTTCAATTGACTTGAAAAGTAGACATTCATACCTTTCTAGAGATACATAGTAGGCCTGTTAATTCACACAGACAATGAACAACGATATGTTTGAAGACAGGACTGAAATTTGCCAAGAATATGTGAAAATTAAAGAAACATTGTTTCCTTGTATATTATGAATTCTAGTTAATACAAGGATTCCTTAATGATCTTGAAAACATGTGTGGTAACTATTGGCTTACCTATTCTACAAGAATTCCATATCAAACAATGAGACATTTATAGCAACAAATATTATTCATAGTTTGCAAGAATTTAATATCCGTTATGGAATGTATGTGGTGGCAAAGAGGCATGGGATTCTTTTGTTATTCTTTTTCTTATTTTGCAGATTTTCCTTATTCAAAAAGAAGATTATGGAAGGCTATGTAAAAGAGATATTTATGTCACTTTCCTTCCTATTCTTGAGAGCATACTTTCGGCTAAACAATGAAAGAAACTTTAGCATTCAAGATAACATATTTCAAGTAAGGAAAAAGGATTAATGGATGACACAAATGAACATTCTTTTATCTACAAGTTTTAGATTTGGCTATAAGGGATCTAATGCAAGGAGATATAATTTTGGGGTTGTTTTGATAACATGTATTAATCTAAATATTTTTTAAGGTTTATTTATTGTTTTAATTATCATTTGGGATAATATATTTTAGTTTTAAGACTTCTATTTATATTGAATTTGTTTTGGCTCATAAATAAATGTTTAGGGTTGTTTTAGGCATTATACTTATACTTAGCTGAGTTTTAGTTAAGGTTTATTAGTTTGCAACCCAACATGGAACCACTAGGATTATTATCTTAGAATGATATTATGTTTTTTTTCTATAAATTTAGACAACATTTAGACATTAATGAAATTCATTTTTGCATGAGAAAAGTTCTTGTTCTTTGTTGAGATAAAAAATAAATCTGACTTATCAATATATAATTGATCTTGTGGTATCAGTTGCAATCATCCAATACATATAACTCTTAATTATAGGTTAACTATAGATCAAGGTTCAACCAAACCTGATTATTTAGTTTTCTTGAGAAAGTTATCATCTTCATTATAGATTGCGTGATCATATAATTATAAGATTCACATTAATTATTATCATCATACTCACAAGAATGTCCTCATTAACAATTTATTTCTTAATTCATCTTGTTGCATTCATCACTTATGTTTTTTTTATAACATCAAGAAACACATTCATAATATCAATATTTTTTCTATTAAGTATTAATTTAAAATCTTATCCAAGATTGTGTGGATATATTGACTAGTTTATACTATTTCAGCCTTGGACCCCTTCTTTTTCTTTTTTCGAACACCAACCTCTAAGGTGAACCACACAAAACTCATTCAAAAAACCTCACATGGTTATGCTCAATATTCCTCGAACACCGCGTGGATCTTCAATTTGGAAATATCTAATATTTGTTTTTGTATGACCATATTAAAACAAATATCTAATAATAATTGTTTTGTACAACCATATGATGAAACTTGCTTTGTTCATTTTCGGTTTTTGAGTTGCGTTTTCCTCATCAAACCGAACTTTGCCTCGCATAGTAAAGATAAGTGGATCGGTCCATTACCTCCCATGCACCGAGAAAAAGGGCAATACAAATCTTTCGCCAGTGAGGCCTAAGATCCTTCGGCCTCCTTCAAGTTTCAAGTCATAGAGCAAAGCAGAATGAAAAGGAGGAGAAACATTCTGTTCCCACCGAAGCCCAATATCCTGTGGGCCTTTTAAAGTTTAAGTCTTTTTTTCTTTTTCTTTTAAGCTGATATTTAAAGTTCCCAATAATTTGATTTTTTTTTTAATCTCGAGAAGGATCAAGGTTAATTGACGGGTAGTTGCCACAATTTAAGATACACATATAATTCATATAGCACGGCGATAATAGCATCCATTAAAAGAGAGAAAAAAAGTCCAAGTCGAGATCCCATGGTGACATTTTGTCAACGATATGAATTGAAAGAAGACAATCCTACCTTCAAATCCTCTTGCTGCATCAACAGTTCTTTTTACTGATTTTTCTTCATTTGAAAAGCACCGATACCTTAGCCTTGAACACAGCATCTTGGAGGATCAATTGAGGAAAAAAAAAGGAGGCAAGGAAAGAGAAAAACAGGAAGATGTGCCGGAGAAAATACGCCGGTGCATTTTTCACGTTTGGATAACTCTAATTTCTTTGCCAAGTCCTTCGGCGAACACCTTCCGCCAGTTGGATATCAGAAAGTCCGAAATTATTGACGTGTTCAAGAAGAAGAAATTATTAACGTTTATGAAATGGACATCCCTCTACTCGTTGAGTGTAGAGTGGCAGGCAATTATAGAGATATTTTGGGGAAAAAGTCGTCGAGGTAAAATCACAAACAATAATGGCCTACTTTCATTCCATGATTCTTTAACGTGGAGGCAATTTCTCGATTCTTGAATTGGGTTTCGTCAACTTTAAAGAAGATTAGACATTGTAATTCAAGAATTGGAGAAAAAGTCGTCGAGGTAAAATCACAAACAATAATGGCCTACTTTTTACTCCATGATTCTTTAACGTGGAGGCAATTTCTTGATTCTTGAATTGGGTTTCTTCAACTTTAAATTGGAGAAAAAGTCGTCGAGGTAAAATCACAAACAACAGTGGCCTACTTTCATTCCATGATTCTGTAACGTGGAGGCAATTTCTTGATTCTTGAATTGGGTTCTTCAACTTTAAAGAAGATTAGACATTGTAATTCAAGAATTGGATCAATGATCTAAATCATTAACTTGAATAAGCATAGATATCTAATCATGCAAACGATAATAGTAATGCACTTGGAAAGAAATGATTTCAAAAGATTGTAAACGAAAAAAAAAAAGAATTTGCATAGTGATCTATTATTGTCTTGGAACGAAGACAATAGAGATACAAATATATATATATATATATATATATATATATATACAATCTGATTTATGTATTTTTAAAACAGGAGATATAGAAAAAATAAATCTCCAAAAATAATATTTATTATCTTTTATCTTTAAAATATCCTTATAAAAAAAACTTTTAATTTCAAAATTGATCAATTAAAACATGTAAGGGTAAAGATGGTTATTAACATAGTTTTAAAACCAAACTCGGGAGTCGATTCAAGACAAAATCCAGGTCACAAGTCAAGTTGACCCGAGTCAGTATAAGAATAAAAATAATTATTATCATAGTATTAAAACTTGATTTGGAGATCGACCCAAGCACGGCCCGAGTCATGAGTGTGGTTGAATGTTGACTCAGATCAATGTAAGGACAAAAATAACTGTTATTATAATTTTAAAACCTGACTCGAGCTTGACTCGAGATAAAACCAGGGTTTTATCATAGTTTTAAAACCCAACTCGGGAGGTTAATCGGGGAAAGGTCAATGTCACAAGTTGGGAGAATCAACACAGGTTGACTCGAGTCAACATATAATAAAAATAATTATTATCATAGTTTTAAAACTCAATTAGAAAATCGACCCAAGACAAGATTCAAGTCATAAGTCAAGAGCGTCAACCCATCAAGTTGGTCTTGGTTTTATAATTAGGGTTATTATAGTATTATTAATTTCAAAATTTAATATAAATTAAAATTAAAATAATAATAATGTCTAATTATATTTTGAAATATGAAGTTTGACAATAATACATATTAAGAGTAAAATAGATTTTTTTTTCATATTTTTTTATGTCTTGTCTATTATAACCAAACAAGATACATAAATAATTACTTTATCTTATACATCATTACTAAATATAATTCTATTTCTATATTCTTTTATGTTTTGTTTTTTTTTTCTCTATTATCACTTTTTTTTTCAAGACTATAACCAAACGATACCCTCGAGACATGAAACATCTTATCTTAAAAGTCGAAAATGTATAAGAGAAAAACTGGGTTCCTCTGAGTTCATACCTATTAAACCACTCATTTTTTCCTTTATGTTTGGATTATTAAGTGAAAATCAAATTAGTTATATAAGAATTAGAGTTAAACAAATCTTTTAACGGGGAAAGACTAGAATTCTTTTATGATACAAATTAGTCACTATAAAATATATCCAATTAGCAAAATTAAATATTCATTTATGTAATATGTCAATATTTTAATGTATATAATTAGTAAAATGGAGTGTTTAAAATTTTTGTTGTATGTCAATATTTCATTATTTTAAAATTCTTTTATATAATTTAGGTATTACTAATTATGTATATATTATTTTAATTATTATTCTTAATTAAAGAATTTTATTAACATCATTTATCTTATTAAATTTTTACAAAAAATAAATATTAACAAAAAATATAAAAAAGAACTATTAACTAGTTCTTAAATCAATTTTGAACATAAGATTGGATAGACAAGTATCCTCTATCATATAATTGAGCGTGGTAGCATTTAAGAGTGTGATAATAATTATAATTTAAAATATATTTTATTTGAAAATGCATCAAAATAATTTATATTTTTTAAAAATTATTTTTGATATTAATATATCAAAATAATTTAAAAACATTAAAAAAATATTTTTAACAAATATTTTTATAAAAAAACACAATTTCAATAACATTCCCAAACACTATCTTGATTTATAAGTTTCTAATCATGACTAACTGGTTGAGCATCGTGCTCCTACTTAGCGGAGGTTATTAGTGCTTAGTTTTTCCTTTAAAATTAAGATTAGATTAATTGTTCAACTATGGTTAGAATTTGATTTTCTAGGTCAATTTAACATGTGTTTTCGAATGGGATATGCAATTTTAAGGCAATGAACTAACAAAGAAAAGGGTGTTCATAATCTTTTGACTGGTCTCATCACACATTTTCAATACAATTTCGAGTTCTATACTTTACAATAATTTTCTACAGCTTTTTTTTAATAGAAATATGTTAATTTGTTTTTACTTGAAAAAAAATTCATTTGTTTCTATTTGATGTGGAATCTACATCATGCTAAATCATATGAAATAATTATTGTTTTCTCACAAGTCCAAACCATAAGAATTAATTCTAACAATTTAGAGGAGAATTTATTGGAAACATACATTGTAAATCATATGACATAATTATTTGTTTGTAGTTTTTATAGACCTTTTGAAACTCTCTTAATTGAATTTGAATTGATACATTGTTAAATCTATTTTATTTACAATGTTCAATTATTTTATATTTTTGATATTTTTTGGTATTAATTTGAATATAAAATGAAATTAAATTTATAAAAAAAACATGCAAAAACAAATTAGACGAGAGAATATCAGATTTATTACAGTAATTTTTTTAAAATTTAATTATGAAAATAATATCTTAAAAATAGTCACCTTTTTCTTTTCTCTTTGCCTTCAAAAACCAGCAGTAAATACAAAGTAAAGGGTAGTGTTGCAGTAATGTTTAAAGAAACATGAGTTATAGTTGCAGAAGAAAACTTTAGCAAATTAGAGGGGAATCGTTGGATTTGCAGAAGAACATGTATAATATTTAAATGTTAGCATATCGAGAGAAATACTCTGGTTTCTTCTTTCAAGAGCTCCAGCAAGCATATTCTCATTACCTGGAAGAATAACACGTTCGTCATATATTTTGGTACTGTTTAATACTGTACTAATGATTTATTTTTTTTAAAAATATTTTACAGGAAAATATATTAATATAATTTTTTAAAATTTATTTTTGATATTAGCACATTAAAAAAATTTTAAAACACCAAAAAATATTAATATAAAGTGAAAAAACATTAATTTTAGTAAAAATATACCTCGCTGTGTTGTCAAACACACTATTCAACCTTTTTTTTTTGTTGAAAAGTGTTTCTGTAAAAGTTTAATTTTTTTGCTTCAAACAATTTTTTTTATATTTTTAAAATATTTTGATGTGTTTATATTAAAAATAAATTTTAAAAAATAATAAAAATTATGTTAATAAATTTTAAAATAATAAAATATTTTAAAAAATAATAAAATATAATATCAAATCAAAATCACAATGATAGCTTTTCCACTGTCAAGACTTCTACTTCTCTTGTTAACTTAACTATGTCAAAAGGAAAGAAAGCTGAGCTAATCCATTGAGAAAAGGAGATTTATGTCCCTCTATTGATGCATTGTATTGTCAAGATTAAGATAGTTTTTGACACTTGTCTATTTGATAATGGTATTTATTTTATTTAAATTTAATTTAAGAAAAACTCAAGAATTTTTTTTCCACATTCAATGAAAAGATTTTCGTCAAAAATTTTTTTAATATATATATGTAAAATAATTAATAATACATGATAGGCTTATTTATACCTTCTTTAAAATGTCTATATTTATGTCATTTTAAATAAATACAAGGGTTCTTGTAAATAAAGTAAAAGAAACTAAAAGATATAGTTGATTTCCTGTAGTAATTTTTAATGTTGTTTTAGACTCCTAACCACTATGCACTGAAACTGTAAAATTATAATTTTTCCATTATTGACAAAACATGAATGAACTTGAAAACAAGGGTATATTAGTTTTTTTGTTTTTAATTACACAATAAAATAACTAATATGCTATTTTTATTAAAAAATAAGGAATTGGTTGGAAGGGACATTCTTGGTTTTTTTTCATTTAAAGTGCACACTAAACTAACTAGAATGCCCTTGTATTGAAACTTTCTTTGCTCTTGGTCAAGGGTTTTTTTTTTTTTTTTAATCTTTCCTTTTGTATTTTGTAATTACCAAGTCTGATTATAGGGCTTTAGTGTGTGCGCGCACACATGTATATAAAGTCGATTGTGTGCAAAATTCATGTAGGCACGTGTCAGTGTTTCCGTGTTGTTTGGACGATACGTGAGGAGTCATCCAACAACAAAACTCTAGTTTTCATAATGACATATTCTCCATTCTTGGTCGGGGCATGTAGCAAAAAAGATTTTAGGTTTAGCATCAATGGTCATTTCATTTTTCCCTTCCTCTCTCCTGTTCAATTTCATCGTCGTACTTTGTATATTTTCAAAGTAGCTCTTTGATTTTTTTTCTTTTAGATTTTTTTTCTATTTTTTATTGCCTTTTTTTAAATTTTAAATAATCATTTAAATTTTTTTTAATTTTAACCCTCTTATAATTTTTTTATCTTTCATATTTAGTTCTTATTATTTTGATTGTTAAGTTTTTTTTTTTAATCATTCTCTTGATTAAATTTTCTTTTCAATTATATCCTTCAATATTTTATATCATTATTTTAATTGGATTATTTTTCAATTGCATCCCTCAATATCTTTGTTCATTTTATTTTATGTCAGATTTAGTCCTTATTTTTTTATTGTTATTTATCTTTTTTTAATCTTTTTTTATTAAAACTTTCTTTTTCGATTTCATTCCTCAACATTTTATTTATTGGGATTTTGTTAATCTTTCAGGTTAAGGGTTTGAAAGATTGAACCGAGTTCACTTAGATCTTATTTTTTTTCAAGTCCTTTTTCACAATTGATTTGTTATGATTCTATTCTTCTATGTGATTATTTCGATCTTACATGTCAGTCACGGATTTCACAGTAAACCTTCCTTGACCCAGCCTAATATTTCTTGTTATTGTTGTTTTCTTTTTAGTAATTATATTATAAAATTAATTGAGGTTTACCTAACTCTCGAGTTTCTCTTATTTCTTTTAAAAAGGTTACCATCACCTAAACATTTTCCTTACACATTAAAAAAAGTTTGGTCTAGCATGCGGTATGGCATGGGCTATCATTCTAATGATTTTTATAACAAAAATGATTTTTAAATTAAAGACAAAATAGTTAAGATTATTAATTTAATTAATTTTCACACGTATTGCAAATAATATAATTGAATTCAATGTCGTTCAGTATTTTATTCCAAATATAAAAATTATAATAGATTATTAATTGAATTCAAATTTGTGTATGAATTGAATTGAATTCAATATGTAATTTGATTTCAAATAGGCTATTAGAGAATTCATGCAAATAGCAACTGGATTATAAAAAACAATCAATAAAAAAGAAATTAAGCTCTCATGAAAATTCAATAAAGATTTAATATAATATATTATTCAACACATATCTTTGTTGGATATAAGGATCTTGTACCGTGTATTTGATATTACGGTGTAAAAAGTTTTTCAAAATATTTTTTTTAATTTTTAACATTAATATATGAAAACCATAAAAAAAACATTGAAAAAACACTTTTAGAAAACAATAAAAACCATACACAGTCGGATACACACTCTAGTTCGCGGGGCATTAGAACTCTATGGATACAACTTGTACTCCTTTTCCTGTAGAAGGACTTTTCGGAAGGGAATTGGCCGGATGTGAGATTCTGTAACCATACAATAAGTCAGACAGCCCTCTCTTTCTTTTTGATTGTTTGTTTTGTTAGCTAGAAGGTTTGATTCTAAACAAGTCAACTTTTAGATAAATATATTCATAAAAAAAAAAATCTTTTAGATATATATCGTCAAATTGAATCTTGGAGTAAACACTTCATTGCCCTGTAATTTAAAGCTCCTGGAACTTGCAAGGTCGATGTCACATTCTTTAGGGAATAGGTACACTGCACATATAACTCATGGCATTGTCCTTCTAATTTAGAGGTACTCTGTCAGCTCAGATGGTCCCGTCCCCGTTATCAGGGGCTCTTCAGGCATGTGTTGTTCTTTCAAAGTGAGGCAACATTCCAAGAAAGGCCAAATTATTATATATACACACTAAATTTTATCAAAAAAAACAAATATTCCTGAACAAAAAAAATCTGATTTTTCATTCTAAACAATATAATTTTTTTTATTAGAGTTTCATTGTGAAATTGATGAAAAAAATAAAAAAAAATATTAATTTTTTTTATTGTATATCATCATTAACACAAACCATCCAAGTTAAACTTTAAACTAAACTATCAAGTAATGTTTTTTTTTTTTATTAATATGGATGTTCGAGTTAGTTTATTTATACATTAACAAATTTTCGAGATTCTAAAATTAACAATTATGTAAGCATCCAGTAGTCTTAAAAGAACTCAAACTCGTAGCTATTGTAAAGCAAACCTAAAATTTGATTAGTTAAGCTACTTTTTATGTTGATTTTATTATTATTATTATTATTGGGAGTTTTAGAGAAAGAGAGAGAAATTGAGGGGTTTTATGGGTTTTTTTGTCAACTTCTATTATTTAAGAGTAAATCTTAAAAATTGTAAGAAATAAAAGATTTTTTTATATATATTTAGAAGGGTTTTGTTTTTTTTAACAACCTCGCGAGGGATTTTTACAGGGAGAGATGTTGCTGATGCGATCAAGACATCATCAGTACCTCCCCTCAAAGTGAATGCATAGCGAGCATGGGCTTAAACAGCACAAAAGCGTTGTTTTTTTTTTTTTTTCTTTTCTGGTGAAAGAAAAACTAAACGGCCCTACCATTGATCACTTCCTTATTCAATCTGATAACGACAATGGAGATGATAATCTACTTGCCAAAAATCTATTAGCACAAATGCGCGGTTGATTAAAAACTTTATGTCACACCATGGAAATTATTAATATTGCATAATCCCACATTTACATGTCCCATTCGTCTTGTTTTCAAACAGTAAATCTCTCCATTCCATTGGTTGATTTGAGCGAGTGTCGCCAGAAAAATTTGGCAAATAATTGCCACCCTCACTACTTTGTTTAACTTTATTAACATACAAAATCACTATCATGAATCATCAGTATTTTTAACGTTTTTATGAAAAAACATATAAAAGGCATTTTAACCCACTGGCAAGCGGGTCTAGTAAGCTATCAAATTTAATATATTTAGTTTTAGTTATTTATTGAGCCCAAATAAATATGGATCTAACAAGTTGCTAAACTTATCGCTCTTGAGCTTAACTATGTATCAAGCCCAATTGATTTGAAGATCGTTGTAGACCCATTTTAGGAACATAACGCTCTATTTATTTATTCTTAAGACTTTTAACATGAAATATTCATATCAGGAATACTTTTCTCCCTACATCTATAGGTGTATAAAAACTCTTTCAATAACTTACCATTTTTTTCATCTCATTAATGATGTGTAAGAAATATTTATCTTTCATTAATGTCACCAGAAAAAAATAAATCTTTAACTCCTTCACTTTATCAAAACGACAAGGCTTAAAGATTATAAATATCCATTGAACCATCCAGGTAAATGATTCATATTTTTTTACTCTCTTAATTATTCATACTCTTATTTTTAGAGCATTTATCATATGCAGAAGAACAAACACTCTTGTTCTTAGAATTTAAAACTCATTCCCTCATTTATTGCAATCCCTTATTAAAAGTCACTGACTTTGTCATCGAAGAGTCCTTAAGTCCCACAATGGGACCTTTTTTTAGGTGTTATGTATTCTATCACCAACCATCAACTTCATGACCTCTAGAGAAGGGAATATTGCATGATCATGTGATTATTCATTATCCAAACACTAAAAAATACCTCATTCCTGAGTATATTGGATTTTAAAGCATCATCAATTAGCGCTATTTATGGGGGAAAATCAAAAAGCCATCAATTGTTCTTTCAAAATAGTGTTTTAACATCTTTAATCACTATCAATAATAAACTATCAAGATACATTTGAGATGGAACGTATCACAGACCTCTCTACAAGTGCTGACACAATTACTCTATCAGAGCTTCAGCAACTCTTCAATCAGGTCCGACTCCTCACCAAGCTTATGCTAGCCATTCAAAGGAATAGTTAAGCCCAACACGCCTGGTACAATAACCTAGTGCTAGCCTCTATTATTGGTTTCAATAGCCTTTATATTAAACTTGCATCACATATACCAGTCAATAGAAGCTCCATAAAACTACAACATCACTCAATCAGAAGGATGGTGTACATTCTTATGATCTTGTTGCCTGTACCAATGAAGTTTCTTTAACAAGAAAGCTACTTTAATAATGAATAATATTTTAAATCAATTTGGAAGGCATGATCTATTGCGAATACTAGATGTGCACTTTTTGTAAGTGAATCAGAAGGTTATGCAACATTTTGACTGCTCTAAATCAAAATATAATTTCTTCTATTTGCCCAAGGACTTAGCGAGACAAGCACATTTTATAAGCTTGGAAGGCATGGTCTACTATGAATATTGGATATGCACTATTTGTAAGAGAATCAGAAGGGCTATGCAACATTTTAATTACTCAAAGTTAAAATATGGTTTCTTTTATTTGCCCAAGGACTTGGTGAGACAAACAAATTTGGGCTATATGTTTTGTCAACTTCATGAATGTTATTAAAGACTCGAGAGCATAAAAGCTTTTAAAAAGAACAAATGAAATGTTGGTTCAAACTACAAAACATATGAAGTATCTTTGGCAACTATCCAAGGAAAAGTGAGTCAATTACCTGAAAGACATATACTGAAGAAATTCTATTTCTCCTTACCTATGGAACTCAGACCATGATCTCAGCAAAAATTTGGTATCCAAGTCATCAAATTGATTATATCTTAGAGGGAAATGAAAATATATCATAGTCAATAACTAAGAATATAAGTTTCTTATATATGATTTAACTTATTCAAAGTAATGATGTTTTTATTTTCTCCATGTGATGTCTAAAGGTCTTTCATTAACTCACCCCGAAAAGGATTGATCAGAGATCTCCCTAGTACGATTGCACAACTTTTCAATGAAGGAATCGACTTGGTCTTCTTAGAGCAATAACCCCGCAACCTTCCAAGTATGGGATTGACTCAGTCTTTCTAGTGCGATTGCACAACTCACCTTGGAAGAGAATGATTAGGGATCTTCCTAGTGCAATTGCATAATTTTCCAAAGAAGTTATCAACTTGGTCTCCCTAGGGCAATATCCCTAAAACCTTTTAAGGATGAGATTGACTCAATCTCCCTAGTGAAATTGCACAACTTACATTGGAGGAGATAAATTAAGGATCTTCTTAATGCGATTGCATAACTCTTTAAGAAAGGGATCAACTTGGTCCCCCAAGGGTAATAGCCTTATAACCTTTCAAGGATGGAATTTATCAGGGATCTCACTAGTATAATTGCATAACTCACTTTGGAATGGATTGAACATGGATCTCTCTAGTGCGATTGTACACCTCACATTAAAAAGGATTGATCAAGGATCTTCCTAGTACGATTGCGCAACTCTCCAAAAAAGGGATCGACTTGGTCTCCCTAGGGAAATAACCTTATAACCTTTCAATGATGAGATTAACTTAGTCTTTCTAGTGCGATTGAACAACTCACATTGGAAGGGATTGATTAGAGATCTCCTTGGTGCAATTGCATAACTCTCCAAGGCATAGATTAACTCAGTCTCCCAAGGGATATCGCTCCACAACTCCATGCCTAGCAACCTCATCAATTCACTGGGGATTCATTCAGACAACCAGATTAAAGGAGCTAGAACTCTTGGATAAGGATATAGTCGTAATCTAGATTTCTTCTCGGTCCTAGTAAGGTTAGATAGAGTTCAAATCTTCCTAAAATTTAAATATTTTTATAAGTATGGGCGTTGGACCTATACAAACTGCTTAGAGGATTTTCTTTTAAATATTTTTCTAAGTATGAGCCTTAAACCTATACAAACTTTTAAATATTTTTATAAGTATAGGTGTTGGACCCATCTAGGATGCCTAAGAATACATTGATACATACTATCTAGAAAAGTCTTAAATCTATCAAAAGGCCTTACATCCATCCTTACAAAATAATAATAATATAGTACACATTGTAACTCAACATATATAAAAATAAATATTTAATATGTTAGGGCTACATTCAAGGCGTAAAGTCATAATATTTATTATATGATGGAAAGCCCTACAAGACTAGGGAAAATAAAGAAATACAAATTATTGTTGCTAAAAAATGACTTCTACATGTCTAGTCCTGACTATTGGGCAAGGTAAAAACCATTATTGGCCATCATAGCTCTTATAAGGAAGACATCCTCGAAGTCAGGGACCTGACCATTACGGAAGGACTCACTAAACTCCACTTGCATTCCTTTAGAGAGTATGAAGAAGTACAAGTTAGACATGGAAAGAAAGACTTTTTCCCCGATGGTCTCTATTAAAGAGATAGACTCCCTCATACTTAACATAGAACTCTTGAGAAAAATTCTTTAATGTTTTTTCCGCATAAGGGCGCTCAACGTCATGGGTCAAGGAGTTACCACCTAGTTGTTTAGTTTAGGGTCATTAGGAGACCTTGGTGTATTGGTTTTATTAGAAATGCTATGGGTAAGAGACTGATTATGGCTAGAGAAGGTATCAACACCCCTAACACACCTTCCTTGAGAAAAATTGTATTGTGTGGTCTAGATATGGTTTAAAGGTTTTGATGGGCTCCAAACATATGGTCTGTCTACTGCTCAGAATAAAGATTTACTCATGTGAATAATTCTTGCATTTCAAATTTATTATGGGTTTATATGTTTAGATAGATGCTTATAGAAAGAGTCCATGTAAGTGCCCTAATAGGATTCACTTATCTTGGAAAGTGAAAGGGTTCTCCACAACTCATATGTTATGGTAAAAAATACTCTTAATTAAAATTGGTGAATATCTAAAATAATTCTGAAAACTTTCTAGTCAAATACTGGTATTTAAATACCAGTCTAGTTACATGTCCAACATTTTATACCAGGATATTGACCATTAATTTTGATGAATTAAAAAATTTAAAGTTATTAAAATATAGGTTAAAATCCTTTGAAATTTTACAAACCTATTGTAAAATTCATACAAAATCTTTTTTAAAACAAGCCAAAGTATTTTAGATATTTTAAATAAAAAAAATACTCAAATAATTTTAAGGATTTTTGGCCATATGCAAGCAAAAAGAAAGTATTTTTTTTAAAAAAAATTATGGTATTTTTTTAAGCTTTATTTGGCAAAAAATCTTTTTTTTTTTTAATAAAACTCCTCAAAACAAGCCTAAACAATGTTTGTTAAACACACTCTTAAACAAACAAAAAAAACTTTTAGTGAAAACATTGCTAGCCAAACAAAGGCTTAGTCATTGATTCAATTTTGACTTGATTAAGTTAACCTGACCGGGTTAACTTGACTAGATTGACCAGAAATCTTTAATTTGACCATGAACCAAACCAAAGACATGGGTTTGACCAGGAAACAAGCCAAAAACAAAAACCAAATCTAACCAAAAATAGATTAAACTTGTCAAAAACATAAAAATTCAAAAATTTTGATGAAAACGGATCAAAACAAAAAAAAACAAAAAACATGAAGAACATAAATGAACATTTAAAGCAATTCCAGCCACACAAACTCTAATCTATATATGTTTCACAAAATAAAAGAAACAGAAAGGTTGTAAATCATGCAAGGATCAATAATCAAGCAACAAAACTCAACAATTATCACCTAATAAACCTAATTTGACCAAAAATGTTTTGGTACCAAAAACAAAACCCTAATATTAAAAATCACAAAAAATAGCTATTGATGCATGAAAACCCTAGATTATGTCATGTGAATGTGAAGATGTAAATAAATGAAATAAAACAGGTCCAAAACTTGTAGCTAAGGCAATGTTCTTGGGAAGAACATGAAGAATACTAACCCAGATTTTTTCCAGAAATGCATACTAAGCCTCAAATTGATTCTTTTTTGTTCAAACAATCCACATTGTCATAATGATATACATTTAAATCAAATGAAAAAAAAATAAATCATGGAAAATAGGATCATGAAATCCTATTTTCCAAAACTGGCATATAAAAACAGCAAGCTTATTTATGCCATTTAGATTCAAAATTGATTTTCAAAACATATTTTGGTCATGACCAAAGCCTTATAAACCTAATATTAACAACATGGCTTATCAATGCATTGACTGAACTAACAAAACTAAGAAAACAAGCATTGTTTTATCAAAATTAGCTTAACTAGAAGGCTTTTATTACATCAAAAAAATCAAACACATCCTAAAATGCTTCAGAGAACAACATTAAACCATAAAATAAAAAATTACAATAAAAAATGTAACACGCACATCCCTACTTTTCAAGCATTCCAAACACATTTCCATACTTTTAAACATAAACACAAACCAAATGATAATATTTGTTAACTTAAGCAGACCACATGGACTCCACTTTGAGGTTAAGAAATATACCTTCAAACCTCTAGAACATCTACTACCCTTCTTTACTTTTCTTTGTAAAATTTTGTTTCCACAAACTTGCTACCCTTGCAAAGATGAAAAAACCCTTATGCCTAAGCTTGTAAACCTTTACAACTAGGGTGTTTTCTCAGTATTTCTCTCCTTTTTTCTTCTCTTTTTAGCTCAAATTTCAAAGGATATTTATAGAGTTTTTCCAGGGTTTTTGATGGATTTCATCAAAGATTGATCAAAGTTGAGCCATTTGATCAAAATGAGGATAAAATTTCACAATTGAACCCTCTATCCTTCAATGGTTTTTGCAATGGTGGTTTTGGAGTAGGTGTATTTCCTTTTCTTGGAGGTAAAGTTATGCATTATTCACCTTCTAATCTTGGGGGAACGATATATAGCCCTTGATAAAAACCCTTTAAGAGCTTTAAAGTGTGAACACACAAAAATTTAGGTGGTTTTGTAGCAATGAGTATTTCAATCAAAGCTAATTCAGGTGGCTAAATTTAAGGTTATTTCATAGCAATTCTGACATCATCATTGTTGAAGATCACCTGAAGTTGGTAGAAGGGATGTACATCTTTTGTTTGGATCCAACCTTGCTCTAATTAGAGGTTTGTAGCTCCACATTTACTCACTTGAAGGTGCCAACTTGATCAGCCCAAAATCTGAAAATTAATTGATGACTGATCAAAGATAAGATGTTGGGGACTTCTTTAGAAGAATTGGAATATAAACGTCCAATTTCATGGAAATAGGGTTATATAGGGGATGTTTCCTCTTCTATTTGCATAAAATAACATGTCATTTTGAGGTCTAAAAGTTCAAAATGAGCTCTTGAAAGGTGTCAAACTAATCATCATAAACTGTCAAGGAAGAAGATGAATAAAGACTGAATGACGTGTTATCTAGGTTAAACCCTAGAATTTAGGGTTTTTAATTTAGGATTTGAAAAATTTTCAATTTAGTCCATGTTCTTCCAATTGTGCCACATGCACCCTTAATTGATATAAATATTTTTAACTGCATGCAATTTAACCCCCACCAGACTCAAATATCAGCCCCAAAGTTTAGCTCCATTATTATTTTGGTCCTTGGTTTTGTATTTGTTCAATTAACCATCAA
This sequence comes from Populus nigra, assembly GCF_951802175.1. Classification (NCBI taxonomy): domain Eukaryota; kingdom Viridiplantae; phylum Streptophyta; class Magnoliopsida; order Malpighiales; family Salicaceae; genus Populus; species Populus nigra. Next base: position 6,481,115 of record NC_084856.1, on the reverse strand, counting down.
ACTTTTAATTTTTTTTATTTTGACCTCTGATTTCACCAATTTCTACCCTCAAAATTACACACCATTTACAAGTTGGTCATTGGTTTTGAATTTCTTCAATCAAACCTCAAATTAGTTACAAGTTTTTTCACATTTAAGCCCCTGATTTGGCCAATTAAGCTTTTTAAAGTCCATTTTCAACCACCAAACTTCAATTTCTTCCAATTAACACCCAAATTAACTTTAAAAAAATGATTTTCTTTGCAATTAAGTCCTTAATAAAATAAATTAAGCCTTCCAAAATTCTCATTGAAAATTTACTCATTCAAATTTGTATTTATTTATCCCAAATACAAATATTTTTGTCGAATGGATCTTTTTCCAATCTTGTATGTTTTCGTCCTTCACCATCAACTTGGATAATCTTCTAAGCTTTCTTCAGTGTACCCTTTTGTATTTTGGATTTTTTATTTTTTATTTTTTTTCTTTTCTTGATTTTTTTATGGGGTGAAAAATAAGTAACAACAATTTTAATCCTCTTATGAGAGTTTTGTGCGTATTTTTTTATTGCCTTCAGCTCCTCTCACAAGGCTTCTTTGGATTTTTTAAGCTAAGTTACCTCTTTCTCAAAGAAGTCTATTCAGCTATACGCCTCCTTATTTTTCTCTTCAATAAAGCTCGGGATGTAGGCTTGTTCTTTTAATTCTATTGTTAAGCATTGGCAACCTTGAGATACTTTAGCTCAACATCTTAAGTAACCTTCTCCTCTGTCAATTTACACACTTTAGTCTTATCAGCACAGTACTACTCAATGACCTCTTCCATTACCCTTCTCCTCTTAGCCTATCGATTACTCAAATGAGCACATATTATGAATGTCTAAACAATAAAAAATGACAAATAAGATAAGTTTTTATTATCAAAGACTAGTTTATAACAACTTAAAGAAAATTATGTAATAAAATTATTCATATTTGAAAGGTCATTTGCCAAGTTATAGCTAAGTGGCGCTAGTAACTAGGGTCTATCAAAGCATTAACATTAAAGAGGAAGGTTAACAGTCTATCCAAGGTAGACCTCCAGTCTACCAAACACCAATGTAGACCTCTCTTGTAGGATAACATCCATAATCTCTTCTCCCTATTGAGATTGGGAAAGCAAAAAGGAACATCATTCAGGTTTAACCTAGAAAAGAAATCCTCTACCTCTTTTGTATAAGGAGTATGGCTAGAAGACCCAACGAACATAGAAACTAGGCTGGGTAGAGCTTGAATGCTGATAAGAGGTATAATCACTTCCACATCAAAGTCAGAAGTGACTGAGACCATTTATCTCTTCTAGCAAGAGGCAACATCAAAGATGACCAGGGTAAGAGTAGGTGGCTTGAGATGCCCTGATATTGGAGATCAATTCCCTTTTACAGTTTGAATCCTCCCTGTAATAACTTGGTGCCCCACCTCCATAAAAAGAGAGTCATCTAAATGAAAATACCCAGCCACCGGAAGCCTGTCAACATCTATAAAAACTTCTTATGTATCTATCTTTTTAGATACAAAGACTTCCTCTAAGAATGAGACACAAATATCTTTGGATCAAGAGGTGTAACTGGGCATTAGAGTGGTCACGTGGCTAGACATAGATGGTGTGGACCTATTAAACTCTAAGTTAGTTATTCTTACTGAAGATTCTGCATAAGGAAAAATTCAAATGATGAATAACACACTAAAATAAGATAAACAATTGAGAAAATGACATATTTGTATCAAAAGAATGATAGATTTGTTGAGCCATGAAGTTGATGTAGTACTCATTTTAGAGTTGATGTAGCTTACTGCATAATCTCTTTTCTCTCTTATTAAGGCCAAACTTTTTGTTCACACCTATTAAGGGCATTCTTCAAAAGTAGGAGCAACTCTAGATAACAACATAACCTATCTGAGGTCTAGTTACACCATCAAATTTCACCAACACCTACTTTCCCCTTCATTTTTTAACATGAGTGGACTTACCTTGGAAAGTACCTTTTATAAACCCTCTTGGCCTAGTAAAATATATAAAGAACCAAGGTATGAAAGGCCTTTCATTCAACACAATTGATTAGCTTGTATTAGTGTATGAATATATTAATCATTAGCTCCACCTTGTGGATTCCAAATAGCTTATCAAAAAAAGACAAGGTGGTTCACTCATTAGGGTGGAGTTTAGTCAGGCTCAGATTGTAATAACAAAACACATTGCTTATAAACCCTTATAAGAGAAATAAGTACCCAAACTCGTACATACATAAGGGTGGTAATAAAAAAATATCCCCCAATCAGTTTGTCAGTGACCTGGGTAACCCGGTCATCTACCTCAAGCAATAGTATCGTAAAGGCCCCTAGTTTTTTAGAGTTGGCAAAGGAACCAACCTCTGACGAGTAATTTTAGTTTCAGGTTTGAAAATGAAATATCCCTTGGAGGAAATAATCTTGTGCTTTTTAGAAGTCATTTTTAACAAAGATAAAACATGAAAGGAAGAACAAAATAGAACGATCTTGATGTTTACCTAGAAGAATACTCTTTTATATATGATAGAAAATCTTGATCTTTTTGTTTAGGGCTTGTATTATAGAAAGTTTATAGAGTTTTTGGCAAAAGTAAAAAATAGAATTGAGAGAGAATATGGTTTGTTTAGGCCACTGCCTTTCACTTCTATCGATGAATAAAGGAAATATGGCACCACATCATAACCCTAGGAAGGCTACACACCTACTGCATTAACTAGATGCCCCTGAATGGTCTTCTCATAAAGATTATGCAGTCTCCCAAGCAACATGTATAATTAATATGGGGAGGCGCCATATTTCTAAGGAAAATAAGATAAATTTGATTAATTGCCTCTCAAAAGACTTTTCAAGTCTTTTAACATGGAATATATACAGACTTGGGTCAAATGATGAATCAATATTTTTGATATTTTGTGAAAAAGCCTAAACCCCAGTCCAAAAAGATTCAATAACATAATGGTAACACACTAGCACATGGGTCTAATGAGCTACTAGGCCCAACATATTTGAGTTCAGCCACATGCTGAGCCCAAGAAAATATGGGTTTGATAAGCTATTAGACCCAATATACTAAGGTTTGGCCATGTGTTAAGCCCAAAAAAACATTGGTTGGTGAGCTACCAGACCCAACATACTTGGGTTCGCAACATGTTAAGCCCAAGTGAACATGGATCTGATGAGCTATCAAATCCAATATATTTAGGTTCGGCCACGTGTTGAGCTCAAGCAAACATGAGTTTGGTATACTACCAAACTTATTGCCCTTACACTAAACTACACGCTAAGTGCAATTGGTCTGAAGGTCGTTATAAACTCATATTAGAGCCATAAGGCTATGTTTATTTATTCTTAAAACTTTTAACATGAAATATTCATGTTAGAAATATTTGTCTCCCTACATCTATAGGTGTATAAAAACTCTCCCAAGGGCTCACAACTTTTTCTTTTTATTAATGATGTATAAGGGATATTTATCATTCATTAATATCATCAGGAAAAAAATGACTCTCCAACCTTTTCACTCCTTTGGAACGACAAGGTTCGGAGATTATAAATACCCCCTGAACCACCAAGGTAAAGGGTAAAGGGTTCACATTTTTTTTTATTCTTTTAAGTGAAGAATTCAATCCTTTTATGGCCAAACTGATGGTCAATTTGCTGTGATTTGTTAAACATGGGAAGGATTGAAATATGGAGGACTAAAATGAAAAATACAGGAAACAATAGATGGAAACTTCAAATTTTGCGTGAAAAATTCACTTAGATCCTTATACTTTTCAATTTCTCTTTTTATCCTTTTTTTTGAGAAAGGAGAGAGAGTCGCTAGATTCTAGTGGTAGAGAGAGAAAGTTTCAATTGACATTGATTTAGCCTATGCAAGAGAGTTGCTAGATTCTATTAGTAGAGAGATAAAGTTTTGATTGACACCAGTTTAGCCTACAAAAAAGGTTAATCTTGGTATCAATAAGTTTCATTTGATGAGAAGAGTCTCACTCAGGTGTTCTTTGACCTTCCCATCGCTTAAGATGGTAGATTTGAACTCAAGAAAGTTTTTTTAAAAAATTTGGGTTGATTTTAGGTTTTGGACCAATTCTAGAGTTATTTGTGGTCATATACAGGTTATTAAGGTGGATAGAGTGTTTTATAGTCATTTCAGGTAAAAACAAATGGTTGAAAAATGGATTTCTAAGTCAAAAAACCATCACCCTATTTTTAGCCACCATTGCGGCAAGATTCCAAGGAGAAATAGGCGGAACATTGTTTGCTATAGTAGGCAATGCATCACCTGCTCTCTCTCTTTTTTTCAAAAAAATTAGGGGCAAACAATAGGTCTCCTGCCCATTAAAAGAAAAGTCATCCCAGGAGCGTGAGCCTAAGTTGAAAGGCCCAAACCTTTTTTTTCCTTCAATTTTAACTTATTTTTATGATGTTTCTACTTGACCTTTACTTAATTTATGAATAAAATTTCAATATTTTTATGATATTAAGAGGCATTCGTTCTATATATCCCTACTTATTATTTTTCTTTAATTTTCTTTAATCTCTTTCCTAAGCGTGGTTATATATATACAATATTAGTTCAAAGAAACAATATTAGTTCAAAGAAACACACACACACACACACACACAATATTAGTTCAAAGAAGCAAGGTGATTAAATACAATCAAGTTTATGGCTCATGTTTCTGGATCAAATATCGACATTCACATCTATCACTCAACTTTCCAATTTAATCTTTGGTTAAATATCATTTATTTTTTACTTAGTTTATGAATAAGATTTCAATATTTTTCTGATATTAGGAGGCATTTGTTCTATATAGCTCAACTTAATTTTTTTTCCTTTAATTTTATTCATTCATTTTACTAAGCCTGTCTTTTTTTGTTATTGTTTTATTATATACAATATTAGTTCAAAGAAACAAAGTGATTAAATACAATCGAGTTTAATACTCGTGTTTGTAGATCAGATATCGACATCCACAACTATCACTCAACTTTCCAATATAATCTTTGGTTAAATATCGTTTATTGTTTACTTGATTCTCATATAAAATACTAATATTTTTTCCTAATATATGCAACATTGCATAATATTTTTTTTCTTTAGGTTTTATTTAATCTCTTTCATGTGTGTGTCTATTTCTATTATTGTTTGATTAAATGAAAAATTAATTATAATAAATAAAATTATTAAACACAATCCGGTACATGACCATGTTGTGAAATCAAATATTTTAGTTCATATCTATCTCTTGGATTTTTTAATTTAGTCTTCAGTTATCGTTAATGATTTTTTTATATTTATTAGCACAGATAATTAATTAAATACATGTATTAACTTTTTAATTTACAATTAAGATGTTTTTATGTTAAAAAACTCATTGAAAGAACATGCATATTTATTTTTTTATATTAAAAATAAAAAATTATGTTACCCACGAAATAATAATTTTTTGCACTTAAATAGTTTGATCACACTGGTGAGCACAAGGACTGCAATATCACAGCTGACACATCATTAGCACGCGGCAGACATTATTAAACCAAAACTATGTTCTAGTGCCTGTTTTCTTAGTGCTTTTCATTGTTGAGCATGTCCTAACTCAATTGATGGCTTTGTTGACGTATGGTGCTGCATGCTCACTTGCGACCCTCTTCACAGGGATAAACTTGTTTATGAATATTAACGATTTTATTTTTCGATTTCTTTCCAGGGACCCATCATTAAAACCTAGCCATTTGCAGACAAAGAAAGATAGAGACGGATACAGCCCCGTTCACAAAAGATAAAATTATTACTTAAACAATTTATTCGACGACTCAAGGCCGACAGCTTCCTTTTTTATCTTGTTTTGTGACTTCACATCAAATGCGGCTGGTATAGTTGATTTAAGGGAGGGGTGAAGGAGACAATTCGTGGAATTTATGTGGCTGTGGTTTTATTATCTGTTTATATATATATATAATGACAAGGATATTTTTATTTCCTCTTTCTAATACGATCAAGCATTTAAAAATAATAAATTAAAATGAATCTAACAAAAAATCTAACCTGTGATTTTATAATTATCAAGCATATTATTAACATATCTTATCATAATCTATTTTTTTACATGCAATTTTTTCTGTGTTTTAAAAAGTTATACCTTTAGTCCAATTTAATTTTTATAATGACGATAATTAAAAAAAAGAGAAAAAAAGAGAGTTTAGGGAGTGAAATAAAAGAAATAAATAAAAAAAGAATTGATGCATTTAGGGACCAAAAATAAAAATAAATAGGATCAAGTGAAATCAAAAAATTAATAAGAGAAATCCTACACATTAAGAGGGGAAATTATTTAATTAGATATCCACCGTCAAGAAGGAAATAATATAATTGTCTAACATTATTTTTCTACTTTAATTTTTCATGTTTTGCAATGAATCCCGAACAATATAAATATAGAGAATTTACAAATATAATATGCACTACAGCATAAAATTTATAAAAGTTTCATCAAAGTAGAGGCATGATATCGAAGATTGTGAAGAGTTACTAATAGGATGACACTTTGCTAATGCTAAATGTCTAAGGTTTGAAAATGGTAAGGAAGCATGAGAGATTGATATGGTAGATGTTATTACCCATTTTTTTTGGATCCACACACAAAAAAAAGAGACGGGGAAAAGAGAAAACAAAAAAATCAAATATTGTTGGAAGAAAACCAAAAAAATATATTAGTGAGGAGTATACCAAAACACTCAAAAAAATAGCCAAATATATTTTTGACAGTATATTGGCAAAGAAAATTTAAAGAAGAAAAATTCAAAATTGAATGTTTAAGGACTCAATTATAATTTTTTGAAGGTTTAAATGAATTTATAGATGGCATAATTGCAAGAAAAATTGATTTTTTTAAGAAAGCTTGGGATTTAATTAGAAGAAATTAAAGTTCGAGGTCTGAATTGCAATTTGTAAGACTTAATTTGATCAAATTAAGGGTTTAATTGCATAAATATTGAAGTTTGATGGGCAATTAGAGACTTGATCGAAGAAATCCAAAATCAATGACTAAATTGGAAAAGACGTGTAAATGTAGGAACTAAAATTGACCGAATCAGGGACTGAATTGAAGAAATAAAAAGTTTGTTGATCAATTGAGGGTCAAAATGCAAAAATTTAAAACCAATGAGCAAAACAAAGAAGACAACAAACTTTAGGGATGACATTTGAGCTTGGCAAGGGTGGAATTGAATTGATTCTTAAAATCTAAATCTCAATTAAGGACTTGATTATATCAATTGAAATTGAGAACTGATTTAGAGATAGAGACTTCTAAGGTTATTTTATTTTTAAAATGCTAAAACAACATGTTTTGTGTGAACGACATTGTTTTGGTTATATATATATATATATATATATATATATATATATATATATATATAAAAAAAGAATGAAACGATGTCATTTTAAAGGTATTGTATACCATCTTCTTCCCCTGTATGGGTTTTATATACAGGGGAAAAAGGTTTTTTTCCCTCATTCGCAGCATGATTTTTAGTCTCTCTCTCTCTCTCTCTCCTCCACGTCCACACACCACGACATAACCCACGTCTCTCTTATGGCCTGCTATTATGCCCAAAATAAGTTGAGAAAACAGGTCCTTGGGCGGCCCAACCACCCTACCTTTCGGTGTGCTTTGGACAGCAATAGGGTGGTCCAAGATCCCTCTTGCCCTTATAAATACCCCCCTCACCAAGATGTCGAGGGGACAAAAAAAAAGAGAAAGGAAGGAAGAAATAGAAAAGAAAAGAAAGAAAAGAGCAGAGCACAAAAAAAACATAGAAAACAAAAGGAAAAAAAAGAAGGCAAAGAAAAAAAAGGCAAAGAGAACCCTTTAGTTCTACCCAGAGAAGAAGAGAAACTTCCTGAGAGCCCTACAATCCTTCTCTATCCCTCACTAGTAGCAACAACAGCCACCTTTTATCTCCATCAGCTTTGAAACAACGTCTTGAACCACCGTCATTCCTTCTAGATGCCACCGCAGGCAATACCACTATGAGTCAACGCCAACGTCAGTGACCATCGACTCTTTATTCCAGGTAATCTTCCTCTTTCTGTTATGTCTTCTTTAAACTCGACATTCCTTCTGTTTCCTTTTACTTGCATGAAGAACATGATTAATTCACATTTTGGAGCAAGTAATTTTCATTAACTAGTTACTAGGTTGACCCAGTAAACAAACAGCTAGGCTGGGTCCAGCCCTCACTAGAAAAAGGGTTTTGTTAGGCCTTCATTAGGCCCAACCAATTAGGTCGAGTCTAGGCTTTATGTCCAATCAACCGAGCCCCTAGGCTAAGGGAGTGTTTGGCAAACATACCTTTATGTCTTTCCTTTAGTTTTAAACTTGCTTTTATCTTAGGACCCGGCCAAACAGGCCCTTAAAAAAAGCTTATAAAATTCAAAAAAAATCATAGACCATTTTGAATTTATTTATTGGGCCCTCACATATTTTTCTTAATTTTTTTACTTTATATCGAAGCTATGGACTTATACTATAAGATACTGACTCGATATCAAAGTACATGTTTTCGCTGAAATATCAAGAAATTCCAAAATTCTCTATAAAAATTGCTCATTTAAAAAAAATACAAAAATATGTTTTTATGGGTGTGCATACGACCAAGTCTCTCCAAAGTATAAAAAATCATATCGTATTTTCATACAAAAATTCAAAAAAATATGTATTTGATGTATTTTTGGATTTAATAACTAGTTTATTAAAATCATAAGAACTAGGCTTATATTTCAAAAATACCAAAAATTATTTTATTTTCGGTTAATATCCGGAATTATGAACTTATACGTGAGACATATTTCTGATATTAAATAAAAAGATAGTTTTTTTTTATATTGACATTAGAATTATTAGACTTTTAACTTGATAAGATACAGACTTCTTTATTGAAAAGGACTTTTCTTCGACCTTAGATAGACCAACAATTAGAATACATAACAACATCATAGTTTATATCAGACAAATAAACAATGCAATTGACCTCAAGTAATGTGTATTAGGGGCTCTAATACTTTTTCTTTACGCAATCAGTCATCTTGCCTAAACTTTGAGACTAGTTAGGGTTTCTAATGACCAAAATACTAGGTGGTGACTCTCATATCCAATTTTTACTAATAAAAGACAAGAATTCCTTCTACCATTCCCGACCCCTCTCGATCCAGGAGTATGATTGTTGTGACGCCGCACACGTGCAATAGTAGATATTGAGAAGGTTGAGTTGACTTCTTATCGATACCAATCTTACAAGAATATACCACCCTGATTGATCTTGAAGAGGTCCATATCTCATAATTATGATAATTAGCAATATGTCCCTTATGATTATGGATGTCATTTCCCCATCAGCTAGTTTCCTATGATCATGCAAATGTCTATGGCTGAAATGAAAGAGTTGGGCGGCTTAACCTGAAGTAGATGATGCTACACCCCAAAAATGCTTGAAAAATAGAGGGTAAAAAGGTTAAATGTTCAACTGAGAGGACTAGATGTGAAAAATCTAGTTGATGATGAAGAAGCTATTAAATTCCTTAAGCTGATAAAGCATAATAAATATAGTATGGTTGATCAATTAGAGAATAAACTAATCAGGATCTTATAGACAAGATTCATGCCACCGATAATTTATACTTTATAAAAGATGAGTTAGGTCAATAAGGTATAGGGCAAACAAGACGTTTTATATCATAATTGATTACAAAAACTACATGATAATGAAGGTCATGATTAACAATGATTCAACTTTTAATATTCTCCCAAAATATACATTGGAAAGGCTACTAGTGAATGCATCTTATATGAGACCTAGCAAGATGATGGCTTAGACTTGTGATGATATACCAAGGTAGGTTATTGGAGATATCGACATTGTTTTAAAGATGAGTCCTCATCAATTTTAAGTTACTTTGCAAGTGATAGATATTTAACCAAGCAATATTATATTATTGAAAAGACCTTAGATACATTCGGCATGAGTTACATCTTCTTTGCATCAGAGGCTTAAATATATTACAAATAAAAGATTGGTTACCGTAAATGCTAAAAATACCTAATAATAATATAGAATATGGTGGTGTCATACATTGAGTCAGAGGGTAAGAGATGGGGATCTATATATTTTTAAGATTGTCAATGCAAGCCTAATTTCAGAGAACATGATAAAAAGGATTATTATATTATTTAAAGATGTTAAAATGACTATGAAGTATATGGTCAAACATGGAATACCGCCAACTCTTATCGTAAAGGGTGAACTATATGAAGTTGAGGAACATAAATTAACTTTTAGATTATGTTTTAAACCTAATACAAAAGACTACTAGAGGATAACAAAGCTAAAAAAAATAGAAGAGAATGGTCTGGATTAAAGTGCGCAAGCCTCATAATAAGAAGTTGTATATCCTTCACATCACAACACCTTACCTCGCCCTGCATGCATTGTCAAATCATCAAAATAAGATTTGATTTTGAATAAGTTGTTCCAAGATATAACAATGGGTACTTTATTGGAGGATGATATTGATAATATGGTGAAGCTTCCTATACTTACATCAATAGATGCCAAGATATTAACTCTCTTATACTTGACTATCAGTGTACTGAGCGAAGACATGGATATAACCCAACTTGTGAAGAAGTATCCAGAAGACAAACTTAAGAATTAGCTCACGGAAGAAATCCATATTATTTTTAAGTAATTCTCATTTGCTTTGATTTTTTTATTTTAAATAAATCCAGTCCATGATACTAGAAGGAGTTTTTTTATTTGTGAACTTAAGTTTATTCATTTAATATTAATGAAAGGTTATGCAGTTTATTGTGCATCTTGTTTATTTTTCTTTTCTCTATCTTTTTATTCACACTACCTGTTTGCTGGAATATTCAAAACAACCATTTACTAAAAATATAAAATAATTATATTAATAATATTTGGCCTAATTCTAATAAAAATTTAATTTCAATGGTTAGGAAGAGTGGGATAAGCAAGACATGCATGAATACTCCAAACTAATTAAACAATTTGAGCGACTCATAAAATCAAATCAAAAGGAGTTGGAGTTAGTAAATGTAGGTACTTAAGAGAATGAAATACAATTAAAGATTGAGATAACGATCATTAAAAAAGAAAGAAGAAAATTAATGGCTTTGTTAAAAGAATATGCAGATGTATTTGCATGGTCTTATGCATATATATCAGGGTTGGATAGTGGTATCATTATACACAGTTACCATTAATTATGAATTATAAGCCAGCGAAGTAGAAATTAAAAAGAATGAAGCTAAATATTATAATCAAAGTAAAGAAATATATACACAAGCAGTGGGAAGTCGGGTTCTAATAAATGATCGAATACAAGAAATATAGAAAAGGTAAGAATATATGTGGACTTTAGAAATCTGAATAAGAAAGCCTTAAGGAAGAGTTTATGCTACCTCATATTGACATACTTGTGGAAAATGTTGTCAAGAATTCCATATACTCGTTCATGGATGCATTTTTAGGGTAAAATTAAATTAAGATGGTAGAGGAAGACAATAAAAAGATCACCCTTACCATACCATGAAGGAATTTTTGTTACAAATTTATGCCTTTCGGATTGAAGAATACATGGGGCAACATATCAACAAAAAATGGTGAATTTGTTCCATAATATGATGTATAAATAAATTAAAGTATATATGGATGAAATGATTGCCAATTCAGAAAAGTAAGAAGATCATACCCAGATATTAAAAAAGCTTTCTAAAAGGTTGAAGAAGTATAAGCTCAAGTTGAATCCATCAAAGTGCATATTTAGGTTAAAGTGAAGAAAAATATTGGGGTTCATAATGAGAAATAAAGGCATTAAATTGAACCCCAAAATAGACAAAGCAATACAGGTTATGGTAGAGCCTAGGATAGAAAAGAAAGTATAAAGCTTTCTAGGGTATTTGAACTACATAGTTCAATTCATCTCAAGATTATCGCCAATATATTGCCTACTTTGTAGAAAAATTTAGAAGTGTAGATGAAAATTGTCAAGGGTCCTTTGATAGAATAAAAATGTATTTGAAAAATTCATCTTTATTAATCATGTATCTGACTATAACAAAAACTATTATGGAATGTGTTTTGGGCTAACATGATGATTCTAAAAGGAAATAACAAGGAATTTACTATTTGAGCAAGAATTTTAATAATTGAGAATCTCAATACTTTTTCCTTGAAAAAAAATTTGTGACTTAGTATGGAGTGCATGAAGACATATAAGTATATGCTCTAGTACACAACTTGATTGATATCTAAAATGAACTTGATCAAGTAAATATTTGAAAAGCCTTATTTGTCTAAGAGAATCATACTATAGCTAATCATGTTGGAAGAATATGATATGGTTTACATGAATAAAAAGTTGATAAAACGGTAGTACAATAGCAAATCATTTGGTAGATAATTTAGTTGACCATTATAAATGTATGTGGTTTAATTTCCCAAATGAAAATATCTTAGTGGTTGAAGATGAAGAAGAGTCCAATAAAGATATATGGACTCTATACTTTGACGGTGCAGTAAATATATATATGGAAATGGTGTAGGTGTTTTACTTAGTTTATTAATAGAGGAACAATACCTAGTGTCAATCATATTATAATTTAAGTGCACTAACAATATAGCAAAATACAAGGCATGCATCTATAGGCTTGAGGAAACTTTGGAAATGAAGGTGGAAAAGCTTGACGTATATGATAATTCCTTGTTGATAATCTGCTAGGTGAAAGGAAAGTGATAAATAAAAGATGAGAAATTAAATTCATATGAAGAGTATCTCATCAAGTTAATTGAGCAATTTGAGAAAATCAAGTTCACTTATATGAGTTAAATGAAGAATTGATTTGTCAATACATTTGCCATATTAGCATAACTGATCTAGATGGGTTACAATGAAATGGTACAACCTGTATTCATCAAGATAAAGAATGATCTGAAGGGAAACCTTGGTACCACAATATTAGATAATTCATCATAAGCTGTAAATATCTACCCTTGCAAATAAAGTGGAGAAAAAGACTTTAGAGAGATTGGAAATAAACTATCCAAAAGAGGATTTTATGGGACTCTATTGAGATGCTTAGATGAGAAAGAAGCAAAGAAGGTTGTAGATGAAATACATAAAGGTGTTTGTGCTACACACGCCAATGAGCACATGATTAAATGACATATGAGATAGTTCATCATAAGTTGTGAATACCCTTGCAAATAAGGTAGACAAAAAGACTTTAGAGAGATTAGAAATAAACTACTTTATAAATGGAGAAATACTATACAAGAGAGGATTTTATGGACTCTGCTGAGATACTTAGATGAGAAAGAAACAAAAAAGGTTGTAGATGAAATACATGAAAGTGTTTGTGCTACACACTCCAATGAGCATATGATTATAAAACATATGCAAATGAGTGGATTATATATGATTGGAATATAATAGAGAAATATTATAATGATCATATATGAAAATGTCATAAATGTTAGATTATTATTGATAAGATCCAGGCTCCGCCAACATCACTTCACAACATGACAACGCCTTGGCCAACATTAATCAATAATCATAGGAATATGTTAAAGAATCTCTTAGAAGCAGACCATACACACGAAGTATGTATATACAAGTATCTTAAGGATTAAGTCTAGCTATCAAGGAGATCTACTTACTTTATTAATTTCTTTAATTTGATTTTAAAACTAGAATTTAAAAAACATTATTTTTAAAGCATAAAATTTGTATGAAAGAGTGTTTCTTTAAAATCACTTAATGAATTAATCCATGGATGACAATAAGGAATAACTCATTAAGTACTATTTCTAAGTCATGATATCAAGATAACCTCATAAAAATCAAACCGAAATAAATTATGAAGCATAGTTCTCAATCAAACACAATATTAAATAATGAAATTGTGGAAAAAATCAATTATAAAAAGGGAAAAATGAGTCAACTAGATTAACTTGTCAAACCTGCAACCCGGTTAATGAGATAGAGTCAACATAATAAAAACAAATCCAATATTAAAGGATATGAGACCGACATAACCTTTTAGAAAGAAAATGAAAAAAAAAAACATTTTGATATAATCGATGTTAAAATATCAAAATTCGCGACCCTGGTCATAAGACCAAGATATCCCTATAGAAAAAAAATCAAAACAGATTATGAAACTCAATTCTCAACTAATCCAATATTGAATAATAAAATTAGAAAAGATTTTAATTTAAAAAAAAACACACAAAAAACAACTTGAGTTAACTCAGGTTAACCATTTAAGCACGATTACCGTGTCATGAGACCAAAATAGCCTAATAGAAAGCAAATAAAACAAATCATGAAGTCTAATTCTCAATTAATCCAATATTAAAGGATTAAATTGGAAAAACAAAAGTTAAATAAGGGGAAAAAATTCCTCATCCAACTAGGTTAACCCTCCAAATCTCTGATCCATGTCATTAGAGTGGGATAACCCAATAAATAACAAATCTAACATTAAAGGGTTAAATTAAAAAAAAACATTAATTGACAAAGAATCAAAGAAGAAAAAAATAAAAGAAAATGTTCTTTTTAGGGCCACACTAAAATATATAGGAAAGTACTATTTAGATAGTACTTTAGATGGTACTTTCCCGCGCGTGTTTTAGTGTATTATTAATTAGTTACCATGTCATTAATTGAGTGACTTGTATTTGCACTTACTGCTTATCCCTAAAAAATCTTAGAATCAAACTAATATCATTCAAACTAAAACTCCTTGAAAAAGTATTGTAACTCTAAACTCATTGTTGCTATTCACTTGAATAGTATAATAACATTTTTGTTTCTCTACCCAAAAAACTCAAAACAACCTTACAAGGGCATTGAAGTAATTTTCACATTGTTTATTTGTCATTACCAAATAAAGTAGGGATAAATAAGCATTTTCTCATCTTGTTTACGCAGTAAAATGACCCAAATACCATTGAAAGCAAGAAAAATTAAACTTGACATCAAAGGGTATTTTTATTTTTTTTACAATGGTTTTTTGGCTATTATAATTGAAGATGGGAGCACTTTGGTATTTGCACAAATATAACAAAAATAATAAACAATAAAAATACATGGTAAAACTAGAAAAATACCTTTAAAATAAAAATATTTAAGCCTTAAGTCAATAGGCTTTTTTGGATTTTCACAATGGTTTTTTTTTATAATTACAAAGTTAGCTCAGGGGAAATTCCATAAATTGCTAAATACACAAATAAAACAAAAATGTGCTTGTGGCGCCTCTCAACATCAAAAAATGTCTTTCCGCCTATTTATTGGAAGCGCCTCCATGTCTTCTTCTTATTGGTTTTCCGGTTTGGCGTCAGTGGACCTTACTTTTTTTTCCTTTATTCTCTCTCTCATTCCTTAAAAATTATAGTTTGGTCCTCTTAGTTATTGACATTTCAACTTTAACCCTTATTCTTTTAATTTTTAATTTTTGGTTCTGGCCCTTTTGTAGAAGTTTTATTTATTTGCAATTTCATTCTTCAATCTCAATTTACCATATATTATATTCTTCAATGTGGTCCTCATTCTTTGGATTTCTATTTTTTATCCTTGGCCTTGTTGTAAAGTTTTAGTGCTTTTCAATTTCATTCTTCAACTCAAATTGATGGTATTATATATTCCAATTTGGTCCTCATTATTCTGATTTATATTTTTTTTTTGCTCTTTTATAAAAGTTATTATTGTTTTTAATTTCATACTTTAATTACAAAATTGTTTTTATTTTTTATGTCAATTTTGATCCTCATTCTTTTTAATTTTTTTGTGTTGATACTAAATTAATGTTTTTTTTAATTTCACCCTTAAATTAAATGTAAATTTATTTTGTATTTTTATTTTGATCCTCATTCTTTTAATTTATATTTCTTAAATCCTTTTGTATAATTAAATTTTTTTTTAATTTCATCATTCAACATATGATTGACTAAAAATTGAACTTCACGATTTTTCCTGATTAGATGCTTCGATTCTAATGACTCAGGTCAAGAGAGTTTTTTTTTTTTAAGAAGGGCTGTATAATCCTCTTTATTTTAATGATATGGCGGTTTGGCTCCGCCCTAATTATCGGAGTTATAAATTTGTCATGACTGATTTTTTTATGTCATTTTTTACCTTATTTCAGCACCTGAACATCATTTTTTATAAAAACAAATAATAATAATTCGGCCTCGTGGCAAAGCGTGGGAAACAAGGCTAGCACTATCTAAATTCCACTCCACTCAATCTTAGATCAAAAACTTCACTTTTGAAGTCAAACTCATAATTCCCTAACAAATCTGAGGCTTTTTAATTTGTTTTAACTAATTCATAAAAAACTTCTATGAAGCATTCAAGCTCGAAATACATAGTTCATTACATTATTTATGATATTATTGTTACTAGTATCTAAAGACCTCTAAGAATAAAATAAAAGGTTTGTGATGACTAATGAAATTATAAAAACTTCAAATTCAATTTGAGTTGTTCATGGATGCATCTTGAATTGAAATGTCTAGGTTGGGTTATTCTATGCTCTCCTACAAAAACAAGTCCCCTATCGAAATATGTGACGCGGTGTATAACATGGATAGAAGTTAAAGCTCTCAAGCTCCAAGGTCACAAACCTAAGCTATAGAGAAAACTCTTTAGTATTTTATTAAAAATTAAATAATATTCTTCCTCTCAATATAAATCAGACAGCCCTATTTATATTAGTTCTAAAATGTTTTATAGGAAAGGATTCCAAATTAAAACTAAAATCCTTTATAAGAAATGATTTCTATTTAAAACTTACATAACTAATAGAATCCATTTAGCATTAGAATTTCTAAATAGTAAAGTACTAATTAAATTAAAAGTTCTAATCTAAATAGGAAAAATATCTAAATACAACAGGATAAATAAAGATAATCTTGTATAGTAACTTTTAAACCGTATTTTAAGGTCTTCTAGATCTTTGATCATCATGACATTTTAACCAATATAAAACAGGATCTTCCGAAACTTCTGTTAAAATTTCATTTTAACCCAACAATCGGATTAAACATTATGCTTGATTTGTCAAACTACATCTTGGACACTTTTTAAAGTCTTCAACACCTAAAAATCTTAATCATTGATGAAATAATGTAATAAACATTATTATTCCTAGACATTGAAGAAATTTTCCCATGTCAGTCTCTTCTATTTTTGAAAATTTGCCTTAGAGTTACCTATTAGAAATTGAACTTGACCAATCCAAAAGAAAAGATACATCAAATATAACATTGTAGCCAACATATTCACATAGCATGCCATTGACCTGTGAACTTTAAAATTTAATTTATAAAAAGTTTATGTTAAGATCCATATTTAATGTTATATTTTTTATTCCTATAAAGTCCACTTGTAATCCATTCAAACATTCATTTTCTTCACACTTGACCTTATCATCATTTATGAATTCCAATACCTCAACTTTTGTATCTAAAGAAACTTCAAGATAATCTTTCATGATATCCTTATAAGAATTATTAGAAATTAACATGTCCTGCATGTCCTTATTTGCAAGATCTTTAGAATTACTACAAGATACTTTCTTGTCTTTTTCTTCACCTTTACTGAATGAAACATTGAAAAGTAGAGTAGCATTTGTAGCATTGTTGTTGTTATTGTGATGTTGAAACGGTCTACTTTAAAGTAACAACACCTCCTCTATAATTTTCTTTAGGTTATTTTGTTACGTTTAGAGGTTATGATTTTAGGTTAGATTAATAGCTGATTTGTGATTTGATTTAGGTGGATTAAAGATAAAATTTGAAAAAGGCTTAATGGTTGGTAGAAGGAGCATGACTGGATAGTGGGTGATGGTGTTGGTGGTTTGTTAAAATGGAAAATGAAAATGAAAGGAATAGATCGAAGATGGAGGCTTCGGTGAGAGTGGTTATTGTTGTTGGCTGAAAATGATGGCTTTGAATATATAAAAAATATAGCTGAAATGCTGAATAAATAAGGGATTGTATATGTTGGACTTATGATGGTTATAGTCAGGAAAGTAATGTGATTGGAATCAAAGTTAGTGTAGTGAAAGAGGAAGGCTAGGTTTATGGTTGTTTGGTGGTAAAGGACAACATTGAAGTGGTGGTTAGGGTTCTTTATTGAGAGAGAGCTTGATGTTATGATGGCGGGTGACTGTTGCTAGTGTGGTTATAGTGGAGGGTGATTGTTATTGGTATGGCTATAATGGTCAATTTAGTTGGACAAATAGGGAGTGATGTGGTTGGTTTTTACAGAGAGAGAACAATGGTGGGTTTAGGTGCTTAGTGGTTGGGGCATGAAGGATAAAGGAGTGGAGAATAAAGGTTTTTTTTGTTGAACTTTTTTTTCTCTCTCTCTCTCTCTTTTCTCTTTCCTCTCCATTAGTAACTTAAACCTATATTTATAATGTTGCACCCATTTAAAAATAAAAAATCAATTAATTGCAAGATTTTAATTAGAATCCTTTTTTATACCAGTAATTAATTAGAAGATTTCTATGATAATCATTTTGATTCCATGAAGATTTTTATGAGAATTTGTTTTATCTAAGTAATTAACTAGAGGATTTTTATGAAAATCCTTTACTCACATTAATTAATTGGAATATTTTATAGAAATCCTTTTTTTATCTCGAAACCTAATTGAAATATTTTATAAGAATCTTTTGTATCCCAACAATTAACTAATAGATTTTATGAAAATCTTTTTGATCCCAATATTTAGCTAAAAGATTATACATTTTTTATTCTTTTATCATTTTTATCTTAACTTAACACTCAAAATAAAATAAAAAGAAGTACCAAAAATTATGAAAATGATGAAAATTGACTAAATCTTATTGAAAATATATTTTCAACTATTTTTATATTTTTTAAAACATAGTGGAAAAGTTTTGGAGGTAAAAAATGAGTTATGAAATAGATCAATGGTGATAGTTATTCCTGTGGCTAGAACATGTTGAGGCTATAGTTTTTTGCCATTAGAGTTCTCATTTTGAGTGTCTAGTTTGGTAAAACTCTTCATAGAGAGAATGACTCTTTTAAAGGTTTGTTATCCTCTTATGTTTTGGTGTTTTTAAGTCATCGGCCTTTGAAAGAAATTTTGAGTGTGGAGTGAAACGAGATTGAACTAACTTTTATTCAAGTCCTCACTAATGACGCTACTAATGAAGTTGTAAAAAATTCAACTTCATTAGCCATTGAAAGAAATTTTCACGGCTGTATCTTGAGCTTGAGTGTTCAGGTTGGGTCGTTCCATGCTTTTCTGGAAAAAAAATTTCGTATCAAACTAGAAAACTTTCCGATGTTTAAGTTAGTAAAATATAAAAGGAAAATATATATATATATATATATATATATATAGGGAAATAGTGTGTGTAGGAGAAGAATGGTGTATGTAGGTAGTGGTTTTAAAATTAGCATGAAAAGTTCATTTTAATCCCTATATTTTTTATAAGATAGCTTTTATATCCTTTTAGTTTAGAAAAATTAAATTTTGGTTCATAACTTTATTTTCTTTATTTTTTAGTCTCTGGTTTGAGAGATGAGATAAAAGTCACCAGATTTCAGTTGTAAAGAGAGAAAATATAGGTTAACACTAATTTTGACAACAAAAAAGCTGATTTTGATGTTAATGAATTGCACTTAATGAAAGGAGTTCATTTAAGGATTACTTTTACCTTTGTATGGCTAGATATAGTAGATTAGACCTCAAAAAATGTTTTTATTTTAGGTTGATTTTGAGTTTTTGGACCGTTTATTGGATTATTTGAGACAATAAATAAGGTTATCAAGATCTATAAGGTGTTTTGAGTAAAAAAAATAATTTTTTAAGCATAAATACTCTTACCTTAATTTTCTAGCGACCCTCTAATCACCAGAATCTGGGGATACACACGAAGCATCATCCATATCTTTTTATTAAAAAATAAATAAAGGGTGGACTCCTCCACCCTCTAATGTTTGGAAAATAAAAAAAAGGTTTAGCCTGCAGGTTAGGCCACTGTTTATGGGCCAAATGTATGGGTAGACTCAGACGCCTATAATGTATTTTTAAAATATTTTTTTAATGTATTTCTAGCCTTTAAAGTTAAAAATAATGATAAAAATCACCTTTTATTATTTAAACATCTTTTTTTATTTTTCTTAAAAAACATATTTTCCCCTTTAAATGTTTTTTTTCCAGTCCCACTCACTTGTTTTTTTTTTGTACTTTTTAAATTTTTTTATATTTGATACAAAAGGAGTTTCACACACCTAATTTATATGTAACTAAATGAAACATAATTTAAGAAATTTTTTATTAAACTCAATGGGATGCATGACTCGCATTACGAGTGTAATAAGTTTACTTGAGTTCATTCGAGTTTTTTTAAAAGAAATTTAATTAATTTTTTTTATTTTTAAATTTTTCTTTTGATAAGCCAAGGGTATGGGTAAGTTTAGGTGTCTGACCTGATTATGAATGTTTTTTAGAATATTTTTTTGCTTAATGGATTTTAAGCCCTTTGAAATTAAAAAATAAAATAAAATAAAATCATCTTTGTTTTTTAAATGTGTTTTTTTTATTTAAAAAAACAATCATGTTTTCAGTCTCACATGCATCTCCTGTTTGTTTTTTTTTATAATTTCTTATGTTTGGTAGAAAAATAGTCTCACTCGCCACGTTGTTATGTAATTAAATAAATATAATTTAAGAAATAAAAAATTATTAAATCTAGTAGGAAGGATGACCTGAAATACAAGTTTAACAATTTGACTGACATTCTCTAGGGTCATTTTAAAACTTTTTTAATTAAATATTTTTATTTTTAATTTGATCCTTCAACATTAAATTATTTGAGTTTAAACATCATTATTTATTTTAATTTGAATTTTATAAGGTTTTCATGTATCATGATCGGGATCACAAATTTAAATAGTTAACTTGAATTAATCTAAATAAAGCTAATATATTATTATCTCAAAATTTTTAAAAATAAATTCTAATATATCATTATTGTTAAACAAAATCATATGATATATGTTCCATTTTGCATTCATGATCAATTTTTGTTCTTTTAAAAAACACGGTATAATTATGACCGCTTTTGTACGGTAAGACATGAGTGATAAATGGATAATATTGGTACTAACAGCATTGGTTTTCAAAAAAAAAAAAAATTAAAAAACCAGACAAAAAAAAATTGTTTCATGATTAGCCATGACTTCTGTAAATAGTTGGTGTTTGTGTAGAGGAGAAGTCGTGGACAGTTGACATGGTCGTTCGAAAATTCATGAGTAATTAAGATTTTTTTAAAAAAATAAAAATAACAAAAAAGTGTTATTTTAAGGAACAAAATTAGATACATAACGTAAATTTGTTTCTAAAATAATTTTAAAATAAATTTTATTATGTTGTACTAAAATAAAAAAGATATTTGATTGTGTTTAGTATTATGGTAACTTTTGTGGTTATGATTTGAAAAAAATTGTTTTATAAAAAGTACTTTTGATTGAGGTTGGTTTGGTATTTATATATGTTTGGTTGAAATTATGGTTGAAATTGAAATTGAAATTGAATAAAAAGTCGTTTAATGTGTTTGATTAAACATGCTTTTCAAATTGAGGTTATAAAATAACTAAAAAAGATATATATATATATATTGATGATTTTTAATTTAAATATTGTAGATTTAACTATCACTATTATATCATTAAATAAATAATATTTTATCAAATATTTTTTATTATTCCATTAACTTATCTACAATTTCATCACGTATGAAATTCATCCGATAAGGACTACAGTTTTCATAGTTTTTTGAGCGTGCAACAAAATCAGGTAAAATATCAACAGAAACAAAATTGGAATTACAATCAAATTTTGCAAATATTACGTCATCATGTGATCTCTTTCTAATTTATGTAGTGTTATTGAATAATATTAAATACTAGTTTTTTTAGTAAAACACAATTAAAAAAATTAAATTATTTTTCCGGTCGGATACAGTCCAATGAACAATAGAGTCACTGTTCACACGAATAGTGACTCGTGAATTAATTCACCTGTTACTATTCACATGAACAGTGCGAAGTAAATTAATTCACTCTGTACTGTTTAATTCTTAAAGTGAACATTGTGTGGAGTGAATTAATTCAATCTACACATATGGTAAGCGGACAATGAAAAGTGAAAAGCAGTAATTTTTTGCTTCACCAAAACCAACAGTCTAAACTCAATTTTTAGTGGAATCCATCTCCAAAATCCGAGTTCAAATGTTTACTAAACAGTTATAAATTATAGTTGGAATAAAACACAGTTCCAACCACAATATCAAACAAACACAAAATTTTCTGTACCAACTATTTTTATTCTTTCTATTACAAAATAGAAATTAAACATTACTTAAATAATTAATTTAATTTAATCTTTATATAGAGTTATTCTCAAATTACAAAGTTTGTAAGAGTATATCTTAAAGCTTTAAATTTCTAACTATTTTTTTTTTAGGGATGGAACATGTGTACTGTTTTTAGGAGATCATTCACCGTAATATTATTAATTATTGTCAATAAACATTTAATTGTAGAGTTATAACAGCATCTATATTAGTGATGATATATCTATACTTAATTAAATACATAGTTTTGTGTTTGAAAAAATAAAGAAATGAAATTATAAATTTTTCCTTAAGATAATAATGAATTTAAATTAGTTAAAAGAGAAAAGAAACAAGATTTAATTTAATTTGTTAAAAGAAAGAAATAAAAAGTGGTTAAAAGAATATATTTAAATGTGTGGTCGTGATTATTTTTTAATATAAATACATTAAAATAATTTTTTTAATTTTAAAATATTATTTTTAATACTAGCATATTAAAAAGATAAAAAAAAATACTAAAAAATAATAATTTAAAATAAAAAAATTAAGTATTTTTAAAACATAAAAATAAAATAATTAGTTAATAACCTCGGAACGATGAGAGTTTATAAAATAAAATGCTAATAAAAATAAGTTAAAAATCATGAAAGTGGTGGACCCCGACTGCAACGATTTGACGCCCTTGAACTTTTTTATGTACATACTCTCTCACGTGTACTATTTCTTCTACCCTTTATCCCCACGTGCTTCAATACCCTTAAAAATATTCACATATTCTCTCAATTTCCCCTCCCTTAAATTCTATCTCTGCAAAGACCTCTTTCTCTTCTTTAAGAAAGATAAAAAAAAATGAATTTTCTCAAAATTCTCTCAGTACTCTTTCTCTCACTTGTAATCTCTTTTAGCTCTATCATCTCATCACCATCCTCTTCTTCTTCAGCAACGAGCAGAAGCACAAGCCCGATCACATGTAATAATAATAATTATAATTATGATGGTGACTATTCATATTCGTGTTTTGACGGTACCTTAAGCAGTGTTAGTTCCTTGAATTCCAAGCCAAAAAACCAATCAAAACCCACAGAGGGAAAACCGTCGTCAAGCAGCTGTGAGGTGTGGACCAAGACCTGCTCGGAGGCTGTTTTGGCCCTGGCACGGCAGCCAGAGACGGTTACATGGTTAAAGAGCGTGAGGAGGAAGATTCACGAGAATCCTGAGCTTGCTTTTGAAGAAGTCAAAACCAGCGAACTAGTTAGAGATGAGTTGGATAGGATGGGGATTGAATACAGGTATCCTTTAGCTCAAACGGGTATTCGGGCTTGGATCGGCACGGGTGGGCCTCCCTTTGTGGCTGTTCGAGCTGATATGGATGCTCTGCCAATTCAGGTAGCTTAGCCTGGCTTCAAAGTTTTATTTTTATCTATTGATGTATATGCGTTATCATGTGCATGCATGTGTATTGTTCTTGGAGATTATGTTACTGTACTTGGTGAGGATATTCTTGTAACTCAGAGGCTTTAAGGAAAAATCAGCTTTTTTGGGGCTTGATTTGTTGTTTTTTATTTTCTAATTTCTTCTTTTCATCTCCCTTTTTTTTTTCCTTGAAAAAAGCAGGAAATTAAGGAAATGAAATCAGATGGCTAGATTATCTATCATAATCTATTTTCTTTTCTAGTGTATTAGATTTGAATTAGCTGCATAAAAATGTCTGATATAAATTACTTGTTACAGAGATTTCCAGCTTGCTGCATGTTTTATATCAAGCCCTAATTCAAATTTATTATTTTTTTCTGGAGAAAACCGAGGAGAAAAACAGGCGAAAGTGAGAAAGAATTTGTGAATGACTTCCTTAATGTTGACATGGAAGATAAAGAATCTATACAGCTTAATTTTATTATTGGCCTGTGAAGATGAATCAAATCAAGTGCGACAATAATTTAATTATAAAGAATATTTATGACTCAACTATATTATTTGTTTGTCAGTATTTAATTATTAAAATAAGTCAGATTTAATGTGACACCTGAGATGAGACAAATTAAACTATATTCGTGTTCTAATGTAAAACTTGTGAAGAGCATAGTGACAAAATACGTGGAATGGATTGTCATTGCAGCAGTTATTAGTGTCTCCATGGGATCGGGACTTACTTTACTCTTTTGGGATCTCACTGTAAGAAATCCTGGGATTGCCTGTTTCAGGAAGCTGTAGAATGGGAGCATAAAAGCAAAGTGGCCGGCAAAATGCATGCTTGTGGGCATGATGCTCATGTCGCAATGCTGATGGGTGCTGCCAAGATTCTGAAGAGCCGCGAACATCTCTTGAAGGTTTGTTCTCTTAATTATCTTGTAAATCGTAAAAGAAGTTCCATATTGAACATCAAGATCTTAAACAAATCCTGATAGTTACGATTCAAATTACCATTTCCAATAAGAAATCATTGTAGTCTTTTTTTTTTTTTTTAATCTGCTCATAAATTTATAGAGTATATTGGGTTTTTGGAGAGAATACTATTTGTGGTGTACTGGGTGCAACATGATGCTATGGAAATAGGCATAAGGAGTATATATTGTTTCTGTTGGGCCTCAATTTCGAGTGGCTAGCATTGGTCTACGAAAAAAGAACAGGGAAGGGGTTTGTGAAACTCTCTCTTAGCCATAAATGGCCGTAAAGCGTATAGGCTTTTTCACTTTTGCTTCTGTTATTTTCCATCAGCTGCTGTTGTCCTTTTTCTACCTGTCTTCACTCTCCAGTTTGGTTCTTGAATTCGTGGTCTATATAAATATCATTTGGAATAATTATCTTTCTCTCTCTCCAATATTTGAACCCACCAATTGAGGATTGATTATAGGCACGAAATTCTCAAACCCACCAAGCATTTATGTATGAGAAAAAGAATTTAACTCGGCTTTGAAAATTGTCGGCTAGAAGACAAAATCACCACCACTCCCTCTCAAATACGTCAGAGGTAGTTTAGATTTCTGGGCATCTCGTATAATCAAATGCATGTTTTTCTCTTCTTTTCTAGGATTTCTAGCTCATGCTTTCGTCTTCATAAGTTTAGGAAAACGACTGCCTTTAATGTGCAAGTCAGTCACGTCCTTGAGTGTATACATGGGCTTATTAATTTCTTCTGTTCTCATGTGCATTAATTTTTGTGTGTTCGTTTTAGTCTGTGCTGAAGCATGTTACCACTTTTAAGTGGGATATCACATTTTGTGTACAGTACTTGCTTACAAAAGAGCTACTGATGTGACTTTGAGATTATTTCCTATGTTTAGATGTAATCATTATAAACGCAAATAAGTTTTGATGCATGCATGGACAAGAGACATAAGATATGGATCTGTACAGGAGTAAAGTAAATTTCTTCATGCTTTTAGCCTTCGATCTGTCAAGCATTATAAATGTTGTATTCACCATTTTGAGTAGCAAAAAATAAGACGAATCCAGTATTCTAGTCCTACAAGCTACATATTTTAATGGAGTTTATATTGCCAAAAAAAAAAAAACTTTTATTGGCCATCTTGCTATCTATTTTGAAGAAAAAAAAAATCACGGTATTTCTCCTTGCCAAGCAAACTATATGGATGTTACACTCGAGATGCTCCTCAATCATTTTGGAATTAGTCTAACTGAAGACTTCTGTCATAGATTAAGGCAACCTCACATGCTTTTTGGAAGGAGTTATGGTAATAATCAAATTAATGATTGTAAAATAGATGTTAAACACCTGGAACCTTTCTTTTTTCCACCAACAATATCATATCTTAAAAGCGAGCTTGACCTTTATTCAGTTTGCATTAAGCCTTTTTATAATGATTGTCTGTTTGCTTTTATTATTCGTTCACATGCTGAAGGACTTCATTTTAGTGCTCTAGGTAGTGCTCTACGACCATAGATTTGTTTCTTACTTTGTCTTATCTGGGAGCGTGCTTTAAGCTCAGAATCTTTTGCTTAAAGAAATGAATTGGCCAGGAATCTAGTTTCCCACAATGGCTTTGTTATATGACTAGAATATATCGAAAGAGAGGATAATGAATTATTTAGTGCACGCTGCTTTCGCATAAACAAACTTCTGTCCATGGCTCACGCTTAAATTAAGGATTAAATCATATAATCCGAGTGAAGTGCTTAAAGATTTGACACTTCGAGGAGAGAGAGTCATTGTCTAGTGAAATGAAAGTACTTTATTAGTTTTAAATGAAGTGATTAGTTTTGGATAATTAAAACGCTTGTGGCTTTTCAGACTCCTGAGCAGCTTAAATGGGTCTTTGGTGTTCCTATGGAATCAGTGGTTTTATAAAACCAGGTCATAATTAAACAAAAAATTCTACAGGTTGACATAGACGTGCATACTAATTGTCCTCTTTATCACCTTGAGTTGACTGATGAAATCAATAGAAAATGATAACCATCTTCCATATCTCTGAATGCACCCTAGCTCTATCTTGATGGGAAACTTTATCCAACTTTCTCTAAATTATACTTTAAACCTGAAAATCTTTATTCATGTTTTGATGATACCACGGTGGATTTCTAAACTTGTGAGTTTCACTGTTGCAATTACAGGGAACTGTAATACTGCTCTTTCAGCCGGCAGAGGAAGCGGGGAATGGAGCAAAACGGATGATGAGAGATGGGGCTCTAGAGGATGTGGAAGCTATATTTGCAGTTCATGTATCCCATGAGCATCCTACTGCCATCATTGGTTCAAGGCCTGGTCCTTTGCTTGCTGGATGCGGCTTCTTCAGAGCAGTAATTAATGGCAAAATGGGCCGTGCTGGCACCCCTCACCACTCTGTTGACCCCATTCTGGCTGCCTCTGCAGCTGTAATCAGCTTACAGAGCATTGTGTCTCGTGAAGCAAATCCGTTGGACTCTCAGGTGTCCATGCTAGAAAACTTAGCTTTCCAAAACTGTTTGCCTCCATCAGAATTGTAATTTCGCTAACCGAGAATTACTCACTTTCACTAAACAGGTAGTGTCTGTTACCACAATGGATGGAGGCAATGATCTGGACATGATTCCAGACACCGTTATACTCGGTGGCACTTTCAGGGCTTTCTCCAACACAAGCTTTAATCAACTTCTTCAAAGAATCGAAGAGGTTTGTTCTAATTCCCCTTTTATTAATTCGATTCAACACCACTTCCACTGAGTATAGTTGGTACTGAATTCAACCAGTAGACATGCACGTAGGCTATCATGATTAATATTATTGCATGGTTGCTTACCTGTGGGCTAGCTATACGGGGGCCTGCATGCCCTTCTGCATGGGAAATTAAGAAACCACCTTCCATGATCTCCTCCCTTTCTAGCGTAAGCATGAAAAAAGAAACATTGTTTTATGGTTTTCAAGTGGGGACGTAGAGGCATATCTCCAGTCACACAATCCAAACGGAAACTTCATAATTCGAGGTCCCGTTCCGCTGAACACCTGTCAAATTTTAATAAGTGATCTAACAGTTTTTGCGTATGTATGAAAACAGGTGATCGTTGAACAGGCTTCTGTTTTCAGATGCTCAGCAACAGTAGACTTCTTTGAAAATCAGTCCACAGTATATCCCCCGACCGTGAATGATGATCATATGTATGAGCATGTGAGGAAGGTGGCAATTGATTTGTTGGGTCCAGCGAACTTCAGGGTGGTACCACCAATGATGGGTGCCGAGGACTTCTCGTTTTACACTCAAGTGGTCCCTGCAGCTTTCTATTACATAGGCGTGAGGAACGAGACATTGGGGTCAACACACACGGGTCATTCACCATATTTCATGATAGATGAAGATGTTCTTCCCATAGGCGCTGCAACTCATGCAACTATTGCTGAAAGATATCTCATTGAGCATGGTTGAAGTGAAGCGATAAGCCCTAGCTAGCTTATGCTGCTAGGCAAAGTTATATCTCTCAGAGAAAGAATTGCGCAGAAATTTGCCACGTGATTCCTGCTTTCATATTTGTACCATACATGGGGTTTGGGAGGGGAGCGATGGAGGGAATTAACTCCCCTTTGCCAGCGTAAAGGATAGAGGGAGAATTCATACTCATGGATGTGGTTGTAAGCAGCAACTATTGAACACTTTCAAGCTATAGTAACTCGCTTTTATTTGTCCAGTCAAAGCATTGGAGTTGTGTTCACGAGATTTAACCCAATTAAAGTAAAATTATTTTTTAAAATATTTTTTATTTAAAAATGTACTATAATAATATTTTTTAAAAATATATATCTATATTATTTTTTTATATCAAAACAATTTAAAAACATATAAAAAATAATTCGAAGCTAAAAATAATTTCAAAAAATTAACAATTATGGTTAGATAATAATGCCAAATACTTAAAAAAAACTAATTTGAATGCAAAAAACATGTTTTTTGTTGCTCTTTTGTTTAGTGTTTCCAAACTGTTTTCTTCTTTTCAACTTTAAAAACTGCTTTAGGTGCAAAAGGTCGAAGATTAAAATGTTTAGACATAAAATAAAAATATATTTATATATTAGATAACAATGATTGTTCTTAACAAGATATGAGAAAAAAGCTAAAATTAATAATGAATTAGAAAACCTAACCAAGCTATAAAATCTTTTATGACAAAGAACGTTGAAGGATTACTCAATCAAGCAATTAGAAGTTACAATCAACCAACATAGTTTAAATGCACACATAACAAAAAGATATAGAGTGAAAGTACTTAATAGACAAACTAATCATAATTCATAGATTAGCTTAGGATTCATATATGCATCAATAGAAAAGGAGTTTAATTTGTATTTAAATTTAATAAACTTTTTTATCACATACCAATATATTTTAATAGGATAATAATTATGTATGTAAGTAGTTTTGAAACTCGTGCAATCTCTTTAACACAAAACTTAGTTTGGAAACACCTTTAGTGTCCTCATATAGTCTTTTATGTTTCCATCAATACTAATAGGGTCGTCACCACCAATCATTAGTAGGCACATTAGGATATTAGTATACCATACACGAATACTTTCTATAAATAAGATGATGTCATATGATGAACATAACTAATTTTGACTAATCTTAGCCAACTAGTCATGGTTACTTATAAAGAAACATCTTACTATCAAACTATAAATCTACATAACGTTGATATAAAAGCTCTCTAGATAAGGATGGAGAACATAACAAACTTGACATAGAATAATAATATCATGGTGGTCAATCAACCATGCAGGTCAAATCTTATTAATTGAATCAGATGTAAAATAAGTCATGTCAAAATAAGTTTAGTAATGCTTAGGCTTATGCACCTAGTAGGCATTTCCTATGGAACTTTGCAACTACAAGCACTTTATTAAAGGTTTTTGAAACAACCACACCTTATACATAAGGGTATTTCCTAATATATTAGACACACCAATAATAATAACCCAATTTATGCATGATATCCCTAAAATGCTAGTCACTCTCCAAGTATACAAACAACCACAAACTAATTACTTAACACCATATAATTTCTATTCATCTACAAAACCTCCTACTAGACAATTTTATACCCCATATGCAAGAAAATCTTAATCCCCTTACACAACAACCCCCTACTTCTAATCAATAACTGAAAGAAAGGATAAATAAAGTTGAACTAGCACAATACTTAAAAGAGATAGGGTTAGAAGTATGACAGACAACAATACCTATTTACAATCTTCTAAACCCTGAATAGGTTGACAAATTATACACAATCTTTAGAGGAATAAATATTATGAATTTCAAACAATTTCCTAGAGATGATAACTAATCAACGAGAGAATACATCATTAAGTTCACTGACCAATATGGCTATGAAGCAACTAAACTTTTTATAAAACTAAGGTTGTTTGGTTCATCTTTGATCAAAATAGCTTTCCATTAGTTCTCACACTACCTTACAACTCAATCAATAGTTGAAAAAAGATGGAGACTCATTTTCATGAATATTTCTACAAGACATAACAAGAGGTCACATTGGATAAATTAACTAGAATAGTTCGGGACCTAAGAGAGGCTATAAAAAGTTATACCATTTGATTTAAGACATTAAAAACTAAGTGCATTGCGATTATAACTGAGCAAGAGTGCATGAAGTTACTACTAGAAGGAATGTAATGGAACATAAGGAAGAGGTTCATAAAAAACAATTGCTTTGACATCTACACTTTCATTAATGTTATTGCTCAATAAGAAAATATGCTAGCAAAATTGACAAAATAGAAGCCATTAAGAAAGACATACCATGTTGATTATTCAAACAATATCGTTAATATACACTTATTGACTGGTTCAAACTCTGATGAAGAGTTTGAAAAGATCTAATAATAGCTTATATCGGTAACAAAAGTCAGAGATTGAAGACTATTTAAGATCTTGACATTTGACATTTACAAAGCCTAAAAAAGATATTAAACCTGCTAGCAAAGATGCAAAGACTACTAAAGTAGTCGGGAAAACAAAGAATACTTTTTTATTTATAAAAAAGTCTAAAAAAATATTTGACTAGTTAATGCATGAATGGTAAATTAAGCTCCTAAAAAAATTATACTATCCTCACTATTGATAAAATTAGAGGAAAACAATATTATAAGTGGTATAACTCTTAAAAATATGACCTTGATAGTTGTGTAGTCTTTAAGAACCAAATCTAGAAGGCCTTAGATATACCTAATAATAAGGTGGTCATGAAAGTTAGTGATGGGAAAAATATATATTTTATGGGAAAGCTAAATAGATGGCTCGACAAGCCTAAGATATACCTAATAATAAGGTGTTTATATGCCTTACCTATAAAATGATTCTTCCAAAGGGTGAAGACTTGGTAGGCAATGTTAAGCAAGTAGTAACTCAGCGATATGTCAAAATCTTTAAGCCTAAAATACCAATGAATAACATATATAAGCACTAGTCATATCAAACATCATATAAACCCAATTATAAGTTAGATAATGAGCTTATCAACTATCATGAACATCTCCTAGACTTGGAAATTAGATTAAAACAATGATAACTTTAAAAAGTTTATTTTAGAAGAATCAAACACCTAAACACTTTGGTGATGAAAGAGGATACACATATAGGTGTATATGCCTTGTAGAAAATTCATTAGTTATATGTAGCATTGATTTTGTTCATGTAAAAACATATTAATTATTAATAATGACATTATTTATATTTCATAAGCATTTATGTTTGATTAATGAGTTTAGAGTAAATATAAATTTATTGGAACAAAAATGTTTTGCAAAGAAAATTATAAAGTTATTGGTCGATGCTTTATTAAAAATTGACATTAATTAAAGTAGTTGAAACTGGTATATATTTTGTTCTTTCCTTTATAAAAACAAGTAGTTGTTTTTATACGCTTAGGTATAAGGGATACCTGGAACTAATATGTAGATACTTGTCACATAATATGTATACTGAACTAACTAACATAGAAATTTCATATGAAAAGATCACTTGTGTTTATTAAAAGGCTCATGTGTCAGCTGTTTAAGTGATCTTCATATTTGAATCACCAAGTTATCTTATATAAGAAATGTTATGTTTTAATCCTGACTATATGTTTTTACAATCAATGGTAATAATTGAGCATATATTGGGTATAACATGAATTATATAAAGGTATTTGAGTGATCAAGAGAAGATTTATTAACCTAGGTAAATTAGAGAAAATATTTCACATGTTTTTAAATAGTATTGATTGTGAAATCCTAGCGCGTGATGAAATAAAATTTGAAAAGAGTTTTAAATATTATTTAAATAATCAATGTCTATGGTATCAAGAATAAACATGATTCAATAGACTAGACACACTCCATGTTATAATATCTAAATTCAAACATTCATGATGAAAGGATAATGATTACATTAAGAAAATGATCATTGAAAAGTTAAATCAAATCATATATGTTTTTTCTAATATTTGAAAGATTATGACACATTACTAGATGATACACTTGATCTTTAAACATAAATCAATGAATTATTGAATTGATAATAAATTAAGATTTTTAATTTTTTTTAATCATATTTCTAATAGGATTATGATTTATATTTGAGACAACTTATTAGAACCCTAATGAGTGACATACATTAAGAATTATTGACCAAAAACTAAAGTGTGATGATTAATCAAGTGACTTGATTATGAATAAATTTTAGAAATTAAGAATTATAATATAATTAATACATGAGATTATAATTCTAGACTTAAAGAAAACAAGTATTGACTTTATTGAATAAATTTCTAAAATAATCTTGAAATAATATATGTGATATTATTTAAAAGGTAAATTGATATTTTTTTATTTATATGGTTATTAGTTTTTTTTATAAATATAATGATATGTCTCATATTATTTAATGTAAGATCTGATATAATTAGATAGAGAAGCTATGTTACAGAACATATGATTAGAAGTTATGTTATAAAAACATAGAATGTAAAAAAAAAAAAAAACAAAGAGTTAGTAGTCAAAAGCATAGCAATCATTCTCTTCTAAAATGGTTTTGAGAGATTTCTCACAGTGGTTCATATAGATTACTATTAGAGACCAGACACTTTGATGACTTGAAATTTACGATAACTCAATCTTAAAGAAGTTAATCAAATCTTAAAAGATATAATCTTCAAGTAATTTCATATAAATACTAAATGACCCTAGATTATCTAACAAGATCCTTAGAAATCCCTAAAAAAAATTAAGTTTATCATTTCCACTACGTGTAAGAGTTTTATAAAAACTCAATAACACAACCTAAAAAATAGGTTTTGTAAGTTGTACAGACTTACAAAGTGATCAATATCAAATAGCTTCTGGCAACATTTAGGTTTATTATAAAAGGATATCATAATGATCAGTAATAGACAGGATCTCACCTGGTCTTGAATAAAAAAATAATGTTGATTATAGATTAATTTCAGTCAAAGATGTGATTTCAGCATAGCCACAAACCTTGGTAGAAATGTATATCATCTCTATCTTAAAAGGTTACACTAGACCCCCTGACCTACTAAGAAAAAAGTAATTGAATAAATAAATAAATAAATATATATATATATATATAAAAGAATTAACGTTAAGATATTGAAAAGGATTGTAAAAAACAATCAACCTTTAATTGAAAAGGCAACATATGCTGACAAGGTAAAGACAACCACTATGATAGGAAAATTTCATATAATCACTATGATAAGATAACTTTACAAAACCACTATTATAGGGCAAAGTTGTTCAACATGATAGGTCAACACCTCAAGAGCTTAGACAAAGCATTATACTATTAGCCCAAGTTGTCATTTTCGTTGTATAACAAGACAAAAATATGGCATTAGCTCTCAAACAAATCAACAAAAAAATTCTACCAAGAAATCCATCCTAATGAAAGGAGAACACACATTTATTGGATAATATAAAAGAAAAGACATATTGTTAAAGTCAACTAGTTAAAGGTAATAGTTGAAAAATAGTTAGGACTCACAAGTTGTAAAATCAACATTGGCTTGAGTCATCATTTAAAAACACTATGTCTAACAAACTAGTTTCAATAACATACCAGTATAGAGTGTCCTGGTCGACAATGATGTCTCAATCAATATTATACCATTTTTCTTGATCATTAAGGTTGGTCATAACAAGACTGATATTATCATATTAGAAGTGCGTATTTTAGATTTTATAAGGGGTATAAGTGATACTATAGGAGTGTTACAAGTAGTTTTTAATTTTTAGGTTTAAAACCCCCTAGTATTGCTTAGTATTGCTTTCTTTATGGTAGAATAAAGAAGAAGCTATTAAGCCTTACTTTGGTATGCTGTACTCACATTTTTAAATGATTCATTCATATTATCATATCAAGTTTTGATGTTTTGGTTACTAAATGGATAAATTAAAATAGTTTAGGTAATTATAAATCATATCTAGTTAATTCAAATATGACAGATGCATGGTTATATACACTACTAAAAAATATAGTTATTAGCAACGGACTACTCCGTTGCAAATAATACTAAAATCCGTTGCTAAAACAATTTAGCAACGGAATCAGCAACGGCAAATATCGGATGCAGATTTGTCGTTGCTGATTTTTTTGCAACAGATAATCCGATGCTAACAACCAGCAACGAATTTTCCGTTGCATATATTAGCAACAAATTTTCCGTTGCTGATTGATGAATTATTTACAATCAACAACGGAGAATTCGTTGCTGAGTATATTATTTTTAATAAATTAATTTTTATTTATTTATTAAAATGACTTTTAATTTGTTCAATTAATTATTTATGGATATTTTAAAGTTGTAGAATATATATAACCAACATTAATTAATATTAAAAATAATTGTATCACTAATACAAAATGGAATAAAAATAATATTCATATTATAAAAATTTAGTTAAACTTGCATTAACACAATTAAGTCGAAATACAATTAAAAAAAACAACAAAACATACAATCATAGTGCTGGTTGCGAAGACGAACCATGATATTGTGAATCGACACAAGATTTATCAGGATATAGTGGTCGAGGTGTAGGTCGATAAATTGGTTGAGATGTGCGACCCATAAGTGTCATTATCTAGGGAGCCATAGGTGGCGGCATTGATGGGGTATAAGGTGGTGGCATACCTTGGCCAATATTTGATGTCCCACCATGGTATCCAAGATTATTCACAAGATATTCTTTCATGGAATCCATCTGCCGTTTCATTTCAAGAATAAAATCATCTTTTTTCTTTATCTCCTCTTCTTTATTCTTTATCTCCTTTTGCAATACTCGATACGATGAACTGGGATATGATGACTCCACCGAGTAGGAATGTGATGAAGAGCTTGTACTAACTATAGATTTTGGCATGCGAGATGCACCATATACCCTTTCCTTTGTAACTCCTCCTGAAGCCACACACCAAGCTGCTCCATCAAATCAATGATGATTTTCCCGATTAGTTCCATACTTTGAAATCATCTCCATTTTATAATTTTCCTACAAATAAAATACATGCAACAATAAATTCATTTGAATGTTAAATAATACTTAAGTTATATTAAGAAATAATCAAATAAAAACACATACAACCATTTTTTTAGACTTGTTGTCGACGAAGCTACCAGACTGCTTAGTACTTTGATGCAAAGCTGAAAAGACATCATCCCATGAAGGTTCTTTTCCACCAGCTTCCTCTTGCTTTCAAGATTAATAAATATTATAAAAGATAAATATACAAATTTTAATTCATTATCTTAAGCATTAAAAAAAATCCTTACCATGTTAGCTCGATATGATGCAAATGACAATGTTCCTCCAGAATGAGTGCTTATTTTTCCATCTGTTTTGGTTAATCGATTCCTCCTAGCAGATTCAGACCTCCTTTGAAATTCAGGGGTGAACCAAACATCTTTGATCATTTGATTCCAGCCATCATTGTTTATCCAAGCAGAA
Source organism: Populus nigra (assembly GCF_951802175.1). NCBI lineage: Eukaryota > Viridiplantae > Streptophyta > Magnoliopsida > Malpighiales > Salicaceae > Populus > Populus nigra. The sequence continues at coordinate 6,445,158 of NC_084856.1, read as the reverse complement.
CCTTTATCAAGGCATCTATAATATTTGTAGTGTTTTCTTTTGACATGGCTTTCTTGCGAGCTCGAGTCAATTATTGATTCAAAGCTATCCTAGCCTTATCTTCCTAAATATTACGAACAATCGACTCATCTTCCTCAGGAAAGGAATATTTTTTCTACCAAATATATATACCAAGTAAAAAGAGTGCACAAAATTTCAAAGTATATAAATAATTAATCATATTGTGTTATCTTGTTCAGAATTTGCAAGATGATGTAATAACTAAAGAAATTAAATGATATTAAATAATAAACAAGAAATAAGAACAAATTTAAACCAAATCAGTCCCTGCTATTCAGTTAATAATTTATGGTTACAAATAACAAGACAATTACCAACACACTTCTATAGCTATTCAGTTGATAATTTTCATAACGCTACATTAAAGTGATCAAAATTGAAAAGAATATGGAAATTAGTGTTGGTTCTCACCTTAAACTCTTTGAAGAGTTCATCCCTGCACATTGAATCTACTTTTTCCCAAGAGTGTCGTGCTCTCTTAAAATTGGACCTCAAAATATCTCTGATTGCACGTCCATACGATGCGTTATTGAACCTGAAAATATATAATAACAAACTTATATTAAACAAATAATTACACAATAATAAGTAATTTTTTTCATACCTGAAAATATAACCTTAATAAGTTAGTTTTTAAAAGTTTGAACTTACTTTGTTGTTCCATAGAAACAAAGCTCTTTTTTCTTGTAATTGGATCTATTGGTGTGTCAAAACCCTTCCTTTTAACACTTTGATCATAATTGTATGGAGAAGATGTTGAACCGTGGTTTGTGGAACACCATCTTGATCCTTATCACATACACCTCTCTCATTACTACCGTCTCCCTCATCTTCATCTCTAATGTTCACATCATCATCATCACCATCAACTCTCTCATAACTCCTATATGAATTATCTCCTCCATAAACAAGTTGGTTATCTCAAGAGAAACCTTCTTGAGTTTGAAGCAAATCTTAGAAGCGAAAGCCCTCACAATATTGATATGCTTCAACCCTCCTATAATCATGTTGAGGAGGATGTGTACTCCCCAAAGTAGGTATATAATACTCATTTGCGTTCTGATACATAGGTTGATGAAATGTGGATCCTTTGTTATTATGCCTTGATGTAGTTTGAAATGATTTGGATAAAGTGGACATGTCACTCCTAGAATCTAATATGGATCCTCGTCGAGGCATGCTAAAAACCAGAAAAAAATATATACATTATCATATGAATATATACAGCATAACAATAAATTAGCTCGTAGTTAAACTATCAGGAACAAAAAATTCACAGATATTTTCCCAAGACTGCCATAACTAGAATGACAACAAATAATATCTGAGACGTATTTTTGTAAGTGCATCTTCATTACAAACAATATCCAGTTTATGATGTTCAAAATCAGTATGGATTGTCCACTTAATAGCCATCACTTCGAAAAATATTATACTTCAAATAAAATAATTATTGTAACAAAAAAAAATATATAAATATCATCAAGACCATTTCATTAAGCATTCCTTACACTAATAAAAATCAGTCATGAAGTTTAAATTGTCAAAAGTCAATTAACACAAACAATAATAAAAATAAAAATCTAATTAATTAATTAAGCAAAAATCAAAATTATGAGTATGTTTACCTTAATGTTTGTTCCTATAAATAAAAACATTGAGTAGGAAGAACCCTTTCATTCATGCTTCAGCATCTATCAGCAAGAAGACAAATCACAAAATAAACTATAACATCAGAATCACAATTTCAAGATTGATACTTAAAAGGTTAAAAATGGTTTCAAAGGTCAATGAAAATGATATATGAAATGTGATCCATAACACACACTTGAATAAAATAATAAAGAAAAAACATTGAAAACCTAAACATTGTCAAGTAATATAAGGAAATAATATGAAATTATCCATACATATAATAAAGATAATTCATTACATATACGACGAAATATAATTAACTTGTGCTACTCATTATTATCATCACTCCTAACCATGTCATCATCATCACACAAAACCATGTTGTCATCGTCATCATCACCACCACCACAACAATCATCACCATCACCATCACCATCATCAGCTTCTTCTTCTTCTTCGTTTCCCCAATTTATGTCAAATTAAAGCAATTCATATTGACCGATTTCTTCATAATAAGATGATTCAACAAGTATATTTGGATCATCAAGTGTTTGAGTAGGAAGGACACGACATGGTTGAGAAATCTCATCTGATTGATCAACATCAAATAATCTCACATTGTTGGCATCTTCAATAAATTCACCCATATCAACATTATAATGACTTCTAGCAGTTGTCTTAATAACTTTCCACCATTCAAAGGATTTATTATCATGTGGATACATATAGTAGACTTGTTGACATTGTTGTTCTAACACAAAATCTTCATTTCCGTGCGAGATGTATGCTTGATTTCAACCAAATCATTTGAACGATGCACTCTAATCCCTCGTTTTGTATCATACCAATTACATTTAAACATAAATAACTTGCACTTACTCCCCAAGTATTTTAGCCGAACAACTTCTTTAAGCATTCCATAATAATCACGTTCATTATCATCATAGCAATTTCCTTTCACACAAACTCCACTATTCATTGTCTTTTTAAAACGACCGTAACGTTGAGTATGAAATTTAAAACCGTTCACATAATACCCATTATAACATTTTACTGAAGTTGAAGGGCCCATAGCAAGTCCAAAGGGTTGATTTTCAATTCCGTTAGATTGGTATTCCACCTAGCATAATAGTTAACTCCAAAAGAAATAGTGATTTAAAAGAGATTAGTAATATTTTTAAAGTAACTAATTGATATAAAATATAAATTAATTTTATTAAAATACTTACATTATTTTTTAACCAATTTAGAAAGATCTCTTCGCATAATTTTTCAATTTCAACATCACTCGCATGTAGTTGTTGTGACTTTACCTCTTGACGACATTGCCTAAAATTTTAAAATGTTAAAGTTAATAATAAATTATTATAAATTAAATACAAAATAATATTTCATACTTACTCTAAATAAGGCTTCAGTTCTTGACAATTGAATATCACATAGTTATGCGCAATTTGCATTTCAGCATGTGATAACTGTCTTCTATAGAATCTTTTGGATAATTTTTTCCCTAGATAGGAAAAAATAGAGAGACGTCCATCTAGACTTTTAAAGCCATCATCATCATTCCGTGGAACTCGATTCCAAATTGTTTGCACATCATCACCAAAATAATGAGATGCAAAATTGGTAATTTCATCAATCAAGTATGCTTCACATATGGAACCCTTAACTTTAGCTATATTGGTCACTTTCTTCTTCAAATAAAACATATACCTATGTCATTTCTATCAATTAGTTTATTTTTTAAAATAAAAAGGGGAATAAAATTAACATAGTATGAAAACATACCATTCAAATGGATACATCCATCGATATTGAACTGGTCCACCAACTTTTGCCTCGTAAGGTAGATGTATCGTCAAGTGTTCCATAGAGTCAAAGAAGGATAGAGGAAAAATCCTTTCAAGTTTGCAAATTATTTCAATTATATTCATCTGCATTAACTCCATGTCTTGGGCATTTAAATTTGTTGTACAAATATCTCAAAAAATACGGACAGTTCAGTTAATGTCTCCCACAGTGACCTAAGTAAGTAAGGTCGGAAAGCGATTGGAAGAAGTCTTTGAATAAAGACATGACAATCATGACTCTTCATCCCTGAAACCTTACATTGTGCCTCTTTCACACATCATGAAATGCTTGAAGCATAACCATCAGGAAATGATAATTCCTTCATCCATGACAAAACTTCTTGTTGTTGTTTCTTGTGTAGACAATAAGTGTCTTTAGGTTTGTAAACCCGACCACTCGTATCTTGTTGCAAATGTAAATTTGACTTCTTACAATACAATTGAATATCCAACCTAGCCTTTAAATTGTCCTTGCTTCTATTAGGACAATCCATTACTGTATAAAAAATATTGTCAAAGACATTTTCTTAATATGTATGACATCAAGATTATGATGAATCAAATTTGTATGCCAATATGGAAGCTCCCAGAAAATGCTCTTCTTCACCCAATTATGTTTAACACCAAAGCCAGGAATTTTATCATTATATGATGAACCTCCATTACATCCCTTAGTATACTTGGACACTTTGTTTAACATTTCCAAACTAGATGGATGAGGTAAAGGAGGGAGCCTTTCAATTACTCCTTTCAAAAACTTATCAGATTGACATCTATATGGGTGGTTTATGGGTAGGAATCGTCGATGACAATCAGAAAATGTAGTTTTCCCTTCATTTTTAATCTAAAAGCCTTGCTATGCTCCATACAATAAGGACATGACAGATTTCCATGAGTACTCCACCTTGATAACATGCCATATGCTGGAAAGTCACTATGGTCCACATCAAAACTACCCTTAATTGGAAATTTTCTTTTCTGTATACATCATATATTTCAACACCAACGACCAAAAATTCTTTAACTCATCAATCAAAGGTCTTAAGAAAACATCAAACTTTTTACCCGGATTCTTTGGCCCAGGAATCATCATTGTCAAAAACATGAATGGTCTAGTCATGTACTTCCACTAAGGCAAATTATAAACAGTCACAGTTACTAGCCAACAAGAGTATGTATTTGAAGACATGTCAAATGGACAAAACCCATCAGTGCATGACCCTAACCGAATATTTCTCAGATCTGATGCAAAGCTTAACTGGACACGATTAAACTCCTTCCATGCCTCCCCATCATATGGGTGCACCATAACCCCATTATCTGACTTATGAAAATGATGTCATGTCACATCTTTGGCATGATATGGAGGCATGTATAGTCTCTGAAGCCTTGGTGTCAAGGGAAAGTATCGGAGTTGCTTCTCTACCTTATTGGAACCTTTACTAGTTGGATTTCTAAGTTTGTATCGTGAACTTCCACAAAAATCATAATTTATTTTCATTGCATCTACCCTATAGTATAGCATACAGTAATTAGGACACACATCATATTTATCATAACCAAGTCCAAGTGGCTGCATAAATTTCTTGGCATCATAAAAATTGCTTACCAATTTTTCATCATTAGGCATGCAACTTTTTGTAAAATCAATAAACTTGTTGAAGGCAATCTGAGTCAAATTTAAAGTTGACTTCATATTAAGCAATTGTACACAAGCAGATAATTTGGATTGCTTAGTACACTCATCCCACAAAGGCTCCTCCGCAGCTTTCAAAAGCTTAAAAAAATTAGTTGCCTCCAGATTTGGAAGTTCCTCTGCTTTCACAGGACTAGACACATTATCATTAGAGTATGCATCACCAACCCCCATTGCATCCATAACCAGATTCCTATATAGATTTTCTAGACAAACATCATTCACAACATGACTAATTCCAACCGATGAAGGTCCAGCCAATATTGGTTCTGCGACATAAGGCTCCCCCATGTACAGTCCAATTTTCATAAGAAGGTAAAAAACCTTTTGTCAATAGATGCTTACAAACATCATCTTCCTTTAAAAACTTTTGATTTTTGCACCTCACACAAGAACATCTAATTTTTCCCCCGGATATATTTTTATCAATTGAAAAGGCAAAATTGATAAATCTTCTAACACCTGTAATGTATTCAAGACAAAGACGACCATCCATAAGACGACAATACATCCATGATCGATCATCCATGTTAATCTAATTAACATGATAACACCAATAAGCATTTTTAAAAATAAGCATATTTCTTTAACTACTAGTACTTAAACAATCATTTAAAATAAAATATGTACCATAAAAAAAAACTTTAATTATTTGTCCAGCTTCTACATATATATAGCCAAAAAATTAGTACTTTTGGAGTTCATGGGTCATGTTCTTAAGATTTATTGGGCTGCTATTTAAGGTCACTGCTGTTTCAGTTGGCAAATTTATTTAATAACCTTAAAACTCTACAACAATTCTAACATAAGACATTAGTAATTGACAGATTTTGTTGGCAGTCTACTGAAACAGTAGAGTTATGCTTCATGTAAGAGGGAAACTTTTTGTGCTATATGTAATTAGTATTTTATAAACATTTTCTTTTAGGGTAAGCTAGAAGATGGACAAGAAATTGTTGTGAAGAGGTTGTCAAGGAGTTCTAGACAAGGATTAAATGAGTTCAAAAATGAGGTGATACTAATTAATAACCTTCAACATATAAATCTTGTAAAGCTTTCTAATTGAATTCATTTTCACATATATTTTAAGCATTAAAATTGAATTCAATTACATGATTTAATAATTTATTTGAAATATAAGAATTCTAATAGGTTATTAATTTAATCCAAATTTAAACAATATTGTTATTTATCCATTTCCTTTTTAACTATTAGAGTAAAATATTAATTTAATTTAATTTCATATTTTTTTAATATATAAACACTATAATATTATATTTTTATTAGAGAATTATGATTTTAACATGGTGATTTTACTCAATAGCTTGTTTTGCCGCTAAAAAAAATGCAGAATAAGTTTCAAAAAGCATTAATTATTTTTTTTTAACAACCCATTAATCAGCCTTAAAAATAATTAAAGTTGGTTTAAACATGAAAGGGATTTTTTTGAACTACCCATCCAAAGTTCTAAACTACCTCGTCATTGATTTATATTGTCTAACTAAATAATCGAAATGGAATTTGAGCCTCTAAATGCCTTCTTCGTTTTGAAATTAGATAAAGAAGAACAAGGCTTATTCTTATTCTTCTTAAGAGGAAAAATACCAAAAACATGAATTAACTTACCTTTTCATGATATATCTTATTAAAGGACAAAGCTATTGAATGCCCTTGAGGTATTCGTTTTAAATACATTTATTTGTTATTAGTGACCACGTCACCAATTAATATTGTGTTGTTTCCTGAACTTCAGGAAGCAATATATAAAAGCAGAAATAAAAAAGACAATACTATGCCCAGAAAAGTTAATTGAATATAATCCCAGCATCATGTTCACATAAACCTCCAAAACTAGGATCTACAAGGAAAATAAATTTAAATATGCATTATCTTATCCCAATAAAAAGTAGAGTTCCAATTAATTTAAAAGATTAGAATAGGCATGCCCAGCAGACAAATTAAGCATAATATAATTAAGCAACCATCTAAAAATAGAGAAAAATAGACTTACCTAAGCCCCAATAATCAATGGCCCAAGGTGGAGATTTACTTATTGCAACCCAATCAGACTTAGCCAACTCTGTTGGTTTATATTGTGGTCCAATAAGCCATTCATATTGCTGGAAAAATAAAAAAAATAAACAGTATGTTAAACCCATCCAGGTATATCCATTACTAGTCTTTAAAACAAATCTAAGTTAAACTATGAAAAACAGAAAGAATATCCAAGTTAAACTGTTAATTTTTTATATTTTTATGGCATTTGTCTTCTCATAACAATTTTTTTTCTTCTAAGATCTAACCTAAAAATTTTCAATTTTGAACAAGATTACAAATGCATTTTGAAATTTCAAAATAACTAACATTTAATTTATAATAAGGAACTCTCTTATGGTTTTCAAAAACATAATGACTAACTTATAAAATCATAAAAAATGCATAGACTAAATTATAATTTACTCTCATTATTATCTCTTAAAACCGAAAACTTAATAGGAATCTGTATAGTTAGGACATAATTTGTCTACAAAACCGGCTGCTTAAGATCATTCTTCTGTAATCTTTAATTCCTAGGGACTGAGGGTGCTGCTTAGGAGGTGTATCCTAAATAATATAATGAAGGTCATAGTTAACTGTGGTGTTTTATAGTCTTCAGAGTTGCATATTACAGTTTGGAAGTAGCCTTCAGGGGAGGACACAAAGTTGGTGTAGTAGAGAAGAAGAGTCCTTGGCAAGTTGTCCCAGCCCACAATGTTGTACTCGGCAAAAGATCTTGACAGTATGGTCCAAACAGAACCTGTTATGCAAAGCAATTGAGAGAAATTAGGATTATTGTAACTATTGGAAACTTGAAAGGCACTGCACATAAATAGATGAATCCATTTAAAATTGGAAACTGCCAAAGAAAATTGTTGTTTGATAGGAACATATGAGATGCTTTTAGTTCAAATAGCAGAACAACAAGGTACAAAAAGCATAGCAGAAATAACTTAGTTGTAAATAAACCTAGCTATCCAAAAGTCAGATCAATAGAAAGGCAGTATAGGACCAAGAATTCACAGCAAGGAACTACTGACTTCCCAGCAACAATCAAAATAAATTTGTAGTTAATTTATATATTATTTAGGCATCTCTAGGTTTCATTTTGATCTCATAATTTCCATCCAAAAAGAAACTTAATATCATATTTAATGAAATAAAATCATTCAATTAATTTTTTTATATACAAACTGGCATTAAATAAGGAAAGAAAAAAAACAGGCCTTTGCCCTGAAAAGTTAATTGAATATAACCAACATCATGTTCACATGAACATCCAAAACTAGGATTTATAAGGAAAATAAATTTAAATATGCATTATCAAAACCCCCCAATTTATTTATTATTATTTTTTATACAAGAGAATCAATACACCACTTAATCCCGTCTTTGGTAACTACTGCAATATCTAAATTTTGTTTGCTGAAAACAGAAACTCCATCAACCCTCCTGCTCCCATCGCTATGTGGAATAGTCTTGAAAAGTTGGTGTGCTGCCTTGACCTGTAAGAGTAGAAATCAGATAAAAACAGAATTATAAATCTATCACAATAAATACAACTTTGTGAATACCATGTGGTCTGAACAAATGGTACCTGCTTTTAATTTGGAACAAACTGAAATAGTTGAGGTTTCTCCTGCATAACATAAAGCAAAATAAAAGGTGGATTATTCCAAAAAATGAGATGATATTAGAAATATGAATAGGATCGCAAAATTTGAATTTTGTCAAGGAAAATAAATGCGTATAAGTTTTGCAACTAAATCTAATAATTGCATATTTTGAAAAAATAACTACATGAATCAGCAACCACCACATCCTAGTAATTTGGATTGGCTATGACTAAAATGCAGCACTAAAACTTTGCAGGCATGCTCAATCAAATCACAGCAAGAAAAAAAGAAACACTTGGACTGCTACAGAAGCAGAGCATCACAGGTTAACCAGTTGCTAGACTCTCTAGATTTGAACAGCATCCATACGCTGCTGTAACACTTAAAATTTATAGAAGTAGAGCATCACAAGTTAAAAAGTTGAAGAAGAAGGATAACAAGTTATAACATCATGAAACACCTCAGTGAAAGTGAAGAAATTGAACTGATGCATAATTTCCATCAATCATTCTCTTCCAGACACATGAATTACCAGCATTGGTCCAGTTGCCTAAAATAACTCAATTTGTGAACCGTAACCCTAAAAATTAAATTGGGGGTTTTCATAAATTTTCGATTAAACATGTATAATTAGGTTATAGATCATGGTAAAAACATTTCATAAACCCTTATATTATTGAATTAATAGCATAAAACCATTATTCAAAGTATCGATAAAAGAAAATTATTACCCATGTTCTTGAGTTATAGGTGAATGGGATGAATCTACACGACAGAATAACACCTGAGATTGAAAAAGTTAGGTTAAAATGTTTTGGTCTAAGTTAAATTGCAACAGAGAAAAATATAAATCCTAAATTAATTACCTGAATTATTGAAGAAAAGAGTGCAAAACCCAACCCATTTACAAAGAGAAGGGGTAAATCAGGATGTTCGTTGGTGATTATGATGGGTCTGGTGCGATGTTGCCATGGATCTGTGTTTTTTGTGGTTTACAGAGAAAGATTGAAACTGTTAAGATGAAGGAGAAGAAGATGAAGAAAAAACATTAGGGATGTTGAAGACGAATGAGAAAAGGATGAAAAGTTTAGGAAAAAGAAAAATCAAATCGATGAAGAGAGGGTGATTTTTATACAGCTATGTATGTTATTAAAGACGAAGAAGATGGGAAGTTAATTAATTTTCAGTTGCTGGTTTTGTTGTTCTTTGTTTACATTTCTAAGGGTGGGGGGGTTCTGCAGGTGTAGAAAGCAATGGAGCAAAATTAAACGGTTGAGATTTTATCATATCAAAAGTAATCAACGGTTTCTATAATTTTGGTTTTATATTAAGATTTAAATAATTATTTTTTCAATTAGCAACGAATTTTCCGTTGCTAAAGCCTATTGCTAATATTAAAAAAATAATATATGTTTAATCCGTTGCAAATCTGTTATTTAATTTAACAACGGATAATTTCATTGCTAAATTCAGATGCTAATACACCCTGTTTTTAGTAGTGATAATGATAACATCCATCCGATATAATTTATAAGCATGAATAATATGAGTGACTCGTAATAGATTATAATAGATTTTTCTAGGCTAAATAACTTGTATCGAAGTGGGAAGAGAATGGCAAAGAATTTTAAACAGGAATTAAATAAGTCATTATGACTTAATAACATGTTTTAAGGTTTTTGATAAAGATTGCAGAAGTATTAGGCACCGTAATAGAATTTTTTCAATTGATCAAGATTAGGTTGTGAAAATTCTGCTGCTCACGGCCATCCGGCACAAAAGAAAGAAGAGCACAGATGGAACGGATAGAACCCAGTAGGATCATAGCACACTAACCAGATGGATTATTCAGGGCTCTAACAAAACCATGCCCAGAATTGATACATGACAAAAAACAGCATATATTTTTCAAAGCTCATCTTTTGCTGGCTCTTGTTGGGCAACTTTATCCCTGTTCTTCTCAATGAAATCAATGATGTCTTGTTTGGTCTTATCTCCTTCATACTGCACCAACTTTCCACTAGCTGACCTGAAGTAGACTGTGGGGAATCCTTTGACGTCGTAAGTATCGCCAGGGATATCATTTGCAGTTGCGTCCTACAGGTGCCACAAGAAAATGGTTGCATCAATAATAAGTCTTGTTTCCATGCAAGAACCTTACATCTAATTAAATCACAGGCAAATAAGCGTCGATACATTATTTTCAAGTGTTAATTACACAGTGACAAAACCATAGTGTAAATATCTAGAGAGAGAAAATACACTAAAGAGCAAATGGATATGTGAAAGGTATGACTAAAAGTAAATTTCTTAGAGCAAAGCAAAAAAGAAAATCAGATGAAGAACACAGTTTAAGAAAATAGCGAAACAGTAAGTAGCCAATCATTGTAATGACCCAAACGTATCGATAGTGATGAGGATATAACACCCTAATTTTCATATTGTGTCATCTTCCACTTCATTAAGAATTAAATATATATATATATATATATATATATATATATATATAATATGCATGGCTTCTTCAGACAGGAGATGAACAAAACTTACAAGCTTCGCAATAAGAACATCAGCATCACTTTGATATGAGACGGCAATTTCCTCCAAGATTGGAGCCAATTTTTGGCAGTGACCGCACCAAGGGGCATAAAACTCCAAAAGGACTGCAAAGATATAGTGTAAATACCCCGATTAACTTTTTTGTGAACTTGTACAATCTGACAGAGATAAAAAGTACACAGAAAACACACGCATAAACAAACAGAAATGCTGCCATCCAATGGAACCATCACAAAAACACCAATGCATTACAGTGAGGAAAGAATTAACAAACCCTAGAATCTAGCGAAGAAATAAAGGCACCTTCATATCATTAAAATAAACAGAGATGAAATAAAATGGAACAAGCACACATGGCAGTGCACACCAATCTAATGATATAGTGAAGGAAGAACCGATGAACCCTACAAAGCTGCATATCATACACACCATTTTTTCCAGATTTGGTAACCAAGTCATCAAGGCTGTCAGCGACAACAACTTTCACTGGCTCTTTATTAGCTTCGGGGATAGGTTCAGATTTAATAAATGGCGGTACTTTGCCTTCCTGCACAGAGTATTTCAATTAAGTTTTATATATTCCAAGAAGGCTTTCCATAAACAAAGACAATTAAACCCTATTGTCCCGTGACTGGAATATGAGTACCATCATCAACAAACTCAAAAACAGTGTAACTTATACTTGAATATGAATATTAAAACATTGGCATCACCTTGTACTCCTTCACCCAAGGAGCAATATGATCAGACTCCAAGTTTGACTTCAAGTATTTCTTTCCATCTGTGGTCTGTATGACGAGAAGAGGCGCTTGGTTCTCTTTGAGTCCAAAGTACTGTTCATCCATGCAAACAATTTAAAGATAAAAAAGAAAATATTGAGTAAAAAAATTACAAAATGTACACATAAAAGAAGACTTACTAACCTGTAGGGCACTTTGACTAGCCTCGAGGTCTCCCAACAAAAAGATTAACCCATCCCCTTTGTGTTGCTCAGCAACTTCTTGATAGTTAGTTTTAATGGAATCAGCACTGTCACCGCTGAAGTTCAAAAATAACATTGCCTGCAACGGTCAACCAGGTTCTTAGAAGATCCATAGCATACAGTAAAAGAAGACGCAAGCCAAGAGTTAGCAACAATCATATGATAAACCAGCCAGTTTTGTTCAAAAAGGTGTTTAGTTGAAACTAATGCATGGAATAATAAGGAAAAGACCTTATTGTATTCGTTGGACATTGCATGATGCTCTGATATTTCATGAAGAGATGCAAAGTAAATCTGGAATTAAGCACATTATAATGGAATGTGCACAATTATTGTTCTACACAGCAGAGGAAAATCTGGAATTAAGTACAGTATGGCTCGAGTCCCTTCCTAACCTTCCAGAAAGCAAATGTGAAAGAAATGGAGTGGAAGGGGACTACCTAAACAAATTATCCTAAGAGCATCAATGGATAAAGGATGGTGTGATTTAGTAATTCCAAGCAATCACTTTGTAATTTATCAAAAAATGACAACAGTACTGAGAGTTTGTGTTTTTATACCTTATCAAGGGGGCTGTCAAAATATTTGACAATATAAGGGTGATTGCTTGGTTCATCATCGTAGACAGTCACAATGGGTGCACTGGAGTCTTCAATAAACTTCTCAAGAGCATCCACATTAAAGTCCTGCAAGCATGTGGTTTTATCAGAAGAAACCATTGATTCACAAGACACTGTTGGAAAAAAAAATATATATATATATTACACAGAAGAAACTTTTACTCTCAAAAGGCATAGAAAATTTAACGTGAAACCCACTGCAAATAAAGCAAATACCTTAGAATCAACAAAGAGTTCATCGAATGGCTTGAACAATCTAACTAGGGGTCCAGACACCGATGATTCCCCGCGTGGAAGGTGCTTAGCATCCAAAGTGTGGGCAAATTCATAGTGAGAACGCAATTTATCTGCGACAGCGAGAAAGCTCTCAAACTCCTCTCCAGAAAACTTTGGGAACACCCCAACCTGCAAAACCATAAAGAAAACTATTAACATCCGAATTTCTGCAGAATCACGTACGTAAAAGCATACAAAAGGTGTACTTACAATTACTACTTTGTTGTCACCAATGAAACTAGTAGCATCATCAGCTGATTTCAATTCAGCAGAAGCAGAACCGGTTTGTTTCTTCAGATACTCAGCAATGCCATCGGCATCACGAGGGCCTTTGTATTCGTTAACAGATGTCCCTCCCTTTCTCAAAATTTTAATTGTGGGGAATCCCTGAACCTCATATTTCTCAGAGATCTCTTGGTTAACCTTCTCATCGGCATTAACTTTGGCAAGAACAATTTGAGGGTCGTTACTGCTCAATATAGAAGCTGCTTTCTCATACTACAAAAGAAATTGACTTTATCAGCGAAACATGCACGCCATCACATTACAATAATCCAAATCTTAAAAAGAAAAGGTTAGCTAGATGTACTTAAAAAAAGAAAAAATCATTACCTCTGGTGCTAGATTCTGACAGTGGCCACACCTGTGCTAAAACACAAGAGATTAGAACTCTAACCCAAGTTAGAAGATTTTTCAAAATTTGATATAAACATAGGTCTTTTAACAAAACATCAACAGCAAAACAAAAATAATAATTAAGAAAAACTGAAATCAAATTAAGCGAAAGAACTAAATAGATGAAAAGAAAAGAACATAAGGAATTGAAGTGTAGTGTGTACGGTACCAAGGAGCGTAGAACTCAACGACGACGAAATCGTGTTTGGTAACGGTCTCAGTGAAATTGGAGTGGTCTAGCGTCAACACGTACTCCTTAGATTCATCCTCTCCAGTAGAAAGCGCTACAACTAGAGAGAAGACGAATATACAAGACCAAAGCGCAACCTTAGAAGCCATCATTTAGCGATTGAGGGAGAGTTTCGAGTGGTGTCTGATTCTTTTCACGTTGGCTGCAGGGTTTTATGGAGGCTTGTGAGTAGCAAGTGAACGAGACAAACATGGAAGTAACACGTGGCATACTTCGCCTTCTCTAGTACTTTTTTGAAGCCTCCTCGCTTTCCATTTGCTTTGTATCCACGTGGATGCTGTTCATTGGATTAATCTCGTCACACGTGGATATTTTTGGTATGTTCAATATTTTAAGGCAAGTATATCTTGAATTTCTTGATTTAAATCCCGAGGTGAGTAATTTTACTCTATTAGATCGATTATATTGATACGATGTACCGAGAGTACCGAGGAAATTAGTTCAACCAATTAAATAAGAAAACGTCATAGTAACTGAAGCATGAAAAATGTATTAAATTGTTTTTTAATATATTTTTTATTTTTTAAAATTAATTTTTAACATCAAAACAATTTAAAAACATGAAAAAATTAATTTTAAATAAAAAAAAATTAAATTTTAAAAATCTCTGTTCGAAACATGCTTGGACCGTGCTTTTTAAATTTTTTGAGTTTTTCATATGCATTTTCAAAAAAACAAATCTCTATTATGATCTTAAATATGCCACGTGGATTTTTTTTAGATTTGCTATGTAAACATGCTGCATTCGATTGGTTTTTCTAATTGTTTCTCTTTAAAAAACAATTATATTTAATAAAAAAATATTTTAAATGAAAATAAATCCTTTTAAGAGAGGAAAAGTCTTTTGAAATTTTATTTTCTTACTATTTTATGATTTTCTATTTCAGGTATCTTCGGATTAGTTTTGAAATATTTAAGCTAAATTATCTTCTTTGTTCCAAAACTGAAAATTATATTATAATTAATTAAAACATCTATTATTCTATTCAAACAAATGTAGAACAAGTGATTCCAAGTAAACAAAATAATTATCTTAATTTTCATAAATGTACTCAATCTGCACAATAAAATTTATGAGATAAAAAAATTAAAATAATATACTCAGATATGTAAAAGGGTAAGTTGTTGTTGTACCAACAATACATTTTTTTTCCCGTAGGAAAGGTCAAAGCAGACATTGGTCTCATTATAAAACTTCTACTAATTAATTAATTAATTAGTAGAAATTATATTGTTGGGCACAGCATCTTGATTTTTTAAATAAAATATAGTTTGATTAAAAAATGATATTTTTTTAATATTAAAATAACATATTAAATCGACTAAGATCAAAATGGTTTAACATGTTAAACTCAAGATCTGGATCATAAGACCATAACAATCTTATAGAAAATAAATTAAAACAAATTATAAAGTTTAATTCTTAATGATGAAATTTATATATATATATATATATATAACAACTTGAATCTGCTCGTCAAACTAACAACTTGGATTATGAGATCAGGATAATCTCAGAACAAATTAAACTAAAAAGAAATTAACTTCGTATTGAATGATGAAATTGAAAATAAATTAATTAAGAAAATGGCAAAAAAAAGATCTTAATCAACTAAGATTAACTTATCAAACTCATAACCCGGGTCAAGAGATTGAAACAACCTCAAAGAAAATAAATCAAAAAGATTACCCAAATTAATCTAGGCTAACCTTCTAAACTCGCTATTCAAGTTATAAAATAAGATAACTCCACACAAAAAATTGAAATAAATTATAAAATTTTAATTTTAATCAATTCTTTATTAATATATAAAATTATATAAAAAAAATCATTCTACCAACCTAAATCTACCTGTGTTTGTTTCTCGGAAAATTGTTTTTAAGAAACCACTTTCCAAACTTTCCTGTGTTTGTTTGTCACTAGAAAAGTTGGTCAACGGAAAACACTTTCCGGTTAATGGATAACACTTTCCAGTCAAAGAAAAATTTAGCTTGGTTTCCAGGAAAGTGTTTTCCTTTTATTTTGGACGGAAAATACTTTCAGGAAGTTGTGAAAAATTTAGAAATTTTATATTATTTGCTGATTATATCAAATTTGATCCTCAAACTTTTGATTGCTATATATATTTTGTTTTGAATATTTGTTTTTCAATTTCATCCCTTAGAATTTAATTTTTATATTAACTTTGATCCTCAATTTTATAATTGTTGTTTGCTTTGCCCTTTTTATTTTTAATTGAAATTTTTTTATATATCAAATTTGGTCCTCATTCTTTTGATTGTTACTTATTTTATTTGAAATAATTTATGAAATATTAATTATTATTATTTTAATTTCTTCATCTTGTAATTTTTTATTTTTTAGATTTGATCTCTATTATTTTGATTATTATTTATTTTATTTGACATAATTTATGAAATTATATTTTTTTTCAATTTCATTCTCATTCAACTTTTTAAATTGTAAGATTTGTTTCTTATTATTTTAATAAACTTGAAAAAACTAAAATATTAATAAGTTATTTTCCAACTCATTTTCTATGACATAATTAAATACTGGAAAGTGTTTTCCAGCTTATTTTTTATTACATTATCAAATATCAGAAAATAATTTACTTCTCCAAAATTTATTTTTCTAAAATTTATTTTTTAAAAAAAATTATTTTTCAGCAAATAAACACATAATAAATTATCTCACAAAACTGTTATAAAAAAGGTAGTATATAATGATCCCATCAATTACTTAGTAATAAAATTTGTGTATACGGTTGATGATGAATTTGACCACATTCAAAGGTCAATGAACTGTTACCGAATTATGATTGGTTTGACCAAAATTACGGACTGTAAAAGACCTGTAAAGGCTCTCTGAAGTCTTATCTCATTACACACCCGATTTTTTTATTATTTTTATTTTTTGCATTTTCAAAGGATAAAATAAAATAGCCTTCTCAAATTTACAAGTTTGTCGACATTCACCGAATTATTGAGGTGTGTGTAAGGCCCGGCCCAGACCCAATTAAAATATGCAAACTTCTTTTTGAGTAGAGAAGGGCCCAGAGGCCCACCCACAACGACCACCTCCTCCTCCTCCTCCTTGATTTTGCCGCCGCCGACGCCGACGCCATCTCCATCGCGATGGTAGGAAATAGCTAGCAGAATCCATCACCCAGATGGATTTTGTAGAGTGAGAACTCCACTAGCCTTTAATAAACCATTCTAATAACCACTCAAGGATCGAAATCTAACGGAAAATTCAGTGTTGACTACAATTGTCCTGCAAGCCAAGCATTCTGACCTGCGAATTGATCATTCCAAAAATCACAAGGTACAATCCTTCGCCTTCCATTAATATTATCACTAAATTCGTGTCAGAAGAAAACATGACAGACGTAGATTATTCAAATGTATAGGAACAAAAATGAGTAGAGCTCCTCAATTTCATTACCAAGTACTTCAATGAAAATAATTACGTTTTTTTCCTACATCAAAAAGTCTACATACATAAACCATCTGAATCCTCCATCCAGTCCAGCTACACCAGGTACATCCCCAACCAATCAACCAATAAATGAATTTCTGTACAAAATTTCCTACATATCTATTCAAGGGTTAGGGAAGAACCAATTGTAAAGGAAACAACGTTTGACCTCACAAATTTCTATAAGCAATTCTACTTCATTGTGTTATCCAAGTGGTTCTTCAACCCATTGTGCCTAATCTCTAATGGTATATTTGTTTTTTTTCCTTTCCTACGGATCGATTATAAGTGATCCAGGTAAAACATGCTGATGCATTTCCTATGGGCGTCCAGCATCTTGAAGCCTAATTTCTTCATGAGCTTTCAAAAATTCTGAAATGAAGCTGCCCAAAGCCTCAAAAATTGGGACCAAACCTGCTTGTAAACTACTAGAAGCTGCATCATGAACTAATTTGGCCGCTTCCTTGTGCCTTGCTCTCTCTTCTTCCAATTTCTTCCTCATTGAATCCAAATCCACCTTCAGATCATCTAGCGGTGAGATTCCACTATCTGAAGGAACCTTTGACGTACTTTTATCTAATGATGCATCATGCTCATGCTCGATCCTTCCCTTCTCCATTCGTAGGGTTTTAAGCCGTTTCTCAAAATCCTTTGTAAGGTACTCTGCTTTGATCCTCTGTCGTTGCTCCTCACCTTGCCGTTCCCACAACTGATGCAAACTTGAAGCAAAACCAAGCATCGCATTTTCAACTCCCTCCTCAGAAACCCTACCTATTGCCTGGTACCAATCATTGCAAATTACAAAAATAGGCGGAGCACCAATCCTACTTGGGGAAAATGGCGCAATCCCATCAGGGGTTTCTTCAGGTTCCTGGTGAAGACACCTTAAAAGCCACCTATTTAATGACCCAACATAGGATTTTTGGGTTTTAATCCAGTTGTTAAAGCAGGCGCACCAATTGATAAGCTCCATTTCAAGTTCAACTGTGGCTTTCAAACCAGAATCTCTCTGTGCCTTAAGAGAGCGAACTTTGCTTTCCATGATAGCTTGGAACTGCTTCTGGTGACATTTGTGCATGGACTTCCACATCCTTATCAATCTGCAAATAAAAGTCAATGATCATATAAAAATGGAAGATTACAAAACACCTAAGAACAAATAACTGAGATCACAAAAAAAAAAGCTCATGCGTTGGCTTTTTCTCCCATCTTCTAGTGATTTATGCATGCCAAATGGCAGCACTAGGACATATGAACACCCGGAAGTCTTCAAGTATCACAATTTCCTCTAGACCCACAAGAAAGAGTGTACAAGGGTTATCAACACTTGAGTGAAATACCTCATTACTCCCTAAAAATGTACAAGATGATAACTAAACCAAGTAGCAACTGGAAATGAAGAATATTGATGGGTCCAAACAGCAGAAATGTCCATCTACTTGTGCATGTAACCAAATGATTCAGTGAACAAGGAGAAGCCAAGACTCAAACCAGTTTATTAAATTCCTTTTAGTAAAGATCAGTGATAAAGGTCACTTTACCAGCTAACATGCCCCATTTCTTTTCATCTCAATGCAGGATAAGAAGCATTGATGGTGTGTGAGATCGCTATAGTTCTTGGTCACAAATCAACCCTGGTTCGAGTAACCTAAAAATACTGCATCCTTGTATGGACAAATGGCAAGCAATAGTCCCCAAGGACCAACCATCCACACATTTCCCCTAAAAGACCTAAAATACATATTGTGCATATAAGAAGTGCAAGTTATGAACTCCAAATTGCTTACTTAGCATTGAAAAGACCAAGGAGCATAGCTGTTAACATACCCATGAATCAACTTAGTGATCTGAGGCTCCAATTCTTCATCCCTCAACCTGTGTATCTTACTAGATATAGCATCAACAGCTCGGATACAAACATTGATTTTTGTCAGCAATTTTCTTACTGAAGCCTGTGTAGCATCAATTTTACTAGACTCAGCTCCACGGTCATCCAATATTTTTAACCTTTTGCACTGCTTTTCATACATGACCCGTAGCCGCTCTTCATCCTGAACATTCGCCGAAACACTTCACATGGTAAGAAATATTCAACAGCAACTAAAGTAATAGCACAGCAATTAGTACTCAAAACATCTTTCGTAATATAAAGGCAACTAATTTTTTAGAGTTTTCCCTTCTGTTTTCTCTAAGGATAATTTCCTTTTCTCAGATATCATTAGCAGGCATGTTTAAATAATATTATAAATCGAAGACCGGTTGAACACTCAAACACTTGAACAAGATCCACTGTGAGGAAGAAAAACAAATAAGTTGACATTTCCATGTATAATAATTTGTTGGTGACGCATAAAAAAAAATTCCTTGTGTAAGCGTATTAACCGGAAGCTGTTTAACAAGTATTGAACTCAAACTTAATTATCAGACGAATATTCGAAAAATAAAATCATGGCAGCCAAAGAAGAAAGCCAAAGCTTCAATGCCCCATACCTTCACTTCCTTGTATAGTTTCTTCTCCCAAGCATAAATTTCCTGTAGAGTAGATGAAAGGTTTCTGTGCCTTGGGTCAAAGTCATTTCCAGGTTCGGCAGCATAAGCTTTAGCCAATTTCATTGTCCTAGAAGAAATGCGTGCTGATGGCCTTGCAGGAGGGTGGGAAGACCCCAAATACAGGATCCTGGAAAGAATCACTGCACCAAGGCATGTTAATTTTACTTGAGCGGCAAAATTAATGTATTTGATAGAGATCATACTTAAATCTGACATAACAAGGGAAGTAAGTTATCTCCAGTAGGACCCATCAAACGGAAGAAAGAAAGGATGAGGCATTAAATTAAATTAACATTCAAGTTAATATCATTTCCAATATTTCAAATCCCTAGTCGTGTGTGATATCATAGAGCAAATTTTCCATGGGTATTCTTGAAGGAAATCTAACCATTGAGAGAATAATTTCTTTCATTCTAAACTTTAACCTAGACTGCAAAGGTGTGAGAGTACATATGGTAGACAATACGCCAAAAAAAAGAGAGCATAAACCCAAAAGGGAACCTGAGCATTATGTCCAAGCAACAATCAAGAAAAGCACTATAACTAGCATAACTAAAATACAAAACAAAATCCTACCTTTAAGCAGGGTACTTCTTCGCTGGTGTTGGTAAGGCAACTTGCTCACCTCAAGCATTAATGCAACCTCTTTCCCATAATCATAAGCAGTCTCAAACTCATCGCTGATTTCCTTGACCACCTCTTGAAGATCCCTTGTGCCATGAGCCGACAATGTAGTAGTAGAAGTAGCAACACTACTATGCTTTGAAGACTCAACATCCATTGTTACATTAGATGCATCTTCAACCTCAAAAGTGACCCCCTTTTTCCTCACAGTCCCCTCCCCGGGACTCTTCGATACAATGCTATCAGGACTCTGAATAGTATCCGGACTCAGACTGCTCTTAATTCCTTTACCCTTAATTGACTCTGAACTCTCACTACTACTTACAATATGCCCAGATTTTGAAGTACCCTCTCCGTAATTCCTCTTCATTTCCTCATTAAATTTCATTTTCCCATTCAAATCCATGTCTTCACTCGCTTTCTTCTTCTCTTTATGAACCTCTTTCATCGCTTCTTGCTCTGCTTCATCTTCCAAATCAGGTATCCCTTCTCTCTCCCTCACCTCCTTCGAATCCAGGCTACTGGTACTCGACCCATACCCGTATCTCGCATTGGGATAATAACCCGGATACCCACCACTCCCACCATTATCGTATGCATCAAACACGTTGAAATAATCCCATGTCGACACTTTCGGTGGCGATGGTGGCACCGGTGGTGGCTTTTCGGGAGATGGCTGTCTTGCGGGCGATCCCATCATCGGGTACCCAAAATACCCACCTCCATAATAACCTGAAAACCCATTTACAGACGGGTCCTCATACACCACCTTTTTGGCCGGGGTAGCAGACCTTTTCATATAAAACGTGTTAGAATACGAATTCTCATGTGAGTATGGATACGGGTACTGGTTATGGTACGGGTTATCTCCTGAATAATTAGGAAAGCCCCAATTTCCTTGAGGTTGTTGATAATCAGTAAAATTATTATTGTAAGAGGTTGGAGGCACCTCTCTTTCGGCTTCTTCTTCCTCTTCAGGGGTGTCATGAAAGCGGATATGACCCGATGAGTCCGATTCGGAATCCGACCCGGAAGACAAATGCAAATGCGAATCTTCAACCTCGTCGTCTTTACTTTTGCTGTCTGCAGAGTGCGAAAGTGAGGTTGAAGCAGAGGAATCCTTCGATTTTTGCCTGGATTTTCCTTCGCGAGGCGGTAATGTTAGTACGGGAGAGGCAGCAGAAGTAGAGGAAGAGGCGATCACGAGCCCTTCATCGACAAATCGGCGAATCGCGCCGCCAACTTCCCTGAGTGAATGGAAATAAGCCACGTGTGCAGCAGCGAGAGCGTAGCGGTGGTCGGAAGCAGCTTTGATTTCTTCTTTGCGCTCTCTGCAGAGAGTTACTAGTGGTAAATCATCCACCTTAGATCCTCCACAGCCCATAGCAAGGAGAAAGGAAAGCAAGTTTGATCAAGAGATGAAACGGTGTGGTTTTCATGGTGATTGTGTAATAATTCTAGAAGGAGAGGGCATTGTTTTGTGGATCAGTGGTTCTTTTCAGTGCACAGAGAAAGCGGCGGTCACAGATGGATGAGAAATGTACAGAATAGAAACCATGGTGGGAACTTGAATCTGACGGTTGATATTGGAACTGCGATTTTGAGTATTTTATTGTATTTTGAAGAAGATGGACGGAAACTGAGACATGTTCGGGTTTTTTAAAAAAAACAAAAAGGGAATATTGATGTACAGAGATTTGTGATTGCAGTCAGGGAGGTGTCAGAGAGGGAGGGGGAAGCAGAAGAGGGGTTGCGGAGGGGTCCATGTCCTCTTCTTCTGTGCAGGGTTTTTGCAGAGAAAAGGAGGGAGAGTGGAGAAGAGAAGAAGACTCGTGGAACCCGCCAGCCTATGGTAACGGACCTTTGTCATTATGATTACTCGGGTAGTTTTCTTTTTGCCTTTTTCTATCTTACGGCCTTCTGGTTTGGTTGGTCGTTGGGGTAAATAAAGTTGATAAAAAAGACGCCCGCTTTTTAACCGCAAAAAGAAAAACTAAAAAGCGAAAAAAACAGTGCTTCTCTCTTGTCAGGAAAGTTCTATTTCGTTCTGGTTCAGTGTTAAAAAACGACGTCTCATCAGTCAATGTGGATACACGCTTGAGGCGCGTTTTTTTAAAAAATAATAATAATTAGGAGTGCTAATAAAAAAAAAAATTATTTCAAAGAAGTTGAATGTTCACTGTGTTCCTACAAAAACAAAAATCAATGTGTATTTGTTCACACTTAAATTCAAGACGCGTTATTTGATTACTACAGAATCAACTCCCATGAACGGAAAGTTCTCCTTCGTTTTGGTTGAATGTTAAAAAACAAAGTGTCATGGGTCAATGTACCATACATGCTTGAGGCATGGTTGTTTTCTTATGATGATTGAGTGACGACAACCTTTGAAAAGAGATGAAATTAATACCAAAAAAAAAAACAATATACTAGATTTAAGTACTAAAGAATCAACTCTCTTAAAAGGAAAAAGGAAAGTTATATTTCGTTTTGGTTGAATGATCTACTAGATTTAACAAAATCAAATACATCCTATATATTTATTAGATTCGATCAAATTTAACAGGTTAAATCAGGATTTGAATAATCCAGGATTCTAACCAAGTCTAAAAACATAAAAAATCAAGGCTACAGTTGATTATACAAATTTAAGTAATACGTCAGGTTAACCCGAAATTCGTGTACCTTCTATAATTCAATAAAATTTTCTGGTTTTTTTAATAAACTAAAAAATTAATTTTTAAATACGCATTTATTCAAAGATTGAACAAATTCTATTGGGTGATGGTTCCAAAAATAAAGTAAACTAATATACGAACACTTTTTATGTGTAGGTGCTTTTTTTATTTTTAATGTGTGCTCCCCAAAACAAAACGTCTACGATAGAGTGTTTCTATTTTAAGAGTCAAAAACAAATTACGACGGAAGACAAAAATAGACATGGTATCAGTTGTCTGGTCTCATCTTATTGGCGTGAGTTTATTATTGTTTTATTAATTATTAGTTGATATCAAAGATTATTATATAAATACTACAAAAAATTTATTTTTCTAGTAAATTAGAAGCTCATTTGGGTGTGTGTATATTCTATATTTATAAGAAAAAAATGTATTTTTTATGTAGGATAAAAATATTTTAACTTAAAAGGAGAAAATAATATCTTTTTAATATGGGATATAAAAAATTTTAAAAATATTTTTTAAAATTTTATAACTACATTCATATAAATTATTTCTTAATTTTTTAAAAAATATTTTTTATTTTATTTTTTAAAATTAACTCACGTAAATTTATGTAACCCAGAGATCGTTTCCTGGAACAGGTCAACCCCGAGCCGGATTTGAAGACCATGGATTTAACCGTTTTGTTTTCAAATATGAAAAAGGCGAGGTTCCTTCGCTTTCTATACACGTGGATTGATATCCTTGTTTCTCGACATCATGTACAACTGGACATCTCACACATTTCTTTCTTTCTTTCTTTCACTGCTATAGACCAGACCAGATAGAGCATTGATTTCCAAGATGACAGGAACACACTCTCATCGAAATATCACCCCCGCAAATCCGTGCCTGCCTGATTGATTACTTTGGATAATATTAGGGTTTTATTTGTTTTTATATTTTAAAAAATAAAAATTTTTACTTTTTTTACTTTAAATTAATATTTTTAAATTATTTTAATATATTATATCAAAATAATTTTTTAAAAAAAATTATAACCACACTGCACGTTTCTAAACACGCGCTGTATAAATTAAGCGCAGCTTATCCTACGTGCGTTCGTTATTCAAATGTTAAATTTGGACTGCAAATTTCATGAAAATATGACTGCATTCAATAATGCTAGAGCTTAGAGGTGTCATGGCTGCCACGCATTCAATGGAATCTGACTACGTGTCTTCCTACGAGGATTTCTTATTCAAGGCGTGCATTTTTATTTTTGAACCATATACACAGATACACTTGGTGTCCCTTTACTATTATTATTATTGTTTTGGATGAAAGAGAGTCGTTCCTGTTTATTAATTTCAAGATCTCTGCAGTGCTATACTGTGAGACTATATTATTTTTTTTATAAAAAAATAATATTTAAGTGTTATTAGTGTGTTTTTGTTAAGAAAAAAATTATAACCCGATACAATTAGATTAAATAAATTACTTTTTATTTCAATTAAATAATAAAAAAAATGATAATGGATTGACCAAATTAAAAAAAAAAGTATCATGATAATCTAGAAAAAAAAATTCAAAATTGAATATAATAATGTAGCTAAATTTTTAGTCAAATAAATATGAAATGACGAGATTGGATAAAAAAATTTTAAAAAAACTTAGCCCGAGTCAATCTAAGATAGCAAGACTATAACCTGGGTTGTAAAGGGAAAGTTAACTCGTCAAACTCGCGATCCAAGTCATGAGATCAGGATAACCTGATAAAAAAATGAAGGAAACCATATGGCCTATTTTTTTTTAAAAAAAAAAACAACATCGAATGATAAAATAAAAAAAGACAATAAGTTTTTCAAAAAAGAATATCAACTCGCATTAACTTTTCAAAATCATAACTCAGGCCATTAAACCAAAAGTAACATATCTGAAAAAAAACTCAACCATTAAATATTCAATAATAAAATTGAAAAAAATCAATAATACAAAAGGAATCCAAAACTAAAAATAATAATTAAAAAAATGATAATCAAAGTTGAAATAAAAAATAAATTAGAGAAAAACTATAAATTTTTTTATTGAAAGGTAAAATTAAAAAGACAAATCTGTTCAACAAAAGGACAAAAAAAAATCAAAAGAGCGAGGATCTAATAAAAAAAAATGATGATCACAAATTAGGATTGAACTATGAAATTAAAAACAAATAAAAATTCTACAATAAGTCAAAGAAAAAAAATAAAAATCAAAAGAACAGGGATCAAAAAATAATATATATATATATATATATATATATATATATATATATATATATATCATAAATTTGGGATTTAAGAGTGAAATTAAAAGCAAATAATTTTTTTACAAAATAATTAAGAATAAAATTTGAGATGAATAAGGATTAAATTGAAAAAATTAATATATAACAAATTAAGATTGAAAAATATAATTAAAAAAAATTAATATTTTTATAAAAGGATTAGGAATAAAAATTATAAATAAAAAAAATAAAAGTTGAAATATTAATAACTAAGAAGATAAGTGTGAAATTTTAAATGGCTAGTGCAAATTTTAAAGGGAGAGGAAGAGAGAGGAAAGAGGGAAAAAAAAATTTGTTTTTTACATCAATAATTTAAAAGATATAAAAATATTAAAAAATTAATTTAAAATAAAAAAAATAAAAGTTTTAAAAGCATGACTAAACCGCACAATGGTGCCTTAAATGATACGAATTTTGCTGGTATATATCCTATGCTATGTTCCCGTGTCTTTTCAACTTCACTTTTTCTCCTTCCAGAAGAGGTGAAAAGTTTTGTTCGAATCCCAACAATGCTTTTTTTATTCTTCTTCGAGCGAATAGCTTTCGTTTGTTTTGTGAATCTATTTGCCAAACAGAAACAGGATGAATGTTCTGATGGTTTGCCCCTCCAATCGAACACTTGGACTTAATATTTGGGATTGTGATGTAGAATTTTTTTTCAAATAGGTTTTATATTTAAAATATATTAAAATAATTTATTTTTAATTTTTAAAATTAATGTATCAAAATCATTATAAAACAGTAAAAAAGATATTAGTTTGATGTTTTTTCAAATAAAAAATAATTTTAAAAAACATCTAAAAGTATAAGCATAAACACTTCCAAACACGCCCTGCAAACACAAACCCGATCAAATTAAAAAAGAGAGAGAGATTTTAGAATTTTACTATGACCTGGAAACACCGTAGATTTGCAAAGTGTTTTCATTATTTTTATTTTTTATTTTTTTTACTTTGATTATCAAATTTGTTTTTTTAATTTTATCATTATACATTGCATTGCACTACTGATTGGGTTAGATAATTTCTTTCATGCTCCATTTTTTTGGGTTTCCATAGTGTTAGAAAAAAGACCCCAACATTGATTTGGTTTCTGAATTTGTAAGGAGAAATTTGATTTGATTGCCTGCGGATAATTAAAAATGGGGGGATTGAAATAGAAAGTAAAGTAAAATGACAACTCTTTATTTAAAAAGAATATATTTTTTCTGTTTTGCTCCATTATTTCTTCTTCTTCTTTTCCAATTCACTCATCAAGTTTTTTTTCTTAATTTCATCATTTTATATTATATTAATTAATAATTTGATTTAATAATTGATTCATGTTACTTTTTTTCGAGTTATTGCAGTCTAAAAAAAATCTTGATATCGGGTTAGTTCTTGATTTTACAAAAAATAATTTAATTTTTTTATTTGCAAAAATAAAAAATAAAAGGATTAAAATTAAACTCTCGGTGAAATGGTATCCCATAAATAAAACAAGAATATGGTGTTAATGCCTTTAGGTTTAAGATTTTGTCCAACTTTATTTTTAGCTCATTTAGTTTGGAAATTATACAATTTAGTTCAATAATTTATTTTATTTACATTTCAGTTCTTAAATTTGAGGAAGAAAGAAAAAAGTTATTGGACTACTGTTAAAGAGAGAAAAGGTTTTTTTAACAAAAATAACACCCCCTAATTTTCTAGTTACCTTTGTAGTGGTTGGATTCTTTTTAATATTTATTAGAGCTTATAATTCTTAATTTATTTTATTAAATTTACATGTAAGATTTGAGTTAATAATTAATATTTTTTCATATTAATAATATATGAATATTTATTTACACTAAAAAAATCCCTGGAACCACGATGTAGCGCAAACTAATTATCTGGTGACAATCTAATCAAGTGGGGATATTTTTGTACAATCTTAGTTCAACAAATCACAACGTATTATTTAATATTTAATTGTGTTTTTATAGCTATGATAATAAAATTAAACTGCAAAATCATCAATTATTTTCATATTCGAGGGTGGCTTTTGACGCGTCAAAGAGAGAGGTTGAGGAAGGATCGATAGCTGCCGCTGTAGTTGTTGTGGTTAAGTAGAAGTTTGATGGGAACACATAAAGGGATGGATTGCCACGTGGCAGGAATATTGTTTCTGATGAATGGGAAAACAAAATATTATTCCTTGTTTTGTTAGACGGGGTTTGATTGATAGCGTAGCCAATGGGTGGGCTAATTCTAACCGACCGCTTTTGCAGGGTCTACAAATTGCCAACGCAAGTCGCCGCACGTTATCACTTCCCCATCCAGATGTCTCCGCCGAAAAAGCAAGAAAAAAAAGCGCAAAACCAAACTCAACTATTTTTTTTTAAAAAAAAAAAGGAAAAAACGAAATTAAATCGAAAACGATAGCTGGGATTGGAGAATTTCCCCAAGCAGCTTGAGTATATTAGTGATCTTGCCTTTATTATTATTATTATTACCACTATTCAGTTTTTAACCCTAAAATTTCCCAAAAATTCAAAAAAAAGAATGTCTTTTTCAGAAATAGTCATTTTAAAAAAATATTAAAAAAATACAGTCTCTAATTGCAATTATGCAAGAATTCAATTTATAACTAGTCAAAAAATCATGCTGGTATGCAATTTGGGGTTTAATTGAAGAAAATTGAATAAAGAGATGAAATTGATCATATTTGCATAAATTGAAAAATCAAGGGTCAAAATAAAAAAGATGATAAAATTTAAAAGTCTAATTAATTCAATTGTGGGTTTAGGTAAGGAGAAAGATTGGAATTAAGGGCGAAAATGGCTAAATTTGCAAGCCAATCACCTAAATAAAAGGAATATAAAAGTTTGGAATTTCAATTCACTCAATTACAGACATAATTGAAGAGAAAAATTAAAATTTAGAGTCAATTTGATAAAAAATAAAAGAATTAAGGAACCAATAACCACAATGGAAAAGACATTAAAATTTAGGGATCCTATTAATTTAATCAAGGACTTCAACGAGGAGAAAAATAAAAATTTAGAGTCAATTTGACCAAAATTATAAGAATTAAAATACCAAAAACCAAAATAGAAAAGGCGTTGAAACTTGTTGACCTTATTAATTTAATTAGATGTTTAATTGAAGAAACGAATTGAGATTTGAGATCAATCTGACTGAAATTGCATAAATTGAAAGCCCAAGTACTGAAATGTAAAAGGTGATGGCATTGGAGAACAATTTTGAATTTCATTAAGGCTTAATTGAAAGAAGTCAAGGAAAATATCTCCAAATTTGACAAAGACTAGAGAAATTAGAAGTATGAGGAGTAACTTCTAAGTAAAGAAAAAGACAAAGAATTAATAATAAAAGAAAATGTTTGTGTGTGTATACTTTAATGAAACAAAACGGTGTGTTGCACCGAATTGAGGGAGGGGAAATATAGCCTAAGACACCAAAATGATGTCGTTTTGAAGAGACCAGGGGGATGTTCACTTTTTTTTTTATGCATACATGTATATTTTATATTTCTTCTCATTTTTTCCAAGAGCTTTTGGCTGAACTTTGGACCACCATTTTTCTCTCTTCTCAAGTTAGGTCAAAAGTTGTTGTACGAGTTTTGCTATTTATTTTCTAATAATTTGTAGAGTTTTTATTTAGAAAAGATTCCTTTTCCATAAGAAAATCATAGAAAGAAAAAATTAAGATTGTCTTGGCAAGGGTTTCCATGTCAACAACTTGTGTTTTTTTTTTATGGATTTTTTCATTGGCAAGGTTTCCTTATCATTTAAGGACATTAGAGGTGGTTTGTTGGCTTATTTTTTATAATGCATAACTTTACGCTAACAAACATAATTTTCAATCTGACTATTGAATTGAGTTGAAAGTTTACCAGGAGTTTTTAAAGGTATTGTTTTATATTGACTGAAGTCCACAAATCATAAGGAAACAAATAGCAAAACTCATACAACAACTTCTAGCTTGACTTCAAATATGTCTTTTTCTCTTATCTGGATGAAAAACTTAAGATATCTAGATCTATGAGAAACTAAGAGTTGGAGCAAACTCTTACACAAGTTTTATTTTTGAATAATCAATCTATCTCTTATTAATTTTTAAAAACCTAAATACAAGCTAAATAATCTTATTTATACAATGTAAAATATCTTAAATAATGATGGAAAAATAATAAAAATTTCTAAATAAAATAGAAAAAAGAATCATAAATCAATTGGGAAACTAGTGCAATTCCCCGTATAATAGCTTTTGGACCTTATCGCAAGACTTTCCTGATGTCCTATTGAGTTGATATTTTAACCCAATATAAAACAAGACTTCTAGAAACTTCTGGTAAAATCTCATCTTGATTCAATGGTTAGATAAAAAATTATGTTTATTAGCATAAGACTACGCATTAGGAAAAATAAGTTAAAAACCCGCCTCTAATGTCCTTGAATGATAAGGAAACATTGCTAATAGAAAAATCCGCAAAACAAAAAGAAATACAAGTTGCTGACATGAAAAACCTTGCCAAAATAATCTTAATTGTTGCCACCTATACTTTCCTAGTAGAAAAGAAATCCTTGCTAAATAATAAGTCCACAAATCATAAGAAAATAAATAGCAAAACCAGCACAAGAACTTCTGACCTGACTTCAAACACATCATTCTCTCTCATCTGAAATAATTACTGAACCTACCATATATGGATGGAAAACTCGAGATGTTTAGTTTCTATCCCAATTAACACACAACAAAATTCCATCTGTAACTTTAGATATAACCCAAACAATATACAAAGGTCTAGTTTGACATATTCGCAACTTGTTAACCCAAATATCTTGAATTAGCCTAATCAAGAACAATTTTGACTTATCAAAGAATTAAGCAAGCTCTATGATATCTTTTATGCTTCTCGTTTGCATCTTGATTATAGATGTTGGGTGTGGATTGATTACTTATAGTTTTAGTGCCTTGATATAAGTTATTATTGTGTCAGCTTAATCACAAGCCTGAATTTAGCTTTACTTGGGAAGGATCAATTTGATTGTAGGTTTTAGATCTCTTTATCCATGAGAGTACTAGTTGTTATCTAATTTGTATAAAAAAAATCAAAATCATAAAATCAGGTTATTATGTCTTTCAAAAGCAGGTTAACATCCAAATAAGATGATGGTTTAATGTTGAATTCTTTTGAGGATAAGGGGAAACGTGTGATTCAATAAGTATCAATAAAGGATCCATTAGAGGTACTAGTTAGACCTATTACAAGATCTAAAACTAAGTAGATCCAAAAGGAACTAATTGGGCTAATTCTGGATATTTGGGCTAACAAGTTGCAAATTTACGAAGTTAGACCTTTATGTGTTGTTTGAGCCAAATCTAGAGCTATAAATGAAATTTTCTTGCGATTTTGGTTAAGATGGAAACTAAACATCTCAAAATATTCATTTATTTATGGTAGGCCGAGTAATTTACCCATACAAGAGAAAATAACATGTTTCAACTCAGGCTAAAAGTTGTTGTACAAAAAAGAAGAAAGAAAAAGGAAAGAAAAGGAGAGAAAACCATACCCAAACAACAAAAAACCCAAATCATGAGAAACAAAAGAGTTGGGCTTTTAGATCACTAAACTAGTTCATTTTGAACTTGAAAGTTCCATAGAGGATAAAGGAACAAGAGAGGAAGAAAAGAAAGAAAAAAAAATATAGAAAAAAAAGCACAATCCATAGAAAAAGAAGAAAACCTAATCTAGAGAAAGAAACCACTAAAATTCTCTACACCACCATGACAACCACTAGGAGCCTCAATAACACCTCCCCACTCTACTGGAACCACCCAACTTTTGATTTTTAAATGCATGAACAAGGGCTTAGTTGAGTTTAATTTATATATTGAGTGTTTTTAAAAAAAATACAAAAAACATATGATGACTAAGTATGTGAAAATGCATGAAACTTTAAGTTTAAATCTCCAAGTCTTATTTGTATTTAATATAGGTTTTGCATGCCTTTATTAACAAAAATAAAAACTAGAAGAATAAATGTGATGATTTTGATTAAAAAACAAATGTATGAAAGAAAAAACCAAAACTTGTTTTTTTTTTTTTGGGTTTGTTTGTAATCTAGACTTTGAATGACAAAGTTAGAGTTTTGAAATGTGCTTTGATTTTTAGATGATGGTGCATGAAAAAAACTTTAATTCAAATGTTGCATGCTTCTTTCATTATGAATGATAAAAACCATGACATGTGCTTTTGGTTGCTTGGATGATACATCAATGAATAAAGGGAGACTTGAGATCTTTTATTCTTAACATTAAATTGTTATCTTGGGTTTTTGTTCTTATGATTATCGTGTTTATCCATGTCTTTATAATCATGCTAAAAAAATATGTTTCAAATCCCATGTACTTTGGCTAAACCTCTTGCACAAAATAAATGTATTTATTTGATGTTCATGCAAGTTTTGTAGTTAACATATTATTTTAATGTTCTCACTTTACATTTGCATTTCTCTATTTCAAAAAGAAAATGAATTTATTACATTGCATGTTTTGATATTGAATTTTATAACTTGATTATAAAATCCATTAAAATTTGACCCATATTAAAAGGAATCTTTATGAGTCGACATTCCAAAACCTTTTAGATAGTCTCATTCATTATCAAAATCTTTTTGAAAGAAATCAAAGTTTCTTTTTTTAAATGATAAAATCTTTTATTTTAAAGATTAACGTTAATTGTTTTTGTTAAAACTTTCATTTCAATGAAATCATCTATTCTTAGAAATTAACTTAAACCCCGCTTGTTTGCTGGAAAATAATTTTTTTTTAGAAAGTGGTTTCCTTGAAAAGTAGATTCTTGAAAAGTGAATTATTTTTCTATGTTTAGTAGTGTCATGAAAAATAAATTGAAAAACATTTTCCAGTGTTTAGTTATGTCATGGAAAATAACTTATTAATATATTTTTTTTCAAGTTTATTAAAATAATGAAGAAAAAATCTTACATATTAAAAAGTTGAATGAAAATAAAATTAAAAAAAAAATCTAATTTCATAAATTATCTCAAATAAAATAAATAATAATCAAAATAATAAAGATCAAATCTAACAGATAAAAAAATTGAAAGATAATGAAATTAAAATAATAATAATTATAAATAATTACAATTTCATAAATTATTTCAAATAAATAAGTAACAATCAAAAGAATAATGATCAAATTTAATATATAAAAAATTTTAATTAAAAAAATAAAAAAAACAAATAACAATCATAAAAATAATAATCAAAATTAATATAAAAAATAAATCAAATCAAATTCTAAGGGGTAAAATTGAAAAACAAAAGGATTCAAAACAAAATATATAACAATTAAAAGTTTAAGGACCAAATTTATTATAATTAGCAAATAATATGATATTTTTAAATTTTTCACAACTTCTAAAAAGTGTTACTCGCCCAAAATAAAAAGAAAACACTTTCTTGAAAACCAAGTCAAATTATTTTTTGACTAGAAAGTGTTTTCTTTTGATTAATTTTTTTAATAGCAAATATACACAGAAAATTTTAAAAAATAATTTTCAGAAAATTACTTTCCATCAAACAAACAAAAACCTTAATTTTTTTTTTTAATGTGCCTATTTGAGGGCTTTGAATCTTGTTTGGCTGGACTTCTTTATTTGTCGTTGGCCTGTTTGCCCTTGGGGTTTGCTTTGAGAGTGAGTAATAATTGAAACTTTATTCAAATAATAGCATTGAGAGGTTATTTTTTAATTAAATGATTATTTTATGAGTTTTTAATGCTTTAAGAAGTGTGGGATTGACACTTGAAAAATAATAACATTGAGAGAGGTTTGCCTTAAGAGTGCGGCTGGGTAATAATTGAGTTCGCTTTCTGCATTTGACTTGCAAATGAGCGCGGCTGGGTATAGAGTAACCTTGAGCCGTTTAGGCCTGGACAGTGGAGTTCACGTATAAATGCATTGGCTTTGACTCTCCGTTTCGGATCCTTCAACCATTCATTACCTCACTATATTATGGTTTTCGATGCATGCAGAACTCATCATGCACCTCAGGAAACACCGCAATTAGAGCAGAGTGGATACAGACCAACACTAATCTTATAAGGATCCTCAGAAAAGAACTTAATTTCCAAGAAGAGATGTTAAAAGTGCTAGAACAGCAATCACAATAATGATATTTAGAAAATAGTTAGACTGGAGAGGCTTATCTGGGCTCCCGCCAACTGCTTGATACTCTGCTCTAATCTTCTGTTTCATAGTCTCTGACAACTCTCTCTGCAATTCAAATAGGCAACACTAGTTGAATTTATTCCTTTCTTCTTCATTTAGACTTCCAAGTTTTATATGTGATTTAACAAAAATTGCAAATAGCTTCATCCTGTCTGTATTATTAAAAGAAACGGCACTAGAAAACAAGATGCTTGTTTTTTAGTCCTGCAGTGAATCATGAAAAGTGAAAAAATGAACACTTTGCATGCGTATATTTCTGCCATATAAATCATCCATGCAACACTAAAAACCAAGGAACTTTTATGATTAATAATTAACAGAACGTTTTGCAACAACTTGCTTGTAATTACGACCTTTCCAGAGGAGTACTTGGCTGCCACAAACTTCTCTCCTACAACACCATCTAGCATAATTCCCTGATCACCAAATCATCAATTAGTTTTTCAAGCTACAAACTTTATTGCAACCATTGTACTTTACAATAGAATCTAATCGTGGGAGTTCCAATAAATTAAACATAGAAAAAGACTTTAAAAGACTGTGTGTGTGTGTGTGTGTGTGTAGGTAAGCATGCATGGACAAGTTAACAAAGGGTTAGTTAGATCTAACCCCGGTGTTCAAGGAAAGAATGTGTGCATGCGCAGTTGTGAGTGAAAGCACATTCACATGACATGTCATCAATCAGGTACTATTTTACAAGGCTTAGAAATCGTAAACATCAGCCATCATAAGCTCTCAAATTATTATTTTTCTGAAAAATCCGAGTTGCATATATAAGATGAACATTTGACCAGGACCTTTCAAATATTTTCGAGGGCAGTTATAGTAATCATTAGAACGTGGGTAAAGGTGAAAGACATGAATTGAGCATCTCGGGACAACACTTGGCTAACAAACCTCTGGAGGATCAAATTTTGCCCCAAGATTGCTGAGCTTCGCATGGGCTTCAGCATAATCCTTGAAGAATGCCTCCTTATCTTCAGCATATTTCTCTGCATACACCTGCAGTTTATGCAATGCATAGCTGATTAAAAAGATTGTTATGTGCTTCTTGACCATCTTACTCTCAAACCTCAATCCATTTTACCTTGAATGAAGGATCTTCAAAAAGAGCAGCATCAGTTGGCAATACAAGTAGATCTTCATCCTTTCTTTCTTTAATATCCTGTGCAGGTAAATCATATTCAGCAAAGCATTGTAACACCCCCACTCCCCAACCCAAATTTTTATATCTTTCTTATGGTATAAGTAGCACGTTCTTATTGTCAAACCTTGAAGTAGGAATTGTCAAACTTCAGCCATTCTGCTGTCCAGGACTGCCCTCCTGGTGCTCCAGGCCCATTTTTCTGTCAAGCAGCAGATAAAATGTAAATATCCAACTGTCGATGCTTTCTATAGCTACTACTGTTTCTATTACTACCCTCTATACATGCTGCAAGATGAGACAAAAGGATCCTGATGGTGATATCAAAGATAAACCATCAGTTACATATATTTGTAAACTGGAAAACATGCAATAATCCTATGTCAAATGCTCAGCTGTATGTTTTATCAAGGACAAAAAGAATACAAAGGAAACGGTAGTAGTTAATAAGGAAGTTGTAATAGAGATCTAACATCTCAACTGCATGTTTTAGCTTTACGAATTGCCTGGCGGCTATAATCATATATCACTAGTTGCAATTCTCCAGAAAATAGAGAATATATAGAGAGGGGGAAAAGTTTGACAGTAGTCAGTTTCTAGCATCTCATTCGAACAATTATTAGCCCATGACCAAAAGATATGCTCCCAGTTCACAGTGATGTCAAATGAGAAGGAAGCTGTATAGAAATCAAAGTTACTGGTTGAGCAATCAGGATTACTGGTTATTGAGGATTACATAAATCTTTCAAGGCAACTCTGAATATGAGAATGAGAAATCACTAGGAACCATCACCTAGAATTCCTCACTTGTGTAATATACATAAAGCTATATCTACTGTTGCATATGGAATCAATTAGTTAATAGTAATTTAACCTTAATGAGACATAAAAGTCTATGGAATCTCCATATTGAAATGACACATTAATAACAGTAATAAATGATGATTGTGCAGTCTACGATTAAGCAACTCTAGAAATACTTATATTCTAAAAAATTGGAAGAAGTCGCTCTAATACCGTATACTTCGTCTCTGGTTTGCCCCAACCACTGCGTTCTGGTCTAGACCTTCCTAGTGTGTGTGCACCAGACAATCCAACTATTTCCTGCAGTTTAAAGACTTAAACAGCAAACATAATATACACATTGAGATAGCATCAAGCAAAGCATGATATGCAATTAAGATTACCTTGTCATCTAATCCCATTCTATAGAAAACTTCTCGTAAATGATCAGCAGGTTTAGGGGGGCCAGCATCTATGCACCAATTAGAATTTTAGATATCAATACTAAACTGTAGTTAACAAGCATTAAGTTTATGAAAAACATTTATTACAAGAAAGGATTCAAACTGAAAATACTTACCGGGAAGCCTCCCCTCTTCAGGGCATTCATCAGGGACTGAGACATCCACCCTGCCATACTTCATGGGAATTTTGGGGCCTCCGGCTTCCTAAAACCGCAACACATTTATCAATAAAATGTTTAGACAATGATTTCAAACAAATCACGTTAAATCCACAGAAGAGCAACCAAGACCTCTATAGCAGTTGCGCTGGCCATTTGGAACAAATCCGCATATGTCACACCAGAATACTTGTCTTTGATAGGCTGAATCAGTTTCAATGCATCAACAAGCCCTAAAATCCCAGTTAATCAGGCAACAAATATTACAGAACCAAGCTAATTATTAGTTACACTAATTAAAATGTGAAACAATTACCTGCATTGGCTGCATGCTTAAGTTCAATTTCAAATCTAAGACTTCCATTGGCTCCACCCCTTTTTGGCCACTCCTCTATGTTCTTGTTGTATGTGCCTGCATCATGCCACCCCAACCGAACCTATAAAAGAAAACAACAGCATTATATCAGCATAGAAACTAGAAAGCGAAATTTTTACTTGGCTAGCAAATAATCAAGCAATTTATTATGAGTTGATCATTGAAATTTAAAGAGAAAAAAAAATGTTTATATCAAGTAAATTAAAATAAATAATAAAACAGTATTACCAGAATAGGATGGCAAAGTTTAGATTTAAGAAGCTCCTTAATATCTTCTCTCGCACTCTTCAACTGAGCAGCATCCGACGCCGCAGCAACGGTGCTCATTGACGATCGCTTCTACACTCGAAAAAAAACAATCTGAAAAAAAACAGCCAGCGCAATATAATTTATTTATATATAGAGTGGGAGAGGAAGTGAGACCTGATCCTTAAAAATGAGGGGTGAGAGGGGAGAGAATCGGAGGCATTTGAGAGAGGAAGGAGAGTAAGAGGAAGAGGAGGCAAGAGAGAGTGAGGAGGAGGCTGAACAAATAGAGAGACGGACGGGAGAGGCGGAGGGGAGGAGGCGGGAAGTGGTGGCGGCACCACCACTGAGAGAAGCCATTGGTTGCGATTTTGGTGGAGATAGTGTTAGTTGGGAGAGGTACTGTGCCATCTGGGATTTTGCACCCGTTTTATCTGTTGGCTGGCTGGCTCTCCTCGTGTTTTGGATGAAGTAAATGTGGTGCGAACACGCGCATTTATACATGCTGTTTCGCAATAGAATCGGATTTCTGTGTGTCATTTCATTATATGTTATTCATTATGCTATACAGTATACATCATACATTGTATACTATCTCCGCTGTGCATCAAATATTTTTATTCCTCGTAAAAAATTGTATATATAAGTTTTTTAATATATTTTTATAGTTAAAAAGAATTTAAGTACAAATAAAAAATATATGTGTACAAGTAATCAAATAAACTGAGAACTATGTGTACTAATAAATAAATAAAAAATTATTAATGACACCTAAAAATAAAACATGAAAAATCAAGAGACAAGTATAGATCAAAATATTTAATCTCGTTAGATGAGACGTTTACACAATTATATTTGTTAATTTGTGTTAATTAAAATATTTTTTATTTGATCAAACGATAATGAAAACAGATAAACATATTAAATTGATTTAACAAAATAAAAGAAAAAAATAAATAATATACAAAGTTACACATATTAGAAATATTATCTAAAAATAAATACTTTTATTTTCAAAAATATAGTTCAATTATACATAAGATAAAAATAAAAATCATAAATAAATTGAAAAAACATCTTCAAACATTAAACATATAACCAAAAAATCATCATCATTTAAAAGAGGTTTTCTAAACAAAATAAAAGAGACAAAAGGTATTAATATAAATATAATTAAGTTTTTCTTAAAAAAATTAATTGAAATAAAAAAAATCAGGTGCTGTTAGGCCTGGCAAACCAGGCCTTTTTTATAATTGTACCTGGAATAGAAGACATGTTGTCCGCCCTAATTTTTTTCAAAAAAAAATAGTCAGCACATCATCTATTTTTCTAAAATTCTAACCATTGTGGTGGCTGAAAAATTAAAATTTATGCTCCTTTGACCCAAAAACATGTTTTTCAGCTTTGTTTTTAACTCAAAACACCTTCAAAATTATGATAAACCTATCTGTAACCTTAAAAAACCACCTAAAAAATGAAAGTTTAAAAATACCTCAAAGAAAACTCTCTCGTTGAATGGAACACGTTAATACCAAGATCAAACTTTTTTATTTTTGAATTATGGTGAAACGATAACTTTGTCTCTTCTTCACACTTTTCAGATGAATCTCTTCCAAATCCAAGGACTGAAATGTTAAAAAAATAAATTTTTAAATCAAAATTTAAATTAAAAAAACTAAATGGATTGTAGAGTAAGAAAAAAAAGTATGTGGGCTAAACATGACTATTTTTGCAAATTTGAGACTGGTTACAAGATTTCTTATTATTTTACATTCTAGTTTATTTTTTTTTTTGAACTTCATCTTTTTTGAACAATTTTTTAAGAAATCAGTCATCAAATTGGTCATAGATTGCTATGATTAAAAAAAAAAATTAAGGAAAAAATTATAACTACCAAGGATTGCTACAGTGAAATACCCAGCTATTTTAATATATCCTGTAATTGTAATTGTAACGTATTGTACACATCAAATTTTCGTATAATAAGATTAGGTGATCAAAACAACATAAGCAAGGGCATAAAAAGAAGGTTTAATTTTAACCTTCTTTTGGGTGGATATCGGATAGGATCAGCACTAGAAAAAATATTAAACTGCTCTTGGATTGTTTAATTATAAACTTAGCTTACACAAGAGCCGACTCAACAAACACCACAACTCCTAACTTTTTTACCAAACTATTTGTCTCAAAATGAATCTAAACAAGGTTGAGGCTGGCAATTTGATTCTGCCATTTTTTTCAACCCCAGAAAAAAAAGTCAGAGAAATACAATATATTAAAATAATATTTTTATTATTATTAATATAGGTATTCAGATTAGCTTGCGTGTATCTCAACTAATCTCCTAAACCCTAAAATTTGATAACTATATAAAATTCTAGTAGCATTAGAAAAGACTCCAACTCATAATTATTAAAAAAATGAATTTAATATCTGATTAATTGAGTAATTTCAGAAAAAATCAAATAATTTTTTTTATTAATAGGATGTCCGGGTCAATTTATGTATAGCTTAACTAATCTCATGAATTCTGAAGTTAAGATGAATAATTACCTAGAAAAATTCGAACACTATTAAAAATCAAATTTAAAATTTGATAAATTTAGGTCTCTCAGGGAAACAATTTCTTGCTCGGCCTTGTGGG
This sequence comes from Populus nigra, assembly GCF_951802175.1. NCBI lineage: Eukaryota > Viridiplantae > Streptophyta > Magnoliopsida > Malpighiales > Salicaceae > Populus > Populus nigra. The sequence goes on along the minus strand of NC_084856.1, from coordinate 6,405,207 downwards.
AGGCAGGAGCAATCATGCAGAATTGATTATTGACTGCCTCCGCTGTATTTATTTAGATCAGCCCAGCACATGTGCCCAAAATTAATAGTCCAAACCCAACTACCAAGAGCTCAGGAACCAGGCCTAAGAAAATAGAGTCGCATATTAATCTCGGCAGACGGAGCTTTAAGGTGGGCCGAAATACTACGGTGTTGTTAGGAAGTGTCTTCAAATAATATTTTTTAAAAAAATTAATTTTTTATTTTATTTTTTTAAACAAAATGCCTCATGGCACAAGAGAAATGAAATGAGCTATATTTTATCTTAATGAAGCCAGGTGGATGCATTTCCTGTCAGTCCACGATTCATTCATTTTATTTATTTATTTATTTATGTCAAAGATACTAAGGATTCTTTAATCCATGATGTTATAATATGTGAGAGGTGTATATGAATATAATAATGATAATACCAAATTAATTGTCAAACATGTTCGTGGTGATTTTAAAAATCTATCTAATCAATATGCAGCAAAAAAATAAAATAAAAATCAAAGTATTCTAAAATTACTATTTATTTTTTATTTAAGGGATAATTGCAAAAATCTTTCTATAATATAATTATTATTTTTTTATTTTGTCTTAAAATTACAGTATACAATTAACTCAAAAATTAAATTAAAATAAAACAATAAATTTTCTCTCCTATACAATATAAAACAAATAGACAAACAACATATCATTTTCCTTTTCTAATCTATCTCCCTTCCTTCCTCACCTCTCTCTCTTTGCATCTCTTTTTTATTCCAATTAAAAGATAAAAATTACATACAAATTCAACACGATCATACAGTTATTTGTCCACTAGTAAGATTTTTCGTAGAAAGATTTTTGAAATTTTTTATAAAAATCTTCACAAGATTTTTTTGCCTAGATTTTTTCACATTTATCCTTGGAGATCAAGAGTCGACGCTTTTTGATAGAATTGACTTGTTGGATTCTGATGAGTAGAAAATTATGAAGCAATGGGTTTTTTTTAATTCAATAACAAAGTTATAATATTTAATAGGAAAACTTTTTAGTTATTAATTGAAATGTAATAATAATTTTATAAATAGTCTAAAATTTACGGGAGGAAGTATTCTCTTATACAATTTATAAACCATAAAATATAAATGGTAATTTATGAAATAATATCTGAGCTTATTTGGGAGTATAGTTACAGTTATTTTTCAAAATATTTGTTACTCGGAAATGCATCAAAATAATAATTTTTTATTTAAAAAAAATTATTTTTAATATTAGCAAATTAAAATAATTTAAAAATACTAAAAAAATATTAATTTGAAGTAAAGAAAAAAAAATAAAAATTTAAAGTATTTTTAAATTGTGTTTTTGAAATATAAAAACAAATAAGATATTAGGGAGGTAATTTTTTTTAAAAAAATCAAATTTTACAGGTGGCAGGTTCTCATTTCTTGGACCCATTGCATTAGGTGACACGTTGCTATCGAATGACGTCACATATGAATCCCTTTTTGTTTCTTTTGGTTTGTCCAAAATTGTAAGAAGTTGTTGATGATGACGATTATAGTTTGTGTTCTTTTACTTTGAAATTGTATTACGACAACTCATGAAAAGTATAGAATATTATTAGGTGCCTGCTACATCTACATTGTCGTTGCCTTGTTGTCAGAAATGTTAAAATATTTGAGGTGGAAAACAACATTTCAAGCTTTTTTTTTTCATTCAAGTCCTTCCTTTTTATTAGATTCTTTTTTTATTATTATTCAAGTTCCTTTTTTTAAAAAAAATCAAGTGTAAGGATAAAATTAAGGAAAATAAAACATGAGCCACATATATTGACTTGAATTGATGAATCCAATCATATTTTTTTTTAAATCATAAAGATTTAATAGAAAGATAAATAAATAGCATTGATCGTTAATGAGTGCGAGGCATGATTATTGAAAGAAATAAATGAACATGTTTGTTTTTAAATAATAAGTCATGAGAAGCAGGTCCATGGCCTAAAAATATATATTATTTGACTGCGAAAAAGAAAATTGATTAAGGATTAGATTAGAAAGGGGGGATTAGAATGATTATTTACTATTGTGTATCAATATTTTTATTATTATTATTAACATTGCTGTCCGAGCTAACTTGGACGCACTTCGACTAATCTTACGGGCTCTGAAGTTAACAACAATTTAAGCCTCCAATGAATCATCATATTAGCAACCACATGGTTTGAATCTGAGATCACATGGAAAATAAACCCCTTGATCCTAAATTTTTATCATTAGATCACTTATTAAATAGTTGTATCAATAGTTATTATTACAGAAAGGAAAATGAACTTGATATTATATGTGTTGCATCGTAAGATAATTGTAACAGATATATAATTATAAATATAAACTAAATGAGTTAATTTTGATACATGTATTTAGTAATACTCAAGTGGTGGGAAAAGATTCTGAAGGATTTCTGAAGGATATCATGGTGGAAAGGATAAAGATCATGAGGATGTATCATCTTCGTGGAAAGAAAGAAGGATAGCTTTGGAATAAATAAAGGAAAGTTAATGTAAACATTGTACAATGAAAATATCCTCAAAATGAATCACTAGTTACGGAGATTATCCCTTTTGGTTTGTTAAAGATATTATGGTAATAAATATGTATATGCAAAGATTAACTATTGATGTGTTTGTTTATAAAATTGAGAGAAAGGCTATCGAAATCAATGGGTATAAATATTGGTGATTATTTTCGGTTCGATTCGGTTTTTATTAAAAAAAGTAATCTAACCAGTTTTTCTTTAAAAGAAACTGGAACCGGTTCAAACCGACTAGTTTCGGTTATTTTAGAACAAAAACTTGTTCAAACCAGTATGACTTGGTTTTTTTGCGATTTAACTCGGGGTTTTTTCGGTTTGATTTTTTCAGTTTCAAGTTTATAAAACAGAAACTGAACTGGCAAGTTTTTTCAAAATTATAATCTGTTTTTTTTCAAAATTTAATTTTTTCAATTATTTTTTTTAATTTTATCAATTTAATTAATTTTTCAGTTTTTTTCTCATTCTTTCTTGGATACAGATATGTTTAATGTGTATGCTATATCTCTTTTGAACTGGCACCCCCGTACATGATACCAGTCTTTTAGTTTATTTAATTTTTTTTTTATTTGGTAGACTTTTATATAAATGGAAGGATTATGTGTAAATAAATTTAGAATAAGTGAACAAGGACTGCCATAAAAAAAATCACCCCATTTCTTACATTCATGCATTGCATAGTTTTAAAACTTGTTCAGCCTGCCATGTTAACCCAGCACTTAAATTAAATTGGGTTAAAAAAAAAATAAGGGAAGGAAATACTCGGTATAATCTAGTGGGTTGACTCGGTAAGATCCGGTTAAAAATTCGATTGTAATCCATTGATTTTTGTTTTATTTTACTAAAACAATATTGTTTTGATTTAAAAAAAACATTGATTCGAATGACTCAATAACCCATTTAAAATCTGAAATTCAAACCTTAAATCGGGTGAGATCTAAAAATTATGACGATGTAAAAAGAAGAAACTGCAATAAAAGTTCGGGTTGTTATAAATTATGACACCACCAGTCACTTCGATTCTAGTGTTTATAATTCTTTATCTAGTCTAAAGACTGAAAAATCCTTATAACTTTAAGAGCCCCATTTTGAAGGACAAATCACACTTTATTTATTTAGTCTAAAAACTAAAAATCAAATCAAACTTTTTTATTCTAATCTCTTTTTTTTTTCATCTTAACATAATCGATTAAGAGCTTTTTTTTTATTTTCTGATGACTTTCTTTCTTTTTTTTAATTATTAAAAACTAAGATGTAAAATAAATAAAATTTTATGATTGAAATGTAAATTTTTTAAAAAGGAATCAAAATGTAGAAAGACACGCCTCTTGAATAGTAAAAACATAGAAAATGACCCTTCTTGTTTTATGCTGTTAATTTTGATCCTTGCTATTTAATTATTTTTAAACTGAATTATGTAATTTTATTCCATAATAGTAATCTTTATATAACATGGAAATAATCATCGTCATAAAACATACCTAAGAGCATGTAAAGCGAAACAAGCTCCATTGCATAAAAACATTCAAACATAACATACGAGGATTAAAAAACAAAAACAAAAGTCAAATAACTAAAGTGCTTGAATTTCAAGGATCAAAAAGAAAAGGCCATCAACAATACTTGTCGGTGTAATAGCAGTTGTTTTTTAAATAATTTTTCATGTTGAAATACATGTTAATGATATTTTTTTATTTTTTAAAAATTATTTTTGACATCACCACATCAAAACAATCCAAAACCTACAAATCATATTAAATTTTAACAAAAAAAATTTAAATTTTTTTTGGAATGCGGTTTACACCACGTTCCTAAATAGTACCGTGGCAGTACAGTGAATTCCCCATTTTTTTTTCATTAACTGTTAATTATTTATAAATTAACAGCTTTGGTAAATCTCTAATGTTTCATTTCATGCTTGTGTTTGGTGGTTGGGTTTAGAAACATTTTTCTTAACTGGATTGAGCACCTCCAGGGACTCATGATCGAACAAGAGCTTGCACGACCACATCCAATGAATGAAAGACTAGCTTCTTACGTGCTTAATTTTAATTACATCCTCTAATGCTAAATTAATAACCATCATCATGGTAACGCACGTGATCATAAAATTGAGACGAGATTTTTGGCAGCAACATTAAACAGTATAAATCAAATTTAAAGAATTTTTTTTTGAAATGTGTTTTTTATAAAAAAAAATTATTTTTTTATTTTCAGATATTTTAATGTGATAGTATAAAAAATAAAAATAAAAATCATTTTTATATATATTTTAAAATAAAAATAACATTACCAAACTTAAAAATGAGCAATTTATGTTGTCTTCTCATGATTTATCAATTTGCCTAGCTGGCTAACAAGAAAGATTAAACTATACAAAACCAAATTTTGTTGTAGACTAGTCGGTTTGGTATTATAATAGATTTTATGACTGTAATTTAAAAAAAAATTATTTTATAAAAAGTATTTTTGATTAAGGTTGGTTTGATATTTATATATGTTTGGTTAAAACTATTATTAAAATTGAGGTTGAATAAAAAGTAATTTAATGGTTTGGTTAAAAATGCTTTTCAAATTAAGGTTATAGCTAAAAAAGATATATATTAATAATGATGGTTTTTAATTTAAATATTGTTGATTAACTACTGCTATCACATCATGAAATAAAATAATATTTTATATAAAATATTTTTTATTATTTTATTAAACAATCTATAATTCTATCACGTATAAAATTCATCCGACAATGACTATAATTTTCATGGTTTTTTAAGCGTGCAACAAAATCAGGTAAAATATTATCAGGAACAAAATTGAGATTTCGATCAAATTCTGCAAATGCTACGTCATCATGCGATCTCCTTTTAATTTATATAGTGTCATTAAATAATATTTAACACTAGTTTTTTTGAATAAAACATAATTGAAAATTAAAAAAAAAAATTTTTTTTTACTATATCGGACCCGGTCCAATGTATTTAGGTTTGGGCCGGACCCAGACCAGCCATGAACAGTTAAGATGTTCTCTACTATTCCCGTGAACAGTAGAGAATGAATTAATTCACTCTTTATAGACAATATAAAAAGAAAAACAGCTTGGTATTTTAAATGTAAATTATATTAGATCTCACAAACTGTAAATTACCAATCAGTTTTTTTTATGTGATTTGCTTAAAAAAAATAAGCAACCATGTAAATAAATATCCTCCAAGTCCTTGTAGCTTGTGCTAATAATCTCCAAATAAATAAATACACACAAACACAACACGAGACCCCAAGGAAAGTGTGGCTGTTGATTCCCAGATTTTAATCCACACACACACACTCTCTCTCACGTCCTGGCTGATTATTTGTTTTGATCGAGTTCTTTTCTTTTTCGTTTTTTCTCGCGGCACTTTTCCTTGAGAGCAGACCATTAATGGCTTGCCTTGAGGACACCGTGGCGTGTAAGATAACACCAAAGTTTGGTGTACCTGCTGGGCCAATGTCTCAACAGAATTACCTAACTTCATCTATGCAGATAGGCCTATGTCACTAGAAGCACAGTTCTCTGGTCACCCAAATAACTCAAAAGTCAGATCATACTCTGTCAAGACGTGACAAAAATTCTAAAATCAACCTTCACCGACGGGCACTTGATTTGGTGATATGTTTACAGCACAACACCTTCACTCACAAAGGTATCTAACATACCTAAAAATGGATTTAAAAGCGTGTGCTCCGAGGATTAATCAGTCGTCAGTTTTTCTAGAAAAAAAATTGCATAGAAAATTGAGACTTTTTAATATCACAACATTTAACAAATTTTTCTGAATTCTAAATGGTCACGGCCACCTTGCACCCTTGCTGGGGGATGCCGATGGTTACCCGTCGTTTTTATATTCTTATCTTAATTATTACTTATTGAACATAAAATTTAAATATTTATAAAATTATTCATTAAATTTCAATTACTCATATAAATGTTTATTATCTATTATTATGTATTATTTAATAAAAAATAAAATAGTTAATATATATGTATATATTTTTTTTTGAAATATGTATATACATATTAAATGGTAAAATGATAAATATTAATCTCTCACACGTGTGTGAGTTTTATGTCAACATTGAAATTTGTATATATCCTTTTGTATTAAAAAATATCTAAATACCCTACAAATATATTTATATCATATAAATATATATTTCAATTTAGGTTTGGACGGGTTTCGAGCCGAGTTTGACAATATATATATCATATATCTTAATATAGTATTTCGTGTGTGAGTGTGTGTGAGAGAGAGAGAGAATAATATATTAGGATATATATAAATATATTAATTTGATATATTAGTGTATATAATACTTTAATTTAGATGATATTACTAGAAAATACATTTAAAAACAAAACATGTTATATTATAAAATAACCATACATTTTAAATAAAATAAATAGTGTTATAAAATTAGAATACCATTAAAAGGAAATTTATTTTCAATGTTCTCCAGCACCAAAAAAATGTTTGATAAAACTAAAAATTCTACTTTAAAAAAAATTAATAACTCAAAATGTATTATTTTCTAACTTATTTTCTTTGATATTTCTAAACACTAGAAAATGATTTTCAGCTAATTCTTTTTCATTAAACATCAAAACATATTAATGTGTTTTACTTAAAAATATTTAACAATATTATATGTTTATAATATATATAGACATAATGTATGTATGTATGTATGGTTACATTTTATAAAATAAACTATATATAAATATATGATATAATAATTTTTTTAACCATTACACTCTTTATATCTCATTATTTTATTATAAGTGGTAAAATAGTCACATTTAATATTCTAAATAGGTTAAATAAACCTAAAAAATCAAAAGAAAATTATTATATGATTTTTCAGCTTATTTTTTATGGTAAAGTTAAATACTAAAAAATATTTTTCAACTTATTTTTTTATAATATTGTTAATATCAAACAATAATTTACTTTTCAAAAATTATTTTTCAAAAGGAATTAATTTTCGGAACACAAACAGTTCTTAATAAAAAAAAAATGTACTATGAATTTAGTCTTAATAGTTTACGAGCATTAATTAATTAGTCCTTATAGGCCAAAAACTAATTATACAACCTCTTATTTCTCATGTAACATCGAACTATCCATAATTTAGTATTTTTTGTTCCAAAATTTCCTTCTTTTGCTGATCAAAATTTCCCACATTATATATCTCTTTTTTCTTATATTTTTCAACAAAAAAAAACATTTATTGGAAAAGGACATGAAGTTAGCAAAAAGATGAAGTTAAAATGAATTTAAAAATACAGGGACTATTCTTGAACCACAAAACCTAGTTAAGTAGTTTTGTTAAACTATAAGGACCAAGTCATAATTAACTAAAAAACACCTACAAAATTAAGATGGTTAATTCATTCTTAGTTAACAGACCATGTCGGGCCATGACCTGCCCTAAAATGTTAATCCAGGTTAAAGGCAAAACCATGTTGTATCATTTATTTTAATTGAAGAGCTACTCCATTTCAATTTAAAAAAAAAACACATCATTTTGGATAAAAAAAAGTCATGACATATTTTTTTTATGTTTTGTTTTTTTTGTTAACATGAAATTGAAACCACGTCATTTAAAAATTAAAAAAATCTAGAACAATATTGTTTTTTACGAAGAAGAAATTTGTCCAGATCTAACCTAGGCCGATGTAAGCTTGCGTTACGGATTAATCAACTGATTCACAGGTGAATCATTCAACCAATTAAATGATGGAATAGCAATAATTAAATTGGTGAAAATGGGTAGTTGACTTTTAGGAAAACTCAAAAAGTCGATAAAAGCGAGGCGGCCATGGCATGGGACATGGGTTGCGCGCGCGCGAACCTTCCACGGCGAGCCAGTGAGGTGGGAAGACACGCAAATGATCCAGACTTCTTGCTGCGGTCGACGACTTTGATGCTAATACAGTGCTTGTAACTTGCATCCGATTTGCTCTTATTTGGTGGTAGCATACTCTTCGAATCAGGGCGGTGGGAATCACTCTCCAATGCATCTCAGCTTAAAGTCAAATGGTAGGATTTTTCCGAATTGGGGGATTTGATTCGCTGCTAATTTCATCCTCTGTATGCGATGTTTTATAACTTTTATTTGTAAAACTCGAATTTATCATATTAAATAAAAAAACAATTGATCTATTTACCTGTTCAACTCAGGTTTTATATAATTAAAACTTAATTTTCAATTCATTGATTTTTTAAAAAAACATTTATCAAAATAATATTATTTTAACTTTTTTTAAAATAAAATAAAATATTAATTTTAAAATTCAACAATCCAAACCTTTAAAATGGGAATCATTTTAAGAATTTCAAAATTGAAATTGCAAGTGATTTCCGCGGGTTTTTTTAGGCAGGATTCCTGTGATTGTAGCATCAATAGGTATATTTTGGGATTATTTATGAGAACTCTTTCTTGAAGCATAAAAATGAGTACTTCGACATTGTAATTATATTATAATTATTATTTTGTAGAAAACTAAAATGCATGGGTTTTTTCCTATTGAAGATTGCACTGTTTATTCTCTCATAAATTATTGTGGATGGACTGTGTAATTTTTTTTGTTTATTTAATTTGATCCTTAGACTCTTTTTTTCCATACGATTGCATTTTTTTGGTTAAATTTAAGGGAAATTGAATAAAATTTGTTGGATAAAGATGAAATTAAAAGATTGAGAATCAAAACAAAAAAGACGCTATAAATAAGTGATGGTTTCAAAGTTAATAAAAAAAGTTTAATTTGGTTCTCATATTTTAAAAACTATAGATGCTCGGTACCTCAATATTTTATCAATTCCATTTTGGTACAAAAATCAATTTTTGTTATCTTTTAGTTTCTGGTTTGAGAGATGAGAGAGAGAAAGTGTTACTGCCTGACCCAACCTGCCAGATATTGTCCGCTTTGGGTCTTTTCGCCCTCACGAATTTGTTCTTGGTGAGCACGCATGGCCTCAAAACGCGTTTGACTAGTTAGCAACCAGCACTATTAATAAGGTCAGCTACCAAATCTTCACCCCGTCAATGTGAGATATTACAATTCACTCCCTTTAAAGAGCTCGACGACCCCGTTAGCACAATCAGACAACCAGCGAGGCCAACTCTGATACCAAATGTCACAACCCGGCCCAACCTGTCAGATATTATCTGTTTTGGGCCTTACCGCCCTCACGGATTTGTTCTTGGTGACCACACATGGCCCCAAAACGCATCTGATAAGTCAGCAACCAGCACTACTAATAAGGCCAACTATCAAATCCTCACTCGCTGATGTGAGATATTATAGAAAGGTCCCTATATTCCAGCATAGAGAGAGCTAATATCGTTGACATCGATTTAGACCACTAAAACAGTTGATTTTGATGTCAAATAATTACATTTGATGAAAGGAGTTCATATTAAGTGACTTTTACCTTGAAGTTGCCTAAAACAAATATGAGCTCGTGAAGATTTTGGGTTTTGAAATGGTTACTTAGGGTTTTAGAGGTCATGGATAAGTTTATCACAACTCCTAGGGTGTTTTTGGTATAAAAAAAATTGAAAATGAATTTTTAAGTCGAAGAACCATCTGGCTCGATTTTCCAGCTACCATAGTGGGCGGATCTTGGAAAAATTAGGCGACTTGCCATTCGATTCTTAAAAAAAAAAAAATAGAATGGCCAGATGCAACATAAAAAAGGGCCCACGCACGCGGGTGCTAACGAATAGGTCCAACAACGCCTTGCCCCTATGCCTTTTTCTTATTATTTTTAAAAATCAATGCTTCTTTTAATTGTTTTTTCCAAAATTATTATTATTATTTATATTTAGATTTAAAACCTCGTATCTCTTTTATTTTGTTTATAGAGCCTCTTTTAAATTATGATTATTTTTTTATTTTCACTTTTTTAATATATATAAGAGAAAAAAACATTATTTAACATGCTTGAGTTTATGATCCAGATCACAGGTTTGACAAGTTAAGCTATTATTTTTTTTATTGATACCTATTTTTAATATATATTTTCTAAAATAATTTTTAAATTTATATTTCAACTAATATCACTTATCCGTGTTTTTTTTTAATTTGCTTATTTAACCTTTTTGGAATAAAGATTCTTTTTAAAATTATTTTGTGTGTGTTTAATTTTTGAAGTGATTTTTTTAAAAAATATTTTGTATAGACAAACTTTATTCTTTAAAATAAAATAAAAAACCTCAGATAATTTTTCTAACATGTGCAGCATTGCATAATATATTTTTATTTTATTTTATTTAAACATTTTAATGGGTGTTTCTATTTCTATTATTGTTTAATTTGATAAAATAATTATTTTGATCAACAAGATTTAGCAAACACAATCGGGTAAATATCTTATTTTACGAGATTAAATATCTTGATCTATATTTGTCTCTCAATTTAGCCTGTTTTATTTTTAGTTAGCATTAATGATTTTTTAAAAAATATTTATGAGCACATATAGCTCTTCATTTATTTGATTACATGTATGTATAAAATTTTTGTTTTGCTTTTAAAAAAAATTTAGCTATAAAAATGCATGAAAAAAACCAGCATATGCAATTTTTTAACAAGAGATAAAAATATCCGACTCGTGTCAGAGCATATGTCACATAACTAGTAAGATAAACCAAAGGAGGATGATAAAATACTATTTCTTTCACCATGATGCCAGACTCAGTGCATGGTGGACTGCTACAATGCATCTGTTTTCAATTTTTTTTTTTGTACTTAAGAAATTATTCATTTCGGTAACTAAATATTTTTTCAATTTCATCATTTCACGTTATAATCATACAAGTTTAAGCCTATTAATTTGCTTTGGTTCACGTGCTATACCTTGGTCACGATGTCAAAAAATGTCTCGACATTAAATTGATGCTAAATTTTTCAAAATAGAATTTGATTTTATCAATTTATAAAATTGAAATAAAAAGGATCAAATTTAATATAGGAAAAAACCACATCCCTTTTCTTCTTTTTTATTATACATGGGCGTGGAAAACTACAATTTAATCCTTATAGTTTTTTTTTTTTTATCTTTTTTAGAGTTTCAGGCTTCAATACTAAATTTCATTTGTTTTACATTTCAGTTCCTAGAATTTGATATGATAGAGAGAGAGAGACAGGGAGAGAGAGAGAGAGAGGGTCATTGAAAAATAAGAGATAACAAAGAAAATGATCAGTCAATCACATTCCAACCACCAAAAAGATCGATCTTTGGTGTTGAGAGATTTCTATTGACGGAAAGAGTTCTGTTTAGGTATTTTCTTAAGAGAGTATAAAACGACCAAATCTAATCACCTTATTAGATCATTTACCAACGTCCAAGTCCATTCATATTGATAACTCATTAACCAGTAGCCAAGTCCAATCACCTTGTCAGCCGACAACTAGCGACCAAGTTCAATCACCTCTTTAGTCCATTAAACAGTAATGGAAAGGCCTAACTCCAATTTAAATTTCTTATGACTTCATCAATGATCTTTTTTATGGGAACATGAATAAAAGTTAATTCATTTTCATTTCATACCTCATCCAAAAAATTATTTTTATAGCTAATGACTTAAAAACTTCAAGACATGAGGGAGTAACTAACATTGCCATTACAAGTACTCCAACTCCTTCAAATTTCCACCAACTCTATAATAAAATGAAGGTGCTCAATGATATTATTCCAGTTATACAACAATTGCTTTGCTTTATTCCACTCCCTCAATAGAAAATACAACACCTAGATCTATCACATACTCCCCTGAATGCATGAAACAACTCTCGTTCCTTAGGATTTGCCAATAAACATGGAAAAATGACGTGCAAGCAAGTAAACACAAGAACACTTATGCTCTAACCCTTTCAAAAGAGTTGTTCATACTATAAAGAACACTTATTGGCAAATCCTAACCATAAGAGTATTTATAGCAATCAATCTCCCTTCAAATCTCTCTAGCATACTCCTCGTAATAAAAAAAAAACCCATACACAAAATGAGATTGGTAACTACACAAGATCCTAGAAATGAACATTATTCCTATTAAGTAGGATATTTTATACTTTATCATTAAGTGCTACACACTCATCTCTTCAAATATCGTGTGTTCATTAAGGTGAACTAAGACAATTACAATGAACTTATTAATCCAAGATAACACATACAAAATATATGGATTATCTTAGAGATTGTAACATAAGATAATGACACTTTGTGCAAAGTCCTTCCAATAACATTTCATGGATTTGCTCGGGCGTAATAACATAACATAGAGTCTTACTCTATTTTTAGCTCTTAGAGCTTGTAATATAAGATAATGACACTTTGTGCAAAGTCCTTCCAATAACATTTCATGGATTTGCTCGGGCGTAATGACATAACATAGAGTCTTGCTTTATTTTTAGCTTTTATGATTTTAGTGCCAAACTCATATCCCTCTTCAACACAAGTATACTAGTTAATAAAAGCATAATTAAGCTTTCCATCATCACATAATGAGAAGATGAGAGCATTAAAGCGTATCTCTAAAGGTTTAATGAAGAAATGCTCAACGTGAAAAGTCTACTCGTACCCATTACCACTGAAACCCTTATTAATGAGGTTTAAAATTATTTTTTATAGAAACATCTATATACTCTCCCTAATTGAATTCTTCTCGCAGTAAAATAGGCAATGAAAAATCACATTTGAGTAAAAGAAGTGTACGTGACCATACAAAAACACCCTCATTACCAAGCAACCTTAGGGCATCTAAAAAGGAACACTAAGTGATCAAGTTAAGATCAACTCATTTTTTCTAAGCTCATTACCACACCTTTGACCACCATAAGTGTTGAGGTATTAGCCTCTATAAGGGAAAATAATTTTTGTGATACTTATCTTTCATAGAGTGGCACAAACAAAACAAAAACCCAATAATTTTTTTTTTCACCACGACATCGGTCATGATACTAATGAATGTCATACCTTTAAAAAGATAGAAAGATTGATCATTAGGGTTATGATACAAACAATAGTAAAAGATAATAGGGTTTGTTATATGTCAAAATCCTCAAATCCAAAAACACCGTAACTATGGAAATACACTCAAAATATTCAATTTGTATTCATCTAAGTCTTACTTGTCAAAATATTATTATAACCCTTTATATACTAAATAGAAAAATTACTCACTTCAAATAGAAAAACTAGAAAAGCCTAATAATACATTATAAAAAAAACAAAATTCCTAAAATGAAAAGCAAGAGATAAAAACAACTAAGAAAAATATTTATTTTTTTCAAAAGGCTCTTTCACTAATCTCCTCGAATTGGAAGGGGCTTTTTCCTGGGTTTTAGGCCTTGGTAAGAAATTGTTCTCCCCTAGAGGTGAGAAAAAAAATCGAATAACTAATTAAACTGAGAAAATAAAAAAAATAACATAACAAATTGAACCAAGAAAGAAACTAAATAAATCGATTAGAAAACAAAAAAAATAGTTTCGGTTCAATTTTGGTTTTATAAGCGTAAAATTAACAAAATCAAACCGAATTGAATTGAATTGGTTCAACCCAAATATAAATACTTAACAAGTATAAAATGAAAACCAAACCCTAGTCATTTTAACCAAGACACACCCTTAACCACCGCTCTCTGACCTTTTCCTCATAAACCCTTTTTATCTTCCCTCGTCTCTCTTTGATCAACAAGACAAATTTTTGTTTTCTTTTTTCTTTTTTTTTCCTTTCCCTCTCTACATAAACAAGATATGCTCTCTCTTTCCATCTTATTCAATGGGTTTTTGATTTGTTTTAATTGTACACACAGTTGATTTATCTTTATTATTTTCATTTATTGACGTTGACGAGACTCATAATAAATAAAAGTTAATATAGAAAAAGTCACAGTTCAGGGCCTATAACAAACAAAAGAAAAGACAAATCAAAAAACATTTAGGCAAGTGTACAAAAACTAAAACAAGCTAAACAAAGCCCAAGCCTAATTAAATTGAAACATATCCAACTAGTTTTGAAAGGAAAAAACCCGAACCAAGCCGACCTGAAATTATCAGTTTGAACTAGTTGGTCGGTTCGGTTTATAATTTAAAGAGAATATAAATTTCAATTTTGTTAGTTTTTTAGTTTTATACCCTATCCTTCACTATGAATATTTTTTAATGTATAGGTTATCCCATCATGAATCCCTGACAACTTTGTGCGGGTTTTCAATTATTGATCCATAACACAACATGTTTATGTGAGTCACCCCATCATAGATCCCTAACATAACACCTTTGTACGATCCATCCCATCATAGGTCTCATCACCAAGATTTTCAATAACATTCGTTGATGTAGATGGAAATAAAACACTAGTTTCTATATGTTTGTTTCTCAAGGAGAAACCTCTTTATCCACTCCTACACAATAACGTCTTGCTCTACAATCTTTTCAAGATATGGTTATTCAATAACACACACCAATTAACTATCAGGAATAGTTGAGGTCTGATACACGTGCTCTATAACCTCCAACCAAACCATTACGAATCATTGGGCTTTAATACCAACTGATGCAAACAAGAGTGAAGGATAACAAGATTTGTTAAAAGTCAAAACCTTTAAAGACCAAGAACACTATAACTATGAGGAGATGCCTACAACATTCCATTTTTATTCATTCAAATCTCACTTATCAAGAGGCTATTACAACCCTTTATATAAAAAAAACTAAAAAAACATATTAATACTAAATAGGAAAATATAAAAAATATAAAAGTTATTCCCTTTAAATAAAAAAAACTTGAAAAGCCTAATAATACTTAATTAAAAAAATTAAATTACTAAACTGAAAATAAAAAAATAAAAGTAACTAAGAAAAATATTTATTTTCTAAAAAAATCTTGCATCAAGTTTCCTCCAATAATTTTTCAAGAAGAAAATGTATCTTGAACAAAAAGAGGTTGACACATCTCATGATGTGTTGCTCAAGATTAGATAGGCTCCAGGGAATATATCTCCACTTACGTGATAAATTCTTTTGAAACCCAAATTGACCTGATATCTCATCACCTCAATATTAATAAAAAAATATCATCTTGATTTTTTTTTAATTGAAACCATGTTTTTATCGGTTTTTCATATTGTTTTTAAATTTACCAAGTCAACCAAATCAGATCAATTTAACCCTCACACGATTTAATTTAAAATTTGGTTTAGACAAGGATTCAGGTTGGAAGGTTTCAAAGATGACCAACTAAGAAAGGTTTAATAACACATACAAAGAGTTTCCCACGACAATGTACAACCATTATGTTGTTATTATGTTTTTTCTATATGCTAACATTAAAATTATTAAGGTATTATTTTTTTAGAACTGAAAGTTGTTTTTGAAATAATGATAAAATGGTGCTTAAAAAAATATTTGGATGAAACAATTAAAACAAAATAGCACATTAATGAGACAAAGGAGTTTTACTTAGAAGGTGTCTTTTTTACTATTGTTTTAAATCATTGTAATTTTTTTTATGTTTTCTGAATGCTTTTAGTTTTTATTAAATAAATGATATTTAAATAATTGTTAGATTTTTTTTTAATTCAAAGATATTAATAAGAAAAGGAAGGCTTTTACTAGAAATTTTTTAATTGAATTTAATTATTACTCTTTTTATAAAAAATAGTAGTGTCACATAATTAAATTAAAAAAATTCAAGATCTTCTCATAACACATGATTATATTCTTTAGCTGCACATATTTTTTAATTTCACGAAGTAGTCTTTAGTTATCATTAAAATCTCTTTTTAGCATTTGTTAGCATATATGTTCCCTTTGTTAGTATATATGTTCCTTGGTCTATTTTATTAAAGGATGCATTGGATTTTGAATTAATGATTAAGATTTATCATGGTAAAAAAATGCATAAACAATGTTTAAATATTTTTTTATGTTAAAAAAATCTGTTATGACATGAAGCATAGCACGAGCCAATTATATATAAGTGTTTTTTTCAAACTAGCATAGCGGGAAAAATATTTATCAAAATAACTTAAGTGGGGAAAAATTTCCCTAACTAACACAACATAATATAGGTCTACGAGTGCAACCTGCTATTAATCCTTTTTGTAACATGTGCTGGCAAATTTATTTTTTTTTTGTATGGTGCGTGTATGGACAAAAAATTTTTGTGGTGCTTGTGTTATACATGCAAAAAAAAATTAACTCTCTATATCATCGGAGCTACGGGGTGTTATAATAATGAAATCAAAGTAACGAAATAGAAAAATTAAGGGGCTAAATGAAGAAATAAACTAGCAAAAAAAAAAAAGGAAAATTATTTTCCCATATAAGGTGCGCAAAGGGACCGTACGCAAAACTCACCTAGCAGCTAGTCAAACAGTGTTAATTTTCAACTACGGTAGTTGAGAAAATATCTTTTTTTCAACCTTGGCGGTTTGGGGAAAAACTAAGCTACTTATTCTGATTTGTGTTGTACAATTCCAATCTTTTTTTTATTATTATTATTATTATTATTATTATATACAGTATATGTTAAGAAGTGTAGTAATAGCTGTTTTTTAAAATATTTTTTTATTAAAATAATATTTTTTTATTTTTAAAAAATTATTTTTAATATTATCATATTAAAATAATTTTAAAATATAAATAAAAAAATTTAAATTTTATCCACCCTCCTCCATTTACAAGGCAATACCAAACAGAGAAAGTCTTGCTTTGTACTCGTCCTACGTGCTCATACGGTAGAGGGCAGCACGACTTCTCATACAATAAATAATTGATTCTTTGCTACCATCATCCCGAGACAAACCCATTCGACGACGCGCTTTAAGATCCGGTGAAAACACGGCCCTAGTAGTAAATATTGATTTGCACACGGGGCCCCAATCTCTCGTCTTATTAAGGTATCATTCCTCTCCCGCTGATAAGCCGGCTCGACTACTACTACCACTACAAGCGACAGCAACACATTTATATTATTAATACTCTCCCATTAATGCTAAGTAAATTCCCTTTTCCAAAAGTCCAGTCCAATCCAAACAGAGATAAAGCCTCCTTCTCTTTGTCTATTAGAACAAAACACATTACATAAAGCAAAACTCTCATCTTTGTATCCATCGAGTGGTGAAATGGCGACGAAGGAGGAGGAGAACACGGTGTTTGATGTGGAGGCAGCGAATGTGTTAACCAAGGAGCTGAGAGACGTTTTTGCTTCTGGTAAAACAAGGAGTTACGAGTGGAGAATAACTCAGTTGAAGAGTATTGTTAAGATGTGCGATGAACACGAGGAAGACATTGTTGATGCTCTCCGTCAAGATCTCTCCAAGCCTCAACTTGAATCCATCGTTTATGAGGTCTGAGAAATCCCAGGCATAACCTTTTTTTTTTTAGAAAATTCTCTTTAGTTTTTTTTTTTTGTTATATATGATATTCTCAAACGTGATGTGATGTGATTTTTTATTTATTTTTATGCGTGAGCAACTGTTTTATAAATGGAACGATTGATGACGCGGAATCAGTAACTATTTACCCGTCTAATCTATTATTGAATTTCAGTTAGAGTTGAGGGAGGAACCAGTAATTCATGACCCTTTATTTTTAACTGGAGTTACAGGACACCGAAATCACAACCGCCGCGTTGTGTTTCTTGATCTTTGGTTTGACTACCAGTCTGTTATGATGTGGGTTCCCCACTACTCTCTAGCTTTTAATTTGATGGATAGTCTTAGGTTTGGTTTAATCCCGTCTCCTCCAGTCGTACTTTCGATTAACATTAATGTTCGTCTCATCAAGAGTTGGGCAGGAGGGGTCCTCTATTTACGAGAGAAGCATTAATGACACGCCACTTTTTTCCTCTTTCTTTTTAAATGTTCCCCGCAAGGTTTGGCCTCTGTCTCAAATATGATACGCAGGTGATATGTGGCATTCAAGGGAACTTGCAGGACTCGGGCATTTATAGATAGATAGGATGTTTATTGCACTGCTATACTTCAGGAATATGACTGATACCCAGGATTCCAGATATTCCTGATGGAAGGAAATTATGTCAATAAAGAAACAAAGAAATTTGTTTGGATAAATATGATGTTGATTTCTAAATAAAAGATAGCTTTCTGTACCTGAGTCAATTGCCTAACCTGATGTTTATTGTATTTGACTCTAATTGTGGAGTTGTGCTTTAAATTGTTTAACATGCGGAAACCTTGTTTAGTTCGTTCCGTTTGGCTGGGTACAGTGGCAATGAGACTGTAAGTGGAATCTGGGATGGGATTTTAATACAATTAGATTCAATGTGCCAATGAAGAAACAAGTAACTGGACAGTATTTCCTAGAAAACCATTTTCCTGGTAAGGCTTTTGCCAAAAGAAATCCAACATCTTATCACCATGACTCCAAAGCACTACCACCTGTATTTATTATGGATTGAACTGTTTTATCAGGGAATAGTTACAATTTCTTTATAATCTGCTAAGCTTAATTGCTGATTACGGGCGTCATCTTTTAATCTTGTAAGATGAACTTTATTGATAGGATGTGAGGTGTGCATGTGCAAGCACTTGCATCTTTGTGCATCTGAAAGAGAATAACGGAAGCTGCTGCTTTTTATATAAATTCGAAAAATCTAGCTACCTAAATATTCTCATGAAATAACTTATATTATACGAGTTCTATGTGAAATTTCATGTCAGTTTCCTCAAAAGTTGATTGATGGTTTGTTATGCAGTTAACTATGGTAAAAAACTCGTGTACATTGGCTATTAAGGAACTGAAACATTGGATGATGCCAGAAAAGGTAGCTGCTTTGAATATTGCTCCACTATTTGTAGTTTGTTTACAGTTTTGATCTTTTTGGTAATTGAGTTGAGTGTAATCAATATATCTTTTCATTGCAGGCCAAAACTTCTTTGACAACTTTTCCTTCATCAGCTGAAATAGTGTCAGAACCACTGGGTGCTGTGTTGATTATTTCAGCATGGAATTACCCTTTCTGTATGTTCATAGAAAAGTCCTATATTTCTTTGCATTTATTGTTGATACTATAATAATCAAGTCTTATTTCTCTCTTTCTAGTGTTGTCTATGGATCCGCTCATTGGAGCTATTGCAGCCGGTAATGCTATGGTTTTAAAACCATCAGAAGTTGCACCAGCTACATCCTCACTGCTTGCAAAGCTACTTCCAGAGTATTTGGATTGCTCGTCGATAAAGGTTGTTGAGGGGGCTGTTTCTGAAACTTCTGCACTACTGGAGCAAAAGTGGGACAAAATATTTTATACAGGTTCTTGTTCATTCCTCTGTTTGTATGTGCATGTGATGTCTAATTGTTAAATTGTTCTATAGACAGAAATGTATGGCGGTAAATCAACACAAAAGAAACTGTGTACTTATTTTCTTACAATTCTCTGAAGCGATATAAGCAACATCTTGCTAGATGTTGAACAAGTCGCAGGATTCTTTTTCCAGAGGTATTTGGAAAGGTTTCAACTCAGCCGCTTAGTTAAAGTCTTAGAGGTCCTTTCTGCATTTCTGTGATTGACATGTTTGGAGAAGTGTAATTTTATTAAACTGACAAAAAAAGGGAGCAACCATATTGAGCATACACAGTAATATGCCATGACAAAGGGAGAAGGCAAGGCAGAATAGAGCAGGAAAATCCATTCTGCTTTATACTAATCTCAAGAAAAAACATGTGAGAGGTGATTTTTTTTTTGTCTGTTTGACATGGTTGTCATAGAACATTCTATAATTTTTGGTGTTCCTAAATGTCTCATGTCAATCATCATCATACCACTTAAATTGCTCGTTGTAATTTATGAGAATGTGAAAATTCTTTTCCTGGCAAGATTGGTAGTAACTAGTATGTTCTTATTATCATCTGAGGGCTGTAGCTTCTGTATTCCTCTAAAAGAAGAAATTTTGGCTCTCGAATTGTTGTACTTAAACCTTGTAAACTGAAATTTGGTTGAAGGGCATTGTAGAATCCAGATTTTCTATACATTAGTTCCTTTTCATGAGGCAGCTTGTTGGAATTTGGGAGTATGTGAGACTTAGTGGTCTGTACTTTTCTGAAGAATGAAAGCTTCTCGTGGTTGTGGAGTTAAATGGAATATGAAGAGGTTAGAATGTTTTCTGCTGGGCTTGCTATTATAATGGTAGATCATGTAATACATCTTTTGCCTAGGGATGGCATGTTTCTCTTTAGATCAAAGAGTGATAAAATGCATTGCTTTGGGATGTTGCTGACGTGGAGTGATGCTATTATTGTCTCAGGACAATGCTGCTCAGATTATTCTGCTCTCCCAGTTTGTTGAATATGATATTCAAAACGTGCTCTTTTGAAGTACTGCTATATTTAGTGTTTGTCTCATTTAAAGGGCATGATTTTATGCCTCAAATAATTAGTCTTAAAGGAGGAAAAATAAGAAACAATTCAACTGTTGCCCAGTTGACAGAACTTTCAGTTATTCTTTTGGAGAAACCCTGCAAGTAAAAGAGGAAACTAAACTGATGCTTTAAGCACAAATTAAATGGTGTTTTCTTCAATACAAACTTGAACCCTAAAACATGTCATCCTTGATTTTACAGGCAATGGAAGAGTAGGACGAATTGTGATGGCTGCTGCAGCAAAACACCTGACACCGGTTGTTTTGGAGCTTGGAGGAAAATCTCCAGTTGTTGTTGATTCAGGTATCGATATACAGGTAAAAAGCTCCGTGCATCCCTTTACATGTGCATGTTATGGGTGTCATTTTCTCCATGTTCATTGCTACATACCGTTGGTTAAGGCACCATAAGTTTCATCTTACTGTCATTTTCTGACACATCTACCTGCTTGTCCAAGATTGCAACTAGGCGGATAATTGTAGGCAAGTGGGGGTGTAATAATGGACAAGCATGCATCTCTCCGGATTACATAATAACAACGAAAGATTGTGCTGAGAAGCTGGTAATGCTGATTTCTAGCATTCATTTCTTTTTCCTTGTTTTTCCATTTTGTTTTTCAGCCATTCATTAAATCCTTCTGTGATACAGGTGGACTCTCTGAAAAAAGAACTGGAGGCATTTTATGGAAAGAACCCATTGGAATCAAAAGATTTATCTCGAATTGTGAATTCCAACCATTTTTCTCGTTTGACAAAGCTACTGGATGAGGATAAGGTTTCTGGGAAGATTGTTTATGGAGGTGAAAGAGATGAAGCCAACCTGTGAGTATCTGCATGCCTTTTTCTTGGTTCGTTACTTTAGTTTAGCTTGGTGCTATTTGCTTTTCATTGACAAATCTTTTATTCAATGGCAGGAGAATTGCTCCCACCATATTATTGGGCGTCCCACAAAACTCTCTAATAATGAAAGAAGAGATATTTGGTCCATTGCTTCCCATTCTCACTGTAAGCATCAAGAGATCCTCGGCTCATAGCTGTATTATTGTACGGACAGTATATGAAGTAGGACATAAAACTGAATCTAAGCTGCTTCTACAACATTAAAGGAGGAGCTTCTCTTTACATTGGGTAGAAGTGATAGCTCTGATATTATATATGCAGAGTGATTATTATTACAAATAGCAAAAAACATCATGGTTTTCAATATATGCTCTCTCTCTGTGCTCGTTGATCAAAATGAGTTTGTAGGAGGTTGTCTTCCACTTTAGAGGAGTAATTTTCTGCTGGAAGGCCTTTGTAAATGATAAAAAAAAAAGAAAGACTAACCGTTACTGTTTTCTGGATAACAGTAATATTTTTTCAAGAGTAGAAAGTTCAATAGGTTGTCACAGAATTCTTGTAATAAAATGCGGGGTGCCAATTATGATTTCTTTTGTTTTTTTGTTCAAACAGGTCAGCAAAATCGAGGATAGCTTTGATATAATAAAATCAGGAACAAAGCCGCTTGCAGCTTATTTATTTACCAATGACAAGAAGCTGAAGGAGCAGTTTTTGATGTCTGTTTCTGCAGGGGGTGTGGTCATTAATGACACTACTTTGCATGTAATTATTCTTCTCTGAACTTCCAGAACCTTGTGCATATCCTTGCATATATGCATACTACACGAGCAGTCTCAGTCTGTATGGTTATCACCCAGGTACACTTTATAGTTGTGGGGGTGATGGTGGTCGGAGATGAATGAGTGCCTCTGGCGCTCACAGTACTCATGAATGATTCTGGCACTCTCTCCTTTTCACATGAAGTGGGAATTACCATGATAACAAACACTGGACCACAATTATGTGCGAGGGAGGGACTAAGACTCCTGGATTCCTGAATACTTGGTCCAAGGCTGTTGTTTGTTCCATCTTTACATATACTTGCTCTTGAAATTTGTGAACTTAATTTCATTAACTGAATAACCATCTAGTATCTGCACCTAATATGTTCTTGATGGTGCAGCTTGCAGTTCATAGTGTACCATTTGGGGGCGTGGGCGAGAGCGGAATGGGTTCATACCATGGCAAATTTTCCTTCGATGCTTTTACCCACAAGAAGGCAGTCGTGTATCGAAGTTTTGTAGGTGATGCATCTGTGAGATATCCACCGTACACACTGGGAAAGCTAAGATTGATGAAGGCTCTAATCACTGGTAATGTATGGACAATACTTCGCACCCTGCTTGGAATGTCTTAAGTCTAGGAATATAATGTGATGTCCTCAGTGTAAGCTCAATCACTATATTATTTTTGTACTTAATTTAAGTTGGAACGTTGATTGATTACAAGAACGAAAGTGGAATGCAATGTCAGTTATACCCTCTGATGAATAAATTTTGTTTTGTTAGTGTGGTATAATGCTTTTCAAAAGCATTTTTGAAAAAAAAAATCGAACAATTTATTGTAGCCGTCGGCCATGTAGCCAAATGGCACCTGGTAGCATTGCATGTCTGAGAGTTTGCGAGTTAGGACCTTGTCCCAGCAGCTGATTCTGCAAGGGATCCAGTGGGGACGGATAATACATAAACTACCACGAATCTTCTACTTTTGACAACCAAATATTGGTCAGATTCTAGACAAGAGGATTACCATAGAGATTCTAAGTGTATAGTACGATGATCAGCAGGGTGTGGATCGGCTCCAAGGGAAAACTGAAAGATTCAAGAAGAATCCTCTAAAATAGTACGAATATCTGACCGTTGTTCATCTGTCAGTTGTGTCGGGAATTCAACGAGGAAGACAACTCTCAAGTTTCCTCTCCCCACCTGCTCTTTTGTGCTTGGCATGCCTTGACCTTCTAAGATCCTTTCATAGCCAGGGTGAATGATATCATCGATCATCAAACTTGTTTCCTCACCGCCCAACAAAGGGATTGAGATCTGGCAGCCAGTTAGAGCCTTCACTAGTGGAACTTCTACTCCTATCTCCAAACCTTCTCCTTCCCTCCGAAACAGAGAGTGTCGTTTCTCGGCAATCACGAGGATTATATCAGCTGTGCAAGTGCCAGGCCTCTCATTTCCCATTCCTTCAAATGTGATCTTCGTTCCCTTTTTCCATCCTGGCTTCACTCTAACTGTCAATGTTTCCTCTTCTTGGATTACTTGCCTGCCAGAAACAATGGAAGACATCAATATACTAGCTAGTGATGTTTTTCTTCGCTCTAAATTCATCCTATTTCGATCGACTTTCAAATGCCTTGCGGAGTTTCCTGACAAATGTGCATGCCTTCCGAAAAAGGGTCGGTGTTTCCCCGGCTTAAACTATTATTTGCGACTCAGATTTTTTACTAAGAACGTAGTTTTATGGAATTTTAATATTTAGCAGCCAAAACATGAAGAATTGCAATTTCGAAACCTGATCTGATTGTAAATCATGTTATCAAGGATAAGAACAATCAAAATTCAGATGAAAAAACCGAAGCAATAAACGATGAACTCTGGACCTGGGAACAGACCCTGTATTTGTAATTATGACATCTCTTGTTATCTCGATCTTTTTCATGCATCCATAACATAGCTCCTCAAGCGTGCACTCGAGAGGCCTTTCAATAGCCGGAGGTTTCATCTTTCCCATTGAGTTTGAAAACATGATGGTGCTGGCGTTCTTCCGGCTTGCATTTCTTGAGAGAGATGCAGACAAGCCATGACGTGAATCGGTTCTTTTCTGACTCGTATTTCTCTTTCGGAAAGATAATTTTCGAGAAGGGCTCTTCAGGCTTCCACTTCTTGACAGAGGAGAAGATATATTAGGAAAGCAGCCATCCATGCTTTTATGCCTGAAGAATCCTCTTGGACTCGAAGGATTGTCACCTCGCATACTAGTAGCATTGTATCTAAAACTGTGGATTCCATTCATCGTCTTTCCCTCTTCTGTATCGTAACCAAGTTCCTGGAAATTCCACCTACGTGAGGATATGCAATATTCGTGATGGATGTGAATTTCGTTAGTTTTTAAAGATAAACGTCTTGATGGGATTTCAGGATCTCGAATCTCTATGCCAGTTTGTTCGAGAGATGATTAAAACAAAAACTCCTGGAAAATATAATCCCTGCAAACTTTACATTTATTAATTTATGCATTGAAGTGTATATACCTCGGGAGCTTGGCTGATGGCTTCAAATTTCACTTGTAATTCATCTGATCTGCCTGAAGAAGGTGGAGATAATTTTCTATCAACGCGACACCATCCGGCGAATATTGAAAGACAGGCTTTGCAAAATTCTTTAAAGCAGGAAGGTTGCTCTTTCTTCACAGAAACGGGGGCACCTGTTGGTAAGCCTAGAATGTCAGGACGAACCATGAGAAAAAGAAAGGGAGAGGGATAGGGAATAATCACGGGAATCAAGAGCTTGTTGAGGCCTTTAATTAGCAGAGCAGAATCCGTTAAAAGAGATGGAGGTTGCCTTATCTTAATCATGCTTATTATACCCCGTTCTAGTCTGGCAATTAATTTGAAATCTAATTTACTTGATTAAACTTGTATAAAAACTAATTAAATCAATTCCAATAAATTTTTTTAACTTTTATCCAAAATAATATCATACGTGTCATTTCATTTTAAAAAATATTAAATCGGCATGATCGATCTAACTTGAGTCTTGAGCTACTTCAAATTCCAGATGGATTTGAGAACTAGTATTAGCATGTGTAGTTAGCATATGTAGTTGACATTGGTTAGCTAGTATTAGCATATGTAGTTGTCAGTGAGTTGCCTAGAAACTTTTGGAATTTATTTATTTTATTTAATGATAAAAATAATTTTTGGTATAAAAATCAATGAATAAAATCAACAAAATTTTTATATATTAGTAGAATAGTTCATTAAATAAAAAGTAAAAAAAAGTACTTTTGAAAACTATAATAATTTGAATTAAAATGGAAAATATTTATATTTTTAATTAAAAAACTAATTTTCTTATTCATGTATTCATTTCTCAATTTGACATAAAAAATGCCTTTTTTTTATGAGAAGTGTTATTTTAAGTAAAAATTTACTGTGATTGTATCATGAATCATTACATGAAAAAAAAATACTGAAAAAATAAATATAAGAAAATTATATAAAACATAGAATATATATATATATATATTAAAAATTATGCATATTAGAATAACACATAATTATTTATAAAACAATCAATAATATTATAAAAAAAACCTAATTTGTTTAAAAAAAATGGTATGATTGAACAATCACTTAAATATTATTTTATTAAATTTATTTAAAGAAATTTTTTGTAAAAAATAAGAAAAAATAAAGGAATATACAAGAAAGAAAAGGCCCGGGTAGGCTTAGACAGCTTGGCACACAAGTTCAATTTTTTATATAACATATGACGTGTTGTCTTGTAATTGACTTGCATCTATTAAATTCCATGTTTGTGTTTTTAAACATAAAAAAACCTAGTTTTTAACTTAATTTTCTGAATTTTTTTTATTTTAAACATAAAAAACCGGGTCAAAAAATTTCTCTCTCCTCTCTTTTTTCTGAATTTTTTTTTCATTTAAATTTTTAAAAATAAAATATAAAATAAATGAAGTTAATGATTGAAATGTGAAACCTTTATATAAAATATAAGGCCCTAGCAAAAAAAATCAAGAACCAAATAGTGTTTTTTCTGCGCCTCATGAAAAGTCGTAGAAAAAAAATTTTCTTTTTTATTATTTTAGTGTTGAATTTAATTTCTATTGCTTTAATTTTTCTAATTGCTAAATTTAAACTCTAATTTGCAACACTGAACATCAATTTAATATTAAAATATTTTTTTATACCATAAATACGTTATAACAAGTGAATTAAAACAAATTACAAGGTTTAAAATCATTTCAATATAAAAGTGTGTGATGAATTTATTGAAAAGAACAAAACTTTAGAGAATGCAATTCCACAGTTTTTCAAGAACTAAAACAAATAGAGGGGCTGACTCAACTACACTGTAGCAAATTCAAAGCGCAGCTAAGTCTTCAACCATAATAAAAGAAATGGTAAATCACGCTTCTCTTTTAATTTATTTGCTAGTGATGTTTCTTGTGCACTTCCGCGGTTAATTTTCAAAATCTATCTTTTCTTTAATTATAAGATAATAAAATTGTGGAGCACAAATGATTTGTTTTTTCTTTAAAATTTCTTTTTTAAAACATATAATATTTTTTGTTGGTTCGACAACAAAATAATTATTTATTGCAGTATAGTTCATTAGATAAAAACGATAATAATAAAAATAATATACTCAAAACTATAATAATTTGAATTAAAAAGAAACAAAATGTATATTTTTAATCAAAAAGTTAATTTTTATTCCTGCATTCCTTTTTTTGATGAAAAAAATGCTTTTATTTATGAGAAGTATTTTTTATTAATAAAAAAAATTATGATTGTGAAAGCAAGTTTTAATTAAAAAAATTTAATAAAAAAGAACATGAATCAATTATTTTTACGCATCTATATGAAAAACAATAAGAATAATAAATTTAAGAAA
Organism: Populus nigra; assembly: GCF_951802175.1. NCBI lineage: Eukaryota > Viridiplantae > Streptophyta > Magnoliopsida > Malpighiales > Salicaceae > Populus > Populus nigra. Next base: position 6,377,666 of record NC_084856.1, on the reverse strand, counting down.
ATTATATAAAAAAAACTACAATAACAATTGAAAAACTATATTTTTTAATATTAATGAACAAGTTATTTTAAGAATTCTACTTATTAGGCTATTACATAACTACTCATAAAGCAATCGATAATGCCGTAATAAAAAAAGGCTTTGATTTTATTTATTTATTGTATAGTTGGATAATTTCTTAAATATTATTCTAATCAATTCATTTAGATATATTTTTTGTCAAAAAAATAAAAAAATAAAAGGTTATCTAAAAAAAGAGGTAAGTTTTTTTAGAATAGATGGACAACATGAATTAAAAAAATAATGTGTCATTTTCTCATTGACTTTTCAACCACCATAAGTGGTTAAAAAATCAGGGTCTGAGTTTTGGGATATCAAAAATCTCAATTTTCAACTTATATTCGTCTAAAAACACTCCAAATATCTTTGCAAACCCAATTTCTAAAAAAATCTATACAGAGTGATTAGAAAATCACTCTAAAATATTGATTGATTAGAAAATCACTATATAGATTTTAATCTACTTTCTATGACATTTGTTTTAGGAAAATACAAACTTCATTGAACATATCTTCCCAAAACGAACCTTTTAACACCAAAATCAATATTTTGATGGCAAAAAAATGGTCAATCGAACAAGTTCTCTCTCATCTTTTTTTTCAAAGAATTTTCTCTTTTCTTTAAAAATCTAGAAATCAAAATATAAGTTTATGATTGCAATGTTAAAGACTTAAAATACAAGGATCAAAAGTAAAACACAAAAAACATTAGAGACCAAAAAGTAGTTTTTCACATCCCATAAATAGTAAAAAAAGAAAAAAAAATGGTTATGCTATATTTAAGTGTTAAATATGATCCTTGTTGTTTTATTTTTTTAATTGATAAAAGTATATTCAATTTTGTAACATTAAGTATCAATTTAATATTGGAGTAATTTCTACATTATAAATTTTAAATAGAAATAAATTATGAGACTTAAAACCATAAAATTATATCAACATAATGTGAGAGGGTAAAATTAAAAAGAAAAGTTCAATTAATGTAATTGTAAACAAATTTAAAGGCAAATTTTGTCATCATTTGAAAGTCTTATATATATATATATATATATATATCCTCCAAGTTTGTATTTTTGCCTCACGTGGAATCCTACTTACCCACTAGATTCTACCTGGACACGTGTCGCATGGAACGTGGCATCTGATGGTGCCGTGCAATATTATATGGCCCCATTGTTAAATGCATGCGCATTCAGAGTCTTTCCCTTGAATAATGAATGCAGCGTCTTTATTTTGAGCGGCTTTTAACTATTCTTTTTTATCATCTACGGACTATACTGTTGCTTTTATCTCTCGTGCTCTAAGTAAACGCATTTGATTTGTAATCATAAAAATATTAAAATAATATTTTTTTATTTTTTTAAATTATTTTTTGCTATCAATACATCAAAATAATTTAAAACACTAAAATTTTTTAATTTGAAGCAAAGAAAAAAAAATTAAATTTTTTCAAAAACATTTTTAAAACACAAAAACAAACAGAACCGTGAGTATTGATTTTATGAGATATTCATGCCCATCTACTTGTTTTATATTAATTATATATATCATTTAGTTTTTCTTATGTAATGTTTTTAATGTAACAAATCATCACAATTATAATGATACATTATATTATAATTTTAAAATTTATATAATTAAGCATGTATATATAATAAATCATGATTAATTAATTAACATGTATCAAGACACATGGCAAAAATATTGTAGCAAGTTTACTATTTATTTTCTCACAAACCATGTGAATTAAAATAGCCAAATTTTTAAAAAACTTTAATATAATTCTTGAACTTTTGTTTTTTTTTTTTGCATAATTGAGCCTAAATTTACACCCAATTGCATTTATTTTTTAAGGGAAGGTTAGATTGAAAGGCAATGATCAAAATAAAAAATAATAAAGCACATAAGTGGTGACTTTGAATTTCATACAAAAAATTTATTTTAGTCTCCTAATATTTTTTGATTTATAGGTGATCTGTCCCTCTGGTCTTCATAAATTCAATTTTGATATCATAGTTTATTTTTCTTATTTTTTAGTTAATTTTTGCGAAAGGCGAGAGAGAGAGGACTACTGAATTTCAGCTTAGAAAGATGAAGTCATCATCTACACATAATTACCAAAATGGTTGGAAATGGTGTTAATGAGTTCTATTCAGTAATAAAAGTTTTACAGTGGTTGTTTTGATCCTCGATATTTCCTAAAAATACAGATATAAATCAAGGATGATAAAATTTATTCGATTTAATTTTATGATTTAAGCTATTTTTTGGGTTTATTGACTTGCTAAGAGCCTGATTATTTTTACATTTCAAAAGAGCTTTTGAAAATATTTGAAATTCTTTTCATTTTTTCCTTACTTCAATTTTTTTTATGTTTTCAGATTATTTTGACGTGTTTATCCTAATTTTTTTAAAAAAATATTAATTTAATATATTTTTAAATGAAAAATACTTTTAAAACAACCGCCATCATAATATTAAACGAGATCTAAATTGGCATGCCATGTGTTCTAATACTGTTTTTTGGCTTTAAATGGGTTAAAAGTTAGGCTTGTAAGGTTATAAACCCATAGCCTTGATTTTGTGCCCATCACTGTTGCAGCCAAAATCCTGGTTAGAATATAACACATCATTTTCATATTTTTTTAAAATAAAAAGAGGGAGATCCCTTTTAAATAAAAAAAACCAAACAAACAAGCTTGGACTTAAAGGCCCACGTGATCGTGTTGATCCTTCCAAAGGCCTAATGTGCTAGGCCGAAGGCTCACGATGCTTAGCTTTTTTTAAAACACAAATTTATGAAAAAAAATTAACATGATTAGTTTTGTAATCTAGATCGCAAGTTTGACGAATTAAACCACAATATCTAGTTTATTTTTGTTTGTTTAATGTGTTTTTCATCCATTGATTTTTTTTTTTTAAAATATAATTTCACCATGTGTTATCAATAATTTGCCCCTCCCTTTTTTTTAATCTCAGTAACATGCACTTGTCATGGTCTTTTTTTTTTAATAATATTTAACTAAAAAACAATCACATGCATTTTATTGTCATATAAATCTATTAAATAAAAAAAATCTAGTAAATAAAAAAATTATTGGATACGATGATGTGCATAACTTGCATTGAGAGTTTGGTTGGTTGGTTTAAATTTATTTTTAATAAGAAAATTGAGTTTTATTTTCAATTTTATATTTCAAAATTAAATTAATTCGAGATTTAGATTTCTAATTTGTTTTTTATCCATCCCCGTAACTTTATCATACCAACTCAAAATAATTTAAGTTGATGTAATATATATATATATTTTTAGCATCTACAATACAACTAATTTTAAATTTATAGATAATTTTTTTCCAAAAAAACATATTAATAAAACTAATTTTTTTAATTTTAAAAAAATTAATTCAACTTGACATATCACGTACCAATGTACAAGCTACGTCTACTAAGGTAATGTTCGGGAACGCAACTACAGCTGCGTTCTCAAAAAATTTGATTTTTTTGGGTTAAAATTTAATATGGTTAGTATGTTTTGGATTGTTTTGATGTGCTGATATAAAAAATGATTTTTAAAAAATAAAAAAATATCATTAACATGCATTTTAACACAAAAAATTATTTAAAAAGCATCCATAACTACATTGCCAAACACACTCTAAGGGTTTGTTTGGCAGTGTGGTTGCGGTTGCTTTTTAAATAGCTTTTCGTGCCAAAATACATGTTAATGATGCTTTTTTATTTTTTAAAAATTATTTTTGACATCAGCACATCAAAATAATTTAAAAATACTAAAAATATATTAATTTAAAATTAATAAAAAAATAAAATTTTTTAAATTTTATCAAAAATATTTTTAAAACACATAAAGAAACAGGTCTAAAACGTGTCCCTCATAGTACAGTTGAGATACCAGTAATTCGATGATGAAAAAAAAAGGAGCGTTGGCGGGTAATAAATTGGTTCCCGCCACTAAAGCGACAAGCCAGATCCACAAGCTCCTAGACCGGAGCCAAAAGGCCCCTGAATCCCACTGACATGACCTCAGCAACCCTCAGTTCACCACCTTCGCTCCTCCTAAGTAAATTAAATAATTACCCCTCTCACTGCTATTAAAAAAAGAAAAAACCCAAAAATAAAATAAAATAAAATAAAATCAAAGCCCCCCCCCCCTCTCAAATAGTAACCTTTGCTTTCCATCTAAAATCATTTCCTCTTCACCCCGAAACCAAAATAAAAATAAAAATAATAGAAAACCCACTGCTATACACAGATTAAAATAAATCCGAGTCTTCTTGTTGATGTCGCCGTCGCCGTCGTCGTCGTCGTGATAATTGAAAAGTGTGCGTTGTCTCTCTCTCTTTCCACTCTAGCTTCTCAGCTTCTCCTTTTGGGTTTCAGGTACAGAAAATACTGTTAATTTCACTCTGATTTATTTTTCCATCTTCTTTAATTGTGACTACTCATTATCGTTCTTGACGTCCTAATTTGTTCCTATTTTCTCTAATTACCAGTCCTCGTATCTATCCTTTGCTCTTGATCATTTTTCTTGATGCTTAGTTGACGAGGTATTGAGATAATTTCTAGGGTTTTTTAACCTCCCCTCTCGTACTTACTCTTTACTTTCTTGCAGTAATTGTTTCTTGAAATGTTGTTTTTGTCATGGAAAAACCAATTTTCTTTTAGCTCCATCCGTACCCTGCATTTTGATTGTTCATCGGGAAAAATATGTTATCTTCCAGAATAAGTTAGAAATAGGAGTAAGGCATTGTTATAACTGATGCCTTTTGCTTGCTAGCAGAAACTATGTGTTGAATTTCTGCTATATTTCTACTATTATTATTGGATAAATGCATATACTTGCACATAACATTCTTTGAAAACGGCCTTTTTTGGGGGCGAAATTGTATTTTTTGTTATCTTCGCTGATACATAATTATGCTGTGTTATGGGCACATAATTATTTGGATACTTTCGATTGCTTAAATATTTGATGAGATTTTTATTTTTACTCGTGAAATAATTGAGTTTTTTTTTTTTAATCTGTGATAATTATCGTTGCTCATTAGCAGAGTAGGCTAATGATAAAATGACTCCACCAGCTACGCGAGGCAAAAATAAAAGGAATAGACCGGGTGATATTGCTAATATCACTTCTGAAATATTAAGGTACAACATTTTATTACTTATGGAGATAGTCTGTTATGTGTATTGTTTTGATTTTGATTTTTATTGTTTCTTTGCATAGGAAAATTCATGCAAATGGTAAAGTTACCGATGGAGATGTGAACCAGCTGTACATGATATGGAAGCCAGTTTGTCAAGGCTGCCGTGTGAATACTAAAGATAACCCTAACTGCTTTTGTGGATTGATTCCACCACCCAATGGAAGTCGTAAATCTGGCTTATGGCAGAAATTGTCTGATATTCTTCAAGCGCTTGGCTCAGACCCATTCAATGATCTTCGTAGTACTGATGAAACTCCGTCTGGTCTAACTAATCTGGGAGCAACATGCTATGCCAATAGTGTACTTCAGTGTCTGTACATGAACGCCTCGTTTCGAGAAGGTGTTTTCTCTGTTGAGCCAGATGTGTTAAACGAACAGCCTGTGTTATATCAGCTTGTCCGGCTTTTTGCACAGTTGCATGCTAGTAAATTAGCCTTTATTGATCCAGCTCCATTTATAACGACCCTGGAGCTGGATAATGCAGTTCAGCAGGATGGCCATGAGTTCCTGACCTTGCTTCTTTCACTGCTTGAACGTTGTCTGAGCCACTCTAAAGTTTCTAAGGCGAAAACAATTGTTCAAGATCTTTTTCGAGGAAGTGTATCACAAGTAACAACGTAAGACAAAGACCAATTTTGATTGTGTTTTATTTTTATTATTGGATTTTTGTTTGTTTATCTGGTGTTCTGATGATTATCCTTCTATGTTTATGTCAGTTGTATATTTTCTTCTTTTGATTTGCCTTTTTGTTTGTGTGGTCATTTTTTAGTTATAGCACTTTTAAGTGTCCGCAATGCTTAATAGTCATTGATATGGTTTTACTGTTTCTTTTTTTGTTTGTTCTTTATGCAGGTGCTCAAATTGCGGAAGAGATTCTGAAGCATCTTCCAAAACTGAAGACTTCTACGAGCTGCAGATGAATGTCAAAGGCTTGAAAAGCTTAGACGAGAGTTTGGATCAGTACCTTAGTGTGGAACAGCTTCATGGAGAGAATCAATACAATTGTGAATTGTGTAAAAGCAGAGTCGATGCTACTCACCGCATCAGGCTGCGAACTCTACCTGATGTCCTTAATTTTCAGCTTAAGCGTTACGAGTTCCTTCCAAAGGTACTTTGTGATATCTTTTCGAGAGCATTATTTTTCGTTGTCTTACCATTATGAAATCTTATAACTATAAGTGCATTTATCTCTATTCCCATCTCTGAATTTCGGTTGTTATATACTTTAATTTTCACCTTGGTGGTGTCGTGATTGGGCAGTAACCTTTTCTTAAATGATGCATTGCAATTGACAAATGAGAACTTTTGCTCTGTTCTTATAGTGAAGATAATTACTTGCATGTGATGAGATTTGAAGTAGCTTTATTGAAATATCATGCATGGTTTTCTTGATGGAAAAAGGTCAATGCATGGCTCGTGGTGAATTCAGAGAAAAATTACTATTGATGGATTTTATGACAATGGTGTGAAGTAGGAGTTTGATCATAGGCTCATAAACAGTGACTATTTTAAAACTTGTGATATCCAATTTTTCAGTTGCTTAATGGAACCTGTAGCTCCTTTTTTCATGAATGACATTGCTTTTTGCATGGTCATAATTTTTAATTTTTATATTTTAGCCTGAGGCTGGCTCTGTGCTTTATAGTTTTCTCCCTTGCTTAGGATTGGTTCTTTTCATGCTATATTGTTTGAGATTTTGGGAACCAATCACAAGAAAGAAAAGTAGCTCTTTGGCATAGGCAATCATGTGTTTAAGCATTTTGTGCATTGATTTTTGTCAATAGACTACTACAAGGAAGAAAATCACATCTGCTTTTGGTTTCCCTGGAGAATTGGATATGGGGCGTAGGCTGTCTGAACCTTCTCAGCTGGAATGGATATATGACTTGTCAGCTGTGTTGATTCACAAGGGAACTGCTGTAAATAGTGGCCATTACATTGCTCATATCAAGGATGAGAATACAGGGCAGTGGTGGGAATTTGATGATGAGCATGTCTCAAACCTAGGTCGTCGCCCATTTGGAGAAGGCTTTTCAAGTTCTGCTAAAGGTGTTCATAGTGACAAAGTTTCACCATCTTGTGCAGGAGCAACGCTTGCTGATACCAGCAGAAGTATGGATGCTGTTCAGCCACAATCTTTAGAATCTAACATTCATAGTTGTAAAGAGATTTTTTCATCTACTGATGCATACAGGCTGATGTATAATCTTAGGCGTACTAGAAAGAATGATGGTAAAAGAGATCATATTGCCAACAATATTCAATTAGAAGGTCACAAGGGTTTACACAATGGCTTTCATCCTGCATCTCAACTCTTTGAGGATATAAATGATATGAATGCATCATATGCTGCTGCTTGTGAAGAGTACAAATTGAAGAAGGAAAAAGAGGTGCGTCATATCACAGAACGGAGAGAAGAGGTGCGATCAGTTCTCTCAGAAGCTCCCGTTCGATTGCATCAAGAACCATTTTATTGGGTTTCTACGGACTGGCTTCGCCAGTGGGCTGACAATGTCACTCCAGGGTAAGTGTGTATTTGTGGTTCTACATTATGCATGCATAATTGTTGCTTCTGGGATAAAGTATTTACAAGGCATTGCCTAAGATTGTTGTGATTCATATTTGCTAATTTGTCATAGGCGCCTAAGCCTCCAAACTGTGATCATCTTAATTGTGTATATTTCGGTTTGTTTATTTACTTTTGTATGGTTTGCATATCAATTGTCAATCACTTTGCAACTGTCCTTTTAATGTTTCCTATGATTTATTTCATATTGTCCTGCAGTGTTATAGACAACAAGCCTATCCAATGCTTACATGGAAAGGTTCCAGTGTCTAAAGTTGGGTCCATGAAGCGGTTGTCTGCTAAAGCTTGGGGAATCTTGTTTTCTAAGGTATCTCTCTGTCTAATTATCTTGCGTATAGTAAAACACTTCATGATGCATTCATATCCTTTCCCTAGTTATTTTTGTTTTCAACATTTGTGCATGCATACATGTGTATTTTTTATTTCCCTTTGTATTGCGTATAACCTTTTTTTTTAAGTATAAAGGAGAGGCTTCCCAGTACTTCTAGTTCCCTAACTTATTTTCTTCTTCTCTCTCTAGCCTCCACACACACATGCAAGCACAATTTATCTGTTCATGTTTGTCTGATTCAAGCTTCATCTAGCTTTTCCTATGTATCATTTATTACAAGGCTGTGCCATCATTATTGATGCTCTTCTGTTAAATGCCTGACAACTGCAGTATGATGGAGGGCCAGCACTGACCAATAGTGACTGCTGCATGGCTTGCCTTATTGATGGTGCCAAATCTGTGGTCTTTGCTGATAGCTATAGGGATCAAAGAACATTAATGAGAGATCTTGCAAATGATGTAATTGCTGGGAAGTGCTTGGATGGAGCATATTTTGTGTCCAAGACATGGTATACTTGGAACCTTTATTTTCTTTTTACCTTTTCTATATAATTTATTACTGCTTTTGTTAATGATTATTAGGCATGGCTTACTAAAGGGTTTTTTTTTTTTTAATTTAAAAATTAACTGATTCTGGCAACAGCATGTTAATTTTAATCATCTTTTTTTTCTCCTGTACAAGAACAAAACTAACTCGTGCTTTTATTGTCAACAACTACTGCATTTCTTCATCATCTCTTTTGAACTCGACTTAGTCTGCATGGATTGGTGCTTTTCTGGAAGGTTTCCAGTAATTCTGATTTTTTTCATGATTTTAGGCTGCAACAGTGGGTGAGACGAAAAAATATTGATGCTCCAAGTGAAGCTGATGCAGGACCAACAGCTTCAATCATGTGCCGACATGGGCAACTAAGACCTGAGCAAGCTGGTGCCAAGCGATTGCTGGTTCCTGAGACACTTTGGCACTTTTTGTACAAGGATGCGGTTGCTGTAAAGTCTGATGATCCCTTGGGATGCACTACTTTTCCTTCAGATTCTGCACAGTGTTCTGAATGCAGTGATGAACTTTCTGAAGTTGCCTGCTTTGAGGATTCTATAAGGTTATTTACATGTCTTATTAATAGCACGGATCAATCCAATCTGTCTTGTCTTGAATTGTGCCATGCTGCAGGGAGATGAAGCTCAAACAGCGCCAAAATCATGAGAAGTTGGCTACTGGAAAGAGTATTCCCCTGTCTTTGAACTGCACGTATTACTTGATGCCTTCTTCTTGGCTCACAAAATGGAGAAACTACGTAAATTCAAGTGGAAAGAGTATTTCTTCGTCAGTGGAACCTGAAGTTCTCGATCCTGTTATTGATGCACTGAAATGTGAATGGGTAACTTGCAACGCCTGGATATTTCCTTGTCACTTTTCAAACAAAATTTTTCTTTTGTAAGAGCCAATATGGTTGAAGTTACTTTATAGCACGTGGAGTGAACAAAGGGTAGTTATACTCCTGGAATTAGAATCAGTTTGTACATCAGCCTACTCTTTTTCCTAGCCTATATTTCAACTTCAAATGTAAGGAGACTTATTTGTTGTTCAACTCCTGCCCCCCTCCCCTCTCTTCCTTTTCAGCATTCACGACTCCTAGAAAGGCCTCCTGACCTGGTGAACAAACGCGGTGTGCTTATACAGAAGAGTTCTACTGTAAGGATTACAAGTACATAACTCATTATTTGTTTATGTAGGCCAGTAATTGCAAGAAACATGCTCATGTGCAAAACTTAAATTGTGTTGATTAAAATGGAGCTGGAAATGCACAACTTGCTGTATTTTAAGAAAGTGTTTTAGGAAGCCACTTTACACTTCATTTCAATCCTGCTTAAAAACCTAGAAAAAGACAAATAAAATAGAAAGACGCTGCTAGTTCGAGTGTGCACTAATTTCAGATTTTTTTCTTTCTATCTCCTTTCCCTTGTTTTATGGGTTCTAGACAGATGCTTTAACAATAATTACAGAGAATGACTGGAACAGCTTCTGTGAAGACTGGGGCGGCAACAAGGAGAGAGGCATAATGGCAACAATTGAGTCCAGTGATGTTGCAGAAAATAATTTGAGTGGGTCCCAGGAAGATGTGTTTGTATTTAAAGACCATCCAAGTTCTCAAGAAGAAGCAAACAATGACCCAGAGATCAGACAGCCTTTGATTAGGACCTCTCCAGAGGTAATAAAAATCCTACCATATTCATGTTTTGAACTGTGTTAACCACAGTTCTAAACTAGCTAGTAAAAGCCCTTCATTCTTCGTCTCTAATTCTTTGGAGGCTTCTGCATAGTCATACATCCGGTTCCAATTTCAGAGCCATGGCCTCCTTATCAGGAGGGGAAATGGTCAATGGGATTTGGCTTCCCTTGTCTCTTGTGCTGATATGGAGTTGATTTTTCTGCTAGATTTGCGAGGATTGCATTGGTGAAAGAAAAAGTCGTGAGTTGGCGAAGAAGCTGAATTACTTCAATGAGGACATAAATGTATCTCTTGTACGTGGTAAGGAAGCTCCAAGATCAATTTTAGAAGCTTCTTCAACTACTCCTGAGACAGATCGGCGCGCCTCCAAGCGATCTCGAAAGACGAGTTATGGGACTTCAGTAAATCTAAAAGTTTCTGGTTCCACATCATTATACCAGTTAAAAATGATGATATGGGAATCACTTGGGGTAAGCTACAGTGAACATATAACTTGATGAACATGTAGAATTTGATCATCAATGCATTTTGGATGCCATGTGCTTATACTGTTCCTCCTGTTTGAATCTCATCTGTACATGCACCAGTCTCCGAGATTTAAGCAGGAAGGATTGAAAATTTTCAAAATTAGATTATTGCTTCCATGGAATTCATAAATGTATGCAGGAAAGTATATTCTTTCTATAACTGACAAATGATGGGCTGTAACTATTTAACTCAGAAGAGATCTATTGGAATTGGTCAAGTTTTGAAATATTAGAAGTCAGATGTTGGTTGAAAGAAGTGTATAGGTTGGCATAAAATGACATGGTTATCAAAGAATTCTGGATAATTGTGATACCCAAATAACTTTGCATGTCTTCACAATTTGTGATACCAGACTTGTATATGGATTCTCATTTGCTATCAGTAGTTTTCTTAGACAAATATGTCCCATCCTTTGGCTCTCCAACTTTAATATTTTTATTTCCTTTGCTTAACCTCTTTTAAGTCATGGCTCTAGAAACTTGTGGATATGATGTCTGTGCTTATGTGCCATCAGTTTAACTGAGTAAATACCTGCAGGTGGTTAAGGAGAACCAGATACTTCACAAAGGTTCAATGGTAATTGATCAGGAAAGTGCTACGCTTGCAGACTTGAGTATATTTCCTGGTGATAAGTTGTGGGTGCAAGATTCTGAAATCCACGAGCATAGAGATATTGCTGGTAATATGAGTCACTATGCTACTTTACTACTATAAAATTAATGGTTATTTTATTTGAGTAACAGTTGCCTCTTATTTAAGCAAAACTTTTTTCCTGATGCAACTTGTATGCTTGAGCAGTAATGCTATTTATCATATAATGATAGAAACGATAGTAACAGTATGAAGTTCAAAGTAGTTTACCAATTATGTGGCCTTTATTAGAAGGTTATGCGTTTCAAATTACCAATGTGATTTTGATTTAACATGATTGGCCAATGTTTTTAATGGAATAATTATCATGTTTAAAATACTTGTTATGTTTCATACTGGCTGGCTTAATTCTATCAGTGTCATTACCTTAAGATACTCTGAATCAGCTGCTTTTTATTTATTTATTTATTTTTCTTTTGGTGTCAATATTCTACAGATGAGATTACTGACCAGAAAACAAACGCTCAGCATCCTGAAAAGGGGTTTCAGGGAACACTTTTGACTACAACGTCTTCATCCCAAGTTGCTTAAGACGCATGCTTTGAATAGCTGTCTCCATGACACATCTAAACTATTTAGATAAATATTCTGGAAGGAAGACCTGCATTTTGGAGGTGAGTCATCATTCACGGACATGTATGCACCCCCACACAATATATTCTCCCTGCAACCCTGGCTTCTGATTGTTGGCCATCTTTATTTTCTTTTCATTGTGTAGGACCAGTGGCTGGCCTTGGTTGGTTTTGGCTCCCAGCATTTTGACTTTGAAAAGACTGGTTCGGTACATAATTTTAGAACTCCCCGGACACTTTGTGATGTTTGTACCCAGAGATGAACTGACCCTGTTTTATACTGTTGGCTGATGTCTGGAAAGGCAATGAACTTGGTGACCGATCTTTTTTTTATCATTTCCCTCTTGGGTGGCTGAACTCGGTGGATTTTGGCAATTGCAGATCCAATGAAACATGTACCTTTTTGTACCTAGAGATGAATGAAACCATACAGCGCTGTTGGTCAACACCTGGAAAGTAAATGGAACCTTTATAGTTGTAGATTTGCTGTGCGAAATGTCTAAAAGCTTTCTCCTATGAATGCTGGATATCAATTATGTTATGGATGAACATTCGCAGTCATTGTTCTCTGGTTTAAATAGGAAAACGATAGCCCTTCATTGTGAAAAGCCTGGTATTCGTGCTGTCATGCCTGGTCATCAAATGCTGGGCATTAGGCCGTACATTTGACGCACTGAATACTACATGGCATGTGAATCGATGACAACCCAGCCTTTATGCGAGTGCTTCATGAATCATCGAGCTCCAACACCATGACGCAACATTCAGCAACTTTCTGGTAACTTGGGTTTTGTCCTGGGGTGTTTAATCGCTCCTTTTTCGCCTCCTGATCCCGGAACCGGCGTATGATCAAAACTCGGTTGGGCTTGAGTTGGCTTGTTTGGACTGTGGAGTACCATAATTATTGAAGTGACAGATTTCTATAGAACATGCTTGACGTTAATATTTTATAGCAATAGCAAGTAAAAAATAAGCTCCATAAAGAGGTGGATTTGAAATCTGTGTGCGCTTCGGGAGAGGAAGATGGAGACCTCTCATTTATGAATAGGTTGACGGAGTCGTCTAATGATATATCTGAAAGAATGGTCAGATCAAAGTAAAAAGAGTGGCGTGGGAAAAATGAGCGAACTAGAGTCGGACGTTAAATGCATCTTGCAGGAAGGTTGACCTGCTATTCTCTTTTCGAAGGTCAATAAAAGTGGGTGCGTGCAGCCTAAATTACATTGCATAGCGATAGTTTTGGGAAAAAATGGTCTTCACATTTTCTCTAGAAAATAAAAGGTTGCATTCCGTTAATACTTGTCTGCGTTTATTGGGCACTACATATTTGAAATGGTAGGCGTAGTGGTGGCGATACATGGATAGATGTTGTAAGAAGAAAAGCTCCTTAGATCCACCGTCTTCGCGAGTTCTGGTTCCCTTTGAACCACCGATCCCAGCTAGCGTTTACCGGACCTTGAGTCCTATGATAAATAAATCAATTATTTCACACCAGCAAGATTATCATTGATGATGGATGGATAATAATACAAAGAGGGCAGTAACAAGGAATGCTAATGACAATGTTCTTACGATGGAAGTAGTGGGTCAGGAATCGATTCAACACTTGACAGGAGCCTGCAGAGTAAGTAAAAACCAAAGTATAAAACTCAAAAAGAGGATTAGTAAGGCAGAGGGGGTTTATTTAAAAAGGGACAAACGCATTCATTACTAATTGTTGCTTACTCTTGGCAAACAATCGACGATTCCCCTAATGTATCAAGCTGGTCCAGCTCCTCCTACATGTGTAATTTAAAAGCTATAAAATGTTACTACAATACCTGCTCGGAGTCTCATAGATTGCTTGCACAAAACACATGAAATGAAAGCTAACCTGTATGAAATTGATTTGATTCTGAAGTTGGGTGATTGCAGCTACCATTCGATGCTTACTCAGGAAGTTGTTAGGCCCTGTTCTTGGAATAAAACTTGATGTTTCTGCCACTACTGACTCCTCCCTTTTTGGTTCTTCAAGCGATGACACCGAATGTTGCCCTTCCATTTCTATTGAATCTGATTCCATGGTTCCCGAGACCAGCAGGTGTGTTTATGGCAGGCAAGCACGGAAAGAAAGGAGATGCCAAAAGAGGAGAGAAGTGGAACAAGTAGGGGGCAGACTTGATTGAAAGACGAGTGGACCAAGTCTATAGAAAAAAAAAATTAGGAGGATAGAGTGTCCACCGGTGTTTAACTTATAAACAAACAGTAAAAGCAGTTGAGTCAAAAAGTTGAAACGCAGGCACTGAACACGGTCCACCACCACAGATGCGTTGATTGAATGGACGTAGGACAGCATGTGTCAAAACCAGACCCAAGCCCACTTTTATCCATCGAGGAATCACTATTATTATTAATAATAAAAAACATAATTTCACAGTGTGTTTTCAATGATATATATATTTTATTTAATTCAAATTTAAAAGAATATAATTTTATTATTTATTGTAAATAATTTACATTTATTATCTCAACCCCACATATTTATTATAGTTCTCTTACATTTAAAAATTATGTTATATTGTAGTAAATAAAAAATTTACAGAACCGAATACCATGCATAATTTTACCTGGATAATTTTTATTGGTAATTTGTTTAGTTAACTTGAGTTTATTTTATTTTTTAATTAAATATTATTTTTTTTAATTTTATTTTTTAATATTGATTCAAATTAACATTAAATTTTTTAAAAATTATTTTTACAAGTTTTACAGATAAATCTAAATAAATCATATATTTTTCCATCTCAGTATTATATTGAGATATAATTTCATTTATAATTAAAGTCAATTTTTTTTTTTAAAAAACACGTTACGTAAGCCTAAATATTTTTTTCCCAGCGGCGTAGGGAGCGCGGATGGGCTAGATTGCTTCAATATTTTCTGTCTTTTTAAAAAGACAAAGGATTCATCACCAGATGTTGGCTGAGGTGGCATATAAGCTTGTTCTCCTTTAAAAAAATTGTTTTATTACAAGGTATTTTCTATATTAATCGAGATCAAGACTTTTTCAAGTGATCTTAGAAAATTATCCTCTCGTCATCGTCAATCTAGTTCAAAGGAGGGTGTTTGCATTATTAATATAAGGATTGTTTTTAAAGTGTTTTTTATTTAAAAATATATTAAGATAATATATATTTTTTAAAAATTTATTTTTAATATTAATATATTAAAAAATTATTTTAAAATAAAAAAAATTAAATTTTTTTATATAAATACTAGTTAAACCACCTGAACAACCACCCCTGATAAAAGAAGCATAACCAATCAATCTTTTTTAGATTAAGAAAACACAAAACAAAAAGTTATGGGCCATATCCTAATGGACCTGTTACAGGCGTCCGTGGAGGCCTTCGAACATTACAAAATGTCCCAAAGTTTTAGGGTTCTAACTCCTAATTCTAATCTTTCGAAAACACTATTGGTTGGTTGGGATGGTGATGCAGGTGGGTTAGCAAGCAGAAATGGCAAAGCGAATGATGTATTGCTGGCTGTCAACCCCATTATCAACAGCCAAACAACGCTTCAATATCAAAACAGCCCCCTCGTTCTCCAGACCAGTTGTTGCTTCTGCTAGAGCCGAAAGAAGTATTTCCACTGCCAGTAAGAAAAAGAAGAAAAAAGAGAGAAACAAATCCGTGGAGGAACTTGTTGTGGTAAAAAATGATAAGGAAAAGAGAAGAACTCGCTCAGAGAAAGAATATGAGGAGCTCCATTCTTTCCATGAGACTGAAAGTCACGTCCCTGTAATGCTAGGTGAAGTTGTTGATGTTTTCTCTTCCTTACCTCTCCGCTCTTTCATCGACTGCACTCTTGGCGCCGCTGGTCATTCCTCTGCTGTCAGTGCTCCCCCCCCTCTTTTTTTTCTTAACTTTTAATTTTGTTTGACAATAAAATAATATATATATATTTTTAATTTCATTTGACAGATAATAAAGGGACATCCTGAATTAGAATGTTACATAGGAATGGATGTGGATCCAGTTGCACATGCCAAGGCACGTGCTCATATTGATGCTCTCTTGCAATCAACCCGTTCTAGTTTGAAACCACACTTGCTTTTCAAGAATTTCAAGTATATAAAATCTGTGGTTGGTGAGATTGATGATGATTGCAAGCTCTTGAGCTCTGGAGTTGATGGCATCTTAATGGACCTTGGAATGTCATCCATGCAGGTTTATCTAACCCACCCCATTTCTTACTTTCTCATTTTCTACCACTTAACTACATTTTATTTATTTCTTGTTGACAATTGCTTGCTAATCTTAACTTATAGGTGAACAATCCTCAAAGAGGGTTCAGTGTACTTGCTAATGGACCTCTTGATATGCGCATGGATCCTCGGGTATTAGCTCTCATTAACCCACCCTTTAAGGACATGTTATCGTGTTTATTGTCAACAATGCCTCGTCTAGCTCTAAATTGCAAATAGATTATCGATTGCTTTACTGGTATGGTTTGTCTGAAGGGTATCTAGTTTTATTTAAACTGAAGGTGACGAAGATTAACTAGTATCATTCGCTCGAAATCTGGATATGGAAAGATGAGAATCAATAAGAGACATATGGAATGGTGCAAAGTTGAAGCATGACTGACCACATATGTAGGTTAATTCAAATTATCTTTCTTGAGCCAATCTAGTTTGGATCAAGACTTGGAGTTGAGTTGATTGTTTATGGTTGAGGGGAAGTCTCTGGGAAGTAGGCCAAAACTGAACTGGTGGGAAAATCTCATGACATTTTATCTTAGTTTATTTTCTTGTAGTCCTCTGGTGTTCAATGTTTTCCTCCCAAGTATCACAGTGGATGTAACTAAACTAAGGACTCTGCTATATTTGTTGCTCATCAACATGTCAGCATTCCATCTTATAGGCTTTCCATCTTATAGGCTCTTCCTTGTTGTTTATTTTATTTTTTATATCATCTTGGCCAAAGCCCAGTTGAGATTTTACAATGATTTTGTTTGAATTATAAGATCAATTTGAAGCTTGTACAAGTGATCACAGATACAGCCAGATGCAATGACTAGGATATGCCTTTTAAATCATGGCTCATTTTTCCTTGTATAGGGATAAATTTGCGGGCCACATTTGTGGATGAAATTGTGAACCTTTTCACTTCTTGTTTTCTAACCTATGCTGTTGACAGGGGAGGGTTTCTTTTCTCATTTAAACACTAGAATGTCTTTACCAGTGATTTTCAATCAAATTTAGTGTGGAATGCCTTTGTGGCTCAATGGCACCCACACCCCCCTCCCTGTAAGAGGTCTTGGTCTCGAGCCTTGGTTGAGGAACAGAAACTCCTGTGGTATATTGGTTTTCAGATCTCTGCATCACTTTTAAAAAGAAAATTTTGAAGATGCTGATTTTACCTCTCCGAATCAATAAAATATATGTTCATCTAACTGACTGGAACAGGCATGTGACAGGCAAGTGTGAAAGCAAAGGACATATTAAATTATTGGCCAGATGATGAAGTGGGCCGAATTCTGCGCGAGTACGGAGAAGAAAGCAACTGGCGATGGCTTCAGAAAAAGATTGTTCAGGCTCGTCAACAAGGTGGTTTGCATTCTACTGGTGAACTAAGAGATCTTATTCAGGGTGCAACTCATGGAACAAAAGGTGGGCCTTTACTCAATACAGTCCATCGTTGTACTGTTTTACTTTGCCTTTTCTATTCCTTCTAAAATTAAGGTATCCTTTTCCAGCATTGTTCAACAAGTTACATGCCTAAATCTTTGCTGATGCTTGGCGTTACTCCACCCACTGGCTTGGATTGTCTCCACAGAAAAAAAAAAAGAGGGGGGGGGGGGTGTTATTTAATGGATTGTTGAAACTTGATTGCATGGTATAGTTTTTCTAAATGATTAAATTTGTTATTACATTGCTACAGGAGGGAGGCAAGGTTGGATAAAGACAGCAACACGGGTGTTTCAAGCTCTGAGGATAGCTGTCAATGATGAACTCAATACCCTGGATAAGTCTCTTCACGCCTGTTTCGAGTGCCTTGTCCCTGGAGGAAGGCTTGCTGTCATCTCTTTCCACAGTTTGGAGGACAGAATTGTAAAACAAACATTTCTAAAAATTATTGAAAGCAACGGAGGAGATGGAGATGTGGTTGAAGAAGAGGCTGGTAAAAGGGATTTAAGAAAGATGAGAAATGACATTGATGCAAAAGAAACATGGATTCGACAGATGGTACAAGGCCAGAATGGAACAATCCTTACCAAGAGACCAATAACACCATCTGAAGAGGAGGAAAGACTAAATCGCAGGTCTAGGAGTGCCAAACTCCGTGTGATTGAGAAAATTCGTTGAGATATGTAGTACTACAATTGCTGGCTTGCAGCCCCGTATCATTTAGGGAAAATCCATGTATAATATATGATCTGTGCCTAATATTGCTGTGCCTTCATTATTCATTATTTTTATAGATTAGTCGGTTCATAGCATGGTATTTTGTTTTGCATTTTGTAGTTATGACCAGCAATAATACATCTAATCATCCTCCAGGTCTACAAACAAATGAATCATAAATGAAAATAAATTCCAATTTTCTTTCACCATTCTGTGATCTGGATGGCAATTTCACTCTTTATCCTTCGTTGTGCCATGGGCCAATTGGGCTGTTGTTGAATTCTATTAAGCCCAAGCAAACTTTAAAGATCTTTTTTTTTTTTGAGATTAAGTTTAATGAACATGAAAATAAAATAATAATGAAATAAGTAGGAAAGACAACAGGCTCGAGTTTAACCAACTGTTAACTACCAGAACATGAATTGATAACGTTAACTACAAACCATTTTTCGAGTGGCCATGACAGTGACAGTGATCTAGAACTGAACAGCTAAAACACCAAAAAAGTCCTCCTCCCTTGCAAGAGTGGCACAGGATTTTCCTCTCGGAAGTCGAACTTGAAATAAGCAGGTGAATAAAAGTTAAACTCTCTGCTGAATTTTTCTATCACTTTTCTTTTTTGCCTGAATTTGGAGTTATAATCCTTCATTTCATGGTCCATTTGGGCTCAAGTATTCAGAGAAACATGCAGTATTATTTCCTAATTTTCCAGTGTACAAGCTAAATTTTGGTTTGCTATGATGGGTTTTGATTTTCATGTTTATTAATTGGGTCATTCAAGGGAAGCAGCGCGTGAGGAACTGAGGATGATGGTACCAAGTGGTAACAAATGGAAAGCAACAGGGAAAGAAGGCTTGACAACATTCACATCTTTTGCTTTCCCATACCTCACCAATTCCAGGTTTTATTTGGTGTCTTTGGAACTCACTTTTAGTTTAGTGAGGATAATTGTTCCATGGAATTTGAATTTTATCATGTAGGTTTTTTTTTCTTTGCATCTGTTTTTGTCTTATAATGTGAAATTTATTCAGGAAAAGAAAAGAAACTGTCAATGTACGCAGGGCCAATATGGCAGTGTATAACTCAAAGAAAGCAAATTTAACTGCTGCAAGAAAGGAAAGGATGAATTTGCCGATTACCGATGGCGGTTATCGAATCAGTGAATTTCTAAGTCACCCGTTTGGGATTCAAGCTATATTGAACACGGGTAGTTTGCAAAGTTTTCAGTCACTTGATGCCAACACATATAGGTGCATTTTGCCGAAGGTTGAACTTCTTAACTTTGAAGCAGCACCTGTGCTAGACTTACGAGTTTCCCTATCAGACGAACATTGCACAGTTGAGATGATTTCTTGCAAGGTAGAACCAACCATGGACTTTATGTAATGATAGAAAAAAGCTAAAAAGAGGGATTCTTATTTATGCACTATGCTATTGTTTTAGCATATCATTACCTTGATGGTACCAAAGGATGTATAAGATAATGACTAGCAGAAGAAGCAACTGAATTTGGAGGAGAAACTGCTTATCTGTTTTCACCGTAGATGTATCACTGCCATCCAATTTTCTTTAAATTCAAAAGATTTGCAGATCTCTTCCATATGTATGGCCATCTCGATGGAGTCTAATTTGATGTATGTGGGTTGCTGATTTACTATGCAGTTCCAAGGTTCAGAGCTTGTTGAACGCCAAAATGACCGTTTTTCAGGTACATACCTATCTCTGAACTTCTGCAAGACAATAGTTTACGAGAAAACAGTTTTATAAAACATTTATAACAGTAAGCATATCAGGTCATGTTCAAATTGAACATATCAAACACTTTCAGGTTTCTCATGTAGGGATGCATTGTTGAAAGTCTTTTAGGCATAATAATTTCCATCACAGCTTTTATACAATATGCTAAATGTGCAGGTGTCATGTACTCATATTACACATAATGCAACTACCTTTCATCGAAAAGATAAGGCCTTATTAAGAACTCAAGTTGCTTTATTTGACCAGATTGTTTTGTAGATTCAATAGTGTTACCTTGTTAGTACAGGAGTTTGTCATGTATGTTATGAGATTGTTGCAGATTCTTGCAATCAATATGTTTCAACATCTTGACAGTTCTTTTGAACTTTGCTTTCTTCAGCTTTCATGGTGAACTCCATGACATGGAACACAAATATCTCTGAACCATTTTTGGAGGTTGACGTGAAGTTGAATCTCATGCTTGAGGTTGTTAATACACTTTTAGATCATCATAATGGCTAAGTATTTTGCGTGGTTCTTTGTCATAGTTACTGAAAGCCCTTTCTTGTAAGGTGACTTCTTTCAGTTGGTATCCTGACATTTAAATTTTAGACCCTGGTCTCCGGCAATGATTAGAGTCCCTCGCCCACTGTAACTGCTTAATTAGTTAACAGCAGACACTTCTTGGGAAAATAGTGAAGATTATTTTTAGTGATTCAGCACGATCATAGCCTGGCAACCGCTCTCTGGCTGACTGTTAAAGATAGATGATTTCAATATTAGTCACTGGGAATTGAAGTAACTATGACCTATAATGGCATCCTCTGCTTGTTAGCTATTGTCCACCTTTATCCTGTAAATGGAGTAATTTAACCTAAGTAGTTTTTAAACTTACAAAAATTTCTGTCTGTCGTACTGACTTTCATGTCAATATTCAATATTTCCTCCACTCTTACGGCTCTGCTTTCTTTTACTGCTCGTCAATTGTCAATCTGACACTGAAGTTTGATTCAAACTTCTTGCTTCGAGGCAATATTGGTTGTCATTTCTGTTTCTTGAAGTTGAGTCTCGTGGAATTTCAAATTGAGTTGTTTGTTCAAGTTCTTAGATATTGTGACTAGATATTCTCTTACAAAAAAAAAAAAAAAACTGGCAAAGTTTCCTAGTCTTGTTTGAAAAATATCACGAGCTTGTTATTCAATCTTATCCCAGAAGCCCAGGTTTTCTGCTTAATGGTTAATGGACATAATGTTATGACTAGCTTGCCTATTCTTATCAGTCATAACTGAGCTATTCCTGTTATTTGTTTATTACACGCCTTATCTGCTTCAGTGAGTAATTTGTTGCATTTTGCTCTTTCTTGTCTTTATATGGATGTTGAGCAGTTAATATCATACTCTTAAAGGTCTTCATTCTTTGAATACAGATTTACACACAGCCCTTTACTTTGCTGCCAACATCTGCTGTGGAGAGTGCTGGAAATTTGTGAGTGATCTTACGATGAAATTCAAAATTACAGTATATGCACTTGTGGGATTTATTGTCTTAATGAATATTTCATTTAACATATTGGTATATTTGTTGCTTGGTACATGATCCTGGAACTAGGGAGCCCTTGTAAGTATATCGGCCTTATTTTACCAGTGAAAATTGATCTTGGATTAAGAAAGTATCACGCCCTCAACGTGGCATCACAAAAATAATTTTTAATCAGCCAAGGATTGACTTCTTAACATCCCTTGAGCTTCCTCAAAGCCATTGTTTAATCAGTGTCCTACAACATGCTATAAGTATCAAAGTGAGTAGATTGGAGCCATTGCATCTGGCTATTCCTAATACGAGGGTTGAAAACCAAAACATAGAAAATCTAAGTTCATCCAAATGATGGAAGAATTCTATTTACCGTAAAAGAAATTATAGCTTTCATCGACTACACCTTGTTACTAGAATAAATAAATGCATCCTGAGAGTCACAACTTGTTGCAATTTCAAGAAGACATTAAGAGTTGCAAGAAGTTTGTTCCTGCTAAATATCTAATAATGTTTCATTTTAGTGCTGATTAACTGGCTAATATCACCATGTAATTTTTTAAAAAACCAGTGATTCTTTCCTATTTTGCAAGATGCACTTGTACTTCTGTAATTTTGGGAACAGAGCTATCATATAATAGAAACAGTTGAACTTTGCTGACATACAGAGTAATGCAAGCTCTTCTGGATAGGCTCGTACCATTACTTCTTGATCAACTGCTGCTAGACTATAACAAGTGGACAAATCAACACCGTGCAATTATTCCATGAATATATATCTTGCTTGTGGTTTTCACGGCCAGGTAATTCCTTTGCACTTGCAGTTGTTTTTCATTAATCTTTCATAAGAATTGATGACAATTGTTGATTCTTTGTTTGGAGTTGAAGTAAGCCGATTGTCCAAATAACATAGAACATCTCGTATGTGTTCTGGAAGATTAAATTTAAGAGTCGGAGATATTACATTTTTGTTAGTCCAGGTCACTTCTACATTTGTGCACCCAATGTTTCCATGACATCTCGGGCGCTCCTTCTGTATCCAAGAGTCCAGCAAATTGGTTTTCTTATCCCACTTCGGATGAGATTCGGCTCAGATTGATTTTGTAATCTGAGTGGGTCTCAAGAAGTTGTCTACAATAATAGATAGCTAAAGAAGTTTTAAAATGCTTGTTTTGCAAGCTTTTGCAGTGCTATATGATCAATGGTGACACAGGTAGACCTGGTGATTAAGACTTGAGAGAAAATGAGAAATAGATATAAATTAACATTCACATGTATTATTATGAACTTATCGAAATCTTTTGATAACATATCAAACTGCAGCAAAACGATCCAAACAGTAGAGAACGATTTCATGATCAAACTCATCGAAATCTTTTGATAACATATCTTACTGCAGTTCATGTAGAATTTAGGTGAAAGATTGCAAGATGAAGATTTTGCATGTTAAGTAGTCGCATCATTCCTGGTTGGTTTGCATGTAATGAAACAATGTTTGAGTTGTGCAGGCAAATAGCAAAATGATAAAACAAAAAACAAAATAAAATGTAGGAATCTACAAGAAGAGAACTAATAAGTGAATGAATGCTTTTATTTGCATAGATCTCGTGCTGCAAAGAGATGGTGATGCCAATTAACTCAATAGAAAGTTTCAACTTGACAGCTCATTCTCTGCGCCCATGCTCTTGCTCTGACCGTGGACATTAAGGCTTCCCTTGGTAGAGAACGCGACGGTGCCACATGAAGTAAACTCTTAATTTCACTGACTCTTAGGTTAAGCTACAATCTTCTCATAGATTTTTTTTTGAGCCCTCCTTCAGCCTTGGATCTTGTTCTGGATGATGGAACTGCGATTGGTGCGTTTGATGTTTTGTGTTGTGTGTGCTATCCGTTGCCCAACAGGCGCTAGCATCCCAACCCGTAATGCTATGACCAAGTGTATTTAATTAAGTCTTGTCTGGGAAAGTGTGTTTTTTTATTTTTTATTTTTATATTTTTGGATTATGTTGAGGTGTGATGTGAAAAATAATTTTTTAAAAATAAAAAAATATTATTTTAATATAGTTTTAAACGAAAAATACTTTGATTTGTAACTGTGATAACTTACAAACACAAAGCTATTAGAAAACAAGTTAAGTTGATGCCACTAGGTAAAATTATTGAACCCATAAAACTTTTTTTTAGTACTGATATCGTTATTTTAGTCAATGAAACTATTTAAAGCCTATTTATTTGTATTTTAAAATTATTTTTGAAAAAAAATTAAATTTTTATTTTCATTACTTCAAATTATTTATTTTAGTATTTTTAATACTGATGTAAAAATTAAATTTTAAAAAATATTTTTTTTTATTTTAATGCATTTCTAAATAAAATACTTTATTAGTTATATTTTATTTTATTTTAAAATATTTAAAAAACAATTTTTATATAAATTGTGGACAAGGCATGATAACCCAGATCCATTTCATTTCATGCATGTTCTAACATGACTCCCAAAAAACTACAAAAAAATAATAATTTGCATTAGGAAGATAATGGCCACCCATTAAACATGTTTTATTTTTATTTATTTTTAAATAATATCAAATCATTAATTAAATTCAAATAATATTACACACTACAATCTTAAGCATCACACCTAATACAAAAAATTGAACTACAAAAAACGTGACGTTTTCTAATTAATTATCAGTAATATTAATATAAGTGTACGCAAGTTAGTTCAGATATCAACATTAAACTAAAAATAAAATAAAATTATAAAATAAGAATGTTCCGTACAAATTTTCCAATCCCTTGACGCACAGCGCATTCAAAGCATGCATCTTTCTGATGGCTAAATAAATAATAAAACTACAAATTTGCAGAGCAATTATAGACCCTTAAATACATAAATAAAAACTGACTGCTTCGCTGCAAGGCAGAAATCTTCAGTTAAACCCCCATAAATGGATTTTTAATTACTAACAACCTCGTAGGAAAAGATTAGTCTATTTCCAAAGGGTATCATTCCATACATGAATTCCACCAAAAATAATAATATTATCTCACTTGAAATATATACACGGAAATAATATATCTGTGTACGTACGTATAGCTAGGCAGAAAGGGGCAGATGAGAGTGAACTAAAGCGGGATTATTATCTCCCTTCATATATAATTAAGAACTCAGAAAAGAAAAACTTTCTGCAACAAGGGGAAATCTGGCACCAAAAACACGAATGCGTAAGATTGAGATATGCATAATGCATGCATGGTTCGAATACCGTGGTTAGTTTTCATTTTGCCTGCCCACAGAAATCATAAAATTAAGTCAGATTCTTGTTCGCCATCTTCTTCGTTCTTCCTTTTCTCGTCTGCGCGCATGTCGACTAATTAATAGAAGAAGGATAGCTAGTTTGCCATTTCTTAAGCTAAGAGTTTGTTTTTTTTTTTCTTTTTTCGTCGTTGATAATTATCTCAAATGTGACAAAAGATCACTATATATGCAGTTTAATGCATTATTTCATGCGTACTAACTTCTCTTCTTTGATCAGATATAACTCTGATATGACCAAGCATGCACAAGGAATTCCTTTTCTGTCTATGATCTTCTGTTATTCCTTTATGTGCAAGTAATTACTATATATAGAAAGAGTTTAAATTGGGCTTGATCATCATGTGCGGTTCATCCATTACACAAGTCCAACACATGCATACGTTGTCGAATATTCCAAATTTGAGCGAAAGCCATAAAAGAAATTAATGAATGCCGATATGGGTTTGATTTTTGAAATGGTAAACGAGATTAGGGGGAGCTACCCTAGCTAGCTAGTTCCTAGTGTTTACATAAATTTAGAAATGCGTCTTCTAATCTGCATTAATTCCTAACAGATGATCATGATGTGTTTTAAATCTAGCTTTTCTACTACATGCAGGAAAATATCACGGTTTTATGATTCATTAAATATGTTATAAATTAATACAAACACATGAATATTAGTTTTATTAAATATATAAACTAGCACTTTCAATTTAATTCTTCAGTACTTACGAAACCAAGTTAATTATCACATGCGGATCGCATAATTCGTAGCACACACGACACATTAAAAAAAACCAGGAAGGGGTGGTAAAATTCTAGACAACAATGTATCTTGGATGAGAGTAGTGAGTTTATCATAGATATGAAATTCAGTTTGGCTTCACGAATTCATCTAGAGTTTCAACGGGGTTTTAAATTATAAAAACTTAAACATGTAATTGGCTCGATAAAATTTGAGTAATCTGACATAACTCAGATATTAATATCTGATTGTTTTTATATTTTTAAAATAAATTTAAATTATATAAAATTAATTTATAAATACTTAGCCTTACATATCTTCTTTTATACTTTATATTCACACGAATTATTTCTTAACTTTCCAATATAGGATAATTAGAAATAATCATTTTCAGTTTGGTTTTTACCTAGAAACTAACCAAACTAAATTTATTTTTTAAAATTAAAAATCAAACCCAAACAGTTCAAACCAACTAAATTCAGTTCGGTTTGATTATGTTAGTTGGAGTAAAAAAAAAAAAAAACCTACCATTATTTTTCTCCTCCAAGAAACCAAAAAAACACAAACATCATCTTCAACCTTTCCCAAAAGACCAACAATACCCATTATTTTTATTTCCTTCTATTCATTATTAGCCCTATTTTTCCCAAGAAAACAAGACCATCATAAAACCAAACTTCAACACCGTCTCTCTAGTAGTCCTCACAACCTCCGATCATCCTTCACATTGTCATCACTAATTATTGCCAGCACCATCTACTGCCACCCACGACGGTAGAAGAAAAGTTTATATATATATATATATATATATATATATATATATATATATATATATATATATATATATAGTGTTGGTTTAACCAGTTTACCACGATTCAATCTCTTTTAGATTTTTGAAACTGAAACCAAACTGAATAGTTTTTTGAATTTTCTAATTGGTTAATTTATTTTTTTTCTGGTCTAGTTTTTTGGTTAATTTCCCTTTCAGTTTTATCGGTTATCGGTTTTTTTTTTAATCACCCCTAGGGATAACTATATTACACTTCACATTTCTTTTCTTATAACTTACATCCACATGCATTTTTTCAAAAGTTTTCTATGTGGGATATTAAAATCTCAAACATATATTTTTTTTTTATTTTCTCAGGTTGACTCAGGTTGCAAACCTATGCATAAACATAAGACCAAAGGTAATGAGACCTCAACGGAAATAAAAACTCAGGATGAAAAGAAATGAATAAATGCATAAATGATGATAAATATTGTGTGTAATGGAAAAGATGACCTCCATGGATAAATTTAAAGATGTTGATGAAGTTGAAAAGAGAATCGCAAATTTGGGTTTAGAACTCATAACGTTGGTGAAACTGGTAATGAGTTTGATGGATATAAGAATAAGAAAATTAAGGAAAAGATCACAAGAAATTAGTATGGTAAAAAAGAATAAACGATAAGGAAGGATAATACATAAGAAAAGTAAAGAGTGAAGGTGCAAACACCGATTTATAATTGGTAACGTTACCGCAAAACGATAACAAATCCGTAAATGAAACTAATAGTAAAAAGGAAAAACAAATATATTTGGGATAATAAAATAATCCCGAAAATTCAATAAAATAATTGATATGATTTATGCAACGATTGAATAAGAAAATTTAGATTTTTGATGAAAAATCATAATTGACCAGTTTTACGCTATCACACATAACTCTTAATCTGACCGTTGCATCATGTTGAAATTTTATAAGGAGTCTCTTGACATATTTGTATACCTTTGTTAAAATTTCAGGTCAATAATAGTTCAGTAAGAACTCATGATTTAGATAGAAGTCAGGTAGTTTACGTGAAAAAAATAATCCACAAGGGCATGTGTAAGGGTATTTTTGTAATCAAACTAAAAAGCTACAACCCTCTCCTTTTAAATGAAGCTGTCAACATGAGCCATAAGAGAAAGCTAGAGAGTTTGGCTTGTTCATTCAAAAATTGGTAGAAATCCTCCAAATTTCTATGGGTTTTTGATTTGAGTGGAATAAAAAAAAGTAAAACATCCATAACAAGCAAGAATCAAGAAGAAAAAAAAGAGAAACAAGAGAGAGAAAACTCGGCTAGAGAGAAAGGTGGAGAATTTGGAGAATATAGACCAAAGGGCTTCTTTAAACTTCCTATAAACATCATGAGTTAAGTATTTTTGTATGTGATTACTTCATTTTTATTGAGAAATTTTTGATCGGTATGGATTGATGTCAGTTGAAGTTAGGGTTTATATAATAATCCTTAATGCGATGGTGTTTTGTGTTGAATTGATTGTTAAATCATATCATATATATTGTTTAAAGTTGAATCATGGAAGAAATTTCAGGAAAAATTTATGGATGGTGTTGGATATAGTTTAACCATGTATGTCTTTGACCATTTAGCTTCTACTTAAATCTAGAGCTTGAAAATGTTGGAATTTAGAGTTGGTTTATCAGGAAAGTTATAGATATGGATTCTAGCTTTCAAATAAAGCTAATATTGGTTAAATTTTAAATTATATAACTCTAGATATAAGCTAAACATTGAGAAAATATCTAAATTGACATAACTTTTGGGTAGATTTTAGATGCTATTGTGATTGCTGATTTTGAGCTTGCAAATGATAAAATTGAATGTTTCTTTCTTCATCAAAGTTATAGCTTTATGCCTTAGTTTTTCATCAAGACAAACCAAACCTAAAATCAATTTCTATACCTCTAGTTATGATTAAAATAACAAGCAATGTTCTGGTTTTATTATACCAAACCAAAAAGGATTTGTCATTTCTAATCCTTTGCTTGAAATTATGCTAAAAAGATAGAATAAAATATTAGAAAGTGAAAGAAGAATCTGCTTAAGATATTCAATTTAATTGTGTATAATTTCTCATTTGGAGGAGCTAATTATCATGTGAACAAACATGATTAATATATTTCTTTTAAACGAAGGAATAGAATTAACTCATGGGTGTATACCCATGTAATTCAGCCAAAAAGAATAAAGATAATAGTCTTACTCAACTGATTGGTTTAATGTGTGTAGTACATGAGAATGTATACTTAAGCTATATTTTCATGGCTTACCATGATAAAAATAAAAGATAACTCATAATTGTCTTAAAAAGGCCATTTCAGCCAAGAACTATAAGTATGAAGAATTGAGTTGGTTGTTTCAAATTGTCATGATGGTTATGTCAGTGTTATGTTGGGTGTTTTAAGAATGAGATAGGTGAAAATCTCATGAAAAATAAAAAAATAAAACTTTGATCTCCTTAAAGGGTTGTTTTAGCCAATTATGAACTAAAAGAAAGCTTGATTTTTGTTTAAATTCTAGTTTAAGATGAATTAATTATATTTTATAGATGTGAGTTATTCTTGGACTAGCTTAAATAAAAATGAAATTTTGAAAAAAGAATTCTTTAATCCTTAAAGGTAGATTTGGCCAATGAAACATACTTGGAAAGGATTGATTGCTGGGTAAACACTTTTTTAAAAAACAAACGTTAGAAATGACCTTGCGATGATGTAGAATAGATTGATCAAAAATTTATTTGAGGTTTTATTTTTATTGAATACCATTCTATTATTTACCTTTTATTACTAAAATCATAACCTATTTATGTAAATGGTTCTTTTGTATAATCTTTCATATTGTTTTTTTTCCTTTTTAAATTCTTTTTAGGGAAAATTACTCTGACCCTATTATGGTTTCATCATTTTTTTTTACCTTGTCTATATTGTTTTTTTTTTTAAATTACAATTTACATTCTAAGTCAACTCAATTTTAGGTCTCGGAGCTTCATGAGATAGATTCTAGGGCTCATTTTCCTTCTTCGCTATCGAGCCCCTGCAATTACAGGAAATACCTCATCGATACCTAAACCTAAAGTAAAGGAGCAATCCCTACTGGAATGAATCCGTATCGGCGCCTAATCAGAAGAAGGGTCCCTGCTGGTGAGGGAGGAGTAGTTAAATCCACGATCTTTGACAGCAACTAGTCTCGAACGGAAGGAGTTGTCTTGAAAGAGCCCAAACCAAAGGGCGATGGCCAACCAAAGCCCTTTCCTTTTTAGCCTAAGCCATCATGATATTTGAAAAAAAAAAATACTAAACTACCATTGTGTTTGATGTAGGTTTTTTTTTGTCTGTCTTAATTAAAAGGACTTTGCAACTTAGGATTGAAGTTTTAAGTTAACTAGTTTAAGCTATAGATTTAGTCCTAGATCTACTCATGTAATTTTAAAACATCTTCTTATCTTTTTGAATCAATTCGATTTTTCTTTTCTTATGTTTTTGCTAACAAATTAAAATAAAACCCATAATGCTCAATGATTAGTCAAACACTAACAACCTTGTTAAAAAAACCTTCTTTTTTATACCCATCAATCAACAACTCAAAAACCACTCCACATACAATTTTTATTATCATTGGCGTAACATGGGTTACAACTCGAAAAACCTAGAATTGCATAAATTGCAATCTTAAGAGAAATCCATTTGAGATAAAAATCAGTTGGAGAAATATAATAAATAGAATCATTTACCTTTTTAGTAGTAACTGAGTGAACAACAACTAAGCTCAACTTATTTGATATTATAGGTAATAAAGGTTTCTAGTTTTTACGATTGAGAAATGTTGTGATTCCATTGACTATGTTGATTTCAACAATAAATTGAAATCCAAAGAAAAAATAAGCATCATGTCAAGAATATAGCTAAGAATAAAGGCACCAACATCAATCTTAAATTCCTTCTTCCCTTTCTTTAACTATATAAATAATATAAGTGTAGAGGCGACAAGTTTGAAGTTGGCAATCTTAAGGTTTTGATGTTGATAAGTTTAGGTCAGATTGGGTTATGATGATGAGAGGTGAATAAAAAACAGAGGGTGAATAGAGGATGAAGATATGAGAAGGAGGTGGGAATTATGAGATTTTATTTGGTAGAGATATGGAAGAGAGCGGTGACTTTTGTGGTAATTGTGATGGTGGTGATGGTTGGTTGGACCATGGTGGTCGGACAAAGAAAGAAAAAGGGAGAAGAGGTGGTGGCTAGGGTAGGAGAGAAAAGAGTAAGAGAGAAGATATGATAATTTTGCAATTTTATAACTTAACACCCAAGGGTTTTTTAATAATTAATTAAAATATAATGATAATCATGTAAATAATTTAAATTATTTTTTTGATTTTCATTACGATGATGTAAAGTGTTATACAACTTTAAAAATTACATTTGACCTTGAATATAATTTGTATTTTTAAAAACAATAGAGGCAAAGTGAAAAAAATGATTAAATTATAGGAGAATTAAAGTAGTTTTCCCAAAATTTTATTCAATCACTTTCCTGCACTTGTCAATGTTTATAATCATGTAATTAAATAAAAAATAATTTCAAAATATAAAGTTGTTAGACACAACTAGGTTATATTTTTTGTGGGTTAACTTAGATCAATCTAAGACGTCATTGTATCAATATTTAAAAAATAATATTAAAATATTGCCGCTTGAATTTTTTAAAGTCAAATTGGGTTTTTACTAGTCGATCAGGTTGTGCATTAACTTGCTTAGTCGACTGGATCATATAAAAGTCAACTTCATCTCGGTTAAGTTTAAAACCCGAGTTAGAGAAGAGAAAGACTCAACCCAACAAGTCTTATGTTTTAGTTGAAAGTCTTTGAAATATTAACACCACCTATAAATATTATTATTTTTTGAGATTGAAATTAACTTTTGATTTCATCAATGGTGTGGAGAATGAGTAAATTAATTGTGGATTATGATAATAATTTATATTTCCTTTGATTTTTTGTTCTAGCACGATTATTGTACTCTTTTTTCCTTTTTCAATTTCAGTTGTGATAAACTTGGTTTTCCCTTTTACAATTTAAATAAAATTTATATATAAATACTTCTCTTTGGTTTTTGACCTTTTTAATTAGATTTTAAATAAAATCTGAAAGAATTTGAATTCAAATTGATTTAATAAATTCACATGAAAATCAATTATAACTTCAAAGTGTATGTGCTAAAAATAAAGAATAACATGAAAGAAATTCGTGGATAACAATAAAGAACTAGGCATTTGATTTCTTCCATTAACAAAAAAAAATAACATTATTATACATAGCCTCATAAACACTATTTATTACAACAATATAAACTCTATTTATTACAACAATGTTTTTTTTTCGCTTATTTATTTATTTTTATTTTATGTTTTCTTTTTAATTTCATCATTCAACAATTGATTTATTAGAAATTGGACTTTATGATTTGTTGAGGTTTGCTTTCTCTGTGGTTATCTAAGTCCCATGACCCATGTCACTAGTTTTGCAGGTTAATTTAGTTGACTCAAATCGTTTTTTTCTTTTTTTAATTAGTATTTTTTATTTATCAATTTTGTCCTTTAAAATTAGATTGATTAGGAATTAGGCTTTATGATTTATTTTGGTTTGTTTTCTATGAAGTTATCTCGATCTCAAGACTCGGGTCATAAGTTTTATGGGTTAACTCGGGTAGACTCTGGTTATTTTATTGTTCTATTTTTAGATTGATTTTTTTTTCAATTTCATACTTCAACAATGTGTTTATTAAGAATTGAGCTTCATATTTTATTTTGATTTGCTTTCTATAGGATTATCACAGTTTTATGACCCGGTTCACAATTTTGGCAGATTAACCTGGTTTACATGGGTTATATTTTTTGTTTACTTTCTATGAGGTTACTCCAATCTCATGACCTAAGGCATGAATTTGACGGGTTAACCCAGGTTGACTCGAGTCTTTTTTATGTCCTTTTATTTATTTGATTTTTTCTTCAAAGTCATCCCTAATTGGTTTGAAATTAGGCTTCATAATTTGTTTTGATGTACTTTCAATACGGTTATGGTCACATGACTTAGGTTATGTGTTTGACAAGTTAACTTGGGTTGAATCAATTTTTTATTATTATTCTTTTTAATTGATTTTTTTTTTAATTTCATCATTCAATAATGAGTTGATTGAGAATTGAGCTTCATAGTTTGTTTTTATTTACTTATTATAAGGTTATCTTGATCTTATAACCCGGATCACGAATATAGCAAGTTAATCTAGTTGACCCGCGTCGATTTAATATGTTGTCATCTCAATATTTTTTTTAAAAGTTATTATCGCGAAGCTGTGTTTTTATTAGTCAATCTCTATATAATTTAACATTTTTTACTAAAAAGATTAAATATTCCTAGATATTTATTTTAAACTAAAAAATTATAGCATAACGCGGAACATCGATCTAGTCCAACCACACTGAAATGTCAAATCCAATTTCAGAACTAAATCCTTAATCGACAGGGAAGAAACCCAGCAACCAATGTATGAAAGACTAAAGACAGACCCATGTTCTAAACCAATAAAATCCATTCCTTTAATGACCCCATCATTTATTATATGGTTTCCTAGTAGACTTCCACACGGTCTCACACTTGTTGGGTTTTTTGTCTTTTCTTCAGGAGACTTGATAGAAGGGGAGACAGACGCCGTTACCTTGTGAAACCACAATGGAATGAAATCCTCTAGCAATTACGACCTTCCAAACCTCCGCGTTATAGGCTGTGCTGTCCTCTTTCCGTGAAATCTCCTAAGACGAAAATCTATTATTAGCTATTACCTATCCCTTTCCTCTCTCCGAAAATAATAATGATACAAAAAAAAACACGTAAAAATAATTTCTTACCGAAGGTTGCTAAAAATTAAAAATAAATATTATTTATGTCGAGCCTCTGTATCTCTCTCTAAAAAAAAAGGGTTTAATTGATCAGAATTATACTTTGTTGTCTATACTATTGATTTGATCAATCTTATTCTTAAATTATTTTTTAAAAACAAAATCGTATTTTTATATTTTCCATTGAATTTTTTCATAGATGGCAATGAAAGTTCCATCTACTTTCATAAATAATTTTATTTTTTTAAAGTCAGAAGTATTTTCTTTTATTTTCTAAATAATAGAAACTTCATAAATTATAAAAAATATAAAATTAGCTAGAATTATCTCTAATTTTCTCGAGAGCCCTAAAGAGATCATATGAATTTACATAGCTAATTTTAACACGGTTCTCAAAAGTTTTGTGTATATAGTTTCTAAAATTAACATATATCCAACTTGGTTAGATGTTATATATTCGGTCATATAAATATTTTAAGAATTATATTAAGATTGAGTATATAAATTTATATTATTTTTTTAATCCCAATAAAATTTTGGATCATTCCCAAATATTTTCTGTTTTTTATATTTTGTTAAAAAGATTAAAAACAGCTTCTTGACCTTAAAACATTTTTTAAATTGGATTAAATTGTTATTAGGACATGTAAAGATTTTGAGCACAAAATACAAGAAAATAATTTTTCTTAAAAGGATTGTTGGGCAATAAAAAAGATCAAACCAAATAGAATGTTAATATTTATCTCGAAATATTATAGTTAAAAAAATTAATCAAATTAATAGTACAAGCACTCGATTTATTATAACCCTGATATTTTAAGGCTTAAAATGCCATTAAACCAAGAGAAAAGAAAAATTTTTATTTTTTATTTTTAATCGCCGTTGTAATACACGTGGAGACATGCCACGTATATAAAATGCCGAGACTCGCGTCTCTATTCAGGCAAAAAGCCAAGTAGATTACAATTCTCGCTCTTGACACAGAGCTTCTCTCTTCTTTCTTTTTCTTGATCAAGTTCCAAGCCATAACAATACCTTTTTGCTGACAACATAATTGACTATAAAGATTTGAGAAGATGGGAAAGAAAAGCAAAAGAAGCGTATCATTGATGATGATGATGTTCTTGTTCTTCATAGTAATATCTGCTGATTTTCAAGGCTGTTTCTCTGCTGCCAGTCAAACACCCATCAAAGGACAGTCAAGCACCCCTGCTAATGATCGTGTTGGCTCCTCTGTTTTCTTTCGTGTCACCGGAAATGTTTATCCTACTGGGTGTGTGTTTTCTTGATTCTTCGCAGAAATAAAATGAAAATGTTGGATTCATATTGGAATTTGATACTATGTTTCTTGGTACTTTTTTTTTAAAAAAAAATTAATTTGTTTTATAAAAAGTATTTTTAGGTATTTTGTGTTTAGTTTGGATTAATTTTCTTGTTAGTCTGGTAAGAATTGCTTGGCCATTCATCAACTCTGAATCCATCGCCTCTACGATCATTTGTTTTTGATTTGTTTTTTCACTACTATATTTGCAGCTTTATTTTATTTTTATTTGACTGCCGCAACTGGATCTTTCTCCTGTTTGTGTAACATTTCCACTAGCATTCTCCTGATTCAATCCCACTTGATGGAGTCTTCTAGGAACAATCGAGACCCCTTTGTAGTCCTACGTAGTTTCTTTAGCATTTCTTGAGATTTTCCTTTTCTCTTTCTCTGGAAAGTGTTGACTAGACCAGTTTCTCACAAAACAATTCTATATCAAGTGTTTTTTTTTTTTTTGAGAAATAATTCTATATTTGAGTTTCCTTGGCAAAAGAAAGACATGGCTTAGAAAAATGAATTCCTGCCTTAATAATTCCTGATTGAAACCATTTCCCAGAATTCCTTATGATTGATATTTCAAGTTTATAACTTGATTTACCTCTTCTTTTTAAAAGCTTTAATTGTAGTGGAGTGATGATGATGATGATTCTCCTTACAATTTGCAGGTACTACTCTGTGATTCTCAACATAGGCAACCCACCAAAGGCTTTTGACTTTGACATAGATACTGGAAGCGACCTCACCTGGGTCCAGTGTGATGCTCCATGCAAAGGTTGCACTAAGGTAAAAGTGTCCGTATATGATGACAATAATCAACATGTAACAAAGTCTTATCATATATCCTCGCCAAGTGTTTAATATGCATGCTAAATAACATGTGCAGCCGCGTGATAAGCTTTACAAACCAAAGAACAATCTTGTGCCTTGTTCCAATTCGTTATGCCAGGCCGTCAGCACAGGGGAAAACTACCATTGCGACGCCCCAGATGACCAGTGTGACTATGAAATCGAGTATGCTGATCTTGGTTCATCTATTGGTGTGCTGCTGTCAGACTCCTTTCCGCTAAGATTAACCAATGGCACTCTTCTCCAACCTAAAATGGCCTTTGGGTGCGTATCATGCATTCCACCCCAGCTGACGCACCGCACCCTTTTAGTTTTGTTTGTGCTTAATAGCACACAACCAAGCTTCAAAGAAACTGAGTTTTTATTTTTGTTAGCTAGTATAAAATTTGGTGTGCCATGTTATATGAGCATGAACACAATCTTGAGAAAACGTTGCTATCCTGCAGGTGTGGATATGATCAAAAACATCTTGGCCCACACCCACCTCCTGACACAGCTGGGATCCTTGGCCTTGGCAGAGGTAAAGTAAGCATTCTTTCACAGCTACGAGCCCTGGGTATCACGCAAAATGTGGTTGGCCACTGTTTCAGTAGGGCAAGGGGAGGCTTTTTATTCTTTGGAGATCATCCTTTTCCATCTTCAGGAATCACCTGGACACCAATGCTACGTAGTTCATCAGAGTAGAGTGCTCTACCTCTGGCTCTGTTCTTTTCCTTCTTTAAGCCATTACTCTCGGCTTTTATTTTGCTTAGTTGCTTCAATTAAAATTCACTTGTTCTTTCTTTTCCCAGCACACTATACTCATCAGGACCAGCAGAACTTCTTTTTGGTGGAAAGCCCACTGGCATAAAGGGACTACAGCTTATTTTTGATAGTGGGAGCTCCTATACCTACTTCAATGCTCAAGTTTACCAGAGTATACTCAATCTGGTGAGATATACTTGATTTTTTATTTTGGGAAATTGCCCTGGATCAGATAAAGAAACATTCAGTGAAATATCGTGTTATACGAATCAATAACTTTCTGTCTCAGGTAAGGAAGGATCTTGCTGGAAAGCCATTAAAAGATGCACCAGAGAAGGAACTTGCAGTATGCTGGAAAACTGCAAAACCTATCAAATCTATTCTTGATATCAAGAGTTACTTCAAGCCCTTAACCATAAGCTTTATGAATGCAAAAAATGTGCAGCTGCAATTGGCACCTGAAGACTATCTGATCATCACTGTAAGCACCTCAAGAAATCACTTTACAACTTTCCTGCAATTAGCAACAATACATTTAGAAACCATTTACTTATTTCCTGCAATCAGGAAGCATATCTAACAACCTCTCCCATTTCAGAAGGATGGGAATGTGTGTTTAGGGATTCTGAATGGCAGCGAGCAACAGCTGGGAAACTTCAATGTGATTGGAGGTGAGAGAAATTAACAGAATCACGAACCCTATCTAACAAAACCCTCTATATTTCCTAATCAAATGAATCTGATTCCTCTGTTCTTTGCTATCCACAGATATTTTTATGCAAGACAGAGTGGTGATTTATGACAATGAGAAACAACAGATCGGATGGTTCCCTGCAAATTGCGATAGACTTCCCCAGTCCTGAACCATTCTCTCGTAATATCTTCTTTTTAATTGCTCGATCTTGGATTTCTAGAAGACCAATAAGCTGATTGGCGGATCTTTTCACCAAAAATACAAGGCAAAAATAACTTCATGTCATTAGACATGATAGATACATGCACAGGAACATTCAAGCATAGATGACGCAAATGGGATTATCCCACATATCAAGAAAAAAAATTATTGTTTATCACAGAACATGTAGACTCATGCGAGTCCTCGTTCCATTTCTGCTGCAAGATAGAAACATGATTAAATACAAGAAAATGATTTGATTTAGTTACTATTTCGATGACTGTACAAAGAAGGTTACACCTGCACAAAAACAACTAGGATACATAAGGTGGGGATAAAAAAACAGATATGGCCAACATATCAAGGAATTTTACACGTTCTTGGTTGCAATAGCAATTTTGTTAACGATGGATTAAGGTGAAGTCTGATTCAAATAAATGTAAATATCCTGACAGGGTGTGGCCAAATAACAAAGCAGCAAGATCACAATCCATGGTGAACAGAGATTGCTATGATTTTACCAAATGGCATGTTGCCAAGAGCAGACTATCAAAATCCTATGCTTAAATCTTCAATAAGCTCCATAGTATTGTAAATGTAGATATCACTCGATTTCAAAATCACACTGGAACAATTAGCTAGAAGAACATCGTAGCAGACACTTCTTTGGAGTAGAGATAAATAGGGATCAAGACTAACCTCGAAGGTCAGCAGTAGCGATGGTAACTGCTGACCCGTCTATTGCTATCAAACATCAGTTGCCTTTTAGCAGATTGAAAATCAATTCAGTTGGGCTCCAATCAAAATCTACATTTTAGTAAATTAAAAAAATTATGTCAGCATGAATATAGTTTTGTTTTTCAAATTATTTTTTCTCAAAAAATATATCAAAAATAATATTTTTTTATTTTTTAAAATTTATTTTTGACATAGCATACAATGAAAACAATAAAAACAAAACTAATTTTTAAAAAAATCAAAATCTTACAAAAACATTTTCCACCAGCAAAAACGAACAAAGACATTGCATCTGTTTGTTTGCCTTGACAAAATGGAAATTTGTACCTTGTTTATCTGATTGCGTATACGAAAGTGTATATGGTCCGGCAACAACAACGCAAACGGCAGTCAACAGACCAATCACTGCTAGTCAACTGAACGATGTTGTTGCACTACCTGAGAGGCTGAGAGGTGGGAACCTGACTGTGACCGTCACATTTTCCTACCTCTTGCTGGTTTCAGGCAGTTCATGGGCTGTTGGGCTTGGGCCTGAACTGATATGTTTGTTGTAGTTGTAAAATCCTTCACTTCTTCATGCATTAAACAAATATATGCCAACCAATCAGGTAAATCAAATCATCACCCAGAAAATAAAACATTAAACATCTATATGCTTATCCTACATGATGATGATCAACACAAAAATGTTTCTTCCTTCAAGTTGCTATGTTGTAATAGAATTGCCACTTTATTAAAAAAAAATTTAAAAGGGCTCTTGGTTTTACTATAGCATGTTAGGAGAATTATTATGAATTCAAACAATGTAATAATGATTTTGCTTTTTATTACTTTAACCATTGTTTTGGTATTGAGGGCAAAATCATATTTTTAAAAGGATTTA
Organism: Populus nigra; assembly: GCF_951802175.1. Lineage (NCBI taxonomy): Eukaryota > Viridiplantae > Streptophyta > Magnoliopsida > Malpighiales > Salicaceae > Populus > Populus nigra. Next base: position 6,338,626 of record NC_084856.1, on the reverse strand, counting down.
AATGTCATTTGTAGATTGATCAAGAACAATTTTGTCATTCAAATTTAGAATGCATAATAAAAAATACTCTTTTGCCCTTGAAATCTGGAAAAAATGTTATGTTAAGGATTTTTTTTCCATCCTTTTCTTTCAATTTTCACAGTAAAATAACGTTTATACCCTTTGATGCTCATAAAAAATGGTCTTGCAGGGAGAGGTTTATTTGTATTTGCATTTTTTTACAGTAAAATTACATAATTAACCTATGACCTTTTAGATTATAGAATGACTTCTGAGGGTGTTTTTGTCTTTGCGCCATGATTGTTTTGTAATAATGGTATGCCCTTAGGCCCTTTTTGTAATTTTTCTTATTAAAATATTAATAAATCAATAAAATATATTGACACGTGCCACACATATATCAGCACGTTAAAGTCCTCCACTATATTTCGGAAGTGCTTGTGGACAATTACGATTGGAAAAAAAAAACATATCGCCATCTCATCTGATGTGCAAGGATGTGATGCAGTTGTCGAGGTGATGCGTTTATCAAGGTGGGTCGCAGTTCGATGACAATGAGTTTTTTTCTACTGCCGTTTGTTTCTCTCACCTGAGCTTTGGTTTTCATGCTAGGCCTTTAAAAATTTAGTTGTGTCCTCTATTTTGTATTTGTTTTGAGTTTGGTCGTCATTTTTTTTTCTTTTTGCTTTGATTTTAATACTTCTTGAAGTTTATTTTTTTTTCAATTTCATCCCTCTCCGTGTTTAATTAATTAATTTATTTACAATTTGATCCTCATTCTTTTGATTATTGTTTTTTTATCCTTTGCATTTATTTTATTTTATCCTTTATAATTTTAATTTATTTTTTAAAATTTTGGTCCTCATTTTTTTCATTACTCCTTTTCTTCATTTATTTTATTTCAATTTAGTCATTGATTAGTTTCTTTCAATTATTTTTGGTGCGAGATGTGGTCCTCATAATTTATTTATTTATATTTTTTTTTATAATTGAGGATTTTACTTTGTGATTATTTCTGTCTTTTATAAGGTTGTTTCATTCTCATTACCTAATCCACCAGTTTCAATGATTTACTTGATTTGAATTTGGTATTTTTTAAAAAAAAAATTAGATTTTTTTTTCATTTAATATTTGACTTATTAGGTTATGAGTCTTGTGATTTGTTCAACTTTTCTTTTTCACAAGCTTTTTTTTTAATTATTATTGTTGTTAGGCCTTGGTTGTAACTTAACAAGTTGAATTTTTCTATCTTTAAAAGGGAAAGAACAAAAATTTGACCTTCAAAATGGTAATATCTAGATTATAGAGTCATGGTCTGCCTAAAATGATATGTCACATATTCACTAGAATCACATCACACAAAATCCCATTATAATAACCTAGAAAATTAGTAGGAAAAATACACCTCTCTTTGATTGCAATGGAAATTTTATTGACACGTGATGCAATATATGATTTAGGATAAGGAACTAACTTTAGACCTAACTGAACTACAATACTACAAGGTACAGATACAATTTCTACTATATATTATAACCTTATAACTTTTATCTCCACACTTAATGTAAATATAAGAAATAGCGGTACTTCTTCGATTTTTAGTTCTCTTAGATTGTATTAGGGCATATTGACCACACCTAACATAATTGTTTCAACTTTATTGTTTTTACTCAATTTGAATGGATATGGAACAAACACAACCTAAAAAATCGAATCCACCCTTGTCTTCCTCGTTTGTCTTGGAAATCATCATGGTCGAGTTTATACACTTGATCGCCATAATTTTCCTCTTCATCTAGATCCTCGTGCTCCTTAATAACCAATGTTTTATTTGTATAGTTATCTGCAACGTAACCAAAACCTTCATATCTAAAACATTGAACCTTGGAACTCGTCTTAGGTATACTTCAGCAAGAACATGTTTGCCCTTGTCTATTTTAGAAGGTTGGGTCTTTGTGACAGGGCACCTAATAAAGGACCACTATTCACAAACTGAGCTCAATCCCCCAATCAAAAAGTAGCTAGTAAGGTTGTTTTCCGTCATCTCCATCCATACACATGTAATCTGTGTCGCCGGTTTGGTGTACCCATCAGAATGCAGAAAAGAAACTCAATCGAAAAGGCAAAGAGAGCTGAAAGCCTACTATAATCCCTACCAAGGCCAAGGGCTGTGGCCCAGTCCCTCTTGCCCGCCTTGGTTTGGTTCCCAATTTTTGCTGACCCTTTTGTGCTAATAAATCTAAAAAGAAATTGTTGATTCTTTTTTCAATCTAAAAAATGGTTGATTCTTATTTCTGATGTATACAGTCAACACAAATGGCTTCCCAGCAAATTACAGAAGAAGCTGTGAAGTATACACGTGCACTGGAAACCCATTGCCCAAAGAGCTATAAGCGCATGAATGGTTTCCATATATGATTTGATTGTCTGTTATAATGTGCAATTTGTGAATGGTTTCCTATTTTTCATTTTTTCTGTACTCATTCTTCATAGGAATTTTTGAAATCAAGACAAGGAAAGGTTTGGCCTTGGTGGATATCGTCAGAGAAGTGACCACTTGTAACTCATGCAGCTTGACATGCATATGCATTTACATCAGGAAGCCAAATGCACATTTTGCCAGGAATATTTTTTTTAAAAAAAATGAACAAGGTATAGTTCATGTTTTTTAGTACTTCTTGATTTTCAGATTACAAATGCATAAGTGGTGTTATTTATTGATTTCCATAAGTGGTGCTTAATGTCAATACAGACATTTTGAAGTAGAGAAAGGAATGCAGATCATCGCCTTTACAATATCATTCTAATGTTGTTCTTGCTAATTAAAAAAAAACTACTGGATTGAACACTCCTTGAGGAGTCAATTGCACTACTCTATAGTTCTATAATCTTGCAGATACAGGTTTGTCTTTGGGTGCAATGATAAGTTGCATCTCGGATCACTTATCGCTTCTTTTGCGAGGGCTCGATCTGCTTTGGTTGCAGCAGCAAGTTAGGTTTTTGCAGCTTTTGATTGCCCTGTGGCATTTCTGCTGAGTTTGGCTTGAGACATTTCTGCTTTTGATCTGCCTTTACAATAATGTTTGATTGAATTCCAGAATTTTATAGGATCCTCTTTCGAAATTGTGGAGACTGTGTTTTAACCATCCAGAAATTGGCCCCACGTTTTTTGTAATCTATTCTCATTCTTTCTTGTAAAATATGTTCCCCCGCCCTCTCGCTTGTCATTTATTCCGTTTTGGACCATGACATAAAGGAAAATGTATTGATCAATCGAGTTTTCCCCACCTTTAATCTATCATTTTCCACTTGAAAGAAAATAAAATTAGGGGCGGGCATTGATCGAGATACGGACATTGCCCACTTTCCTTTTTCCCGAAATGGCGACCCTGATCTTCCATTGCCGCAAGGTCTACGACCTAATCGAAGCTGTGGCTTACCCCCGTCAACTGTGAAGACGCACGGCCATTTTTAAGTTTTCTTTCTCCACAGATGACCTGATGTTTAGATAGGTTATTGATGGAAGCAAACAAGCAAGCATTTGCATCAATCATCATGACATACAATTACAAGTCTGCTCCTTCTAGATACAAACAAACAACACCCTTCAGTTTGTTTTGATTTATATTTACCTCTTATTTGTTATTTGGAGAATTTATTACGATATTCAGGAGAAAAGCACTGTTCAAACCTGATGAAATCAGGGTTAGAGAGCGTATTAAAGCGTCGCAGTCCCGTGTACGGCAACACAGACAGCAGCAGCACTATATCCAGAGAGCCAAGAATCGAATCTCATGGTTTCCACAATTCATTCGCTAAAGGGGGGAAATAAAGATGAAAGGGTCAGTTAGTCTTTCCAAAAATTCACATATCTCACCAGAAGGAACCATTTCCACTGAAAAGCTTGATTTAATTATTTTCTGCACGCTATTTTTTCTATCGTACGTTTTAATTGCTGATGCCTATGAACTGGCCTGTACAACAACTTTTAAACGACTTAGATATTTTCCCTACACCATGGGAACTACCCTCGACCCCCTTCTCACCTCTGCAGATAAAATAAACAGTTCACACTTACATTTAACGTAGCGTGTAATCTTTGTTGCTGCAAAACTGGACCTTCAAATAACGAAACTACTCACAAGCAAATCACCCTTCTTTTGCATCCTGTCATGGTGAAAATGACATCAATGATTCTCCCCTCAACTTTTGAGCAGCCTCCTGTGCCAAATTTCAACGAAGTCGCTTGTACAAATAACCCTATTTATTTCCCAGTAAGTGCTATCATTCCGATGTCCTGTTGGTCCAGACAATCTCAATTTCAAGCGTTCTAGAGGAGCCATCCTTGTTGCTATCATGATTGAGGCTGAATAACCCACTGTATACTCCCTCTGACACAACTTTATCAATTTGGATAGTCACTCTACCCAGAGTATTCTGAAAAAATAAATTATCTCCCAATTAGAATTTTTTTGTGTCAAAACATACTGCCTAAACATAGCATGTGCTGTTGACAATTAGCAAATCAAGAAACAGATCAGAGATTCATGTGTCATGAATGGATTTCCTACAACCAAATGTTTATGCATCTCTTCCAAGATGAGCATATCTATTCGATGAGGAGCAATGAATTGATGACCATTCCAACCGAATGCTAAAAAATCTGCTTTCAGAAAATTGCACTAGAATGCATATAGATGAAAAACCAATTACGTTACCGAAGGTAATTCTAAAAAAAATTACCTTGCCAAAAGTATTTTTGCTTTTGCAAATGATGTGAAGTTTTTGGCCCTTCGGTGGTACATCAAAAGCCCATGTGAATCCTTCTTTCCATTCTGGAGATATACTGTGGCTCACAACCTGACAAAATAGATCATTTCAATATGAAATTTAGCACTCCCTGACAATTAGAAATAAGCGTATGGTCACCATTTTCCTTAGGATCCGATGTTGCATTTTGGCACATTATTAAAATTATGGTTAATATACATTATATTTTTTTCAAAAGGATGATTAATCTTAGTAGACCCATTAGGTGTTGACTTCCTCTGTTTTTGAAAAGGAGAAACTACAAACTGCTAGGGGAAAACTTCATCTGGTTGAAAACAAATATGGGAATCTCTGCATGTGATACAAGTCATGCTATATAATATAACACTGAAAGACTAGGTTCTGTTTATTCCTTTAGAAAAACAATGGTATTCCAAAAGCTCGTTCATCCTACCAGACTTGTATGCAATCATGTTTACCCAAGAAATGCAACAATTTACATACCATGAATTCTCTTAAGTAAACACCAATCTATGACAACTGCAAACTGAATGGTTTGTCTATGAACATGTTACTATAGAAAAACTCTCACCTTGGTCTGACGAGGAGGACCATTGCCTATTGTCAAGCGACAAAAAGCATTTGTGGTTCCCATTGCCTGCTTTAGGTTATTCCCACGATTAATTGTAACAGTCAAAGATCCTGGCAAACAGTGCAACAGGAGGTCTGCTCTTTCATGAAAACTTGGTGGGCACGTTTTCATCAACATTTGTAGAATAGGAATAGCTTCAGCTGCAATCATGGCCTGGGACTTTGCAATATCTATTGACATGGTTGACCAAGACTGTTTTAACAAACATAAGGTGTCCAACACAGATTCCTGAGCTGCCTCACTGCCAGATTTGAGTGCATTTACCAAGTGGGGAATGCAAAGGGTAGCTGCTTCAGAAACATGGAGCTTGGGAAAGTTGGCGAATATGACATTCAAGGTTCTCAAGAACTGTACATTGATAGTTGCTGTGGACCACAATTCTCTTTCAAGAGCAGCTGCAAAACAAAGTTACAGTTGGTTCCATAATTAGAAGGAAAGCAAGGAAAAACATCATTGTCCAAATAATAAACCAGAAGAGAGAACTACTCATATAAGAAAATTTCCTCTAGAATGAAAACATGTCGTTATAAATTATATGAAATTCTGGTCCTTTGCCTCATACAGGCCTATAATAGGATGACAGTAAACAAGATGGTACACCTTCAACCCATCAACAAAAGGATCAGATATGTAACAAAATGGAAATAAATTACCCGTCAAAGATCTGATGAGCTCATTCGATACATATTCTTGGAGAGTGTGATTAGAAAATAGCAATTCAATCAGCATGGCTGCCTGCCCAGCCACATCAGCACTAGGAGACAGTAGTAGTTCCTGCACTACTAATATGCCACCTGCTTCTGCAACAGCTCGCCTATTAGTCCTACTGTGCATGACAAAGTTCTGCAATGCACAAACTGCTACCATTGTCATTGCTTCTGACGGTTGATCTTCAAGCAAGCTTACCAAAGCACGACAAGCTGAAACAGAATCACTGGCCCTTGCAAGTCCTTCCTGCTGGGAGAGGTCCCCAAGAGCTAGAGCTGCAAGAAACCTGCAGGTCTCTGATCTGGTTTGTGGGTCTAACAGATACTGAGATAAAGGTGCTATTGCATACTTAGAAGCCTTCTTCTCTCGTACTCTGATGTGATTAAACAAAGCTTCAAGTAGTGTTCCGGATAACTCCTCACATTGATGAGTTCTTAGTAGGTTCAACAAAGAATCTATAACACCAGCTTCAGTCATCTGCTCTGCACTAGAAGCATCAGTCCTTTCATGAACAATTAAGCCATTAAGAGCCACTTTAATAGTGCTCTCACAAGTAGAGTGCAACATTTTCACAAGAACCACCATAGGAACTTTGAAGTAGTACTCTGCATTGACACGCAGAACATTTGAGAGAACCAAAGCAGCCGTTTCCCAAAGCTCAACAGGTGGTTGAGGATCATCTTGAATAATAACCTTTGCTAGCTCAAAAATTCCTCCAGCATCAGCAACCACCTTTGGCCAGCTAATGGAGATCTTTTCCAGTGCCTTTATTGCTGTCTGTTGAAGGTTCAATATTCCAATTCCTGCAAGCTGCACAAGTGGAACCACTGCATTTTTTGTCGTTATGTCTTGCTGAAAATGTTCTTGTGCAAGAAGATGAGATAGCAGTTCTGTGCCAAGTTGCTGAATGGCTTGAGATGGGGACTCCAGAAATGAAATTAAAGGCTCAATGACCTGGCTGGGAGTAAGTTTCAATGTTGCCAGGCTCTGTGGCTTCTCCAAAATATTTACAAGTGCTTGTAAGGCACTGTGCTGTCCCCACAAACCAAAATCTGGCCGAAGCAAAACCATAAAAAGAGGTTCTACCACTTTTGCAGCATCTGAACTTCTAGCAATTGCACCACTGTTTGTCAAAATGCGGAACAGTTCTGCAATTGCAGAGCATAATGAACTGGGCACAATTGGGAGTAGCACAAGACATTTATCAATAATACCTGCTTTGACCATGTCCAATTTGCGTGGGGCCCGATCTTTCCCCAACTTTATTAGAGCAGTGATACTACCCTCAATAAGTCGGAGATTTGTTCCAGAAACCAAGCCAACAAGAAGATCCACTATGTTAACATAGGCTGCTGCAAGCTCCACCTTTAGTTCATCATCCAACAATCTCTCAAAAGCACAAACCACAGATTCCACAACTGCCGTGTTATCGGACTGGATGAGAGATATAAGGGGCTGTATGCATTCAGAGGCAATTGGATTTGATCTGAATTTTGCATTGCTAAACAGAATAGAGCAAAGTTCTGCAGCATTTCTCTTCAGTTCCAAGGACGAAGCAGAAGACAATATTTTGTATAGGCTCTCAAGTGGATTACCTTCAACATCAACAAATAAAGTTCTTTTTGAATTATGCCCTGATGTCAGCTTGATCAAGGCAAAAAGAGCAGCCTCTTGCTCACTCTCTGATGCTGCATTGAGCATGTCAATCAATGGCTGAACAGCCTGCCAAGCTAATTCAGAGTCTCTAATGCTTTCAGCATCAAAAAGTTCATGGAGAGCCCTTGCAGCACTAAATCGAGCATCTCTTGATCCGAGACGCAAAACAGCTATGAGTTGATTCAAAGAACTAAACGATGCTTCATATCGAATAAGATCAGGATTGCTAAACAGGATTCGTAATAATTCAGATATAGAAGCTTCTGTGGAGTCTTGAGGACTCAATGACAGGTATTTTGTTAAAGCATCGAGAGCTCCTGCTTCAGCCATGATTAATTTATTTGCATCACTTCCTTCTGCAAGACGGCTTAATAGTTGAACAGCAATTGGAGGAGCACCTGGTCTATCTGGAATCGGTCTTAAGAGATCCACCAACAAAGGAATGGATTTGCGTGCAGTGGAACCAAACCTTACATCTTCTATTTCAAAAAGGTGTTCCAGAATAACTTGATCAGGACTACGTACCAATGAAAATTCTTCTGATAATGCAACAAGGTTTGGCATATCCAATTCTATGAAACCGATTAATGTTATTAAGCCAGCAACAGCACCAGAGTTTGCAATAGTGAGGCTTATTCCCTTACTTCCATTGCAAACAAGACTGGCCATTGCCTGGGCAGCAAAAAATTTATCAATCACTTCATCAGATCTCATCAAATGAGCAAGAGAAGGTATGATGTGCATTGTTGTAGGAGACAGGACAATACTTGGGTCTTGGAATAAGAAAGCCAGGAGCAACGCACTGATCCATATACCCTCTGTATCCTCAAATTCTGCCTGGAATGAAGAAAAGTTCTTGAGGCTCAGCCACCATAACTTAAGCAAAATGGTCTGGAATTCATTTTTACTCACAGTTTTATCCAGGGTACCAAATCATCGAATATAAAATCACAACAAATAGCAGAAACTAACATTCTTGTTTATAGAGTATTCTAAGAACAACAATTTTACATGCAAACTCCTCTTCTGAATTGCACAGTCCATTCAAATACTTTTTTTTACCTCACTGATCCCAACCTCTCTTCTTTTCTTCACTGTTCTTATCTCCTCTACTCATTTCCCCACTCACCCTAGTTCATTATTCCATGGTAAATGTGCGGGTCATAATGACACATTATAAATGCCATATATTATCATAAGCAAGTCTGCACTTTATTTCATGCACAGTGAATACAAATCATCTCCTACTTTTTGAGGGAGACAAAGAGGAGGGTACTAAGAACGAAAGCTTACCATGTTTGTTATATCCCCATACAGTCTATATATGTATGCAGACAGATCACATAATCAGTGTGACATCTCAGTCACATAGGCTATAATTTACTTATACATCCATTAGCAATCATCATATAAGAAAGTAATTCACCACAGGAGAAAGGAAAAAACAAATGATTGTGGCACAGCTGCATTGGAAACAGAAAGCCCCCCTATTCAAGAGGCTAAATAAGAGCATACCTGTGGAGTGGAAGTATAACTGAAAAGCCTATCTGAGAGAGCCTCAAGTCCACCAGCTTCCATCACGATGAGCTTGCTTTTTGCATAGATGGAAGAAATTATTGATAGCAACCACAAGGCAACAGTACCGCCTAAAACAATGACTGGATCAAGGACATCAAATTCATCTCCTTCCTGGAATGCTGATCTTTCAAAAAGACCTCTTGGAGTTCTGACTTGCATTTCTAAAGACGAGTAGCAAGTGTTCTGCTTTATAATATTCACCAAGGCATATATAAGGGGTTTCAAGTGTCCTGACACATCAAGTGCTTCCACTGACTGCTGTGTGTGTTCTTTAGCAGCACATATGAGTAATGTAATCCCTCCAATTTTCACTTCTAAACTGGAGGAATTTATTATTCTATTGGCTAGAGAATCAATCGATCTTGATCTTGCAATCAACAGATCACCCAGCACACCTGGCTGATCACCACAGAGCTGAGACAAAATTTCTATTGCCTTATCTTGCAGTAAAGGTGGCCCCTCGGCCAGTAAGCGTGCTAGAGGATCTAAGCTTGAGGGCACTTCTAAGAGGACAGCCCGAGGAAGGTAAGTGAAGTTCACACCATGTTTCATCCTCACCAAGAGTGCAACTACTTCTAAAGCATCTGTGATATCAGTGCCATCCATACCCATTGAGTTCAAGGAATCAAGTATTGCAAGAACAGAAAAACGGCACTGAGCATTTCCACCGAGCACATCACCTACTGGAAAATGAATCAGCAATTGATGAAGAGCTCGCGATGCATTCTTTTTTCCTTCTGAAGTTCCTTCTCCCAGGACTCTTGTCAAAGCACCAACAACATCTTCTGCCAGGGCTTCAGCAGCAATCTGGGGATCAGAGAGGAGGTTGGCAAGTGCAGCAATTGCTGTTTCAGCAGCATCAATGGAAGTTTTAGCCAACTTAATTAGAGGCTTGACGTCTCCTTCAGCAATATAAGGCATTTTCATAGTACTTTTAGTCCTAGTTGGGCGCGACAAAGCACCCAATGCTCGAGCTAACTGTGTTGCCACAACTTGAGTATTATTACTGGTCAAAAGCTTCATGCAGGGATGCACAATCTCATCTGTTGCAAGACTATCACAGATATCTTGTCTCGTAGTGAATAGATCAGCAAGAACAGAAGCTGCAGATTCTTGGGTTTCTTCGTCCGAGGAGTTCAGAATCTGGATAAGAGATCTTAGAGCTTGATTTGCTGCAGATCCCCTTTGCACAAGATCCTTATGTGATGCCATCGTTAGTACATGACCCAAAACTCTTATGGCGTAGGCTTTTGAGCCAGAAGAGTCACCAAGAAGCAGAGCTAATAACTGATTAATAGTGGTAGAATCAGCTGTTTGGACAAGCCTGGTAAGTGCCATAGCTGAGGCTTCTTGACCTTTAGGTCCACCACTCTTTAAAAGCCATAAAAAGGCAGGGACAGCTCCTGCACTTTCAACACAGGCACGGATATCTTCACTATGACAGCACAGATTCCACAGAATATGTGCTGCATCCTCCCTTGCCTTCTGAGACCCTGCCTCTAACAGCTGCACAAGAGGAGGAATCCCACCAGCGGCAGTGATAGCCCACTTACTGTCATCAACCTGATCAGTTAAGATTGCTAGAAATCGAACACCATATTCTTGATGCTGCTCACTGGATAATCCCAACAATGATATCAGTAACTGAATCCCTTCTCTCTTGCCGATGGAATCCCAGATGCCTACCCCGCCACAACATAGGCTGGTTAACGAAAGTATTAGATACTCCTGTGGATCCCCAACAGCCATTGTTATGAGCCCAATAAGAACCTTCTTTGCTTCTGCATAATCAAGACATATTGAGAGGTAGATATTGCCGTACAGACTTGCCATAGCTTCAAGGACACGTTCCTGAACCAGCTTATTATCCCGGGGCTTCAGTAGCTTTACTAGTATATCCTCTATCTTGGTTGCATCAAAAGTTTCCTCAGCAGTAACAGCATTTTTCTCAAAGACCATCAAAGCATAGGCAAGTGCTCCGATTATATCAGCAACTGGTGCAGCAAGACGAGGAGACTGTGATAGTTCTCCAAGATATAGTATCAAGGCAGACATCCCGCCACATATATTTGCCAGAGCTCGTGTTGCATGCCCCTGCAGAGCCTGGCCGAACTCCCCTTGCATACACTCTTTAGAAGGAGCAACTATGGCCCCAATGAGAATGGGAACCCCATCAGCATCTACAATAGCTTTCTTGGCCTCCGTTGACTTTGAGGAAAGAGCTTCCAAAGCATCAGCAGCACTAGCACGAACAGAAATATCATTATTCTGACCCACAAGCTGAAGCAAAGCTCGCACAGCTCCAGAATCAATTACTTTCGGTATACTATCACCAAATGCCAACATTAGACGAGCCAATAGAGAAGCTGCATTGGACTGGGCAGTGGCATTGTCAGAAGACAGAAGACCCACAATGATATCCACTCCTCCAGCCTCAAGCATTGCTCTCCAATAACTATCCTTGTCCCCACAAAGATTTCTCAGTGCCCCAGTAACAAACCCTTGAACCACTTTGTCCTGCTTGTTCTTCGGATTAAGCTGTTCCCATAAGGTCGGCGTCACACCTTCTGTGGCAAATATCTTGATACCAACTTGATCATCTGAAACCGAGCCAGAGGAAACTTCATATATAGCCTCTGCTGCTGCCTTCCTAGCCTCAATCGATTCAGACTTCAGAAGTGAGAGTAAAGGTGGTATGCACCCACCAAGAAGTACCTTCACTCGTAAATCATCATCTTTGCACAAAGCGCTGAGAGTCGAAGCAACATTAACTTTTGCCCCAGAAGTACCATTCCTGAGAATGGATATGAATAACGGCATAGCTTGGGCATGGGAACCAATGACTGCCCTTGCATCCTTTCTTGCTTTGGCAAGACGAAGCAGACGAGCTGTTACTAGTTCTTTTTCAGGTGGTGAAGATATCCTGGAATGTAGCTTCTCAATGAAGCGAGCAACCACAGCCATTGTATCTTCACTGTCATCCATTTCTGCCGTTCCATTTTGTTCCCTGTATATAATCAGCCAATCCATTAGCTCATAATTAATTAGTACTAATTCTCAAGAATTAAACCAGTAAAGATGATGATATATTCTGACTTGGATTGTCTTGATATTCATTTCACTTGCCATAACTCAGTTATGGCAGTCTGTTTCTCGTAGCAGGAAGAGAATAAAAAGTTTAACTCATGGCTAAAATATTCATCGGAATGATGTATAGAGTTTATGGGCTAATTTTACTTGAGAGAAGGATACTAACTTAGACTCAGGAGCAGATGAGGATGTAGGATCTTGCAGTTTAGAGGAGGGAAACTTTGACATTTGCACCAACACGCCACTCTAGCTTTCTTCTAGGCCACCTGCAAAAAAAAGAACAAATATCCCAACTAATGAACTTCTGCAATTTCATTTACAATCAGCACACCAAGCACTAAATCCTTAGAACTAAAATCCCCAAAATTATAACAGCGAAACAAACCCAATTCTGAAGATCACCCACAGTACATACCCACAAAGCCAAAAAAAAACTGAAAATTATTACTCCTTACTTTCAAATTTTCCCAACCATATCCCAATTTGAAGCAAATTCCCACAATTCATTTTCAACTAGAAAACCAAGACCTACCATTATTTTCCAACTTCAACAAACTTGTGCACCCTCAGCTGAGCACTCCAATTACTATAAACCATTTTATAGATTATGCGTACAAATACAAGCATGACTGACAATAATTCTTTCCACAAAATGAAAGACGAAGAAAAAAAGCACAAACAAAACACTTGGAATTAACAAAACCACAATCAAAATGCTTGAAATCAAACACAACACAAGACCTCGCCACCCCACGCCAATGCAAATGCCAGAGTAACTCCCTCACTTCTTACTATCCAAAAACCAGGCATCTAGCCCCAATCATCACCGTCCAATCCAAAATCTTGAATTATGCACTGCAATGGAAGCTCCTTAGGCAGCAGCGCAAACCTAAATCACTGTACCAAAATAGCGAATTGGAGATAAATAATTGATATCGCAATTGGGTCTTTTAGCATTAGAGAGAAAGTGACTGATACCACATCTCAATTTTATTCGGAAAAAAAAGGTAATAGAAATAATAATAGAAATGGAGAAACGGAGATCGGATCAGAAGTGCACGTCAAGGAATCTAGGGCAAGAGAAACGTCATTATCACGTCTCTCGTCACAATCCTCATGATTTACTTACTCTCTCTCTCTATATATATATATATCAATTACTGATTAGTAACTCTTAATTAACTACAAATTGTATTTTATACAGAAACAACTAAAAATTGAAACGAGAAAGAAAATGGTACCTGAAAAGTTAAAGTGTGAGAGAAGAAACTGACGTCAATGGAAGTTGAGAGAGAGAGAGAGAGAGAGAGTCTGGGTGGTCTTTTTCGTTTCTTCTCAAAGACTGAGAGTGTGTTTTGCTCATCAGTCTCTTGTTTTTCCTGATTATTTTGGGATTTTTGTTTGCTGGCTTTTATTTAAACCTTAACCGTTACTGGCTGGCAGACAGATAAGTTATTTATATTCATTGGTTTTGGTGTATCTGTCTCTGTTAATTGCTGCAAAAATTTTGTTATTAATGAGACACAGTGATTCCGTTTGGTAAAGGAGTTAGGAGCGTGGCAGAGCAGAGAAGTACCCTTTTCTTCCTGAGTGATCTCGTGCCGCTTCTTATTTCGGGTTTTTTTTAAAAAAAATAATATCATGGTTTAATTGTGTTTTCTAAATTTATTTTTTCTTTTTATATTTTAAATTATTTTTTATATTTTTAAATCATTTTAATGTAGAAAATAAATTTTAAAAAATAAAAAAAATTATTTTAATATATATCAAAGTAAAAAACACTCTAAAAAATATCTTTTTTTCTTATTATTTTATATATATTCTCATGATAAATAATTTTTTATTCTAATTTTTTACTGTTCGGTTTGAACCGTTCAAACGTGTTTTTGAAATCTGTTTTTATTTTTTTAGTTTTAAATTATTTTTTATATTTTTAAATTATTTTGATATACTAATATTAAAATTAAATTTAAAATAAAAATTATTTTAATATATTTTTAAATAAACTATATTTTAAAAAATAACTTTTACAATATCTCCGAATTTTCTTTATTTTTCACGTTTGTATGATATGTAATTGTCAAAAAACAAATCTCAATGAAAGACACGTAGGCTTTTAGGACTTTTATACGATTGAGATTAGCTTTCCATTTCTTGATGTCTAAAGGGAATTGTAATTTTCCTCACTGCTAAACATTTTTTTTTGTCAAACAAACATCTGAGATTGTTTGGTTGATAGAATTTAAAATTGCTTTATATTAAACATCATTTTTAACCTCAGAGTTGGTTTTATGATTACAATTTTTTATTTTATTTTATTTTATTTTATTTTTACTTTTAAGTTCAGATTTTAGAGTTAATAATCATGGAATCTTATTAAATTTATATGAATAAATTAAACCAATGTAAGATATATATATATATATATATATATATATATATATATATATATAAAATCATTAAAAAAAACTTATTTTTAATTAATGTAAAAATCAGTCAAAATACATTATTATAGTAGAGTTTAAAAAATCCACACACCAGACATCATCTAAAAAACAAATAGTGAGTATTACATTATTAATTATTTTTTTTGGAACGTTGTGTATGAAATTATCACTTATTTAATTGTATATATCTTAAAATACCAAGACAGTGATGTGATGGTGTAACAATAAAAATGTTAGGAATATGCTCGAGATTGTACACGTCACTAAACTACTTAAAATTCAATTTATTTTATAAACTATTTAAGATTTAATTAAAAATATCTCAACATATAAAAATTAATTTGACAATATCTTAATTACTTTTAAAAAAATAGATACTTCATAGAAGATGTTAGTCAGGCCAACAAGAGACTATAGAAATTTTGTTTATTTAAATTGATTAAATTAAATTAAAAAAAAACTAAAAGTTATGGTAAATTTATTGTACAAGCACAGTGGACCAACACTATTTTTGCTTTGGATTCACACAGTTTATATTTTTTTGTCCTTAAAGTTTTTCTATTCTAGTCACTATTTTTTTTCCAATTTTTTTTATATTATGTTTTTGGGGTATTTAATAAGATAATTTGTTTGGATTACTTTTCTATAAAGTTTTTAAGATGTCAACAAAAATATCTTGTTATTAATTTTATGTTTAATTTGATAAAGTAAATTTTAATTTTATCACTTAAAATAAATTTAGACTTAAAAAATCAAATTTGACACATGAGGAAAGTTTGATTTAGACTTAGGAGATCAACAAGGCCCTTTTCTAATTTTAATTTTATTTTTTCTAGTTGCTTTTGGTTTTTATTAAATTGAGAATATAAGATTAAAAAAACTTATATTTTTTCATTAAAAAATAATAAGGAAAATAAGAATTATATTAACAAATCATTTTGTTTGAATAAAATTTAAATTATTATAGTTGGAAGTGTGATTGTGGTTGTTTTTAAAAATGCTTTTAGTACTGAAATGCATTAAAATAATTTTGTATTTTAAAAAAATTATGTTTAAATCAGCGTATCAAAACGATCTAAAACATATAAAAAAATTATTTTAATAAAAGAATTAATTTTTAAAAAAAATACAGTTTACATCGCGTTTCCAAATACCTTGGTTGTATATCTTCCCAACTTAGAACCTGTTTGGAAACGCGGTGCAAACCTGCGTTTTCAAAAAATTCAAATTTATTTTTTACTAAAATTTAATATGGTTTGTATGTTTTGGATCATTTTGATGTGCTGATGTCAAAAATAATTTTTAAAAAATAAAAAAATATATTAAGATATATTTCAGTATGAAAAGTTATTTAAAAAATAATTTTTACCGTACTGATAAATATATAATTATTTATCAGTTTACAGTGAAAACTCTTTTGAATATTCATTGGCCATCGTAACATTTTATTAAAAAAAATCATTTAATTTGTTTTTTCATTCTAGAAAACGTGTTGACAATTCATGTTTATTCTCTCTCTCTCTCTCTCTTTTTTTTTTTTTTTTGCGTAAAAAGAGATTATCCAACTTTCAGTGAAAGGCGGATAAACTGCCTTTCGACACATGAATAGAAAGCAGTCACTGTGCACTGTGCACTGTGCAGGCATCTTTAGTGATGAAACAAACACATTCAACCACCTCAACATAAAAGCCTACATTAATATTATTTTGTCGTGGACACGATGCTGCCTCGCATCACCATCACGTTTTGTTTTTCATTTTTTATTTTTTTTCCTTCCTAAAAACAAAAGGAGGTAATAATATAATGTCAGAATTAACTCCATGTATAAATTAATTCAATGGTTTAGTTGTGTGGGTTCCACCTCAAGCAGTTATTTGCTCTATTTAATTAAATGGTACGGTCCACCCTCTATTAATTTTTTGATGTAGCACACACATGCTTGCTACACTCCTGTTCCAGAGGTAGGTGTAAATCAATTATATATTCGGTTAGTTTTTATGTTTTAAAATATTCTTTTTAAAAAAATAAATTATTTTTATTTTTAGTGAATCCTGATAGCAATAAAATACATGTGGATCTAGGAACTCTAGATAGGTGTGTGGGTGTTATTAATTGGCAGATAATAATCAGTCAACAAATACACGAGCTAGGCTTAAATGACCGGAGATCGAGATTTATTTTCATCGGAATAAAGATCACTCGAGTTGAAAAGGAAAGCAGTTGTATCTGAGAAGAGATTTAGTGCAGGTTGTTAGAAATTTAATTTAAAAACATGCATATTTGAAATCAAATTAAAAATACAATCCGAGGATAAGATTTTTAAAAAATTTATTCTTCAACAAAATTATCTTAATATGAAATGTTAACTTCATTAAAATAAATTATAAATAAATAAAAAATTTATTTTAAAAAATCCTTGGTTGGTGTATTTCATAAACCTAAGAACTCTAGATTTCATATTAAAATATAAGATGATTTTCTTGTATATAAGCTTATATAGTGAAAAACTCAAGAGTTAAAATTAGACTTTTAAAGTACCAAAACATTTAAACTTGAAGAGACACTAGTCTAAATAGGATTTAGACTTAAATCATATGCGTGTGCTCGCTCGGATCAACATGGGCTAAACCCAAAGTCTAGGTATGAGTTTCCAGTAAAATAACTTTTAAGCCTATAAAAAATTATTCTGTCATTTTATGAATAAACAATATGAACATTAACATTTCACTACCTGAAAAATTTGTTTTGATGAAAAAACATACAGTTTCAAAGGTTTTTTTTATGATAAGTAATTAAAGTTGATAAATGGAGGAAATTAAAGGCTGAAGAGGTGTTATTATACGCAACTTGCAGCTCTTTTATCTTCTTTTCCTTTGTTTTTTCATCTTTTGTTGTCTTTAATTTTTTTTTTTAGCTTTTTGGTTTTTTTCCTTTCGTTTTAGAGCTCAGGTTCTTGTATATTGTAGAGAAGTATCGAGTTCAATTATTCAATTGGTTCGTGAACTTTAAAAGAAAGTGCTTTATTTAAAAATTAAGTTGAAATCTTAAAAGACTATTTGCAAGAAAATTGTTTGCATCCAATGACAAACATTTTAGTTTTAAGGACAAAGGGTACAATCATTCACAACATAATCTTTCTTTTTTCATCCAAATATCTTCAACATATAAAAGCAACTCCAATGCAGAAGCCAAGTGAAAAGCCAAAACCAAAAAACTGTATTTTTAGCTATTATTTTTCATTTTAAGAGCTCCAACGGGATAGCTATTTGAATAGCTAAAAAACCTTTTTTTCTTCTTAAATGCTATTTCTACACATCCTGTAGAAAAGCCAAAAGCAAAGAGAAAGTATATACATCTATTGGTCAATGTCTTTTTCCTATGTTTCCCTCTTTAAAAACATAACAAAAAGAAAAAAAGAAATTTGCAAACCTCAAAACCTTATGCCTCAGCTTCTCTGTGGTTTGGAAAATCAAAAGGCAGTTGTCCTCCAATTAATTAATAACATCAGTTGTGCCCTAACTTTTCAATTCAACAAGAATTATTATTTAAGTCATCCACACTGCTCTGTTAATTAGATGAAACCAAAATTTATGCTTGCTTAAAGACTTTTTCTATTTTCTTTTTTTATCTCTTGATTTTAAAGACCTTTTGATGTTAATTTGTTATTTGTGATGATTATTTTTTTTCTTTCTTTGTTATTTTATGCTTTTGATATGAGTTAAGGAAGATAATTTTTTTATGTGTTGTTGTCTATGACAAAATTAAAAGTAATGGTAGTAGTTGACATTGATGAAAACATAGAGTGACATATCTTAAATTTATTCTTGATTCCTTGTTTTAATTTGGGGTCAACTATATTTTGTCTTGTTGGAAATGAAACTGAACTTATGGACTTTGTTCGTTGTCAGTTTACGCTTTCAATAATTGACTTAGAACTATAATTCTTATTCTTGATTGAATGGAGATGGAATGGAAACACTAAACAATTGTTTAAAGGAGGTTTAGCCAACTGTAGCCCGCTAATTTGCCATATGAATGGACTCATTTGTGTAGTTGAATTCTTTAATCTACTGCTGGAAAACAAAGAAGGGGTGTTGTAATAGAACTAATTCGTATACAAAGAATGGGTGTTGTAATAGAACTAATTCGTATCACAGCTAGTGCTAGGATTTCTTGCTCTTTACAATTTGACCTTAAAGACTTGGCTCAAAAGTTAATCTCATTTTTTATCCTTCTAATCAAATACTTCTTGGCAAATAATATGATCCTTTCTGTTCACATATCTTTTATGAGAATTTTTGTGAATTGATGCTTGCAACATTGCCTCTTTATTCATTCAGCACAACTATTTTTTAGTCGAATACACTTTAAGTTAAAAAGAAATGAAGGACTTCACTTTTGCAGGACATAAAACAGTTATGAAAATCATCATTTTCTAGCCAAATATGCCCATGTACCTTTTGCTTCTTTTGACACCTCCAACTTAAAAAATGATAAGTCATGCTAGTAGATTGCTGGTTCTTGCTTTCTAAAGAAAATAGTTCTTGATTTGCTTAAGAGTTGTGATAAAACATTAATATACAAGGTGTGCAAAACTTCTTTGATTTTGAGAGGGGGGCATAATGAAGCATGTTATTTACTTGAGTTGATATCTCTACGTAGCCAAATCAGTTTCTCAAATACTCTTTTAGTTCTCAAAGATGGCCAAATTCTAATGGTTATATGGTCATATTAATGTTAGAATAAGTAGGAGGCAATGCTTATTATTAATTCACATGCATGGAAACTACAAAATTGCTAGACATCGACTGTGAGCTCCCCTTGCACCCTTTTATGAGATTCTAACTTAAGTTTTTTTAATGTAAATGGATTTAAATTTTCTAAACTCTTTCACCAACTTTCTTATAAGCGAGTTAGAAAATATTATCTCTCAACCAAGTGATTTTAATCAATTAATTGATGACTTAACATACTTGAATTTAAATGTCTACACAATAACAAAATCACAAAGAAGTAAAAACTTCTCACTAGAGGAAGATTGTTTACTTGTGTCTGCATGGTTAAATACAAGTAAGGATCCAATTACGTGAGTTTAACAACAAACAAAATAATTATGAGCTCGAGTACATGCTTACTTTGTAGAGAATGGAGGAAACTTGAATAATCGCTCGTAAATAAGCATATCAAGTAGATGACAAGAAATATATAGACAAGTTGGTAAATTTGTTGGATTTGGTACTCAAATTGAAAACCTTTAGCAAAGTCGAATGACCGAAGAATCAAAGGTAATTTTAATATTTATTTCCATGTTAAATTTTTTAACACATATTTTCACATTGTAGAATTTCTCTAATTTTTAACCAGATTAATGTGTTCAGCAAATATACGCTTTTTGCATTGGCAAACAATTTCAACTAGAATATTGTTGAGTTATCTTAAAAAAAGAACTCAAATGGCAATTTGAGTGTGCAAGTCAACATCAAAGGTCAAACAAGAAACAAAAAAAGTCATGTCAATGCAAGTCTGGCTTCATCAGCTCCATCTACCCATGATTCTGTTAGTTTAGGAGAAGATAGTGAGCCGTTAATTTATCAAGATAGACCAATTGGTCAGAAGGCTATAAAGGAACGACTTAAACGAAGACAGGGAAAAGATAAAGTTGGGGAGATAACTGTAACAAATCTCTTACAACAATTCAAGGATATTCTAGTTGAAATTAAGGATCAAAAGTAACAAGACATGAAAATTATGTTAGAGCAACAAGCTATGATGATTCAACAAAGTCAAGATAAATAAGAATTGGATAGGATTGAGAAAGAAAAACAAATTATGAAAGTGAATATTTCTAATTTGGATCCAATTTCTACAACATATTTTCAAAATAAGAAGTTAGAAATTATGCAAAAGAGGGGTTTTAATTTTTAATTAATTTTATTAATTTATTGTTTAATGTAATGTATTTTTAATTAAATATGTAGAAATTTCTTGGTTATTTTAAATATATTAATTTGTGTTTAATTTTATATTGTTATAAAATTGATATCAATTCATAATACTTTTTTCAAGTTCTTCTAACACTCAACAACTATAAGTAGGATTAATTATCTTAAAAGATAACAATCATAATGAAAAATAAAAAAAAATAAAAAATAATTGAAAATCATGATAACATAAGAAGCTAAAATCTAATGATTCTACTCATTTTCATATTATTCCCACAAATGTTCAATCAAATCTTCTTGGAATTGAGAGCTAGTTGCTATATCCCTGATTTGATTATGAGTTTGAAGAAAATCATATGGTCCTTGTATTTCATCATGTGACATTGATATAAAGGAATTGACTTGACGTTCACAATCAAATCTAAGGTTCATTACTCCTTCATCCTCAATAATCATATTATACATTATTATGCAAACTTTCATAATATTTGCAAGCGTTTCTTCATCCTAATATCGCACAGGTCCATGTACAATTGCAAAACGAGATTGTAGCGCCCCAAATGCCCACTCCACATCCTTTCTTCCAGACTCTTGCTTACTTGTAAAAAAATTTCGCTTTGCTCCTAATGGCAATGGGACTGTCTTAACAAAGGTTGACCAATTATGATAAATCTTATTTGCTAAATAGTATCCCATTGTATATTCATGCCTATTAATTGTATAATTGACAAGAGCAGTACAACCTTTAGCAATTACAGTGAAGACAGGTGATCGATTAAGAATATTAATATTATTTAGTGATCCAAGCATTCCCAAAAAGACATGTCATATTCAAAGGTCTTGTGAAGCCACCACCTCTAGAATTATAGTTGGTTCACGACAATGACCAATATATATCTCATACCATGCAATTGGGCATTTCTCCCATTTCTAGTGCATACAGTCAATACTCCCTAACATCCCTGGAAATCCACGCTACTCTCCAATTGATTATAATCGACCAATATTGGTCTCGTTTGGTGCCCTTAGATACCAATCACCAAAAACTTTTATAATTGCTTTGACGAAAACTTTAAGACTTTCTATTACAGTGTTTTTTTCCAATTCAAAGATATTTATTAGTAAGATCTGCAGGAATACCATATGCAAGTATCTTGTAAGCTGCAGTAACATTTTGAAGGCAAGATAAACCAAGAACACCAAGAACATTTATCCTTTGTTTGAAATATGGATTGTGAGCTTCCACCGCATTTATGATCCGAAGAAAAAGACGACGACTCATCCTAAATCTCCTTTGAAATTGACTTTTAGTGAATTTAGAATTTTCAGCAAAGTAATCATTATATAGCATTAGTTCACCTTCCTTTCGATTATGATTGATGATATTGTGACCAAAAATAGAGTCACGACACTCCATTCTCCGCTCTTAATTAATTGATTTTCTTCAGCATCCATGACACTGCAGTAACAACTTGAAAGGCGAACATGGGAGTGTCATCATCAAATTCAAAAGCATCATAAAAATTAAAATTAGAATGATTCATGATGAACTTTAATGAAATTAAATAAAGATTTGAGAGAAGAAAATGATGAGAAAAATTGTTTAGATATATGAGAATATTTATAGATGGATTTTTTAAAAAAAATTTAAAATCTTAAAATGTTGGTGGTTATTTTTTCAAAATTCAAGATCTTAAATTTTGAAATGTTGATAGTTATTTTTTCAAAATTTAAAATGTTGGCGGTTTTTTTCAAAGTTTGAATTTTGAATATGCTTTTCAAAAATCAAAATTTTAACAGTATCATATAAAACTGAAAATTAAAAATATTCATATAAATAAATTTTAAATTTAAAAATTTTAACTTAAAATTATATCTTTTAACTTTCATATTACTTCATTAATTTTATAAATTACTCATATTAATTGTATAATTAATAACATGATTATATTATATAAAAAATAACTAAATTAGTTATATAATTATATTAAAATTAGTTTAATACAAAATATATTAAAATATAATTGGCTCTTTTAAATGGTTTTTACTATTGAAATGCACATAAACAAAAAAGTTATATTGATACTATTCAAAAAACCATTTATCTATTTGGCTATTCAAAATAGCATCTCTCCTTGAAAATGCTCTAAATATCTTATATCTATATTGATTTTAGTTTCATACTTTATGTTCTAGGTAAAATAATATTTATTTTTTATATGGATTAATATGCATGTTAAGATCTTATTTTAATTATAACTTTGAATATTCTATTATATACCTACCTAATATGCATGCTAGGTTTTTGTTTTAACTCTATTGCAAGTTTAAGTGTTTTTTCTTTGATTTAAAAAGTGCATGCAATATATATTACTTATCATATCACAAATAAAACTTATACTTATTAGAAAAACGAAATATATCAAATATATAATATAATCCTTATAATAATGCATGAACAGTTTAATCAAAGCTCGTAACAAATGTATTCCTACATAAAAAAAAAAATTCAAAGGAAAGCCTTCGACTTCTCAGGCAAAAGGACATGTCCAAATTACAAAAATTCAAAGACATGATTGTATGTTTGTCCACATTTTATAGGGCAATACAAGACATGGAACCTACATGACCTGTCGAAGAAAATGATCCACACATAAGGAAATAAAGATATATGTATCTAACCTTTTAAAAATAGAAAAACGTTTTTAAAAAACATCTTTTTATTGCATATAATTATAATAATAATTGTAATTGTAAAATAAAATAAAAAAACATGGCCTTTTCGTTGTTGATCTATTATGTATCCTCTTAAATTTCACTATTTATTATGTTACTATTCATAGCCATTTTTTTTCTTTCTAAGTCCTCTGAATTTTTATTATTTTACATTTTGGTCATTAAACTTAGATTTTCTTCATTTTCATCCTTGCAAATTATGTTAACATTATTTTATGTGTTATGATCCATTTTCACTTGGATGCTCTCGTGTATCTAATATATCATGAAATATTCTTATATTAAAATAATATTCAATTTTGTTAATTTGAATTTTAGGTTATTCATATAAAGAATTGAAAAAATAATTATATATATATATATATATATATATATATATATATATATATATATATATTGTTGTTTCAAAAAAGAGAAAAAAACCCTTAATTTCACCTCTCAAGTTTCAAACAATACATTACATGGTCTTTATTAGTTTTTATTAGTTTAGGTTTTTATGTAAATTTTTTTTTCACATTTCAGTCTTTTGATATTGCCGTGACCGTGGAGTGGGGATCGAAAAATAAGATGAGAGAGAAAATATTTGATTAACCACATTTCATTTATGAAAGGCTAAATTTGATATAAATGGATTTTTTACTTTTTAAACATGTTGAAAAAATGGATGTGTTGTCAATTTTTTTTTTAGTTATGTTTAAGTTTGCTCTTTAGAGATTACTAGTTCGAGTACCACAAATTTCAGGATCACTGAAGGCTTACATGATCATTAACTTTAGGGCCTTAGGAGATTAGTCGAGGTGCGTGTAAGCTGACCCGAACACCAACAGTTAATAAAAAAAAATCTTGTGTGTTTGAGATTATAGTAAATGTTGTTTTTCAAAGTATTTTTATTTAAAATACATTAAAAAAATAATTAATACATTAAAAAAAACAATAAAAAACAATAAAATAAAGTTAAAAAAAATCTAAAAAATATACTCCAGCCACACAAACAAACACTTCCTCACGCACATCACATATTATAAGAAACTCTAAAACGCGAGCGGAAAGCACTATAGCTTTTCCCATATGTTTTTTTTTTCATTTTACATGTTTTTTTCAGAATTGTTTTTGTTGATTTAATTTTTAAAATATTAAACTGGTTGAAAATTTAGTTTTATAGTTTTTTTTCTTTAATACACTGTGGATTGCTACAGTGTTCTCCACAAGGTTTTTTTTTGTTATGATTTTTTTTAAAATTATCTTTGTCAATTTTATTTTTTTAGTATTAAATTGGTTGAAAATTTAGTTTTGTAGTTTTTTTAAAAAAATATAGTGGATTGCAACAGTTTTTTTCCATTTAATTTTTTTTATATAAATTCATAACAATGTATAAACTTATCACAAGCCCACAGCAACACGCCGGAATTGCACCTAGTCAATTATTACTTTTAAACTGGAATATTAGCTTTTCTCTTCGTTGATTGTTATAATTTGATACAGTGAGCACATGGGCGCAGCCTAGTGGAGGACAAGTCGTAAGTAATTGGATGGCATTTCGAATCAAATAAAGCAGTCATCAGAACATCAACACTTCGATCGATTTTAGATACGGTCAAAATGGGATCATTAGACCAGGAGAGGACAGTTATCATTATCTCCGGCCTCTTTCAAACAACTTGTTAATGTGCTGCAGCATAACGGATCTTATCGTTGATAATTCAGCATTTCTGTCTTCTTTCTTGCCTGCCCTCACTTCAATAATAAAATTGTAAATAAATAAATAAAATATCTGCCCCATCCATCGCAGATACAGTGCATTGGCTCAAATTATTATGCTCTTAAATACTTTTTAAAGTTTTTTTTACCTATTAAATTCATTCAAAACTATATGTTTGATTCAATCATGATATTGTTTTTTTGTGAAATATCTATTTCGGTTTTTTTTTCATAAATAGGAGCTTGCGGCCTATAATTAGCGTTCAAAGTTGATAATTAATGGGAATAATTTTAAAGTAAATATATTTTATAGAGACATCGTAATCGTTTTACAAATGCAAAAAACTTATAATCATTTTGCCAAAAGTATCTGAAAATGTTAATTGATGTTTTTCAAGATAATTTTAAATATTTTTAACATGTTGATATCAAAAATAAAAAAAATATTATTTTAATATATTTTCAATAAAAAAATATTTTTAAGAATACATTGCGTCACAATATCAAATATACCGTTACTAAGTTTTCATTAAAAGTTTATTTACATGTTTAAATTGATATATTTTTAAGTGTATTTTAAATGTTTTGATGTGTTTATATCAAAACTAAAAAAAAATTATTTTAATTTATATTTAAATTAAAAAAAAAACTACACAGCAATCACAAACACCTCCTTACCAGGGCCTTTTAAAAAAAAGAAAAAAAAGGATAGGACACGCCATCTTATACAGGAAAAAATGGGTTTTACCCGTCCCTGGACTCTGGGGTATGGGTAATATTCAAAATGTTATTAACATTTTGAATCAATCCGGGATTTTAGATTCTGTTCGGAGTCAGAGTTGAACTGATATTTTATTAAATTTTAAAAAATAATTTATTTTAATTTATTAGTTTTAGTATTTTTGAATTGTTTGAATGGATTAATGTTAAAAATAAAATTTAAAAAATAAATTAATATATTATTTTAATATATTTTTAAATAAAAAATATTTTAAAAAATTACTGTGCTTCCTTAGATATTATTAGCCAGGACGTACAATCAGTAACAATTGTCCCCTGAGACGACCATTCCATCCTCTTATCGTCGAAGCTATCCCCAGATCCCCCATCGCTTTATCACATCGTTGACACTACGTTGTAATAAAATGCCTTGTCATAATCACCCTCGAGTTCCGATTCCACATGATTAATGATAACATTTTATTTTTTTTGGAAGTACCTAATAGTTAATTTAATAACTAAGATTAATGAATCTCAAGCAAATATAAGAGAAACCAAATAATCATATATATCCTCGCTAATTTCTCGAATTCTCTCATGGAAAAAATTATAAAATTAAAAACTCTATAAAACTTCTATGTTCCGGGAAAAAAATTGATTTTTTTAACATAAATTATCTTGTGATATATACTCTTGGACCCCCTCCCCTCACTAATACCAATAGCCACATAACCCAAAACATAAATTTTATTTTACAAATTTCGTTCTGGATATAAATATCTAATTCTATGCGTGCAAGCTAACTTTTATATATATATAAAAAGAAAACTCTCGTAGCCGCCCATGTGCCGATGTGGGAGCAACCTTAGATTCCACGCTTTTATCATGGGGCAGAAAGTCCTGAATTGAACTAACAATGTGCCGACGGCTAGTTTCTTGACTTGGGGTGAGAGAGAGAGATTAGACCTTGATTGATTTTCCAACATTGATATTCAATGGTTTAAGTGAAAATCATCGTCAACAACAATTATGCATGTTCCGTCTACACACGCACGGTTTTTTCAACGGTTTTGGAACGAACCGGAACACGAACGCAAAGGCAAAAGTCTTTCACGCAAGCGCTAATTATTAAAGAGACAGAGAAGGCTTTCCAAAAAAAAAAAAACTGAAGAGGGAATTAACTAATTAAAAACACAGATTGGACAAATGATATACGTGCAGATTAATAATAATAATAACTGTAATAAGATTCCACCAAAGGAAAGCAAGCCTGCTGTTACAAAATATAAATCCAATTATACCCTCAACAAGGTCGTTCCCTGAATCTACCACATCTATACAGAGTAGCGGCTACTGGACTACACCTAACACCCCCACCCAGAATCCAAATTCATCACCGATCAGTCTCGTGTTAATTCTTAT
Source organism: Populus nigra (assembly GCF_951802175.1). Classification (NCBI taxonomy): domain Eukaryota; kingdom Viridiplantae; phylum Streptophyta; class Magnoliopsida; order Malpighiales; family Salicaceae; genus Populus; species Populus nigra. The sequence goes on along the minus strand of NC_084856.1, from coordinate 6,311,207 downwards.
CTACGTGCGCTCTCGCACGCGCACACTCATAGACTTTCAGTCTCGTGTTACCGTGCGATGGCCCTCCAACACAGTCAATTCCCATAATTATTACTTCAAAACGGCTTCTGCAGATACATGAACATGTCCTGAAGCGGCGACATCTGATGATTCCCCTGAAATTGAGACGGGAACGGAATATCCATGGTGGCATCCAAGTAATTATAAGGATTGCTCTGCACCTCGCACGTGAATTCTGGCGACACCACATGCTCCGAGCAGCTCGAATCTGCGTGCAGCCTCGGCACAGAATCTGACGTGTCGAAATACACGTAATCATTCACCGTTCCTGTCGCCGAGGACGGGGCTGGTGGTGGCGGCAGCATAACCACCGACTTCTTCTCATCCTCCTCGGCAATCTCCGTCGGATTCTCTTTCTTGACGCTAAGATGCTGCCCTTGCCTCTCAATTGTGCCTTTCTTGTTGTGTATGCGACAGAGTACCCAATCGTCCAGCTGCAAACAATCAGGACCGTTGGTTTAGCCGAATGATCATCAGAATCAGAGCACACAAAATGAAATTAAATCCAGTCTTATCCAACGAAGAGATAAGGACGAATATTTTCCTTGACTGGAATTAAAAGAACTAAAATGATGGCTTCAACTTTGCTGGTGTGACAGTAACAGTCACGGCTACCCTCATTAAAAAAATAATAATAAATTTAAGCCAAGCAGCATCTGCGGGCCACCAAATTTAAGACCACAATTTTTGCAAAAAATATGTGATTAATTAGGTTGATGATTGGTAAATCCAAGTATCGTCATGGAAAGGCCAAAGCTGTCATTTCAACCTCGACGTCCATATTTGGAACCATCTCATGCATGTAAATGTCGAAACTGTCCCTATCTATGGTTGGGGTGACGAGTATACCCTTAAGCTGTTCTTCTTGCGAACGGAGCGATCCACCTCGGCTAGGCGATACTCGTGCATGATCCAGTTCGTTTTCTCTCCCTTGGGAGCTTTTCCTGCGTAAAATACCAAAGCTTTCTTGATCCCAGCTGTCTTTGGCTGCCCGATCGGCTTGTCGGCTCCCGTGGCTTTCCAGTAGCCCCTCCCCGCAGCACGATTCGGTCTCGATCCGTTAGGGTACTTCCTGTCCCTCGGCGTAAAAAAGTACCATTCCTTTTCTCCGTACAAGGCCATACCTGTAATTTGGCATAACAAATAACAAGAAGGATGAAAACTTGTAATCAACTGGTGAATTAAAGAGCAGGATTAAAACAAGAAGAGCTCATTACCCGGGAGATCCCATGGGTCAAACTTGTAGAGATCAACTTCAGCAATAATAGGAACAGCAATGGGCTGCGATGTGCATTTACGGCAGAGATAGTGCAGCACGAGCTCCTCATCCGTTGGATGGAACCTGAAACCTGGTGGTAACTCTAGTGTCGCCGCTGTCATTTTTTTGTTGTTGACCTTTCTACCCCAACTTCCCTCCCTATTCTTTTTGGCCTCTCCCTTCGTCTCTTTTCGGTGGGTCTAATACAGTGACGGCGCCTGAAACTTAGAACGCAAGGGAAGGGCATGAATTTATAGGGGAAAACGAGGGAGACTCGGCAGGGATTATTTCTAGAATACAGGTGGGTGGTCGTGTTTTTTCTCTTTTCTTCACCAATATTGCGTGAAACGTGGCAGGTAATGAAGTGGGCAAGCGTGCGTGTCAACGGCTCACATAGGGAGGTGATTTTGTCACTGCTTACGATACTTGTTTTGGACTGTGGTGTTAAGGTAGACTGTAGAGATCACCCAGTCGGTTCGAGCGAAAACAAAAATGAAAGATAATAAGATATTATTCCTTGGGATCTGCATGTGGGGTCGGCACGCGGCAGGGTTTGTTATAAGTTTCTTGCCTTTTGGTGTTTTCTTGGATACGGAGCCGACAGTTAAACGGTGGATAAAGTGTACACGTCAGGAAGAGCCACGTGCAATTGGCCCGTGTGACCTGGCGGGGAGAGAGAGAGGGGTCGCGTTTAAAATTGCGATGAATTTGAAAATTATTTTTATTTGAAAAATATATTATAATAATATTTTTTTAAACTATTATTTTTAATATAATTTAAAATTATAAGAAAATCAATTTAAACTGAAAAAAATTAAAAATACTTGTTAAGCACAAAAAAAAGGACAGTGATGGATTATAAAAATTATTTCGAATTCATATTTTCATCGTATTATTTTCGGTTTGGACTGGTTTTTATAAAAGAAAATTAACAAAACTAGTTTTAAAAAAAATCAAAACTGAATCAGAATCGGTTCAAACCAACCGGTTTTAGTTCATTTCGGTTATTTTAGAACAAAAACCGGTTCAAACCGATTTGGCTCAGTTTTTTCAGTTTGGCTCGGTTTTTTTGTTTGGCTTGGTTTTTTCCTATTTGAACCGGTCGGTTGTTTTAAAACTCTAATCGGTTTCTTTCATGTTTTGATTTTTTTGGTTATTTTTTTTTATTTTTCTTGATTTTTTGTTTTTTTTGCTTATCCCTATTCTCCATCGTATTTTCATAAATTACTAGATGTCATGCCTGCGCGATGCCGCTGGCTTGTGGCATGTTTGTGCGTTGTCATGGATTTATTAAAAAAATAAAAATAAATTATATGGATAAAAACTGTTGCAATCCACAATATTTTCAAGGAAAAAACTACAAAACTAAATTTTTAACCACATTAATATTTAAAAAATAAAATGAACATAGAAAAATTTGGAAAAAATCATAACAAAAAAAAATAAAAGGAAAAAAAAACCATGCATGAAAACATTGTAGCAATCAATAGTATTTCATGAGGAAATCTACAGTTGTAATTCTCAACCAACTCAATATTAAAAATAATAAAATCGATAAAGATAATTTTGAAAAAAAATTATAACAAAAAAAAATCATATGGAGAAACACTGTAGCAATTCACAGTGTTTTAAAGAAAAAAACTATGAAGCTAAATTCTCAACCAGCTCAATATGAAAAAAATAAAATCAACAAAGATAATTAAAAAAAACAAAAAAAATCATTAAAAAACCGTGTGGGGAAACACTGTAGCAATCCACAGTGTTTTAAAGGAAAAAAACTACAAACCTAAATTTTCAACCAGCTCCATATTAAAAAAATAAAAACAACAAAAAAAATTCTGAAAAAAAAATAAAAAAAACAAAAAATAAAATGAAAAAAAAAAACATGTGGGGAAAGTTAAAGCTGAATTCTCAACCAGCTCAATATTAAAAAACAAATTTGATAAAGATAATTTTGTCGAGAAGACAATGTGGGGAAAGTTAAAGTTGAATTCTCAACCAGCTCAATATTAAAAAAAAATCAACAAAGATAATTTTAGAAAAAAAAATATACGGGAAACACTATAGCAAAGCAAAAACCATATGGAAAAATAATGTAACAATCCACAGTGTTTTTTAAAAAAAAACTACGAAGCAAAATTAACAAAGACTATTTAAAAAAATATATATTTATAAAAAAAAAAAGAAAAAAACTATGTAGGAAAACATTGTAGTAATCCATAATGTTTTTAAAAAAATTATAGAACTAAATTTTCAACTAGATCAATATTAAAAAAAATCGACAAAGATAATTTTTTAAAAAATAAAAAAACAAAAAGGAATAAAAAATGGAAAAAAGAAGAAGACAATCTTAGAAAAAAAAAACATGTAAAGCCAAAAAAAAAAGGGGGGGTGCAAAACAAGAAAAAAATGTGAGAAAGAAAGGAAAAAAAAACAAAAATACAAAAAAAAAATTGAATAAACAGGACAAAAAGCAAAAGAAAAAAAATTAAACATCTTAATATTAAAATATGTTAGTGGTAAAAAAAACCAGAAAAAAGTTATATTAGATTTAATACCTAAAGAGCCCCTAAAATCTCAAAATTACAAAAAGGCCATTAAACATGTTTTTAACTAGAAATCATCACCGAACTTCTCGTCCAAATTCAAGCAAAAACACTCCCCTTTATTCAACCAAACACATGCAAAATTCAACCAAAAACACGTCCAAAATTTAAACACATGTATTCCCTCCTTAGCACAATAATCAAACACCAAGAACAGCTTGCACTGCCTCATTTTATTCAGTTTCAGCATCTCTCCCATCATTAATTTCTATCAAAGCCAGCATAAAACAGGTCAGGCGATTCCACGTTCAAATTCTCATCAGCTTCAGTAAAGTCCACAAGATCAAATGCCATCGTGAAATTTACACGAATGATCCATTCCCATTACCCTGTCAACTAATTCCAAGGCCGAGACGAACGCAGCTTTCTTCGTACCCCAGGAGGCAGTAACGCGATTGCAGTAGTTCAATAGGCAAAAAAAGAAGTGAAAGTGTGATTTAAAGTAAATTAATACTAACTCATCTTTGAAACTGGGCAAAAGCAAAGTCCTATATAATGAGAGATGAAAAGGTTCGATTTTACCTTGGAAGCCATGATTTGAAGGCCAGCATACTTGACATCCCAACTGAACTCTGTCATGGCCCAACCAATCCCACCAAAACAATGAGCATTGCTAATGACGTACTTCAAATTATGTTGCACTAATAAGGAAACCACTAGAATAAAGAATTATATGAAATTGTAAGTTGACAACATAACCTCACAGGATCTTCTACAACTGTGAAATTCGGTTTGAATTAATCATGCACATAACCAATAACAGCAAGGCTGTGCATCCTCCCATGAAGTCTGCTGTTCTCTCCCTTCAGGGCATGGCAAGCTCTTCTACAGCTGCAAGAACAACTTCTTCAGCACAAACTAACTTACCTAGCTCCTTGCATAGACGAAGAAAACCCATCCAGATCGAGAAATAAAAATAGCCCATTGCTAAATAACGGTAACACTACAAATTAAATTGGGGGTTTTGATCGGAAAAAAAATTGTGACCTGTGTTGTTGAGTTACAGGCGAGCGAGGGGGACCACGGTTACTTTGTTCCTACACGAGAGGGAATCAACGCAAGACAGTAAAACAGAAAATTGAGAAATCGGGTTTTTGAATGCAGGAGAGAGAGAGGGTGACAGGTGATGCGAGTGCTGTGTCTCCATTGTATTATATAGAAGGGTACTTTAGTCATTTTCTTTTTACATTTTTTTTTTGTTTAACTATGTAGTAAAAACATAATTAACCGTTAGAACTTAGAAGTATACCGTGTTCTTGAAAGTTTTGAAAAAAAAAATAATAATTTTTTTTTATTATTAAATCATTCTGATGTGTTGATATTAAAAATAATTTTAAAAAAATTAAAAAAATTTTATTTTAATGCATTTCTAAGCAAAAAATATTTTGAATTGTCACCGTTACCACAATTCCAAATAAACCCTAGCCACGCACAGCACGGTGAAAATTTTATTTCACAAGTTTTATTTGGGTATTACAAACAAAAAAAAACTAAAAGCTATCGGTTTTTTACTTTTTATCAAGAAATAAATTATTATGAATTGGAAAAGTATAAAAATAGAATTATTATTGTAAAAAAAAAACTTGTTAAGTATGCAATTGAGTGTAAATTTATTTTTTATACATGATACATTTGGTATTGAAAGAATAGTTAAGGACAAAATGGTTTGTTAAGGTTTTCTTTGCTACAGAATAAATACTAATTTACCATTCAGGGTACCATTTTAACATTTAGGTTAGGGGTTTCTTTTGTCTTTTTAAAAATAAAAATAAACAGTGGAGTTACAGTTGTACACTTGGAGAGAAAAAAAAATATACATGTGTTTAGGGGCTTCTTCGTCTTTTTTATTGAAATAGTGCAAATACATAATTACCCATGGGTTTCGAAAAAATTAAGGTTACATGTAGGAGTGTTTTTGTCGTTTTTATATGGTCTTGTTGTAAATATCGGGTAGAGTCAGGAGTAATTTGATATTTATATGTATATAAATTATTATTTATATTTAGAAATAGCTGGTGCATACTTAGCACGTGCCAACAAGTAGGCGCCGCCTTTGCCTTTCAGGTAGAGCATGCGGCTCCAAAATAGAACCGAAAGTCACCTTCCAGGGTGGCGTTCGATGTAGCTTGCCACCCAAGCACAGTGGCGAGGTGCCTGTGCCGAGGCGACCCGCAAAAGAGTTTCGGCCAGGGTTTTTTCCCTCCCTCCCTCTTTCCTCTTATAAAATCGTGTTGCCCGTTGCAAAAAAAAAAAAAACAAAAACAAAAGGTTTGGCTATTTATCTATTATGTTAAAGTAAGTCCTTATTCTTTTAATTGTAATGTGTTTGTCTTTTAATTGTAATGTGTTTGGCCTTCAATTGTTTATTGAGTTAATTTTTTTTTAATTTCTTTCATCAATTGATTTTTTTTATCAGATTTGGTCCTCATTCTTTTAATTATAATATATTTGGTCTTAAATCATTTATCAAAAAAATTTTCAATTACATCCCTTTGCACCTGGTTTTTATATTAGATTTGGTTTTTATTCTTTTGATTGTGATGTATTTGGTCTTAAATTCTTTATTAAATTGATTTATCTTTAAATTTCATCAATTGACATTTATTGTTATTTTTAGTTGTTCTTATATTTTTCTAGATTGAGTTGTTTTTCAATTTTATCCCTTATGATTTAGATTTATTTTATATGTGTGTCAAATTTAGTTCCTTTTCTTTTTAAATCGTTCTTTTTAAATTTTTAGTTTTTAAATTGCTTTTTTTATTTTTTTTTCAAGTTCATCCTTAATTATTTTTGTTGGTTATGAGTTTTATATTGTTATTTTTTCAGATTTGACTTTTATATTGTGATTCAATGTCATGATCTATATTACAAAATTCTAAAAGTTGGATTGGGATGGCTTCAGTGATTTTTCATTATTTTTTAAAATTTTCATTCATCATCATTGAGTTCGTTGGAAATTTGTATTCTTTGTTTTTTTTGTTTTGATTCATTTGTTAATTTGATTTTTTTTCAATCTTGTCTTCAATTCAAGATTATTGTTTATTCTTTTTTTTTTTTCAAATGAGGTCCTTATTCTTTTAATTGCTATTTCTTTGTCCTTCAATTTTTTTTATTTCATCACTCGATATTTCAATTATTGAGATTTGGTCTCCTAAGTTTTTCCCATTATTTATAAGCCCTGCCCAGCAGTCGATCTGAGATAATAATAGGATCACAGGTCAAGTGGGTTGATTCAAGTTAACTTAAGCCAACCAAATCCTTTTGTTTTATAAATTTGTTTTATAAAAAAAAAAATCAAATTGATACTATTTTGAAAAAAGAAGAAGGAAAATGGTCAATGAGTTTTGACTGAATTTTCCTCGGGCTAACCAAAACATGGGTCAACTCGAGTTTTTGACAGTCTTACACTTAGTTAATTCTCCTCTAATTTCTTTTGAAGCTCAACCCAGACATGGGTTGAACCATCGGGTCGAACTAAGTTTTAAAATAATTGTTTTTCAAATGCGATGCTTATAGTTTAGTCAATGCTTACGGTCATAAGTTTGAAAAGTTTACACGGGTTGATATCGTTTTCTTTCTTGATTACATCATTTGAAGTTGTTCGTTTTAAAAAAAAATCTTCGTTTATTCAGGTGACCTAGGTTTCTGAAGTCGCTTTTTTAAATTTTTTTTTTACTCTCTCCTTCAAAATTCATTTATTTTTAAAATTAAACTTATTTTTTTTCTATTTAGCTTTCTATTTGGTTATCATGTCCTCCCGGTCCTTTTCATGGCTGTGACAACCTTACTTGGTTTTGTTGGTCCTTTGTTCTTTAGTATTTTTTTTTCATTGAATTTTTTATGATTTTATTATTCTACGTGTTTTAATTCTTGAGAATTGATGATTATTATTTTTTTTAGTTTTTTTATGATATCAGGTTGTGGATTTTTTTAAAAAAAAATACAATAAAGCAATTTTTTTAAGCATTGCAAAAATGTGATTATTCCAATTAAAGAAATATTAATACGACAAAATTTTGATTAACTCGGCTAAATCTTTCCTTTTCAAATTGCGCTGGATTAACAATAGGATGAAAAAAGATTAAAACCATGAAGTTTGAATAAAAACAGTTGAAATGGATTAGCCTATGAAATGTAAGTTGATTTGATGATGTAAGAAGTCATGATTTTTTTCGAAAGTGGTTCAAAGATTCGATGTGTTTGGTAACATCAACGTGCATTAATGGAAGAGGATGAAATCGCAACCGTTGATCATGATGATAAACGAGGGGGATTCGGTTCATCCCAATTTGGTCGAAAAACATGGGAGAGGTTCGAGGCGGTCATGACTTGTTAATTTAATTATTGTCCTTTAGTAAAGTTTATTGCCTAATTGTCTAAATCACAGCGACAGGTAGATAAATGGTGTCCATGCCTTGTCAGACACTAGGCATGTTCTTGCAAAATAAAGTCATTAATCTCTCATTGAATTCAAAGCAACTATGTGCGCCCCCTTTACAGCAAATTTAAGTGGAATTTTTTTTTTTAAATGATATCCTGATTTTAAAAATAAATTATTTTTAAAATATATATATCGTTTTAATATATTTTAAAATAAAAAATATTTTGAAAAGCATAAAGACTATTTAGATCTGATTTGTTTTTGTGTTTCAAATGTTGTTTTAAAAATATTTATTTTTTTATTATTTTACTTAAAATTAATTTTTTTGATATTTTTATATTGTTTTAATGTATTAATATTAAAAAAATATTTTAATAATTTTATTTTAAATAATAATTACCATATTTTTAAATACCGTGTTCTAATTTAATGTATACTTGGAATTATGTTATTTGTTTTTATCACATAAAACTTGCTTTGGGTGGGAAGGTAAAAAACAGGAAGTTTACAACATTAATTACAAGCAATGAATTTGAACGGAGTAGATTCATTATTTTTTATTTAATAAATTTGTACAAAATAATTAAAAGTAGTCTGGAGTCCAGCTAGATTCACATAATAAAAGTTCTCGTATCTCAGAATTCACAAGTACTTTTTTGTTTCCTCGATGAAACTCTCGTTGCGGGGAGAATTCCTTCTGGGTTTGTAGCAACAAATTCTTTTATTGCGATGTTCATTTATCAACTGAGTTAATTAATAACCGTTCACCTGAGTTAATTTGATCAACTATGTTTGATGTCTTCAAGTTAGATCATTTTTTTTTACTAAAAAAAAAGTAATATATAGATGTTATTAATATATTTTTCAACAATAAATACAAATGGTGACGTGAAAAGAAATTACTACTTACGTATAACAAAATTTAATTTAATGAAGATTATATGCATTAATAATGATATATAAATTCTTAAGTTAATTTTAATATAATAAAAAAATAAGATAATGTTGCAATTGCTACATTAAAACTTAATTTTTTTAGTCTTTATATAATATTTTTAAAAAAAATAACAAAAAAAATTTATAGAAAAATAAAGATAAGAGAAAAAAAAAAATATAAATAAACTAAGTGTAGAGTAATAAATATTCAAAGTGTAAAAAATAAAAAAAATATATTGTTTTTTCAAAAACAAATGGTGATGAATTAACAAGAATAAAATGATAAATATATCAAGTATAAAGAGAAGTTTTTTTCTCTTAAAAAAATTATAAATTTGCCATTGCTACACTAAAAAATTTTAAAAATTACAAATATATAATTTCTATTGTAAAAACAAAGAAATACATATTTTTCACCACTACATTAAAAAAATGGAAAAATTTACAATTATACAATTTATACAGCAAGAAAACAACTTTTTTAGTGTATAAAAACATAAAAAATTGCCCCTTTTTTAAATTTAATTGAAATAATTCAGAAACAACTGTGCAGTATCAGTATGTGTCTGAATCTTTGACGTGTCTATGGCCGACGTGGATAAGGATAATCAAGGAAGCTACTCGGCAAGTGCCGAAACCACCAAATCATACTACTTCCACGCTCCCTTTTTCTCATTTTCCATCAATTTTGTCTTGTGCCATAAAATGCGAACCCGTAATAGAAACTCCAAAACGCCTGCACTTATTAGTTCTCTACGTGGATATATCAATTTCAACTGACGGTGTTCTTCGAGTGTGGCAGTAATGTGACTTTTAAAAGTATTTTTTAATTAAAAATATATTATTATTTTTAAAATTTTTAATAATAATATATATAAATTTTTAAGAAATATTTAAAAATATAAATTTAATATTTTATTATAAAAAATAAAAATAATTTTGAAAATGAGAAGCACACTAAAATACCAAACAAATATAAATCTAGGGTCTAGTTATTTTATGAAAATTGATTTTTTGAAAAATATTTTTTAAATTTTTATGTGTTTTTTTGTTATTAAAAAAGTTGGTCAATAAAAAATACTTTCCAGTAAAAAAAATTGATTTAATTTCAGAAAAGTGTTTTTTCTTTTATTTTAAATGGAAAACACTTTCTAAAAGTTATAAATTTTTTTGAAAAAATTATAAATGTCATGTTATTTGCTAATTATATCAAATTTAATATTCAAATTTTTTATTGCTATATATTTTGTTTTAAATTTTTCTTTTAATTTCATCTCTTAGAATTTGATTTAATTTGATTTTTATATCAACTTTGGTCCTCGTTTTTATAATTATTATTTGTTTTTTTCTTATCATTTTCTTAATTAAAATTTTTTATCTATCAGATATGATCTTCATTATTTTATTTGAGATAATTTATGAAATTATATTTTTTTTAATTTCATTCTCATTCAACTTTTTAATTTGTAAGATTTATTCCTTATTATTTTAATATTTTTAAAAAATATTAATAAATTATTTTACAGTTCATTTTCTATGACATGACCAAATACACTGAAAATTATTTTTTAACTTATTTTTTATAATACTAGCAAAAATTAAAGAATAATTTATTTTCCAGGGATCTATTTTTCAAGAATACCACTTTTTAAAATAAAAAAAACTATTTTTTAACTAACTAAAAATGATAACTCAATTCAGATTCTATAGATACCATCTCTATGGATATTTTTTAAATAATTATCTTATTTATTTAAATAGAGTTTTCAAGTGTGATTTTGACAACCTCCACCAGCAAGCACTACTCCACCAGCAAGCACTATCCCACCTCTTGAGACCAGCATAAAGGCCCCTCCATTGCATAAAACCAACTTTACACCTCCACACGTAAGTGCCATGGCTTTTCAACAACTTGCATGTAAATCTTCCTTTTTTCCCTTTAGTGTTTAGTACTTTTCTGTTTTTTAATTAAAAATATATTAAAAAATAATTCTTTAATTTTTAATATTAAAATATCAAAACTTGTAATAAACATTTTAAAAAAACAAATTTAATATTTTCTTATAAAAAAATTAAAACATTTTTAAAAATAAAAAGCACATCAAAGTACCAAATAAACATAAAACTAGGTTTGACAACTTAATTTAAATTAGATAGATATTAACTTGACCTAAAAAAATAAATATTTTCTGAATAATTATAAGAATAATAAGTAGGATATGATATTATCGAACTCGACATAAAATCTGTTTAACCTAACCTAAAATATATATTTTTATTATATATATTTAGTTGTAAAACATATATATAGGTATAAAACACACACACACACACATATTATTTATCATTTAATATACATACACATGCTTCAAATATATATATTAACTATTTTATTTTATAATAAATAATATATATACTCATATAAATTCTTAAAATCTAATAAATAACTTATAAATATCTAAACTTTTTACTTTATAGATATTGAATAGAATATAAATATTAAAAAACAGTACTTACATAAAGCTATTAATGAGTCGCAACTACGGTCAAATGCTTTTAAACCAATAAAGTCATGACACGCAGTTGTCGGAGGACGTTTTCGTCATTGACATGGGACCCGTAACTCTTTTTTTGTTTGGCACGTGTAGCAAAAAAGGCTCTAGTGACCTACCCGAGGCGCAATGAGTGACCTAATAAAAGGCCCCTCTTTTGACTAGACTGCCCTTTTTCGTGGTTTGGCAATGTATTATTGGTTGGAAGATGAAGTTTCGCATGCTCATGACTATAATAGTTACCAACTACCATATTCGGGACATCAACGGCTAAAACGAGCCTACGAGTATAGCTAAGGAATCTAGGAGCAAAAGTCAATGCTCGGACGGCTAGGATCATTTTGATGATGTGGACCATGAATTGTGAAAATCATTGTTTTAAAACACGATATGCTCGACAAATAGATACAAAAACCAGTGTTCCACGCCTCGATCAACCAGTAATAAATGTCCTATTTTTATATTTTAAAAAAAATTAAATATTTTTATTTTTTTATTTGTTTTAAATTAATATATTTTTTTATATTTTTAAATCATTTTGATGCGTTGATATTAAAAATAATTTTTAAAAAATAAAAAAATTATTTTAATAAATTTCCGAATGAAAAATACTTTAAAAAATAACTGCAATCGCACTCTCAAACATACTCTAAAAAGTATATATAAAAAAGCTTGTAAAAAATCCAAGTTAATTGACCTGGAGACTCTCTAGTTAAAAATTTAAATTGATTTATTAATCTAGTTGAACTTAACCTTTAATTTATTGATTTTTTTTAAATAATTTAATTAAAACAATATTTGTTTTAATATTTTTTTTTAAATAAAATTAACCTTCTACTCTGTAACCCAAGTTTTGTCCTGAATTACATTATAAATCTATCATGAAATAAGATAGATGTGCTTTTTAATGATTGAGTTATAATCTAGTAATTGTCAGCTATTAAACTTAATTGATTCTATAGTAATAATTAAGTAGATTTTGATGACTAGCTACGATCATTCTCAATTTATTTTCCCTCAAATACTTCTTTCCATAATCAAAACTTCCCAACTTATCTAATTTCCCTTTCATTTTCCAGTTCTTCAAATAAAACAAATATTTGAATACAAAGAATAAGCTATAATTATCAAACCTTTTGCTACCATCTTTATTGTTTATTGTTTTTATTAAGAGAGCATCAAAAAATTCATTTTTTTTTTGTTAAAAAATAAAGTTTTTATGTTTTGTATTGTTTTAATACGCTGATCTCAAAAATAATTTTTTAAAAATAAAAAAAATATTATTTTAATATATTTTAAAATAAAAAATATTTTAAAAAACAACCATAACCACACTTCCAAACATATCCTAAATCATCTTGCATTTTTTTGGGCTTTTTTCCGTTGTTGGTTTGCACTTACATGTTCGCTAATGAGAGAATGTGTTTTTTCTAGGCAGTCCAAAAACATATTTCATTTAGGTGAATTTTCTTCATTAAACTAGCAATTTATGTCCTTACATATGTTATTAATGTCATCACCCATGATATAACCGCTCGAACTCCTAATTTTCCTTTCTTGCTTGATTTTATTTTATGGAATGAATAGATGGCACAGCGGTTTTAATTAAGGTGATATTCAGTAAGCTTTAAAATAGGATAAAATACTTTAATAGCAATTTTTTAAGGTGAAAATGATATGAATTTAATAATTATATACAGCAAAATTTTATAGTGCTACTAGATACTTACAACATAAAAATGAGATATACACAAAGAGAAGAGAGCAATAAGATAGAGTTTTTTCATAAAAAAAAATTAATTTATTAATAAAAAATAGTTTTTTATCACTTTTTAGTGGATAAATATAATTTTCTCTTCTTTTTATGTCTATCTCTTTCACATGCAATAAGTATCTAGTAATTACAACATGAGTACAATAAAATTTCTTAGTACATATTAGCAGGATCCTTAAATTAATTTTATTTTCATATTCTTAAGAAACTGCTCTTGAAATATTTTTATAAGTGTTTTAGAGAATATATAAATTTATATAATTAATGTAAACTTGAAATAAAAATCAAAATAAAATATCGACATGCATACTAAACATATATTGCATCTTGCAAAAGAGATAAAAATAAAACTCTAGAATGCATGCTATATATATAATTGAATATTATACTTAAACTAAGCTAGAACAATATCCTTGTTGAAATACTTAAAATCTGATGAAGCTGAATATTTATTGTTGTTAAGAATCAATAAACCACCTAAAACGACAACAAATACATTTTTAAAGGATGCACTTCCTTTAAAAGTCTACGAACCAGAAACAATGAACTTAAAAATTCTTTAGGAGGAACCTCAGCTTTAGAACAAAGGGGAAAAATAAAAAAAAAACAAAGAAAAGTCTAGAGAGCTACCAAAAGGTGTTCATAACAGCTCCCCCCTTTAACTTCTATATATATTGATTTTTCAAACCAAAACTAATCCATAACTAATTATATCACTTACTAGAATTAAGTCTTGTAGTTTAACCTAAATTACCTTCCATAAAAAAAAAACACTTGATAGTTTTTTTGTCTTAAAACCAAATGTTTTTTCTTTGAAATTAAACTATTTAAGAAGAAAAAGAAGATTATTCAGACTATTTAATGATGGACTGATATATATATATATATATATATATATGCTCATAAAAAATATTTTTTATAGGTCAAAAAATTATTTTATAATAAATTCAAATTAAAATTCAAAATAAATTAGTAAAAAATAAACTCAAATTCAATCTTAAGGACTTGGCACTCGAGGTCCATGGTCAAGCCGAGCCAAGCATGTATTTGTGGCTTAAATCCAAAGCTACTTTTTTCATATTTATTTATGATTTTTCAATTTTTTATTATATAAATTACATGACAATATTGTACTTTTTTTTTATGTGAAATAGAGAATTCCAAGTATTACAAAAACATATTAATTAAAAGTTTTTTGAAATAAATATTTTATTTATCTGTAATTTTTTAATTATATTAATACTTCATAGTAAAATTTTTTTTTATTGAAGAATACTTTTTAATAAAATTTTAACAATAAAAATGAATATAATTTACTTTTGACGTGAGCTCAAATATATTAATTATCCATGTTTTTAAATAAAATTTCTAACAAACTGTAAATCACTCCTTTATAGCATATACAGCCCACATTTGAAATCATATAAACTTTAAAATCTCGATGGACCGTAGATATTATTTTAACTTATCCATAACATAAAAAATAAAATAAAATGTATGCCATCAAATGAAATCAATCTTGTCGTATTAGGATAGAAATGAGAAGGATCGAAAATGACAAATGAAAACAACCGAAATAATTATTAAAGTTGCGGTCATTGGTCAACACAATGAAAACATGAAGTGGTGTCTAAGCATGCGGTATTTTTAAAAAAATATATTAAAATAATATATTTTTATTTTTTAAAATTTATTTTTATCGTAATTTGAAAGTATAAAAAAGTTAATTTGAAGCAAAACTAAAAAATTAAAAAAATTGAAATATTTATAAAAATACTTCTTTTAAAAAAACAAACATTCTCTTAAAAAATAAATGTATGATTTTGCTTCTCACATGTTGAGTTGATATTAAGTGTTTGTTTGGAAAAATGGTACAAACTGTGTTTTTAAAAATTTTAAATTTGTTTTTGTTAAAAATAATATATTTTTAATATTTTTAAATTATTTTAATGTGCTGATATTAAAAATAAAAAATATTTTAAATGATAACTACTATTACAATTTTAAACAGGTAGTTGCGAACCACAAATAACAAAAAGGTATTGTGGCTTCTCACACCAGGGATCTCCTCTGCTTCTCTCTTCGATAGTCACAAACCTATTTGAAGATAAATCGGGCAAATAGAATGTAAAATGCAAAATTTATTTTTTAAAAAAACACGGTTAAATCATAATGCAAAATAAACCCTAAACACATATAGCAAGTTGAGACCCAAGAATAGCAAAGTTGAGAGAACTGTGGTTCTTGGATTATGTGGAAGGAGACAAGTAGGCGGCCAATTGGCGAGACAGCATAAGTTCTTTTTTGAACGTGTATTCTTTTTTTTCTTTTTTTTGTGCCAATTAGTAAGAGCAAGGCCCTTTTCATGTGAGGGCACAGTCAAATTTAACATGACAAGAAAAAAGAAAAAAGAAAAAAGAAAAGAAAAAAGAAAAAAGAAAAAAGAAAAAAGAAAAAAGAAAAGAAAAAAGAAAAAAGAAAAAAGAAAAGAAAAAAGAAAAAAGGGTAATGTTCATTTAACCTGGACAAAGTGTAGCATAAAAATATAATAAAAAAAAGGGTCAGTCAGTGCCAACCCACTACGAGTCTTGTTGATCAAGTTTTGAGACGATGGGATGTTTGCAGTCCTCATTCGTCTGGTGAACTTAATTCATTATATTAATGCTCTATCTTAGCTTATTGGATCGAATTTTATTATTATTATTATTATAAATACTCCAATAATTATAAAGTTGACAAACAATTTTTCTTCTCTCGCGTAAACTAAGTGTGTGTTAGCAGTTGAATTCAAGATACATTTGATTTTGATGTTGTGGTAATTATTGTATTTGAAGTGTTTTTTATTAAAAATATATAGAAATAAATTTATTTATTTTAAAAATTTATTTTTAACATCAACACATTAGAATGATTTAAAAACAAAAAAAAAATCAGATAAAAAAATAAAATTTTAAAAACACAAAAACAAACAATCTGTAAACTAAGTTTGTGTTGGCCGTTAGATATGAATCTATTTGGTGTTGTGCTAGTGATTTCTTTTAAAAATATCTTTCTTTGAAAATATAAAAAATAATATTTTTTTAATTTATTTTTTATAACAGCATATCAGAACGATTTAAAAACACCAAAAATAGAATAATTTAAAGCAAAAAATATAAAAAATTTTATTTCTTTTTAAAATATTTTTAAAACATAAAAATAAATGGCTCGAAACGGATTAATGAAATAATTGAATGTAGTTATTTATGGTAAAAAATCTTTGATTTCTAACTGTGCTTACCCTGTTTGGAAATAAGGTTGCGGTTGCTTTTCACTTAAAATGTAACAAAATAATTTTTTTATTTTTAAAAAATTATTTTTGAAATCAGCGTATTAGTATTAAAATAATCTAAGAATACAAAAAAAAAATTAAGTTGAAATAAAAAATAAAAAAATTTAATTTTTTTAAAAATCATTTTTGAAACAGAAAAATCCAAATCATTCTTTCAGCCTTGGGATTTTCCTGCTTGAACGAGGAACAGTTCAATAAATTAGTGTTGAAGAAACTTGAGGGAAATGGCTCCATTTATAACTGTATTTAAGGGTTATGTCTAATTTATCTTTTTATGTTTAATTGTATCTAGAAAGTTGTTGCGTGTTTTTCATTCTTTCTGTCAAATTCTCACCACCATCAAAACTCTCTGCACAATCTTTTTCAAAATTATCCTCTGTTTTCTTCAAAGGGTGATGCTTTTAGCATAAAAGATTACTAATTTTCTGGGCTATTTGAGTATTTAAAGATTCTAAGATAGTAAGAAGGATGTGTTTGTGGAGTACAGATGACTGGAGGGGGAGGTTTCTTTCAAAGAAATTCACACTGATCCTTAACAATGTTAGGATCTTGAATTTTCCTCCCATGGTTTTTGAAGTTTTCCATTACTTAATGATATATTTATGAACTGTATACGAAATTATTATTTAAATGGACTATTTAGTGTCTTGCAATTAGATTTTAATCTGCTAATACTGTTTAAATCCAGTATTACGTAATAATAAAGTAACTATTTTCTGTAATAATACCTGTATTCTTACCTTCCTTAACTAAAAATCCTACCTCCACCCTTAGGATAATAGCGAACAAAAAATCTATTAACAACATGTTTGGAAATGCTATGCAAACTGTATTTTTAAAAAATTAATTTTTTAATTAAAATTTAATATGATTTATATATTTTGGATTGTTTTGATGTGCGGATGTCAAAAATAATTTTTTAAAAATAAAAAATATCATTGACATGCATTTCGGCACAAAAAGTTATTTGAAAAACAACCGCCACGACACTGCTAAGCACTCTCTAAATCAAGAAAACTAGAAAGAAAATAACTGAAAAAACTGATTATAATTTTTAAAAAATTGACCAGTTTGGTTTCGGTTTTATAAACCTGAAACCAAAAAAACCAAACCCAAACCAAATCAAACCGAAAAAACTAATTTGAACTGGTTTTTGTTCTAAAATCACCGAACCGAACCGAACCGAAATAAGTCAGTTTGAACTGGTTTTGGTTTTTTTTTTTAAAACCCAATTTAATTATTTTTTTGATAAAAAATAAATCGAACCGAAAATAATCACTAAGATAGCAACCCTCCGCGGGTAAGTATTAGTGGCAGATCGAAAATTGATATTTTCATAACATTTGTACATAGCAACACGAAATGATATAGTGGTCTTTCACTATCCACTCGATCTGTGAATAGTGGTTTCTTTTAGAGATAGCCATGAAAGTCTATTCAATGAAGGTCCACATTTACCTGTGAAGACGGGTGCTAACCCAAAGATTCGTTTAGTAACCTTCGAATCTGTTTTAAGCTACATTGACCTTGTGACCGCGCCTGGCAGTGGTGCTGAACAATTTTTTTTTAAAAATAATGTTTAAATATTGTGTTTGTGTTTATTTTTTATAAAAAATATAATTTGAGCTGATTGGATTAAATAAGTTATTTTTATTTTAATTAGATGATAATAAAATTAAGCAATGATAACAAATAAATCATTATTTTTTTAAAAAATAATTACGATAACTTTGAGAAAAAATATTTTCCCAAAAAAGATAAGATATAGTCCAATTCATAACCTATTAAATATGACATGATGAAATGAAGTAAGAAAATGGACCTAAACAAATTGATCCTGATCAACTTGAGTTAGCATGACAAACTTATACTCATGATAATTAAGGCCAAGCTAACTTGAGATATCCCGTCAAACACGCTATCAAAATCATGAAATTGAAATAACTCGATAGAAAAAAATTAAAGAAAATTATCAATCCCATTTTCGCTTTAAAAAAACCTATCAACCTGTGTTAACTCTTCAAACTCGTGACTCGGGTCATTAAACCCAAAGCATCTTATCTAAAAAAAATTATGAAGCACAATTCTTAATCAATCATATATTAAAAAATAAAATTGAAAAAATAAATTTAATTATAAATTATAAATTATAAATTTTGATTTTATTTTCTTTTATTAAGAAATACATACTTGTTTTTATAAATATGAAAAATCTTTATTTTCTTACACTACTCGTAATCAAATTTATACATATTATATTTGTCATATTTGTTTTTAGACGATAAATATAGATCTTTCTCTACTAAATTATATAAAAAAAGGTTGTTGCCTACAAGAGTAGGTGTGTATTATTGATGTTTAAAAATAACATTTGATAAGTATGAATAAGGGTTTAAATTAAAGTTAGAAGGAGTTTGTAGAGTGGAGGATGTTAAAAAATTATTTTAAAATATGGTTAATAAACATATTTAAGATCAAATTAAAAGTGGGGTTAATTTATTGTAGGGTTAAAATTTTATTAAAAATTATTCTTTAACAAAAACTCTTTAACATAGAATATTAATATGATTAAAATAAATTGTGGGTGAATGAGAAATTGATATCAAAAAATCCTTAACTTATTTTTGTGAAACCCAAAACCCTTTATCCAAAATTAAAAAAAAAACACAAGATTCTCATGTAGTTTATATAGTGAAAAGTTGAAGAGTCTTGGATGAGCCTAAGCAAAGCGATTGTGGGCTTAAGCCACGTGCACGCACTCACTCATCTTGGCTCAAGCATGAGCATGAACACAAGCTGGAGCCCCGAGCTTCAGGATTTCAGGTCTTAAGTTTTTAGCATGGGTTTGGGTTTTATTTTTATTAGCCAATTTTGGACTTGAGTTGGGTTTTGTTATAAAATAATCTTTTGTCTCATAAAAAATTATTTTTTACCAGCCCATTAGCTTGTCCAACTCATGAATAAAGTGTCTGAACTATCTTATTTCTTAACCTAAATAATTTTTTTTATTTAATATAAGACATGTTAGATTTTAAAGCAAAAAAATATTAGGTTAGTTTTGTTTCAGGATGAATAATTATGGCTAATAAATAACGAGAATTAATTCTTGCACTACATTATTTTTTTGTTAAAAAATCTACTATACAAAAAAGGGTTGAAGGAATAGTGTTTTATATAGATTTTCAAACTTTTCTTCACCTTAGTTTTCGTTTTACCTTCCTTAGCATTAAACTCTGTTTTCCCTTTGTTTTTCTTCTATTCTAGAGCTTAGTTTATGTTATTATAAAAAGATATTTGAGTAATATTTTTTTAAGTTTTCATTTTACCTTTCTTATTTAGAAGTGCAATTAAACAAAATGTTGTTCTTGAAATTCTAAAAGGTTGATTGCATACATTTTCTTTGTACTAAAAGAGTAGAAATAAAACTTTTAAAATAAATAATTGATATTTGATATCGGCGTATTGTTATTTAAATTTGGTTACAAGCTCTTCAATACCTAAGTAACTTACATATACATTGTTTTTAGTCTAATTAGGCTAATTATCTATATATATGATAAAATATTTAATTATTCAAGTGTTAGGATATTTGATTATTCAAGTATAATTTTAAATATTCAATTATACGACATTTGCTTAGAATGCATACTTTCTAATTTTTATTTTAAATTCTATTGTAACTTTATGTTATTTACCTTGCAATATAAACCAAATAGTTATAATCACTATTCAAATTTTTGCATAAAAAACTTAAAGCTTTATTTAACTTCTTTTTTATTTAGTTTATACATCTAATTTTCTGCAAAATAGTTTTATAAGCTAAAGTTTAACTTCTAATGTAGTTTGTCATGATCATCCAATTTTTTTTAAACAAAATTATTAAAATGATGCATGCTAAAAATGTACCTTTTAAAATAAACAATTAAAAAGCAATTAAATCATTTGTCTTAGTTATAAAACTTGTATTTGTTAATTTGATTAGTTTTATGGTTGATCTATATATTTAAATTATTTGTTTCATAATTGTATATGAAAATCCAAAGTTTTAACTATAATTATTTGTCTATTGTTTATATAGAATTATCATGATTTCAACTCGAAACTTGGTTGTCCAGACTAATTTTGCTTTGACAAGTAGTACATTGATTCTACCAATTGCCTTTTACGGTGCATGATCAGAAACTTAAAAACATTAATGGATTGAACGTTAAGAGGTGACATTATTGTTTTATATAATGACCTTAAAATTGGATAACTTCTTGTCAAATAAAGTACTAAAACTATCATATACTTAATATGATCCCATTGTTAGATGGTCATTAATGTATGAAATCATAACAATTCCATGTACAAGAACTACAACTTGAATGAATTGAATAATACATTGTATGATGTGCAAAGTTTAATAAAGAGTACAAAAACATTATGAGAAGCTTTAAACCAAAAATACTATCGTACCCAACATGACTTTAGATAATTATTCTTTTCAATTCTCATCGGTACCTATGTTCACTAATTCTAACTCTTTATAATGTAGTTTTATCATATATTTTAATGATTTTACTAATCTAGAAACTCTTCAACATCACTCTCCTCTCATTCCTCCTTATCCATTGCAATTATATTTTCACCTAAATTAGGCTAAATATGCTCACTGTAATGATTTTGGATATTTATAGATAGATCGCTTTTAGAATTTTTAAAGCAAAAGGTGTGTTGAATAAGCGAATGATGAATGGATGAAGAAATGAAAAGAAAAAAAAGACATAATTGGATTGAAATTGCATGATCTTGTTAATTAAAGAGAAAACAACAAATAAGGCTCATCATAAATACATATTTCTTTTTCAGCATTTTGAGCTATGATTGCTAAAAAAATCAGGATAACAAAATAAAAATATTACTTATAAAACAACATTTGAATTTCTTCAATTTCCTAATTGTCTAGCTTCTCCCTCTCGACACATTTCCTTTCTAGCTCTTTAATAGATGATGCCTCTTTCAGATCATTGACAATCAACTATGAAGAAACCATAATTTAAGGACCAATTGAACCTAACTCGGGATAGATGACATAACCTTTAATCTATTTCTCTTCCAAGTTATGAAATGAGATATCGACAAATACCTTGTTCAAAAATTTCACCTACCGGGTAAGGAAAGGTGTTGCAGATATGAGGAATATCAATCTACTTATCATTAGGATCTCTCCTTTTAATATGGGCCATCCCCTTCTTACACTTTCTTTTTACCACTCTCATATAATCCTTTCTCCTTAAATTAAAACCCATGCTAAATCGATGATTGGTATATTTCAACTTTAAATAGTTGATTTGCTTTGGTTGGTGATGTGTTCAAGTCATATCTCAGTGGCAGCCCATACTTTATCACGTACTTAACAACCATTTTTATAGCTCTTAAAGTCTTTAACTTTCTCAATAATGTATTCTTAAATACAAAATCAACATTTATAATCTTAAAGGTGTGAAGATTTACATTTTGATTCTATAACACTTGTAGCATGAATCCAGGTTTGTCCTAACAACATACTATAAAAAAAGATGGATGTTAATTACTTGGAATGTAACTTGAATCAGTTGCGTCCAGATGATCAACTCTATATGAATACTATCTAGATAAACCATTGTATGCTCTTGTCATCATGTTTGCAGGCCTCATATATGACGCATCAACTAGTAAATGGTCTAGAATGTGTTTTGCTAATACATTGAGGGTTAAACCATTAGCTATATAAAAAAAACTTAGCATTGGACAATTTTAACATTTCACTATAACATACAACAATTTATTATGTCATGTTCTTTTTAGATCTAACTTTTCTTAAGAAAAATACAAGTAGTTTATAACTTGGATCTTCACTATTACATGTTTTATGGAATCAGATATGATGTTTTATAAAACATAAGCTTCATTCAAGACCTTCTACAATGCATTGTGATGCAATTTTGAACTAAAAATAAGCTAGAATAAGGAAATTCATGTTGGGGGTTTCTTCAATTGATCAACTATACTATAGTCACTATACTTCATTAGCTTTAGAAACTCACTAGCCTCTTCATTGTTATATACTTGTTAGCTTTATCTTTTTTAGCCAACTCTTTAGCTGCTTTTCTTTTTACCTTTCTTTGATTTTTAAACTCCTTTAGTATAAAGCACCTTCTGTTTATAGTCAAACCCTTACTTGTTTACATAACAAGAAATAATTTTTTTTTAAAAGGTGTATCTATAGGTATTAGGTAAAACATGATAATCATTATTGGTTTGATAAGTAAACATTAACATAATCACTCTAAATAGTCCATTGGTTGATATCTATATACTTTTGTTTTCTTTCATTGAATGGATAACATCCTTACTTCATATATAGCTTTCCCAAAATTAATATGATTTTAGCCTCATGATGAAATTCCTTATAGTCATTTATGTCATGCCTTGACTCATAATGGAATTATAATATTTTTGAGGGTCCAACATGACCTATATCTTTGATGGTGATAATTTATTATGGATAACATATCAAATAGTCTACTCATTGTTACTTTCAAGGTTGCTTCTTTATTGCTATCATCTGAGTCACTGATAATCACATTTATATTTCATTATTTGTAGTATGATGTGGCAAAGGATTGGTGTTTACATAAGGGGTATTATCAAATGTTATCCAATTAGCTTTAATGAGTTGCACGAGTTTGCTTTTAAAAGTGAAACAACTATCAATGTTGTGCCTAACAACACTAGCATGATGTTCATGTTTTTTGCTTAGGTTTATACCACTGGGGATAAGGTTGAAGATGTTTTTGTGGAATAAGGGTGATTTGTCTAATATTGATTAGTCTTTTAAATAGAAAGGTTAAATAGTTCAAGACATTGCGGTTATTATTTAGCCAAGTAAATTTGATAGTATTTTACTAAGAAAAGTTCAAAGCCAAAAAATACCTATCCTAATATAATGATCCATCAAATTACTTTCTCTCTACAAATCCTTGATTCTTTACATACTAGTCAGACAATTTCCATTCATGTGGGGATTGTTAGAAAATTTATTTAAAACCATGGTTAAACCACATTTGAGGATAAGATTATAAGTAGTTCCTTTCTCTTTTAGGGTTAAAACTTTGTTGGAAATTATTCTTCAAAAAAATTCTTTAAAATAAAATATTAATATGATTCAAATAAATAATGGATAAATAAGAAATTGATCTCAAAGAATCATTGATTGATATATCTATATGAAACCCAAAATGCTTTATCCCACGTAGAAAAAAACACAAGATTATCTTATTGTTTATATAATGAAAAGTTATAAAGTCATAAATAAGTGTAGGCAAAGTGCCTTTAGGTTGAAGCCATTTATGCTTGCTCGCTCGGCTCGAGCTCCAGGTCCTAAGCCTCGGGGTCAAGCCACTCATGCTTGCTTGCTCACTTGGCTCGAGTTCTAAGTCTTAAGCCTCGAGCTCTTGGTCCCGAGGACTAGCCTTTGACTTGGATTGGTTTTTTGTTAACTTATTTTAAACTTGGATTTAAGTTTATTTTAAAATAATTCTTTGATCCATAAAGAATAAAAGTTCTGAACAATTTTTTTTTAAATAATTTATTTTTAAATGAACAACGTCTTGTAAGGTAAAAAACTTGTGAGGTTTTTATTTTTTTTTATAGTGGGCAATTAAGGTATACAATGAGAATTAATTCTGGTACAACAACATCTTTGGTTCCAAAAATAAATATAAATAGAGTTGAAAGGGAGATGCTATGGACATCTTGCAGTAGCTTTCTAATTTTTTTTCCAGTTTATTTTCTTTTTCTCTATTCTAGAGTTTAAGTTCTAGTCCATCATTGATAGTTTTTGAATTTTTATTCTTTTAATTTGTAGTCTTTATAAAAAAAAATACATTCTTTAAAAGTATAGTTTGTGAGATTATAAGAGGCTTATTAATATCATTATGTGTACATCAAAAAATAAACAATAAAGTTTTAAAAATAAAAATTTTATCCTTAATAATAATAAATATTCAACTTTATCATATTTTTAGTGCTTTAAGTACATTACAATAGTTTAGTTTAAGTATAATATTTAATTATATATATAATTTATAATCAACACAGTTTTACTAAATTGTTTTATTTTTTTCAGTACCGTTCTCATTTTTGAAAGATAAATTATGAAGCTAATTAAGAAAGCTGAATACATCACTGTGTCAAAGCACAATTAAAAAAATGGTAAATGTATTTTTCAAAAACAGCTCCAGCTGTCAATTAAAAAGAAAAACCTGAAGTTATCTAGCTAATTAGCCAACTACTTTTCTCCTTCAGCAGTAGTAATCAATGAACCACATTTCTTTCAACGTCAGTCAATTCTTAGCCCCAGCTTGATGTATTAATCAAGTTATCAAATAAATCACTTTTGACCAGGTGAGGATTTTCTAGTAAAATATTTAATTTTTATTTTGTTTCAAAATCAAAGGATTTGCTTTTTTTTTAGTTGGATATTCGGGTTAACTTGTGCGTACCTCAACTAATCCTACAGGTCTTAAAATTAACAACCATGTAAGCTTCCAGTGACTATCATATGAGTAACCACCGAGCTCGAACCTGAGACCATAAAGAGAGCAAATCTCTTGGTTCAAATCTCTTATCACTGGGCCACCTTGTATTTTTGTACTATATGCATGCAAGTTTAAGGGTTGTCTTTTTTTAAAAATTAATAATTAAATAAGTTTCTAATAACTTTAAAATTTATAGCATTTGAATTAATAATTTTAAAATACAAATTTAAAACCTGAATAATTAAATTTTGTATCTATTACATCATTGATTTTCTTTCTATCATAGGATGCCATTTCTATGGATGTGTTGGGATGTTATCAACGGTCTAAATCATTTTTTTTCTCGGGAAAATAGCAGACAGCTTGGGATCAAAACTTTAATATAGCACATGCCTTGGTGTATTATTGATGCTACCATATTCCCATCGAAGTTTTGAATTAATCTTATTTGGGGTTGTGTTTGGAATGAGGTTTTAGTAAAATTTGATTTTTTTATTTAATATTTTTTATTTTTTTAATGTCCTGATATAAAAAATTATTTTTAAAATTAATAATAAGACTTTATTTTTATGCATTTCAAGCAAATTATACTTTAAAAAATAATAACTACTACAGTTTTAAATATTCAAACATACTAAAAAAAAAGAAGTTTTCAGTTGTACTAATTTAATGCATGCCATCCTCCTTTTTTTTAAAAAAATATACATTAGGAAGCTAAGAATATTGCTGCTGTGTCAGAAGACTAGTGTATATCAGCTTGTGTTAAGGATCTTAATATAATTTGGCTTAATGAAAGAGGTAAGAAGAGATTTATTCCTATTAATTAAATGAAGAAAATTATGAAATTAGTTAATTGCATTTCAAGTCCTATAATCTTGCCTAGAATTCACTTTCATCCTTTGTTTTTTCAAACTCAAATCCAAAAAGTTTCTGTTTAGGAGTATGATAAAAGTTATTTTTCAAAATGTTTTTCGCTCGAAAATGTATTAAAATAATATTTTTTATTTTTTAAAATTATTTTTAATATCAGAAAATAAAAATAATCTAAAAATATTAAAAAAAATATTAATTTAAAATAAGATACGCAAAAATAAATAGAGTAAGTGAATTTGCCGCCTGCTCCATTGGGGGTGTTGTATAAGGCCCAGAACAGTTTGTTTTTCGGCCATGTTGAAGACGGGCTGCCACATAGGGGCGGTGTGTTTCTCATGGCGGCCTTCATGTGAATACTGGAAAACATGTTCAATCTAGAGATTTAGGGGCTGTTTAAAAACAAAATAATATTTTAATTTTTTATAGGCCAATAGAGTTAGAAAAATAAAAATTCAAACTCTCAATTAAAATAAATTTTTTCTCATCTAAAAATTTAGTTTTCTAGTATTTCAAATTTATATTGAGTTAGAAAGAGACGGTGATGCAAATAAAAAAATAAATCAAAACATTAAAAAATAGATATAAATCAAATTATTTGATCTTGAAGAGTATTTATTTTTTTATTTAGTTACATGTTAATAAATTTTTTTTTAAGAAAATTAATAATTTAAATTATATATAAAAATAATTTTCTAGTATTCTTATTTTTCTTTTTAAAAAAGGGATGGTGATAACTTGCTAAAAATATTTATATTTTTTTAAAATGATATAATTCAATTCTTAATATATATAGAAACTGAATATTAAAGAATAAAATTAAAAAAAAATATTAAAATTTCTTCTTTTAGAGATTTTGTTAGTTAGCAAGGAGGTTATCCTTTCGAACCTTCCTTCCAGAGAGTTTGAACATTAAAAGAGCCATAATAGCCCCCGAAAGCAGCAGCGATGGGAAATTTAATCCTTTAGTGGTAATTAGAGTTTTGTTTTGGGCCTTATAGAAGGGACGGAATTGGGCTTACTAATCTGGGCTAGGCTTTAACCCAATCAGCACTGACATGGTTTAAAATTATGAAGATGTCCACCCGTATTTCACTCTCTGTTATCCCTTCCCCCCCACAGCTCTCAGAATCTCATGTTCTTGATCTCCTTGCGCGAAGTTCAGCGATGGGTGACCTCTGATTGGCGCGTTGTCATCCTATCCTTTATGAGAGGCAAATTTGAGTCCCATGGCGAGAAGAAAAAACAGAGGCCTCTTCAAGTTTTTTTTATTGAATAGGCTAAGTTTAGTCGAAACCCTTGGCATGCTTTTATTTATTGATGTACAGTTCCAATCGAGTTCATGAACAACCAATGTTACAATCAGATTAATACTGAGTCTTAAGAACTTTTCAATGCATATCAAGTGGAAATAACTAATCAGTCCTAGAAATATTTCTAGGCGATGATACTTCGGTGCTGCAAATGGGGCAAATCTTGTTGATTTGAAGCCACTTGGTTAGGCATTCAGAATGATAAGGATGGTCACAAGAAAGAGCTACCAGTGATTCATCTTCTTCGTATTCCATCTGACAAATCACACACCGATCAGTCCCAGTTTTGTTTGCTAAAGATCGATACTTCCATGGATGCAAGCAAGTAGATATTTCATTTACTGATAGTCCTCTCTTCTCCTGCCCTATAAATTCTCCCAGTGCGATCAACTCTTCGTAAGATAGCTCGTCCAGGTCAATGTCATCCTCTTCCTCTTCCATATCCTCATCGCTGTCACTATCCTGTCCTTCCCGCTGGAACTCCATTTCAGATTCGAATTCGAGGCTTTGGAAGAACTCGTAGTCGTTGCCATCCTCATTGCTGTCAATGCTTGAAGCCTCATCACTTTCTTCCTTATTACTGTCGCTTTCGATGGTTGTGAGAATTGTGAAAGCCCTCTCTTGTTCTTGCAAAACCATTGCTATTGCATTATCTGGATGGACTTGTTCGAGCTGGGTACAAGGGACCCACCTCGATGCTAGTTTTCTCTCTTCGTTCTCCATCGAATGAGCACTGCTGATATCTCGAAATAGTTGCAGTCAAGGATAGAAATATAGATTCTGCTATATATGATCAGGATAAAGATACATAAAGGAATAGTGTGAAGGAATTAATTAGGAGGTTTCTTTAGACAAAAGGGAGCTTTCATGCAAAGAAATGGAAAACCAACTCTCATGTGTTAGATGTAAAATTCCAGATTCGTAGAAGTTCAAAGTTCAGACACTAAAGTTTGTACCATTCTTGCCTCTCACATTTTTACACAGCCAGCTTTTGTGTTTTCTTTTGAGAGAGGGAAGCTTTCGTACGTGCGTGAAGCAATTGAAAACCATTTCCCATAAGTAATATGATATCCTATTCGAAAGTTCTACCAGTTAAGCTTTGTAGGGACATTGCTGTATGTCCAGGCAATCTCCAAAATCTAACCAGCTGTAGGTATCCGTGGGTTATAAATTCGTATGAACTAGACACACATAAAAACTTGCTATGATTCTTAGTTATTGATTAAAGGTTCAGGAGAAATATGTATTCAAGGGTTGACCTTTTATATAAACAGTGTCCAAATTATAAAAATGGCTTTTTACCACAACCCGCATTCAAAATCTGCGTATGACACTGCTGTTTCAGGAAATGAATACCATGCGGTGAAGAAGAACCCAAAAGCTTCTATTCAATCATGTCTCCGTACCTTGTGTTCTTGATATCAGATGTTCACCGCCTTTGTCTTGGGTAAGCCCTTCCCCTAAAACTTGCCCTTTTCCGCACAAACTGCGACGTGTGAGTTACACGAATGCTATGAATTGTGTTAAAATGTTTTCCGTGCTTAGCATGAGGGATTCTTCCAGATCCATAATCAAAATCTGAGCCTAAACCTACTCGAATACGGTGACTTCTTGGCCTCAAAGACTTCCTTAAGTGAACTCTCCTGTAATCCCTTGTTCGACGAGATAATGAGCCACTTATTTCCATGGTTCTAGGTATATGATCAAGGTCTTCTTCACTTGTATCAAACTCTGATGAGTCACTTCTGTGGCCATGCCTTACCCTTTTGAGCATTATAAACTTATCACTCATGAAAATGCAACAATACCCCCACATGGAAAACCAAGCAACCAAACATGCCCAAGCCGTTTTGCAGAGGCTATGGCCAACGCACTGGCAAATGCCCGTTTTATAGAGCAGGTAGAAGAATAGGAGCACTGCAAGTTATTAAAATGTGAAACTGTGAATATCAACCGTCATCTGAATCAATGTTAAATACATTCAAACTCACCAATGTATAACAGAGCTAGTACAGCGACCATCTTTAGTAGATTAGCAACACAGAAATTCTCGATGTAACAAAAAAAATCCCATGGTGACGCACAAACTGAACTGCATTATAAAGCGCAAACAACAAATAGAAGAATTGAAAGAGCGGAATCAGGAAAAAAAATTCACAAGATACAGATGTTGAAACCAAAATTTTCTATTGGCAGACACATTTGGACAAATTTCCATTATTCTTGACGCATAAGAACTGAGAAACTTTTTTACAGGTTTATAAGGCCCAAACCAATCATATTATTTGTTTACAGGGATCCATAACAGCAACGATAATAATATCAAGATCTATAGGCCCACATGAACCTGGTTCGAGTAACAAATTTCACAGAGCCTACTTAAAGAAAGGTGCATCCATGGTTTATTCTAAAATGCAGATGATGTATGCAAAGAATTAAAGATCAGCCGGTAATATTTACGAACCTGCAAGACTTTCCAGCAAGAAAATCGAGTGGAGAACCAAAAAGGTCGCCGATGACTTTAGTAAAACCTGAAAGGAAGGAGATGATTATGTTACCCATCTATAATTCAAGCAACGCCTAATAGGTGATGATCACAGCAGACTTTCGAAAGTTCCTTATTCCTTCTAATGCTCACTCCTGCAATAGTAATGAACATGGATTAGTCTCTTGCAACATTTTAAGAACACTCAGAGTAGTAACTACAAATTTGTTTTCCTGAATTTTCCTTTTGCTCTTAATTCCGAGATTTTGCTTTCGGATAAACAGTATTATTCAGAGAAATCGATTCCACGATGAAATTTACAACATGAGAAAAATTGCCACTACCCTTCTGAATCGTTTGGCAGTAGTAGACTGTGACAGAAAATTTAACTCACGACTTACGAACGTTATAAGAAAGAAAACGAAAAAAAGAGCATAAGAACCGAAGACTTCACTTGTTTTAGCGATGTGAAGAGCAATGAAGCCGCATTGAAATCCGAAATTTCATATTCATCCGAAAAAAATAGAGTGAAGGATGGTGTCAGGATGGAAGTGGTCATCACTCATCAGTAAACGAAGAGACATGTAACGTTCATCTATCTGTAACCGTCTTTCAAAACACTTTCTTAAGACCGTTTTGTCCTTGTATCCAATCCAAAATATATCCGGATCAATTGATACCAAAAAGTTCATTCAAATCTTTTTTTTTTTTAAAAAATTTAAACCAAACTGAATAATAGTTTCATTTAATTCAGTTTAGTTTTATATTTTGAAAAGCCAAATCAGTTCAACAATCAAAATAAACATGTTTTGATGTTAATTTGTTTTTACAAGCCTTAAACGGTGTTTAAGATAATAATAAACGTTGATTTTTAATGTCTTGAAAATCAAATGGATTTGCAATTCAAGTTTCAATAAATGTCAAATTAATTAACAAAATTGAAATTATCATGTATTATAATGACCCAAGAAGAATATCATAATTTATAAACATATATTTATAATTACCAAGTTTTTTTAACTGAAATTTCAGCAGAGTCGTCATTGTATTTTTAATATTAAGTTATTAACTCAATAATTTTTCAAACGGCAAACAACAATCACAATAATCATTCTATCATACTAGATTTTCATAGCTTAACCATAATATTAACTTTCTATTATTTTTAGATTTAACATTATGACATTCTATAGAATGGACATTTAAAGCTAAATAGTTCATGGCATATATACATCACTTTCTTTTTTAAAAGAAAAAGGAAAAATAAGTTTAAATAGATATAAAACAAAACTATAAACTAACTTAATGAGGACAACTTTTTTAAACTATATCATTCAGAAGAAAAAATTTAAACATTATAATTCTTAAACATAAAAATATATTACAATAAAATATTGGTTTTTCCAATTACATCATTTACTTAACAAAAAATATTTATCCATGCAACTGGTTCCTGACTTGAGGGTGCGAGGTAGTTACAAACACGCGCGCACATGTTAAGTTAATTAAAATTTACACTTTAATTATGGTAAACAAATAAATTAAAAACTATTTATTTATGCTTATTTATATATTCCCCACATCATTTAATGGAATAGATTATCTTTAATGTATTAACATCTTCATCAATCCTTAGTAAAAATTTCAAAAAAACTTACAAAAATACCAAAAGTGCTTCTAGGCAAACCCAATTATTTAACTTCAATTTTAAATCATCTAAATTCTATAATTTCCTATTAAGTCCCACGACCCAGTCCTTTATTATTTATTAGGTCTCACGACCTCTCATATATTAATTAAATCATTACATCAATTGTCATTCATTCATCATACCAATCCATTACCTTCTTCATATAAAATTTTGAATTCTCACTTTATTCTTGTCGAGAATTTCCCATTATAGTTACGTCAAACGTTCATTTCTTTTCTTCTATTCATTTTTTCACTTTCTTTTTTATCGACACATCTTTATATAAATTTCTCATTATTTAATCCAACCAATCAATTTTTTATTTTTACATGAGTCTAATTGGTTTCTTACCCACATTGTGTATGTTCTCCTTTTGTTTCTTCATATAATTAACATATCATCATCATCATCATCATCTAGCGGTGACTTAATTGAATTCATTTAAACATATATTTGTTTTCCATAATAAATAGTTAAGAAAATTTATAATCCTCCTCATTTCAGTACATCCTTGGCCGAACATGGGAATGAAGGAAATTGTAATTCTTTTCTCCTTTCTAATTTCATCCAATAACATTCATCTAACCAATAATCCCCTGTAATCCTAATCAATTTTATCAAAATTCTCAATTTACAATTTTTATCATTTCTATTATTGAAATTAAATCCTTACCCAACCCTAATTCATGCATACAAAAATAAATTAACCAAAATTACAATCATTCACCATACATTTAATTCAATGTCATCCTCACATACATCTAACAATTTCAATTTATGAATAAAATCACAGGTTCAATGAAATTAATCTATTTGGAGGTATTTCTTACTTTAATAGGATGATTTTACATGTGTTGGATGTAAAAAAAAAAGGCCCTCTTCAATCTTTTTTTTCCTTATTTTCTTCCAAAACCCTAACCCATAATCTATCCCAAAAACTAACCAAAACACTCAATTTCTTCCTTTTGATTTCTTATTTAAATATCACACACATTAATTCTCTAAATTTTGAGTGGATTTGGCAAGAATTTTGAAAGAAAAAATCATTTTTTTCCTCCCCCCTCTCTTTGCTGGAAATGTCATCATGGTGGAAATGTCATCAACCATGAGAAGAAAATTAGGCATTTATATTTCCCAATTTACTAAATTTGCACAGACCCATAGTATTTTTTTTATGTTTTTTTATTTCCCCCCAAGCTTTCCTTCTCAATTAATTCATGTCCTACCACTTTTTTCTTTGTTCAATTTCACCCCTCTCATTTATTTCTTTTAAGTTCTTTGATTTATTCTAACTCACATTTATTTTCGAGTTGCATAATAATTTAATTTTCACTCAGACTAAATTTTAGTTGGGTTATTACATGTATCATACAACATTAACGGTTTAACTAGACCAACAAAACCAAAAACATACGAATAATAACAATGCACAAAGGTAGCATCAATCAAACGACGAAAAATCAATTTTTTTCACCAAATCTCACTTCAATCCCTCAATATTTAAGCAACTACAAAAAAACACAATCATGTTTTTTTTGTTCAAAAAAAGTAATGCATCTTCAACTAGAAAAGCAAGTTTTAATTATAAAATAATTTTCAAAAAGTTATTGTTACTTGCATAATTGTCTAACCAAAGTGTTTGGAAGTAAATTTTGAACAAGTCATAGATGTAAGGGGTGTGAAACTATTAGTTAGAAGGGACAACACTTTGTAGTCTTATAGATTTTTATAATCATGATTAATAATTAAATTTATTCCATAAAGGGCACACAATCTGAAAACTATCATTTATAGGATTGAAGTTGAATCTGATCACTTATTCTCATTAGCAATTTCATGATGAGACAAAAACAAAGGATTAGCGAACAAAAACTTTCCTAACAATTAACATAGAACAACATAAATGCATTTTTAATATATCTTAAGGTTATCATTACCATAAAACACAATTAAAATTTGTAATTGCTATTTACATTTGCATACTCATTACAATGCACTACAAAAACATTCATAACAAACTCATCAACGTGCCATCAAGACATCAAATAATACTAGGCCATCTAGTGTAAAAGAGGTAATTTTAATATTGAAGTAGATAAAAACAACAGTAGCAAATTAAGATTGAAAGGTTAACATGAAGAGCAAAAAGAGCTTGAAAAATTACAGTCATACTCAGTTCTAATAATAGAAAAAAATAATCTGAATTTTATTCTCAATAGTAAATAAATAAATATTATAGCTCTCCTATGCTTCTTAACTAATCCAAAAAAATAATCCTAAATATAATAAAAGAGTTCTAAACTAGATGAAAAAAAAAATCCTAAATTAACTGAAAAATATAACTAATCACAAATAATAAATTTTAGTCCTAATATAGGAGACTTACAAACCTCATATGGCTACATAATTTAACCCTATAATAAAATGAGCTTTTATAATCTCTAAACAAAATTTTAACTCGATTTAAAAGTCAAATTAAAAATCATGTTTGTTACTGTAAGTTATGCGTTTAAACAAATCTCTTGCATCAATCTCTATATATTTAAAAGAACTCATTCTCAAGTTCAAATTATTCTTACCTCAATCTTGTGTATGTTTGTTGAGCCTACAACTGGTCATATTTGAAAATTTTAAGTAAACAACTTGGCTCTTGCATCTTTTTTTCTTGATGCAAGTGTAATATATAGAGGTTATTTAATAATGATTTTCCCATTCATCACCAATCATTGCTACTATATTAGCAGAATTGGTTGCCACGTTTACTATTCAACACTCGTCAACTATTAGGATGATACCATGGTTGAACCATTGATACAAAATCTAGCATAAAAGTTCATCCAAGCCTCAAAATAGACACTCTTTCTAGCTCTTTATATGATTTTCTCTCCTTCTCTAATTCATGTGTCAAATCAAAATCTCTTAACTGAGCATTAAATTTAAAATCCAGCATGATTTTATTGTCCTTGAAAACAACTAGAATGTTCTCTTTTAGAAACACATATTTTTTAACTATAAACAATCGGTTGGGTTATTGATTTTCTTGTGGGTGAAGAACTCTACTATTTCTATATCTTCTAAGTTAGCTCTGAAAAAACATTTTTGGAGTATAAAATAATTATTCATTTTCATAATAGAATCCTTGTAGATTCTAATTTATATATTTCTAGGATTTTTGTAACATCATTTTGAGCTTCTTTCTCATCAAATTTTGATAATTGATTCCAATTTATAAAGGAACTAAAATCATAAAAAAAGTAATTTTTAATATTATATTTATTACAATCAAGAAGCGACCTCTTCTTTTTATACATCTAAAATAAGTTCTCTAAAACTCGTGATCACTTTCCTCGTGATCTTCTAGGTTTCTCTTTACTAATCAATGGATTAATTTTATAACTTGCTTATGCAAAACTTTCTTTGCTAGTTAGGATTATTTCTACAACTTGCCTTTGTAGATCTTTAATTTTTAATGGTTAATATTGTGCTCTACGACATCACTTTCTCGGGATGGAACCCCTACATCACATCATACATGAACACACCTTCTCCTGCAACTTTTTCTAGCCATAATTATCCAATAGTACACAACAATAAACCATTAGAAATATTTGAGCTTTGATACCAACAAATAAAAATGGAAACAACCAACAATAAATTAAGGTTGAAAGGTTAGCATGAAGAGCTATTAAAAAAAAGCTTCAGAAACCTTAGTAGTACTCAATTCTCACAATCGATGAACTCAAAACACATCTTCTAAACCTGATCATAGAATTAAATGAAACTCCTATGCAACATAAGGCCTGTAGGTTCATTCCATGCTAGATTTTGAAGAAAAATGTAAGCAAATATTCAAACATAGTTGTTGCAGTGCAAACATGGAATACACAAAAGGTCCTAGTTAATTAGAGTAAATGATGACAATAGAGCACACATAGAAAATCACTTTAGACAACATGATTTGTCTAAAACCAAAAACTTGAAAAGAAAAAATTGAGTTAATTCGATAAACAACCAACAAAGTCATGAAAACTAGAACATGCAGAATCTAACCAAGAACTGTAAGTGAGGGCTAATTACACCAGAATCTAACCAACAAAGGGGCTGAGGAAGATGGTGAAAGACTGAAGGTGTTGTTGAGGCTTGGAGGAGATGGTGGAGGTCTTATATTAGTATTAGTCTATTAGATGAAATTTTCTCTTTATTAACTAGCGAAGACTAAAGAATTGTTGGGAATGGAGATAGCTGCGTGCACCATTTTGCCAAACAATGATTAGGATATTAATTTTCAAAGTAAAAGCCACATCCAATACACGCCATAACTAGACAATAAGGTGAAACTTCGCTAACGCACTTCGAAATTTTATCCAAATTACATTTTTTAACCATTCCTGCAAGATAACATCTCCCATTAACAAAGAAAACAGAATGTTCCATTAAAACTCCCAAGTCTATGGTTTGGGAAGATAGAAAAACTGGTGGCATCATGGACATGGAGGAGGGCTTCCATCAATCCATCCTTCCCTTTAGGATTTTCTCTCTAATTTCATCAGGGGTGCTGCAGCATAACCATAAAATTTGTTAAGACTCGTACCAGTTAAATGACTCGATGCCAGAAAGCAATAGCCAATACACCACCTCAAAGATGTACAGTTTGATACACTATTTGAATAGGCATTGAAACAGAAATTAATGGAAGGCTTACACAATATAGATGTGTCCTCCCCAACCACTCAAGCAGTCCCGATCTACTGATGCTAGCAATGCTTGGGATACAACTTCAAATAATTCCTCAGGTTCCTGGCCAGCAATTATAACAAACAGTTAATAAATACTTTCATGACAACACATAAAGAAGAGGCTTTCGTTCAGCAATCACAATAGCAATGCCCAACCACATCACCACTTGCTTATTTGAGGTAACCAATTCCAGAACTTAAAAAATGGGATAGATGTCCATTGGAATCGCATACAAGATCTAAACGTTATATCAATAGCTTCTATGCCAAAGTTCCAGCTTGATGTGGAACATAACAATATTGTGCATTAAACTAGCAGCCTATCCATTCCTAAGTGAAAAGTGCACTATCTTTTTCCAATTGAATTAATGACAACTATCCACCTTATGCTTGTAAACTTTTCTTTTAGACCACAAGATGCCATGGTTCGAAATTGGCTTGTAAAGAAAATAAACTGAAAATTATGCGACAGCTCAGTGTTTACACTGACCAAGAAAAAAGACATTGAACATGAAAAGGTGAATTATGGTTTTTACTTAAACAGGATTATATCTTTAACCAGCAAGTATACCAATTTGTCACTGCTATTGTTGTGCACAAACAGCAAAATGATATGACACTTATGTCCATTCACTTTCCAAATTCTCTTTAGGTTTAGGTCAACTTTGAACCGCAAGGAATTAAATTAACTAACCATGTCAGGCTTAAACAATGCTTCACAGGCACCATAAAGTGACTCAGAGGCTGAGCCGGCAACAACAAAATCTTTTGCAAGTTCCCTGCATTTGGGAAAGAACGAAAATATTACAACTGAAATAAATGGTAGCACCACATCAAGAGGATAAATTTATTTAAGGGTGATTGCACTTTTGTTTATTTAACAAGGTTATTGCTTATATGGGAAACACAGCACAAAATAAAGATGTCAAAAATATAGGCTAGTGTAATTAATGGCATATAATTAGACAGCATTCACATAAATTTCTACAACCAAAGTAAACAGCTTTGAAACAGAAGTCCAATAACATCCTTCCGAGCTTTTCAAGACAAGTTACAGGTTATTTCCAATGTCCTAAAAATAACCTAAATTTCATAGGTTCAACAAAAACCTGGAGAGACAAGCAAACAAGCAAGATAGCATCAGTTATTTTTCTAATCTTAA
Organism: Populus nigra; assembly: GCF_951802175.1. NCBI lineage: Eukaryota > Viridiplantae > Streptophyta > Magnoliopsida > Malpighiales > Salicaceae > Populus > Populus nigra. The sequence continues at coordinate 6,273,489 of NC_084856.1, read as the reverse complement.
AATAGAGTTTCCAACATGTCAAGAAGAAATTATATAAAATTCCTTGAAATAAACGGGAGAAATTGAAGAAATGGCCATGATAGTTCTTCATGTTTTGCCAATCCACAAATAAAGGATCAATGATCTACAACCTTCACTATGGACCATAGCACTTATAAGTTTCTGACAATACCATACAAGGGATTCTAAAGTTTGAAAAGATAAAAAAATTAAATGGAAGAAAAATAACATACTTGGCCCCAATGAAATCCATTGTGCAGATGAATGGCTTGTCATCATCACCCAATCCAGCAATGACAGGCTGGCAGAAATACGGACCAAACCTGAGAGAGTAACAATTGATATAACTGCTCTATAAGAAATGTGCCACAAAGAACCTTAAATTTCTACAGAATGAAAAAAATTGAAGATCACATTAATCTTTATGCTACTTGCATGCTTGAACATCACAAAGCGTTCTTGATATGCAACCAAAGATACTCTTAGTACTTATTACACCAACAGAACTTCACTCTTGCTAATTAAAACCAACTCCAAACCTTTTCTCATATAGTATAGCAGAAACAAGGCTGGCAAAAGTCTCAGGCTTCATGTCCCTTTCTTCTCGCAGCTGGTACAGTTTGTGACGGAAAACAAGCCTCTGGTACCTACACATTATTACACCCACACCCACACCAACACCCACGAAATCCAAAATCAGTCCAACCTCCAAATCACTACACAATAATCACAAAAACACCTATGATTTGAAGCATTAAGCATACTTAAATTTTTTTTTACTCATAATCAATCCTTTTCTTTTTCTCTGATGCGGTAAATCACAAAGCATTGCCTAGTCTACAAAAATCTCTACAATTCAAAAACATAAGGAATTTACCAGTAGGTTTTATCATGTATCACAAATTTTGAATTTTTTGCAAACTAAATTCAAAAAGCTAAGGAATAAATAATTGATGGGTGAGCGAGATGTACAGTGTTTGGGCGTCAGTGCCAAGGCCAGAGAGACCGACGAAGACCTTATCGTGGATTTTGTAGATTCGCTGGAAATCAGTGGCGACTGTTTGAAGGTTGACTCCAAGTCGGCGATCGCTAGCTATAGCGAAGCAGTTCTTTCCCACCATAGCAACTATGGCACTTCCATTGTACTCGAAGATCTGCCAACCAAACAAAATTAAAACGAAAAAATTGTAATAAAATGCAGAAATTAGGGTTTTGAAGAGAGAGAAACAGGTGACAAAAAACCTTACCGACATCGGAAAATGAAGAGAGAAAAAGAAAGAGAGAGAGAGAGAGAGATAGAGAGTGAATAGTAGGAGAAGAGAATGGAAGAGGCCCTCGAGGATTTCTTTAGCTGTTTTTGTAGAGGAAGTTCACTTCAATATAGAATGCTGGCTTGTGGGAGAGGCAAGGAGTTGTGCTGGAATGGGCTATGATGGGTTGGTCTCGTTAGGCCTAACTTGAACAAACTCAATCTTCGCATTTTTTATACCTTGTCTCCCAGTGTGAAAGCCCAACAATTATTCAAATTTGTTAGTCACGTGTCTTTGTTACTTGTTAGTCTTTTCGTATCTCTTCTGTGCTGGGTGGCAAAAAAAATAAAATAAAATTGACAGATTTATAAACCACGTTAATTTGTCATATTCACAAATAAATACATAATTTTTTTAAATTTCAATAATATGGTTTTTTTCAAAGTAAAATTACACGATTAAAATCAAGTTCAATTAAAAAATATAACATCAAACCTGTGGGTTTAGATAATCCGAGTTATTATGCCAAACTCATAAAATTGATCATTGACTCCATAAAATTTAATAACTTGTTTTTTTAGAATAATTTTTTATTTAATTAAATGTTAAAAAATAAAAGATATCAAGATGCCAAGATATTTTTCAATACCAATCCGATGACATGAAATTTTACATAACATTGTGGATCACAATTGACTTTTTTATAGTTTTTTTTTTTTTTGATTATCGTGGGTGTCCGGGCCAGCTTGCGCGCACCTCGACTAATCCCACGGGCCCTGAAGTTAACGACCATGTAAGCCTCCAGTGGCCATCATATGAGCAGCCATAGAGTTTGAACCTGAGACCTAAGAGGGAGCAAACCCCTTAGTCCCAAGCTCTTACCACTAGGCCACCACCTAGATGGTTACTTTTTTATAGTTTTAATTCAATATGTTCATTGAGATTTATAGATGATAATTTATTTTGCTTGAAACCATTATAACCATGTACAAAGTATAAAAAAATCATCTATGATATATATTTTTAAACCAATCTAATATTAAAGTGTAAAATTGAAGAAAAAAATAAAATTGTTTTTTTAAAATATTATTGATATTAATTAAAATACTAAATTACCCCTAGCATCAAATTATTAAAATGAAAAACCAATATGAGATCATGAATGAGCCTTTAAAGCTAAGTTTTACAATTTGTGATTTTAAGGCAATATAGCAATAACATTGTGCTTTGAAAAGTGTAATAATAATAATAATAATAATAATAATAATAAAACCTAGACCAACCTAAGTGTTGTTTTAATTTTAAAGATATTTTTTTTAGCTACACCAAAATTAAACCTAAATTAAACCTGGGTTAACTTTTCTAATTCGCAACCCGTAAAACCGCAAACATGAGTTCAATTAAAAAGTTCAATTCTCAATCAATTTAATATTAAAAAAATTAAAAACAAATCACATAAAAAAACTTACCCAAGTTAAAAAAAACATGAATAAAAAAATATCATCAAATTTGAAAGAAAAAAAAATAGAGGGTGAAATTGAAGGAAAATTTCAATTTTAGAAATTAATTAAAATAAAACAAATAGAAATTAAAAAGGAGAGATGAAATAAAAAAAAATTAACTTGAAAGGTGAAAAGTGAACAAATGAAGAAACAATCTGGTGGTGGTTCTGGCTACAAAAGGAAAAAATTAGAGAAAAAAATTAAGACAGTGTATGAATGTTGTTTGATTTTATTTATTATAGCATGTGATGAAATGTGGAGAATGAATTGAAAGGAAATAGAAATTTTGTGTTTACTTTATAATGGAAAGATTATTTATGCTTTGAATTATGAATATTGTGATTTTGTAGGTAATTATGGAACTTTTATGTAATGTTGAAGTATTATTTATGAAGAAATGTTAAAAAAAAGTGAATGTGTGTAAAACCCCGGATAATATTATTGATATTAATAAAATTTAGGATTACAAAAAATGAGGGAAAGCGATAAATTAAATTATAAGAATGATGATATATTCGAGAATCTGAATTAAAATGTTTTGTTCAAGTGTTAATATAAATAAATAAATAAATAAACATGAAAATATGAATAGAATTTTTATAAAAGTGAATTTCATGAAACTGAAAATACCAACGAGTAACTTAGTAAAATTCGATATAACCCAGGCAAGATTTGGTATAAACAGGTATTAAGATTCAAGAAATTTTACCCAAAATCATAAAAAAGTTACTGTTAATTAAACTTTTAATGGGTTGAAAGGATTCATTTGAGAGCTTAATTAAAGAAAAATCAAGTTCTGAAGCCTAATTCAGAGCAATTCATAAAGATTGAAAGATTAGATACACAATTGAAACTTTCAAAGGTTAATTTGGTGCAATTAGGGGCTTAATTGAAATAAACTTGAAGTATAAAGTTCAACTAAAGACTACAATGAAAAAATCCAAACCAAGGACCACTTTGTAAAAAGAGCTGAAATTTAAGGGTCCAATTGAAGAAGATTAAGGGTGAAATTGTAAGGAGTTCAAAAGATTAGAGCTACTTAGGAGTTCCATTGCAAAGCTCCAAAGGTTTAATGACCAAATTCAAAAAAACTGTAATTTTATATTAAATTTTTTTCTTCCCAAAAATAAAAGAAAAGGATGCCTAAATGCTCATCTTTTCAGCCTAATTTTACTATTTCATGTGCTTCTTTTTATTGGCCTCATGGTCCCGGCAATAACCAGATTCCTCTAGTGCCTTTGAACATCCAAATGTTTAAATTTATAATAAATATTTAATTTTTATATTATTTTAATTTCTTTTTATATATTTGATTTTAATTTATTTTTACATATTTGATTTTAATTATTTTTCTACTTCTGTTCAATATGTTTTTTTTAATATATTTTGAAATATTACTAACAGGGTTACCAACGAACCACATCCATCGGTATATTCCAGAGAGTTGGAAAAGAATTACTGAAAATATCATTACTACTGTTAACTCTCTGATGGAATTACATATGATATTCTATTGGTGATATATTATATCTATCGGTGATATGTTATATTTATTGATAAATATACCGATGGACAAATAAAAACGCCAACAGAATTGCATACAGTATTCCGTCGGTTATATGACAAACTTCCTAAGGGAAATACCAATGGAATGAAGCAGGTAAAGTTTGTTGGCATGCTTTGTCTGTCTGTAAATCCATTGGTAAATTTACTACCGATGAACTCACCGATAGACTATAAATTATATAAGAGAGTTTTTTCGATGGATTATTTCCGTCAATGAGTTCATTTTGTAAAATACTTACCAACAGACTGTGAGTGTAAATATTGATGGAAATTTTCATCAATAAAACTGTTAAATCTGGTAGTTATGGTTCAGGTAGTGAAGGCATGTCTAGATCAAAATTGAAGTTTAGGAAAATTAAATGCTTTGAATGTCATGAAGTGAGATACTTTTGGAAGAATTGTCATAAACAAAAATATAAGGAAAATAAGGAGGAAACCTCTTATGCTATAAATGTTGTTAGTGAAAGGGAAATTTATGATGACATTGAAAGTGTTCTGACTATTTATATTGGTAATTCAGGAGATGGATGGATTCTTGATTCGGCTTGCACATTTTATATTTGTTCTAATAGAAGCTGATTTGATACTTATAAAGTTGTTAGTGATGTTATTTTATTAGGAGGTAACAAAGGACTTTCTGTTGTTGGTACAGTTCGAATTCATATGTATGATAGAATTGTTAGGATACTAAAGATTTGTCATGTTCTAGAGATAAAGAAGAATTTGATTTTTTTTTTTTAGTCTTCTTGATTTTTCAAGGTTATGGTTATTTTACTAAATGTGAAGTTTTGAGAGTTTGTAAAGGTGCTCTTGTTATGATGAAATGAAAGCTAGTTAATAGCTTTTACCATTTTCAAGATTCAATAATTATTGATTCAACTAGTGTATCATCTATAGTTAATTAGAATAATGCTTTTATTCAATTAGGGCACATTCTATAGGGATATATGAGTGAGAGGAGAATGCCATAGTTAAGAAAACAAGATTTGTTATGTGATCAAAAAATAAGTAATTTGGGTTTCTATGAGCTTTAAGTTTAGGGTAGATAGTATAGGGTGAAATTCATCATGACTATTTGCTAAAGGTATTGTAGATTGTGTTCATTCTAATCTTTGGGTTCTTTATCTTATTAAGTCAAAAGGTAAAGCACAATATCTATTAAAATTTATCAATGACTAGTTTAGGAAAGTCTGTGTTTATTTTCTAAAGAGAAAGAGTGATGTGTTTGTCATTTTCAAGTAGTGGAAAGCTTTGATTGAGAAGCATACTAGTAAGAAAAAAAACATAAAAACTAATAATGGTTTAGAATTCTGTTCAAGTGAGTTTGATGAGTTCTTTAAAAATGAGAAAAAAAACATAAAAACTATCTGTTCAAGTGAGTTTGATGAGTTCTTTAAAAATGAGAAAAAAAACATAAAAACTAATAATGGTTTAGAATTCTGTTCAGGTGAGTTTGATACTGCACTGTCAAGGATACACTACAATAAAATAAGATTGCAGAATGTATGAACAAAATACTCTTAGAAACAACACGTTGTATGTTTTCACAAGCTGGATTGTCAAAGAACTTTTGAGATAAATTAGTTAACATGGCTTATTATCTTGTAAATAGATCTCCATCAATAATTTTAGAGTTGAAGATCGAAGATCCATATGAGTTATGGTCTGGTTCTCCTAATGATTACTCTAAATTGAGTTGAAGATGCATATTCCTAGGTTATGCATTAGGGGTGAAAGGATATTGATTGTGTTATGTTGATACCAGTTATCTAAGTTTATTACTAGTATGGATGCAACTTTTAATTAGTCTGATATGTTTTGTAAGGAAAATGAGTCGACTGGTATTGATGTTGAAATGAACTGAGGAATTAATAAGCTGGTAGAGCTTAAGTTTAGAGTTTTAAAGACAATTTAGAAAGATACTTCAATTGAGCCTATTAAGAAAAAGGTGCAAGATATAGTTGGTAAAAATACATCTGAAATACAATATTAAAGTATTGCAACTTGAAGATAAAGACAAATAAAAACACCAATTAAGTATGATTATGTTGATTTAATTGATTTTATCTTGAATGTTACACATAATCTTAATGATTATGAGTCTTGTTTTTATAAAGAGGTAATTTAGAAAATAATCTTTTCAATAAATGCTTGTTATAAACAAATAGAATGAGTCAATTTATAAGAACTAGATATGAAAGCTTGTTAAACTAACATAGGGCTAAAATATTATTTGTTGAAAATGGGTTTACAAGAGAAAATATGGAATCCTAAGGGTTGAGGATACAAGGTTTAAAGCATGCCTAGTTGATATGATTTTTTTTAAAGAAGATGTTGACTTTAATGAAGTGTTCTCTCTAGTTATGAAATATAGTTCCTTTCAGGTATTATGTTGCTATGGTTGTTTTGTTTGACTTAAAGGTTGAGTAGATAGATATGAAAATAACTTTTCTACATGGTGAACTAGAGGAGAGGATCCATATACATCAACTAAAGGGTTTCATTGCTAAAGGTAAGGAAAATCATGTGTATTTATTGAAGAAGTCATTGTATAGCTTAAAACAGTTACCAAGGTAATGCTATAAAAGGTTTGATACTTTATGCTTAGACAAAATAACTTTAAAAGTGACTATGATAGTTGTGTATATTTTAGGAAGCTCTTAGTTGATTTATTTATGTACTTGTTGTTATATTTGATTACATGTTGATTGCCTCAAATAACATATCTAAGACCACTAATTTGAATGATCAGTTAAGTAATGAGTTTGAGATGAAGGATTTGTGTGCAACGAGAAGGTACCTAAGCATTTTAATATGTAAGATTGCAAGCAAGAAAATACTCCATTTGTAACCCATTTCAAGTTATCTTTAACTTTGTCACAAAATACTGAGGAGGAAAATAAGAGTATGTCAAGTGTTCCATATGCTAGTGCAATTAGAAATATTATGTATATTATTATATACACTCATTCAAACATTTCACATGTAGTTAGTATGGTTTGTTGAAGATATAACATTCCATGTTGCATAATTCATTGCAAAATGAGGAAGCTTTATGAATTACTAAATGGTTTGTTTCTCATTCTCATAACCATCCTATTCAATCATCTTTTTTTTTTCAAATCTAGGTTTTTTGGCACATAAGTGCAAGTTTTATCAATGCACTTGAACGTTAATAAATTATATGAAAATATAATTCAACATTAAAAGGCTTGTTAAAATCATACCTTTATTGTAGTATCATGAAGGAAGCGATTTTGGAAAACCATCTGCTAAATATATACTAATAAGTTATTATTAACAAGCCCCTCTTAATGAGTATAGTAAGTTATCCTTTAATATCAAGTATCTATTTAATCTTATCAAAGATAAAGTTGACTTCAAAGTGGGTGCTTAGGTTTGTTAAGGCAACCATGAAGTATAGTCATCTAAGGAATTACAAGTTGGCACAAAGCTTTGCAAGAAGCCTTTTCTTTATGAAAAATGGATAATTTTCTCAGTGAGCCAACTATAAGAAGTAAGAACTCGGTATAATAACTTGTGGCAGTTTTAATTTCCCTTAATGTGCATTACCTACAATTATCTTATCTTGAAAAGTGAAAAAAAAATGCATAACGTGATTGCGTTGATTAAGGGCCTTTGTATTCGAAAGACATTCAAATGAATGCGCTGTGTTTCTCGTAAACAATGACAAGAGAAGAAACGCTTTGGTTATTTTTAAAAGGCATCATATAAATCACCTTCAAAGTCAATTACCTACTGGAGTGAAAAATTGTTTCCTTCAACACTACACAAGTGTGGTTCAATAAAAAATGCTGATTTTTTCCAACACATTCGCATATAATACTCCTGCCAAATAAAAGAACTCATGCATTTCTTCTCCATTTTAATTTTCTATTTTGAACAGGTAAGCATATACAAGATTGGCCAAACAAGGCAAAAGTTTGATTCAATAAAACATTGTACAAAAAAAAAAAACATAAAGACAACATTCTAGTTTTGATAAAACTTAATTGAAAAAAAACATGCTATTAGAGCGTAAGAACGCAACTAAAGATTCATTTAATACACTTTTAGGTAAACAAAGACGATTATATTTATACCAACTTGAACTGAAAACCGAGATTATATATGCCTAAACCATGTTTTCATGCACTAATATACACATTGTATATTAATGTTTTTAAATAGGTTTCCACAAAATTCCTTTGATGCTTATTTTATACTCACGCTTAACTCTATTGGATGCAATTCTTGTAACTGCCTTGAATAAGATGAGTGGGTAGTTAACAAAAATTATTTTAAATAAGGTGAGTGTGTAATTACTGAAAATTATCTTGAACTTTTTTATTTAAAGAATGAGGGGTAACTAATGAACACGCAACTCAACAAGAACTCAAATCACTTCATTGTAGTTTTATCAAATTCTCAGAACTTTCTAAACTTAAAACCTATAGGCAATAACATTGTAAGTAATAGAACAATAGGCATAACTTTGTAGGTGATAATCATATAGGCTTGTAATTTTCTTTGTAGTTAGTAGGCTTGTAATTTTAATTCTATAAATACAAAATACAAAAAATATGTTTCATTATCTATGAGTTTCAATTCATGGATGTAATTAGAGTATTAATCATTTTATGAATTTAAGTATTCTTTTTCTAAGTTATTGAGTTTTCTTTATATTCAAGTTGTTTTAATTATTTGATTACTTTTTTTAGTTGAATTATTATTTGTATGAAATGAATTTAATCATATTGATATTCATGTAACTTTGTAATACAATTTGGAATTACATGAGTAACTAGGAATAAGTCCGGAATTAGAACCAATTAATGAGCTTTGAACTAGTTAACCTAAAACTTCAATCTTAAATTGCAAAGTTTTCTTAACTAAGACAAATAAATAAAAAACCCACATCAAACAATAACATTTAGCCTTATTTATACATACAAAATCAACATATCGTAGCCTTATACGCTTGTTCACTTTAATCACAATTAAGCTCACTCTAATTACATTAAATTAACACAAATTAAACTAACTAAAGTCAAGGGCTTTCAACAATAACTTTAACTAGTTACAACATAATAACCATAACACAGACCGTGACAATTGGAATTTTCTGAGATTTTTTAAGTACTTTTGTTATAAATTTCTTTCTCTTAAATCAAACTTAACAGATATAATGGTGTTGTTCTTGATTTTTAAGATCTGCCAATGAAAGTCATGAAAATAAAAGTTTCACTTTGCAAAAGAGACTTCCTCTAAAACATGGAACCAATGATGTTTCCTTACTTAATGTGGTGATTGGATTGTCGGTACTTCTCTATCTTACCCTCTCATTTCTTCATATACTTATTTCATTAATTGCAGTCTTGAACTGTTGTCATTGTGCTCCTGCATGTCTTGGAATGTTTCATTACATAAACATAATACCAATGTTAGTTCAATTTTATTTGTGGGAAATAAGGATGAAGGGGCATATCTTAAATGAAGAGTTACTAGACTACGTCGCGTGATAATACAACGCAAACATAAACTCCATGATTTCACCAATAACTTGTGGGGATATAAGGTAATTAATTGTCTTTTAAGAAATAAGCTAATCTCATTCTATATTAGCTTACTCTTGTTTTTAATATTTTTGATATTATTGTATTCCTTTTATTTTCTAAGATACACATTTCCTATATATCATTGAATGAAATTGGATTGCCATTAATTTATGTCAAAACCTTTGTCACTTCATCACATAGAAAAGCCCTTCCTTTTCCATGTATGGTTTCTTATTCTTGGGTGGTGCACCTTTTTTTACCACATTTTCATTCATTCCTTCCATGTAATTGCCGGACAATATAAAACTGATACAACTATAATTTGCTCAAGGTTGGGTTGTTAGGGGAGAATATACAGCTTCATGATAGAAACTATGGAAGTGCTAAGGCTTAATTACTAGATTCGGTATGCAAGTTCATATAAACCACTCACGTGGCACAAGGTACATTAATTGGTCATGCTAGTTCTTAATTTAATTAGATTTATGCTTAGTCCTCATTAAATTCCTAATTTATAGCAAATTTGTAGTCTGTTTTGGCTGCACCTCTAAAAAATGATATTTTGATTGCATTGAACCTTAGTTTGATGGGCTAGGGTGAAGCTTGGGTTAATGGCCAAAACATAGGCAGATATTGTGTCTCATTTTTTTAAGTCTGATGGGAATCCCTATCAGACATGGTGAGCATCAGACAATAATATTCATTTTAGGTATAAACTATATGGCTAATACTTCATGTAATTTTGTTTAATCCTATGCTTGCATCATTATTTAAGAGGAAAATATCAACATCATTCTTTATGTTTTTGTATAACACAATCATAATAATTTACAAAATTGTTAGATATGTAACCATTGTTTAAAACAAGATTATCTATTTTTCCTTAAAGGTATCGTATTTATTAAACCCTCCTTAAACCTTTAGGAACCTAATAACACACAAGTTTTTCTATAAAATAAAATAATTTCCAATGATTTGGGCATAGTACAAGCATTCTAGCCATTTGGGTCAGGCCAAAAAGCTAGAATTTCAACTCGAAACTTCATGTTAGACTCGATGTTGACCCAGTTTATCCAATCCTACACAACACGTTTTTTTATGCATTTTTTAGGTTCTTATAAGCAACGCACATAAACTTTTCATGTACATAATTTTTCTATGCACACACGAGTTTTTTTATATAGAGCAAACAATAATTTTTACACCAATAACATAATTCATCACCAATATTCTCATCAATAACACATCAACCAATAAGCAACCATGGTTAACCATTTCAAATAGAATGAAATAGATCTGGATGAGCCCAGTATTCCAACCAAAAAGTAATTGAACCATTATTTGTCATCTCCATTCTTCAACTCGTGTAATCTAGTGTGTAAATCTAGTGTCCCAACTAGGTACACAACAAAACGAAATATGGTAGGAGGCCTAAAGTCCAGGTTCGCTGTCCCCGCAGGAGGAGGATTTCCAGTGTTCTCTCTTCTCAAGCTTTGGAACTTCTGTTGTTAATTGTAAAACTCATGCCATTGGAAGTTGCCATTCATCCAGTTCTCGGGCTACTGCATGTGGAAAAGGTGGGATCTCTATCCCTTTCTCTAATGGCCTTGTAATGAAGTTGATTAGTTTTTAGTTCGTTATTTATCAATTAAAATGAAATCATGGCTGGTTAGTCCTTTTCTCCAATATCATGACTAGCTATTTTATCCATTATGAGGCATAAACAGCATGAGTGTCACTCTCCTTTATTCTGCAGGCTTGTCTAGGTAAGGAAATATGTTCCATTCCTGTGTCAATCAAGAACTTCCATGTCCAGGCATTGCAAAGCCTTTGCTCGTTGATGCTGAGTGCACATGAGGAGGGACACTTGGGTGTTTTCCCTCTGGCGTGATTCAATTTGCAGTCGCAAGATTAATAACGTAATGTTTTCACCATCAAATCAAACCGCAGAGATAATTTAGTATAAACTGTACTTCGATTCGGTTTAATTGTCTAAGCTTTGCTTGTGTTTCTATCAACGGGGGTTGCTTCATGTCCATGAGCAGCATCTTTTCTTGGTGGGCTAGAGCATGCCCAATAAATTACTGAAAACGATGCCATTTATGTTTCAATTAGTCAGCGTGCCTCAATTAATTTGCAGGGATGAGATGATTACTGCTTCCACATTTTGGTGCCTCGAAACCGGCAGGTTTTTGTGCCGTGTCATGAGATCTTGTCAGAAAATATGCATTTAAAGTCGAAGACTACAGTATATGTTGCTGACAATCATAGATTAATATAAATTTGATCGGTCCATGGTTTAGATTCTTCTTCAACACAGTCTGTACGGCCTGCTAGTCCCAAGATTTTTTCTTGAAATCAGGCAATTTTTTGTTTGCTATGTTAGTTAAATCGGACAAAGCAGATCTTGTTGAGCAGCTTCTTCAAGAGAGCTGCGATTAGGGTAAAACAAAACCAAAAAACTGATTAAAATGAAAAAATTTTAAAAAAAAACTAAAAAAACCAAATCGTAAAAAAAAATCGATTAAAATCTTGAAAAAACCGGTCGGTTCGGTTTGATTTTATAAGTAAAAAATAAAAAAAAATGAACCGAACCGAACCCAAACCGAACAAAATCGAAAAAAAACCGAGCCAAAACCAAGAAAACCGAGCCAAATCGGTTTGAACCAGTTTTTATCCTAAAAAACAAACTAAAGGTGGAAAAAAAAGCCAAAACCAAGAAAACCGGTTTGAACTGGTTTTGTTCTAAAAACCGAACCGAAACCGGTTGATTTGAACCTGTTTCGATTCAATTTCAATTTTTTTAAAAAAAATTAATTTTATTATTTTTTTTAATAAAAACCAAACCAAATAAAAAATAATCACCTCTAACTACGCTCTATATGTTTGTCAAGTCGAGCTTCATCCACATGCATTATAGTCTCGAAAGTCGATGCTCCACTTTGCAGATGGAGTTATATATATATATATATATATATATATATATATATATATATATATATATATATATATATATATATATATATATAATATCTGAAAGGTGATATATATAGTTTTCTTAGTCATTTTTTAGATAGCATAAAGTCTTAAAATTAAAACTACTCTACAGGCAAGGGAAATATCGTTTCCATAGCGTTGTAGACACATTCGTGGACACTATGGAATCACTTTGTTCACAAGTTTTTCATAATTTAGCTAAAATTATTAAGAAAAATAAATGATAGACGAATGATCACAATGCAAAACTCGAAAGAGATGAATGATGTTTTCGAAATTTTTGGCAAAATATTCCATTTAGTAATCATACTTTCCAAATTATAGAAGGTCCTTTTCATTTTCAAAATTTTAAAAAAATTAATTTCAATTCAAAACTTTATTTTTTTTAGTTTTTTTATGAGGAGTGAAACATTTTTTTTCTAAGTTTTTTTTTTATCAATTACATCTTTTTCTATGGTATAGTTTTTTTATGGTACAGTTTTTTTTTAATGTTCATATAGTGTAGTATTATTTTTCTAGTCAATAATTATTTAATTATCAATATATTTGCCAATAACACTTACGGCAAAGCAGCCCTCAATTTTCCATGAAAATATCGTACAAATTATAAACATGTCCTTCGCCATGCAAGGTTACGAGTTCGAGATTTTAAGATCCTGTTTATTTTTATATTTTAGAAGTAACTTTTAAAATTTTTTAAATTTTTTATTTACTTTAAATTAATAATTTTTGGTGTTTTTAGATCACTTTAATATGCTGATATTAAAAATAATTTTTAAAATAAAAAAAATATTATTTTAATACATTCCTAAATGAAAAACATTTTAAAAAATAACTGTAAACACATTTACAAAAACAGGTTAACTCTGAACTTTATATATTGATTACAAGAAATAGATATGTATTCTCTAAAATTACAATTTTTTTTTCTAAACATTATTCTCTCCTATTACAATTATTAAATTAAATATCAAAGGGTTTCATATTTCAACAAATTAAAGAATAATTTTTCAGGAATAACGCAGATCAAAACGAAGATCTATGTTAAGCTCATCACTCCAATTCAAGACGCAACTATAGAAACCTCAATTTCTGTTGGAATTTGCTCCACTTCATCACAATTATAATCACTGATCTATAAATAGAACAGTCGCAGTAAATGCTCGTATATTAGGAAGATAGAAACTCCAAGAGGACGTGGTACATGTACTCTGTATATCATGAAATTAATTAATGGACCATGAATCATTCGCTATTTCCTATAATTAGTTGATGGATAATGCAAGTAAAATCAAATTAAATTAGAAACAAACCAAGCAAATCCGCATTAACTAGCTCCTAATCAATTATTAATATCCATATATGCTCTTATAAAAAGGAAAAGAAAATTAATGTAGAGAGAGAGAGAGAGAGAGAAGCAGTGCCTGAACTGGCTAGTTGCTATTTCCTATTTCGTGGATGAACCTTGCAAAAACTCTGAAGCAGTCAACGCAAGTTAAAGCATAGACATCGTCGACATCCCACGTTCATCATCGTCAAGTAAACAGTCCACATTCTGGATTGCTCCCTCCTGTTTCCTCTCCATGATTTGAATCTTTCTTTTCTTTTTTATCAGTTACGTTCGATCTCTTATTAGTAATTTCAATATCTAAAGGCACGTCATTCTCCATTTTTTTTTAACACACAAGTGTTTCTATATATTTATAACCTTGGTTTTGACCCGTAGCAAACTAGCAGTTATGAAGAGAGGGGGGGAAGTAGGTCACATTTTTTAAGGCTACGCTATCTCAAAGGCAGTTGAGATCAGTATATATCAGTATAGTTTCGTGAGAGACTGTATATAAAGAGGTGGAAGCTGGAGACTCGGGTGTGTGATCACCAAGAAGAAGCTTCAGGTCACTAAATTAATAAGTAGATATTTAGAAGATGGAGCGCATGCTCTATTGGTTTACTGCAATATTGCTGCTATGGACGGCGACGGGCACGGTCCGTGGAGGCAACGTAACCTACGATGGAAGATCCTTGATCATCAATGGCCAACACAAGATTCTCTTTTCTGGTTCAATCCACTATCCTCGCAGCACTCCTGATGTACGTATCTCACTGTTCTGTTCATGTAATTACGAGGCATATGTTTCCTTTCCTTTTCTTTTTAGTCTGTTTTGCCTATAGTAGCTCAACAAGCATGGCCTTTATCTATTTCTTTGTGGCCCTTCATTCCTCTATCTCCCACCTTTACCGTAAGTCGAGGACGTTGCACTTAATCTCTTCTCTTCCTTTCTCCCATGGATGCGTTTCCCTTAATTAAGAAAAGATAAAGCTGGGTTATCTGCAGTACTAAGATGATAAATCCCAAGGTACCTGTTCCTGTTTGCAGATGTGGTCATCTTTGATTTCCAAAGCCAAGGCTGGAGGCATAGACGTTATACAGACCTATGTGTTTTGGAACCTGCACGAGCCACAACAAGGGCAGGTAGCTCCTTGCGCGTTGTAAGGCCCCTTTTAATTTTCGTTTGATCGACTGTAGTGGTGAGTGACCATTTCATACCCTATTCGTTGCAGTTTTATTTCAATGGAAGAGCGGACTTAGTAAGGTTCGTGAAGGAAATCCAAGCTCAAGGCCTCTATGCTTGCCTCAGAATTGGGCCCTTTATTGAGAGTGAATGGACATACGGGTAACTCCCCTTCGACTGTTATTTCCAAATTCAGACGTGATAAACAGGCCTGTCAAAAGCTAAAATAATGTGCCACCTTTTATTTATTTTCCCGTTGAAAATTATTTTTAAATAAAAATAACAAAATTGCAGGGGACTACCATTTTGGCTGCATGACATTCCGGGCATGGTCTACCGATCTGATAACCAACCTTTCAAGGTATCGACTGCTTGTCACATCAAATCCACAAGTTCCAACACTGGATTAATGTATTTAACGGTGCACTGCTAAAATTGAACTTGTATTCTGATTTGGCCATTGGCAGTATCACATGAAAAGGTTTGTATCGAGAATTGTAAACATGATGAAATCAGAGAAATTATATGCTTCACAAGGAGGGCCAATCATACTATCACAGGTTAAGTCCACCGAAGCAAATTGAGGCATTTTATCATTGCAAAGGCCGTTATCATGGTCTCTAATATCTGTCTGTCTGCATACAGGTTGAGAATGAGTACAAAAATGTTGAAGCAGCTTTTCATGAGAAAGGGCCTAGTTATGTTCGTTGGGCTGCATTGATGGCCGTAAATCTTCAAACTGGAGTGCCCTGGGTGATGTGTAAGCAGGATGATGCTCCTGACCCAGTGGTTAGTTCCCTCGTCCTTCAATGTTTAGCATTTAGCAACTGTTGCTTCAAAGGTAATCCACCATTTTCTGGTCTGGAAGACGTTCAATCTGCTTGCTGGCCTCCTTCCTCAGTGCTGCTTAGGCCTGCCAACCAGGACAGAAAAGAATTAATTAGAGTTACAAGCTTCCAAATGCCCTGCATTAAGACACTGTTTGTCATTGCGTTTGTAACTGCGTTTCATCAAAATTTAAAAAAAAAAAAATTTGCTAAAATTGAGTATAGTTTGTATTTTTTGGATCGTTTTGATGTGCTGATATCAAAAATAATTTTTTAAAAATGAAAAAACATCATTGGCATGCATTTCGACACGAAAAGCTATTTGAAAAGCAGCCGCAACCACACTACCAAACACGCTATAAGTCTCTATAAGAGCAACTTCATAAGATTCACTAAACATACAAGTCATTGATGAACGATCAGTTTAAAAAATGTACTGAAATTTATGGTAAAAAGCAGAATATCTTCCTTGACATTGTTTGTCAAAGAATCTGCTAGTTGCTCTAACACCCTCTTATTTGTTTTTTAAATTCCATTTTGCATTATGTGCTATAATAAGCAGTTATTCCGTGATTAAAGACTAAGTCGTGCAATTTGCAGATCAATTCATGCAATGGAATGCGATGTGGAGAAACATTTGCAGGGCCAAACTCGCCGAATAAGCCATCAATATGGACTGAGGACTGGACCAGTTTGTATGTTTTTAATGAAATGCTTTATTTGTTTTTTTTTTTTTTTCCAAAATCAGATTCTACATTGAACATTAGAAAGAATTCTAAATGGATTATATCAAATGGGGAACTAAATGGCATTGACAAGTAATATTAACTTGTTGCAATAGAGAGGGCTGCCTTGCCACAGTTTAAATACAATCTATATATCCTGCAACACTGTAAGCATAATCACATAAACAACAGTCAGTAGTATATTTCTGATTTCCTTTTAAATGTCAATAAAATAAAAATAAACAAAAAAGGATGTGCTCAATATGCTTGCCAAGCCAACTTGCTAATGACATGATTTACCGAGACTACAACTAATGCCTTCATGTTTGTCTGAAGCTATCAGGTATACGGGGAAGAAACATACATGAGATCGGCTCAAGACATAGCATTTCATGTTGCTTTATTCATTGCAAAAACAGGAAGTTATGTAAACTATTACATGGTATGATAATTGCAGCCTAAACTAAACCAAAACAGTATAGTGTATCCCTTTTTTTTATTCATGATTCAATGTTTTGAAATCTATAGATGGTAGCCCAGAATACTACCCCGCATACAAACTTTTTCTTTGATTTAATGTAATCACAACAAAAAATATTGTCCAGACCTATTAACTTCTTCCCCAACACGCTTACAGTATCATGGAGGAACCAATTTTGGAAGAACAGCCTCTGCATTTACAATAACAAGTTACTATGACCAAGCCCCTCTTGATGAGTATGGTAAGTCTTGTAGATTTTTCCATGACATTAATTTGTATTTTTCAAATTACAATCTGATCTGTTTTAATGATGGGTGCAGGTTTAATTAGGCAGCCAAAATGGGGTCACCTGAAGGAATTACATGCTGCAATAAAGTCATGTTCAAAGCTGCTACTTCATGGAGCACATAAAACTTTTTCTTTGGGGCCACTACAACAAGTAAGAAAGCTAAGAACAGTTTCTTTCCTGGAGATTGGCAACTTGTGTTTGATTTCTTTCGAGAAACATTTGAGTAAATTATTTCTTGATCACTCAACCCTGAAAATTCAGGCGTATGTCTTCCAAGGAAATTCAGGACAATGTGCAGCCTTTCTAGTGAACAATGATGGCAAACAAGAAGTAGAAGTCCTCTTTCAAAGCAATTCATATAAGTTGCCTCAAAAGTCTATTAGCATTCTACCAGACTGCAAGACCATGACCTTTAATACAGCAAAAGTATGGCACCTGTACACTCAACTCAATTTTTCATAACATCAGGGCATAATATTTTATCCCCGTGTTCTGATTGTTATAAAGGTTTTCATATTACAGCATTTTCATTTAATTGACTTAACCACATTCAGATCACAAACAAAGGTATAAGAAAAATACACGATAGAAATGCATTATGCATGCAATGACTACAGAATTAAGCATCTCAAAATGTGATTCTATTTCTTTTAAACTTTTTCATGGACAGGTAAATGCACAATATACTACAAGATCAATGAAACCAAACCAAAAGTTCAACTCGGTTGGGAAATGGGAAGAGTATAATGAACCTATCCCAGAATTTCACAAAACATCTTTGAGAGCAAACAGATTGTTAGAGCACATGAGTACAACAAAAGATACATCTGACTACCTATGGTACACTTTCAGGTAAAGCACATTGAAAAGATTTAATATTAACAAGGTTGTAGTTCGATGAAAATGAAAAAACCATATGACCTGAGATGCTTACCATATGCTACGAAAAGTGCAGGTTTCAACAAAATCTTCCCAATGCACAGTCTGTATTTAATGCCCAATCACATGGACACGTTTTGCATGCATATGTAAATGGAGTACATGCTGGTATGCTTCTAGATCTCTTAATCCTTTTTAGTATGGTAAAAAATAGCCCATAAATACAATTCAGTGATTTTTGTTTTCCATAAATTAAGTTTACAAGTCTCACATATTTTCTAAGACTAGTTAGACACATAAATGAAAGAATGCAAAGTTGGTCTACTTTGTTTAAAGATGATGGAAGAAATGACCAATTGCTGAGCAAGTTTATAAAAAAGTTGTAAACTTTTATAGCTACAAATATTAGTTCCTTCTTTAACATCTATGGCACTATTACAAGAATCCATCTTATTCCATGTTGTCAAGAAGCCTTTTTTTTTCAAATTAAAGGTTACAGGGACAATTTAAAACAACTACAAATGAAATGCCTCTCTAGGCAGACCTTTTGTTTCTACATGCACACTTTTATTTACTTTTCTTGGCTATCCATAATCCACTGTACACACGATAATAGGTAGACTAAAGAGCCAGAAACAGTTCGTGTAGTGGATAACCAACATGAAAGAGTGACCTAATAAAACACAAGCATCCATCAACAGTTGACTAGTTGCTGGACAGTTCTTCTAACATGGCTTGCCTATGTATAAAAGTGAAAAATGAATATACATAGTATCTAATAATGCAGGATTCTCTATATAAACCTTGACATCTGGAATTTCAAGATGGACAGACAATTTCAATGTCCGGTTTCTATAGCCTCCACCGCAGCCTTGTGATGCTTATTTTTAAAAGTTATCAGTTTTTAACATAATTAAGCTTTTTCTATGTAGGCTTTGGCCACGGAAGTCATCAGAATACAAGTTTCAGTCTGCAGACTACAGTTCGTCTAAAAAATGGAACAAATAATGTTGCCTTACTTAGTGCAACAGTTGGATTACCGGTACTTATCAGTCTCAATGCTCTTCTTTTTCTATACAATGACTCAAGAATATGATGGCTACTTGATAGATATTTAAGGAAATACATGTGTGTTCATGTATGTATATAATTTGTTCGTTTCTTATCTCAGCAATGACACAGCAAGCAGAAAACTTTTGCTGGACCTTGATAAAAACAAATTCAACATTCATGAAGCAAATTTAGATTCACCAATAAAATGCTGATATTTAATTCTACCTTGATATGACACAGATAATACAGCACAGCAGTCAAGCTGTATTCTTTTCAACTCTGTTTCTGCTAGTGGTTTTGACTTTTGAAATTATGTGACACAAGCAGAAGCTACTTGATTTCAATATAACTTTAACAGGTCAGCTTATTTGTAACACAGGATTCAGGAGCATATCTCGAGCGCAGGGTTGCTGGATTGCGTAGAGTAAGGATTCAAAACAAGGATTTCACAACTTACACGTGGGGATACCAGGTATGCCTTGAGTGAAGGTTCACAAATCCTATTTCCTCTGAATTTCAATGATAGACCTTGAAAATAATCAGATTATACTGATCTTATAAACATATTTGACAAAGGTTGGGCTGTTAGGAGAGAGGTTACAAATTTACACGGAGAATGGATCTAACAAGGTTAAGTGGAACAAGTTAGGAACCAATCGACCACTCATGTGGTACAAGGTATGGAAATTCATTAACTGACTCTAAGTTGAATTTCCGTGTTTAATTTTGATACAAGAAAGAAAATAAGGAAAGTACAGTGTAACTACATAATATATTAAAAACCATATCCTTCCTTTGAGAACAAGAGTAAAATATGATGAAATTCTCTTTTGTTTAGCACATTATGATCAACATAAACACACAACACTATCTAATTCTAACAGGAGTTCCTCATTATGTTTGCCAGTGCTACAGTATAATACTGACTTTTCTCTCATTTATTATTTGCAGACTCTCTTTGATGCACCTGCAGGAAATGATCCAGTGGCACTAAACCTTGGTTCCATGGGAAAGGGTGAGGCTTGGGTTAATGGCCAAAGCATTGGCCGATATTGGGTATCGTTCCATACTTCCCAAGGAAGTCCTTCACAAACATGGTAATATCATTTTTTACGACAAAGAAGAACGTACATAAACACCATTTTTTTCTGAAAAAACCCTGACAATCCTTTTCAAAATAAACATCAAATGACCATTACTTTATGATGTCTTAAGTTTTGACACTTTTTTTTAATTCATAGAAAATTGATGTTTCATTTCAAGGCTTTTAAAACATACCGGTGCTTTGTCTTTCTAAAGAAGTTCTCTTAAGAGGTAACTCAACTTTGATCTATCTTTTCCTAATAGCTGAACTAATATGTCAGGTACAACATCCCTCGAGCTTTCCTCAAACCGACCGGCAACCTGTTAGTTCTGCTAGAAGAAGAAAAAGGATACCCTCCAGGGATTACAGTAGACACTGTTTCAGTTACAAAAGTATGTGGCTATGCATCCGAATCACACATGTCTGCAGTTCAGCTTAGTTGTCCTCCAAAAAGAAACATTTCTAGTATCATTTTTGCAAGCTTTGGAACCCCCTCGGGTAATTGTGAAAGTTACGCTATTGGAAACTGTCACTCATCTAGTTCTAAAGCCAATGTAGAAAAGGTAAGCTTTTGTGCGATTTAAATTCCTAATGCTTTGCTTTGTCATGAAGTTAGAGAAAATCAGAAACAAATGGGAAAGTTAAGATATTTTGGCTTAATTTCTTCTTTATCCATGCAAAGCATTGCTGTTATAAGATTATAAGTTACATTTAATTCATTTTAATATTAACATGAAAATCCTTCTCTGATATTAAAATGGCAGACAACTTAAAGCAAGGTTTGAACCCTCGAAGTTTTTTTTTTTTCAATTTCCATATTGTTGACTACAAGAGTCAGGATTGAGTAAAGTGAAATGGGTACTTTTGGTACATGCTCTACTAGAATAACTACTTGAAGCTGCTCCAAATCTCCTCAGCCCCCCAACCTTCAACAATTTTTAAAG
Source organism: Populus nigra (assembly GCF_951802175.1). NCBI lineage: Eukaryota > Viridiplantae > Streptophyta > Magnoliopsida > Malpighiales > Salicaceae > Populus > Populus nigra. The sequence goes on along the minus strand of NC_084856.1, from coordinate 6,251,821 downwards.
GTGGTGGCAATTAAGAGATATATCTAGCCATTGTTGTCCCTTGCTGAAACCCAGCTAACAGTGAACTATAATTATGCATATATATGACAGGAATAAGCCACGCATCTTTTCTTGCAAATTGATTGACCCAATCAAAACTGTTATCTATTTTTCAGGCTTGTATAGGGAAGAGAAGCTGTTCCATCCCTCAATCAAATCATTTTTTTGGTGGCGACCCTTGTCCAGGCATTCCTAAAGTTCTGCTGGTTGAAGCCAAATGCACATGATTTTAAGTTTCATAGCATATTGGGCAAAGAGGTACCATGAAAATTTAAATTCAACTTTTAAATGATGTATATCTAGGCGAAATGAGTCAACTCAAGGTGTCATCATCATTCCAGAACCCACATATCCTAGTCTAGGTCTAAAACTTTTTGGTTTATTTTTTGTATTTTATGGGAGGATAGAAAGCACTGTGGCTGCGAGGGGCAACAAGTCAGGGCACTACAAGTCTAAAAGTTTAGATGATGGGATTATAGGGAGACCGATGTTGACTAATACGCGGTGTGGATAAAGCACATGAAGAACATGTAAATGTTCCTCTTGTTTTTCTCTATAAAAGTTCCCCTTTCCTTGGCTAAACAGTAAATTCTTGATTAAGTGGTTTTGTATATGTTAACTTGCAAACATAGTGTCAGTCAACTTATATTGATGATTTAATGTTCTCCAGATTGCAAGTTTATTTCCAAATTTCCTTCTTCCATATCCAGAAAAAAAATGTCGCGATAAAGAAAATGAAAATCAATCAATCTATCTATCAGAGCTTGAAAGAAGAATGGTACAATCTTGACAACTGTAAATTTACACCAATCATGCATGTAATGTAATCAAGGGGATTTAAAGACGTAAAAGAAAAAATTGAAGGAGCAGACTTCAAAGCCAAACATATGAATAAAGCATAAAGATTCTGCAAAAATTAAAGTATCAGGGATGCTTAGGTAATAGCTTCAATTACCACGTTGTGCTTTGCTGCCTCTTTTCTTAGAGGATTTCTTTTCATTGACAGTCACTGATGGTAGAAGGGCCTTCTGCGAGGGCAATTCAGCAATGAAAAGTAATGTCTGAGCCCATCCAGCATATTTCCCATACTTAGTCACAAACGCATCTGCCACACGGCCGCAGAGCTTAGGTGTCAGGCTAGCACCAGCAAGCTCAGGTACAAGGTGTGTCGTAGCAATCTACTTGAGTCAACCCCAAAACAAGCATTCTCTTATCAAAACTATAGCGAATCAAAGCTACCAAATAAACTAAAACACAACAGAGCATTGTACCCGCCACACGTGCGTATCAACAGGGATGGCATGATGTTGATCGAGAGAAAACAGAGCAATACAGGATGCCACCTTTAAACCAATTCCAGGTAATGTACAAAGTGAATCAATCACCATTTGGAGTTGTAATTTTCGAAGAGATTCAAGCCATTTCACACCTCCTTCCGGTTTCGATTGCAAAGCATTCACCGTTCCAGTAACGTATTTAGCTCTGCTAATTAATTTACAGCATTAACAAAAAAAAATAATCAACAATAACACAGTATTTAACAAACATACCTACCTATAACCAAAACCAGCCTCTCTTAGCTGCTGCTCCGTAACCAAAGCCAATCTCTCCAGGGAAGGAAACGCGTGGAACTCAAAACCCTCAACATTCCCCAAATGATCACCTAATGAGGACACGAAATCCACCATTTTAGTGATCCTCGAAATGTTATTATTCGAAGAGCATAAAAATTGAATCAAGCACTCAAGTGGATCCTGCCTCAAAACCCTAGCTCCTTTAAAATGCTGTGCCAATTCAGCGAACCGCGAATCAGCGGCGGCGAACCCGTGCCACATTTCGGTTAGTGAGATGTTGGTGTTGAGGAAACTGAGGAGAGCTGATTTGGCAGCGGATTGGGAGGGGGAATGGTGGATTTGGTAATAAACGTCGCCGTTTTTATGGTGCTTAAGGGAGATTAAGTGACGACCGAGACTGCCTGTGTATTGGAGAGGACCGGTTTGTTTCCAACGGAAGGTTTGGCCGGTGGGGAATGTGAGTGGGAGTGAGAGTTCTGACTGGGTCAGGTTGACTGGGGCCCAGTTTGTTGGCTGGAAAATTATTTTTTGGTGTTTTTTGGAGGAGTGGCGGGGTTGTGGTGGTGTTGGTAGAGGTGGTATTGGTGATGATCTGCTGGTGGTGGGGGTGGCGGGTGGCGGCGTGGGTCTGGCTCGCTTCATTGTTGGCGTTGGGAAGGAACTCCCTATTGGTGATGGGAATTTTGCGGCCAGCTATTCGTTCCCTCCCTGTGTGGAGCCTCGCGAGTGCTATCTCCTCTCATGACCGCATCATACTATCCTCAATTTGATTGTTGTGTAATTACTCTTCAGTCTTCTTCACCCATGATATCGTAAAAATATTGATTTTTAATAATATTTTGTTGAAAACAATTATTTACAAACATGCTTGTTTTTATACTCGTGTCAAACTTCTTTTTTGCTTGTTTAATAATCTTTTCCAGAGATGGGAGTACTGGATTTTCTCCATCTCCATACATTGCTACCAATACATTTCACTATATCCATTTTCTTCAAACACTCATGCGTGATCCCAGTGAGATCTCCACAAGGTTTGGTAGAAGCAACTCCATCGTTTAATCTTTGAGATCTTGAACCTCCATATTCGCTTATCTCTTGCCTTTTTCAAATTGTTGTGTTGTTGTTTTAGTTTACATGGATTAGAACTCTTTCAATAATAAAAGGAGATTCGAAGCATGGGTTTTTGGTTTTGTAAAGGAGAAGGTGATTCCTTCGTGGAGTGATGTTGATTTGATGATGCATTTGATTTATTTTAAGTTAATATTTTTATTATTATTCATGTATCTTAATTAATTTTATATTTTTAAAGTTAATGATTATGTAAGTTTTTAGTAATTTTAATATTTATAAAACTCAAATTAATGATATTTAAAAGTAAATTTAGAATCTAAATAATTAAATAATATCTTTTAAGATTTATTTTAAGTTAATTTATTTGATGTATTTATAATATTTAATAAAATGAATGAAAGATAATTTGAAGAGAGAAAACATATTCGAATATAGAGAAGAATTATTTTTGGTGCGTTTTAAAAATTAGATATGAGTGTAGTTTGATTTTTTTATTTGATTTGAAAAATTATATTGATATAGAATAACTTCCAAAAACAAAATAGAAGTAAAGTTAAAAAAAAAAACAAGTAAACTACAAGATTTTTTTTATAATTATCTGTATAAAATCCGTACAAAATTAAACAGTTCAAACTAGTAGATGTCTCAAACATAAAAGATTCAATTAACTAAAACGAATTTAATAACACCAAACTTTTGTATAAAATATAGATTATACTAGACGTGGGCTTGTGTTATATCGTGGAGACAGGTTTTTTTTAATTAAAAATGATGTGTTAACTTATGCAAATACGTTTTAAAAGGGAAAAAAATTCTTGAGTTATAATTTGATTTTATTTTAATTAGATGATAAAAAAATGGATAGAAGCATTAAATAGACCAAATAAAAAAGAATTGACCACAATAACTTGGGAAAAAAATCGGAAAGAAAAAAAAATCAATTCTTAGCCAATTAAATATGGAATGATGCAATTGGGTTAAAAAGTACAAAAAAAAAAAACATAGTTTAAATCAATCCGAGTTAGCATGATAAACATGTGACCCAATAATAAAAATCAATCCAACTCGGGTTAACCAGTCAAATTCACAGCTCAAGTTACGAGATCGAGAAAAACCAATATAAAATAACAATAACAATAACAATAAAGCCCTTTAAAAAAATAAAATGGTGAATGAGGAAATAAAAAAAAAACAATGTCAACATGTATTAGTTTTTTAAACTCGTGACTCAGGTTATTAGACTAGAAACACCTTATTTAGAAAACCATGAAGCTCAATTCCTAACCAATCAAAAGTTAAAAAATAATATTAGAAAAAAAATATATAAAAATAATAAAATAGAAATTAAAAAAATAATGATAAAAATAAAAATAAAAATAAATTAAAGAACAGCTATAATTTTTTAATTGAATGGTAAAATTGAAAAGAAAAATCAATTTAACAAAAAACAAAAAAAATCAACAAAATAAGAATTAAACTGTAAAAAATAACATATGATAAATTAGGATTAAATGATGAAATAAAAAACAAACCAGAATTTTATAATATAAATTAGAAATTAAAAGAATAGAGACCGAAGTTGAAATATTAATAATAAAATGATAACTTTGGAATTTTGAATGGCTAACACGAATTTCAAATAGATAGAAAGGAAAAAAGAAAGAAGAGTCACCGATAATAAACCATGAAGCCATCAACGCCATGCATCACTCCATCAGGAAAAAAAAATGTTTGTGACGACTCTAATGACATTGTGTAAGAGAATTTTTTGCCACTAAAAAACACCCCACATGCTTCTAGAAGATTGTGCGCGACTTTTACATGTTAGTCTATGTATCGTTGCACCTGCCAACAACTTTTTTATTTAAGTAATATTTTATGTTTATTAAAGGCCAAATTGTCCTCACCTCAACATGGCAATAACAAAAAATACATATGGAAAAAGAAAAAAAATACCCCTTAATGCTAGTTTTAAACTTTTTGTTTAAAGGTAAATTAGTCATTTTATTGTGCTTGGAAAAATAAAAAGACAAAACAACCCATAGATGTTAGTTTTAAAGATTTTGTTGTTAAGAATAATTTAGTTATTTTACTATGCTTAAAAAAAAGATATTTTTATCTCTATTCGATTTTATATTGACTAATGAACCTTGGAAAAAGATTGAATCACCCCAAACATGAAGACCAATGATTCTAGTAAATAGTGAAATATGTGTAGATGTACAATGGAAATCCCTCTCGTTTTAGTTTTTTTTTTGTTATATATGTATTCTTGCAAAATAACAAGATCTTTAAACTAACATTTAAAAACTATATCTATAATTTATAATAATTATGGAGCTTCACAACATGCATTTGTACAACTTTAAATGTGAGAAGCCAAAAAAAGCTTTTGTAAAAGATTAAGTGTGTTTGGAATTGTGGTAATTTTTTATGGTTATGGTTTGAAATATTTGTTTTATAAAAAGCATTTTTAGTTGAGGTTGGTTTGGTAAAATATATGTTCGGTAAAAACTGTGGTTGAAATTAAGGTTCAATAAAAAGTAGTTTAATGTGTTTGGTTAATAATGCTTTTCAAATTGAGGTTATAAAATAACTAAAAAAGACATATATTAATATTAAAGGTTTTTAATTGAAGTATTGTAAATTTAACTACAATAAAAAATAAGGTAATAATAACAAATAAAAAAAATATTGTGCAAAATTGAGCTAACATGTGAAACTTGTGACCCGAACATGAAATATATCCAAATTATATGTCTATTGTACGTCCTAAGTCACGAGATCATGATAATTCAATAGAAAAAAATTAACAATTAAATAAAAACAAAACTGAAAAAATTAAGAGATAAATATAAATCAAGATATTTAATCTTGCAACCCGAATCATTTGCCTAGTTATGTTTAATGAATTTATTTATTAAAATCAACTTGTAATAGAAATCGACACACACATAAAATTTATTAAATAAAATAAAACAAAAAAATACCATATAAGACTGCACATATTAAAAATATTATAAGAAATAAAACATTTTTAATTTTTTACAAAACGAAACACCTCAAAACTAGAAACAAAAAATCTTCCTAAGCTTATATATATATTTTGGGTAAAAAAAACACCTAGTTCAAACTTCTTTTATCAAATGGAATATTTGACACAAAAATTGATCATTTTAGTGGTTGAAATCTTTGTTAATGACAACTTTCTCTCTCTATGCTAGAATCCAGCGGGTCTCTCTCTCTCCTTCCACCAATAAAAAACTGAAAAATAAAAAAAATTAAGTTTTGTACCAAAATTAAATTTTTTAAAATTAAAAGAACCAATTACCTAAGAGGGAAGAAAATGAAATTTTAAAATAAATTTCAAAGCCGTTATCTATTTCACTAGTTTTTTTCACTTTAGTTATTTGTTTTTCAATTTAACTCTCTCTTCTAAAAAAATGTATAATTGAATGTTAATTTAGGTTTAAAAAAGTTAAATCATGAGAAATAAAAATTAAAGGAACAATTTAAAAATTAAAAAAATCACTAGTTCAATTCAATTGACAATGATACATAAAATAATTAATAGTATTTGTGATACAATAAAAGATCTTTTTTTACGATATAGATAGTCAAAAATGACCTTTAAGATAAAATATATTAATTAGCAATAATTGGTTACGAAACTGAAATTTTTTCTTAGCTCTTACCCTTTCTGAAAAACCAGGGGGAAACAAATACGAGGAAAAAAACGCTTCTCTTCAGACAAAAATAAGAAAAAACTTCGAGCACGTGTCACTCACTCTCCATCAGCAGCAAAAATGTATCAATTCACGCGCTATTTCGCGTGTCGTGAAATGGACACTTGCACTGCACTCCCACAGCAATACATTGGCTCGCTTCAGCTATAGTACAATAACCCACCAATAAAGGAAAAAGAAAAATGTAAAAAAGAGGGTGAATTATATGCTCGCCCTTATAGATTTACGAATGCTCCACTTCGACCCTTATAGTTTAAAATTCTTCAACATCAACTCTAATATTTCCAAAAGGTCTAACTTCAGGCACTGGACATTAGTTTTTTAAGCTTTTTTTTTGTTCAAGGTTTTCGTAAAATTATTTTAAAAATCATTTAAAACCCAAAATCTATAAATTATGAAACGAGGTCTTTGAATCTTATATTTTAACAATATGTATTACATTTTTATAGTTACAACCACCACTATAAAAAACATATCTTATAATATCAGTTACAATAAAAGCTATAACCATACCAAATATATTTTTAATGTTTTATTTAATATTGTGGTCCCATCATCATGTTTAAGCTATAAAAACCAAATTTTTTTAAATTTAAATTAAAATTTTGAATGTTTTTGGATCGTTTTGATGTGATAATATTAAAAATAAATTTATAAAAATAAAAAATATTATTTTAATATATTTTCAAGTAAAAAATATTTTAAAAAATAATCTTAATCAAACAGACTATAAATACATACTTGGTTTAAAGGTTGGTTATAATTACGATTAGAGTTAGAGTTAAAGCTGCAGGGAATCTAATTAAAAAAACCCTTATTCATAGCTTTTTTTATTATTATTATTTGAGTGTTGATAAGCTATATAAATTTATAAGATAAAAACACTTAAATGCACAAATATATTCTAAATAGAAAATAAAAAACTAATGTTAAATAATATGTTAAATCCTCTTAATTTATTTCTAGGACATTATCACATAAATAAGGATCTAGAATAAAAAAAAAATCATCATGAAAAAGCAGATATTTCTTGGGTGTTCTGAATAGCTACGAGCCACATCATAATGTCTCGAAGACACTGAGGTTGATATTAAGAGATTCAAAACTATAGAACTCAAAGTGTAGTATTTGTGAATTTATAGGGGCTAAAATATACTTTACAAAAAGGAAACAATTTTGAGAGAGGAGAGAGAGAAATGCCCCAAATTGAAACCTGGCTTTGCAAGAGACCAAACAAAGCAACAGCACAAAGCTCACAATCAGATACATAGAAGAGAGACACCAATTCTCTCTCTCTCTCTCTACCATTTCCCTCCCTTTGATTCCCCATTCAACCAATTAAAGACCCCACAAATCTCCACATTTCCCTCTACTCCAACAATGCCAGCTTCTCCTTCTTTCCCTTCCTCAGGTACTCCCTCCTCTTTTCCCACAAAACCCCCTCTCCCTCTCCACAACTCCAACATTTATTGCCCTCCCTATCCATCAATCGTAGTGTTTGTTTTATTTTATTTATTTGTTTAATTCGGTCTGATTTTGACAGATGGTAGGGGCAAATGGAAAAGGCGAAAGCGAGGAGATTCTCAAATTACACGAAAACCTCCGAAGCACCACCACCAAGAAGAACCAGAAGAACCCGAAGAAGAAGACGACGCCGTTGAGGCGGACGACAATAATAACAACGTCATCGACAGAGAAGATTCTGATGACCCGAACCCAAATCAACAGCCCAGCGGACCCGATCCAAACCCTCAAGAGACCGAGGTTTTAATTGATGGTGGGGTCCGCTTATGCGATTTCCCTCCTGTCACGAGGCTCGCTGTGAACCGCCCTCATGCCTCCGTGATGGCGATTGTGGCGGCCGAGAGGGCCTGCTTGGCTGGGGAAAGCAGTAATAGAGGGCAATTGGTGGTTAATTTGGAGAATGTATCGTACGGGCAGCTGCAGGCGGTGTCTGCTGTGATAGCGGACTGTGATGGGAGTGATTTGGAGAGGAGTGATGGAGGGAATACAGGGTATGTAGTGACGCCGCCGCAGATTATGGATGGAAAGGGTGTCGTGAAGAGGTTTTGGAGCAGAGTTCATTTGGTTCCTATGCATTCAGGTTTGAAATTATCACTCTCTTTTACTCTTTTTTTGTCGAATTTTTAATTTTTTTTCTCTTGGTTGATATTAATGTTGAAGTGGGTGTTGTGTTATTATTGTTGAGATGGATATGGTAGGGCTTTGTGTGAGTATTTGGAAGATGAATTTATTTTTGCTTTAGCTATGGAAAGTTGGTTTAAGTGGCAGTAGTGAACTTGAGGTTTTGAGTGGCTTTTGGTTTTACAGTATTGAATATTGAAAGAAAAAGAAACAGTAATTGGGGGATTTCATTGCCTGTTTGCTAATTTAAGGATTTGATTTTCTTGGGGGTTTGCCGTGTATCAAGAAAAAAATGAAGAGGAAAATAGAGAGGCAAATGGTATTTATTGAATCCTATTCTGATGATATAATTCAAAAAGGCAACTCTTATTTTGGGAAACCTTTAATTTTTTTTTAATAGTAAACGGCAATATCACTTTCGAGCCCTGCAGCCTTAATGAATGATTCTAATCCAAATTGCTATGGGAACCTGCATTTCTGAACCTCGCTAGTTGCCTTACCAACTCAAAGCATCTCATGATCTAGTGAGCTAGCTAGTAGCCGTACCAGCTCAAGGCACATAATTTCGAGGTTTGTATGGGTAAAAATTGTTAGGCAATTTCACACCAAGAGACGTGTTATGGATTTGCTTGATTGAGGTTAGTTATCACATTGTTGCTTTCATTTAGAGAACCTTAACACAAATATAACTTGCCTTAACAAATATTGAATATCTTTTGTCTGAATATTTCTGTGAATGTTTGTTTGTTTGTTTTTTTTTTTCTGTGCAAACTCATTTTTAGGTGTATTATATTCATAGTTTTATTGATTTTGGCATTTTATTGTTGGGATTCTCTGAGAGTAGATTGGTTTTCACCGGCCTTGGTAAATCGACTGGAGAGACAAGTGGTGCCACATTTTTTCTCTGGAAAATCTCCAGATCACACACCAGAGAAATACAGGGAGTGTAGAAATCGCATTGTTGCTAAATACATGGAGAATCCAGAGAAGAGGCTCACAGTTCCGGATTGTCAAGGATTGGTAGTCGGCATTGACAATGAAGATTTTACTCGAATTTTTAGATTTCTTGATCATTGGGGAATTATAAACTACTGTGCAGCTCCACCAAGTTGTGAATATTGGAATGGGGGTTCTTATTTAAGGGAGGATCCAAATGGTGAGGTTCATGTGCCATCAGCTGCTTTAAAGTCTTTTGATAGTTTGATCCAATTTGACAAGCCCAAATGTAGGCTCAAGGCAGCTGATGTTTACTCATCATTGTCATGTCATGATGATGATCTCTCTGACTTGGACAACAGAATTCGAGAGTGCTTATCTGAAAATCGTTGCAATCATTGTTCTCAGCTTCTTCCCTCTGTGTGCTACCAGTCACAAAAGGAGGTAAATCCTCATATCCTCTGTCCCTGCTTTTGCTTCCTTTCTATATCATTGTGATACTGTTGTGTTGTTCTATCCATACTTCATTCCCCTTTGCAGCCTGCGAGCTCATTCTAACAAGACTCATAATTTTGAGATCTCAAAAGTCGTCCATATACATATAGGGGCAAAACCTGGAAATGCCTTTTTAAATATTCAGTCAACCTAAATCCTTATTTTAGTTAGCTCTTTGGTTTTTTTTTTGGATCCATTCTCGGCTGATCAGCATCTCGTGTAGCAGGTTGATATACTATTATGCCCTGACTGCTTTCATGAGGGGAGATTTGTGACTGGTCATTCAAGCTTAGATTTTATTAAGGTGGATTCAACAAAAGATTATGGAGATATAGATGGGGAAAGTTGGAGTGATCAGGAAACATTACTGCTACTTGAGGCAATGGAAATTTACAATGAGAATTGGAATGAAATTGCAGAGCATGTTGGCTCCAAGTCAAAAGCACAATGCATCCTTCATTTTCTCCGTCTGCCTGTGGAGGATGGCCTGTTGGAAAACATTGAAGTTCCAAGCATGCCCAAGTCAATCAGTCCATCAAATAGAGAGGATAACAGAAGACCACACTCAAGTTCAAATGGTGGTCTATCAGCTATTTCTATTGCTTATGATTTTCTCAATTAAAAAAAATGGTGATGTGTTTCTAATGTTCTGTGGCTGCATTTCTCTTTGTTTCTGTAGGATCCTGCCTCCAAGGTGCTGATGCTGAAAACAGGCTCCCTTTTGCAAATTCTGGCAATCCAGTTATGGCATTGGTAGGTCACTATCTTTATTTTATGCTGTATTTATGTTTACTTGAAAGCATTTTAAGTATAAACAGCTCAATTTGGTTAGCAATTCCATTCATGCTAAAATGAGCTGCTAATTTTATATATTTTTCTCACATTTGTTGATTTTTCAATAGTAGCACTGAAGGCCTTAAGTAATTAACCTTGTTGCATGCTCATTGTGGATTCTGGTGTTTGTTTTTTGTGTTTTTCACTTTGTTTACTTATCGTGTCAGCAGTTGAGTAATAAAAGAAAAAAAAAAAATCTAAGCAAGATCTTGTGAACATTAGGAGAAAATAACCTAGCAACATGGTGGATCGAATCTCTGTACCTTTTCAGTTTCAGGATATATGCAGAGAACAGTATCTAGAATCACTCTTTCATCATTAAGCTCTTGTGAACTAATATGACTCCTATTTTAAAAAGTAAAAGTCATTAGCAAACTTAAATGCTGAAATTGAGTCCTCCGACACCATCTTTTGTTTTAAACTGATTTTTGCATAATGGGTCTTTTACTTCTTTTGCAATCAAAGAGCATTCAGGCTTATATAGTAACTAGGAATTTGGCAATTACTCGAAGTTGTGTTGTAAATATAGCTGTGAATCATATATTCCTCTTCCTCTTGCCCTCAGTATCTTGAAAAATTTACCACTTGATTTTAGAGCAATATTTGATACCCATCATGCTTGAGTTCTAATCACTGCAACAGTGTGTTTATGACCACACTTCCAGCATCTATTGTCTATTTAGATGTTTGATACGATGTCTTTTCCAATGATCATATAGAATTGCCCCCCCATATGATGATAAGATCATTAATTTTAGAGCTCTACCATACTTTCATATGGATTGATGGAAGTAATTTAACTTTTCTTTTCCCTGATTTACTTCATTACCAGCCCTTCTAAGATGATCCTTCTCCATCATTAACCTGCTTGGAATATTTTCCTCGATAGTGCTCTACTTCTGTTAGGTTGGTTTCTATTGAATGGCTTTCACATTTGAATCCTCTACTATCAGGACTCTAAGATCACCCATTTTTTTCACTAATTCCTTTGTGTCCTTGATTCTCCTAGAAAATTCATGTGGTCATTTGTTTCCATCCCTCTAGCCCTGTACTTTGACCTCAATTTCCTTTGGCCCAAATCTGCCAACCTGGAGATTTCCTTTTCATCTAATAAAAGTGAAGATGCAGGAAAGATGAGTTATTGGCAGTGTTGTGGAGTATCTCTGGATTGTTACGTCCTTATTGTTGGTTGAATTATGATTGGATTGGCAGGTAAAAATGGGGGTCTTGGGGTTCGGGCTTACAGAACTAGGGTGCGCAATTTGTTGGTTGAACTGGGATTGGATTGGTTGATTGATATTTCTAAGCAAAAGTTTCACCAGCTTGAATTAATTGGATCAGGTTGCAGTTTTTCTGTCAGCAGTTACTTTTAGAATTTAAAGGGTTGAACAAATTACTTTGGTGGAAAGAAGATGGGAGAATGGAGATAAATGTTGGAATATAGGTTTATTGTGGTGAATTGTGGTTCAAAATTATTGGTGAATGGTGGAATGACGCAGCACAAATGAACTTGTTTCAAAAGCTTTTTCTTGCTTGGGTATTTTGTGGATCCATCTAACCAGTGGAAAATTTTGTAGGTTGCTTTTCTGGCCTCTGCTGTTGGACCAAGAGTTGCTGCAGCCTGTGCTCATGCATCTTTGGAAGCGCTGTCTGCAGATAATAGGTGGGTGTATGCCTGTCTTAAAGAACATGAATAAACTTTCATTTCTTATGGTGTGCCTGTATACAAGTGATTTCTCAGGAGTTTGGCATTTTAATGCAGATGATAAATCTCTTTCTTCTGTTCTTTCTTCCTCTAGTATCAGGAACTGCTGAGTAGCAATGCTTTTAACCAAATAAAAGTTTCTTGCTTCTTTTCCTCTGGCAAAAATAATACGCAATAGAGGATTTTTTTATTGCTTTTATGCATGCATTATGCTTTCATGTTATAAATCCTTGTTGAATTCGATTAATTTTCTCCTTTACTTGTGAAGGTTGGGTTCAGAGAGACTACATGGTAGAGAAGGTGGTTTTCATGGAGAAGTTGCAAATTCAATTCAACTAGAAGGTGGGCCATAAGTTGCTTCCCGGTTTTACTTATCTCCCTCTCCCACATTTCTGTCTTCCTTCTCCTTCATCTAAGATTAGCAAAATATTTCTGTGGATCATACTTCAGAAGATAGCCAACATGGCTCACGGGGTCAAAATGGGGCTGAGGTTGCTCCTCTGTCTGCTGAAAAAGTTAAAGCTGCTGCCAAAGCTGGCCTTGCTGCTGCAGCAACAAAAGCTAAACTGTTTGCCGATCATGAAGAACGAGAAATTCAGAGGCTATCTGCTAATATAATAAATCATCAGGTAGAACTGTTGCCAACATTACTTGCTTTTTTACCTCCATTTTCTATGTTACTTCTTTCTTAGTATTTGTATGTTTATGCCTTGCTTGTGTATACAAGGTGAAGAGGGTACTGTTGAACCTCTTAGGGACAATCTTTATTGCATCTTTCTTTTCTGGGTACCATGTATTTTCTCAAGCAAGATACTATACTTTTATCCCTTGTATCAACTGGCATGTCTAGTGAAACTGGAAAGATGGTATTTTTGTCTGGCTTCACCATGTAATGATATATGATTAACACATTAATAAGTTGTTGATATGGTAACAGTTGAAGAGATTGGAGCTTAAGCTGAAGCAATTTGCAGAAGTGGAAACCTTTCTAATGAGAGAGTGCGAGCAAGTGGAGAAGACAAGGCAGAGGTTTGCCGCTGAGCGAATCCGCATGCTATCTACCCGGATAACACCTGCAGGAGTCGCTTCACAAATGAACCCAGCAGGTGTTGCTCCTTCGATGGTTAACAATAATGTTGGCAACAGTAGGCAGCAGGTGATGCCTTCCTCATCTTCGCAACCAAGCATTTCAGGATATGGCAGCAGTAACCCAGCCCATCCACACAACAATCAACAAGTCCATTCTCACATGTCATATATGCAACGGGGACAGCCACAACCAATGTTTCCACTAGGGCCGAGGGTGCCTGTGGCAGCTATACAGTCATCATCACCAGCTCCGTCAAGTGTCATGTACAATGCCTCTGGAAATTCACAGCCTAACCTCAATCAAATGCTGAGGTCCGTGTCAGGCCCTAGCTCTGGTTTAGGTTGAAACAGAGAAAGTGATGTAACCTTGGAGTTTTATGGTTGCTTACATTGGTTACTTGCTCTCAATCTGTGCTACAGCAGGGGCTAGAGGATGAAAATGGAAGGAGCCAAGAACGTTTCATCCGTCTTGCCTTGTAGTTTTGATCTGATTATAAATTATTCTGTGCAGTTTGTAGGCTTGTAACAGATCTCAGTTGATGTAGCATTTGTGTCGAATTATGAACGCTATCCATTAACTAGGAAATCTTATTTTCAGAACAAATAATCTAAGATATAGAATGTGTCGTGAAAATGGCATGTATGACTGCTATTTATATGTTTGTTTTGTTGTCTCTCGCAGATTAGTAAATAACTAAATCATTGTCCCCGCTGATGGATCAAACTTTTTTTGACATAAAAAAAGCCTAGGTGTTACCTTGTCTGATAACTTAACTTTTAAATTGAGTTTTTTGTTTTTTGACACGTTATATCCAAATATATATGGATTTAGAAGCTGTACTAGCGTGCAAGAGAGAGAGAAAGGAGAGAAGAGAGAGAAGGTCTGAAAGGGAGATTAGAGAAAGATGAGCTGCCAAAGCCATAACTACTTTGGTTATTGTTAGATTTGTGGAATGCCACACCCTATATTAAAAATTGACCGGATGAATTTCATCTAGTATCGTTTGAAATACAAGATATTGTTGTCGCAATATTTCTAAAAAAAATTGAGTTCAGGATAGTCTAAAAAAATTGAGTTCAGGATAGCTATAGTTGCTGGTTTGTTTTGCCCTCATTCATAGTTGGATCTGCTCTATTTTTCTAAGAAAGGTTCACTTGGATGTCCTTTTGGTTCTAGATGGTAGAGATCAAATTCTAACAAGTTTGAAAAATCTTTTTCTTCTTGGAATGGCTGTTGCTAGTTTTCAAGTCAGATTGTTCATTTGTATATCGTGACTAATCTAACCAATTAATTACTCTGTTTTTTGTATATGTTATGTTATACTTGCTTATCCTAAACTGGACCATTGTATTTTGTCTACTTTTGACTGTATTGAAAGTATTGCCTCTTTGAACTTACTTCCTAGACATGATTACCAGTAACCCAGGATTCAGTTGATTGGTTCAACAAACCTAGAAAAAGGTCTACTGGTTACCTACACAATTGACTACCAACCCCGCTACAGCCACCAAAAAACCTTCTAATACCACCCTCAACATATCAAACATCATTGCCACCAACAAAACCATCCTCTAACCTCCTCCAAACACTAAGATTACCCTTAAACAACCACTAAAGAAAGCCTAAGTTGCCATATTGGCTCACAAGAACACTGCCCACAACCCTGCATCTAACATTTTATGTCATGATAGAGTGAAGGTCTCCAACTGTACAACTTGTGCCAAGATAACCTCTTTTCCACGACAAGAGTTTGGCACCATCTTAGACATTCCAGATAATGTGATTGATGAAAGTGTATTGAAATGGAACCAATGTCTGGTGGGTTTCTTCCTAGGTTTTAAGATATCTTACCATGCTGCCAATTATATTGCAATTCGAGTATGGAAGAATTATGGCATTGAGAGTGTAATTACAACATAACAAGGTTTCTTGATTTTTCGTTTCAAAAGTGGTGATGATGCAAACTTGGTTATGAAGAAGGGCCAAGGATGTTCGACGAGAAATTCCTTATCCTTCAACCATGACACTCACATTTTATTCTTGACAAGAACAAAATTTTAAAGGTGCTCGTATGGGTTTGTCTTAAAGGTCTACCATTTCCATTTTGGAATGAGACAGGCCTAGGTATAGCTGCAAGTATTGGCTTGCGACGAACATACACTTAGTGGCACCTGACTTGACTATCTTAGATTATGTGTTGAATTGGTCGCTTCACTACCTATGATCCATGTTTTTTAGCTACGATGTAAGTTATCAATGAAGCCTATCACATTTACAATTGATTATGAACGGAAGCCATGAGCTTGTGAGATTTGCAAAGTTTTTGATCATTTATACAAGGCATTGGTTGAGGGCCCAAACTTATTAAAGGAATACATGCTCAAGATAAAAATAAGAGGGGTGTTCAACAAGCTTATAGCTCACTAATTATTATTGCTGATGGGGTTACATCCCCTTCGATTGCTAATGCTGCAACAAAATCAGTAACCTAGATAGACATATCAGGTAGAATCGATCAAGTAGTTTAGACTTGTCAGGAACCAAACAACTAGTTGAACACAATAGAGGCCTCGAGAGCTACTACCCTTGCCGATTGAGACATCAGAGAAACTAGTCGACCGGTTAAAGCTGCAGATCACTATTGAAATAGCCAAACCTATTGATGTTGAGAGGGATATGTTAAATTATGATGGGGGTTCGAAAGTTGACTCAATTTATGACATATTGCCTTTCTTAAAGGACTAACACCTACTAACTAGAATCAAAATATGTTTGGAGAACAAACATGCTATCTTCACTAACAATAGTGAAGCTAACACTTCATCATCGATATATAGTTCTTTAGATTCTATCTCGACACCTTCTCAGCCAAGTGAAACAAGTAAGCTTGATCCTTATAATACTCGTGAAATTAGGCAAAGTAAGAAAAAAACAAAATAAAAAAAAGCTTAAGGCGCTTTGATTATTTTCCTCTATTTTTTATATTTTGTTTCCTATGTCCATGTATAATATAGGAAGTTGGAATATTCAGGGTCTTAATGGCTCATTAAAACATAAAGTAATAAAGGACTGAATTAATAATTATAATCTTAGCTTAGTAGGCATACTTGAGACTAAGATTGCATCTAATCATATGAGGGGTTAAGGCATCTATAAATCCTTCTTCATAGTAGTTTCTTTCTAATATCTGAGTTAATATTAATTATTGTATTCTAGTTGCATGGAATGCAATAGTATATAATGTTGTTTGCTTGCATTTTTCTCCACAGTGAATAACTTGTGAGGTATCTAGCTTGATTGATAGGTGCTCGTTTGTTGTCATTTTTATGTCCATCCTCAATACACATTTAGGGTGTCAGGACCTTTGCGAATACTTGAGGTGCTGAGCTACTGCATCTTAGTCTATACCGTGGCTTTCTTTATAAGACTTTAATGCTATGTTGAGTTCTATTGATAAGTGTGGATGTGATCCTACTTAGTATAGTCATATGGATGATTTTGGTAGTTGTATCCAAGCAATGAAAATGGTTAAAGTTCCTTATTCAGAAATAAGATACATTTGGAACAATGGTTAGCATGACATGGATACTATTCTTCAAAATCTAGATTGGATCTTTGGTAATTCATATTGGTTCTTTACTTAACTGACTACTTGTTTTGAATTCTTACTTAGAGACTCCTCAAATCATAGTGCTATGGTTGTTCACTCCATTGGTCCTTTTCCCAGGCTAAAATCATTCTTTAAGTTCTTGAATCTATGGGTTGACAGAGATTATTTCTTGGGTTTAGTGGCAGATACTTGGCAGACTCCTTTGTATGGTAACCCTACATACAAGCTTACAAAGAGACTTGGATTGCTAAAGCCTAAGTTAAAGACTTTGCATCACCTTCACAGTAGCCATATCTCTAGTTGTGTAGTTGAGACAAATATTAAATGGGCTGCAACACTGACTCTTCTTAATGATTCTCCTCAGTTTAATGAGTATCAGAGGGTAAAGAGAAAGCTTGCTAGGGATTTTTTTCAATTAAGTAAGGGTGATAAAGCTTTTTATAAACACATATATCAGATTCAGTGGTTAAACTTAGAAGACATAAAAAACCAAGTTCTTTCACAGATCACTCATTCACAAACAAGTCAGGAATAAAATCCATTGGTTGATCGATGAAATATGATCTAAGGTTTAAGATTAGCAGGTTTTGGTTCGGTTGACAATCTGTTACTTTCAGAGACTACTTTTCACACACTCAATTATCACTTTAAAGGATGCTTCCCGTTTATACTCTAGCAGGTTTCCTCTTGACGTTACCTCTCTTTTAGAATCATGCATCATAACTGATGAGATCAATGAAGTTTTATTTTCTATCCCAGATGATAAGGTCCTTGGTCTAGATAGCTGTACCTCCTTATTCTTCAAGAGAAGTTGGGACATTATTGGTAGAGACTTCATTGCTACCGCGAGATACTTCTTTGATACCAATACTCTACCTAGGTGTGTTAATGTTACTAGGATTACTTTGGTTCCTAAGATTGAGTCACCTACCACTATGAATGACTTTAGACCTATCTCATTTTATAATATGATGTACAAATACATATCTAAAGTGATTGTAAGTAGGTTGAAGTATATTTTTCTGATGTTATTGGTCCTGCTTAAATTACCTTTGTTCCAAGTAGGCAAATATTGAATACTATCTTGTTGACTCAAGAGCTCATTCATAAGTATCACCTAGCTAATATAATGCCTAAATATGCTTTGAAAATAGATATAAGGAAAGCTTTTGATCGATATGGTTAGTTGAGAATTTATCCTTATGGGCTTAAGGGCTATTAGAGTCCCTGATGTCATGGTCAGATGGATTGAGGAATGCATGTCTACAACTTTTTTCTTTATAGTCATGAGCAAGGAGAGTCATGGTTTCTTCCCATCTTATAAGGGTCTTTGACAGGGTGATCTTTTATCTCATTACTTGTTTGTTTTGGTCATAGATGACTTAGAAGGTATATTCAGAGAGACTTTGTAGAACTTGAGTTTTAGATATCATTGATGGTGTTAAAGGACTGCCATCACTTATTTGTGCTTTACAGATAACCTTTGATTTTCTGTTGGGCAGACATAGACCTAGTTAGGATTATGAGATGGGCTTTGGATGATTTTGCAGGGTTATCAGGACTTGTTACAAATCCAGAGAAAAGCCATGTCTTTCTATTTACAAATCCAGTAAAAGGTGGTAGCAGCAACCGAGTCCATAGGGAGAGGGAATAAGAGTTTTGATTGCAGAAGGCTCTCATGCCAAGTTGAGAATAATTAGGAGACTTGACCTATTGATTAACCAACCTTTTTTATTTATATATGTAGGGCAATATATAATAATAATGGTGGATATTACAACACAAGAATATGACTACAATATTTTCTATATAGATATATTCTATAATAGTCCCAATCACTGTACGAAAGCATAAATTAAAAAAAAGAGTTAAATATTGCAATACTGTATAGATTGTGATATTTTTAACGGTAATCAAATTTACACATGCCTCCAGGTATATCAGCAGCTACGACAGCTACCTCTGCCTGCAACCAAAACTTTGGATACTCCACCTTGCACAATTCGGACAAGTATTTACCTGAAAATCCAATGCCGCAGCACAAAAATTATTGCTAGTAGTTTTAATAAATTTTAGATTTGATACCTGTCGTGAGTTTAATTATTTGAAATCTTGTTACACGCTCCACCATGTTCATGCGATGTTTGCAGTGACTTACGGTTGTAAAAACAATTTTTCTTAAGTGTTTTCTGAATCGTCATGACAAGGCCTACTTTTCTAGATGACACGTGTAACATAATTTTTTTTAGTTGTACACCATTTAGATTTTTTTATTTTTATTTTCTCTCTTATTCTTCATTTTCAAGGTAATAGCAACGGCCCTGATCGATTTGAACTGAAATAAAAGCCAACTTTAGCACTTCATAGAATTTACAAACGATGAGTCCTGCTATTAGACCCAAAAGGTGGTACACTGAAGTCTTAGTAAACCTTGAACTTCAAATAGACAAAAAGGCTTCATATTACATCATTTTAACCTCGATTTGATTAGTGGTGTCACTCCAGTAACAGAGAAAACGCTCTATTCTGGCAGAGGGATATCAGCTAAATCCTCTCTATATGGTACTCGATCCATCTCTGGGCCCTCGGTAGATTGGGTTAGTCCGTTTTCCATGTTAGCTTGTTGCTGTGGGTCATTCTTATTTGGCCCCAGAAACGTCACCACAGAGTCTTTTCTGAAGGTTAAATAGATTACTGCTAGGATATAGATTGCCATCAGAGGAAATACTATAATTGCAATGAAAACGTTCCCAACTTTTGGTAGATTGTTGTCAATTAGCCAGCCCACAAAGCCTGTGCTGAGATAATAAATATTGATGCCTATAATTCCCAGACCCAAAATCCATGAGATTACTATAATCTGTAATCACAATAAGGAAAATGATTAGTATATGAAAAGCAGCTGTCGAGTCTTACATTTATTTCAAGAAGAAGAAAAAAACTTACATAAATTGAGTTCTTGTGTGGTCCCATCTTGGTGGTACTGCTACTGAATTTAAGAAGTGGGATGAGAGCAAATGGTAGTTCAAAGGAAAGAATCATCTGCAGAACCTATGACAGTTAGTTACACTTGAAAATGGATATAATTTAACACTATGATTAGTTTGACGTCATCAATTTTTCTAACCGATGCAATGATGATTAGTCGGCCTGCGCCCGATGATCCACCAATAATCGAGACAACAAGACTAGGAGCAATGGCAATGCACCTAGTCACCAGGTTCCGAATCCATTTTCTCATCTTAAGTTCCAAGAAACCCTGAAAATTACACCGCCCGAAAGTAATTTATTATCTCCTAAGAATTATGAATAGTTGAGTTCAAATGCTAAAGTTTTAATCTTTTTATCGTCAGAGACCTGCATGATGTATTGTCCTGCATAAGTGCCTGTGATAGTGGAGCTTTGCCCTGAGGCTAACAAAGCAATTGCATAGATTTTGGAGCTTGATTTTCCCAGCACATTCTGCAAAAACAAATTAAATCAAATGGTCAATTTATCCTTGAACATATGCATTATGGTAACTCTTTTTTTTCTTATGTGGTTTCTACCTGAAGAAGGAAGGAGGCAGAGTTAAGGGTGAGATCTCCACATCGATCTGCATTTTCAGATGATAGATTTTGGGCTGAGCAAACAGTCCCAGATACGGAGATGACTGCGAGATTGATTAAAAATGCTATAAACAGTGCGAATCCACTCTCTATCAAAAAATAACGACAGGCATCCTGTAAAATCAAGAAACAAAATTATACAAGTCAATTTGCACAAGGAAGATTATGCATAGCTAACTGAGAAGAAGAAGAAGAAAAAGGAATTAAAATGCGGTGCTTGAATTTATTAATTTTATGTCATGTGAGCAAGCTTTAGCCGCCCTTGAAAAGTGTTACTACAAGGTAATCTAGTTTCGCTATTTTAGCTTACATTAATGCCACGGACAGAATTTGGCATTTTCCTGGACAGAACAAGGGCAGAGTGAAGGAAGAGGTTGTGCCTGTAGAGAAAACAGACAAATGAGTTATTTAGTATTACAAATATAAAGCAATTGAGTCATAATTGAGGATCGATCTTACGGCATGATAAGGGCACCGAGTAGGGCAATGGCATCGCCAGTGGCTCCTTGGCCTGACAGCTTGGGGATAAACATGCCCTTAAGCACATCAGTTGCAGAAGGTTTTACATAGCTCATTTCTCCAAAGAAACATGCTGCCATTACAAACACTAGCACTGCTATTAACAGTTCCAGCTTCCTCACCTGACCAAAAAATAAATGAATTCTCAGAAGAAAGTGCATTCAATTAAGACTTGTATGAACAACCTTTCATCCTAATTCTTAAAAAAATGAAGGTAATGCAGAGTCTGAGTGGGAAAATAGAGTATAATATATATATATATATATATATATATATATTTTTTTTTTTATTTGGGATAGAAGAGAACAAAATAGCAGCTTAAGTGTGAATAGTTGACTGACAAAATAACAATTAAGGAACTAAAAACTGGAAAAGCACAAGCAACGGAAACCCATTTTTCTTTTACATGTGTATTGAAACCAAACATGCAAATGCAGACAAGAACTCATGAAGACTCAAGGCTTGACATGTGTATGCAGTGGTGTCAAACATTACGTCAAAAATAAAGGGCAGGACAGAAATCACTCTCATAATTTATTTTCATTTTCCCTTTAATGAGCTACTAACTTACTCCATATTTCTGCAGGCCAAGGAGTAGGAGGGTGCTGCAACCAGTGCAAAGAACTCCAACCCATACTGGGATGTGAAATAATATGTTCAGCGCAAAAGCTGTCCCAATCACTGTAAAGAAATTTAGAAATCCCACGTTATAGTTTCCTTTTTCCCTCTGATTTCTCGACTACAATTCAGCCTGTTTGTTTTAACAGTCTAAAAGTGACGAATAAGAACACAACTGAGACGTATACGTGTCTTATCAAAACAGCATTCAATAACAGCCAAGGACATAGATAAGTATCCAATATTAATTTAAAGTAATAGAGTAATGAAGAAATTATGCCTTCGGGGATATCGGCAGCTATGACAGCTATCTCTGCTAGCAACCACAGGCAATACTTGACATATTTTGGGTACTCTGCTTTGCATAGCTCTGACAGGTGCTTTCCTAAAATCCTCACACCAAATTGTAATAATCAATACTAATAAGAAAAAAAAAAGATAAATCCCAGTTAAAACAAAGTTAGAACAAGGTTATAACAAAACAATTTTTGAGATAACCAAGAGGTGTTATGTTTGAATGTTTTACCGGTGCTGACACCAAGGTTCGCAGCAAGTGACTGGATGATGAGAGCGAAGATCAATCCGATAAGTATCACCCATAGCAGCTGAAAATACCAGATACTAAGAACATTACCGATTGCCGGTTAGTAAATTTATCCAGGCGTGCTGATTTTCTAATTGCCAACGAAAAATTATGATATTTTTTTTTTCATTTCTGTTTGTCTCTTTTAATTACCTCATATCTGTGATTAGCTCCTGCTTGCAGATCAGTTTCCACTGTTTACATGCCATGATAAAACTGTTTATAAGTCATATTGTCCCAAATACAGTAAGTACATAAGTGACAGAATATGGAGGGAGGTGCATGCACTTACAATTGCCAGGGTCTAGATAAGCCAATGAAACAAGGAAACCAGGTCCTACATATGATAGGAACTTTCTCCATCCAGGTTTCTGGTCATCAAAAAGAGAGCTCAAATGCTGATACGTAAAAGCTTACTAAAAATTAGAATTCAATCAACACGTTAATTTCCCTGAACATATATGAAAGAAACCTGATGATTTGGGTCTTCCAAGTCAAGATCATCAACCCAAGGTTGTGGCTGGCCCTCCACATTAACAGAAGCTATTCGGTTGCTTGATCCATTCCATGATGCAGGCAATGTATCATTCACTAGTTGTTGCTGTTGAATGCCTGCCATCTCTCTATCTATTGTCTCGGGGTTCCTGCGTTTTGTATGACTTGCATGCTATCTAGTGAAGTTGTGGTGGTCTATTTATAGTGGTAATTAAGGAGCATGCCGCTTGTCTGTCTTGAAGAAAGTTCTTCAGCAGCAGTCTATTATTTCTCAACCATTTGTCTCATCCTACAGTGTCTTCTCTGTAAAGTTCTGTTGACGCATAAATGATAATAAACATGTAGTCAAATATTAGTTGATGCTCATATAGGATGATGTATTAAATATTGTTGATCCTTATTTTATCCTATTGTGTTTTCAGTGTATGTAAGAAAAAACTTCCAACTTTGATCGCCCTGGGTCATGAGTCCAGTAACTGCAGGGACATGCTTATTTTTATGAAAACTGATGACAACAACACCAACATGTCCAACATTTTATTTTACCTGTCGGAGCATCACCTTTAAATTACAAACTGAGGGTATGTAAGAAAAAACTTTCAACTTCGATCGCCCTGGCTTTAATCTTAAAAGGCATTGAGTTGTGGCATTTTATTTTCAGTGTGTTCCTAAAATTACAAACTCTCTTTGGTCAAAACAGCACCAACTACACACTAATTATGTAATCACGACGAGGAGATCCATGCCTCCCTATGTCTACTGAAAGAAGAGGTGATTCATGCCTCTTATAACCACTCTTGTCTGCATGTATCGTCGTCTTCGTCGTCATCATCATCAATTAATTAATTAATTAAGTAATAATACATTAGGTAATGGTGGATTGATTTTAGATATCTTGTCGACACATTGGGCATGGATTAATGTATCATCGTGATAATCACAGCTCAACTTAAAAGTAATTGACTTTGTTTATCACTGAATTCCAATTCTGAGTTCTTGCTTGAGTTCCCTCCGTGAAGGAAAAGGCAGTCTGATCTTCCATACTTGTTGCAAATTTAAGCGGTCAACAATTTGATGTTTGATAGTATCACGCAATAAGGTGCTCAAGGCGTATCGTAAATACACTTCTAACATCTTATGAGTTATGTTACAGTGAGAAATTGAGGCAACCCAAATTATAAGGTCTATAATAACTAGCAATGCTCACCCGCAGACCAGATGAAGCACAAGACATATCCAAACACTCCATAACAGTCTCCGTTTGCTTGGCGTTAGCCTCTGCAAATAGGAGCATGTTATCTGCAAAGCATAAATGCGAAATTTTTGTACCTCCTTTACCCACCCTGAAAGGCTTCCACGCCCCAGTATCCACAGAGTTAACAATGAGCTGAGACAGCCTCTCTAGGAATAGGACAAAAAGATATGGCGATAATGAATCACCCTGGTGAATACCTCTTGTAGGTTTTAAAAGCTGCCGAAGGGTTCCCATTCCATAAAACACTGAGTGAAGAGTTCTCAATGCAGGTCATGATTAACGTAACTAGCTGAGGAGGCAGATTCACGTCTAGCGGCGTGTCCTTGATGAAATCTAGGGGTAAACAAAAAACCCGATTAAACCGAACCGTGAAAAAAACCTAATTAAACCGATTAAAATTTTGAAAAAACTAACTAGTTCGGTTTGGTTTTGGTTTTATAAGCCTAAAACTGAACCGAACCGAGCAAAACAAAAAAAACCGAGTCAAACCGAAAAAACCGAGCCAAACTGGTTTGAACTGATTTTTGTCATAAAAAACTGAACCGAACCGAAATTGGTTTCGATTTTTTTTTAAATTTAATTTAATTATCTTTTTTAATAAAAACCAAACCAAACTAAAAATAATTATTTCTAATAAAATCCCATCGCAAACGATCATAGGCTTTTTCGATCTACCTTGATTGCCATGAAACCTTTTTTCCCCTTCATAGATCGCATAGAATGAATGATTTCCTGGGCCACGACTATAGTATCTGTGATGTGCCTCGCTGAGATGAAACTACTCTGATGCTTGGTATCATGGGCTTGAGTCTATTTACTATAACTTTGGTCAGGATTTTAAAGTTCACGTTGCAGAGACTAATTGGTCGGAACTGAAATAGGGATTCAGTCTACTTACTATATCTTCGGGATCAATACCAAGCATAGTTTTTAGATGCAGTCCGGTTTAAGATATGGGTTTCAGGTTTTGACTGGGTCACTAGGTTATTCAAGTCAATTTTTTTTTAAATCAAAATGACATCATTTTAGTAAAAAAAAATAATCGAAAGTCAATAGGTTACAACTGGGTTTTTGACCGGGTCTTGCCGGGTCAACCAGGTCACCGGGTCAACCGGGTCACACCAAATTTTCCTTCTCTTATTTTTTCTTCAACCCGGCCCGATTCCAGCCCCGGGTCGGCCAGGTCCCAGGTCGACCTGCTGGGCCGAGCCGGATTTTAAAACTATGATACCAAGAATGTCCGATTGATTTCAGCTATTGAGCTTCTACCATCTAAAACCTCTCGGATGTATTTGCAGACTGTAGGGCCAACCACGTTCCACAAATTAAGATGTTGTTTTTATATGCATCAATTTTCTATCATTCAAAATTATAGTGGTGGGATTCATGATGGGACCATCCATGTTGTGTTAAAGATCTACAATGAGATGTTCCGCACTAAAGTATTGTGTTAGAGATCTATGATAATATGGTCTATAGAAAGATGTTGTGTTAAGGATCCACATACAAAAAGATACAAAAAGAAATTCTTGATAGATTTTTTTTCTAACTAAAGAATGAACTCGAGGACAAGTTCTTTCTAACCCGAGGATATAGATGAAGAAGCTTGTTTTTTAGAAAAATATATATTTTTCCTAGTTAATTCTATTTTTATATTCTACATTATTTTATTTTTGTAGTTGTTTCTCAATTTGAAGGGAATATTTTTCCTAATTTATTTTTCCTATTCAACATTATTTAGGCTTTCTAGTTTTCTCTCTCTATATAACATGTTATAATAGCCTTTTGACAAGTGGAGACTTAGATGAATAAAAATTAAATATTTTGGGTGTCTTCCTATAGTTATGGTGTTTTTAGTTTTTGAGAGTTTTGACATATAATAAACCATATTATCCTTTGCCCCCCTCGTCTGCGTTAGAGTGTATTAAAAATATATATAAGAATAATACAATGCTTGCACATTGTTATGAGGAGCTCTTTGACAGTGTTATTAAACTTGACTCAACAACTCAACCTTGAAATCTTTCATCTGACTCCTTACCTAACCCAAATTTCAAATTAAACCATATGAAGGTTGACGATGTGACCTGGTCAACTTATCAGGTCCAAAGACAACCTAGACAACTAGTAAAAAAAAAAATTATTTTAATTTTTTCAAGATGACATTTTTTTTTTTAATATTGAGACAATGATCGACCTTAATTAAAATGTTAAACTCATGAATTGAGTTATGAACTCAAAGAAGTTTAATAACTTTGTTTTTCACTATTTTTTTTATCTAATTATACATGTCATAAGCCATTGTTGACCCCGTTTCCAACATATTTTTAAAATAATTAAAAATTAAAATAATAATAATAAAAGATAAGGGAGTAAAACTATAAACTAGAAAGAAAGACGGACCAAAATGATAAATGATCAAATAATAAAATAGAAGATCATACAAATAAGAAAAATGAGATAAATGGAGATTTGAAAAAAATGCAAAAATTGTAGAAATAAATCATGCACAATTAAGAAAAAGAATAAATTAATCTTTGACTATAAAATTTTCAAATTATAAATCCTCATTCAAGAAGGAAATAATATAAAAATCTTTTAATATTACTTTTTCTGTCCGAACAAGAACCCTAAAAATATAAATAGAGAAAAAAAAACCCCTAGGGTATTGTTTGGTTACTGTTCTGAAACAAAAAAGACGGAAACAATGAGTACAAAGAAAACAAGATAGAACATAAGATAAAGATAAAATTGTATTTGGTACAGTATCTTACGTTGTATCCTATTTGATTAATGATGGACAAGACAAAATATAATATCAAAAGTCTATTTTACCTTTAATATATTTTATTGTTAAATCTGACTTTGAAGGATAAAATTGTAAAAAAAAACATAGATTAGAAAAAAACAAATAAAAATTTAATTAGAAAAAAAAATTCAAGTCAATCTTCCAAAGCAATAGTTCAAGTCATAAGCATGAGATAATCTTATTAAAAAAAATTAAAAAAATATGAAATTATAATATCCTATTTGATTAATGATGGACAAGACAAAATATAATATCAAAAGTCTATTTTACCCTTAATATATTATTGTTAAATCTGACTTTGAAGGATAAAATTGTAAAAAAAAAACATAGATTAGAAAAAAATAAAATAAAAATTAATTAGAAAAAAAAATTCAAGTCAATCTTCCAAAGCAACAGTTCAACTCATAAGCATGAGATAAACTCATTAAAAAAAATATGAAATTATAATATCCTATTTGATTAATGATGGACAAGACAAAATATAATATCAAAAGTCTATTTTACCCTTAATATATATTATTGTTAAATTTGACTTTGAAGGATAAAATTGTAAAACAAAAAACATAGATTAGAAAAAAACAAATAAAAATTTAATTAGAAAAAAAAATTCAAGTCAATCTTCTAAAGCAACAGTTCAAGTCATAAGCATGAGATAATCTCATTAAAAAAAATTAAAAAAAATATGAAATTATAATATCCTATTTGATTAATGATGGACAAGACAAAATATAAAATCAAAAGTCTATTTTACCCTTAATATATATTATTGTTAAATCTGACTTTGAAGGATAAAATTGTAAAAAAAAAAACATAGATTAGAAAAAAACAAATAAAAATTTAATTAAAAAAAAAAATTCAAGTCAATCTTTCAAAGCAACGGTTCAAGTTATAAGCATGAGATAATTTCATTAAAAAAAATTAAAAAAAATATGAAATTATAATCCCTAATAAATTTAAAGATCAATTTAAAATTGAGAAAAATATACATAACAAAAACTGAATATAACAATATTATATTGAATAATATTTAATAAAAGGGTACAATAACCTTCTAATCCTCTTCTTCTTCCTTTTTTTTTTTTTTTTTTGTTTTTGTTTTTGGTTTCAATGCACCGCAATTGAAGTGTTTGTTTGGAGCATATTGAACCATTATTACACAACAAACAATTGCCTTGAATTTCGCATGCAAATTGATTCGTCAGCATAACCCCCCTTTGCGTTCCCACGCATAGCAAAATTTTCCATCATGAGTTTTTGGGTGCGCACCTCTGCCAGTCCAAATTCTTTTTCAAAAACAAACTGAACATTTTAATTTATTTAAGAATTTAATAAAATAATATTCCTAATACATTTTAAATTAATTATTTCTTAAAAAAAGATATATCTAAATTGTTGGAAAAAAAAGGGTTATGCACGCTGGCATAGTGTCCAAGATGTCTAGTTTTTTATCACTGAAAATGTGGCCAAAAAATTGATGTGGATTTATTTGGACCTAAAAAATCATCTGTTAATGTATTTCTACCTAAAAACATTTGTATAGTCTTAATAAACTATTTTATTAACTTTAAAAAACTTTTAAAATCAATTCACAAATATAAAACCAAACTGGAAAAAAATATATCTTAACTCTGATCTACTTTTTTTAAGTAACATTGAAATTTAAAATACTTTAATGATACTTTTCTCATAAAAAAAATATTTTGACACCAAAGTTAGTTTTTTTTTTTGTCAAAAGTTTCCGACTCTTCTCTACCATTTTCTAGTGACACTCTCTCTTATCTAAACTCAGAGAGTATAATGTGAACAAATAAGTTTTTAAACAAAAATATATAATTGTCAAACTAAAAAGATTAAAAAGGAAATTGGAATAAAAATCTTAAGTTCAAATTTATCAAAAAAGGGTTGACACCATAATTCTATTTTAAAAAGGGTTGCTATTTTTCCTCACTTAAATTTTGATCCCCTCATTTAAATCTTTTACAAATAATAAAATTGATTTTCCCCCTATAAAATCAAGCACTAACTCAATATCAAGATATTATATTGAGACTGTAATAATTTTATAGAAAACGAATCAAAACAAGTTATTAAACCTAACTTTCAATCAACTTAATATAGAACAATAAATTTTTTAAAAAAATAATGATAAAAAATTAAAAAGAGCATAAAAAACATAAAATCGTTGTTCCACTAAACTAAACAATGTTTTGTGAACAAATTATTTTGAACTAAAATGTATAATTATCAAATTAAAAAGATTAAAAAAATTGAAAAATGTTAAGGAAATTGAATAAAAAAGAAATTAAGTAAAGAAAAAAAACAAAATACTGTTAAATAATGTTATGTAAGTGAGTTGAAGAGGTTTTTTTTTAATTTTTTGTAATTTTAATGTAATGTAATAAGGTAATAATTGAGCTCCAAGCGAATAAGCCGGCACCACTTGCCAATTTAGCACAAGTCAGCCCCAAATTTGAAAGCAAACGAAAAGGTTTAAATTGCGGAAGAATTCTCATCATTCAGGACAAAATAGTTGGTCTACCGGAGAAGCTCGTACTAGGAATTATGGGCAGTAAGATGCTACTTTATTTAAGAGAGAATTAACTCCTTTATTTCTCTTATTTATTTTTCAGGATAGAGAAAGATTCTTCTGCCCTGTTTTCTGCTGTAATTTGCAAATCATATTATGATTTAACTTCAAATGAAATTCATTTCTACTAAAAAAAAAAACAAAGAGCGGAAGGATCAGCATTATGAAGCCAGCTCAAATACTAGTTATGAGTTGGGGCAGATTAATTTATGAGTTAGTAGGTTAGAAGGATCATTAATTATGAGTTAGTGGGTTAATTCAAGTTAATGATTTTTTTTCTTATAAGTTTTTGGATAAAACAATGTTGTTTAGGTCATGGTTTAACTTGTTGGGTCGATCAATTTCTCTAGATTGACTTCATGGTTAATCTCGAAGGAAACCCGGCTCAATTAAACCTAGCCCTGGAGTGCCCAGGACTTTATATATATATATATATATATATATATATATATATATATAATCAAGTTGTAATACAATTTCCTATACAAACCTATTGTGGGGACTGTAAGAATCATATCATCTGTATGTATTAAAAGGGCTTTTGGTTAAGCTAAAATTAGCTAATCAATCAGCAGCTGAATTAGCCTCTCGGTATGAATGCTGCACCTAGACTACCCATTCCCTGTAAATTAAATCCTTGGATTTGGACATGAGAGCATAAGTGGCGTAAGGAACAACGTGGTCCTTTAACAAATAATCCACTGCAAGAACGGGGTCTGACTCGAGAATCAGCTTTCTGTAACCCAGCGACCATGCGAGTTCAAGTCCGATGGTCACAACCCACAGTTCAGCTCGAACTGAAGAACAGTATCCCATGTTAACTGCAAAACCGCGCACCCAAGTACCGAGACAGTCTCTAATAAGTCCTCCTGCACCAGCCTACCCTGGGTTTCCTTTGCTACACCCATCAACATTTAATTTAACCCATTGGTCGGGGGATTATGCCGAACAATCAGAGTAGAATGTCTATATCTGTCCTGTCCAACAGGATAGGAATCAAAAGTGCAATTGATATCAACCAATGTTCTGCGAATGCCTCCTAGAGGATTGTCAATCGAGGGAGAACCCGAACTAAAGACTCTCTGATTCCTGCATTTCCATTGGAACCAAACTGCAACCCCAAACACTAGCTGCCATTCTACACCGTCACTGGTTGGCTGAGGGGATGAGAGGTTGCTGACTAACCAAGGGATGAGAGCTGCGGACAGTGGCGGAAGTAGAAAATAAAATTAAGAGGGGCCAAGATTTTAATTACTTTATTACTTAAGCTAAAATTATACATATCATAAAGGGAGGGGCTGGAAAAAAAATTCCTTGCAGGGGCCGGGGCCCCTGCTAGCCCCTCCCTGGCTCCGCCCCTGGCTGCGGAGAAAGAGACCCCTCTTTCGCTTGGTTTAAGAAGTTGCAGCCAGACCTTACGTGCATGAACACAACCACTCAACACATGTAGAGAAGATTCGACCTCACGGTCGGAATGGTTGCAGAAAGATTCCTCAGCTATATGTCTTCGCACTCTGTCCCGCAACCACTGATTGTTTGAGCCCACCATGTCTGCAACTGTGCAATCCTGGCAATCAACCATGGCGTCTTGAAAAACATGCTGAAGTAAAGGACCAATGCCTTCCAACCAGTTAGCCGCCCAAAACTTCACTCCTGTGCCATTGCCAATTGACCAGCCAACCCCCCTAGACCAAACTTTGCAGATGGCCTTCCATAGTGTAGAATCATGGCCTCTAGCTTTCACTTGCGGAATCCTAACTTCATTAAAAAAAAAAGCACTGTTTAGAGGATGCATGCTCTTAATTCCCAAACCTCCCTCCATTTTCGGTTTGCACACTGAGTCCCACCTGACCAGGTGAGCTCTTTCCATAGCTTCTGAGTCTCCCCATATGAAATCCCTGCATAGTTTCTCAACCTCAACACAAACTAATTTAGGAACAATAGTAGATTGCATAGTGTAGATAGGCACCTTAGCAAGCACGGACTTACAAAGTGTTATTCTACCAGCCAAGGTTAATTGCTGGGATTTCCAGTTAGCTAACTTTTGTTGCGTGTTCTCAAGGATATAATTACAAGTCTTTTTTGTAATCTTCTGGTGAAGGAGAGGAACACCTAAATACTTCCCCAAATCATCGGTTTTTGAGAAACCACTCCTGTTGCTAATAGATCTTGCTAGACTTGGCTGGAAGTTTTTAGAGAAATAGACTTTGGTCTTAGCAATGAAGCACAAAACATATCCAAACACTCCATTAATAGTCTCCGTTTGCTTGGTGTTAGCCTCCGCAAATAAAAGCATGTCATCTGCAAAGCATAAATGCAAAATTTTTGATTGGCTCCTTACACCGTAAGATTAGATATTTTAATATCTCTCATCTTTCTGATTTTCTCTTTGACATGCATCAACATGTCGTTATAACATTTATTTCAACTTATTGATTTTTTCTTTGATATGTATCAATAACTCGTTCTAATTAACATTTATTTATATATATAATTCTTGATGTCAACTTTTCGGTTCATAATAATAATAATAAAATGGATAGAGCGTGAATTGAACTTGCCAGCAAGAAAGTCGCTCTACCATGTTCAAGCAATACAATACTTGCAACCATACTTATTAAACCCGGCCCGGCCTGGCTGGTCGACCCGGTGGCTGGACCGGTCCGGGTTTAATAAAAGACCAGCTGTGACAATAGCTCAGCCAAACCCGGGCGACCCGGCGGGTCGACCCGGGCGACCCGGCGGGTCGACCCGGGCGAACCCGGATGAGACCCGGTTTTTTTTTCTTTCAAATATGAGATTTGAAACCCATTAGTATATATACTCTATGTTCCCAAGAAAAAAGTCATGTTTTTTCAATGTGGGATAAAAACCTTTTGGTTTAAATACTTCAACTTAAAAGGATAACATGGTATCTTTTCAATGTAGGATTTGAAGCCCTTTCATATATATACTCCATGTTCCCATGAAAAAAGTTATGTTTTTTCGACGTGGGATTTGAAAACCATTAGTATATATACTCTATGTTCCCGAGAAAAAAATCATGTTTTTTCAATGTGGGATAAAAACCTTTTGGTTTAAATACTTCAACTTAAAAGGATAACACAATATCTTTTCAATGTGGGATTTGAAGCCCTTTCATATATATACTCTATGTTCCCATGAAAAAAGTTATGTTTTTTCAATGTGGGCTTTGAAATCCATTAGTATATATACTCTATGTTTCCAAGAAAAAAATCATGTTTTTTCAATGTGGGATAAAAAATCTTTTGGTTAAATACTTCCCTTTTATATATATACTCTATGTTCCCATGAAAAAAGTTATGTTTTTTCAATGTGGGATTTGAAACCTATTAGTAAATATACTCTATGTTTCCAAAGAAAAAGTTATGTTTTTTCAATGTGGGATAAAAAACGTTTTTAGTTTAAATACTTTAACTTAAAAGCTTAACATAATATATTTTTAATGTGGAATAAATTTTTTTTTAAAATATTCTTTTAAACTTCATAATATGTATAATCTATATTTACATGGATTCTTTCATATGAAAAATAAAAATTTTAAAATTTTTTAATTTTTCTAAGTTAATCCGGGTTGACCCGAGTTGACCTATGAAACCCGAGACCCGGCCCCTTGGCTGGGTTTAATAACTATGCTTGCAACGGCTTACATTAGTGTTTCCTGAATAGTCATGACGAGGCCTTCCTCCCTAGGTTATGCATGTAGCATAATTTTTTTTGATTGGACACCATTTAACCTTTTTTTTTATTTTTTTTTCTTATCCTTGATTTTTATGCATGACCTCTTAAAATTTCATAATAGCCCTTCAATTTTTTTTTTCATTCAAATTTTTTTTTATTCTTTCAATTGATTTTTTTAATTAATTTATAGAATTGAAATTTGTTTTCAATTACTTTCTTCTTCGATTTTTATCTGTTAGTTTTGGTCCTTATTCTTTTAATTTCTATTTATTTTATTTGAGATTATCTTTAAAATTGATTTTTTAAATTATTTCATCGTTCATTTTTTAGCGCCACTTTCTTTTTTTACTTTAGAAGATTTTTTGAATTGATTTTTTTATTTCATTCTTCGACATTAAATTGAGTTTCTTGATTGAGTTCAAGTTTAGAATTTAACGAGTTATAAATTTAAGAGATTAACCTAGGTTTAAGACATAAACCTGGATTCATTTGTTTTTTTTAAACTAATATTTTTTTAGTTTTATCTTTCAGCATTTGATTTAATTGGAGATTGAGTTCCTTATTTTTTTTATTTACTTTCTATAGAATTCTTCACCAACTTAAAAAATAGTCCAGAAGTATTTTTTATGTCATTACATTTATTATTTCTTATATAAAATTTTGTTTTGAATTAAATTAAATCAATTACTTAAATATAATCATGATATGCTCATTTCATGATATTTTTTTTTACTTAAATATAACTTTTAAAGATAAAAATATGTTTGGTTCAATAAGAGTGTGTTTGGTATTGCGGTAGCTGTTGTGGTTGTGGTTTGAAAAAAGTTGTTTTATAAAAAGTACTTTTAGTTGAGGTTGGTTTAAAAAAATAGGTGTTTGGTTAAAACTGTGGTTGAAATTGAGGTTATAAAATAATTTTAAAATATATATATTAATATTGATGGTTTTAAATTTAAATAATGTAGAATTAACTACTCCTATTACATCATGAAATAAATAATACTTTATATAAAATATTTTTTATTATTCCATTAAACTATTTATAATTCCATTACGTACAAAATTCAGCCGATAAGAACTACAGTTTTCATAATTTTATGAGTGTGTAATAAAATTAGATAAAATATTATCATATATAAAATTGATATTACAGTGCGAGTGAATTTAATTCAATCTATACTAATTTTTCGGGAAAAAAATATTGTTCACATCACAATGCGAGTGAATTTAATTCACGCTAAACTAGTTTTTTTAAAAAAAAACTGTTAAAAAAACTAACACACTAAAAAAACAAATACTATTCACGTGAATAGTGCAAGTGAATTGCACTGTTCACATGAATAGTGAACAGTGCAATTCACTTGTGAACCACGTGTTGAAACTTGTGAAAAAGTAGTATTTTACTGCTTCCAAAAAATCATGATCTTGCCGCATATAAATGGTGGGATCCATGTGTTTTGATTGTTTAACAATCTGTAATCAAACGGCTATTTTGTATGTTTTTAAAGAAATGCGAATGCTAACGCATAGCCAAATGGGCTCTAAATAAAAAATAGAGACATTGAATTCATATACTTTCATATTGAAACTGGAACTCTTTTATAACCAAACATTGTTTAAGTGAATATCATGTCCAAAACCAAGAGTCCTTTTTTTGACAATTTAGTTTAGGATGTCAACAAGTTGACACATCAGAAAGGAATGAAATAGTATTTTGAAAGAATTGAGGAACTCCATTAACATTTCAAGTTTCATTAGAGGCCTTAAAGATGATATCAGACCTCCATTGAAGATATATTGAAGTCTCCGACATGGGTACAAATGTTTGGCCAAGTAAGATGACAAGATGAGTCTATTAATCTTGCAATGGATTAAAAAAAAAATGGTATCTAAAGCTTCATTTCCTTTCAACAGTGGAAGACCACACCAGGTAACACACCCTTTATAACTTCTAATGCAA
This sequence comes from Populus nigra, assembly GCF_951802175.1. Taxonomy (NCBI): domain Eukaryota; kingdom Viridiplantae; phylum Streptophyta; class Magnoliopsida; order Malpighiales; family Salicaceae; genus Populus; species Populus nigra. The sequence goes on along the minus strand of NC_084856.1, from coordinate 6,216,440 downwards.
GAACTTATTCACCAGTTTAGGATAAACATATGCCTAAAAGATTACATGAATAAAGAGAAGGTTAGGTAAATTTTTTAAATATGTTTGCACTTGGCCATTAATGTATCAAGAATAACTTAAATATGATAGAGGGTAAAGAAGAGGAAGGATAAAAAATTTTGTATGCGGAGACAAAACAAAAACGAAAACTTACACTGCAATATCTGATTAAGACCCAAAACCACTTGACAATTCGAGGCAATAGTAATGGCCCTGATCGATTTAAACTGAAATAAAAGTCAATATTACAACTTGAGCCAAAACTACTTGACAAAAAGGCTTCATTTTACATCATTTTAACCTCGATTTGATTAGTGGTGTCTTGTCCAGTAACAGAGAAAACCCTCTATTCTGGCAGAGCGATATCAGCTAAATCCTCTCTATATGGTACTCGATCCATCTCTGGTCCCTCGGTAGATTTGGTTAGTCCGTTTTCCATGTTAGCTTGTTGTTGTGGGTCATTCTTATTTGGCCCCAGAAACGTCCCCACAGAGTCTTTTCTGAAAGTTAAATAGATTACTGCTAGGATATAGATTGCCATCAGAGGAAATACTATAATTGCAATGAAAACGTTCCCAACTTTTGGTAGATTGTTGTCAATTAGCCAGCCCACAAAGCCTGTGCTGAGATAATAAATATTGATGCCTATAATTCCCAGACCCAAAATCCATGAGATTACTATAATCTGTAATCACAATAAGGAAAATGATTAGTATATGAAAAGCAGCTGTCGAGTCTTACATTTATTTCAAGAAGAAGAAAAAAGCTTACATAAATTGAGTTCTTGTGTGGTCCCATCTTGGTGGTACTGCTACTGAATTTAAGAAGTGGGATGAGAGCAAATGGTAGTTCAAAGGAAAGAATCATCTGCAGAACCTATGACAGTTAGTTACACTTGAAAATGGATATAATTTAACACTATGATTAGTTTGACGTCATCAATTTTTCTAACCGATGCAATGATGATTAGTCGGCCTGCGCCCGATGATCCACCAATAATCGAGACAACAAGACTAGGAGCAATGGCAATGCACCTCGTCACCAGGTTCCGAATCCATTTTCTCATCTTAAGTTCCAAGAAACCCTGAAAATTACACCGCCCGAAAGTAATTTATTATCTCCTAAGAATTATGAATAGTTGAGTTCAAATGCTAAAGTTTTAATCTTTTTATCGTCAGAGACCTGCATGATGTATTGTCCTGCATAAGTGCCTGTGATAGTGGAGCTTTGCCCTGAGGCTAACAAAGCAATTGCATAGATTTTGGAGCTTGATTTTCCCAGCACATTCTGCAAAAACAAATTAAATCTAATTGTCAATTTATCCTTGAACATATGCATTATGGTAACTCTTTTTTTTCTTATGTGGTTTCTACCTGAAGAAGGAAGGAGGCAGAGTTAAGGGTGAGATCTCCACATCGATCTGCATTTTCAGATGATAGATTTTGGGCTGAGCAAACAGTCCCAGATACGGAGATGACTGCGAGATTGATTAAAAATGCTATAAACAGTGCGAATCCACTCTCTATCAAAAAATAACGACAGGCATCCTGTAAAATCAAGAAACAAAATTATACAAGTCAATTTGCACAAGGAAGATTATGCATAGCTAACTGAGAAGAAGAAGAAGAAGAAAAAGGAATTAAAATGCGGTGCTTGAATTTATTAATTTTATGTCATGTGAGCAAGCTTTAGCCGCCCTTGAAAAGTGTTACTACAAGGTAATCTAGTTTCGCTATTTTAGCTTACATTAATGCCACGGACAGAATTTGGCATTTTCCTGGACAGAACAAGGGCAGAGTGAAGGAAGAGGTTGTGCCTGTAGAGAAAACAGACTAATGAGTTATTTAGTATACAAAATAGATCGAAAAACTTGGACGTTGTATTACAAATATAAAGCAATTGAGTCATATTTGGGGATCGATCTTACGGCATGATAAGGGCACCGAGTAGGGCAATGGCATCGCCAGTGGCTCCTTGGCCTGACAGTTTGGGTATAAACATGCCCTTAAGCACATCAGTTGCAGAAGGTTTTACATAGCTCATTTCTCCAAAGTAACATGCTGCCATTACAAACACTAGCACTGCTATTAACAGTTCCAGCTTCCTCACCTGACCAAAAAATAAATGATTTTTCAGAAGAAAGTGCATTAAATTAAGACTTGTATGAACAACCTTTCATCCTAATTCTTAAAAAATTGAAGCTAATACAGAGTCTGAGTGGGAAAGTAGAGTATAATATATATTTTTTGTTTTGTTTTTATTTGGGATAGAAGAGAACAAAATACCAGCTTAAGTGTGAATAATTGACTGACAAAATAACAATTAAGGAACTAAAAACTGGAAAAGCACAAGCAACGGAAACCCTTTTTTCTCTTACAGGTGTATTGAAACCAAACATGCAAATACAGACAAGAACTAATGAAGACTCAAGGCTTGACATGTGTATACAGTGGTGTCAAACATTACGTCAAAATTAAAGGCCAGTACAGAAATCACTCTTATATTTTATTTTCATTTTCCCTTTAATGAGCTACTAACTTACTCCATATTTCTGCAGGCCAAGGAGTAGGAGGGTGCTGCAACCAGTGCAAAGAACTCCTACCCATACTGGGATGTGAAACAATATGTTCAGCGCAAAAGCTGTCCCAATCACTGTAAACAAATTTAGAAATCCCACGTTATAATTTCTTTTTTCCCCTCTGATTTCTCGACTACAATTCAGCCTGTTTGTTTTAACAGTCTAAAAGCGACGAATAAGAACAAAACTGAGACGTATACGTGTCTTATCAAAACAGCATTCAATAACAGCCAAGGACATAGATAAGTATCCAAGATTAATTTAAAGTAATGGAGTAAGGAAGAAATTATGCCTTCGGGGATATCGGCAGCTATGACAGCTATCTCTGCTAGCAACCACAGGCAATACCTGACATATTTTGGGTACTCCGTTTTGCATAGCTCTGACAGGTGCTTTCCTAAAATCCTCAAACCAAATTGTAATAATCAATACTAATAAGAAAAAAAAATGATAAATCCCAGTTAAAACTAAGTTATAACAAGGTTAATAACAAAACAATTTTTGAGATAACCAAGAGGTGTGATGTTTGAATGTTTTACCGGTGCTGACACCAAGGTTTGCAGCAAGTGACTGGATTATCAGAGCGAAGATCAATCCGATAAGTATCACCCATAGCAGCTGAAAATACCAGATACTTATAACATTACCGAATGCCGGTTAGTGAATTTATCCAGGCGTGCTGATTTTCTAATTGCCAACGAAAAATTATGATATTGTTTTTTCATTTCTGTTTGTCTCTTTTAATTACCTCATATCTGTGATTAGCTCCTGCTTGCAGATCGGTTTCCACTGTTTACATGCCATGATAAAACTGTTTATAAGTCATATAGTCCCAAATACAGTAAGTACATAAGTGACAGAATATGGAGGGAGTTACATGCACTTACAATTGCCAGGGTCTAGATAAGCCAATGAAACAAGGAAACCAGGTCCTACATACGATAGGAAGTTTCTCCATCCAGGTTTCTGGTCATCAAAATGAGAGCTCAAATGCTATCAACGTAAAAGCTTACTAAAAATTGAATTCAATCAACACGTTAATTTCCCTGAACATATATGAAAGAGACCTGATGATTTGGGTCTTCCAAGTCAAGATCATCAACCCAAGGTTGTGGCTGGCCCTCCACATTAACAGAAGCTATTCGGTTGCTTGAACCATTCCATGATGCAGGCAATGTATCCTTCACTAGTTGTTGCTGTTGAATGCCTGCCATCTCTCTATCTCTGTTGACAACAGATACATAAAGAACTCAACTTGTTAAGTTAACGAAAAACAGAAAACAAAGAACAGAGAACTTCGGGGCAAAGAACAAAGAGCAGAATAGTTTTTCGTAGGTTACTGCCATCCCTTAACTTTCAATTATAGATGAAATCAAACACTACTTTATCTCCTTTATCTAAAGAATTATGTAACTGACTAGAGTTATCCTAGATAAGTTTAAATCTAAAGAATTAAAACATAATAAACTATAGAAATTTTACTGAACATAATTTATTCATTATCATGAACTCTTTTGTAAGTAAAGTACAAGTTGCATTTAACACAAATACAAAGACTGAAAGATTTGTTTCAACTGAAGGTGTGTCAACGAAGACTCTGCAGAAGATGAGATATGCAGCGAAGGTGAGATATGCAGTAAGCTGATTTATCTGCAAAGGATGCTTATCGTTTGTGCTGTAGATAATCCTTAACACGCTCTCTCAAGATATGCATGTATCGTCGTCTTCGTCGGCATCATCATCAATTAATTAATTAGCTAATAATACATTAGGTAATGGTGGATTGATTTTAGATATCTTGTCGACACATTGGGCATGGATTAATGTATCATCGTGATAATCACAGCTCAACTTAAAGTAATTGACTTTGTTCATCACTGAATTCCAATTCTGAGTTCTTGCTTGAGTTCCCTCCGTCAAGGAAAAGGCAGTCTGATCTTCCATACTTGCTGCAAATTTAAGCGGTCAACAATTTGATGTTTGATAGTATCACGCAATAAGTTGCTCAAAGCGTATCGTAAATACACTTCTAACATCTTATAAGTTATGTTACAGTGAGAAATTGAGGCAGCCCAAATTATAAGGTCTATAATAACTAGCAATGCTCACCCGCAGACCAGATGAAGCACAAGACATATCCAAACACTCCATAATAGTCTCTGTTTGCTTGGCGTTAGCCTCTGCAAATTGTTGCATGTTATCTGCAAAGCATAAATGAGAAACTTTTGTACCTACTTTACCCACCCTGAAAGGCTTCCACGCCCCAGTATCCACAAACTTAACAATGAGCTGAGACAACCTCTATAGGAATAGGACAAAAAGATATGGTGATAATGGATCACTCTGGTGAATACCTCTTGTAGGTTTAAAAGCTACAGAAGGGCTCCCATTCCATAAAACACTGAGTGAAGAGTTCTCAATGCAGGTCATGATTAACGTAACTAGCTGAGGAGGCAGATTCACGTCTAGCAGCGTGTCCTTAATGAAATCCCATCGCAAACAATCATAGGCTTTTTCCAGATCTACCTTGATTGCCATGAAACCTTTTTTCCCCTTCATAGATCGCATAGAATGAATGATTTCCTGGGCCACGACTATAATATCTGTGATGTGCCTCCCTGAGATGAAACTACTCTGATGTTTAGAGACCAGATTCGGTATCATGGGCTTGAGTCTATTTACTATAACTTTGGTCAGGATTTTAAAGTTCACGTTGCAGAGACTAATTGGTCGGAACTGAAATAGGGATTCTGGTTTAGCTACCTTCGGGATCAATACCAAGAATGTCTGATTGATTTCAGCTACTGAGCTTCTACCATCTAAAACCTCTCGGATGTATTTGCAGACTGCAGGGCCAACCACATTCCACGGAGATTGGTAGAAGAAGGGTTGATATTCGTCTGGTCCCGGAGCCTTATAAGGCTTCATATCAAACAAAGCCTTCCTGATTTCCTCATCTGTAAATGGTGACATGAGCCCGTCTCTGTCTGTTTGGCTCACATCGCCATAAACACCTCTCACAGGGAACAGCAGAGCATAATCACTGTCTCTCGCGAATAGTCTCTGATAAAAGTCAACTGCGATCTGTCTTAGCAAGTCTGCTTCCCACACCCACTGTCCATCTTCGCCCTCCAAAGCCTGTATTCTGTTCTTCTGACGTCTGATAACGGTCTTCGTGTGGAAATAAGTTGAGTTTCTATCTCCAAATGTGATCCACTGACATCTGGATTTTAAAACCATAGGACCTCCTCCTGGGTTACAATCTTACCATATTCTTTTGAAAGTTCCTTCTCCAATTTAAACAGGAAAGAATTCCCACCATTTGTCAATGCTCTCCGCCCTCCTCCAAGTCCAGCTAGAACCTTTCTCTTGCGTATAAAAGATGTTACCAAACACATTCTGGTTCCATTCCCTCAAAAATGCTTCAAGGTCCTAAGGGTTGGAACCAGGCCTGCGTCATTCCTCCAACTGTCCCAAATAAATGCTGCAAAGTCCCCATGATTATCCCATGCTGCTTCAAAGCGGAAGGGACGTAGCTCGCCCTGAGACATCTTGTTTCCCCTATTCATCTCAACTAGAATCGGATGATGATCTGACTTGACTCTTGTCAGAACTCTAATACATGCCTCTGGGAAGCTCATCCTTCAAGCATGATTGCCATGACCCATGAACTTCAAACTTATAACTGACCAAGAAGTTCAATTTTTTAATTATTTTATCGGCTACCTCCCCACTAACTCTTGGTTCAGCTATTGCCATAACATCACACCGGTGTATTCTCTTAAAGTCATGCACAATTGAGCAGAAGCATGCACACCCTGCCGCTATCCATCTTTTGGAGTAAAAGTTATAGGCTCATGCCATGAGTTCTGTTGAAAAGACATTGTGAGTACCTGTTTTCCATATTTCATCTTGCCATTATAAGTATCTCACCCAGCCGAGTGGCACCTAGAATCACATTAATCTCAAGTGGAGCTTAGGCAGGCTAGATGGGCTCTTCTCTGTCATGTTCCATGTAAGCATGCTCTTTTACAAATTATTTTAGATAATCCTTCGCTATCATCCTCTCAATCTCTATCTTTAGTGTGAAATAATCATTTGTATCATGTCCTTTATTCTTGTGTAACAAGCAAAACTTCTTGAATGTACATGTGTGTGGAGGCGACACCATAGAAAATAAATATTGAACAAAGTATTTACCTTTGATGACTGTAAAAACTTCCATAAGAGTGGCATTTAGGGGAGTCATATGTCTCCTCGTGGGGTATTGTATGTAATCCCTTACTAGCATTTTCCGACCTTTCTTGGAATTATTATCTAGCGATTCTGTTTGAAAAGTTTCTCATCCTCAATCTCCTGGTATAAATGAGAAGACTCATGCCTCAACATATTAGCTTTTTCCACCTTTATATAATTTTTCATGACTTGTTTTACCTTCAACAAGCTTCTGTCTAGTATAGCATACAAATCTTTCCATAGAGAATGTTCTCTCATTCCACTTATCAAAGCCTTTGCGGCTACTAGCTCAATCAATTTCTTCACCTTGAGCATTTCTTCATTGAACTTTTCAAGTATGCCCTAATGGGAGAGTTTCACATCTACAAGAATAGTCTCTAGAAGGACTAGGAGATCATCAAGATGGAAAGCTTTCCATGTCATTTTGCCAAGGCTCCTCTGGAAAATACAATTCTCTCCTAGCAGAGAGGATTACTTGTGGTTGAGAGGTTGAGACTGAGGGAGCTACCTCATATGCTATGACTTATTGGGGTGACAAGGCCTGATGTTGCCTTTATGATACCAACACGACTTGGGTAAGGTCTTGCACCTACTTGATGAGTTGTTGAAACTATGATGGAATAGGCGTGCCAACAACTGCAAGGAGGTATGTGACATGTCCATCCTAAGGTTATCTTGATTGTATGTAATTAATAGTGACTAAGGATGTCAAAAACCAGTCCAAAAAGAATAATTGATGGCTTTTTATCAGTTTTCCATAAAAGATGTCAATTGATGATGTTCCAAAAATACAATATGTTTAGGAATGAAGGTTTTTTAGTGTTTGGATAGTAAGTGATCATACGTTCACTTCAATATTATCTTCTCCAGAGTTCAAAAAGTTGATGATTGGTGATAGAAGACCTAACACCTGCAAAACAGTCTTTTTTGGTGCGATTCAGAGACCCTACAATGATAAAGTCAATGACTTTAAATAAGATATTACAATAAATGAGAAAATAAACTTTAAATTTTAATAACAATAGTGTTTGTTATAAGTTGTGTATGATAAATGCTCTGAAAATAAGAGTATGAATATTTTAGAGAATAGGAAAAGTGTGAACCATTTACTTAGATGGTTCGGATGTTATATATGGTCTCTGAACTTTATCATGTTGCTTGAATTAAGAGGTTGAAGCGTTATTTTCTCCTAATAACATTAATGGGAGATAAATATTTCTCACACAATATTAATGAGAGATATATATATCTCTTACACAATATTAATGTTGATGAAAATATGGTAGGCTATTTGGAAACTTTTGTACACATAGAGATGTAAGGAGATGATCATTCTTAACTTTTAACATTTTATATTAAAACACATAAGAATAAACAAACAAATCCTCGTGGCTCAACATGTAGCCTAGAAAAATTATCACCTTCATATGTAGTTAGACCTGGAATAATTTCAAACTTAAGGGTGATGAGTCTGACAGCTTATCATATCCATATGTACTTGAGCTTAGCGCGTAACTCAACTTAAGAATGTTGGGTTTGATATCTCTCCAAACCCACATATACTACGGCTTTGCATGTAGCTGAACTCAAGGATGTTAGGTATGACTTCTTGTCAGACCCATATACACTTAGGCTCAGAGCGTAGCTAAACCCAAAGGTGTTGTGTCTGGCATCTCGTCAAACTCACATATACTCGGGCTTAACATGTAGTCGAGCCCAATGATGATGGATCTAATATTTTGTCATACCCACATGCACTTGGGCTTAGCACGTAATTAAACTCAAGAGTATTAGGCCTGGAAACAAGCAAGACCCATGTCATTTAGGCTTGGTAAGTACGTTGAGTTATTACCCTGTTTTTTAGCCCTTATAATAATGAGTTTTTGAGCAAGCTTTTATATATATCACACAATAACAGAGATGCCAAAGAGTATTTTCCATGACAACCATCATAATATGAGAAAAAAAAACTATATATCAAACACACACATATATTTGAAGAAGCTCGATCACATCTATATTATAATTAAAGTTTAGAATATCTCTATAAATAAAACTAATGAGATGTAGTTATAATACTTTCACAAAAAGCCCGGTATGAGTCCAATAACAAGTGTACTAAGAGAGAAAGGACTTGTAATTTAATTCGGTGATAAATTTTATTTGTTTAAATTATCTTTAGCCCCTTATTTGTTTACAGTTAGACTTCAGTCCCTAAACTCATTAAACCTTTTCCAAAGTACCCTTAAGTTTCATGATGATTAATGAAAGAAGCCATACGTGCTCCTTTTTATTGTTTAGTTTTTAGATTCGTTAAAAGAGTAGGTTTAGAAGTTTTAGGATAAAAATCTAATTTTATGAAAACTTCGGGCACCTAATTTTTTATTTGTAGAAGCTTATCCTAAAAATAATATCTAATCATATTCACACACGATATTTAATTGAAGGATTAAGCTTTGCCTTTTTACTATAGACATTTTGAGTTAAAGAAAAAGGTGTGGTTTGAAGCTTACTTAACCTAATATATGGTCAATCGTATCCCAACAATTACAACTTCGTCCAAATGACAGATGTGCCAAAAATTTTGAACAAAATTAACAATATAATGTGAGTGATATTATTCTGAATCACTCAAATAATTCTTTAAGAAATTTGAATTAATTACACAAAAAGCTTTGCTAGCCAGATTTTCCTGTTTAGTAATCCCGAGAACATGAGCTCCATGCGATGAAACTACATTGACCTAGAAGAATTTTAGAATACATACAGTACACATTTGTTTTGAGGAGTTGACAAGTTCCTCGCCAATTTAAGCCTTTGCCTCCTATCGGAATCTTCATTCCAAGCCTGTTAACAGAGTGGGAAAACACTATAGTTCTCAACTCAAATACTTGATCCGTTGAAAAAAATATAATGATGATTTTTCTCCTTGCATCAAAAAGTTTAAGCGTTAATATCTTTTTATAAGACGTATTAGTCATTAATAAGTTAATTAGCAGCAAGTTAGTCTTTTTATATTTTAAAAATACATGAAATAACTAAAATATTTTTAAAAGCAAAAATCTTAAAACTAGCTTCAAGAGGTAATTTGTACTTTTATAATGATTTTTCATAATTATCACGTGTATTTTGATATCTGACTAGACATAAAAAAAACACATAGTAAAACAACTAAAATATCCTTGAAAATTTAAAAATTAAAAACAACCTTAATGAGCTTTTTCATCTTTTAACAAAAAAGAAAAAAAAACTATTATTATCATGTTAGATTAGAGAAAATTGAATTTTTTTATAGATAAATAAATAAAAAGTAGCTGCAAACATTAAGGCCAAATTGACTCATAGATTCCACCTCTCATGGCAAGATGAAAAGTTGCACACTTAATTTGTATTTTGTTAGATAAATCTCCTGCCATATAATTAACTAGCAACTTCTTAAAATTTATAAACCTCCCTTTTCATCCGTTACTACTCAGCCAATCCCCTTTACCACAACTCACCTACTTCCAACTTACAATAATTTCTGAGTATTTTTGTTTATTAAAATCATTTGAAAAGGAAAAAATTGGCAAAATAATATAATTCATGCATGTCATGAAAACGTGAAATTTAAAGTTGTCTCTACTTGGAAAAATCTTACACTCTTTATGCCTGATTATGTCATCAAAACCGGTAGTTTGCAAATGCAGTGTTGTAACAATAATAATAATAAAAAAATCCTCTTGACAGAAAAGATAAAAATAATAGATGTAAAGAAACAAGATAAAATATAAGATGAAAATAGAATTGTATTTGGTAATAGTTTATAAAATAGAGTAGCTATTTTTATATTTTATTCAGTTTGTGATGAACAAAACATGAAAAAATATAAAAATATATATATATTTTACTCTTAATATATATTATTGTCAAACTTATATTAAAAAAAAACAATTAGATATTTTTTTAGTTTATATTAAGTTTTGAAATTAATAATAGTACAATAACAATAGTTGTAAAGCTCAGGCTAACCTAGCTTGTCAACTTGGGATTTAGCTGACCTAGTACCTAGACATTTCCAGGTTTAAAAAAAATAGAAGAATAATTGACTCGACTTGATCCAATCAAAAACTCAAGTCAACCCATAACTTGGGTAAAACCCAGGTCCAAAACCCGTTGACATTTTTGAATTTTTTTTATTAATTAGAAAGATGTTTTTTTTTAAAAAAAAAAATTGTTAACTCAAATTTACTTACCCTCTTAAGCCTTGTTTTAGATCAAGTTTTAAAACTATAAAAATTATTATTTTTATTGTTGTATATTTTAGTTGGATAATTTTAGAATTAAAATTTTTTTACCATGATATTTTAAGAATAAAAAATAATAAATATTGTCTCTATAGATACACCATGTACATTTAAAAGTATAGAAATTAATTCTAAAATTACATTAATGAAATATTTATTTTTATGTCTATGTTATTTTAACCCAGCACAATTTTATCTTCAATCTCTTTTATAATAAGAAAGTAACCAAACTCAACCTTAATGTTTTGTAAGTGCTTGATTGGGTAAAACGTAAAAGCAAAATGCTTCCTTTCTGAAGATTAATTTTGATGACACCAGTTAATAGATAGAGTGTGAGGAAAATTTGAAACAATTCATGCATGCAGAGGTTGTTCCTTTTATTTATTTTTTATTAAAACCGAACCAAAACTGGTTCCAACCAATCAATTTCAGTTAATAAAATCCAAATTTATCTTTAAAAAATTAAAAAAAAAAACAACAAATAATATTGTCATCAGCACCATCGTTTGTTCCTTTTACAGTGTCAATACGCATTTTCTTTTGTTCATTGATGTTCCGTTGTCCTGCTGGAAATGTCTGTTATAAGCAGTTAACAGCTAATGAGGACAAAGGAACAAATAGTTGTCTCTTGAACACAAATAAAAAATCATCGAGCACATATAGCAGAGGAAATTTCTTTTCTCGACCACTCTTGAGTAAAATATTTCATGCTACTTCTTCAAATGCTGTGTTTGGAAAAACAAAACAAAGCTGCCATGCTCTAACAGAACCTTTCTGGCTCAGTTTTAAGGCATAACAAAAAGGAAAAGATTCACGCTTCAAAGCTGTGCTGGTCCGAAAACTAGGGACGGTTCTCAAAACACAAAGCGAGCCCATTTTACGTTCAAGAGAAACATGAATACTATAGAGAGCAACATAATGATTGCCTTGTCAGCTTGACAGAAATTTTTTGAGAAAGATAGGATAATGCACCTGGATATTGGTTCTGCTGTTGTGGGAGTCCATAGTTAGTACTGCAGCAAACCTGTTGAAAGAAGATAAAGATATAAATCGATTTTCATTTCAATAGTATTGAAGATAACCTAACCACTTGCACCTGAAGATACTGAAAGAGCTTGTAATTCAGTGTTGAAGTAATTGCATCCAATGCTTTTGTACACGATCGAGTGCCAGTATCTAGACCTTAAATAACAGAAAATCTCCCAGACACAGATGATACACCAGAAATTGGTAAAGAGCTCCGTGTAACATAGCAAGTAGCCAGTATCTAGATCTGAAGTAGGAACTCCCATATGCTTCAGCATTATCTTACGTGCCATAATTGGTTTCACAGTCTTCATTTCCCTATATCTATCCTCTATACCATTTTTAATTCTCTTATCAAATTCATCACCTAGTGAATTTCCCTCTCCCACTGACTCCAATGCATCACAAACCAACCTGTATGTATACTCTCTGGGTTTCAACCAACTCAACAAGAAAATCTCGAGCCTCTCGTACCCTTCCTGCTTCACACAAAGCATGAATAATCGGAGTATAAGAACTCGTGGATGCCAAACCATGATTCATCTTCTGCATCCTCCTCAACATCTCAACTGCCTTATCTATCTCATTTACCACGCTAAAATACCTAATGAAAGAATTATATGTAACTTGGTTCGGCACACAACCCCTTTTATTCATATCCTCCAAAAGCTCAAGAGCCCTCTCAATCCTATTAGTCTTACAGCACCCATTTATCAACCAATTATAGGTGAAAACATCAGGAACAACAAGAAGAGCTTGTTGTGCTGCTCCCAAAGCCACAGTGAAAGCCATCGTTTGGTCCTCAAGGGAAGTAGCTCGCACCTCCTAAACTCTGTGAGCTTCCCCACATGCTTTTTCCTTGCCCATTTACCTCAATCTCCATATTTGTTTTACTTTCAATTTTGGTCCTTCAATACTTACTTGTTCTAAATCAGCCAAATTGTATTTTATTTTGCAAAGCCAAGCATCAAAAATTTTCATCGATAATACAAGATCCTCATATCAAGGAAGCCAAAACATACTACCTAGTCAGATCCCAAATAAAAATAATGTAAAAGGATCAAATTGAAAATAAATAAAGTTAAGGAAACCAAATTAAAAAAGAGAGATAAACTTCCCCCCTAAGCATGCACATCTGTCACTGACGTTGGAAAAAAAAGGGATGGAACATTTCTTTAAGTTTCAAATTTTATCCCCGAAAATCTAATTATTTTAAATTAATTATATTTTATTTTGTTTCATTAAACCAAGCATCAATCGAGCAACAAAATATTTTCTCGACACCTCGAGATCCTTATACATGGGTATGAAAACAAGTCACCAAGACCAATCACAAATCAAAGCAATGTTAAAGGATCAAATAAGAAGAAGAAAAAATTAAGGGACATAAACAAAAAAAATAGGAGGGACAACAATAAAAACATTATTCGAATGAATAATGTTTCTCCTCACAAGCTATAGTGAAAGACTGGTGCCTTTTAATTTTTTTTATAACTAGATTACTTCTCGTGTTACACTACATGTTGAATAAAAAAAGAATGTCCAGTCGTAGGGAGATTTTATTTCATTATCATTAAACATGATCAATTTGGTCAAATTTAAAGATTCTTGACTTGACTCCTTATTTAGTTCAGGTTTTAAATTAAATCATGTGAGAGTTATCTTAACATGACCTAGTTGACTTGACAAATCCTAAGATAAAAAAAAAATCAAAGGAAAAAACTCACATAACAAAAAAAAAAACCTCAAGCACGTGAGTCCTAAAACAACCTGAATGATCTATAAAATTATGGTTTGGCTATAAAAAAAAAACTTAAAATGATACAAAATTTTAACATTAAGACATGGACTTATTAAATTGATCGTTCAGACCTGAACTGTTGACACCAATAATGATGACTTTCATTGTCGAAAAGCAATCAAGCTAAACATTTTTTCTCTTCTCATTATTTTCATAGGACTTTGTCTCTCTTTTCTTTAACTCATAACAAGATGAATTTTTGAATCAAAATTGAAATTAAAAAAACTATAAGATTTGTGTATGAGGATGAAAAAGAACATTTCCCCCAAGTTTGAGATTGGTCATGGGTTTTCTTAGTGTTTTACACTTTGATCCTCAATTGTTGAATTGTTTTTCTTTTCTTAACAACTTTTGACAAATTGGTCATGAAACTAGGTATAGGAGGCGAAGTTTAAAAAAAAACAATTGAGGATGAAAACAAAAAAGAAATAAGTTATTTTGGATTGTTACAGTACGTTAGCCAACCATTTTAGTATATTTTGTAATTGCAATGAGCTCAGCCAACATTTAATTTTTGTCATAGTGGGGTGATTTTATTCAAATTTCATGGTCATAGAACACAGATTGGTTGCAGCTTATATTGACATTAGATATTTATTTAAAACAGTTTATACATTTTGATTGATAAAAATATCAATAAATTGAGTGTTGGTTGGAAGAATCAGAAATTACGAAGACAGACAAAATTGTTCTGATTTGTCAATAAATCAGCAAAGGCGTGCCGGGAGAAGGTTATATGCAATTGGCAGGCAGATGTCTGGACTTTCAGGCATCAAATTATCAATCATGTCCTCATGAATATAGACCAGAACAACGACTAGAAAGAGCAACGAGCACTTGATAAAAACCTTTTTTCTTCATTGAATTGCCTTATTATCTATAGAAAAACAAGACAATAGCGTCTACATAACGACATTGACTGAGATTTTGGAACGAGCTTTGATTTCTACGTGCAACTCGATAGTACTCTTAGAAAACAAAACTCCGAAACTCCATGGGAGGAGAACAATAAATATCCACAGGTCATCTTGGGCTGTAGATCCAACAAAGTGACAACACATGTGGCATAGTACTGGTACATAACTGTAAAGCAATCAAAACTTATCGACTTGGTAAACATTCCGAAGAAACAACATGTATATGTTCCTTCAAAAAAGTCCAAACCCAGCCCACTGAGCATCACTCACTGGTCGAGGTGATGACTGATACGATGAAAATGAGGAGGCTGGTGAATCACGAAATGACGAGAACGACTTCCTACTTGAAATGGACCACCGAGACAGCGTGTCAAGGTCGGAGGTATAATCAGGTTCGGATGCAGGTTTAGCCATGCCGGCGCTGGTCCTCCTCTTGCTGTCTTTTCTCCTTAATAGAGGTGATGGGAAGCACCCAGGTGAAACACATTCAGGTCGGACATGGGTGGGTTGCTCAAACCGCCAACGCCCAGAGCGGCTACGTGGAACAGATCGAAATGAGTGGGCACGGGGCTCTGGTGGAGGGAGAAAAACGGATCTAGCTGGTGGGGGCTTAAGCTTTTGCTTTTGTACTTGAGGAGTTGGTGATGGACGCCGGTGATTGAAAGGTGGTGATGGTGATGGCAATGTCGGAGGTGATAGTTCTTTCTTTTGCTGTTTTTGCTGTCGTTGGATCTTAGGGACACCAGGTCGGATCTCCCATTTAAATGGGACAGCTCCAGGCTTTTTGAAAGAATCGTCTATTTCTACTTCCATCTCAGCTGAAAATTAACTAACCACACTGAGAGCGAAGAAAGCAAGCACAGTAACAAAAATGACACGATTCTCTCTTCCTGTGTTCCTCAGAGATTGTTGATAATATAGGTTTATAAATGGCGAGGTGAAGAAAAGGTTTGGTCTCGGCGGGATTAAAGGCATGAAGCGGGGTGGCGGGGCCAGTATGGAGGTTAATGGGTCCATGCACGTAGATATCAAAAGACAGAAATTTCAAGTAATCAAATAGGACAGAAACTAAGGTTGCAAAAATTCAAACTTTAGAGATTAAGACATGAGAAGCCGACCATATCCTTGAGAAACTACCATCGGCCATGAACTGCCACGTGTATGATATCGGGGTACGTATAGACTATAGATTAAACTTTTAATACATAATATTGTCTTCCACGCCTTTAGCTTTTGTTGTATGAGCAATCCTAGCATGAGATCATGGACATTTCAGCAGATTTACTTGTAAAAATTAAACAAAAGTAGTCTGGGTCACATCAAATAAGCCGCACAGGACAAAACATGGCATCCTTGACTAATGCAGATTAACTACTACTACCATGACCTGTATTGAATTTGGACTCCAAAAGTAACTATAATGATCTTGTGCACCATTCAGAATTTCAAATATTACAAATGATCATGCATCATATGAAGCCTCTGGCTGTCTGGCAGCCCGACAAGCCTGCAACGGTGGAATTGCCACTTGTAAGTTGTGCTCCTAAATCATAATGCAAACGTGAAAGGGGCTTTCAAATACGCGAGGACCTATAATCATATCAACTTCAAACTTAGGTGGGGGTAAGGATAACCAATAAGAACGCCTTTTTGTCCCAGCTTTCAGCAGTATTTCCACTAACAACTCTTAAACCAAATAATCATATAGGCGTCTCATTGATAGATTTCTATGCCTTCCGAAGGTTGCGAGTTTCAGGCACTCGATTGAAAAGAAAAATGGGCATGTAAAATAGAGAGAAAATTGGCAACCACTTGTTTCAATCTTTTAATCAATTAGGGTTCAAATACATGGAAGTATTCTAAGTAGCCACCGATCCCACTAGGAGGAAGAAAACGATTGAAAAGCACATGCATAAATATTTTGAAGGTAAACTCTTCTGTTAAGAATTTCTTTTACAGAACAGTTTCCAAAAGTGGAGCATTATACCGTACATGATCTCACCATGTGCTGCATCTCAATCCAAGCTTGAATGCTAGCTAAATATCATAAGAGAATTCTTGTGGCATGTTGCAAAGAGCTCGCATTGTGTTGCTAACCACATCTAGCAGCTGCAAATACTCATCTGCACCATCAACAAGACACTGCAAATACAGAAAGGCAGAAAATATAAATATTAATGGGGGCCATTATGACATCGTGTGCCTTCAAAAATTTATACCCGGAAAATGAGATAAAAATAGAAACAAGAATATTTGGAGACACTAGATTGACATTGATGGGTCAAAGAAGCTCCTTGTTAAAAAAAAAAAGGGTGAAAATAGTGGGATCCAGTAATGGAGAAAAACAAAGTTCAGCGGTTCTCTCTCATATGCATCATTGGCAATGGTGGTGAGGCGGAAGGGGTGACAGCAAGGTCATTTATTCAAATACAGCATTATAACCATTTTCTTCTAAAAAAAAGAGCAAATTATGGTTTTCTATCAGCAGCAATACTGGGCCACCCAAGTTCCTAACTGGTTTATAATACAAGACACTCTTGCCAAGTACTCTTCGGCTTTTGTTATTATTACTTAATCTTGTGTGAAAAAATAAACGAGCTTCTGAGAAAGTAACCTTATCAGCAGTAGCCAAACTCTTGCATATGCGAGCCTTTTGCTCATCTGATATGTCATCTACTTCAACCACCACCTCAAATAACTGGAAGAAATCTCATATGAGTAGCATATTTATCTGTCAATTGAAAATTGACAATGGCAATGAAAGTTGGTCAAGGGTAGAAAAAACAGAACCTGAGCAAGCATCTGAGAGACTGGATATCCTTCTGCAATTACATCATTTACTTCCTTGTTCGCCAAATCAAAGTCACCATTTTTGCATGCTGCATAAATTGCCTCAGTAACCTCTCGTGGAATGGCCTAATAAACCAAGACACCATGAAAATCCGGGCACAGAAGGAATACCATGCATAACAAGAATATATATTGCCAAAACAAAAGGCCTAAAAAGTTTTTAATATAACCTACCCCTGACACACTTATGAGGTCTTTGGATGAAATTGACGATCCAAATAGGCGAGCAGCTCCCTGCAATAAGCAAATGCTGCAGTTCAACTATAACTGCGAGATAGGAAACTTGAACAGAAGACAATGCATGAGCTAATGACTGGGTATTGTCTGCTTTCAAAATGGAACTTTCAAATAAAATGATCAAAACAGTCAGAAAAACAAATGGTCACAAAATTAGGATCTATGATATTTCATGTTCTCATCAATTTGTTCTCATGCTAAGGAGCTCTCATCAATTTGTTCTCGTACAAATTCAATTCAAAAAAAGATCAACAAATTGCAAAACATACATTTGGACCCTTGTCTAGGATGATCATTCAAATATCACACACCAAAGGCTTACTAATAGTACTAGCTTTTTTATGGAAGCACTCTCCGTGAAAGGGCTTGGCTGAGCAGGTCTATCGAGAATCTCGTCTTCGATTGTGTTGCATCAGAAATTCTAATATATGGTATATTTATTTTTGAACCTATAGAAGTTTCTGATCCTGATATAATCATAATAGCCCTAATCCTCAAAAGCTAGAGACTTTGAGATTATGTTTGCACAATAAAACAATCCAATCTAGTGAAACAAGTTTTCATGCTTGATGAAGGTCAAAAAACTGTCACTCATTTGAAGCAATATTCATAAGGGCAATGGTAAACTCGATAACATTAAATTATGCTGTTCTATCTCATGGAATTAAAAATGCCGTAAGAAATCAATATTTTAATGTGAATAGTCTCAGCGAGTGATAAGGATTCAAGGATAGTCTGCTTCATGCCTTCTAGACCAAGAGGAAATGAAAAATGACTAGTATGAATTTGTAGTTTAGTTCGTACAAGTAGCAAGACCATAAATCTTGGTTAACTAAATCAGTGAGCAAAACACAAAAATAATGGAGTACAGAATATAAGCATGATAGTCATGACATGAAACGGGAAAGCAAAAGAGAAAAAAAAGCATCACTTACTTGCAAGTATGTGATAGCCCGGCGAAGATCACCTTGTGAGACAGAGCTTAAGGTTGAGAGAGCCTGCAGTGGTACATTACATGTTTTTGCTAGGAAATGAAGCCACTGAAAAAATAGGAATGAACGTGGCAAGCTTTGCATACCTCTGTGTCCAGAGTGAGGCCTTCTTCATTACAAATGTGCAATATACGATTGCTCATGATTTCTTCTGGAAGTGGCTTGAACCTGAATTTTGCACATCTTGAAGCAAGCGGCTCTATGATCCTGCAAAAAACACAATCCCCTGAATTATGAGTGCAAATCATGCAATAATATTTTTTTCTATCCAAAAAAATAGAAGATCAGGACTGATGGCCATAGAGTTCACAGAAGAAATTTGCAGTGGAATCGTCATTGCACCTAAGCATCACCCCATTGATGAACCCATACAATGACTCCTTGCTTTATTAGGAAAACAGATGCAAGATGGAGGCCATTTACGTCAGAAAACTATGTTTCACAAGTACATCGTGCCCCCTGAGTGCAGTAACAATCTTACTAATAGCAGAATCCCCAACAATCATCAAATTATGTGTAATGACATGTTGTATGAAAACTAAGCAGAGTAGAATTGGCTCACCTGCTAATGTAATTACATATGAAGAAGAATCTAGTAACTTTGGAGTAAGTTTCCATTGTACGTCTCAGGGCATTCTGTAATGTATTGCATAGATTCCAAGTGAGATGGCATCCATGTATTTCACATTATTTTTGTAAATAACCAATCATAAAGGGAAGAAAGAAACATGCCTGAGCATCTTCAGTCATCGAATCTGCCTCATCTAGGATGATAATCTTATAAGGTGGACAAGGGTAAACCCTGTAGTATTGGAAGCACAAAAGGCGAATGTGAAAGGCAAGTTGCAATCATGTTCTAAGTTGAAGAAAAAAGTTATTGCAAGAAGAAGAGTGTGCACCCTTGACGCTGACCAGAACCTACAGCCACAGCAGCAAAATCCTTGATCTTAGTCCGAACAACATTGATTCCACGGTCATCACTTGCATTTAGTTCCAGAACCCTAGACTTGTAGAGTTCAGGCCTGTAAGAGATTGTCATCAATGCAGAGAACATTTTCCAACAAAAAAACACAGAGTATTACTATAAAATTAGCAGTACCCGTAGAGCTGGTGTGCGATGGCCAGGGCAGTGGTGGTTTTTCCGGTACCAGGTGGGCCATAAAAAAGCATGTGTGGGCACTGCAAAAAGGGAAAAAAAAAAAGCAGAGTGGTAGAGCTAGGGTTTCAACTGAAATAAAAAAAACACATATATATACAGTAAAATTGAAGGGGTAATAGATAGTGAGAATCTGCATCTCACTCACATTTGCGGTCTCGAGAGTGTTGGTGAGGACGCGAACCACCTCATCTTGGTGAGCTACATCCTTTACTTGCTTTGGTCGACTGCCCAAAATAACAAATAAAAAATCAGTGTTTTAACAGAAACGTAAATACTATAATTGAAGGAATTGAAGAGAGATATTTTATTTAGTTACTATTTCTCCACCCATGGCTGTGAGCTCTGCAATAATGGCGCCATGCCTCTGTCTTGGGTTTGTTTGTGAGATATGAATGATAAATTGTGGGGAAGGAGGGAGGGAGGGAGGGTGTTCCAACTTTTCCCGCTTTTAGTAGAGTTTCGGCCTTTGGGCCGTGGGTTTGTTCTGTACAATGGTTGTGATGTCGACAACCATGAAACGCAGCGTTTATATTTATTATCCATACGATAAAAGTAAATTGGATTTAATGAGAGGCGATGTCTCTTTACCTGACACGTTTCATGCTGATGTGGTTTGTTTCCATGATGTACACACTTGACATGTGTCATGTTAACATTACTTCTATTTTACTTTTTTTTTTAAAATTACCATGAGTTTAGTCTCTCTTTTTTTTTCTTTACCTTAGTTTTTTTTTAAATCATAATTTACATCCTATTTATAAGTTAATAAAATTTTACGTAAAAAAACATTAATTTAAAAATTGAGTTATTTATAAAATTATCATTATATTTCATTTAATAATTAAAAGATTATTATTGGAATAAAATAAAATAAATATTTATAAACACATAGATTTGCAGACACGTATTTCACCCTCTTTTTCATTACTTTCCAAATCAGCATGAAAATCTAGGAACTAGAATAAGAAAGATTTATCAAAACATTGTAATTTTCCCTTTTTTTCACCAAATCAAATCAAATCATATATTGTGATGATTTATAATTAATTATCTTCTTTAACCTCTCTCTCTAATAATGAATAAACACTTTCAAATTATAAAACAAATGGCACATTCATATTAATTATTATTAATACTTTTTACTTTTAAATGAAATAATAATAATAATAATTATTATATAATATAATTTATCATTATGATATTAAATGATATTACTTACTACTATTAATACATATTATAGCTGTTATTAGCCATTCTATTTGGCTATTAAATAGAAGAATAATTGTAGGGATATTCATATAATTAATAATTGTGATATATAATTTAATTAATATTAGATTTGTTTTCTACACTACGTTGCGGGACTGGATCTAAATTAGATCACAACGAAGTGGCATGCCCGCACGCTGCTGCAGGCTTATAAAACAAATATACTTGATAGTGTTATAATTATAAACCAGCGCTAGATAAGTAATAAAAATTAAAAGTATGATGGAGCCAATATTTCATGATGGGAAAAAAAGTTGTGTTGGTGATCAAAAACTTAGAGACGGAACAAAATGATTATTTTCGCCATATTTTTTAAAAATTACAAAGCTAAATTCTCTACCAACTTAACATTAAAAAAAACCAACAAAGATAATCTTGGAGGGAAAAAAAACCATGAGAAAAAACATTGTAGCGATTGACAATGTTTTTTGAGGAAAACTATAGTGTTTTCTCCAATAAAATCGACAAAGATAATTTTAGAAAAAATCATAAAAAAAAAACATTTAGAGAAATACTATAGCAATTCATAGTGTTTTGTGAGAAAAGTTACAACACTTTCCCCATATGATTTAGCTTTATTGTAATTATAATTCTTAACCAATTCATTATTAAAAAGAAATTGACAAAAATAATTTTGAAAAAAATCATAAACAAATCATATGGGAAAACACTACAACAATTCACAGTGTTTTAAAGAAAAAACATTACAAAGCTAAATTCTCAATAAGTTCAATATTAAAAAAATAAAATTAACAAATACAATTTTAGAAAAAAAAATAACAAAAAAAACAGGGAAAAAAAAACCATGTTAGAAACATTGTAGCAATTCACAATGTTTTGTGATGAAAGCTATAGTGCTTCCCCACATGATTTAGCCTTATTTGTAATGAGTTGTAATTGTAATTCTCAATCAGCTCAATATTAAAAAAATAAAATTGACAAAGATAATTTTGAAAAAATCATAAGAAAAAAAAACATGTTGAGAGACACTCTAGCAATTCATAGTGTTTTATGAGGAAAGTTACAATATTTTCTGCACATGATTAAGCTTTATTACAAAATTAAATTCTAACCAGCTCAATATTAAAAAAAAATTGACAAAAATAATTTTGGAAAAAAATATTACAAAAAAAAAACACAAAAAAACTAGAAAAAAACCATGTGGGAAAAAACATTATGACAATTCACAGTAATTTGCAAGGAAAGTTCTAGTGTTTTTCTCATATATTGTAACTGTAATTTTTCACCAGCTCAATATTAAAAAATAAAATCAAAAAAATTAATTTCAAAGAAAATCATCGAAAATACAAAACACCAAAAACCATGCGGAGAAAAATTATAAGCAATCAACAATGTTTTAAAGAAAAAAATTACAAAATTAAATTCTCAATCAACTTAATATTAAAAAAAATAAAATCAACAAATATAATTTTGAAAAATCAAAAAATAAAAAATAAAAACCATGTAGGAAAACGTTGTAGAAATTCACAGTATTTTAAAAGAAAAAAGCAAAATTTTTAACCATATCAATATTAAAAAGGTAAAATCAACAAAGATAATTTAAAAAAAAATAAACAAAAAAAGGGGAAAGTTGGAAACAAAAGAAAAGTAATTTTGGAAAAAAAACAAAAAAGGGAAAATTTTAAAAAAAAGTAAAAAAAAAAAAGGAATGCACTGTGGATTACTTGTAATCCACAATGTATTGGGTGTGGGTGAACAATGAATTCCTCACACCCTTTAGCTTATTACTTAATTGTAATTCTTAACCAGCTTAATATAAAAAAAATAAAATTGACAAAGACAATTTAAAAAAAAAACAAAAAATATTATGTAGGATAAAACACTGTATTAATCCATAGTAATTTGCAAGGAAAGCTACAATGCTTCCCTCACATATTATAACTGTAATTTTTAAGCAGCTCAATATCAGCTTAATATTGAAAAAATAAAATCGACAGATATAATTTTAAAAAATAAAATAATAAAATAGAAAAATCATGTGAAAAAATATCGTAGCAATCCACAATATTTTAAAGAAAATAAATTATAAAGTAAAATTTTTAATCAGCTCAATATTAAAAAATTAATATTGACAAAGAAAATTTTGGGGAAAAAAATAAAAAAAGGGAAAAAAATAAAAAGTGCAAAAAAAAAATAAAGTAAAAGAAAAACAAAAAAGTGACAAAAAAAAGGGGGGGAAATGAAAAAATGCAAAAAGAAAATAGAAAAAAGAGAGGAAAAAAAAATGCACTGTGAATTACTGTTGTGAGGGAACAATGAATTCCCCCACACCATTTAGAGCATTGTATAATAATGGTTTACAAGAAGAAAAAAAAAAGAGACAAATTCTAAAGTCCAACCGATCACTTTGTGTTGGTGCATATGTTATAGGTATATTCATTGGATGTTTCTTTCCATCAACCTCTTAAAACAATATTTTTTATTTAGACAACTCAAAAATGGATACCACAGACAAATATATCATCTAATATGATTAAAAAAAACATAAAAACTACATTTAATCAAAGAAAAAGAAAAGATTACAAGTAAATTACAATATCACACCTACAATAAAAAAATTTATTCAGTGGAACATTTGACAATAAATGCTTGTAGTAGTTGATACAAAGATTGTGTTTAGTCTTGTAGCAGTAGTTGTTTTTCAAAATATTTTTCACTTGGAAATACATTAAAATATTTTTTTTATTTTTAAAAATTTATTTTTAACATCAACACATCAAAAACAATCCAAAAATATCAAAAAATAATTTAAAGAAAAACAAATTTAATTTTTTTGAGAAGCATGGCATGACCACAAAGAAAAACATGACCAAAATAAAGAAGCAAAATGAATTAAGACATAGCTACTAGCCAAAAAAAATCTATTGCCATGTCAAAGCTACCATTCACTCAGCTATTTATCCACAGTCAAAATAGTCCAGCACCTTGAAATGCATCAACCCTTATTTGTTACTTCAACAATTGCAAATACACTTTACCAAAGACAAGAACAAAGATGATAAGTAATTTGCAGCTTTGTCATAGGCATTCTTTGAAAAAGGTCAGAGCATTTGTCATTGTTTTTAATTTGATAATTTTTTTACTCATTGCCTTTCATTTGATAATTTTTTTACACAAAATACATGTTTTTCCTTGGAGGGTTATATGACTACCTAAAATGATAAATCTTTATAATGATTGAAATTTACCTAAATTGATAAATTTATGCATTAGTTATATGCATAAAAGGTAAAATAAAGTTTTTTTTTTTTGTAAAAGCCTTTGCATGTTAACATGAGATTTCTTCAATCATAACACTATAAGATCCAAAAAGAAACAAAAGCTATTTTTCATATCCACACCAAGAATTTCAACTTTTTTATATATACATTCAGAATTTAAGATAATCATGTTATAAAACTAATTAGAAGTAATTGTTGGAAATAAGTAATTCATATCATTTTCTATTTGCAAATAAAATGAAATGTCTAAACTTTTTTATAGCTTTGAAGGAACAAGCCTAACATACCCTCATCCAAGTTAACTTATTGTAATAATTATCTCTTTATTAAAAGTTTATCCTTTTTAATTTGAGATAACTTGTTAATATAGGCTTAAACCCTAAAAAATTAACAAACTACTCAACAATATGTAACCAAAAATAAACTAAGAATACTAATTTTTGTTGGAGTATTCTAAAATGAAACTTACTTGTTTCTCTTCTTCTATCTTAGCCTTGAGAAGAACAAGTAACCACTCTGGTAATTCGAATACTTGTTCCAATACCAATCTATATTGACACTTTTTTATTTGTAATAAGGGGATTGTTAGGTATTATTTTTTTATCTATAGAAAACAATAATAGTAATAGTAGTAGTAATTGTTAAGACACAAATGAGTAAATTAAATGTTTGACATATCATTACCAAAGAATAATATTAATAGCATATATAAGAGGTGCAACCCTGTCCAAGGCATCAATAGCCAACTAAAAATTTAAGAGGGAAAATTGATTTATAATTCTACAAAACAACATTGTGATAATCTATCCATAAAAATGATGGCTTTCCAAATAAGATCATGAATAGAAACAATGAGTAGTTAGACTACACTCTCTAAGTAAATGCAAAGGAGACTGTATTATTGACTCAGTTGCAAGCTCTTTCTATCAACTTTTCGTTGTAAACTAAAAGATTGGGTGTTCAAATGTATTTTCTTTAATGATTTGACAAATATTTAAAAAATCCAAGCTAACTAGTCTTACAAACCATCAATGACCTAGACACCAAGTTGGCCCTCTCACCTAGCATGCTAGACCTCCCAAGTAAGTACAATTTTATACACATAAGAAATCATAAACTATAAAGAAACAATTTAAAAGAGAATCCAACAACGAAAACACTTCCAACCAACATGAACACACAACCATTTCTTTTTTAAAAAAATCACATAAACAATCTAAACAAAAAAAAGGTCATAATCAAAGTTTACTAAAATTAATTATAGATATATCTTATTAACAGTATACATTAGTAGACTAACTATATATATTAACAAAAAAAATAATTATTGTGAAGAAACATTCACAATAATTAACCTGGGATGATAGGTATTACATAAAATAGACCACACTTAAAATCAGGTCAAGTTATAATTGTTCAAGCCAACTCTATAATACTAAGATTGGTTAAACCCTATTTGGCCACTCCAAGATTTAAAAATGGGATAATGTGCTCGATAAAGCATGAGTTTGATGTATCATAAGTATTTTCTCATAGAAAGTCCACGAATCTGATCAAATATTCTTCGTGCTTTGTGAATAAACACACACCCACATATAACCCCTGAAGTGGATGCTTTATTTGAGTTTTTTTTTCTCTTCTTTATCATAGGGTTTGCTTTAATTCTTACTTTTACTCTTAAAATTTAATAAAATATAAAAATGAATATAAATATTAAACTAATAATGAATGATAAACATCTATAATTTCCTTTGTTTCTTCAAATTATGTTTGGATGTTTGGCATGGTTTCAAGTTGAATAAATTCCACAAGTGAATTGAAGAATAAAAACAAAGATTTATAAGAATTTTCAAAATAAATAAAAGGAATAAAAATAGTTAAAATATTGGAAGAGAAACAAGGAACAATTCTAACACATTTTGGTAAAACAAATTAGGAAAATGACACAAGTTAGAAAAGTATTTAGGAAGGAACACAATTTGAACACAATCGTGTTTCTGAATATTGGTTTTGTACACAACTATTATTAAGAATATCATTTTCAAAATGCATGTCTCATGCAAATTAATCAACATGTACAAAAATCAAACCAAGACTTTATGAAGGTCTAATGGTAAAAATATGAGATTCGAGATCCAATGGCCAATATAGAAAGGAGATAAGTTGAAATGGTAAGAGAGAGAAATGGAGAAGAAAAGGAAGGGAAAGAAAGAATGGGTCACTAAGGACACACTGAGGCTTTGTTTTTTACATATCTGGTACCATTCGAAAGATCTCGACAAGACGATTCTAACCACATATTGAAAAACCATTAAACAAGGTTATAATTAACCCTAATTTATCCTCAAACAAACCCTTAACCAATTACAACCTCGTTTGGTGGTTTACCAAAGTATGGTTAGAATAGTTTTTTCAAGATATTTTTAACAGTATTAGGTATGTCAAGAACAAAACCCTAGTATGTGTCCAGTGACCCATCCTTTTTTTTCCTTATTTCTTCCTTTATTTATCTATTTTACCCCTATCAACTTATCTTTTCTCTTTTTTTGGTTATTAGATCTTTATAAAATTTTAGGTATATTTTTATACATGTTAATTAACTTGCATAAAACATGCATTTTAGGTTATGATTAAACCCAGTAGCGGTTGTGTACAAAACCAATATTCAGAAACACAGTTATATTCAAATTGTGTTATTTTCCAAATATTTTTTTTCAATCAGTGTCATTCTCCTAAAACTTTTACTAAATCGTGTTATCTTTTTAAAAACAAATTAGGTCTTTTACCATTCTAACATAATTTGATAAAATTTTTTATAAAAATAACATCAGTTATAAAAGTATTAGAGAAATAGCACAGTTTGAACACAACTGCTATTGAGAATAATGATTGTTTCAATATTCATCTCTCATTCAAATTAATTAACATATATAAAAATCAACCCAAAATTTTATGAAGATCCAATATCCAAGAAAAAAAGAAGAGGAGATGAGTTGATATAGCATGAGAAAGGAGGAAAAAGAATGGGTCATCGGAGACATACCGAGACATCGTTTTCAATACACCCGGTATTGTTATAAAGACCACCAAACAATGTCGTAATTGGTTAGGGATTTTGTTCATGGTTAATTTATAGTTAATTATAATCTCGTTTGGTGATCTTTCAAAGTGTAGTTAGAATTGTCTCGTGTAGATCTTTATAATGGTATTATATGTGTTGAAAATGAATCTCTGGTGTGTCCTTGATAACCCATTCTTTGTTTATCTTTTTTCTTCTCTCATTTTCTTTCTTACCACATCATTTTATCTCTTCTCTCTTTTTTGGTCTTGGATCTTGAATCTAATCTTTTAACTATTGGATCTTCATAAAATTTTAGGTCGACTTTTGTTTGGGTTAATTAATTTGTAAAAGACATGCATTTTGAAATATGACTAAATAACTAGTGGTTGTGTACAAAATAAATATTTAAAAATATGGTTTATATTCAAGTTGTGCTATTTTCCAAATATTTTTTTCAACCTATGGCATTCTCCTAAATTTTTTACTAAACTATGTCATTTTTTTAAATGAAATAAATGCTAAATTATTATTTAGTCTACATCTCATTCAGATCTATCTAATGTACAATTCACTTGAAAAAACCTAAATCTTTTGATAACTTGATGTTTTACCACTATGCACACTCTTAGTGGTAAAACCCACCTCTAATAATGACGAGGTAGGAAAGATGTGCCAATGATCATAACAAGAATATCTACAGTCCATATGCCATAAAAAGATCCCTCGTCGTAATTGTAACCCCAATCTTTATTTGTTTCCTCGCCTTTCTTTAAATTCTACCTATATATATTCACTTTCTCTTATCTTCCTTCTTTATCTAATGTCAAAAATTGTCGAAGATGATAATAAGGAAGATGATAGGAAATTCAAATTGTAATATTTATAACAATATTCAAATTGTATTATAATGTATCAATATATCACACACACACAGACACACACATGATATGTCTGCTTAAAAAAACAATATTAAAAGGGTTAAAAGTAGGGTAATAATCTAACATACCTAAGCTTGGTAAAATGCCAAGCCCAAATGACATAGTTCTGGCTCCCTTCTAGGCCCAACACCATTAGGTTTAGTTACACACTGAGCCCAAGTATATGTAGATCTGACAAATTACTAGACCCAACATCATTAAGTTTTGTTAAACCCAAGGATATGGAGAGGTGTTAGACCTAACATTCATGGGTCAACTATACGTTAAACTCAATTATATATAGGTTTGGCAAGATACTAGACTCAACACCTTTGGGTTCAGCTATGCGCTAAGCCCAAATACATGACGCTGAGTCCAAGTGCATATAAGTCTGAAGAGATATTGTACCCAACACCTTTAGGTTCAATTATGTGTTAAGACCAAATGTATATGGGTCTCATAAGATACTAGATTAGGTTCAACTATAGGATGAGTCCAAGTATATATGGATCCATTAAGTTGCCAGGCTCATCACCATTGAGCTAAGAATCATTTCATATCCAAATATATATGGAGTTGATAATATTTTTAGGTTTTTTTTTGTCACAAAGATTTGTTTGTTTTTTCTTATGTCTTTCAATATAAATTATTAAAAGTCAAGAATGATCATCTCCCTACATCCCTAAGTGTACAAAAGTCTCATAAATGCCTACCATATTTCCATCATACATTAATATTGTGTAAGAGATATTTATTCCTTGTTAATATTGTGTATGCGATATTTATCTATCATTAATGCTATCAGGAGGAGATGACATTCCAACCCTTCTATTCAAGCAACATGACAAAGTTCAGAGGTTGTATATACCATCTTGACCACCTAAAGGGTTCACACCTTTTCTATTATCTAAATATTCATACTTTTATTTTTAGAGCATTTATCATACGTAAACTAAGAACAAACATTCTTGTTCGTAGAATTTAAATCTCATTCTTTCATTTATTAAAATTCCTTCTTAAATGTCACTAACTTTATCATCAGAAGGTCATTAAATCCCACCAAAAGAACTATTTTGCAAATGTCAAGTTTTCTATCACTAATCATCTATTTTTTAAATTCTTGAGAAGGGAATATTTATGTAAAAATATGATCATCATCTATCTAAACACTTAAAAAAACCCTTATTCCTGAGGATATTGGATTTTCAAACATTATCAATTAGTGTCGTCTGGGAGAAACTGATCAAAAAGTTATCAACTATTCTTTCTGAACCTGTTTTTGACATCCCTAATCGCTATTAATGGTGGACAATTAAGATACCTTTAGGATATAACATGTCACATGACTCTTTACAATTACAGTCATACTTGTTGCATCAAAGTTTCAACAACTCATCAATCAGGTGCAAGCCCTTAGATAAGCCGTGTTGGCATCCTAAGGGTAATATCAAGCCGTTTTTATGACCTTCATGTTAAAAATGTGTCATGATTTAGCACTATTATACCCTTTAGGAAAAGATTCATAGAACTCTTTGGCTTTACTCAATCAAGAGAGAAGTCCATTAAGGCATATTTGAAGAGGTTCAATGAAAAAATGCTTAAGATAGAGGAATTGATTCAACCAGTAGCTTTAGAGGCTTTGATAAATGGAGTGAAAGAACGTTCTCTATAGAATGATTTGTATACTCTATCAAACAAAATCTTATTGAAGATGAAACAAGTCATGAAAAGTTATATACATGTGAAATAAACCAGTATATTAAGGAATGAGTCTTTCCCTTTCTACTAGAATATTGAGAATAAAAAAACTTTTCAAATAGAATTATTCTTCTAGCAGAGATAATAATTCCAATAAATGTCAGAAAAGATCAGTAAAGGATCATATATAACACCCTAATAGAATACATATGAATCCTTTGAATGTCACCCTTACAGAAGTCTTTACAATCATCAAAAGAAAAGACTTTGTTTGTTATCCATTTTCTATGGTGTTGCCTCCACACACACACGCCTTCAAGAAGTTTTGGTTATTCCATAAAGATAAAAAACATGATATAGAAGATTGGTTCACATTAAAGAAATAAATTGAGGTTGGTAAATAAGGGTTATTTAAAGCAATTTGTTAAAGGGCATGCCCATAAAATGTGACAGAGAAGAGCCCAACCAACCCAAGTCCTACATGAGACTAATATGATTTTAAAGCGTATTTCAGTTGAGGGAGATATTTCTAATGGCAAGAAGAACTATGGAAAACATGTCTTCACAACGACTCATTAACAAAACCCATAACTTTTACTCTATAAGATGATGTTGGTAAATGATAGGAGGTAAGTTAGCATCCTATCCAGAGATGTGATGTCCTAGATGGGGATAGATCCCTCAATGATGACTTTTGTAAAAACCTCTTTAATTAGGTTAAAGGGTTATGAACAATGAAAGGTGTTTTGGAGATCTCAATCACAATAAGCACTTACCCTAGGTGTCTTACCATTCAATAAAATTTTATGGATAAACATGGCTTTACCCTATAACACCATAATAAGAAGACCTCTCTTACACATAATCAATATAGTCATAATCACACAATATTTAGTCTTGCAATTACCTACTCATAAAAGGGTGGCTATCATGAGAGAAAATCAAAGGGCCTTAAAGTATTGTGCCTTTATATATCTGAAAGGTAAGAGAACTTTAGTTTTGAACCACTATGGGTTTTTGAAAGGGAGCGTGAAGGTCAAAATTAAGACCACATAGCAGTTGGAAAAAAGTATCTTTAAAGCTAAATAAGTGGGCTATCATCAAGATAAGCTTTACCTTGGAACCACCTCGATAGAAACTATTGACATACTTTCTTTTTACCCATGATGCTAATTTTTCTTTCAACACTTCATATATACCATGGATCAGCCCAGAGATAAATTCTCATAAACTTTAAGATAATCTAATTTCCTTTTTATTTTACAAAAAAAGAGAAATTTTAAGGGGAAGATAACAAGCAATAATTGTAAAAATAGATAAAATGTTGATTGTTGGATTTATTCACAAAGTCATATATTCGGATTGGTTGGCTAATATGGTCATAGTAAAGAAAAGCACTGGAAAATGAAGGATATGTGTGGACTTCACTAGCCTAAACAAGGTCTATCCAAATGATAGTTTTTCTCTCTCATAGATTGATAAAATTTATAGACTCTAAAGCTAACTTTGAGTTCTTAAGATTTTGGGATGTTAATTTAGGGTACCATCAAATCCCTATATATCCAAAAGATAGAGAGGAACTTTTTGCTACAAGACAATGCTTTTTAGCTTGAAAAATACAGGGGTTACTTACCAGCGGATAGTCAATAAAGTGTTCAAACACCAAATTAGGAGGAACATAAAAGCTTATATGGATGACATACTGGTGAAAAACATGATGTTTGAACAATATTTGAAGGATTCAGAATAGGTTTTTTCTGCTACAAGCAAATATTAGATGAAGCTTAATCTTTCCAAGTATGTGTTTGTCATTATAAAAGAAAGATTTTTAGTTTTTTTAGTAAGGAGTAAAGGAATCGAACCCATTTTAAGAAGATTCAAGCAATATTAAACATGACTCCTCCTCAAAAGGTCAAAGATGTTCAATGCTTCACTAGGAGACTAGCCACCCTCAACAAGTTCATATCCAAACTAAAAGAATACAACCTATAATTTTTTCCAGATCTTGAAAAATATCACCAACTTTAAATGGACATTAGAGTGCAAGAAATATTTTGAAGAGCTTAAAGCGTATCTATTCTCTTCTATGATCTTGTCACAACCAAGAGAAACCGAGAACATATTCCTCTATCTTAGGGTTTCTAACCAGGCAGTCAATTTTATATTGGTAAAGTAAAAGGAAGGCATACAATGCCCAATCAATTATTTTTGCTAAACTCTCAATGATGCTGAAACAAGATACTTAAAAGTGAAAAAGATGGCCCTAGCTTTAGTGAGTACCTTTAGAAAACTAAAATAATAATTCCAAGCTCATCAAGTTATAGTATTAACATAGTAGCCTATGTTATAAACTCTCCACAAACTATACATGCTTGGATAGTTAATGATGTGATCGATTAAGCTATAGGAATATAGACTCTTATTTCAACCAAGACTAACTATTAAAGAGCAAGCCTTAGTAGACCTCACAATAGAACACTTTCTTGAGAATGATATCCAAGATAAGCATTTCCAATATCTAAACAGTTGATCCTCTCAAGAGAAACTATAATCCCCCCCACAGTTAATACAATTAATTCCACCTTGGGAACTATATGTAGATTGATCTTCCAATTTTAAAGGTAGTGGTGTTGTGATGGTACTAATGACCTGCATGAATATGTCTTTGAGTGTGGAATTTAATTTGAATTTTTAGCCAGTACTAGAGTATGAAGTTTTCCTAGCAAGATTGGGCCTAGTAAAACCTTTGGAGGTTTCCTTTCTCCATTTGCACAATAACTCCCAGTTAATAGTGGGGCAGTGCCAATGAATATTTAAAGGCATAGAAATCGCAATTGACCATACTTCAAGAGAAGAGAATAGAAGGGTAGATCTTTTATCCAAACTAACAAGCTCCAATTTGGTTAAACTCCCTTTAGAGGTATGTATTAAAATCTTGAAAAAACGAAGTGTGTGTGCGTGTTTGCTTAAAAACACCCATGATTAAAAATGCCATAAATAGGGTAATAACCTAACATACTTAGGCTTGATAAAACATCAAACCTAAATGATATGAGTCTAACTTGCTTTTAGGCCCAACACCTTTGAGTTCAACAACACATTAAGCCCAAATATATGTGGATCTAGCTACATACTAAGCTCAAGAACATATAGGTCCGAAGAGGTGCAGACCCAACATCATTGGGTTCAGCTACATGCTGAGCCCAAATACACGTGAATCTAGCATGGTGCCAGACCCAACACCCTTGGGTTTAGCTACGCACTGAGCTCAAGTACAGTTGATCTGTAAGATGCCAGACTTAACACCCTTGGATTCAACTACCTGCTGAGTCCAAGTATATATGAGTTTTACAAGTTGTCAGACTCATCACCCTTAGTTTAGGAATTATTCAAAGTCCAAATACATATAGAGTTGATAATCTTTTAAAGTAATGAGGAATTGTTTGTTTATTCTTATATCTTTTAACATAAAATGTTAAAAGTCAAGGATGATCATTTCCTTACATTTCTAGGTGCATAAAAGTCTCTTAAGGGCCTACCATATTTCTATCAATATTAATATCGTGTAAGAGATATCTATCCCTCATTAATGCTATTTGGAGAAGATGACGTTCCAACCCATCTATTCAAGCAATATGACAAAGTCTAGAAGTTATATATACCATCTGAACCACCTAGTTATATATACCAAAAGTTAGGCCCAACACCTTTGAGTTCAACAACACATTAAGCCCAAATATATGTGGATCTAGCTACATACTAAGCTCAAGAACATATAGGTCTGAAGAGGTGCAGACCCAACATCATTGGATTCAGCTACATGCTGAGCCCAAATACACGTGAATCTGGCATGGTGCCAGACCCAACACCTTTGGGTTTAGCTACGCACTGAGCTCAAGTACAGTTGATCTGTAAGATGCCAGACCTAACACCCTTGGATTCAACTACCTGCTGAGTCCAAGTATATATGAGTTTTACAAGTTGTCAGACTCATCACCTTTAATTTAGGAATCATTCCAAGTCCAAATACATATGGAGTTGATAATCTTTTAAGGTAATGGGGATTTGTTTGTTTATTCTTATGACTTTTAACATAAAATGTTAAAAGTCAAGGATGATCATTTCCTTACATTTCTAGGTGCATAAAAGTCTCTTAAGGGCCTACCATATTTCTATCAATATTAATATCATCTAAGAGATATCTATCTCTCATTAATACTATTTGAAGGAGATGACGTTCCAACCCATTTATTCAAGCAATATAACAAAGTGCAGAAGTTATATTACCATCTGAATCACCTAGGTAAAGGGTTTATACCATCTGAATCACCTAGGTAAAGGGTTTATATATATATATATATGTGTGTGTGTGTGTGTGTGTGTGTATATATATATTTTATTCTTTAAGTATTCATACTAATATTTTTGGAGTATTTATCATATACAACTAATAACAAATACTCTTATTTTTAAAATTTAAAGCTGATTCTCTAATTTATTATAATCTTTTATTTTTTCACCCCGGGAAATGAAGATGAGGTGAGTTTTATTCAACTTGCCCAAGCTCCAAACATCCGGCTGATCATCATCAAATCTTTGCAAACAACTTTTTGGATGGAGGATTCTAATTGTAAGCAAAAAAGATAGCAGAGGGACGTAACAGATTTAAGTAACAGTAGGGGGACTCAATTGATGAAATCTACATAGTATAGGGACGGTACTTATAATATACTTTGGCCCGATATACTCGGCATTTAAAAGTTCACTTTCCAATGGGAAAAACATGACTCCGCAGAGCAGCTCAATTATTAACAAATTTGTCTACGTTGTGAAGACAAATTTGAAGGATCTAGTGACCGTTTGAATTTCGAATTCAAAACTTTAAACCTTAGTCGACAGACAGCCTGTGACTTTCCATCCAAAACCATCTACTCAAATCGGCCAAGCTCCATTAAAATAAAAAATCTCTATCCCCGTGGCGGAATCTCGTTTGTCAGTGACACTCCAAAAACAAGACCAAAAAACACGATACAGATACAGTGGTCCCTACAAAACTACGCTCCCAACGAATACCGAGCCCGAATCAACGGTCAGGATCTCTCTACAATTCAAATCAAGCCCTTCCCCGCCTCAATAGTAAGAAACAAATATTAAACAGTAAAAGTAAAACCTCTCCTTCTGCGCGAATAAGAGAAGCAGAGCCCTTTTGCTTTCTTTCAAAAAATCCAAGATTGTTTTGTTTCCTTTTAAAACTCTCGCCTTTACCTTAAATCCCCTCTCTGTTTCTTCTTACTAAAATTGAAGAGAAAGAGAGAGAGGGGGTTGAAAATGTCGACGCAGACACGCCGTTCGTCGTTTTCCTCTTCAACGTCGTCGTCTCTTGCAAAAAGACACGCGTCTTCTTCATCGACAGAGCATGTAGGCAAGGCCACGGCCGTTGCGCCTCATTTGGCCAAGAAACGAGCCCCTCTTGGTGACATTACGAATCAAAAGAATGTGACTCAAAAAGGGTCAAGAACCTTAATTCCATCATCTACTTTGGTGGGTTGTTTTTTTTTTTTTTTTTTTATTTCTTGTTTTCGTTTCTTTTCTCTTTCTAAATTATGAGAAACATTTAATGGGTTTTCTGTATCATTTTCTTCTGGGTATTTCTTGTTGCATGCGGACTTTCTTGGGTCTTTTGTCATTTATTCTTGTTAGCCCAGCAAGGTTTTGATTATTTTTAGGGTTTGTTTATTGCAATTTATTTAAAAAAAAGATAGTAAATGCTAAAAGAATGCATAATTATTTGTTATTAAGAAAAGGAGAGAATAATTTGCTTACTTGTGGGTGCATTAAAGATATCCAATTAAGTCACTGTTTGGATACTTGGTAACATAAGATTCTGGTGATCAGAATCTTGACAAAAACTGCTTCTGTGTTATGATCTGCATAGAGTGCAGTGTTATCGTCAGTGTTGAAATTAATGCCTTTTTGCATACTTAGAAACTGCATTATAATCTGATTTTGATAATGTTATCCTCAAGGTGGCATGATCAAAGCATTACCAACTATAAAAGTTTTGATCCCTTGATGGCTCTGATTTTCCTTATAAAGCAGCATTTCGTTGAGTCACCACGGACACTGGATTTATGATTAACTTCTCAAGTTCTAATTAACTCCCTCTATTGTGATGTTCAGATTAAGCTTGTGAGTTTGTTCTAGTATGCAGAGAATTAGTTGATCCTAACTGAATTTCATAAATGCAGGCACCATTCTCAAATAAATTTGCCAAGGTGAAGAAGGGACCTCCTGCTTCTAATAGCAGTACTTTACCTGCATTCTTAAATGCGAAATCGAGTGCTGTTGGTGTTTGTAAGGTGATCTCTATCTCAACAAGAGACGAAAGTGTCCCTCCTGTTGCTGCTGTTTCTGTTACATGCAGCATTGATGTTTCTCCGAGTAAATCTGATGATCTTTCAATTTCTTTGGATGAATCAATGTCCACATGTGATTCTTTTAAGAGCCCCGAGGTTGAATATATAGATAACAATGAAATAATAGCAATTGATTCTATCAATAAGAAGACCTTGAGCAATCTGTACATCTCAGATCATTTGGAAACTGCAGGTTTTTAACTTTTTTCACTCTCATTTCTGTTGTCTTTATTATATCTTAATAACTGTTGTTTTATTTTCTAGACTTCCTAATTTAGTTTGTATATGCGCGCAGAAAATGTATGCATCAGAGATACTCGTACTGATATGGAAACAGATGATAAAATTGTTAATGTTGATGACAATTACCAGGATCCGCAGCTTTGTGCAACCATTGCCTGTGATATTTACAAGCATTTGCGTGCATCTGAGGTAGAGTATTCAAGCTTATGTGCCACTTATGAGTCTCCTTTGTAGTACACAGTTGTACCTGCTTGTGGCATTGCTAAATGAGTTACTTTCTTCCATGTATAATCTGTCATCGTCTTCAAGTTTTGTTTTGATCTTGGTATGCGCAATGCATTTCCAGAGTGCTACCTGTACGTGCCTGGACTTATCGTTATTCTTTTCTTTATTGAATTTCATGGGATTTTAGATGAAGAAAAGACCCTCCACAAACTTCATGGAAAGAATTCAGAAAGACATAAATGCCAGCATGCGTGCAATACTGGTTGACTGGCTTGTGGAGGTAACATCATTGAATTGCATTACATATTTGTAAACTTGCAACGTGATTTGAAGAATGATCAATTTTTGTAACCATTCTTTAGATTGATAGACGGGTTATGGGAATACAAATATTTCTTCAGATGGACTATGAGTAATCAAATGCTGAACTTGTAATTCAAAATGTAGGTAGCTGAAGAGTACAGGCTTGTACCAGATACCCTGTATTTGACCGTGAACTACATTGATCGATATCTGTCTGGCAATGTGATGAACAGGCAACGACTGCAGCTGCTTGGTATTGCCTGCATGATGGTTGCTGCGTAAGAAAGAGTTTTCTGCGATGTCTTTGTTTGTTCTATAAATGACACCTCTTTTTTCTTATAAAAATTTTACTATCTCATGTATTAACAAGGAAGATGATGATATTGCCAGGAAATACGAGGAAATATGTGCACCCCAGGTGGAAGAGTTTTGCTACATTACCGATAACACATATTTCAGGGATGAGGTATTGTTCTTGTTGTCCAGATGCCCAAGTGCATTTGACAGATAATTCTGCCACTATACTTTTTTCTTCCTAACCTGCACAAGCATTAAGTATTTTTAATGGCTGCAGGTTCTGGAAATGGAATCAACTGTTTTGA
Organism: Populus nigra; assembly: GCF_951802175.1. Taxonomy (NCBI): domain Eukaryota; kingdom Viridiplantae; phylum Streptophyta; class Magnoliopsida; order Malpighiales; family Salicaceae; genus Populus; species Populus nigra. The sequence continues at coordinate 6,178,343 of NC_084856.1, read as the reverse complement.
ACTACTTGAAGTTTGAAATGACAGCCCCAACAGCTAAATGTTTTTTGAGGTAATGACCAACTTATGGTTATCTACTCCATCTATTATTCCTGTATGCTATACTGTTTTCATGACTTGTCATCCATGCATGTAGGCGATTTGTTCGTGCTGCTCAAGGAATTAATGAGGTATCTATTTTTGCTCTGCTGGCCATGGAATTGTTGATTTTTATAATATCTATCACCTCCATCCCTAAAATCTTTGGTTTATTTTGGTTGTTATGTACGTGGCATCATTTGCTAGGTTCCATCAATGCAGTTGGAATGCTTGGCCAACTACATTGCAGAATTATCTCTCCTGGAATATACTATGCTTTGCTATGCTCCGTCGCTGGTAGCTGCCTCTGCCATTTTCCTGGCCAAATATATACTTCTTCCTTCAAAGAGACCGTGGGTACGTGTTAAAAAATAATGAAACTTCTAGTTCATGGGTTTTTAAACTCGCAATCATACCTGATACTCCATTTCTTCTGGAACAGAATTCCACATTGCAACATTACACACTTTACGAGCCTGTTGATTTGTGTCACTGTGTAAAGGATCTCTATCGCCTGTGTTGTGGAAGCCATAATTCTACTTTACCCGCAATCAGGGAGAAATACAGTCAGCATAAGGTGAGCAAGATTCTCATTCTGTCCCTGTTTCTCTCTCTCTCTCTCTGCATAGCATGAACACTAGTACAGAGGAATGGTCTGAAGTGCACGCGTCCTAATCTAATATTACTTTTGTCGCAGTACAAATTTGTGGCAAAGAAGTACTGCCCACCTTCCATACCCGAGGAATTCTTCCAGAACCTAAGCTGCTAGACTGTTGTATTACTCTTCCAATGCTCTGTTGGATTAACTTCAAGTGAATCAACTGCTTTTAGAGGCTCTTCCGATTCCATGCAATGCAATCCCATAGGCAACACTTTATCATTATTAACTGTAAAATGTAGAGGTCAGTAGTTTTTTAGCTTGTCTAGAGGTTTTGCTGAGTCTACTCTTTCGGCAAAGATCAACTTTCATATAATCCTGTATGATATTGATATCTTTAGTTCTTGTTAATGAATTCATAGCCAGATTTTAGCACAACTATTTACCGTTAGAAAATTTGTTTAAAACCAGTAGACTCCATTTAAGATTAAAATTAAATTAAAAGTGGGGTATATTCATCTTTATGATTGGAAATTATTTCTAATAAAATTTTTTTAACGTGAAACATTATCATAATTAAAATAAATTGTGAGTGAATGAAAAATTGATATTGAAGAATCATTCCGTGGGTATGGTTTTGTGAAATCCAAAACTTTTTATTCTATATAAAAAAAAAGAGATTGTCTTTTAATTTATATTTTGTAGGAAGATGAAGAGTTAAAAATAAATCTTAAGTAGAGTTTTTTAAGGCTTAGGTTACATGTTTGCTTTCTTGGCTAGAATTTAATTTGCTTTGTTGCCAATTTATTATTGAATTTGTGTTTGTTATAAAATAGTTTTTTGACCCATAAAATTTAATTTTTACTTGCTTGTCTGGTATATGAATTAACAATTCGAAAAGATAATCTTTTAAATACTGTGAAATTTACAAATATCAGTATGTATATGTATCCAGAATTATGCTCAACATTTTTAAAAGATTTTCTTGAGATTTTATCCATGCTAGAAGATTTACATTTTTCATATTCATTTTCAAGTTTTGGGATTAAGCCAAGATTACTTGAATTTTTCACATATTTAGAATTTATATGCCATGATCTACCATACTAAACATTCATACAAGACACATTATATATAAAAGTAGGAATTTCATTTTTTTCAATATTGAGCTTAAACATTTCATCACATGCATATTGATTAAACTTAATAATTGGTTTAAAATGAGCCTTGTTAAAAAAATATTCAGAAATCAAATTCTTGTGAATTTCAGGAGCATGCAACATATAATTGAGAGTGACTTCTCTTCCAAATGTAAATCTAATAAGAACATTTCCAACCCCCACTATATTAGAAGAGTGTTAATCATCAAACATGATCTTCTTTCCTTTTCTCATCCAAGATGGTACAAGTTTTTAACAAGGTTTTGTTATAAAAGACAGGGCTAGTAGCTCTAAAATTAATTCACCATCCATCTAAGCCTTTAAGAATATTAATCTCGGAAATCATAGCCATAAATGGCTTTACGGTATCATTAACTTGTGCAACATGCCCATGTTTTTGGAAATGACAAGTCCTAGCATTATGCCTAAGTTTACCCTAAACAAAACAAGCATAATTATTTTTATTTTAGTTGTGGTTGCCTATTATTTGATGTTGGTTTAAGATATGGTCTCTTATTTCTTGTTTGGTTAGAATGAAAATGGTTTTCATAAGGTTTTTTTCTTGTAATACTTTTTCTTTGGCCTAAAATTTCCATGAGTTTTTTGACATGTGAGAGGGGCTCTTATGAGATGTGATTAAACTTACCTGATACCAATTGATTCATTAAGTTAAATGACTTTGTCCTAGTTCCTTACCTTTTCTTCTACTCTTAAACTAGTAATAAGAGTTTCAATTCAGAGCTTTTAATTTATTTATACTTCAAAGTTTTCCAAGATTCAATAAACTTGTCAATGATGGCTACAACCTGCATTTGTTCATCTATTTGGATGTCATCGTTACGGATATAATGAGCATTCATTTAGAGTTCATAGGCTTTTTTTTTTAATTTATTTTAAACCTAAAAAACCAGTTACAAGCATACTTTTTTATGCCAACTTTTCCAGTATCATATTTTTATAAATTAAACCTTGATCATAATAATCTTAAAGCTCACCAGAAAGACAATTTAGTAAATAATTGCAACAATGATTGTTATCCTTCTTCCATTTCTTAACTTTTCTCTTATATTGAGCTAATCTTCTTTACTTATATTTTCATTCTTCTTTTTTCTAGAATTCCTTTTCTAATTAAGACATAGCTAACATTCAATAAAGTAAGATAAAACAAAGCCTATTCCTTTATCTTTTGAAGTTTTCTCCATAAAAGCAGAATGGTTTATTAAGGTCAACCACTTTAGCAAAGCTTTACCCATTGATAATATTAGTATTCTCCATAATTGATATTGTGTCAAATTGTTAGATATAAAAGGATATTACTTGATAATACGAGTGGAAAACATTAAAAAATAACTTTACCAACATTATATAGGTAATTGACTTGAGGCACAACCAAATTGCTTTTTTGAGATGATACATGTTGTCCATATAAATTCTAATTTAATAGATCAAGAAAGTGTTGCATGCCATATGTGAAATACAATAAGTTTAGCCATCTTGTCTAGTCTCATAACTCTGCATTACTTATAATAATTAAAACTCTAGAAAGAATAACACCATTTTTGCCTAAATAGAACAATAAAATAAAATTTTTGATATGGCTTTTGTTTATTGGGAGAAAAAAATTATAGCTAATAAAATGATAAATATTTAACATGTTGTTTTACATTTATATATAGTCAAAAGAGTATAAGTATTTAAATTTTAAATTGTTATAGATTTAATGACCATTATTAAAAGAAAATGGTTGTCATGCATATAATGTTTTATAACTTGCAATTAAAAGCATATAACGTTTTGTAACATGTAAATAAAAGCATATAATGCATGCCTCTAAGGCCTGAGTTGCTTTTGTTAAGTCCCTCATTATCTCAAATTGCAGAGTTATTAACCCGTGTTTCAGTTTCTATCTAAGTCCATCTCTGAATTTCTTTATCATGTGTTGCTCAGTGGGCACATAAAGTTGGGCAAACATTGAGAGGTTTGTTAAACCTCCTCTCATACTCAACACAGACATATAACTTTGTCTCAATGTTAAGAACTTCTTCTCTTTCATTTTGCAGTGATACCATGGGTAGAACTAATTCTCAAATTCTACTCTAAAATCTCCCCACGTCCATAACCCCATGGCTTTCCTTGACTGCATCGTCTCCTACCCTCAGTTCATTTGGTGCTTTTATCTGTATCAGGGTCTTCTCTATCTTCCCAATCCATCTACTTGCAACTTTCGCATCCTAAACGCATCCCGATCTCCAATAAAAGGTTCACAACCATCTCTCTTATGCTCTTCATAATCTGTACCAAGGTAACTACACTATCTGTAGGTGTCATAACCACTAGAGTTGGTGGCACTGCTGAGGCCACAAGGTCTAGGGCTCTACCCATGGTCTTCATCACTTCCATCACTATCTTTGCTATAAAAATAGGATCATCATACGGGGTACAAGTCCCATCGGTGTCGGTGGTGTAGGTCCAGCCATCTATTCCTGCCAAGCTGTCCTCTGTTTGCAATGCCCCAGCATGTCTCGAAATAGTATCGTCATGAAGCCTAGTTGGCTCATCTCATCCCTTCTAGGTAGAAGCTGGTGGCATATGAGATGCAATGTCAACTAGGGGATCCTACCTCTAGTTCCCTCCCGAGTCCACATCCCGATCGTCTATTTTTGTCGAGCTATTCTCTGTTTGCAATGCCTTAGCACAACCCGAAATAGTGTCATCATGAAGTCTAGCTGGCTCATCTCGTCCCTTCTGAGTATAAGCTGGTGGCATATAAGATGCAATGTCAGCCAGGGGATCCTCTCCCTGACTCCCACCCGAGTCCATATCCCGATCCCTCATTCTCACTGGATAGAGATTTGTACTCGTGCCATATCTCGTACGAGCCATCTTGCAACAATTTAGCATATATCAATTTCCATCAAACTTCTTGAACCTAAGCTAGGATTCTGATACCAACTGTAACACCCTAATATTTTTATGCATTTTAAGCTTTATTTCTTGTAAATAATTACCATTTTCGAGGTGACTTTTTTATATAGCTTTACAAGAATCTATCAAAATTTCAGCAAAGTCTCCTCTGTATCAAGAGATCCCAAATTATCAACATACCTGTAACATTTCAATGTACCCATCAAACATACCCAATTATTGTTTAACAATCCTGGACTCATCATTTCACAACACATCTCATCACAATTATTATAATTCATTTTAATGTCACATCATGTATGTAGTTATAATATTCAAGATTCAAATCAAAATCTATAATCATAAATTATTTGATACTATTAGTGTAAATTACAAAAAAAGCATAAGTATAACATCATACACTAGCATAATTAAGTTAAATTTATAATTACATAATTTAAGAAAGATTGGCATTCAGTATGTAACAATAATTTACCTAAACAATCTACTTTTAACTTACACGATTTATTTTCTATGTTAGTATTTCTTATTTATCATTATTAAACTATAATATTCATATTAAACTCTTTTTAACCTATATCCAATACTAGATAATTCTTGGTTCGCCTAGGTGCATATGTTATTTCCACTTACAAATAATCTAAATTCTCTACTCATTATCGGGTAAAATTCCTACATCTTGAAATCAAATTTTCATTTCTTAGTACTAAACATTAATCCTAATACCGGGAAAGATTAATTCTTCATGTCCACTACCGAACCTTATTTCCATCGGTAGAACTAATTTATTTTCCCCCTTATCAAACATTAATCCCTTCATCGGGACTAATTTCTTCTGTCATTTACCAGGCACTAATCTCATCACCAAAATTAATTCCATTGCCGCTTTCTGGGCATTAATCCCATCACCGGGACCAATTTCCACTGCCCCTTATCGGGCATTAATTCCATCACTGAAATTAATTGGAATGCCCCTTATCGGACATTAATCTTCCACTACCCCTTACTGGACATTAATCCCACCATAAGAAAATTTCTTTCTTCCACTATATGTTTTACAAATTAAAAATAAAATAGCATAACATATCCAAAATATTATAACGACAATCTTACAAGAGAAAATGTTAAGGTGTGGAACACTTACCCGTGATCAAAGATTTTAGGTGTCTCCTTGTTGCAACATAGCTTCCGAAGCCTCTCCTGTATCAACATGCATATCAATTTTTCTTTTTATATTCGTCACCAAATAAATTCTCATTTTCATTTTTTTAATATATACATATATTGAAATATCATTAATTCCAATTCTCTAAAACCCTTCATGCTCATTTAAATCTTTATTCAAACATCTAAAGTTAATTTACGTAACATTCATTTTAACAAAATCTTCAACTATACAATGACATTTCAATTAAAATTTCAAATAATTCAATTCTTTCAAAAGTCATTTCCCCCCTATAAATATATATTATTTTACAACAATTTCACTTGATTACATGCAATGCAATTATGATTTGATGCTCTTTATTCTCTTTGTTTAGCTTCTCCCTACTACTGGGTTTGCAGTATATGTCTGTCTGAAGGTCATGTTTATGTGATGGGTGACAACTATAATAACAATTATGATTCCCATGTTTGGTAGTATTCTCAAGCTGTTCTTGCTATATATCTGTATTTTTTTTTTCAATAAGACATATTAAGAATAAATTTTCTTTAGGTTCATCACATTTATACCAAGCCTCCTTTCTAAAGGACATTAATGACTTGTGCAATATTCAAATTTATTGATGTGTCCCTCCTAGGACTTCCTTGCACGCCGGAGATAATAAATTGGACGGCAATAGTACTTTTATTTCTTACTTATGAGAACTTAGAGCAGGGCTTTATTTTTAAATTTTGAGATGTATTTTCAGAATTGTTTTCTCAACATCATCGATGCTAACACTTTCTTGTGTGTTTGACATTGTTTATGGCAGGGACCTGTTGGAAGAAGAAACACTAGAACAAAGAAAACAAAGAGACTCACACGTGAGCGCGCGATAAGGAGGTTTACAAGAAACTGTAATTGCTATTCAACATTCTCCCCTCTTAAACTTAAACAAGTGGTATACCATATCAATCACATGTTCTTCATTCATTCATCATTGTTGACATGTTTGTAAGTGGTATACCAGAGGACAGGTCATCAATTTATAGTTCTTGTTGATGCTTTACAGTGGAATGAGTGTATTGCTAACACACTCGCTAGATCTATTGAACTATGAACAGTTTTATTTCCAGCAACAAGCTTCTAGCTGCTTTCAACATATCAAGCAAACAAAGCAGAGTAAATAGGAAATGCATGATTTCTCTGCTCCATTCAAGTTCCCATGAGTTTTTCTATCATGTCAAATAACCATCTCAACCCAAAAGTTTAAGCTGTTAGGTGAGGTTGCAAGATATGATTTATATTATTGTCTAACATCCCCCCTCAAGTGAAAGTCATTTGAGCTTGAAACTTGCACAGACCTACATTACCTTGTGCTTAATTTTTATCAAATAAATGAGAATGATGAGATTCGAACTCGTGACAATTTGGCTATTAAGGCTCTGATGCCATATCAAAGAATCAATTCAACCTAAAAATTTAAGCTATTAGATAATATCTCAAGATATAATTTATATTATTTTCTGACATGTTCTTTATAAACAGGCTTGCTGAGACCTAGTCAAGATTCGATCAAGAACTTGCACTCAACTCATAATCTAGTCTAGTAATTGATTTTTTCTATAAGCTGCGATGCTTGTTGCGAACAAACTGTTACTCATGACATTAGTTTCGTGCCAGCTATAAAATAGCTACTTTCGGGCTTTCTACAATAAAAAAAAGCCTATCCGGGATGGCTTCGGAAAGGGTAACTCAGCATCCACTCAAAGCAGATGGCAATCTTTCAAATCGTTTCTTGTTTTGTTTGGAACTCCTGCATGTTTTAATTGTTTTGTTACTTGTGGGCAACTTGTAATAAAAAATCTGGCTCCTCGAATGACAAGTAGGGTAAGCTATATTTAGCCCCTATAGATTTAGAAATGTTCCACTTGCGCCCTCATAGTTTGAAAACATTTTAGTATAAACTTTAATGTTTTAAAAAAGATCGAATATGGTTCCTGGCTGTTGAATACCTTGCATTTTCCCATATTCTTCATTCACTTTTTCCCTGCTTTTCTCTTGCCTTTCCTCCCGAATTCGTATGCATGTGGTAACATCCAACAAAAACTGCTTACAGACTTTAAAAATATCAAAAACCATAATTCAAAAGGGACGTAGGTCCACGGTGTTATCTATTTTTAATGATCTTGGAAATCTCTGAAAACATCGGGACAGGCATTTTATGCTATGAGCTAGAGAGGGTCAAGTTATAGTTTACCCTATCAAATATTTGCATCTCCCACGGGTAGCATAAGTGAAGTTAGTGCGTTGATTAACTAATTAGACGTAAATAGAGATGATGCAAGCTATGGTGACAGATTCACTCGGATGGACGATAAGCTTACCAGCTGGATGGCAACTGAGTGATACAATTTTTTAGATTTTTGAAAGGGTGGCATTGCAATCAGATTAGTTACCAAAGCTCCCTTTTGCAACTTTTTGGAAGGCAGGGGGGCAAGTGTGCTTCTTGATTTGATTTTAATTCTAACGATAAAATTCATAGATATCTTCACCCACCAATCCACGCCTAACTTTCCTGGTCCAAAAGTTGGCATGCATGTGAAAAAATTGTACGAGTTCTAGAAAGCTAATTATTAAGTATCTTATAAAGTGGTAAGCTGAATTCAAGATTCGTTATATGTCGATCATCATTAGGTTCCAAGAAGAGGGAATTCGAATTTGCTATGGATGTTTTTCGTGTCTTTTGTAACTTAGCACAATTAAAAATTGATTTTAGCGAATTAAGACGGGCAACAAAAATATTTAAAGAAAAAAATAACATATGTGATCTACATTTTAATTAAAACACAGTTGAGTAAACCGATTATGAACACTATAAGTATTAGAGTGATCTTAATAATAACTAAGTATTTGTAACATTCGAATCACAAATATATACCATCTATAATCTACTACTCTATATATTATCAAAAGCATTTTTCTAGTTTTTTGAAGACTTAACACAATTAAAAAAAGATTTTAACAAAATAACACAAGCAAAAATATTTAGGAATGTAATATATTTGATCTAGGAATATCTACAACACATCTTGAGTTGGTGATATCTAAAATTTTTTTTAATTAAAATAATTTATAGCAAAGTAATTCTTTTTGGCCAATACGAACCAAACCTAGACAATGAATGAGCATCGGATTTGTTTGGATAAAATAAAGCATATCATTAGGAATTTCACTTATATCTCAATACCTTTCGAATATCCATGCACCTACCACGAAGTTTAACAATGATACATATCCAAGCCTGCAAAATGGTCCAAATGGTAATCAAAATTGACATAAAGCAATAAGCCCATAAAATAATATACATGGTCCAATTAGAGGCTGTTCTCAGGATTTTGTTCTTTATTCTCGGGCTGCAGTAGTCACCACTCACCTCCACAAATTACAGTCTTGGTGCACTCGAGGCCCAGCTATTCTGGTCAATCGTGTGACTTGTTCCGTCCCCGTTCTGGGTTCGATTCTCTATGTGCACGCTTGTCACCCCCACGGTGCCTAACCTGCCACTGGGCTTGCAGGATGTCTAGTGAGTCGTGGAGAATAGTCGTGGTGCGCGCAAGCTGACCCGGATACCCCACGTGAATAATAAAAAAAAAAATTACAGTCTTGGTGATGTTCGACCATACCATCAACATGATTGACCAGTTTAAGAGGGCATTGCCCCTCCTGGTCTGGAGTTACACCATAGGCTCGATTGATCTGCATGCTCATACGAAGAGAAGTTGTATATTGTTAGGACACCATTTATGATTCGGAAGATGTATAGAACTGTGCACGCAAGAATAAATACATGAGAGATGCTTGCTATGTTTCTCGAGTCCATCAACGAGGCCGATTCGCCGCACCAACGGGTGAATCAACAGCGAGTCTACACGGCGGCCTCCGTCGGGAAAAGAAATTGATTAGTGGGATGGAATGGTGGTGGTCCATAAAATAATTCTCAAAAGTTAATATTTCCTTTCATGGACCCCCTTGCGTGATCTTTTCAATTTCTATGCAGTAGGGAAAGCAATAAATGAAGGAACCAATTATTAGTGGATGCAACTTGCTCGCACTCTTCTTCTGCTTTATTGCTTGCAGTATCAATCAGATAAGATATGAGATTTATACCCCCAAAATAATAATGTGCAATAGGACAGCCATTGTTGACTGCATTGCCATTTTTCTCTCCTTCCATGCGCGCCATATTCCTTGATTTAATAGTTTTAAGAGGTTTGGTAGTGATTTTAGTTTAAAATGGATTTTTAGTTTAGAAAAATATTATAATGATATTTTTTATTTTTAAAAATTATTATTTATATAGCATATCAAAATAATATGAAAATATAAAAAAATTAATTTTTTTTTAAATTTTAAAATTTTCTCTGTACCATCCACTGAGGTCGATCCACTGATGCTGGCGAGGGCTTCATTTTTCTTCCCCTTCCCCTTCCCTTCCCTTCCCTTTCCTTTCCTTGTCAAGACTCAAGACAGTTCCTTTCATGTCTTTTCTTGTAATCACTTCTTTCCTTTCATTAATCTCTATCTAGTTAACTCAAGATTTAACAAGAGCCTTGTTTGTTTAAGAGATCTTAATTTTTTCTGTTCCAGATTCTAGAGTTTTTCTAAATGGAATTCTTTCTCTGGATCAGTATGTACACTTAATATTTAATTTGTAGCTATTGGCTCATATAAGTGGTTTTCATGAATGCGATAATACATGCCTAAGATTCAATCAAAGAAATAATTCTAATTAGACAACTAGAATGAGATAAATTATAATATAATGAGATAAATTATAATATAAATTATACGATAAAATCTCATCTAACAACTTAGATTTTTAAATAATATTATATATTTAAATAATTAAATGAATCTTTATAATATAAATTATATTTTAAAAACTTTAATAAGATGATTCTTTAACAATAACTTCTTATTTATTATTTAATTTTAATAATCAAATAGTTTAAGGAAAAGATTGTGTTTGCGAGTTTACATTTATGTTTACTGTCAAAGAACAATCTCAATCCAATAGGTTAAGCTGTTAAGTGATGTTTTAAGATATAATTTATATTATTCTCTAACACACTCGCTCAAGTGAAAGTCTTTTAAGTTTGAAATTTACACAAACCCACATTACCTAACCGCTTGGTCATCAAAGCTATGATACCATGTCAAATAACTATCTTAATCCAATAGCTTAAGTTATTTGGTGAGGTCATAAGATATGATTTATATTATTCTCTAATTGTGATTAGCTTATTCAATATCATCATTATCATTAATGATTTTCATATGCATCAGAATTAAATAAATATACACGTTTTATATATATATGAAGAGGTTTGGTGTAAAAAAAAAGAAGAAGATTACACTCGATGTATACGGGGAATAATTATCTCAATAATATCTTAAAAGTAACACAATATACCTGTCGAGCAGACCCCCAAAAAAAAAGCATAGCGATCGACTCAAGAGATAATCCTTTGTTGACAAACTAACTTGTACTTTTCCCCTATTATACTTCAAATAGAACACGAGTTCTAACATTCTACTCTTTCCAATTTGCTGAGATAGCTGTACTACATTTGGCCCTTCTCTGGTACATTTCTTTTCACTTTAGTCCTCTTTCATAGGAAATTTCAACCCAGGATGAGCTCATCGTAAATCATTGCCCGGGTGTTTAATCAATCTCCTTCATACATTTTAATTATTGTGAGTTGTGTCTTTTCAGTCTTCTAAGTTCTATCTATATTCTTCCGTTATCTTCATTTCCAGGATAATTTTTTAAAATTAGTACGGTAAATGTAAGATATTGACATAATTTACACCATGCTTTTACAGCGTCACACTTTTAAAACACGATATGATTAAATGTTATATTTTTGAAATGCGACAACCTAAGATATCACATTCTAGAAGCAAGATATCAATTAAAATTTAAACTCTTCAAATCGAAGAACAACAACACACACACACAGACGTTATCTTTCTCTCTCTAATCACATTGATGTCCTCAATTTCTTTCTAAAACAACCAATTACCATCATAGATTTTGCTATTAAAATAATAAAATATCAAACTCATCCTAATCTTTAAGCGTTCTATGATGTTTTTGTGTTAAAACCCTATTGTTATCTTTGTTACCACCTTAACTTTTATTTCTAGTCTTACAAATAAGGTAAAAATATTGCATTGCTATGGATTTATGTTTGGTTTGATTGAAATAAAATAATTGTTTAGGTTGAATTTAAAGATTATTATGAATTGAATTCAGGAATAGTTGAATTAATGTTAAATTTATTAAGAATATTATAAATTAATGTTGATTTGATATAAGAAAATAAATTATAAATAAATTATATATTAAGTTTAATGGTACAATTTCAAGAACCCGATGCACTCAGCCATCAGGCAAAGGAATGGTTAATGGTTCTGTACCAAGTCACTTGTTATGTTTTTCTGTAAAACATAGTCAAAAGACAGACAATTTCAATCACCTCTTTACTATTCTTCACTGCTCCGTACGAAACAATTGCCTTCCTTTGAGGAAAACAGATATACTAAAAAGAAAAGGGGTAAAAACAGTGCAGGTTACTGTAAATTATGACTCTTATGCACGGTGAATTGAGAAGTGGATTTACATTTTTACCCCTCAAACCAAAAACAATTGGCTTAGCTGATGGGGTAGGTGTCTTTTGCTTTCTTTTTTAAAAAAAACTAAGAGTATGAAAATGCCACTAGACCTTAAAAAAAACAAACTTTGCCTTTGGTCCAAGGTTGGTTTCTTCTTTTCTCCTAGTTCTTTTTTTGTTTTTGTGATTACTGTATAAAGAGGCAGATTGATATTTTACATTATAAAAAATATTTTTAAAAAAGTTGTTACACGGTGATTGTTCATTGTTATTTTCGAGCAGTGTGTGTGACATCGCTTAATAACCGAACAAAAACTTTCAAAGCGGCATCCCATATGTCTTGATGTCTCTTTTGTGCTTGGTTGACAGGTGTTGTCGATGAATATCTAGTTTGGCGTCGTCGATTCTTTTTTTGTTTTACCTTCTATTCTCTTCACTTCTTGGCTCTCGTACATGGTCCTTTAAATTTTAAAAACAACCACTCAATATTTGTTTTCTTTAAATTTAGTGCATGTTATTTTGATTTTTAATTTGTTATATCCTATCTTTAAAAAGTATTGTTCCAAACCAGGCCATATTCATTCAAAACTTAATAATGTTAAATATTTTTAATAATGTTTTTAGAATACATATGAACAGTAAATATATGATTGAATCTCACATTAAGATTATAATTGAATGATTCATATTTTTTAAAAGTTTTTTTATTGTTTTTTTTCTTATTATTTAATATTAAAAAAAAACCACCTTCAAAAACCATACTCAAAACATACCATCCATACCAACCCATTTAATATGAGGTCCATACCCTCTAAAAATAACCCTTGTGTTAAAAAGGTTATGTGATTTATTAAGAAGTCCATACCCTCTAAAAATAACCCTTGTGTTAAAAAGGTTATGTGATTTATTAAGGAGTGAATAATATTGTTTTATACATTTAGGGATCATATTTTCTTTTTTTAAAAGTTAAAACTATTATTGTAACCAAAAAAATACGGCTAAAAGTTTAAGTTAATTTCTAATGTAATATATATATATATATATATTATCATTATGAATGTGGTTTCTTTTATTGAAATTTTTTTTATTCTTTACAATTAATAAAAACAATTTAAAATATATATGAACCAATAAATCAAAAAAGAGTTAATAATGATAATTAAATATTAAGATTAAAAGCTAATTTTTTAAATAAAATCAAAAGATAAATATACATGCAAATATTTAACCTTGATTGTCCTTTTGTATTTTATACCTTTTTATTTATTTTATCTTAGAGATTAATTATGGTAAAGAATTTAAAAATAAATTACAATAATCTTTTTGAAGTATTATGAAATGAAAAAAATAATTAAAAGACTAAATACTATTTTAAAGGAAGGTGAACCAGAATTATTTTTAAAAAGAGAGGATATTAATTAAAATTTAAATAAAAACATTAATGCACAAAAAAGAAGACAAAAGATAAGAGAAAGAGTATTAATTAGAATTTAAATTAAAATATTAGTCAAAAGTTATATATAAAAAAGAGGTCAATCTTGCATGCTTAATAAAGGATAAAAAATTTGAGGCTCACATGCGTAATTGTTTTTTTTTAAAGGAACATTGTTCATTCTAGTTTTTTCTTTTTTCAAACAAGCAACAAGTCGTTTGTTGCGAAGAAAAATCTATCATCTTTTACACTAGTTTATGGACATAAACAATCAAAGTTCAAGTTTTTAGATCTCATGAAACTCATTTTTCGACATGTTTTCACCTTAAAACACTTAAAAACCTTATCAAACCCATTTCAACCCTAAAACAACCTCTCTAAAAAATAACACAATTTAGAAAATGAGTAAAAAACTTTAAATACCCTGATCTACTTTTCCGACTTGGTTAAAAGACAACACCACCTTCATTGAATTTTCCTCGAAAAGATAAATTCATTGACACAAAGATCAATTTTTTTGGTAGCTAGAATATCATTATTGAAGCACTTTCTCTCTCCTCGTTACTTTTCATGTTCTTTCTTTGTCATCTCTCAACGTTTAGAGACTGAAATGTAAAAAAATAAAATTTAGGATTAAAATATGAAATTCCAAAACAATAGGGACCAAATAAATAGGTAAACTAAAACTTTAGGGAGCACATTGATCCTTGATATTTATTACCATTAACCTTACAATGTTTGAAAAAATAAATAGATATCAACATTTTTACTTAAGTTTATAATAAGCATTAGTTTTTAAAATAAATTAATATGATACTTTCTCATTCGTCAAAATCATGTTATAAAAATGTGTAATCATGAAAAAAAATTCATTACTAACAAGATAATATATTTGAATTATGACTTTTGTCATTAAATTATTATTTTTAAATATATTTAATAATTAAATCAATCATTTTATAAGTTTTGCTTTTATATTTTTAGTCTTCAGATCTAACGGTGGAAATTATAAAATGTTTAAATAGATAATTGTAAAAAGAAAAATTAACATCATTTTGCTTTTATCTTCTTTCCACTCTATCTTTCTTTCTTAGAAGGACAAAAAATTAACTAAAAACAATAAAAAGCTCCACAACCAAACATATTTTTTTGTACCTCACGTTTTAATTTTTTTTTTAATCTTATGAGAACAGCCAAATGCTATATCATATATAACTCTTTGATGGGTTGAGCTACATTGGTGAAACTCTATACAAGGGCTTTTGGTATCTCTACGCTAATAAAAAGTTTTAGTAAATTTGCCATATTTATATCACCTAAAAACAAACTAAAAGTAAAAAGAAGTTTTAGAGTTCAACCCCGCATGCTTGGTAAAGGATAAAAAGCTCAGATATATTTGGATTTTGAAGCCTAAGCCAGCGAGCATCGCTAGCGCTGGCTTTTCTTTCTTCAAACAAATGATAGGTTGTTTGTTGTGGGAAATAATCTATTATCTTCTGGACCAGTTTATGGTAATATAACATCAAGATTTGAGTTTTTAGATTCAAAAACTTATTTTTAAACTTGTTTTCATCTTAAAACACGTAAAACATTACCCTAAAAACATTAAGAAACTCGTTCCAACTTATCAATAAAAAACAACTTCTAAGCTCTCTAAAAAACCCAAAAAATAGAACATATCAATAAAAAATTTTAAAAACTTGATCTACATTTTTTGTATGGTTTAAGGGCAAAATCATCTTCTTTGAATTTCTCTTGAAAATACAAACTCATTGACATTAAAATCAACCTTTTCGGTGGGTAAAATATCATCATCAAAGCACTTTTTCTCACCTCAACATTTTTCAACTACTTTCTTTATGATCTCTGCATAAAAAAAAAATCAAGGTTTGAGTTTTTAGATTTCAAAAACTTATTTTTAAACTTGTTTTCATCTTAAAACACCTAAAACATTACCCTAGAAACATTAAGAAACTCATTCCAACCATAAAACAACTTCTAAGCTCTCTAAAAAAAAAACATATCAATAAAAAATTTTAAAGACTTGATTTACATTTTTTGTATGGTTAAAGGGCAACATCACCTTCATTGAATTTCTCTTGAAAATACAAACTCATTGACATTAAAATCAACCTTTTCGGTGGGTAAAATATCATCATCAAAGCACTTTTTCTCACCTTAATATTTTTCAACTACTTTCTTTATGATCTCTCCATAAAAAAAAAATCAAGGTTTGAGTTTTTAGATTTCAAAAACTTATTTTTGAACTTGTTTTAATCTTAAAACACCTAAAACATTACTCTAGAAACATTAAGAAACTCATTTCAACCATAAAACAACTTCTAAGTTCTCTAAAAAAACAAAAAATGAACATATCAATAAAAAGCTTTAAAGACTTGATCTATATTTTTTGTATGGTTAAAGGGCAACACCACCTTCATTGAATTTCTCTTGAAAATACAAACTCATTGACATTAAAATCAACCGTTTTGGTTGGTAGAATATCATTATCAGAGTACTTTCTCTCACCTCAATATATTTCAACTATTTTCTTTATCATCTCTCAATATTTAGGGATTGACATGTAAAAAATAAAGTTTGGAGCTGAAATATGAAATTACAAAACAAAAAGGACCAAATAAATAGGTAAACTAAAACTTTAGAGAGCACATTGAAGTTTTCCATGGTATTATTTAAATGAGGTCTCTTTTGTTTGTTTTTGTTAAATTTGATAATTCTTCTTTAAATTCCTTTTTTTTAACTATCAATAAAGTTTTATTTTGCAAAATTGATATTTAAATTATCATCAAAATATTCTTTGACACTTTGTTTATGTGAGAAAATACGAATTAAAAGAAATCTCAATCAATAAAATCATGTTAATATAACTTAGGAGTATAAAATTACAAATAAAAAAGGTTCCAATGATTGAAATGAAAAAAACTATACTATTCATCTGAATAATAGTGAAATTGAATCAAGAGGAATAAAGTTGAGCTCACCCTTTCTTTTTTCATGTTCTTTTAATATATTTGATAATTGTTTGGAACTAATGATACAATTATGAAATAATTGATTAATAATAGGAGGCTTACATGTAGCATTTAATTACTATCTTGTAACAAAAAAGATGAAGATAATGAAGACAAAAATGTATTTAGTTGAAGAAACAAAGACAAAAATATAAAAATAAATTTGTTTCTAGGACAATTTTGGAGTGAGTTTCTCCAAAACAAGAGATACCAAAACAAGAGATACAAAGAGCGCATGTTTTCAAAGACAATATTTATTTTTTATTCTTAAAATATCATTGTAAAAAACTTTTAATTTCAAAATTGTCCAACTAAGACATGTAATAATACAAATGGTTATTATCATAGTTTTAAAACCCAACTCGATGGTTGATCTAGGGTAAAGCTCGTGTCACTGGTAGAGGCTTGGGTCATGAGTTGGGTTAACCCAGGTCATCGTAAAAATAAACTGGTTATTATCATAATTTTTAAACCTAATTTAGGAGTCGACCTAAGACATTGGTCAATAATGGGGTTGATCGTTGATCTGAATCAACATAAGAACAAAAGCAGTCATTATTATAGTTTTAAAACCCGACTCAGGGGTTGACTCGAGGTAAGTCTAGGGTCACGTGTCAAAAGGGTCAACCCAGGTCAAAATAAAATAAAAATGATCATTATTATTGTTTTAAAACTTGATTCGAGGGTTAACTCAGGGCAAGATCCGAGTCACGAATTAGGAGAGTCAACCCGGGTTGATTCGAGTCAATATAAGGATACAAGTTGTTATTATCATAGTTTTAAAACTCGACTTGGGGGTCGACTAGTGCAAGGCCTAGATCACAAGTCGGGAAGGTCAACACGGGTTGACCCGAGTCAATGTATGGATAAAAATAGTTATTATCATAGTTTTAAAACCTGATTTTAAGGTAAAATAGAGTTTTTCATATTTTATTATGTTTTGTCCATCATAACCAATAAAATACGGACACAATCATTTTATCTTGTATATCATTATCAAATATGGTTTTGTCTCCTTCTTTTTTCTTTTTCTTTTTTTCATCTGATTTTATTGTTTTTTGTTTTTTTATCCCAAAATAATAACAGGAGATATCTTTTTGTTATTTGGAAAGCACCATGGGAAGGACATGTGATTTGTGTTTTTTTTTTTTTGTATATATATTATTATTTTTTATGCAACGTCTAAACAATGCTCCAAATCTTTTGCAAGGAATATGCTCTCTCTCTCTCTCTCTCTCTCTCAAGGAATTAAGCTTGTCGTGACTTGATTATTCATCACCAAAATATTCGTACGATCGCAGCTTCTTCTTCTTCTCCTTCTTCTTCTTGTTTTATGCAGGAACAATCAACATTCAATACTGTCTTCTTTTTCTTCACAAAGTGAGAGTTGAACTACGTATCCTAGAAAGCTAGGAGCTTATAGCTAGCAGCGGTACCCAGTTGACTAGATAAATTAATTCCATTCAAAGATGATAGCTTGAAGACCGATCTATTCCTTTGTCGCTGGGAACCAAAGCATCAAGCATAGGAATAAACGAATATGATACACATTGTCAAATAATTGACGAGTAATATTTTTTTTTTTGTCTTGTAATGATCAACTCTTAAGAGTGATTACGCCATGTCTCGATTGTTAGACATCAAATATTATGATGACAATGAATAAATTAAATCTTATTAAATTAAGTAAATTATGAAGGATGATTAATTTTGATATTTAATATAAGTTTACATAATATACAATATAAATGCTTTAATGCAACTATAGTACTATGTTAATCATGGTGTTGAGTTTATTAAAGTTCTAAAAGTAGAATTAAAGTATCATTTGATAACTATTTTGGATAGAAATGATGAAAATAACTAGCTAGGGTATAGAGAAAATATAATAAAAATATAATTATATTTGATAGTAGTGTACAAAATGGAATGAATATTAATATTGAAAAAAATGGAATAAAATACAAAACAAAATTGTTTGATTCTTGATATACAGTATCACTATCCTTACACTGTTTGAAACAATAAATAGATTTCAATAGTTTTATTTTAGTTTATAATCAACATTACTTTTTCTTTAACAAACTTAAAATGATAATCTCTCTGCTCATTAAAATTATGTTAGAAAATTGTAATCATAAAAAAATAATTCATAGCTAAAAAGATAATATAATTAAATTATGACTTACTTAGTCATTAAATTATTGTTTTCAAATATATTTAATAATAAAATAAATAATTAAACCAATCATATATCAAATAAAATATTTGCACAAATGTGAAAATAACATTCAATATAGTTAGAAATACAAGATAATGATTTCATAATAAATGCATTTTTTAATTATCATTCAATCTCCACCTCTTCATTATTAATTTTTTGTTAAAATCTAAATATTTTCTTATATGAGTTTTGCTTTTATATTTTCTAGTTTTAGGTCTAATGGTGAAAATTAGATTAATTAAAATCAACATATAGATTTTAATATAAGGATAAAGATTAAAATTATAAAAAATTAACTAAAAATGACAAAGACCTCTAAGACCAAACTTGGTTTTTATTTTTTATTTTATGACAACAACCAAATGCTATATCGAATATAATTTGTTTGATATTGTGGTAGCTTTTGTGGTTGTAGTTTGAAAAAAAATTGTTTTATAAAAAGTACTTTTGGTTGAGGTTGATTTGGTATTTATGTATGTTTGGTTAAAACTGTGGTTGAAATTGAGGTTGAACAATAAATAGTTTAATGTTTTTGGTTAAGAATTTTTTTTAAATTGAGGTTATAAAATAATTTCAATATATATATATATATATATATATATATATATATATATATTAATATTGATGGTTTTTAATTTAAATATTGTAGATTTAACTATTGCTATTACATCATGAAATAAATAATACTTTATATAAAATATTTTTTTCTTGTTCCATTAAACTATCTAGAAATATATCCGACAAGGACTACAGTTTTCTTAGTTTCTTAAGAGCGCAATAACATCAGGTAAAATATAATCAGGAACAAAATTGAGATTACGATCAAATTCTGCAAATGCTACATCATCAAGCAATCTTCGTCTAATTTATATAGTGTCGTTGAATAATGTTTAACACTAGTTTTTCGAATAAAACACAATAAAAAATAATAAAAAAATTATTTTACTGGGTCAGACCTGGTTCAATGCATTTTTAGTTTTGGATCGAACCCGGTTCGACCGGAACAGTAGAGAATGTCTCCATTGTTCACTGAACAGTGTAGCCATGCACTACTGTTCACGTGAATAGCGGAGCATTACTACACTGTTAATGTGATTCATCCGCGCAAAAAGCAACAAAGAGCTGCTTCTTGTAAACTTGCGACACAGTCACAGTTTATGATGGGTCCTACCAAAATAAAATTGTGTTTTTTGCTTAACTAAATAACAATATGTGTGGCTGTAGGTGAACCTTACCCACACCTACAATACCAAACAGCCACTTAGTTATATAGATGAAATTCTATACAAGGACTTTTGTCCCCTATCTCTCAAATAACCTAATAGAAAATAAATAAAATAAATCATGAAATTTAATTCTCAATTAACCATCTAACATTAAATGATGAAATTAAAAAAAAATTATAAAAAAAACAAACAAACCGAGCTAGTCAGGTTAATTATCAAACTCACGATTTGTGTTATAAGAGTGAGATAAACCAATAAAAATTAAATCTAATAATTTCCTTCACGTGTTTTTAGTGTATTGTTAATATTAATAAATACTATGGTAAGTGAGATTTCAACTCTTAATGATCATTTTATGAAGAAATATCAAGTAATGGTTGATAATTAATTTTCTAGTAAAAAAAATCCTCTTCTACAAGGAATTAATCCCATACATGTTGATTAAATCTTAAGAAAACAAATCCAAGAAGAATTACAAAGAACAAGTAAAAATACTTTGCACTCCCACACTGAAAGAGTAATTTTATATCTCAAGAACGGTTTTTTTTAAAATAAAATAAAATGAAATGAAAAGATGATGCGCCGAGGTTCATGTCAACAAACTTTCTTCATTTTTTGAATTTTAAATATTGCAACTTTCAGTTTTTCCAATGGAGTATCTCAACCATTGATTTTTTTATTGTTTATTTTAACCTTTTCAGTTAAGTATCAAGACTTGTCCTTACTGATTATTAATAATTATGATATAATTATCTTATTTATTTATATATTTATTTTCATTATAAAAAAATAGCATCGGCATGTATCATATTCAATTTGAGTTCAACTTTAATTTCCGCCAAACGAACAGTTTCTATAATTAATAAAATAAAAATATCTTTTTCTATAAATACCCTCCCGTCCCGCCCTCTTCTTCTATCCCTTCTAATTAATTACTCCTCTTTCTTTAATTCTCTTTAACTGCTTAATAAAGATGGGTGAGACTGAGAACACAAGTGCAGAGAAGCACCAGGTTTTTGATGTCTCCATTGGCATGCATCAACAAGGAAGCTCCAAGTGGTTTGATGATGATGGCCGTCAAAAGCGAGCTGGTGATTAATCCTTATAACTCCTTTACATTATTATTTCTTGATCAAGTAAGATTTTCAAGAAAATCTAAAAAGACAAAGATTATTCTGTTCATCTTGATCTGTTTCCTTACAGGAACCGTATGGACTGCAAGTGCTCACATCATAACAGCTGTTATTGGGTCTGGTGTTCTTTCCTTGGCTTGGGCTATAGCTCAGCTTGGATGGATTGCTGGGCCAGCTTTCATGTTCTTGTTTTCTATAGTCACTTGCTATACTTCTTCTCTGCTCTCTGTCTGCTACCGCTCTGGTGATCCTATAACCGGCAAGAGGAACTACACCTACATGGATGCTGTTCGGTCCAATCTTGGTAAATATTCCTGCTGCTATATGGAGCTAGCTTGATTGAATCTTTTTTAAGTTTCTGATTTCTTATTTATATGTTCATTTTTAATTTTGTCAGGTGGTGTGAAGGTCAAGATATGTGGATTTGTTCAGTACCTGAATCTTTTTGGAGTTGCCGTTGGCTACACAATTGCATCGTCTATAAGCATGATGTAAGCTTTCACTTTCAAGTAAAACAAAAAATGAACTTCCTTTTGTCTTACTTGCTATGGCTGACCATGCCTAGCTATGCTTTGAATTCTCTGGGCTAACGGTGCCTTTTCTTTTTCTACAAAACAGGGCAATAAAGAGGTCTAATTGTTTCCACCAGAGTGGGGGAAAAGATCCATGCCGCATGAATGCCAATCCATACATGATAGGGTTTGGCATAGCTGAGATACTTTTGTCTCAAATTCCTGGATTTGATCAGTTACAATGGCTCTCTCTTGTCGCTGCGGTCATGTCCTTCACTTATTCATCAATTGGTCTAGGTCTCGGCATTGGTAAAGTTATAGAAAATGGGAAAATCAGTGGAAGTCTAACTGGAATAGGCATTGGCACAGTGACTCCAACCCAAAAAGTATGGAGGAGCTTCCAAGCACTTGGTGACATTGCTTTTGCCTATTCTTACTCCATGATCCTCATTGAAATTCAGGTGCTAACATTATTATATCTTTGTAGCATACACATTTCTCTTGCTGCATAAGAACAGGATTACGTTATTTGATATTTTCATTTACAATTTAAACCAACCTACAACTTTTATATCATAATTAACAGGACACCGTCAAATCCCCACCATCAGAAGCCAAGACGATGAGGAAGGCAACTCTATTAAGTGTTGCAGTCACAACCCTTTTCTACATGTTCTGTGGCTGCTTTGGCTATGCTGCTTTTGGAGACATGTCCCCTGGAAATCTCCTTACTGGGTTCGGCTTTTATAACCCATATTGGCTGCTTGATATTGCCAATGCTGCCATAGTAATTCACCTTGTTGGCGCATACCAGGTCTTCTGCCAACCTCTCTTTGCTTTCGTCGAAAAAGAAGCAGCTGCAAGGTTTCCAGATAGTGAAATCATTACGAAAGACATAAAAGTCGCAGTTCCTGGTTTCCGCCCCTTCAATATCAACCTCTTTAGAATGATTTGGAGGACCCTCTTTGTGATCTTTACCACTGTGATTTCAATGCTACTTCCCTTCTTTAATGACATAGTCGGTCTACTAGGAGCTTTGGGATTTTGGCCACTGACTGTTTACTTCCCCGTCGAGATGTATATTGCCCAAAGGAGGATACCAAAGTGGAGCACAAGATGGCTTGGTCTGCAAGTCCTAAGTATTGCTTGCCTCATTATTACTATAGCCGCTGCTGCTGGCTCTATTGCTGGAGTTGTTGTTGATCTCAAGTCGATCAAACCCTTCCAGACCAGTTACTAAATCGGTAGAATTTCAGCAGTCAATAAAGGGGAGTAATTAGTAGAAGAAAAGTTAAGATTATATGGCGGGCAAAACCTCGAAGTTGGATTTAAACCTATGTATCTCTAAGATATACATGTTAAACCTGTTTCTCTATGGGCGGCAACCTGTGTGTCTTGAAAACGACGTCTCATAGGTGACATAGATTGAACATGTGTCATTTTAAATTATGTTATTTTTGTAAATTAGTTTAGGGTGGCGATATTTTACCAGATATTTTTTTTAATGCTGTACTATTTTTCAAAAAATAAAAATAAAAATAAATGATTAGCTTAATTACCAAATAAATGGTTATCAAGTGTTGCGATATCTTAGATATTTGAAGTGGTCTCATCTAAATCTTTTAGGTGCGAAGAAGCCCTCTCTAGCTTTTTGGAAGTGAAGGACACAACTTGTTTGGATTCTAATTAGAGAGGGAGAGATTTGAAATTCTTCGATATTTTCACTTGCCAATCTTCCACCGTACCTTCCCACCTTCAAAGTTATCTCAAATAATTTGAAAAATGTTTAGTTAATAAATAGACATCACAGTTATGTATTTAATATCCCACTAAAAACTTTTAAAAAAATTTTTATTATATAAAAAAATATAATTTATATATTTTTGAAGTTATAAAAAAATGAATGGAGACAAGTTAATTACTTAGGCTATGTTTGTTTTCCGGAGTTCATTTTTTAAAAAACCACTTTCCAAACTTTCCTGCGTTTGTTTGTCATTAGAAAAGTTGGTCAACGGAAAATATTTTCCGGTTAACGAAAAACACTTTCTAGTCAACGGAAACACTTTTCGATCAACAAAAAACACTTTCCGGTTAAAAAAAAATTTGATTTGGTTTCTAGAAAAGTGTTTTCTCTTTAGTATCTCAAATTTTTACAACCCATTTCATATATTGGCATTTTATGGAATTCGAGTTATTTTGTACATTAAGTTATTTGCAACTGTAAGCCCTAGTGCTGGTACAAAGGGGCATGAAGCTACATCGCTATGACAAGCCCATAGCTTGTCTTATCCCTTGAAGGCTTATTGTGGGTGCTCATTGTCTTGGACATATAGTTGATTTTTCACTGCGCATGCTCTTGAATTTCCTTTCGAATCTCGTTCTGCCAAAATACATGTCAACTAGCTTGGGTGGGCTGCGTAATGCGTTATAGGCTCAGGACCTCGTTGTGGTGTTCTGCCTTGTAGGGATAGTCCTTTCCTATTTATGAAAAGCTAGTTGCCACAGCAGCCCGGCGTCTTTCAGTGCTCACGCATGCCCATTTTCAGTTCAATTTATGCATGGACTGAAACTAAATCCTTTCCTGGATGATTTTAAGAGACGATCTCTATATGAATTTGATGCATATAACTTAAATCCCTCGAAATATTTGCTTCAAGATTTGAACTAAAAAAAAACGAAGAAATACACCTCTTTAATCACAAGTTCTATCATCTTAAAATTATCTTTTTATACCTTGTCATTCACCGTTGAGTGGGGAACTATAATTGAAATACTGATGGGACATTTTTCTCCTTTATTCCACTCAAGAAAAAACAACAGGATAGACATGGAAAATGTGATGAAGTCGTTTTCTATATGCTTTTTGAGATATGTAAAGTAGTTGTGTAAATTGGCTTTTATAGGATATAGTCTTTGGAAAGAAGTGCGCGTTACACTCTATGATAAAATAAAAAGCCTCTTCCCTAATAAAAATGATGTTTAATTTATTATTATAATTAAATTATAAAATCTTTAATATGATCTCGCGTCTAGTTTTTATTTATTTATTAGAGAGCATGCGAGAAAGAGTCTATAGAAAATTGATGGAGATAGTCATGCATATAATTAAAACTTGTGGAGGATCGCTCTTCATAACGAGAGTGACTCCTTTGAAGAGTGGAAATATCATGCATACTTTACATGTCATTTCGTCGTATTTCTTCATGGAACTAAAGTTGCCTTTATGCATTTAATGCATATAAAGAAATCTTATGTTGAATTTTCTATTGATGAAATAAAAAAGTGTGAAGTTGTTCTTGTATGATTAGAACAATATTGTTAAGTAATTGAACTTGTTGGAGATCTAGAGGAGTTTAAACTCCTATAGCGGGATCGATTATTCTCCCATATCCTGGAGTTTTGTCGGCCATTAAAGATATTTTTGATGAGGAGTGAAAGGGAATGAACAATTTTTTTTGTTAATGTTTTCATGGAAGACACCACTAATAAAGTTTTAAAAAACTTACAGATTATGTACTTCTCATGGTTGCATTATGGGTTGGTAAATATAGACCTTTTTCTAGCATTCCTTGAGTTATTCCTAAAAACCTAGTCCTTCATGGAAATATAGAATATTTTGATGTTTAAATCAGTAAATATATAAGGATAAAATACTATACATATGAATAGAAAGATAAAATAAAGATGATGGGGGATGCATATATGGGTGTAATGTATAGAAACTGAATAACATGGCCTAGCTCCGGTTGACTTTTGTATTGCTATAACTTGTGTGGCATATATGCACTCTTGCATGACTAGCTTATGGACTATTTTTGTGTGGCTACAGATGTGATATCTTTCTTTTTTTATTGTGACTAGAAAAATTAATACACCTATGTCTTAAGAATTCTTCATGGAGAAGGAAAACATATTATTGGTGAAGAAATTGGTGTGTTATTATTAACTAGCCATGATAGTTGTTGATTATTATATCATGTTATGATTGTTGTATCATGTGTGGAAAATAAATAATGTCTATTTTGAATAGAAAAACTCATGTATACTTAGAAAAAATCATGTTCATGAAAAGTTTTAGGGCTCAGCTCGTAGAAACCTAAAAAAATGCATATAAATGTGTGTTAGGGCAAGATTAAACATGCCATGTTTGTATCGAGTGCAGATTGAAAATTCCAGCTGTTTAGAAGGGTGTTTGTTTTTGTGATTGCTTCTAATTTTAAAGCAAATCACAGAAAATACATGTTTGGTAAAATAAAAAATATTGTTTACTGTTTATGGGCTCCATTTAATTTTGCTTTGAAAACACAAGTGAATTAAAAGTAGCTTCAAGCTGCTTCACGGGAAGTGTAAAGTGAATTTCACTCTGCATTGTTCACTTTTGCAAAGTGAACAGTGCAAAGTGAATTAATTCACTTGCACAATTCACGTGAACAGTGGATAATATCTCCACTGTTCATGGTCGAATTGGGTCCAGTTCGAACCTAAATGTATTGGACCGGGTTTGACCCAGTAAAAAAATCTATTTTTTTAATTTTTAATTGTGTTTTATTTAAAAAAACTAGTATTTAATATTATTCAATGACACTACATAAATTAGAAGGAGATCGCATGATGGCGTAGCATTTGTAGAATTTGATTGTAATCCCAATTTCATTCCTGATGATATTTTACTTGATTTTGTTGCACGCTAAAAAAACCATGAAAATTGTAGTCCATGTCGAATAAATTTCGTACGTGATAAAATTGTAAATAGTTTAATGGAACAATAAAAAATATTTTATATAAAGTATTATTTATTTCAAGATATAATAGCAATAGTTAAATCTATACTATTTAAATTAAAAATCATTAATATTAATATATATCTTTTTAGTTATTTTATAACCTCAATTTGAAAAGCATTTTCAACCAAACATATTAAACTACTTTTTGTTCAACTTCAATTTCAACCATAGTTTTAACCAAATATATATAAATATCAAACCAACCTCAACCAAAAATACTTTTTATAAAACAATTTTTATCAAACCACCACCACAAAACTACCAAAATACCATACACATAGAATTTTGGATTGGAATTGCAGTCATTTAGGCTGGCCAAAACAGCTGTAAAAAACCTTTTTTAATGAAAAACTCTGCGCCATCAGAATGGATGCTACTTCTTTCGTTTTCCCTTTAAACAAGATATTGTGTGGAAGTAAAACTCTAGAGGAGACAAATTTAGGCGTCAAATTTATCTTTGGACGGTGGAAATACAAGCTAAGCCAATACCGCCCCGAAATAGAAACGATACGAGAAACACGGGCATGGTGACCATGGTTCACAAGTCCATTAATTACCTGAACATATAGGTCTCCTCCACTTCCACTCACAAGACTCTCAAACCACCAGGCTCGATTCGCCGCGGCCACAGGTGAGTCAACCCCGCGTCTCCTCCCCATTCACCTCCCCTGCCGCACAACACTCGAAGTTGTCACGGTTAAAACATTCAACATTAACAAAGACACATTTTCTTTGTCAAAAAAATATTCGTCTTTTAATCTTGTTTTTTCTCGATGTTCAACTTGGAAGTCACAACCAACCAGTTGAGAAAAAAAAAACAAAGAATTGCATTTTTTTCATTTTTCCGCATCAATATCACTGTCAATGAGATGCGGCAAAAAAAAGGAGCAATAATTATGAACAGCCTCAGTTGACCGGCGTCGCATAACCCTCCCTTAGTCTTTAAACACGGGACCCCCTGTTCAGTTGACTTCTCTTTACCATCCACAGAGCACCAAT